>NC_052674.1:1418316-2836632 GCF_016802725.1 Solenopsis invicta | reverse complement strand
CGAAGTTCTTCGATCATCGCAATTATGCTTAAATACCGCCCGTGGAGACGACAAACTGCTATACGCGTCCCCGTAGTTCGATGTTTCGAACTGAGTTAGCCTATAATCCAACTAAGTTTGAACGTAATAAATTCGACTTATATGAAATCTATAATAACTGATTTTTATCTAATCTTATTCTCGGTGTAAAATGGAACAATGAATAAATCAATGTCTTAGTAATTTTGCTATCTTTGTACATATTGATAATTTTATAGATAGATAATTATAGAATTTTAACCATAGATTTCCGTAATCATTCATGAGATATTATTGTTAATGCGTTTTTTTTAAATAGTTTTTCAATAAGCCTATTCCACTAAAAAAAAAGATAAACAAATATGATTCGGCAAGAAAGCAAAATTCTGTATTGCACAATAAAAAATAAAATGTCACAAAAAGTCCACTCTAAATTTTATGTTAAAATAACTCAAACATTTTCAAAAACTACTAAAGCTCCAAAAAAGGAGCAAAGATTAATTAAGAAGTATCTTTTTAATTTATGATTTCTTTCGCGATGTGTATTAATCTTAAAAAAAAAAAAAAAAAATCGACAAAGAATATCTATTGCATTTTGTTGTAATATTGGAATACCAAACTGTTGCATGTGCGGGTTATGAAAAGGACGTTGTAATCAAAGCATGCGATACGTTACATATCACGGCTACGTCGTGCTCCAGGAAATTGCAGTCAGAGCTCTCGCAGATTAAAAGTGCGATTAAGGATGACGTATATTTAAAAAAATGGTAGGCGGATAAAAGAGATAGGCGTCGGAAGGTGGAATATCTTCGTGGTGTTTACAGGATAATCCGCAGCGTCAGAAGAGAGAAAAAGAGAGAAGGCGCAAAATCGAGTAATAAATTTAATGCTAAGTACACAAGACCCCGTGCAGATCCATGAAGCGTCTACTTCATTGTTTGAAGAGGTACAAGCTCGTCGACGTATTATAGCGAAAGGCATAATACATAGCTTTCGAGAACTCCTTCGGAGAGTTTACCTTTCGGCGGAAGATAATTACCTTTAGAGCCGGCAGCCGCGGATTTACGTGTGATCATCCCCGACTGGCGTTACTGCAGGCCGTCGAGAAGTTCGGAGGAAGGAGCGAACGTCCCGCTTTATGAGTAAGCGTTATTCGAGTGATATACCATTATTTTTGCAACGCCTTTCCACTCAATTCCACCGCGCTTCCATTACGCGAAATTATTCTGAACGGAATAGTTGGAAAGGAAAATCACTGGTGAGGTAGGAGACATATTAATCCGAGATAAGTAACACAGTAAAGTAAGTATTCGAGAAGAGTAGCGAAGGTCAGGCCGAGCGAGGAACGATAAAGATAACACGGAAAAGTTTCGCCGGACCGAAGACGGAGAACGCGCCGTTGTCTTCGAATGAGAAAAATTTCTGCTACAGACGTTCCCCCATATTGTCGATTCCTTGTCTGCGGAAACCTTCATTCTCGTGCAACGAGTTCGCTGAACATCTCGAGATGAGACTGAAGAAATGCTGTTTTGAAGGGAACAGAAGTGAAGTACTGTTACACGACATGTACAATCATGTTGCTGAAAAATGAAGGTAAAATTCAGCAAAGATGCTTGATTCCACTTAGGTACTAAAATGCATTTGTAAAAACTTTTATGCAATTTTAATTGTTATTAATATCAAATATACGTAAATATGCTAAACAAAATTGTGATATCAAATAATAATTAATATATTTATTTTAGCATCATTTCCTATATTTAATTAAATTAAAATTTAATTAAATGTAAATTTAATTAATATTTAATTAAATTTTATACCTGCTAATGCAGGTATAACCTAATTCTTTTACAAACTTACAAACCATTTTTTTTAAATAAAAGAAATAATACAAAAATAAATAAATATATATATATCTTTTTTTCTTTTTTTATTTGACAATTTTTAAATTCTTCATGTAAAATTTAATTATGAAGTGCATGCAATGAATGCAACGTAGAAATAAAATACTTGGATGATAAGTAATTTATTGTATGCATATATATTAAAGAGATAATATATTTATCTTTCACGCTCTCTATCTTCGCACTCTAATATCGCACTATTTTTTACTATTTCTGATCTTTTCGCCCAACATGTAGTTCGTTGAGAAACGAGTTTCTGAACTTCCGACAAGAAAAATACGAAAGGAAATGATCAACATGATAAGAGGGACTTTCTTAGGCAAGCCATTGGTCTTTGAATGAGAAAAATTTCTGTCCCAAGACTCTTTAGTAGAACATCCTTCTCAACAGTTATTTTCCTCGAGTGTCGTCTTTCAAACGTTTCTACATAAGCGTGAGAAAAACCGTTGGGTGAGAAAAAAATCGACCCGGTACTTTTGCGAAAAGATTAAAAGATCTTAGAAGAATTTTTTCCCCTGGAAAGGGGAAACCTGGACGAAGTGGGAAACTAATCTAAGACAAGTAACGCAGTAATGCGATTCTTCGGAGCAGAAGTCAGAAAGATGCAGAGGCAATAAAGATAGCGCGGGGAACTTTTCCTGAGGAAGACTGAAAACGTGCCCTCGCCTTCGAATGAGAAAAATTTCAGTTAGGAACGCTTTAACTCTCCAACCACCATTTTCCCTCGACGTGTAACGATCGCCTTCGCAAATTCGCCATTTTGCATCTTAACATTCTCCGTGATTTATTTTACAACTTTCGTGCATTGTAGCATTATTATTTTATCCGTGTATATTTGATTATTTTATTCTTCTTTATTAATTGCTTTAATGAATTGTAATAATAAAAGCACATATTTATCACCCGAATCACTATCATCCCTATATAACACAGTTGATAAACAAATGATTTTTTTAAATACCAGAAGGAGACTAATCATTTTCCACGGTTTTTTTGGAATGCTGATTACAAATCCGATTTGCAAATTGCTCCACGTCACTATTTTGAGAAATTTATAAGTCATAGTTGCAAAAAGAGCTATTCAACATCCAAAAAAACATTAGAAATGGCTAGCTTCGTTTTGGTGCTTTTTTTATTGAACGTAATTATGTTTAAAAGATTTACATTTAAATACTTACACTTTAGATATTTAAATATTATTTGTAATGTGAAAACAAGATAATTTAATCAATTTGTGATTTTCTTTTACGCGTTCTCGGCTAACAATCAATAATAAAATAACGCTTTGCTCGTAAAAATGTCGTTGCATAAAAGATAATGCAATTTTATTCACGACTTCTATATGATGCAGTAAGAATTTACTATATGCGAGTGATTGAAAAAGATTTCATTCATATCGTTGGTTAGAAGAGTTCATTCATAAATTCGGAAAAAACGATGTGGTCGTCGCGAACAGATTGACCAAACTCATAAATTGGTCCTTTTAGTACAGATAACTTTCACGCTTGGGATGCTAAAGGACAGTAAAGCCGAGAAAGTGAAAGCAAAGTAAAATCGCCTGTGAAAGAGCCATGCTGTTAGAGTCAATATTAATTTATCGCGTAATTGACTTGTGAACGCAATAAGATGTCATGTAATTCCTGATTACATCAACTTTTTCAAAAAGCATTTTGTACATCCAATTGAAAATCAGCAGGAACGGTGATGCGATACGATTTATTTATGTCATGAAAGTCACGGGCATATCGAAGTTGGAGGATCGATGAGGCGTGAGGATACGGAAGAACGCGTCTGTGCGAAGACGAGGAGAGGAGAGAGAGGAGAGAGGAGAGGAGAGGAGGAGGAGGAGAGAGAGAAAGAGAGAGAGAGAGAGAGACCTGGAGCATACCGTGGTACTAAAAGGACAGGATTTATCCTGCGTTTAAGGAGGTCTGGGACATTCGACGTCACACTATGCTGATGGATGATGGTGAAAGTGGTACTTCTTGTTAATGGCGGTAACGGAGAGGTTGAAAAGAGCTTTCGCGGTTAAAATACGAAGTCTTCGCGCAAACAAACCAACCATGTCGACCAGTCACGTCAATACCTATAATTGCATTCCAATAAAAGCAGCTGAAGCGTTTCGCGTTCGTGAAAATTCCTTTTCCACCTCGGAAGAACGATGTTTCCGATAAGGGAGGAAAAAGGAAGCGTAACCGACGCATTTAGAAAATCAAAGACGCGCGTATTTCAATAATCTCGTTGCAAATGCGCTTCATGCGTTTCTCACAAATGATAAAATTTACAAAACTTGATTCTTCTTTAACAATAAGTTATATTTTTAACACATACATGCACCAAAATAAATGACGATCATATAAAAGTTATAATCCAGTCAATAAAAAAACTTCTGAGAAAACTAAACTATATTTTCGTAAAAGAGCATTGACGTATTGTAAAAAAAGAAAGTGAATAAAAGAGTTATAAAAAATTCTATTTATCAGTAAATTACTTTGATCATAAAATTATATAAAAAACTGGAAAACAAAAGAAAAAAAAGAAAAGTTAAGAACAAACTCTTATTAGAGACTCGAAAAAATTGATTTTCTATTACTATTTTTTTTTTAATACAATTAAAGTATTATGTGCAAAAAGCTTGCAGTTATAAAAAAAAAAAGAGAAAAGGAAGGAAAGAGAGCAAAATAGGCTAAATTTCAATATTTTGTTTGATTTTTGGATAACCATACTTTGATACTCTTATGCAGAATAAAATTAGAAAGATCCTATCATGTAGAAATATAAAATTGCGTTTAAAAAAATAAAATTATCTTAAAATCTTAGAAACACTTCCACTTAGAAAAAATGTATGTCTATCATAAAATATCTCTCTCAAAACAGATCATAGTAGATTTTATTTAAAAAAATTTTTTTTGTATCTTTTTTTCTATAGTTTAAAAATTATTTCAAACAACACTTATCTAAAAACATCCTGTTAATACTGAAATAACAATCTCTAAAGATTAATATGCTAAATACAAAATGTTTCGATCATTTGAACATACAATAGCTATTAAAAAAGCCAAACACAGAAATGTTACGTCGCCGCGTCGATTAAAGTGGAATTTTGTGCTTTGACAGAGAAAAACGAGACGTTGAAAAGGCGTTCTCTCCGACTGAAACCCAAAGTCACATTGCAAACAAACTGACTCCTATCTCGGTCACGTTAATTTCCAGAGTTGCATTCTAATAAAAGTAATCGAGAAGTTGGTGGCACGAGGAAAATAATGTCATAAAGGCAGCGGGAGCCGCGCGGCATCCAGTCAGCCAGTCTTGGTCCTGCGCAGGTAGGAACTCAAGTTTCGTAGTTCGAGAGTGGAAAAGGACGAAGGATCATCATACTGCTGGCTGAACTTTGCGGGTAGGAAATAAGAAGAGAGAAGGTAGAATCTGCAATTGAAGGCGCTGGGTTAGCTTTGAAAGTCCTGAATGTCTTTATTCTTCTTTTTTCTCTCTTTCCCTCTCTCTCTCTGTCCTCCCTTTCCTTTTTTTTCTCGTCCTTTGTCATCGAATTCGCCCGAAATGTGTTGTTCTACGTTGTGCCCGAGTTTCAATTGAACACTCCAACGAATTCACGTCATGTCTTATTGAACTCAATCCTTTTTCAATTAACAGTATTGGCCGTACGTAAAAAAAATAATTTATTATGTATTAAATGATATTCATTTGTAATAAAATGTCATAAAAATTTAAAATTATTAACTGTGCATCTTTACACGAAATTAGCATATAAAAATTATTCTTAGACGTTTATGTGTAGAAAGATTGTGTTTAAAATTAAATAAAAATATAAAATCGAGAAAAAGTCAACGAACACACAACAAAGTCTTAATGCTCAATGATATTTCTTACGTGATTTTGAAAAAAAGGATAAAACAATATTGTTCCTTAACATATGATCGCGGATATTAAAACCGATGTAATATCATCATTTGTTTATATGGCGGAACTACATTCTATGTAGTAAAATATAGTCCTTTCTCCCTTTTGGTACTGTTCTCGAATTCGCCCCTTTCAAAGCCATCGAATTGCATTTCGCAGTGGCTGCAAGGAACGTGCGAAGAATTTCCTTAAGGATGTATTATATACGGCACTATGCCACGCTTTCAGTTCCACATAGAATGTTGAAAGCAACCGTCGGAATTCACTAACTTCTAACAGTATACTCGCACAATGTTCGTCAACATGAGTACTTAGTTAACAAACAACCGGAATATAAAAAGGGAATAGAAATTGCGACGCGCAAAGAAAAGAAACGTTAGACATTTCGTATGACGCAAATATTTTAAGTGCGCATTAAAAAGTGTCAAATAAAGTCGGTACATAAGTAGCGAAATAGCGGTGAACTAGAGCAACGCAGATCACGCCGGAGTATAAGGGAGTTCATTGGGATACATTCTCGCACATAGACGTCAAAATGTAGCAGAATGCGCCAGAATACGGTGGAACGTGTGGCGGAATACGACAGCGAGAGTTCGTCGGAGTACACTTGAATACGCCGCATTACGTGCATAAGGCCGCTTCCGCGCCGATCTTTTCTTCCAAGTGAGTTCACGTTTACGCCGTCAATAACGCGGTTAAAGATCCTGGCAAATACGCGCGCTAATTACGCGCGGTGGAAGCGGGACAACCGCCGCACAGATTAAAGAAGCGATAAATCTAATTTCGTCTTTCTTGCGATATAGCGAATTCTGGGCCAATTCCTCCTCCAGTCATTATTGCCGGAGTTAATTACACTCCGCGAGATTTACAACGATCGAGATTGCCTTCTCCCCTAATAATACGTCACGCGCGTCGCCCTTGTCTCTCCCCCTCCCCCCCTTCGTGCGATCGAAAAGTGGCGCACTTGAGATTTCCGCTTTTTTTCGGAATTTTAATCTCAAAGGAAAAGCGGAAGTTATTCGGAAAGAAATCGACGGTGGAGAGGCAAAGGAATGAATTTAAAGCCGGCCTATCGTGATGGCTTGCTCGAATCGGGCGTTAGGAAAAATCTCATAAAAGCGCTATCAAATCTAATTCTTAATCAAGAAGTTTCGCGGAACAAGGAGTTTGCGAGAATCCACGAGCGGCAGGATGTTTGAAGAGAGGAAACAAAGTAAAGGATGGTTATCGAGTGAGAAACGTGGAAACAGAAAGATTGGAAAATGTCGGAAGAAATGCGCTGTGCAAACTGCTTGATTTCATATGAAAGTCATCATCTTTAAGACTATATCCACCCCAAAACTGCATTGTTAATTAAAACGCGAACCACGCTCGTCACACGTAAATCCTTTTGCAGAAAAAAAAACAATTTTTCACGAAGAATCGATCGTGTATTTAAATATTTAAATTGTTGTAAAATTCATATTTTATTAACGCGTGACACTTTGTTCACTTTAATACTTTAATAGATTGGAAAATGTAATAAATGTACATAGAGATATCGAATAGTACATTTGCAATCGCTAACTCGAATTTTAATCCACTGCATACTTTCTGCTGATGAAAACTACCTGTTACGTTAAATGGAATAACTCACCATTTGTGTTAAATGAAAACATTTCGATGTACGGGTTGACGAACGCTGTATTGAAATAGGCACCAACTCCACCAGTCATCGTGGTTTTTGGCCAAAAGAATGGGCTTTTATTTCTTTTTACCTTTTTCCATTTTCCATCAAACACAATGTACAGACAGACGGTATTATCGCCGAAAATTTCGACGATAAATTTATTTTTCCGGGCAGCCCTCTGGCTGCAGATAATTAGATTTATTAAGTCGGCCCTATTTACACGGGGCTCGAGGCGCGTGATTTATTAGAGTGGGCTCCTCACGAATGCGACAGCGGGCGGTTACGGGGGTGGCGGGAGGAGAGATGACTTGTTACAAAGATTATGAGGTGAATCGCGCCCTCTCTTTCGTCCCTCAATCGCACCCCAGTGGGTGCGCCCTTCTTCGCCGGTCTTCTTCCCGTCACTTCTTTAATCAACTTCAATAAGCCTACTACTACCAAGTAGACTAATCTCAGTTTCAGAAGGGGAAGAGGAGCGCGCTGGGAGTGTTTTATTGCCGAAATTTCGGGTACGATCCGAGGCTGAAATACGCTGGAGGTCGATGGCTTCTCCACGGAAGCGCGAGAAAGGGTTGTGTGTGTATGTGTGTGTGTGTGTGTGTGTGTGTGTGTGTGTGTGTGTGTGTGTCTGTGCGTGAGGATGTTCTTCCTTAATTAATATTGTAACATGCAAATTAACAGTCATCGGACGTTCCGCGATCCGTAAAGCGTATATAACGGAACTTGGATTATTGTTCAGTTAATTTTGAATGAGATTGAAATACCGGCTTGCGGCTACTGACATTCGAGCTTTCACCGGGAAGCCTTTACTGTGTTTCAACAATTATTAATGCATCATTTTATTAAGTAATTGTAATATGCATCGCTTAAATCTCTTTCTGCACAGAGTGCGTTATTTTCATGTGAATTAATTGTGATAAATTTGCGTTGTGAGTGTTATATCAACTGTTACAAATTATAAATTGATTCTTTTGATATTAACTTTCTTTGTTTTCACTAAAGTTGTCTGCAACGCCTACATAATAGAATGCATGTAAACGGTTAAGATATCCTTAAATATTTATTAAGATGGTCAAACATTATCCTAAATAAATATATGGAAGCCTGACATTTAATTAATAATATTATTTGTTCATTTTTTAAAATAATTATTAAAAAATATGTAAAATACAAATTGTGTACTGTAAGGTAACATGTCTAATTACTTAAAAGTAAATATTTTTACTTAAACAGAACAAACCAATGTTTGCATTAAAATATATGGTTTTAAAAAAATGTACTTTTTTCATTAAAAAAATTTTTTTTCCTTTAGTGCACATTTTATATATATGCACATTAGCCACACAATAAATTTAAACAAATCCTGTGCAAATTATCGATTGTATCGTCTCGCGAAAGCCGCCAACAATTCTATCGAGTTTATCGAAGTCTTAATGATCCTAGGCGAAATGTATTATCTCGCTTCTTTCCGCAATTAATGCGCTCGGTCACATAATTTAACGGAAACTCGACGAGTTTCGCGGATTTATGAGCATTTACGTCCTTAACTGCACCCCACAACCAGCGGCTCGTGTTTGCCAATTGGAAACCCGTTATTTTCACTAGCGCTTTCATAGCGCGCCTCGATGCCATTTGATGAAATTTTTACGCATTCGGGGGCGGTTTGTCGACGGGGGTGGTGGGCGCACGGTCGGCGTTAAAGTTAATCGGGGATGAGAACAGTTCAATAGTCGCAGTCGCGCGTTCGTACGCGGCTGGTACAACGAACGAGAGCGATCGGGAGCGATGGTCCGCTGGGGGAGAGTTGGCGGTGGTTAAATGAAACTATCCCACCGATATACCACGCTTCGCATCAACGTCAACTGTCGCTTCCGCCGTTGGGCGAGCGAGGCCGCGCGCTCGATCCAATCCGATACTCGTGAAAAAAAAAGAACCGCCGTAGTTTTATTGCTTAAAATATTTGGGACGTCGATGAATAAATTAAAGCTGTCGCGCGCGTGTCCAATTGTGAATTTCGATCGGGGGGGGATCGGCGATAACTATTCCGACAATTATGAAATTTCGCGCTAACGCGCGCGAGCACACGAATTTGGCGACGGGTTCGGTTTGTTTGCGCGACAATCGAGTCGCATACGCCGCGCCGCGTGGAATCGTCGTTAAATACATTTGCATATCATTATAAGGGAAACGCGCGTGTTTCTCCAAACTGTTGGCGCTGTTTTTCCCACGGTGATTGATGACGCGGTTCGCCCGAGTACGAACACGCATATCCATAAGAGGCTACTACACCGACCTTATTAATTCGTCGCTCGCATTGAAAATATTATCTCTGCGCCGACAAAAATTGTATTTTCAACTTAAGAATTTCTCTCTGATTTTAGCAGTCTCTTTTAAAAGAGGCACCATAAGGATTTTTAATTTTCTAATTTCAAAGAAAATTCTTCTAAAGAACAGGTTAGTATTAGTTATTCTTAATTATTGAATACATGAGATAGTAAGATGGATTTTTTATACGACTTTTTTATTCTAGGACTAATTTTCCACAAATATGAAAGAAAATATATAATTTTTAAATATTAAATCTTATTAAAACATGCTCTTTTCTACCGATATCATAAAGGTTAAATAAAAAACTAATAAAAAATTACAAACAATAGAAAAAAAATATTCTAGGCTTCATCAATATTTTAAACAAATCTCTCTTCCCCTACAAAGATTTCCTGTCTTGAAATACAGCAAGTCTATCTAAATGAACAACTTTGTTCCTATGCCTTTTAGATTTCCGCACGCAATAAACTACCTCATTAATTTTCTTAATCATCTCGTAAGGCCCTTCCCAATAGATTCGAAATGTTAGCAAATTAACGAGTGATAACAAATCAATAATGGATCTTAATATTTATTATTGTTAAAAGATATAACAATATTTAATCGTATATTTCAATTTGACTTTGCCTTCTTCATCCGCAACTTTTCAAATAAATATTAATATAATACAGTTATTTTAAATATAAAAAACTCAAAACCCAAAAAAGGCTCATATAATGTCGAAACATGATGCCAAAATTACAAATATTCAAAATTTTTGTTTGCACAACGCAAAAGAGTATTATCGATTCTCAGACATAGTTACACAATTAATTATTTAGCCCCCCCCCCTCCCTTTCAGAACTGTTACTTAAAAAATTGTAATCAATGATCTTTAAAAATGTACATTGTTTGAGACTTTTTATTACCATCTCATTCATTATTTTAGTATCACAAATGTTTAGAGAGCTTTGAGCTTCAAATACTATACTGCACTGGCTATATTAAATTATAACTGTATAATTGTTGCAAACGCTAAATGAAACATGGTCTGCTATAGAATATCATTGTCCAGAAGTTCGTTAGAAAGAACATATTCTCTTAGAATTTCAAAGGATATTCTAGGAAAGAAGAATATTCTCATTTCCATTAAGAATATGTGTTAAAAGTGCTCGCAAAGTACGTAATTCTCTTATTTCAAAGATACAATTTCTTCAGCGCATCGTCACAATTAAATTAATACGTTAAATTTAATCTCATCTTACTTATATCTTTATAAAAATTACCTTTGCTAATCTATCCTTTAGATTAATTTCCTTTGAAGTTAAGAAAATCCTTTTGGCAGCTTGGAGAAATTACAATATAAAAATAAAAGAGAAGTTCTTAAGCTGAGAATACATTTTTTTTTTTTTTTTCGGTGTGTGCGCGTGGCAAATTAATTACTTTGAAATCGCACTATAAGATTATGCAAAGCGAAAGCGCGCGCGGAATTAAAAGCAAGGGAGGAACGAACGTTTGAATGCGGACAAGCATAATCACGGCAAGCGCTTCACACGTTATTTATAAATGCCAAGTGAATAAAAGCAGGGCTGAAAGGTTTCCGATTTTACGGTTAATCCAAAAATTCTACGAGCGTCGAAATTGAAACAGTCCAAGCGCGCGTTTAATCTACTTCAGATACGATCGCTAAATCCACGGTGCGATTTTACGGTGTCGCGCGAACACTGGCATTTTTTACGTTGCAGAATTCGACTGACTGTAAACGCGGCTGAGAAACGCAAAACGAGGCGTGAAATCGGTCTAAGCTACTTACGACAGCGACTTAAGCCCGTTTTGAATTCCGTCCCCGAAACGCCCGGTTGTCGCGGCGTCGTGCTGCTAAAACATTTCGACGCAATCCCATCCGTGACACTGGCGGTAATGGCGAGGGCATCTATAATGGCGGACTTAAATCCCTTTTAGATCTCGGGAGTCGAGTGCGTCACTTCCACGGGGCCCCGATTAAAAAATTCTATGACTACTGCACGATCGCGCGGCGCGCTCAACTCGAAAGCGGATTAAGCTCGTTTTGAACGTGGCTTACATCAGTTCAACGTTCCACGGTTTATCGACCTCCGAAAGAGATGTGTTAAGCCGCGAAAGGTATATCTACGCGATATCCCGTAATACGGCGTTATAATAACGCCCCGGCTTCTATTTTCCTATATTTATTTGTAAATATCAATGCCTTTGCAAAAATGACTCCGCAACGTTATCGATATCATATTCAATCTTCACCGATCGACAAATCTGTATTAACCTTTCCGCGTAACGGCAGTATTAAATTTCATTGTAGCTCATCAACGTTTAGTCCCGCTATTCTGTTCGGAAATATACTCAACTCAAAATTTATTTTATTTCCTTACTAATATTTTGTGTAAAACTTTTTCTCTTGCAGTTTGTGACTTTGTCTGTTAATGTAAGATTTCTTTTCTGTAAAAAAAATTTTTACAGAGCTCTTTTATTATATAGGTATATGTATATGTTAACTGAAACGTATTGTATAGTATAATACACGGAAAGAATGGTTTTTTATTAAAATATTTAAAAATTTAGCAAGATACAAATTTGAAAATAATTTTAAACCATCAAAATAATTATGTAGATTTCTCAAGCTGATTGCTAGAATATCAAAATTTTTTTGCAACATCGCACATCATGTTTGAATGTTCGTCGTAATTATTTTGACGATCCAATAGAATTATTTTCAGATTTATATCCAGCTGAACTTTTAGATACTTCAGTAAAAAAGAAAATGTTCTTTTACGATCGTACAGTAAATTTGAACAACAGCGTTAAGAACCTCTCTTTATTAATTTTTTTTTAATCTCGTCTCATCAGAAAGTTTTACAACTTACTTGTAAAATTCAACGTGAACTGTATACAACCACCTCAAAACCAATTATTGTACACAGAAAGAATGGCTTTGCTGCAGTATTGAAAAATTTAGCTGGCTACAGATCTGAAAATAATTTTGTTAAGCCTTCAAAGTAATTATTGTTGGACTCTCCAACTGATTATTAGAATGTCAAAATTTTTTGCAGCATTGCTCATTACGCTTGAACGTCCGTCATAATTATTTTGATGGTCCAACAAAGTTATTTTCAGATCTGTATCCAACTAAATAATTAAATACTTCGGCAAAATCGTTTTTTTCCGTGTACAGCTTTCTCATAGCCATGTAAACTAATAAGTCGCTCCATAATTCGTGGCTCATAAAAATGACCTGCGCGGTTAAAAACCTTGGCTTTTGTACATGCCAAAATCGCTTGATACCAAGGACGCAAAGAAATAAGGGTTGAAAGTGTGTCTGATGAGAGGAGGGGAGGGAGGGAGACGGTCGACGGATTAAGCGACAAGCGCGGCGGAGTTATCTGCCTGGCTAAGCTCGAAATCTCCCTCATAAAAGTGGTAAGAACCGTTGTTTGGGAAACAATGGTAGCACGGAGATCGGTAAAAGTTCGCTGCGAAGGTGGGAAAGAGTAGAAGGTGGGAGGAAGGGTGGATGAAGGGCTTCGAGAACGGAGGAGGAGGGTCGAGAAGCAAACGCGAAAGAGAGATGAGAGTGAAACGCGGAGGGCGGCGGCTTCCGCTTCTAACCCCCGCAAAAGCCGTCCAATAAATATCACCGCTCGTTATTAGCGTTTTAATTCAGCCCACCAACGGTAACTTAATCCGCGCTTCTAGCGGCGCGGAATCGGAAAAACGTCGGCCGGCGCCGCGCCGGCCACGGCAAAATTCGTACCATAAATAATGAAATAATACCGCGTCATCGTTTGTAACGTCGCTACCGCCAGTGCCTCCTCTTGCACGCTACTGCACTCGCTCATCAATTATCGGTCGCTGGAATGGCGACTTCGGCCGCGTCACTATTATCGCGTCTATTTTTTTTTTTTTTTTTAGTGCCAGGTGCCCGACTTCTTAATTAAGCCCTTGTCAATCCGGCTGGCGTGCCAGATTTCTACGTTGCGCACAAATAACGTAGATAAATTCTAAGAAAGAGAAAACCACCCTCTCAATCCTTTTCTAAAATTACTTTGACATTTTACATTGTGTACGTTTGTACAAGTATTGTATATATATTGCAACGTGCGGTCGATTTATCATTTTATTTTAAGAACAAAAGATTTTTATAAAAATATCCGCTATTTATCGTGGAGATCTCCGCGTTTCATTGAAATATAAAACGTAAAATATATGATTATTTTGTTTAAATTTTTATTTCAAAATTATAGAATACGATGAGCGTACTTTTATTTCATCAACGCGCCGGATTATTTCTCCATAAAGTCGCAGCTTTAACGTTTCAGTGTGTAGAACTGAAATTTCTAGAGACGTCAATTAAATCGCATGACGTTGACTGGGATTAAATCAATTCCACGGAAGTTGCGATGCCTATGCTCGCGAGAGAACACTGTCGTTCGGACGGACGGCCATCGGAGGAACCGCGCGTCATTTTCTCCTCTCGTGATCGCGAGCTCTTTTTGCGAACGGCGAGTGAAAAGGGCGGAGTGCGCGGGCAGAGAGGATAAGGGCGTCGTTTGTCACGGCGAGAGACGTCTCCGGTGGAACTTCCGGAAGAAAACAATTAGATGACCTCTCGACGCCGGCGCCGTGCTACGGCGAATGATTTTATCGACATCTTCTTTTACGGAAACGTGATAGACCGGAGCGAGATACGGGGCAGATGGTATGGACGCGTAAGATCGAAAGCTTCATTTTGATAGAAAGTTGCATTAATTGGCGCCACAGGACTTTCTTTCGCATTCGTAACACTATGATACATTGTCATATTTTGTCATAAAACTTTTAAAATAATATATCAACAAAATATCAGAAATATTAAATATTTACACTAAAAAAGAATTAATACCTTCAACACAAAAACTGTTCAGTTTTCAAAATTTTTAAACAACAATCAAATATACTGTTTTATATAATAAAAAATTTAGTTGTAGTGTAAACAAATGATTGTTATTTATATGTATTTCGCAGAAACAACTAAATTTTTTGTTATATAAAATAAAATTATTAAACTTGTTAAAAATTAAAAACTAAAACATAAAATTGATTGACTATTATAAAAAAATGCTTCAATTGAACAGCTTTTGTTAAAAGTACGAAATTTTTATGATGTACGTGAAAATAATTGAAACAATAGTAATAAATGTGAAATTGTTATATGCAGCAGTATGTCAAGTACTCCTCATCAAATTCCTCATATCAGAAAAGATATTTTATAACAGAAGATCACATTGACTCGGATAAAGAAAATGCCCTGAATATTAATCGACAAAGAAAATAAAATGTATAATATGAAAAAGAGAATATCCTTGTCCCTGCATTTATGCAAATTGACTCTCTGACAATGTCCGAAGGTAAAATGCGAACCACCTCGAAAAACGTACGTCGTGTCCAATGCCCTCTCATATTATTCCCAATTTTTTTTTACATCGTTTTACGTTTTCTACTCTTCACGCCCTTTCCCACGTTCTTTCTACTTCTTTCTCTTTGTCTCTCATTGAGCCACGCTAGAATCAGTCTTCGTTCCATTGAACACCCTCGAAAAAAGCATCGAGACTCGTTCGACAATTTTCCACTCTGAAAAGAGCTTTCTCGGACCCGTTAAAAAAAAAACGAGAAATCGCGAAATGCCCTATTCACGTTAGCTTTTATGCAGCAAATATGGATACCTACGTTAAATATCGATGAGATTTGATAGACTGTTAGGACAATCAGATTAATATTACACAATTTCATGATTCACAATCTTTGTTCTTGAAATTAGTATCCCCAAGTTATTGAAATTTTTTTTATACATTCGATATAGGTACACGGAGAAAAAAATTTCATGAGAATTAGTATTCCTATCTATTTGACTGAAACATGTGCTTGTACAAAACATTTATTTGAATAAAAATATTGTTGTTTCATTCAACATTTATTATTTGACGAAAATAACACTATTATTAATCGTACTTATTGATTCAAACATTAGTTTGTTTGGATTATTCCAAATAAATATGTTTGAATATAATAAATAAAATTTATTAAGTACAAAGAAATCGTTTTCTCTGTGTACAAAGAATTCAGTTTTCTCTGAAGAGAGGCTTTCACAATAAATGATTCTGCTCTCCCTTTTTCCATCCCACATAAATAAAGCAGCAGTGAATTTACTTTACGTTTCACTGAATTTATATTTTATGTTAATGTCTTTATCATCATGTCGTGATACAATACTAAAATTTTAGTTTATTACCCGTTTAATTGATATTTGATCAAAACAAAACATTAAATATTTCAATGCATAAATATTTAAAAAATAAAATTATAATGCATTCAAAAAATGCAAATACGCGTCTATATAATTAAATCATGGAAGCTAATATTCGGTTACTTTAATTAATATTCCGTCACATTCCATTTCACGCTGGATGCAAACTCTCAAGCATAATATCAATACGCTTTAGTGCATATTTATGTAACAGTGCTTCGCGCCGTTAATGGCAGAACGAAGCTTTCGACCTAATTAATTAATTTCCATGTTAGCGTCGATGCTGATTTAAATCCGATCGCCAAAACGGTAGGCGCACGAGCATGTTAAAATATGGAAAATTGTAAAGTTGCATCCATCGAAATCGCGGTGCAAATACGTTTAAATGAGATAAATTTAATTATCCCCAAGCGTCACGTATCACTTGACGTACAAACTCGGTATATGTTAATAGAATTTGAGAATGCACACATAATAAATTTATTAAAACAAGATGTAGAAACTGAAAGAAGAGTATCAGTACTATAAAGAAATAAATTGTCATGTATTATTAACGCAAATATAATAATATAAAGAGTCGAATATAGTCTGATAAAAAATGATATATTTATGGTAAATTAAACGTTGTATAAATAAACAGGTTTAGATGTAGTAACTGATTAAAAAGTTCAATAATAAAGTTAAAAAGTTAATAATATTGTATTTAATTTTACTTAGTTAATTTTTCAAGTGAATTAATTTTTAACTTCAATTAGTTATTTTTAAAATACATAATTTTTTATTTATTAACTTTATTTCTAAGTTGCAAATTTACTTATGTAAAAAATTATAAAAGAAAAAAACAGCTATATAAAAACACAGTATTTCCTTGTTATTTCATATAAATTTAACGCTCAACTACACTAGTCAAATCTCACCTGCACAACTATCCAGGAGGGTAGTGTTTTTGTACCCAAATTTTGATAAAAGTTTTAATTGAAATAAAATTTAAAAACTTGATGTTTTTTTTGTGTGATGTAGTAAACATTCTGAAGCTGAAATCATTTATTACAAATATAACAGAAAGTTTGTAGGGTTTTAAATAAAGTAACACAAATAAAGATTTTTTTCTAATTTTCAAAAATTTTAGAATACTTATTTAATTATTAAATATAATAAATATTATATTATTTAATAATTAAATATTAATAAATAATTGTGCCATGAGAAATATTTGCGTAATTGTTTGCGATAAGGTTTTACATTTGTATCCCGTCAGAATAGTTAAGGTTTAATTTACAAATCAAATATTAAATTTATTTGATGATTCATTTTTGATTGTTTTGTTATTTAGAGTGATCTAATTTTTAAAATGTTTGCAACATTCTAATTTAATAATAAGTAAAACTTTTAAAAATTAACTTTTAATTTAAGTTAGCTTAATTTAATGGCAACTTTTGACTAACAATAAGTTGGTTTGTTCATGCAACTTTTAATATAATTACATTCATTTTATAATTACATTCATTCACATTAACTTAATTTATCTTTAGAAAATATGAACTTACCAAATTCTACAAATAAATAATATAGATTTAAAACTTATTTTCAACCAAGTTAAATAACAAAATATTCGAATACCAATGTACGAAACGTGCTTTTTATAATTATGCCGAAATGAAAGTAAAGCAAATCTCATCTCGCATACGACTGAATTACATGAAACGTAAATTGCTGTTGCTTGCAAATTCTACAAACATGGTTAAGTGGATTCACTAAATCTCTGGGCGTGATAGCACAAACTTACCGCACAATTCGAGGCTTGTTAGCACGTATAACGCAGTGTCGTTTCGCGCGCGAAGTGAGGGATCGCGCGCATTCGTCCGCCCAGCTAACTCACGATGGACGTTTTTAATTTTAAACGCGACACGTTTGTTGCCCGTGTCTGTTATTTTCATAAGCGACTTTTAAAACGTATGCCGCGCGCCGACCACAGTTGTCATATTTTTATTCGTAATCCGACATTGCGTCTGTGTTTTTCGGACGTTAATTACAGTAGGAAGCAGACTGTCTGTCGGTGACGCTGTTGTGCGTAACGATCGCATGTAAAAAAATAAAAAAAAATAAAAAATCCGTGGCACGCTTTTCCCTGCTGCCAACGCATTGTTTTTCTTTCATAATTTGAGCACTTTTTACTGTATTTTTCCTCTTGGCAATATTTGCGATCGTGAAATATAGAATCACGACTGCATGATCCTATATTTCATATTTCAACGCACCATGAACTCTGATAACGAAACTTATTAAGTATCGGTCCTTTTTTCTTTATTTTATGACCGTTCAACAAATTCTCATCAATTTGTATGTTGCCGTTAATTAATTGCAATTGAATAAATTTGCAAAATGCAAATAATCGTGCAAAATTCTTGTTAAAATCAATTATATCATTAAACAAAATTTTCATCAACGTAAACCAAATAAACCGAAATCCGAAATTTTTAATTAAGGATAAGAATTTTATTCACATTTTATAATAAAAAAATGTTAATTGCAATATTTATTTCTCTTAATGATCAGTGGCTTAATACAACCAGATTATTTGATACATTCTTTCTTGATGTATCAGATAAATTTTTAATACATTTGTCGCAAGAAATATAAAGTGAAACGATCTTTATTTAATATTTTTCAGCATCTATCAGTTATACGTCAATTATCAAACAGATTTATCAAACTTGATTGAGCGCGAGCTACCTTTCGTTTCAACTTATAGTTAGAATGCAAACGTTATTAATTAAATTATACAAGTATGATAAAATCATCAGATAATAAACACGATATTGATGCCGCCAATTACATTAATAACATCGTTCATTAAAATTCTCCAATACTAAAGCGCATTCATTTCACAAATGAAAGGCGCCAATCACAGATACATCAAAATATTGCCTTTCAAAGTCGAACGGTAATCCGAGACTTGTTCCAATATTATAACAAATATGTTGATTATGCGATCATATAACTGTTTGCAATTCTCTGGCATGCAACGAAAGCGGCAAACAAAATGAGATATATCAATTACACATTCGATCACTAGGTGCTCTCTCAAAAATTGTCAGCTCTATTTCATTTCCAATCGTCATTGAAACTACCGTCGATTCGCACAAAAAACCACCAACCATCTCTTAGATTTATGTGGCGCTTACGCGGCCGCACGGTGGATGCTGACGTGGATCGTTTCTAAAAGGCGAGAACTTCTTTTCAGAAGCGCCGCTTCTGAGTAACCGGACAGTTTCACATTTCGCGATAAAAGTTTCGTAAACGGCGACGACGTAGCCGTCCGACGTTGGCAAACGAAAAGGAGCTCCAAGCTGCATTTCCACCGGTTTCGGTGTCGACTTCGGTTGTACCGGGAAGTTGTTACTGGCTGTACTTTGCGAGCAGTGCTTTCCCTATCGTTTGCAGCTGCGGCGAGAGGGGCAACCTAGCTATTGTGCATCCTTGGAAGCAATATGTACCACTTCACGCGAAGTGGAGATATGGGGATAATAATTTACGCGTGTCATTGCAGAGTTTCAGTGCTAAAAATGGTAAAAGGAGATGTCTTATATACATGAGAAGAATGGTTTTGCCAAAGTACATTATTAAAGAATTTAGCCAGTAGCCACTGAGAGAAATATTTGAGATAGACCAAACGTTTAGTTAAATAGGGATCAAATAAATTTTATAATTATAATAATTAAATGTGTAGTTATTTTAATGAAATAATCTGTAGTCTTAAGCAAACAATCATTTTTGTATAATTTATAATCAAATAATTTATAAAACTTAACTAACAATAAGTCTTTGGTATCAGTAATTACAAAATTCATTTGATCGCTATTTATTTAAACGTTTGATTGATATTTCTGTCAATGTACAGACTTGAAAATATTTTTGTAAAACGTTAAAATAATTATAAAAGTATGACGTATGATAATGCTGCAAAAGTTGTGACAGTCTCTCAACTAGTTATTGAGTATTTTACATAATTATTTTGATAATCCAATAAAATTATTTTCAGATCTGTAACTAGCTAAATTTTTAAATATTTCAGTAAAACTGTTTTCTTTTCGCAAATTTCATTAAAAAAAAAAAATATATATATATATATAAATCTTTCGCAAATTATTTAAGATATTAAAAAGAAACTATTAAAGACGTTCTACGGTAAATTTTATTAACTTTTTACATTTGTAGTACTTGCAATTGACATATTGTTCATTTTCAGAATTCTATAATATGAGTTATTAAATCAATATTTAACAGTCAATTATTTCGATGATGAATAAATCAACCATGAATTAATTTGAAATCAACGTTGTATAGTTAAATAAACAAACTTTAACACGAAAACCATTTGTCTCATTTTAATGCTGTTATATATTTTACGAAAAAATTCTTTTTAACTGCCAATTCTATAGAACTAAAATTCTAATTCGTGAAAATAAGTTAAAAGGTATTACACCTTCAGAAACGACAGTGGGCCATTTTTCAAAATAGAAAAGGCAATTAAAGTTTAAATTATACTGTCTCACATGTATTTAAAATAAACGAGTAAATTAACATAAAGAACGTATTCAAAAGCGAAATCAATCGATTGCCATGTCATTTGCAAATATAATTTCGAATGTTTCACGCTAAGGGCGATTCCCTTGTTCGTGTAATTACAGAAATTACCGAATTGTATAATCAATCGCTAATTCAATCGCGTAATTTTGCGGTTGACTTGTACGTTATAAGGCTGCAGTTGCCATTGTTGCAGAATCTTCCACAGCAAAACTAGAAGCTACACATTTCCACCTAAACTCCCGCATGTCCTCCCAATCTATCCTCACGTTTTTCCACCTCGCGCGCATTTCACGTATGTAGCAGCACGTGAAAGGCAAAAAGTTTCTTCTAAACGCAAAGTGATCTCTCACCTTTGAAATACCTGGCAACATTCCATCCGTGCCACCTACCTACACTTGCTTCACTTTCTCTCTCTCCTGCGTTTTTCACCCTCTCGCGCTTCTCTCCTTTTTCTTTTCTCCGCCAGAGCGACACAATGGAAAAGAGAACATTTGTTTAGAAAACGCCCTGGCAGTCCACTGTAATCTTAATGAAAAAAGCTCCCTTTCTTTTGAACGCTTGAAAGACTTTTCGTAATTAAAATCCCCGCTGAATTTTTTAAGAGTACTTAAGAATTAGCTATTCAGATGCAGTGTGGTATAATGGACATGTTGTCGTGCCATTGTTATGTTATTTTTATCTTTCCGCGGCAACCACCATTGGTAAGATAATGTTTACAATTAATATTAATTATTAGGGTCGCGATACAAAATGCAATGTAATTATTGTCTATTCGTCAAACGATTTAAAAGCAAAGTTAAACCATCAAACATGTTCAACAATTGTATTGTACATAGAATAAAAATTATGATGCACCTGGTAAAAAATTTACTACGACAATTACGTCCATTTGTGAGTAAATATCATCGGTTTAATGGCAGTTTGACTATCAATCATTATTACTTTTGCCCATTATTGAATGTGGCAATTTGCTGCGGCAACCTTTCCGCTGCAATTATGATATCAACGTTATTTCCGATGTATCGCATATTTTTGCCCATCCGTATGTTAATACGCGAATACGTTACTAATATCGCGCTTCGTTGTACTACGAAAAAAAAGCGTTCATACATCCACGGCATATAAACCGTAAACACATAAAGCCATACATCAAGCTCGCGCAGCAGCCTCTGTTGATACAGTTCCGAGGGAATACGGGCAATTATTCAAGCACGTGATGTTTCATGAAAGCGCCGAAACATTTTCAATTTTATTTCGTAATAATCTCAGGGGGAAACGATAAACGATACCTCGCGCAAATGTAAATTTATTGCGCTCCTGCATAATGGCAATCATACGCTTTGCACTAATTTACGATCGATAACGCTCAGATACGTACCGTCGTCCTTTTCATAAATTTCATCTCTGCAGTAATCGTTACTAATTGATAGGAATGTAAATGATTTGTTCAGTATGTCATCGCTGAATCATCATATCATTTATTCCGGTGATTATAGAGGAAGGACGGCGGTCGTAGAATATCACGATATTTCGCATGACTCGCGTTGAATTCTAAGAGCAACCGTTAAAATTACTTCGTTACAATCTATTTAAACATTTCACACATTGTAGAATGGTTACTGGTCATTAGAGTTCGCTGTGTTTATATGAAAGCTGAGTTTCAGTTTTGCAGGTATTGTTACAGGTTTATGCTCCCCACGTAATTTTAAGAAGTATGTTACGTATTAATTTTTTAACTTTAGTCTAACTTGACGGCATTGAATATAAATTTTAAATAATATTATTGAATTTAATGTGAACCGTAACGTGTACATAAATTCTGCGAATAAAGTCAAGTTATATGTGAGCTGTGGAGTATAGTTCGCTATGTACACTATGAGCGTCATTCTTGTTTTACAATCTCATTGTAAACATTGTATAATCTTTATTTGAAGCAAAGAGATTATTTTAAAAAGTTTTTAAGTTTCATTAAAAAAAAAATTTTAAGTTAAAAAAATTATTTAAAAAAATTTCTTTTAATAAAATACATTTTATAAAATGTTTGTAAAACCTTGTTTTGTAACATTTATTTGCATGTAAAATCTACGAAAGATCATTAATTAATTTTTTACAAATAAAAGTGCCCTTCATGACATTAGTTGTTATTAGTTGTATTAGTTGTTAGTATTTTTTCCCTTTTTAATAAATTATAAATTACATTCGTTTTATATACCCGATAAATTACGATTTTATAAGGTGATTAGTAGAATTTTATGATTAATAAACTGGCGTTAGTTAAAATTGTGTTGTGTTAATATTCACCGAGTTATTATCAAAAAACAAAATGATATTCCACAAAATGATATTCCTTCCTTTCCTCTACAGGTCTCTTAAAAATTTTCAAAAAAACATTGTAAAATTCTTTAGATACAGTCCATTTAATTGTAATTTCAATTTAATTCGAATAAGATTAGCTTATAATTTGGAAGCTGTCAAATAGTCAAAAAGCTGCACGAAAATTCAATATTTTAAGAGACTATTACTCTATTATCCTCTATGTACAAGGCATCGAAAACGATCAGCTTCGATAACAGCCCCGCTCAAAAGATATAACTTAATCAAAATGAAATGTAATGACCGCCGCATGCTGCAGCCGTTTTTTTTTTGCCTTTTTCTCTTATATTCGCAGACATACACACGTCGCGCCGAGTTTTTCGAACCGATCGCATTCCCTTATCTCGGAATCCATGAATAATGCACGTTCGGAATTCGCGCTTGTCCAATTTATGCTGTGGAAATGCTGCCCCGAGGATTCAAGCCTTACACCTAGCAGAAAATCGATCTCGCAGGAACGGGTACGCGGTTTTTCGCCTCGATCCATCATGCTACGCGACGTTTGATGTGGGCGCGAGGTTAACAAATCATGATTTTACAGAAAATTTCACGTTTGTATCAAAACATAATAGCATTAGAGTTTAATGAAGATGTTGCCTTGTCAAATAATTAAGTGATAGTTCTTCGTATCTTTTTTTTTTAATTTACAATTGTGACGGTTAAATTGAAGAAGAGTCTTTGTTAATACTATTTGTCGAAGGAAAAACGCGAGTCGTAGATTTAAGTGTCAAGTATTTTGCGAAAAGCACAAAGTTTTGAGGCAGTGAGCACGATAAAATTTTCAGTAAGTTTTTTCGTTGCGCGAATTTGACGAATACCAAGCAAAACCCAATAGCGAAACACGGACAAAGGATAAGCTCGTCGAACTTCATGAGCAGCATAAGTACCGAGGAATCCCCTTCCGGCCATCCATCATGTCGCGGATGTTTTGGACCGTCGAGAAGGTGAACGAGTTACGAAACACTTTTAGGGGATTCTATACCAGGACTCCGACGTGCCTGATTTTATGCTGATGGCGAGCATTACCATTGGAACCATTAATTCACACAATTCCTGGTGGCAGGTAATGCTCAAAACGCTTAAAGTCAAGGCAATGACATGCTCTCTGCATCACTGGATAATGGAGAAGTAGTTGTCATTGAAAAATATAAATTTTATGAACATTGCGTTTGGCTTTTAAGTCTTTTTCATTACTATTCGATTCGTCATAAAAAAAAAATCCGTGGCATAAAAACATTATAAGTTGAACTAACTTTGTAAACAGTGAAAGCAAAAACGCCTTCTTTTGTTATAGATTGCACTGATTTGAAGAGACTAACAATCCAATTTATAATATCTGTTTTTAATGTACGATTAAACAAATGGTGCATATCAATTAAGACAGAATACGAGAGATAGAAATTTCACGTAATTATTTAATCATTTTATTCACACGAAATATTTTCCAATCGTTCTCAACTGACGTATTAATTATCGTAAAGCTACGAATAAATCATTGAATAAATGCTGGATATGCATATAAAGGTTCAACGGCGAAAGATCATATTCCGGAATAAATGAGAAATATATTGAAAAAAAAACCGAGACAAGCGAACGCGCGGTCGTTATTACACAAAATTTGTCTTATTATGCATTCAAGTCTATTTTTATATTTTATTACAAAAAGATCTTTCGATTACGATAAATCCGTTCCTAGTGATCACGTTTTGAAAAGCATATTTTCTCGCTTAAAGTCGTATTATCGGAAAACGGAACTTTAGTAGCAAGAAAGTTGATTTATCCTTCGAAATGATCGTTCCGGCTCTTAATAGAAAATATAATAGGAAATAGGGTAATGCCTAGCACAGTGATGGTACAAAGCGAACGCTTATTGCATTTGAGCGTTGCACTTTACGTTGCATTATCTTATCTCGACGCTACTTGGATTTTCCCCATGCGAAAGAATCCCAGCTTTCACAACTCATCTTCGCTGGAACGTATAAAGAATGATGATTCTCGAGGAAACTAAATTATAGAATAAGAATACAGTACACTTGGCGCAGCTACGATCGTTCGCTGCCTGCTAACATCCCTGACTTACGTTCGCATCTCGACTCTCTCGACGTTCCTGCTCGAAGGAATCGTAAACTGATATTTCGTTGGGGATCAAATCCTGATATCCTTGCAAAGAAAATAGATATATACTTACGTAGACCTTTTATAGAAAATTGACTATCATCCGTTATTTTGTTGCATCTAAAGCACGTGCGGTCGGATGACAAATCTCACTATCGCTATATGGAAAGAATGATTTTGATAAAATATCTAAAAATTTAACTAGAAAACAAAGATTTAAAAATAACTTTGTTGATTGATAAAAATAATTATGTAAGAAGCATGATGAGCGCAAGGTTGTAAAAAGTTTTGACATTCTAATAAATTCCAGTATCCAACAATTATTTTGATGACTAAACAAAATTATTTATACCTAGCTAAATTTTTAGACACTTTGGCAAAACCATTCTTTCCAAGTATATTCTACTTCCACAGTGCTGCAAGTTTTTTCTTTTAATAATTTAATTCCTTAAATGAAAATGGAAATTACTCTCCTTGATTAAATATCGATCAAGGTGTCGATTTTTGAGAACAAAATTTTGAAAAGTAAATCGAAGCTCTTAAGCTTTATTTCGATAATTATACTCAATTTTGTAGAAATTTATAGCTGATAAGAGAATTAACTAATGCGAACGCTATGGTGTAAATGAGTAAAAGTTTATAACAAACATTATATTACACATTTATACAAAAGTAAAATAAATAATAAGGTATTCAAAACTTTTAATGATGAAACCGATATCATTATATTATATCTAAAATATAATTATTATAAATTGATTTTTACAACAAAATTTTTATCTCTCTCAAGTCGATTCTTCATGATTGAAGATCGTGATCTCCATTTGAAGCATACTTATGCATGCCCACGGTGATTATCATGGCAAAGGGATATTTTCGATTTATCATTGTCTTCCGAGAAATGGTGATCAATTAAAAATCTGATATTGCTTTAGTTGGATTTAAATCATCTTTGACACAGAAAGCAGACGCGCAACTCTTGTGCCACGATCACTTAAAACAAAATAATTAGTTTAAAATAAATTTAACGTCGATTTAATTTAAAGATCGATTAGAAAAAAAATGCCATTCTATAAGTAGCAATTGACATCTCCTTTTGCATCTTTCCTGAATGCTCATTTTTAAATGCCGTTTAACTAATGAGACTCGAAAGATAATGACGTCCAAGCAATCAGTTTCTTCATTCTCAAGAATGTTAACTGATAATCCGACCGTAATGAGGAGACGTTACAAATTTCGTTGGAGTCCCTTTTTAAAAGGCAATCCGAGTTTTACTAAAATAAACGCGACTAACCTCTCGCAATTATTTTCTTCTTAAACTCCATTTGATTTTCCGACTTAACTCGAGAAAACTTGCCGTAATCGACGCGTCTCCGCTGACCGTCGCCGCACGTAGATCGATATTTAATTAAAGGTGGATCGCGAGAGGAAAAAAGAAAACAGATAAGTGGAAGGAAGAAAAATGTGGAAAAGATTGGATAAATCTGGTGAACGTGAACTAAAAATGCATCCGGCCGTGCCCCGAGAAAATGCGCGTTGAGCAATTCTGTATCCCAACTATTAAAGAAATCTATATATATTCGTCCGCTTCCAATAAAATCTCTGTTAGATACAAGTACGTTTTCGAAATATTGCACATTGAACCACGTTTGACGGTACGATCAATCTTCAGTTTAAATTTTTATGGTTGGATGGCAACGGTAAAATGAAAACTTTTTTTTTCACCACAGTGAAAAAGTGCGGTTTTTATTATTATAGTTGGTACGCCTGTAAGATATAAATAATAAAGAATTATTTATTGAAAATTTTAATTTCTGATGATTATCTCAAAAAAATTAATAATGAAATATAAATGCAATATATATGAAAACCATAATAATTTATCGTGTTCTTGTGAATGCATAATTATTATAAAATATAATAACTCGATAATTTAATAAAACTATTTTTAATAAATTATAATACAAAGAAAAATACATAATAAGGTGTAAATTAATTAGTGATAAATATCCTTCAATCAAAACATTAAAAACAATTAACATGAATCTAAAAACTGTTAATTTTTGAGGAATTATATTGTGAAACAATAAAATATCTTAAAAATGAAACAATTGATAAAAAAATGTTTCAAATAAAAATTGTATAAATTTAAGGGGAATAAATGTACCAAAAACAATTTTGAGAAGAGAGAATCGATTTTTCAAGAGGATGAAGATTCCATTTTTCAAAATAAAACTATTTGATTTTTTTACATAATATGATTCGTCTAGTTATCGTGTATATTAAAAACGCTAAAATAGAACTAATAAATCACCGGTTTGTGAGACATTGTATACATATTCTGGCATATTGCAATAAAATCAGTTGCTTCGTTTTTAAGATATTTCACCTATTCATAACAAAATTCCTTCTACCTCAGAAATTAAGACCCATGTTCATATAAACTTTTTTTAATGTTTAATTGATATGAATATGTTCCTAAAATATTTGACATTTTATTTATACCTTATGTGTGAAACAAATAGAAACAAAAATCTAAATATTATAATTAAGTATTTAAAAAATTTTAGAACACGCATATATTTCTACGACAGGTTCTTTAAATCGACAAAGAGAGAGAAAATCGTGCGGATCATTCATTTTAATGTTGTTCAATTTTATGAAACGTCGTAAAAGAGTCAGTCGACGGACAATTACACTCATCAATTCCGGATGTTTCTTCCTCCAAGCGAAAAAAGGAGACGAAACCTGCTATAAAAACTGCATCCATCCACCAGTTGCATACGTTTACTGCCGTTCGGTCGATAACAATAAAGCCCGTATAGAAGCAGAAAGAAACCCGTTCTCCAAAGCAAGAGAGGAAATTCAGAAAAGCGGAAAAGTGGGTCGCGCAAATTGGATGGGTGTGTCGAAAAATTGTGTTTGTGGAGAGAAATGCATAGCGAACCGTATGACATTTGCTTCCTAGACATGATTGGTGCCAAGTGGTCCCTTAATCTAACGGGTGTCCGCGAAGCATAATCGACTGACGGCTTTTGAATACGATCGTCGGCCAGGCGCGACGATTCCGCGTTCTTCGAAGAATGATAGCGGACCACCACCTACCTACCGTGAATCGTAACTGAGTCCGCAAATTCGCACAGTTCGTTCGTTTCGTCGACCTTCCTTTTGCCTCCCTTGTTACCGCGAAACCGTGTTCCCGGTTTCCTAACAGCCAGCTTTCTCACCGGGCGAACGCAAGAATTTTCGAAAGATTCTATTTGCGCGTGTTCCGCAGAGCGAAGAATTTTAGGTAGGTAAGTTATAAAGTGTTCGTTTCCCCCCTTTCCTTTTACATTCTTCCCACGCTGCAAATTTGCGAAGTTTCCCGTTCGGTTTTTACGTCGATTGCGGTTTAAGAATCATGTAAAAGAAAAAAAAGTAAAAACGCCCTTTTCTGTCTTCGACGTCGCACCTCGCGGCGGAAACGATTGAGAAGGATGTTCTAGATACGTCGCTCCATATCCATAAAGTCTAATGAGTCAGCCGGATCAACGATTCGCACTGTAAATTTAGCACTGAAAACTTTGACGATACAACGAATGGCTGGGAGGCGGGGACCGGTTGCTGAAGAAAAGCTACGCTAAGGCCACCATACGTCTTCGTTAAATCTATGCCGCGCTTAGTCAACGCCGCGAGATACGCATCGGTGAGATTTCGCCTTTGAAGGAAGCACACCGACGTCTGTGTCCCCGCGGCTCCTCCTCATGATATATCGTCGCAGACACGCCATTTCCTACGCGCTGCGACACCCACCGCCTGTGCGTCTACGTTTACGTGCGGAGAACGCGTGCTCTAATCGCAGCCGCGATATTTATTGGCGGCCCGCTATTACGGAAGCGACAATTTGTCATGCTGCTGTATTAATTACGTAGGCTCCCTTGTGCAGATAAGGCTGCTCGGGAAGCAACCTGTTTGAATCGAAGCCGTCTCCGGTAAATTTTCAGATTAATTGCCGTCGGGCCAGTCAGTGCTTGTTTGCAATTAATAACGATACATACATATGTTGCGACCTTTGTTAATTGTCCAATGATGATGTATATTTCAAGTAACGTAATAAACGAAATACGCAATTCAAATAGTTTCATGACTGCGTGACAGTTACGTCTTTGACGTAGAAAAGATTCCAGCTTACTTGATATTAGCAAATTTTAGAGTATGAAATACTCTATTATGTAAAACTTAAGTAAGCCGATGGCTATGAAAGAACTTTCGCTCGGTGTTTACAACAAGACTGCAAAGGCAAAAGGGAGGACTTACTACTTTGTCGCCCAGGTTTCGCACGCGGCACGGCAGATATGCGGTTTGTCCTACAAATGCACTGACGTTTGCCGCTGTCGCCTCGAAAACAGGTAGATCTTCCATCAGATCATTACTGGCATCGTTTACACGCCGCTGCGCATCTTCGTTGGATGTTACGCGTATGTGTGCTGACGCTGGAAAGAGAATAACGATCTCATGAACACGACTTCCGACGATGGTGTTGATACGCTTCTCAATAATCTTATAAAATCTGATAATTAATCAAATTAGATTATTGTTTTATTAATAAAATTATTTTAAGCTAATAGAATAAAATTACTTTTCATTCCCATACCATAAGTCATTCTATCATTATTAACTCTCTGTCTACAATCTGAATCTTTTTTGCCCACTCCAAGTTTTTTTACTAGCTTTCACATTCTAGGTTTCCACAAAAAAAAGTTTGCAAAAATTTCAAGTTACTTTTCAAATGTATTACATTGTCAAATAGCATGTTCTAAAATATTTTCATAACTCACATAAAAATCTCCATTTAACAAAACACGAAATTTGAGAATAGGAATTTCGTTTGTGTCAAAAGAAACTCAGATTGCAAACGTAGGATCAAGAAAAAAGAAAATTGAAATATTTCAAATATTTTCTCATTCTCTTTTATACAAACGGCTACAACAATTAAGGATTATTAAATTCAACAAAAAATCAAGATGCTAAAGATATCGTTATGTGCAAAAGATTACACAAAATTGTTAATGTACGAATTAATAAAGTCTAGTCTTTAACGCGTTCGCTAGTCTATCACATGTGCGATGCAGTTTGTGTTACGCGTCGCAAAGAGGCGGATGAAACGTGTTCTACCCTCCGTGAAACTTATATGCGAATTTTGGACAGGAAACCAACGTTCGCCGACGTCTCTCACGGGAGCACAACTCTGAATCTGCCGCAAGAGCGACTGCTAGATGTACTACTTACAAGATACTAGAATCCAAGTGTGTTATAACTGGCAAGTAGCGAACTGGTGCCGAGCGAGCAAACTCAGCTCATTTCTTAAGAGTAATACACTCTTCGACATTTCGGTGGAATATCTTATAGAACATAGCTATGCACTCTGCCTCATTGTACATGCTCGTTTGTACCTCCATGGAATTTTGCCCGCCCTTCTTCCCCGCCAACCCCGGTTCGTCATGTACCACTATCACGGTTATATACTGTGCCACTATGAAGAATAATCTAGCGTACTTTCGCGACAATATGCGCTCATCTTTATAGCGGTAAAAGACATTATACGCGTGTGCAGCGAACGACGTGCACTTCATCGGGAACAACGCGCGCGCTCGCACCGACAATTTCGTTTCCAACATTTTCGACAAAAGATATCATAGTTGATAAAAAAAAAAACGAAAACAAAAACTGGTTCATGTTTAATCGATAACATTTTATTGGTACGCCTGTAGGATTGATTGAGTTTGTAATAAAAGAGATTGTTTTGGGCATTCGTGAAAACTTGTTTTGATAAATTGGATTAGAGGCTTATGTGTGTTTTTCGTATCTACTTGTACAAATTTTCATAGAGTTCTCTTGATATATAATTTGATACGTAACATTTCAATCATAAATAAAATAAAATATAATTAAATACACTATAACTTCCAAGTACACAAATCTTTTTTTGCTATAAATATTTTCATAAAAGCTTTTTCATGCGTATATTTTATTTTCTTTGTGTATCAGTGAGTACAAAAATTCATATTTGTTTGTTTTACAGTAGCAGTGCAGTATTTCTGTATACTACACATCGATCCTCCTTCTCCCCCCCCCCCCAATTAAAACTTAAAAATCTAATTGCACTGCAACTCGCAGAAGAATGAGCCAATTATAAAAAATAAACCGGGTACATTCCTTAAGCCTGATTCACACACGTTTTCTCATCTATTTGCTTCACGTGTGCGAGTGGCAGTAGAATAAACTCGATTCGCATACATTCCTCCCGCGAAACCCTTATCGAATTTATTTCAAATATGCATGTCACGTAGAATAGTGACACGTACTACAGGGGTCGCGCGAAAGCCAAACTTTCAAACGATTTCGATTTTGGAAGATTATAAAGGGCACATTATTCACGCAAATTGTATAGGATGACCACAAACGTTATTTCACCATCATGACATCATAATCTAGTGCCGACTAAATTATATAATATAGAAAACTTATCGTTGTTGTTGTTATTATTACCATCCTTTACTTCAGTCACGTAAATTCGAATATTTCGTAATATCTATTTCAAAATTCCTATATCATGTAAAATAATCGTGCTTTATAATGTATAATAAAATCAAACTTTCACTATTAAAATTAAAAAAAATTTTTTTTAATTTAATTAATATAATCTTTATTAGTTAATAGTAAAAATTTTGGGAAAGAGTCATAATCTTTACTTCCAACGTTTGGTACGATCTTTCTGTTAGCTATCTGAACATATGTTGCATAAAGTCTTCGAAGTTCCCGAATAAACATCATTCAAATGGCTGCCGGGCTATACGGATCGTTCTCTGCTTAGTATACCTTCGGAACAGTTAGTATATTCTCCATCATCATCAATCATCATCAGACCGAACGACGATACTCATTGGCGGTTGACAGGGATTGATCCAAAAGGAAAGTTCGTAATAGAAATTGGCTGACTGCGAGTCCATTAATAGAAGCAAGAAAACCAAGTGATGTAAACGTATATTTAATTTCTGTTCTTTTTCGAAGATATACTTTGGAGAAGATTTAACTTGAACATTTAGCCTCTTTATCGTTTGTAATCTAAATTATCTCCGTCGTTTTGTTCAAACCGTTTACTGTTACGACACATTTTTTAAATATTGGATATTTTAAAATTTCAGAGTTTCTGTACGGAGAGAATTTTCTCATAAAATTTACCCTGAAAGTATCATGATAGTCGTAGGATATCATCGTATTTCCAAGAATTTTATATGACTTTCTCTGATTAATATCTATTACACATATTTTATATCTTAACACAGTAAAATTTAAAATACGTTTTTTTTAATAAGCTGTATACTTATAAATTCCAATAATTTATAAAAATGTTGAATGGTTTAAGAAATTTTATTATTTTAAACAGAACAAATATAAAGCAGCGATAAAAATATATAACATAAATTTTACAATGCAGCATAATATTTTTAGTCTGACTTATTATTAGTCTATCATGATTATTTTACCATGCAGCATAATAATTGATCGACGCTGTTATTCATAGCCAATACAACATTTATTAATAGAAAAAATGGTAGCACATAAGATAGAAGACTCATGATCCAGCAATCCAGAGTTTTGAGATATTAAGATAAGCGTATTTTTCAAAAGACAATATACATAACATTAAATATATAGTCATATAAAGCCAAATTTCGTATATGATTATATATTATTGCATAAGAAAATTTTGTCTCGAATTGTAAAAATCTGTAGCAAATTTTGTTGTAAAATATAACGAAATGTTATATTCCAAGTAATACAAATTTGTCAAAATTTAAACAAAATTTAAAAATAAAAAGTTATTTTCGCGTACAATTATTCGCGAAGAATAGAAGAATTTTTACATTAAAGTAGATCACCAAACAGCGCGAATCTAAATTCTTTGCTTCAAACCATCACCATACCGCGCAACCATTGTCCACTTCGTGCTGCCGCAATATCCCAATTGAGAATGAAAAAAAATACGTTCTGCCGTGACCCCAAAAAGACAAACGCCTGCCAATCATCGCGTATCGTCCCCCCCCCCCCCCCCTTTTGACCCTCGCGCGCATGCAATCTGATAAATTTAATTGGATGAACCTGCGTGCGGCGCGAGGGTAAATCCACGACGAACGCGGGACGGATTGCAGAGGGGCTTGAAACGCGGACGGCTATCGAATTATCAAACGAATCTGGCCAGAACAACCCGCTGACATCGTAACTCGTTGAGCTGACCATTTCACATAAACAACGGCCTCCCCAAAAGCCAGTGGTATCCTCTTCCAATCTCAACGCACACATGCCGTTCAACTTTCATGCATAAAATCTTCGCCAGATATCTTCTGACGTATTCGAAACTTCTGCTTGAAAATTACATCGAAAATTTGTAAATCGTACCGCAACGTGTATTGGAACAGTATGGGAGAAAATGATTTGTAATGGTTTGCTTGATACCTCATGTGATATTAATTATTTAATTCACTGAATTGATGACTGATTAATAATTTTTCTACATTTTGTATATCATATGGATTGTGCTGTTTTGCGTAAAATATGCACGAACGTATCAAATAGCGAACACACCAGTAAGATTTACAAGTCGGAAGTTAATATTGACGCAGTTTATATGAACATCTTCGCTTGGTTTGCTCGAGAATCGGGAGTAAATATTAGTTTGGTTCCATCACTACTTCTCCCTCCAACCCTCTTCCGGGTGCGATAACGCCCGTATACATACCACCACTCTCTACTGGCGTTATACAAATGACCAACACTCCACCCCTTTATGCCTCCGCCCTGGTAGAATCCTGCCACAGATCCTGATAAGTCCAGATTAATTGACAAAAAGCCACCGCCACAAATAAGGATGATGTACATTACATGAAAATCGTCCTGCGTCGCCGTTATCGCAATCTCTACCACTTCCGATGGTTCTTCCGGTACGGAAATTGGAAGGAGGAAGGAATATTAAATTAACTTTTAACTCCTAATTGCTTAGAAACCACAGAAAAGAACAATTTGTGATATCTACAAATTTAGCTGGCTACACATTTGAAAATAATTTTGTTAAATCATCAAAATAATTATGAAGAATGTTCAAGCACAACATTGCAAAAAATGTCGACACTCCAGCAATCAACTTGAGCATCCTACATAATTATTTTGATAATTTAACAAATTGTTTTCAGATTTGTAAGCCGGCACTGGATTTTCAATTTCTGTAATTTTACTTAACAGGTTGAGGAGGATTTTAAAATATAACTTTAGTTGACAGTTGATTCCGATTTATCGCTAGAAAGATAATATGTAATAGATCTTGTAATGTCGGACACACTTCGCTATTTTTACTTATAAATTGACAATGAAAATTTACAGGATAACCGATCACGGCATTCCTGATTTAACGATGTTTTCTACAATTTCATGGAAGTTTATTGTATCATGCGTTCTCAAAAAAACTTCTTTCAATCAGTTAATTAAATAAATGTACAGAAATTGCTCACGAAAATCTAGTGACCTCTCTCTTAGGGGTATGCTCTTCATATTCATTTGTTTAATTTAATACTTAAAATCTTTGACTGAATTATTGTTCTTTAAAAAATTATGAAACTTTAACAATAAAGGAGATGATCTATAATAAACTATGTACTTTTTGTTGCTCCTTGATTTTACCCTAAAGGAGTAAAATCAACTGCCCATAATTGGCCCATTTTTCGTTTTTGTTTTATTCTTAAACAATTAGATTTTGATAAGTTTTCTAATCGCTAAATCTTATTAAAAGAAATAAATTTTTCCCTAAAATTTGTTTTTGAATAAAAAACGAGGAATGTATCATACAATTTTCAAGAGTTAATTTTACTCCTTTCAAAACAGCAGAAAAGATAGTTTTTTTCTTTTTAATACATATCAGGATAGCCTCTATGTATTACCAAAGTTTCATAAATTTTTAAATTTCTCAGTTGGGGATCATCCTTTACAAGTTGTAATACCAGTAGCGTTATTTCTTTTGATGTAAAGCGCATAATCCTCTACGAAATCTCTCCTTCCTTTGCATATGTCACATGCAATATTAAATAAGGAAATTCCAGCGCGAACGCATGAATCGTATCAACATACTCGCGGAACAATTTCCACTCTAGTTTTCCTCAGGCAAATACGTTAGAGTATTTTCACGTCTGATTACGGGCTGTCCGTTTCCACACTCGTCGCGACCTATCACAGGCGCCACCTCTGCAAATGTCCTCGCAACCCCAGCACGAGTAGTCAGTACTTTTAGCCCTCCACCCTTTTATCCCGAGGGCTTTTTTCCGCTCACACAGATTTCGTATAATATTATGAACTCCGCGCGCGTAAATGTGCCGTAAACTAAGATTGCCGCTCTCCTCCATCGTCATTGTCGTTTATGCTGGTCGTCCTGCTGGTTCGGGGATATTTTTCTTCGTAAAATGTCAGTGGACACATATCCCTCCCTCCTTTTTTTAAAGATCGGAAAGGAGCAAAATCCGTGTACGATCTCGGTTTTTATTGGCACTAAAAAACGTCTGGTCACCGCCAAACGAATTATATCGTACACCCGATGGCCGTAAATTCATTGGTGCGTCGTCGCGTCCGCGCTTTTTATGCATGCCGCCGTATTTACGAATCTCATTCCGATTTCGGCTGTATATCGTAATTTAACGACCGGCAGCTCAATATTCAAACAGACGTAGAGACGGCTGGATGCATTCGCGGCAACGTACTGTGCCATATCGGGCAAGCATTTTTACGCTGCTTAACGAACGAGAGCGCACGGCGTGCTCTCTCTTCGTTTTTACAGTCAATACCGGAACGAACGATTTTTTTGCTGCCGCGTTACGACACAAAGCTCGGTCTTCTTCTGCGTTCGCGAGATATGTTTACTCAAACGGACAGGTATTTAATAAATCGCCAAGATTTTCAAATATTTGCAATGTCTATAATATAAATATAATACAAATATAAATATTTATAAAATTAATTTTTATCTTGTCGTTTATTAAATTTCAAGTGCCGTTTTATCTCGAGCTATTATTTTGAACAGTAAACGCGAGTACGCCTGTAAGGAAATTAATATAATTTCCTATTGTTCCTGTACTTCATCTGAAGGGGGATAAATTGAGATAAGAAATTGCTGTCTCTCGAGGGACAATACATTTTCGTAAACTCTCGTGTGAAGTCACAATTACTATAGAAGACTAACATAACGTTCCACAAATTGCCACGCGCTAAATCTTCCTGGACTACTTCCTTCCAAATCCCACTTTCCTTACGAAGTTCCTAATTCGCGTGTTCGAGCGACCGACATTTTTATTTCTTGGGAGCATTATCTCGGTTTTCCACTGGCATATTTCTTCCCGGCGCGCTTCTTTCCTCGCGCTCGGTTTCTTAACGCGCGCGCGGATGACGTGCAGCATTCGCGGAGATCCGCACGCGCAAGCAAAAACAAATTTCGTTTCGGCTAACGGGTAAAAGATAGCATCCCAAGAATTCGTATCCCCGGAAGACACGGTCATTCAGAAAATCAGTTTTGACACCACAGATGTGAAGATCCCAAGCTAACAAACACACATCAAAATCACGTTTGAATTTGGTCAGAGAATGACCAAAAATGACTGATATGATGACAATTAAAAAGATGTGACTTTTTATCTTATCTCAAAATATTATTATTTAACTGTGCATAACTCGAAACAAAAAGTCGAATAAAAAGTTAAATAATAAAAGAAAACACTCCAGTACAATATACATTTGTATGATACTACGTTTAAAAACAATTTGAGGCATTATGTGTAATGAAATGCTACCGCAGTGTACCTTGGAAAAGTTTCAACGTGTAAAAGTAAATATATCTTATAACAATAGTCAGCTGTTACGCACTAGCACATTAGAGCCACTAAAAAAAGGCGAGCTACTAAACGAATGATTCCATGAGCAATTGTTGAAAGTCGTCACTTAATAACGGAGATAATAGGAGTAGCCGTAATGTCCACAGCAGCCATAGTATCCCCTTCTCTACAGAAACTAACACTTCATGATGATCCATTAACACTCTAATGGATTATATAACATATCGGCTCGATGGATTTCAGAAAATAAAACATATAATTTAATATTATCTTAATCATTGTTGTAATACAGTTGATCTAACAATTACGACGAGTGAGTATTAATTTTTACGTTATTTTAACGTAAATATATTACCTGGAAGATTATCTTTAAATTTAAAAAAAAACCGGTTTTATAATGTTCTATATTCAAATCGAAACTTTTACGTAACAATTTTCCACATTCGGGTCACCTATCAATACATCGGACAAACTAGAATTCGTTTTTGTCAATGTAGATTAACAATAATCTCGTTTTACTTTACTCTCTTTTTCTAGTTCTAAAAATTTAAAAAAAAAAGTAAAAATTGAGTTGAACCGAGATTGAAGCTAATCCGCATTATCGCTAATCCGAATCGATCTATAATTAAACGAGTACTCGGTCTATGTGAATAGTGATTAACGTGCGCAACTTCTTTCATTTTAAATCATACATCTCGCACATATTACTTTTGTTGTCTTACGGGCGCAGCAAAAGCATTACAAGCTCTAGTATTTCACGTCTGCTCGTATCGTAATACACACATGTAGACGGACGCAAGTGCGAACCGTAAGTGAGACGACCTCCATGTTTCATTCAAAATGCACTTAGATAAACACGTACGCAAACGGCGCACTCTCGACGGAGAACAAATCTCTGCGCCATTATAGGCGGAAAAAAAAGGTGGTGGATGAGAACGCGACAAGCAAGGAGGCTGCGTAACTCTGAAATTATCCAGTGACACGTTGACACAGTGGCGTACTGCCACGCAGAGTCACTTCCGTCGCACCAACACCTCCGCTCGAAGATGCGCCTACGATGTGGCGACTGGCAGCATGACCGCAGTTTACGAGCGTTGCGGCGAAAATATATGATCCTCCTGGCGGTCTAGTGCGACCGTAAACTTTCCTCCATTGTTTCGAGCTGGAAAGGCAGAAAAGGCCGCGGGCGAGAGCCGTCCGGTTCAAGGGGTGCGCGACGCGTCCTGATACGACGCGCAAGATTAACGACGAGATTATTTCATAGTTTCGCGGGCAGGCTCGCTGCCGAAATGACGCCGGCCTCCGTTTTGCGAGTTCGACGACGATGTTCGGATTCGGCGGAATTTACGACGCAGCGTGGCGAACGGGAAATTTAGTGGAGAATGGGACTGCGATGTGATTAAGGGATGACGGGCGAGGAGGAGGAGGAAGAGAAAAGTTTATTTTATTTCTATTTGTTGCGTTTATTTACAAAAGAATTGAGAAGAAGCTAACAACGATCAAAAAATCAAAAAATTGTAAAAATACTAATATGTTATTGACAAAATAAAGATGTAAAGATAACGATCGAAATAAAAGTATTTTAATTTTGTTGCAATTTTGTCTGGATGTAGGATGATATATAATTAGTAATTAATACAAAGTTTGTCATTTAATTTTTCTTATATACAAATCTAAGGCCGGTAGTAGTCGTAGTCGTAAATAATTTTCAATCTTTGACTTAAAGAAAAATATGAATGAATGTATAAATGAACCTGTAATTAATCACGCTTTTAATCAAAAATCAAAAATTATTTATGACTATGAATACCGGACTACATACAATTATTCTAATATATTTAGATTATTAATTAAAATTATTTAAGCAGAAGAAGCACTAGAGAAGTTAGTCGAATCGATCAACATCGATTCGACTCATCACTTCTGGCTAAGAAGCATAGCTGAATATCATCATAACAGCAGCTTCATTCATAAAGTTAACGGGATAATTATTTTTCAACAAATCAAAAAATTGTTAAAAATTTTACACAAAAGATGAACAAATACCAATTGTAAATGCAATTCTTGCAATAATTTTACTAAAATTATTCATGCAAGAAATTTATATGCGCGGAAGCAGCTAAAGTATGCGTAAGCATATTTGAAAATAATCAATAACCTACTTCCATGATGTATTAAGAAGGGACTTCAAAAGATGTTGCATGAACTGCATTTGCATACCTGTCTACGTGTACATTCAGTATACAGACACACGTATTTAGACACTTCAAACAAGCGTGGAGGTAATGGATGCACTCTGCGTAGTACTCGCTATCAGGTACCATTTCAGCACAAGTGCTATAACGATGCTTAAAGCGGAAGTACGCTCAATGTACAGCACGATATAAACTCAGGCGTGATTTTTAATTAGAAGAATAATAATAAATCTCGAATTTATTAACAAAATTGTTCCAGGTTCATTCATATTTCTTACCTTTAAAAAATTCATATCTGTTATATCGTATTACCTCTAATTAAACATTAGATGCAAACTAAAATCACTAATGAGCATTTTTATTTATATTTATGTACTAATAAATTTTTTTGTATATTAATATCATTTGTTTCATTATTAACTTATTTCTGTATACTCCATTTTAAAAAATCTTGAATAATAATTTAATTTTTGCAAAATTGGAATAATTGGTTAATTAAAATTAATAGATTTTTATAATTTTTCGCTTACAATATTAAAAGTAAAATACCGTTATAATTTCATTTAATTAATACTTTTTATTTCTTTAAAACTTTATTACTCGTTACATACCGCAAACCGCTTAAAATAATCTACTAAAGTGAGACTAACCAGATGGTCGTTGTATGCAGAAATTTAATTCCGTCCAATAAGAAAGAGACGATAGTTTCATATAAAAGTTTCACGACGTTTTCGCAATAACCTTGGTAGGATTTTTCGAAATCTTCGAGTGCTCGAGACGCGCCTGTCTAAGCCCGTCCCGCTTCCGTTGCGGAAGCGTCGACGGCTCAAGACTGTTTCCAATTTGACGTCGCGGGCGAATATAATTTTTCTCGCCTCGCCGGTACGCCAGTAACTTCGGGAAACCGTTTACGAGCTTAAGCCGCCCCAGTTAGAGATAGAGTTCTTTCGAGCAGGCGGCAACTTCCGGCCGTCGTCGACTTTGCCTGAATTTTCGCTATGTACTACGACGAAGAAAATTCATCCTATAAAAACTTTTTAAACAAATAAATAACAAAATTTTATTTCAAACAGACTTTTCAACAAATCTTTGTTTTAAAGATAAGTTGCTAATTTAAAGCGAATCATGATAGCCAACATCTTCGTGAAAAAAAAATATTAAAAACTAACATCAATTCTTTATTTATCGAAGAATGTGTCATTAAAAATTAATACAAAAAAATCAATGTTGCAAAGACATTTTCTAAATAAGTGCGACGCATTTATTAACGAGAAAAATTGTCATTCGATAGAGAATACTTATGGCGGCGACATGTTGGCGCTGGAAGTGCCTTCTCGCGTTTTCATAGACGATATCGAGCGATGGGATTTTGAAAGCAGAAAGATAAAAATTTTCAAATTAAATTATGCAACGTCTATCTTTATCAAATTCTCAAGTGTAGTAAGTATATATGTTACATGCTTCTCATGCGTAGGTATTATATGTTCCTTTCCGCTATTTGTGATAGTTTCACAAATATTGTCCACTTTGAAATATAATTTTTTTATAAAGAATTTTACAGAATCTAGTAATTTTTAGTATCACGGAGCTATTTTAATGTCAAAAATTTAAATAACCATAAATTAAAAAAGTGCAAAAAAATAATATTTATAAATATTAGTGTTTTTCATACAATTTAAATAAATTTTATTAGCCAGACTGAAGAACATGAAACTTATTATTGCAAGACAAAAATATTTAATTTTAATACAATTTATTTTTAATTTTAATTAACTAATTAAATTATTTAATTATATTACTAATTATAATTATATTACAATTAACAAGTAGCTCTTGCTACTACACATATTCCAATATTTCTTATTCGTATTTTATTTACTTCTGTATTTTTCGTTATATTTGAAAATATTGGACGTTTATAATGCACTCGGTTTTTATGTCACGGGACATCGAAGTTAACAAATAGAAGTAGCGACAGATACGATTTTGCAGTGGTATCACAAAACTAGTGTAAATGGATTTGGCGCTGTCAGTCTCGTATGAGATGTAATACCGCAAAAAGTCATAGCATAAAATATTCCGAGAACTATAGACGAATACGCGTGACCTCATTTGTTGAAATCACAATGTGTAAATCCACTTTTTTCATACATGCAGCACTATCATCTCTGAATTGACTTCCTGAAAAATGTAATACAGAATTTTCTGCTCCTCCGCGTGCACAATTCAAGGAATATATTCTTAGACTTTATTTAAAATCCACACATATAAGTAACATTCAGAAATACTCGCAAAATCTCATGGAGTGAAACGTCACTTCAAAAGAGTGAAAATTAAGCTTGTTTAATTTTTCGAGTGATTTGTCTTTCTAACAAGAGTCAAAATGTACTCCTATAGAGTTAAAATTGAGCTTATGCAATTTTCGCGAGATTCTTCAGTTTGTGAAATTTAAAAAATAATTAAAATCGATTCTTCCTAAGATGCATGGAACAATTGATAAACTCTCTTATTATTTATACTTAAGTGTGCAAATTAAGTTGATATCTTTTTTCATCCAATTCAAAGTTTGTTTGCAATGAATCAAATAAAAGTTAATACTTCAAATAATTACCATTATTTTCTATGACTTTGTCCCTATCTGTCAAGCTCTCGCGGAAAAAACTTGGTGATTTTGAATTAATAAAATTTTCAAAAGTTTTCGGACCTTTTCTGTTATCTTAAAATGTGTATCAGTCAGATGATGTTGGGACGACCAGAACAGGTAGCGATCTGAAAGAGCTATATCTGGGGAAAAATCCATGAAGAAAAATTTCCAAATTCCAAACATACACGTAGATAACATCTTTTGTCTTTTTTTTGCGGAATGTGATCTAATCTTGTGCTTCAGAATAGAATCCCTACCACGAAATCTCTAATATCACTTTTTACATATTTTATAAGTCACCAACACCTTCACCCAAAACAGAAAACAATCATTTCAGTGGTTTCGACAGCATTATTTTTTAATAAAATGCGAAAAAAAATGCAATGCCTAAAATGCTGTTTTTTGAACGTCCATCGTATTCATTGCAGTTTTGTAAAGTTATGTCGTCTGCTTCGCCAAAATTCATAGTATTTGGAAAACAGAGATCCACGCTTATAAATCGCAAAAAGATGGAAAAAATATTTAATTTTTAAATTAAATCAGAAAATGTAAAGTTACTTAATTAACTTGTACATCTAATAAATTACTGACTTGTTATTAAAAACTTATTATTGAAAACTATCGAAATACAACGTTGTTAATATTCATCGGCAAGAATTCGTAATTTAATAAACAATGGTAGATAAATAAGTAAAGGATAAATAATCATATACAACGCGCTGCGATCTATTAAAGAGATATTCGCGCGCGCGAAAGAATTTAAGGAATCCGCCAGTTAACTGAAGAAACGACACGCAGAAGGAGAACTGGAACCCGAATTAACCTGCCAAGAACAATCTTGTAGTCGTACAAACGTAAAGTAATGTGGCGAAACTGGCAAATTTCGTCGGACCTGAGAAACTTCATTTCATCAAGCAGAAACATAGAGGCTGCCTGAATTACGGTGTTTATAATCCGTAACAAGGAGCGCTGGCGCAAAGCGAGATATCGTGCGCGGGTGTACCGCGGATACTCGTGCAAACACATGCCAAGCACGTGGTATTCTACGGCAAGCATGACGATTTCTTGGAAACGTTCCTTCCGCTTGATCTACCGAGATGAGCGACTTCGCGCTAGCTCTCAAGGGTCGCTTAAGCGCCTGTTTAAAGTTCTCAGAAAGTCAATCTTTTTTTTTATATATCACAGCCACGTCTCTTTACATCGCGCGTAAAGACGTTCAATTTAGATATCAAGCGTATTTAGATATAATCATGTTAATAAAGGAAAAAGAACCTTTTTTTATAACTCGGATACTACATTCCGAGAAGTGACGCATGACAGTTTAGATAAATGGACTCTAAAAAAAACATGGTAGAATGGGAAACTCTTATTCACCGCGTTCCCTGCCAAAATTTAACGACCTAGATAAGAAAAAAAAAAGTGTACAGGGCGAGCAGGGAAGAGGATAAGATTGACGGCGTGTCACCCGAAAGTCATAATGCAAGATCGTGGATGACTTTAGGAAAATATACGAGGAAATGGGAACTGCAAAGGAGGACGTTCGACCTGCTAATAAAACCGAAGCCGCAGTCAGCCAGCTGATCGTCCAGCTTGCCAGGCAGACCGACGTCTGCGGGCGAAGAAACGGAAGTGGTAAAAGAAGGAACGGGCGCTCCCACGCGAAGGTAGAAAAACGAGAGGGAGAGAACACAGAGAGAAATCCTTCAGAGAAATTCCACTGTGCGGTTTGCTCTTTCTTGGCTCGCGAGACTCGTGCGACATTTACGCGCGTGTGTGGGCACATGACACATGTCGCCATGCGAGGCATATGCGTTTACTTTATGAATGAAACAAAAGAGCTCTGTAAAATTTAATCAGTATTCCTTTAATCTGTTGATCGCAAAAATTAAATATGAAAGAAACAAAGAGGCTTACATTTTATTCTTTCAATGTTAATTAATATTTTAAAGAATATTTTGTTAATATTAGCAGAATACTTTGAAAATATTCAACCCTTATCCAAGCAACCCTTATATTAATAATGCAAACGAAAAAAGTCCATCAGATCTTTATCTGGTTCTATATTTTTTTTTTTTAATTAATGCATTAAATAAATTATTCCAGGAGAAAGAGGCCCATTTTCATTTTATTGAATAACTTTATTAATAATCAATATTTTATATTAAAACTTGAATAATTATATTTGTTAAGGTTTCAATATAAAAAATTATATAACAAAAACACTCGAGTTACTGTACATGCATTCGTATGATCATATTCTCAAGTTTAGAACCAATGTAGAAATATGTGTAATTAAGTACTAAAATGTATCTTGAAAAAGTTTTGAAGTGCTCCAAAGTAAAAATGCCTTCACAATTGCCAACTATTGTGTATTGGCATATTAGCGTCACCAAAAAGCGATGGGCTACTAAATGAATAACTCCATAAGCAATTGTTAGGATTCATCATCTAATAACGGAGATAATGGTAACCGTAATGTTCAAAGTAGCCATAATACCCACGTCTCCTCTGTGAGTAGTACGCATATGCAATTAATGCATATTTTGTTATCTTTAAATTAAAAATTGCTTCTGTGTTTTTAACAGAAGCTTTATCACTTAGAAATTTACCCTTTATCTGGAATCTAAATAGATAATCGAACCATAAATATAAAAATGTATGGTGCAAGCAATTTTTTTTTATTGATAAAGTTTTATTTAATGTTATTAATTGAACTTAAATAAATATGATTATTTAAACATTAATAAAGTGTAATTTTTTTGTAGCATCTGTAAAAATCTTAATAGTTTGTTCCTGAGAAGGGATTGCAAATTGTGTTATTGTTGAAAAAATTTTAAACAAGAACAATTTGATATAAATTATGACAATTTAGCCGGCATAAAAGCAAGCGATAAAAATATGTTTATACGTTTATGGCTAACTACCTCTCACCTTGTATACTTCTCATATTATCCAGCGGACTCCACCGAGAGCGGGCAATTCGCCCGCAAAAACATACCTCGCAGTAAATCTCTGAATTACATCGCGCGCGATAAAATCAAGCGTGTCACCCTGTACGCACGTTTGTGTTTGTAAGCGCGCGTTTCGCGCGTGCTCGCCAGAAAGTTACGATAACGTTTGCCCGGACATTAAAAACGAAGTAGGAAAGAACACGACGACGTAAGCGGGAGCGAGAAGAAAACGAGATAAAGGTGGAAAAAAGGACCGACGGTACGGGCGGGCGCGATGAGAAAAGTGAAGCGGGTCGCTCGCGGAGAAACTTGAAAAATGCGAAGGCAAAGGATCTCTTTCAGCTTGGTACGTCCGACGTACGTGCCACGCTCTCGCCTTTCTAAAAGAGGAGAAATCACTCGTGCGCGCACACAACCGCGGTCCAAATTCCTATTAATCAGATTGGGTAACGCGATATCACGATGGCTGTCCGCGGCGGGTTAAAACGAGGAATAAAAGGGTTTCCCTTTATTGGCAGTGAAGTTAAATCGGAAAATCGCTTGATTGCGCCGGAATTGGGCGCTCCGTACGTCGGATTAGAAAATTTTCCGACTATTTATGAATTTCAAAACCCGCCACGTTTTCACTTGCCATAATAACTATTGTGAGATTGATTAATCGATTTTTGCAGTGCTTTGTAATATTTCTTTATTAGTCGCGTCTCCACATCGCAAAATAAACCACATATTTTTCCTAATAATTTTGAAAAATGTCAATTTGAACGAAGTATTTTCTTTGTCGAAACATCGAGATTACTCCTTTAAACTTATCGTTACTTTGAAACACATTAGAATCTAAACTTCTTCCCATCTCGGGAATGCAGAATGCCAAAATGCTTTTCCCGACAATAAATTCGGGAAGTCTTTCCCCGACGCCTTTTGACGCATCAATTTTCGAAGTTACGCGTGGATCGAACTTCTGCGGAAATACGTCGGAATTTCGGAATTGCGACGAAGCGACGCGACGGATAATGGCCGAAGAAAGTATTACACCTCGCCAGTCGACGTTCTCCGACCTCAATTTTCTCTTATCCGCGGTTTCGGCGCTTTATTGAAAAAGCTGAGCGCGCGAGTGCGGCGTCAAAGTTCGCAATCCGCTCGGCAGCGTCTAACCGAAGCGACAAATCGGACGCTGAATCTCATCTCCGCTCCATTCACGTTTCATAGAAAATCTTGAAGCACCTGTCTCGCGTCCTTTCTAATATTAAACAAAAGCATGTGGAATTTCACTGGCGACATTTACAACAAATACACTAGAAACGAGTTTCGTCTAATGAAATTATTATATAACGTAATGGTATTACTATATAACTTAATAATTATTTATCTCCATTTTAAATCTAACCCTTTCGATTCACATATAATGTTGTATTAAATGTTATTTATAGAATTGCATAATAACCGTTTGGTTAATGTTCGTGCCGTTATTTGAACGAAAACATATTTTAAATTATACGTAATCTGTGTAAAAGCATAAATAGATGCACGTATATATTTAGTAATTACAATATTATATGACCTATTTAAGTTTTATACACATTATTATACCCAAAAATTATTCGGAATATTTAGTCGTAAATAAATGAATTGTTATAATAAAATGTCTATTTACACGTAACATTAAAAATAACATTTATATAATGCTTCATGCTCCTATAAAAAATTAAATTTTACAGTAGACTTTTTAATTTTAAGTATAAATTCTTACATTTTTAATTATGTTTGATACGAGCGACAGAATATTGAATAAATATCGAATTGAATTCATGAATTTAGGAGAAATATTTTCATTACGATCTCTAGTTAATACGATTATTTGTAAGGAGCTATTGACAATGGTCTCTTAGGGTGAAATACGGATTTCAAAGATACATCTGTGATCAGATAGAAACGCTTTAGCGCTTCAACGAACTTGGTATGCTTTTAGTTCTATATTAATCACACATCTCAAGATAATAAATTGTAGAAGAAATAATAGCCTTGCTTTCTTTTGTATGTAAGTATAAAAATCAACAAATTGAAAAATAACGAAAAATTAAAATACACAAAAAGACGTAAAGAATTACAGAAATAAACAAGCGATGAATGAGTCTGTGATACATGGAAGAATGGCTTTTCAGAAATAGGACGATAAATAAATATTCCAACGGACGCCGCGGTAGAAATGTAAATGTCGATCGTTGTTTTATACGTCTTGAAAAAATACACTCGCGACACATCGACGCGGGGATATCGCGTCTTACGGTTGCAGAAAGCACACCATAATGCGTCAAATTAGTCGTAAAGCGAGACGCGTCGAGCGGGTTTATTTGTGAGCCTTTGTGAGATTACTATGTAAAGTCCAGACAGCGGAAGTCGCCGGAAACGAAAAAAGACCTTCGCGCAACGCGCGTGTATGTGTTCAGCGCGCTAGCAAAAGCTCCGTAATACAAATTCACATGCAGAATAAATTATTCCGGACTTTGTACACACAGCCGTGTTAAATTCGACGAAGCTTTCGCATCTATTCCGCCTTACGCTTTGAGCAAAAAGATGTGTTCAAAAATCTACAGCCTTAACATTAAAGCACGTATTCGTACAAAAAATTGTCCTTTCCATTAAATCGATAGTCAACTCGGATTATTTTCATCTTTAACAATAGCCGCACGAAAAATGTACGAACTGTTAATTAAAATTTGAAGAGGTTTGTATTGTCGAAAACCGCCGAGTATTTCTATAATCAGGTGTCAATAAAGTAATTGATACGAGTCATTTAAAATAAAAAATATAACATGAATTCTAAAAATTTTTAATTAATTAATTATTGATGGGCTAATAAAAATAACAGCGGTTGTTGGTGCGTAGAAATGATAACAATTTCACCAATAACCGCGATTACTCTTATTAGCCCATTAATAGTTAATTAATTGACAATTTTGAGAGTACTACACTGAGGTGTCTTTTATTATATTCTAGAAATTTGTTTAAAATATACAATAAAAAATATGTATTCAAATAAAAATTTTTAACAAAATTTATGATTTTGTTCATTTAAAAGTAAATATTTTCACGTATTATTTATAACTGTATTTATATAAAGCTCTTCAATAGGATCGTCAATAGAATCAGGCAGATTCACCGCACCATTCACTGCCAGTAGCACTTTTGTTTTTTGATTTAAATAACGAAAAAAATCAAATCTAACTGAACTTAACCAGCAGAAAAAACTTATTTAAAATATTTAGAGTGAAATAATTTCTTTCTTTTTTCTATTTAAAATAGAAAATAAAAAATAGGTCATAAAAGGTGAATAAAATAAAAAAAATACTAAATAACTATTTTATTTTAAATACATTTTTTAAGTAACGTTATTTTAAATACGACCGTGTCTACAATAAATGCATACATAATTACGCGTCATTAGATGTAAATAATGGCACGGGGGATCTCGGCAAATACTTGTGTCGGAAAACTCTACGGGCTGCCCCGCGCCTGGAATGTCTCTTACCGGGTCATTTTTCACGTTCGTACAAACGCCACGGCAACGCGAATGCATAAAACGACGACAAGAAGTGCGCCGTGGTAACGTACACGTCTGACTCCACCCGCACCCGAGCCGATGGAAGAAGAAACCGTGGCAAATGCTTTCCGGAAACCCATTGGCCCGTCAGCGTACGCGTATCGGGACTGAAATTGTCGAAGGAACGAAAATAAAGACGGAACTCGCGCGGTCGGGGCGAAGGTACAGATGGATCGATGGAGGGATTTATTGCCGCGCGAACTTCTTAAGACCCTAAGAAACATAGGGTGAGTTGAAACAGACAGCGTTAATCACGATTGCTATTCCAGACCGAACCACTGAATGATGAGCCGCGATTAAGCGATTTCTGATATTCTTTTCAGATGTTATTTTCTTTGGCCTTATAAAATTTCTTGTCTGAGCACGAGTCGTGAACTTTGAGTTGTTATTTTATGAGTATTAAAAGTATTAAGACTATTAAAATGGACGCCGCTTTATATGTTCAATTTAAAATGGCAATCTATTGAATCTTCTTCAACATTTGCATTTGTTCTGATATTGAGGCTGTGTCATACAAGTATCTTAAAACATTATCAAAAATATAAAAATTTCCTAGATCGTTTCGTAGATTCTATTATTACGTTTGAGTATCTGCAAAATTTGAGCACAATTTTCTTATCGGTTTAAAAGTTATTTAAATTTTTATTTATTCTTAATTCTTATGTAAAATCGTGTTTTATAGTACTTATTTGCAAATTTAATGAGGAAATAACATTGCGTATTAAATCAAAATTTTTACGTATATTAAAACTCCAATAAATGTTCGTGAAAAAATTTATTTAGATCCTTGTGCTCATTTAAAAGTTATTTATTTAAAACTGCAGCACAATATAATAATTTTCTCTGCAAAAATTATTATATAAATCGAATTTTTCATTGTTTTTTTCTTCGCAGCTTCAGAGCCAAAATTCGGACATTTGCGAGAAAAATTTTTTGATGTTAATTCGAAAAAAAAAAAAAAAACAGAAGTCTTTAGCATTTTAACTTTTAGCACGTATTTTATAGTCAAAATATCTTTAAATATTGTTTATATTTATTGCATGCAAATAACGCTTTTTAAAGTAGTTTGACAAATAAATAGATCAACGGTTTTAATCATTGCCCAAATTCCAACAACGATACGCAGTTCGATGATACACGCGCTTGAAACTGTGCATATTCCATGAACAATGCTCGGAAAATTATGGCACGATGTCAACGTGGACCACATGGTATACGCTCGACCATCCGGAATTCACATACGTAGTAATAGAAAGCCGTATCGTATTCCATATAACATGGTTTTGATATTAAATGTCAAAATTTTATTACGACGATTAGTTATCGATCCGAATGACGCATTAAAAAAACAACAATTTCAAAACAACTTGTTTGAAGAGCAATATAATACAAAATTTCTTACAAATATAGATTTTAAGTATTATTATAACTTTGCTCTATAAAAATTTTCGGACTGATTCTTTTCTTGTTACAAAAATCTTATCTAAATTGAAGTATTAGTTTCAGTGAAAGATAAGACGTAAAAAAAAATCGCAATTACCAAATATTTCTTTTTCTTTTCGTAAAAACCATAAAGAGCTATAGAACATTATTTTCTAATTCTATCGGCGTCCCTTGGAAAGCCAGTCTTTATCTTCTCAATTCATCCTTATTGTTCTCAACATGATTGTGCCGCGTTTCTGAAGCCTCCCTCGACTAAAATGTCCATCACACGTCCCTCCCTACTTACAGAATACGTGAGTCTCAGCATCTATGTCAATCGAATTTAAGTCACGTGCATAGACGCCGATTTAACGTGCCGTAATTAATCTATAAATAGCACAGAGCACGGCGATGTTGCAAGGCGGAAAGAGGATTCGTCGAAGTTCATGCGACGAGCCTGGGAGGTAGGGTTTACCGAGCCCCTCCGCTGGCAAGCACTAGACCGATGCAGGGGTTTGTAACCCGTTAACTCGACTGTGTGCCACCGTGATTTAGAGGCACCTCGCGTGAACGTGTCGCGCGCGGATGCGGATCTGCTGCGACAAACGAATGTTTTCCTGTTTATGTCGGTGAAGTCGTATTCCCGATGAATCGACTGCGGGACTCGGCTCTTTTTCAGTCAGCCGCTTTTTCCAGCGCTCTATAGTTTGTCTAGCGTACGATTCGTTCCAGTTTCATCGACGCTTTGACCGGATTTCGAGGTATGATTAACATCGCTTTAAATACGCATTATACTCAAAGAAAGGATACATTTCCATTGATATTTTTTGAAGGTTCTTCAGCCTTTTCAAATAATATAAAAACTTAATCAAATTTTGAAAATAAGTTTATGATCAGCCGTTGTTGAATATTTTTAAATTTTTTAATCGTGTACTGTTTTTTAAATAACTTTTTGAAATAGCACCAAAAGATTGTTCTAAAAGGAAAGGTTGTTCTGAATAATCTAATTGCACACAAAATATAAAAATTTTGAAAAACCATGTTGTAATTCATGACTTACATTTCATACATTTCCACAGAAATGATATAGTAAAACTTCAAATTTTTAGTTTTAAATATACTGTAAAAACTCCATTCCTTCATTTGGAATTTTTAAAGAACACTTTAAAATTAAAAACATGACGTTTTATCATATCATTTTTGTGTGAATACATAAAAGATTCATGATTTATTCTTTTTAAATTTAATAATACATTAACAAAAACATTGCTTGTTAGTAAAAGCACGGATAATTTAAATTATTCATTATTTATTATTTAAAAGATAGCAAAGATTAAAAGCACTCGTGTTAAGAGATACAAAAAATTACGTGACCTTCCATTTTTCTAAGCTACAAAAATCTCCGTAATAATATTTTGCGAATCTAAAGCCTCGTAGATACAAGATCATAATAAATTTTGGTTCTACAATATCAACTAAAAATAATCAAAATATAATAACTGCAGGTTTCTTAAATTTATTTTTTTCTTTTTTTCTAATCAACGACAAAAAATTTTGATCGTAAATATCCAAATTTTGATCCTGAAATCAGTTGCAAAGATGAAAACAAAGAAACCTATGGCTCATAATGGCTTACGTAACAAAAATGACCTTATTTGCTGCAGTTTTAATTTTTTTTAAATTTTTAAACGAATAAGTAAACTCAAAATAAATTTCTGCACAAATATTTTTTAGAATCACATGACTCTTAAAATTTTATTACTATACCTATTTAAAAAATTTCATCTAATTCATAATGTATAACTTCCTAATCAAATTTGCAAAGAAATGTTAGAAAACATGATTTTACACAAGAATCAAAACCATAACTTTTAAACCTATGGAAGAATTATACCCAAATTTTACGAATACTTAAACATAATAATAAAGTAATCCATAAAATTTTTAATAAATTTTTTAACTTTGATATGTGATACATGTATCTTTAATATAAAAGATCGTACAAATCAAATAAATTATGTTTCGCTCTTATTATTCAATTATTCAAAAGTTTTGGAAAATATAAATTGATGACAATGGAACACGTTTTCAAAAAGCGCAAGTATACTGTTATTAAAAGATATAAGAAAACATGAAAATATAAAATATATGAATTGCATATATTATTTCGTACGCTTATTTTAGAATTACCTATACTCGCAGCGACAACAAATACAAATAGATAATTCAAAGTGTATGGTACGTCTGTGCTCGACGTTTTTAATTTAAAACAAATATTTATGCTTCTATCTTCTTGTTAATAGAATTCTCTTCACGTAATCCATTCTATTTACATGGACTATTGCGATTTGCTTAGACATATTCGTGTTTACAAATCAGATTTGACGTGAATTCTAAAATAATTTGATACGATCAAATATACTTTGGTGAAATGTGATCGAGTTCACATTTTGAAACTTGACTAGGTCGCTCGCATGTTAAAACAAGCATTGAAAGCCATATTGGAATACACGTCACCGTTTTCAAATCAGTGCAAGCGCATCGATCTATATTAGAGAACACCTGCAACCTACCTCGAGTGTATAAAAAGCGCTCACAAGCTTTTGAGCGAAGTCAAAGAGCCTAGAGGATGGGCGACGAGGAATCCGCGTGGAAACGAAAATTTAATATGAAGGCGTCTCGTCCAAGTGATTTTAATATCGCGCAGGCAGACGAGCGAATACTCACTCTCTATCTCCCTCACACTCTCCCGATAGTCGACGTGCACATGTGCACGTCCGCGTGTGTGTAGACACGTTGGCTCGTCTATGTCAGCTTTGTTAATAAAGTCAGTGGCATTAGAGAGTCCCCAACTTGTCCTGCACACACATCCACGGGCTCGCGTACACAGACAAACGCGAAAACTGAATCGGCCTGCTGGAGTATCCAGGAATGTACCCGAAAGATTTGCTCCGCGAGATTGGCCCGAGATAAAATAACATGAAGCGAGAGAGAGAAAGTGCAACACTGTTGCTTTACCCTGTTTAATTTAACGTGTAAATCTGCGGAAATAATATTGCGGCCGTGAAGAGCGCGCGGCGCGTTGTTCATCTCATTGTTATCGGAAGGTATTACCGTGTAATGCATGAAATTCGTTTTGTAGATGAAATTCGGTGAGAAGGCGAATGTTTTTACGTCATTATAAATCGCTTATGCAATTATAATCGTTTGCGATAAGAACAGGAAGTTCTATCGACGAGGTAGTGCCAAATAATCGTCTTCCGTTGCCAAAAAGTGCCACTAAATTAATTCCCGATTACGTTCTTAATAACACGTTGGTTACTCTATACAGTACAAATTCGAAAAATCTATTAATTACTACTAGAATCGAAATTAGATAGCGACTAGTTAAAAATTTAAAAGGTAAATAAGTTCATTAATTTTAACCAAGTTAATTTTAATTTTAATTAGTTATTTAAAAAAAATAAATTTTTACTCATTAACATGTTTCCTAAATTAATATTTACCTGTGAGAAAAGAAACAAAAGCATAACTTTTAAAAAAGTGCACTTTTTTCAATTTGTGTATATATCGTTTCTTTGTTATTTTCTACAAACTCAATTTACAAATAAAATGTTACACTTATTTGATGATCTATATTGTAAACGTTTTGTTACTTAGAGCAGTCTAATTTTTAAAAAATTACAAAATTCTAATTTAATTTGAATAATGCTTTTCAAAATAAACTTTTAATTCATCAACTTAAGTCAATTTAATCTTAACACAACTTTAAATAAGTTAGTTTTTGATTCATTTATTAACTAACGCAACTAAATAAATTTTATAAACCATTAACTTTACCATTTACTTTTTTTCTAGTATTTTCTCGGTACTTTCTTTCCAAGTAAAATGACAAAACTTTCTATACCAACGGAGACACTTTTGCAAGACACGCATGGCATCACGCGATGTCATCTGCGAGCTAGACGCGTGAAATGTCCATGAGGGTCCGCGTGAATTTTCGGATGCAATTCGAAGCGCTTCGCGATGACTTCTAATTAGAGTGGCTGGCCCGTCTGGCAGAATGCGACGGCCGAATTTCGACCGGGCACGTTGTCGGCGGACTGGAGCCGGACGAAGAAGGAAGCTAAACCGCAATCCGCCCAGGAGTAGCGGTGAATCATTCTATGAGCATAAATTAGCGCCCCGTCGCAACGCCGGTTAATTAATTAAGGTAAATTGTCCTAAGCGTAAGTAACTGCCGGCGCCTGAGCTACTCCTCATTCTCGTTCCCTCCTCCTGGACGCCCCGCCACCCGTGATCCTCTTTATGGGTAACCGCGCGATGCGTTTCCGGCACCGGGAGGACAGAGCGCCGGGACAGTTTTGTTTTCGGTTGTCTCGACGCGGCTTGACTGCATTTCGCGACGCTTGGCAACCCGACTGCTCGATAGTTCGGGGTCTACCGGGAACAGCGGTTACCAAACTTTCTCAGAGGTCAGCCGCCCTTTTTGAGATATATATATTTTGCGCAACCGCAAATTTTAGCAAAGCGCAGAATCGAGTTTCTCCTCCGTTTCACAATGATAATATAATAATGATAATAAAATCAACTTTACTCTCCGAATATTGTCTCGCAATGCGTTAATCGATGTCGTTATTGTTGACGCGTATGTGAGCTGTGAGACACGGATAATACAGTAAACGAATAAAATAATGGCGCAATCGATAACAATCAATTTAATAAAGAAAAGTCAATATTCTTATTTAAATTAATGTTGCATTCAACCATCTGCAAATTTGCTCTCCCCGCGGAGCAAGAACAAATCGAGTTGCAGCTCGCTCTATTGATAGACACGCGGTTCGTTTCCGCCAGACGAGTACTGTGCAGCACAGTTTGTTTTTGGTTCTCCCTTTCGGGAGATACGTAGTCGGTATTGTCTCGGGGAAAATCGAGTAATAAAATCGAATTTTCCGCCACGCGTTACGGTAAATGTAAAACAGGTTGCTTCGAAAAGACTCCTGTTCTATTATCTCTGGCAACTCTACGCTCGCGCGATCATATAACTAGACTGTATTGCCCGCAAATTTTCTAAAGCTTTCACTTCCATAATTAGAAAATTGTACGGGTGAATCAATATCCCTGCGAGTCACGTGCGTAGTAAAACAGCATTAACAGCATTAACAGCATGAGTGTTTTTAATTTTTCATAAAAATAAATTCGAGAAAAAACATTTCCATTTTTCTTAAGAAAATATGGAACAAACGATTATAATAATGCGGCACTGTGTTCTCAAATTTTTCAATTTTTCGCAAAAATAAAATAAAAATAAAAATTTTGTTTTTCGTTATTTTTTGCTGAAAAGTACAGAGAAATACAACTACGTTAATGACTGCAAGCTTTATTGATATATTGCATTTTAAAGCTTTTAAATGTGAAAGAAATTTTAAAATCATTGACGCGTAGAAAACACAATAATTGTAACATTATTTTAAGAGAAGAAAACGCGGAAAAATAAGGCAAAGGAAAAAACCGTTTTTCCATAAAATTTCCGAGAATGTTTCCGGACTAAGAAACGTATTTTGTAAAAAAAATAATAAAACGTATTTAAGTCTTCAATCTTGTTGAATTATCGTCCATTGTGTAAAAAAAAAATTTAGAGAATTAATTGGCGAACGTCAATTAAACATTATCTTGGGTTCGTGTTCTTAGTGCCGCGTGAGAATCAACACGGGACTCAAATGTTTAGACCGCTAAAACCAGATGTTTAGTTTGCAGGGAACTTCAAATGTGGCACTCGGTTCAAGAAACCAATTAATGCGCCGCTCGTGTTCCCCTGGAGGTAAGTAAACTTTGCCCGAAAGTACTTGACCAAAACCAAGACTATCTTCCTTGTTTCAGCACAATAGCTCAAGTCTAAAGATATAAACATTTGTAAAGAATTGTCTATCCAATTAAAACTTATGTTACACAATATTAATTGAGAGAAAACAAAAAAAGTAAAATTTCTTCAAAATGTCATGCTATCCTCGCTATAACGTTATGCAAAACTATTATAAATAGCATAACTTCAATAATCTCGCATATTATATGATGCAAGCAATTTGAAAACTAAATTTGTTTAAGCTCTAATATATAAATGTATAAATCACGTCCGTATTAAAGAGGATCGAACTGAACGTGACCTGAAAGTATCGGGATTATCACCTGCATTTCCTTTGAATACAATTTTATACAATTGCGTACATTTAGAACGGTTTTGAAATTTCGCGAATGTATAGGTGTATGTTTACACATGTTTTTATAGAGGTCGTCATAAAGCCAATGCTCCATAAAAACACACATAAAAAGTCATATTGGCGTTACATTTTTCAATATTTTACTTGCTAACGTTATTTTGGGTGCAAAAATAATATCACGCCACTTGAAAAGAATTTTTCGCAAAGAATTGAAATCCCTCGTATCGTTATTAAAAAGAAACCGTTGAAAAGAAAGCGTTAAATTTATTTATAATTTAAGTTTCTTTACAATTCAGAGGGAGAAAGAAAGAAAAAAAAGCGGTATTATAAAAAATTTTAATTTAATCATAAGCATATTGTAAAAGAGACATTTTGCGATAATTTTTCTTTTTCTTTCGCCATAAATGCATAAACGGAACGCAATGCTAAGTTACTCTTTGTACCTATGTGTCCTGGTCTTCCCTATTATAAAACAATTGTCTACAACTGATTTGAAAGAGACATGTAATTGTCAGTTCGCGCAATCAGTTACAATTAATAATGTCTACTCATTGAAGCAAATCATACGTATAACTCGTTTGAGATAAATATCAAAATAAGATTATAAAATATTGTTTCATTGCTTAATCTGAATTCAGTTTAACATTTCTGAAATAAATTTAATTCTATTTAACAGTGGCATTTTGAAATGGAAATGTTACAACTTGATTCTCAAGTTACGCAAAAATTTTCTTTAATTTGATTGATATACTTTTATAACTGTATGTTACAAGAAATTTAATTGCACGAATTTGATTTCTTCTTTTAAATTAAATTAAAATTAATTATTTTATTTAAAAACTGTTAGATATATTAGTTAAAAAATAAAATGTAGAGTTTCAAGAATTTTCTAGTAGAACTGCGATTACATCGACCATCGCATTTTACTTTTAAAGATAAGTACCAAACGTGGAACTTATTTTCCTCCTACGCTCAAATGAAATGTCAAATCCGTGATGAAAAGCAGGGCAACACAATGGCACACAGATTTGAGGGAAAATAGAATGAGAGGTGTATCTGGGAAGGAACACACGGAGTCGAGACACGAAGTGCCAGCGAGCGTTACTTGCGAATTTAATTCTAGCTTTACAAATCCTGAGCATGCTGTAGACAATTACGAGATAATTGTTAATACGACTTGCAATTTGCACTACGGCCGGTGCCGCGCCTCGTTTAAACTCTCGTGTGCTTAATTAGTTCCTATTTTGTCTGTGAAGCGTTACGAGTTGCATATCTCGACGCACATAGAGATGCGCTTCGAGTGCGTCTGAGGACGTCCTCCTTTAATACTGCTGCGTTTTACAAGAGTCGTTTCTCTCAACTTATATTTCTAGTCACGCCCTTCTGACATCAAAACAGCAGAGTGTGGGGCGCTTGTGCTCCTTCATAATTTATAACAAACTTTAAAACGATCAGGGGAAAGTTTCAAATATAAAAATTAAATTTGCTGCTGCTAAATGTTTTATCATAAACGAGTGGCCGTAAGAATTTAATTACCCGTTGTATATAAGATAATTTTTAATAAACACTTAAAATTAAAATTAAAATTTAATTTTGTGATTAAAAAGAAATACCGGTTCATAAATTAACATAATTTTTATATGAATATAAGATATAGAATCATAAAAAAGTTATTAAAAAAAAAGAATTATATCTCACGATTTATTAGCTTTATTACGATCAGCCACAATGACCGAATTAGAGACATGTTTTCACCAGTATAGCTTGCTCCGGTCTCTCTGATGTCTATTTTTAATAAGAGCAACGCTCGAATTGTTTCAGGAGCTCTAAATGTATCTTCGCGGTAGTTAACCTCTCATATTCATGTATGTCGTACATTTTCTCACTAAATTGTTTGTAATTATCAAGCATTTTCTCGTAACAGAATAACCTTAATTTAACATAAAATATACTGTCATGTAAATTGCTTTTAATTTTATAATATATATTTTATATAATAGAGATGCAATTGCGTCATCAAGTTCAACGAAGAAATTATTTCAGTAGTTACGTTAATAATGAAACTAATTTGTAATAAGACAATATCTCATTTATACTAGTGAATAAATTCGCTAAGAAAAACGTTATCAATATTACATGTATTAATTCGTTGTTATAAACTAAATGAGTAGAATATTGAAAAGGATGTATATGCTTTTTGTAAAGTTCGATGTAATACTCTGAATTTTTCATAAACACAAAGCGTTATTGCTTATTTCGTTCCGTCGCAGTGATTTTCTCATTATAAAGTTGAAGTACGGCAGGCATCGCGAACGACATTAAACTAATCTTTAAAAGATGGAGACGACAGCGCCCTGAGCGGGCGGTAAAGATTTGTGGGAAAAGTTTTGCAAAATTGAGACCACGCGAGGCTTGATGAGCGCCGTGATTTATGCTCTTCATTTCTCAGGTGAGACCGCGAGACCCTATATTAAAGAACGACTGCAGAGAAAAGTTTCACTCCCGCGCTCCGCGTCCGCGCGCGCAGAAATCATATTGTCGTTACGCCTGGCGCTGTTGACGACGGTACGTGATAGCGCGATTTGCGAGTTACTCTCTAACGAGAAGCGATCGATTTTCTCTTGCGGTAAGTGAACCAAGAATATTCACTTACAACATTTGTTGAATTTTCTATCAAATATTTAGTTAGCAATTAATATCTTGAAACACAAATAAAATGTACATCATTTATGCCGGGTTCTACCAATGTAAATTAACTTTAATCTAAGTTTAACTTACTCTGTATCTTTTTCCAATTCTTACTAAAAGAGAATAAAAATAAAGAGTAAGTTAAACTGAGATCAAAGTTAATCTGCGTTGGTAGAAATAAGCACTAGTCGTAATTTTATATTTTTACGAAAGTGACAACAAGTTTTACAAGTAGAATTGAATGTACAAGAAACTATTTTATGATTATTGCAAATAAAGCTTCTTAGTTGCAATAAGTATAAAAAGAATTTATAGGTAATACCACGCAATAGTTGTGCAACTATTAATTTATAGTGAAATATAATAGTACCTACTACAATAAGTACATAATTATATAGACTTCATACAAATAAGTTATAAAATAATTTTTCCAGTTTACGTACAGCCAATTTAATGTACGACCGTAGCAACTGTGGAGAAATAATCTAACATTGCTCTACAAGGAATGAGAACAAAAGAGCTCCAGCTAGAATCTCAGTTCGTTCAATTTTTCCATCACTTGCATTTATATTACTACTTTTCTATTAACTTATATTTATTATATAACGATTTACCACAAATGGTTTATATTATCACTATTTTGATATAACTTATTAGGATTTTTATTACAACTTTATAATACATAGCTGAGATGTTATTTGTTCACAAATTTATAACTGCTGTACGACTCTCTTCTCTGAGACCAGTATTCATAATCACATCTTATTTCTCTTAAGAGATCCTCTTAAGTAATATCTTAAGATGCTACAACTCTGTAAATTGATTCATAATATCTCAAGATTGCACTTAAGACGATATTAAGTACAAGAACGGACTACGAGTGTACCTGAGTGTATCATTTCACAACAAAAACTAGCAATTTCTTAAATAATTCCAAACTGTGCGCATTATGCGATTTCTTAGACGAAAATAGAGACAATCGCACGTCTATATCTCGCATGTCATCGCGGAATCGGACAGTGATAAAAAAAAAGAAAATTGTGCTCACCGGTGAAAATAGCGCTGGGTAGCAATGCACAGATGCTCAAGTATACCAGCAATACTCCTCGAGCTTGACGCACCTTCTGGCAGCAGTCCAGCTTTCTCCTGCTCGGTAGGCCACCACCGATTCTTCTTGGCCCACTCATCGTGCCGCATAGTTTTCGTTCCGACCACGTAAACCACGCGCGTTACACTCGGATTAGAGCGCGAGAAGTTTAATAATGCCTCACGTGCTCGCTTCCTTCCTTCCTTCCTTCCTTCCTTCCTTGCACTTTCGGTTCTCGCACACGTGACGCGAGATTTCGTAACGATCTTAACGCGCGTGCCGCGGATGCGAACTACATTCATTAATAGGATGCAATTGCATCGGGCGCGGCGAGTTGCATTGTGCGCGCGGATGACTTGCGAACGACACACATTGAAACAACCTCCCTTTTTCACAATACGGATTGTTTCATCGTAACATTTTTTATTTCGTATTATACAGCAAAATTTCACTTGCAAACGTATTCGACGAAATTTCGATGATTGAACGTTGTATCACCAAAACTAGTTTCATTTTACGCACGAAAATTGTTTCTTCCTTGTGACAACGTTCCAATAATATTTTAATATTGGAATTCTCGTTTAGAATAAGCAATTAGACGTAATTATAATAACAATAAGCATAATCTGTTGTAGCAAACATTTGCCGTGTTCAATAACGAATTTATTTCGTGATACGTAAATCACTTCATTTAAATATTTTTAAATAATTGTCTTATCAGTCCTGTCTTTCTTTATTTATTTCAAGGCATTTATGTCTTTTAAATTATATAAAAGTATATAATTAAATCTTTCTGCTTTATCTTTTGCTTCCTTTGCTTCATTACGTTTCGCAGTTGAATTTATCTGAGGATGAAAAGTAAATGCTTTGACAATTTGCCAGAAAATCTTATATATACCTTCAACGAAGTGTTCCTGGTACACATAGATATATTATTCTTTCTAACATTGTAACTTACAATTACGCGTACTTGTCTTTAGCTTCACTCGCAGTTAAAATGAACCGTCAAATTTCTGCATGAAACAGCTGCAACTTTTAAGCTGACGTAACTATGTTCCAAATTAATTATTGTAATCTCCGCTTGGATTTTCGCTCAGTCGTAACACTATTTTTCTCAAATTATTTCATTGACTATATAATAAATGTCACTATTCTAAAATTTTTTAACAGAGATATTATTTTTGTTCGTAACGTGAAAGGTCAGTGCTCTGCATAAACGTTGATTTTACTGTGACAACTCGACAAACTGAAATTGATGGTTAATCAAAAGATTTTGCGTATAGCATTCACACGCGCACATACACAAAATATAATTCGCGAATTGAGACAGAACTTGAGAAGCAGGCGTTATCACCATAGAAGATTGAAATTCATCGGCGCGGTGCGATGGAGAGACGACGAGATGCATGGAATGTAGCACAAGTTGCCGTACACTTTTCGCCGCGATAACTAATTAACGAACTTCCGTCTCGCTATAGTACCTGGAACCGCATCATTAATGCTAAATTTAACGCGCTGTCACTCAGCTAGCGCAGTAAGACCTGGCAGCATGATAAATGGTATCCGTTTATACGATTTCAGCATGCCCCTGGCGTTTGATACTAAGATTCGAATACGATGTATTATACGCGCGCTCATGCAAATGCATTACGTTTGTCATAAATTTTGGCAGTTAATTTTCACGATTATTCACGTTCCGCGCAATAAAATGGATCAGCACGGAGTTAAATGGCGGTGAAACGACCATCTTAATTTCTGCGCCGTGCCATCATTACGAATGGATAGCAATAATTCACAGCACCCAGTGGAGTAATTGTGTAATTATTCTATTTATAATTATGTAAGTAACGATGAGGCAAGAGATCTGTAAAATTTTTAAAGAAACTTATTCTTCAGAGGGAAGTTACGTGCATCGTGAATAAAACCACAAAATATTAAAGATTTTATGTCCGTTTCAAGTCACGATAAAATGTTTAACGCTGTTTTAAATGATTAAATTAATTTATGATGACTGAAAATTAATTAAAGGGAAGAGAGAAAGAAAGAGCAATTTTTGTCTCATTAAAAAGTGTTCTCGCGCGGGTTACATTCTTCATGATAGGGAGACGACGAGAATATATTTTCAATTTGTGAGAAGAATTGGCTAAGTTTAACTTAGATAAAATGGAATGAGTCAGCTCGATGCTGGTAGTTTCTGTATGTATGTATGTGTGTGTGTGTGTGTGTGTGTGTTTCTAGTAAAGATCATAAATTTGTTTTTATTACAAGATATTTATAATGCAACTTTGTCACAATTAGTAATATTACTTATGTTCATTATTCCGTAATGTAATTCACACACTCTCTCTCCTTACCATAATGCTCTCTTATGGATAATAAATTTACATGTAATAAGATTATAATACTAGGGGAATAATACTAGAGGAAAGTCGCAAATACTGACATAGGTCTGTTAACAACATTTATCTCTTCAAAACTAAATATTGCACTTTAATACTGACAAAAAATATGATCTGTTTAGATAATTAAGGAAGTTAAAACTCATAATTTATATATCCGCTGGTTGTTTGTTTCTATATAACAAATTTAGCTAGAAACAAATTCTTCAATTGCGTAAATAATATTTTTACGATTATTATTTGCAAATTACGTTGCTCAAACAATAGAGTGAATACGTAACCGACAATTAGATCATTTTACATGTTTGTAGTCCAAAAACTGTTTTATAATTTTCTCTTTCTTATTTTTCTTAAAATGCAGTTTTAAACATAAAATCGGAATATAGCATAAACGGACACACTACCGATAAAACTGATTATTAGATCATAAAATATAAAATAAAATAAAAATCATTATGAGATCTATTAAATTAGTAACTTAATTTAATCTTTATATTATCGCGCTATATGTTGCGTCTTGAAGAAGCCACAGTAATTAGAAACAAATAATAATAAAAGTGAATTAATTTGCTCGCAACTACTCTATTACTAATGCTCTGTTATATGCTTTTATGTTATATTTGTATTGTATTGTGATTTCAGCTTTTTACTATAATATAAACGAAACCATTGTGAGTTGAATCAATTTGTCAATGCTGTGAGCAACGCAGTGATGCATTATGACCCGCGTAATGCATCAATGATTATTCTCTGTATTGAATGTAAAAAGCTTAGAAGTTATTTCGTGGTACATAAGCGTAAACGATTGGAGTATAACAAAATACTAGTGCTTAGCTCTTTCATTCTTTACTTAATTTGATTGTCCTACTCATGAATGGCCATTTCCCTTTTCGATATACAACAAAAATGCAAGGATTTAGTATAATTAATATTTGGTATAAAATAGTATAAAATTTTTATTGGTACAGTTTATTTATCTTTTAAACAATTTAAATAACGCATGATAAATTGAGTTTCCGATAAGTGCGGCATTTATACCGGAATTACCCTAAAGTGTTTGTATAAATCGACAAACGTTTTATATCAAAGTGAAAGAGCTTGTAGAAATCCTTATATACTCGTACATTAATTTATAAATATTATTCTGTACAATTGACTATGTGAAAGGAAAAGTGAAAGAAAATGTAACATTAATGCCTACTTGGTTTTGGTACTTATTCGTCAGACACTTATTTTTGTTTATCTTACGAAAAACTTAATTATTACAAAACAGTATTATAAAACAGTATTATAAAAATTGCTATATCATCTAATAGAAGACTTTTTTAGTTTGTATTTATGTCTCTAACAATATATTTTCACTTCTTGTTTAAGAAATCTAATTTAAAAATAAAAAGTAGTATGTCGATATCGACAACCTTCCTCTACTACGTAAATCAAATCGCTTGGAATTCGAATGCTCAATTAATCTAATAAATAAATAACACATTGCGTTTGGATATTTGTTCGTTCATAGAACAATTTCAATTTTGTGAAATGTAATGTCCTCAATCCTTTCGCAATCGATAATGTTGAACGTAAAATAGGATCGAGCGATCCCATAACGATCATAATAATTCCAGACGTAGTAATAAATTTGCCGTGAGTATTAAAATTTTGTTCAGCTTTAATTAAAATGTTTAGCTATTTCGGTGTTCAGTAACGACGCCGCTGAATTTTATCCGCATGTAGGTTAATTGGGGGCAGATGGATCGTGGATGAGCGTTTCCACCTCTAACTATCTTTCAAAACAGCCTCGTTAATTTTCATCTAAAAGTCTCGATTTTCCGCTAATGAACACACATTTCCAGTTAAAGACATTGATTTCCTGTATAAAAAGCTCAGAGATTACGCGATGCGAGATCAAACCGATCACGATTCAAATTAAACCATATCCACATAATGACATACTGCCATTAATTAATTCACCGATGGGCTTTGTATTATACCGGCACGGTGATGTCATTATTACAGTTACCGTCGTCTTCAAAGGTGTCTTCGCGTATCCGACGGATTTCGAAGAAATATTATTTATCACGGCGTACACTGAAGGAAATACTGTGACGAAAATTAAATTAAAAGCAATAAAGAAACATAGATCGATAAGTGAAAACACACCTAATTAAAGATAAGCCTTATTCGGTCATAATTAGGTCTTAGTGTGATCTTATATACATTTTCACGAATCTAATATGGCATGAGAAATCTGAATGTTATTTGTAGACACGTGTTACAAAAAATAACATCTTAATCAGGAATTGGATCAGGTTCTCCATCTCTAAGATAGACGTCTTAAGCTGAGTACACACTTAGCTAACGAACATCGAACAAACATATGCGAATATATCCATAAGCGTAATATATTTATATCGCGCACGAATTCTCTTTGATGTACCGCCTCATGAATGAATCGAGCCGAACGCAAATCGAACGTTCCATTCGCATTCGCTTTAGCGTATACATCTACTAAATAATGACAACGAACGTTCGAATTTGCTGTTCGTTCGGTGTTCGTTCATTAAATGTATACCCAGCTTTAACCAATTCGACCAGTAAAGCACGTCTCTAAAAATTTATTCGGCGCGCAGTTTTAAATAATTTAAAAACGTATATAAAATCATACAAAAAATCAGCAAAAATTCCAACTGTGACCTAACAAGATCCATCTTTAATTAGTTTAATTAAAAGTGTCGAACAGACTAATAAAATGTCATGATGGAATTATTTTGTGCATAGTAAACGTTACTGTCTTCGCATCTTCCATGAATATATGTAGATATGAAATTTGCAAAATAAAATTTTCATTTTAAATTTTTATCGAACTTGTCTTCATGCTTTGAAAAATGGCTTATAAATAATGTATTCCATATCCACATGTGTAGGCAACAAAAAATTCAAAGATGAAATACTTCCGACGTTAAGCTAAAATAAAAATGTTCGACTTCGTGGAAAATTATTTGAATTTCGATGAAATGATCGAATCTGTTGTCGATGAAAACGTTAAATATGTTATTCCGCTACGAGCTTGCGACACTTGAACGTGTTACGATTAATTTCGACCATTTTAACAGAAAATTCAGGCACACGCAGTCATAAAAAGCATTCCGGTTTGAAAATATCACGCCTCGTGATTTTACGAGGGATGTGTTACGAGGAACCGTGAAGCGCGTATAAAATGACGAATCCAATATGGCACGAGAAATCTGAATGATGGAATAATGTTATTTGTAGACACGTCAAAATAAACATATTACTATTGATTTTCGGCTGCCTTATTAATTTTGCTTTCAATCAGTTCATATCAGTTTATATCAGTTCATAAAACAATAACGAAAATTATATGAATGAAAAACACTGCACTAATTGCATGGAAAATTGGATTCCGGTAAATTAAATTGATTTTCACATGTAATGTAGCTTATAATCTGGTAAATAAAAGATGTCATCGATATCAGGTTAATAGTGGATTGTTTTTAAACTATGATTTATCAAAGGTGTACAGCTCGTTCTTTATAATGTACAGTATCGTCAATTAATGTTACAATATTTTTTTTACTGATGTTATATCTTTTACATCATTTATCAATCTTACTTTATATATAAAACATTCATGTAAAACCAAATATATCTGGAAGAGTTCACAAACTTAATCGAAGTACAGGTGATCTGCCCCTACTACATTTATGTCGTCGATGCCTAGAGAAACATCAAATAAATTACTTTCTGTATCAATAATATCTCCTTCCAAATTAATTAAAAAAATGATTGAATGAAGCACATATTTCAAAGGATTTCCAGAACATATCAAAGCTTTGTACTTTTGCACAAGTTTTACACCTCTGATACATCAATAGATGTATCGAAAACTGTTGGTTATTAAATCTCATATTCATGACATGTTTTGTTCACAAGATTATAAGCTACACGTGCAAAAATCAATTTATTTCATCAAAACTTAATTTTCTATATAGCTAGTGCAAAGTTCTTTCGATAAAAAAACAAAGGATCTGAAAAAACAATCAGAACATAATTGCAAAAAAAAATTATAAAATTTGATATTGTTAATTGATCTAATTTATTTTTATTATAAATCAATAACAGCAAAAATTGCTGTTGCAATAAATTGAATAACAGCTCTAAAAATAGATTTTCAGAAATATATAACAAATTATTTTTTATATTCTACAACTACATATTTTATTTCTCACAATATTGTTACAAATATGTTTACATTGAACTAGAATCATGTTTCCGAAACAGCAAGCTAAAAATAAAAATCATAAATCCCATTGCGGATTTTACATATCTGTGTATAACTTGAAAGTTTACATCGCAAATTAATGAAATGACTCTAACAAAATAACATCAAGCTGTAAAAATAATATTTCTAGTTGTAAACGAGCACGACCGCTGCACCTAATCTAGTTCTGGCTATCTCGTACCGAAATGAAATCTGTAAATGTCATACATGTGTTTGTGAAATCTATAATTCTGAAAGACCATCATAATATTTTTTCAAATATCTCGATTTTATGATTACTGTCCAAAAAATAATATCCAATTCTGAGATCAATTAAGACATTCTTCAAATTACATGTAAAGACTAACTTTAAAAAGAATTGAGTTTTCTATATTTAGCATTTATATTTTCATTATTTCTCGTAAATTCCTAGAGTCGCGTCCAAAAAGCGTCAGCGCGAGTCAGTGTACATATGTATATATGCGCAGGGTTAGTTTTAAGATGCATCGCGATGTAAACACAAAGGGTTAGACGTCGACTTCGCGAACAATGACAATGCTGATGCAAGACGGCAGGCACAAATTATCCCTGGGAGGTATTATTAATTAATGCCCTTGTTAAGCTACGGAGCTTGATGGGGAACGGGCGGAGGAGTGAGATGCGGGCTGCAGATAGCGACCGAGTGTATTGCACGCAGGTGTACCGGTGAGATATAAAACTGGGAACACATAAAATGCGTTTGTGTATGGCGTACACACGTGTGCGCACATGATAACATGGCGTGAATGTACGACATGCAGCGTACGAGTACGCTGGGAATAACGAAATTTTCTGGACGGAACGAATTAAAATTCAAGCACTTATATGACATCGTCGAGCAGAAGACTCGTGCACAAATGAAAAGGAAGGGGAGAAAAAAATAACGTCAAAAAATAATTTTCGTGAAAATGCAACGTAGATAAGTAAAACGAAATTTTTTTTAAGGATTAAGAGAATGGGTTTTAAGTTAGAATATAAGTTGAAAATGTAACACGTAGATTATAATACAGTCGTTGAAAGCAAAGTAACTGATCTTGCAAGAATAAATTGAAAGTATAAAATTAAAATTAATCCTTTGGTTCTCGAGAGAGATGACTTTGATGAATAAAAAAAATTAATATTTTTTGTTTCTACTTTTAATTTGTATGTCTTAAGCTAAGTGCGAATTTTGTATCAAACATCAAAAACAAACCTTTCGTTTCTTAAAATATAATTTATTTAATCTTAATCTCGTTTTTTTTTTATTTTTTATTAAAAGTACATTTTTTAGCTTCAAGTTTAAGACTAGCTTTCACAAAAACATTAAATTGATAAAAAATTGTGAAACTTTGTGAATCTTATACGACACGCGCGTTATTTATACCGAATTCGTTCCCAAGAACGCGCGATGTCAACCTTTCTCTTCTCTTCTCGTCCTCATCACCGACGTAACGGAGTGTGTAAAGCCCTTCCATCCCGCATACGTAATTACCAAAGTTAATTAGGATTTTGGAGTTGAGAGAGAGAGAAAGTGAAATAGGCGCGGACCGTAATTGTGACAGAAATGGATACGGAGCTGTCGAGTGTGTTTAAGAATGTATTAACTTCGGAAGAGCTGAACTTGAAATGACATTAAAATGTCGCGAGCCGGCGAACACGGTGACGAAAAAAGGCTCGCAGGCGGCTCCAATGGAATAATTTTAGCATCGGCGGTACGAATGAACCTTTTCTTCGAAAGGACGAGACTTTCGCCATCCGTTCGCCGTATTGTCCTTCGCGGCACAATTTTGTGGCTTGATGGGTCGCTATTGTAGAAGACATAGGTTTATCTATTTCACTTTGCAGAATCGAAATTTCCATCGAACCAGGTTTCGCATATGCGCGTTTTCTTTCGTAGATATTTTGAATTTTCAATTTTTGTTGAAATCGTGACACGCTGTTGCAAATTTAACGTTCCTATCGAGATGTATTGACATTCTCGTTGTGAAATAAAAAATTGCGTGGAATAAAGTAAATTAACAGACTACATGCTACATATTCACTTTTCTCTTAAATTCAACGAAAAACAAAGTGCGTGGAAGAGATAATCCGATACGGAAAATAAAAAGTGATATTAATAGTTTGTCAATTTAATTTAGCTCGATCTTGAACTTTGAATTGCTTGTAGTCAGCTCTTGTGTTATTTTAAAGCCTAATCCATTTAATTTGCTTCATTAATAAAATTATCTATTATTTTTTCGCGCTTTTGATCAAATGATTATTAAAATATCACGAAATTTTTAAGCGCCACGCTTCACACACGCAGCAATTTGCCTGACAGTTTTATAAAAACACTATTTTTGGAGTAAACAATGTGTCTATCTTCACCGTCCTCGGACTCTCATCGAGCTATCGCGCTTTCGACTATCTACCAGCCCCTCTTGAGTACCCGTGCAATTGGTTTTTCGTGTTCCAAGCACTTCGCTGTCCTCGAAATCCTAATTTCTCGTTTTTCACTACCTCACTCCGCCGCACCACCGCCATCCGATGGAGCGGGCGGTTCTCCGATGCGATGGTGCGATGTCCGCGGAATCTCGCTATTGCGTTCCGCTTGATTTCCAGGTTTGTGACGGAGGGATGTACGGAAAATGGGGGCAGATTGTGGTATCTGTGTAAACAGGTCGAAGCTATGCGTGGCTGGCTGGTGACTTTTATTTTATTTGCTTCTGGTATTCTGGTCCAGCTCCTCTTCTTTACGTATTTTAAAATGTAGGCCGTGTTGTAATTTTGTTATTTCGGATTTAATTGACGTCGTAGAAATATATGGCCATCGCACCGTGTAATACTCTATCCTCGTTATTTCTTTTTATATTTTTATCAATTAATCGTATGATTGTAAGAACGTTTTATTTAATAATATCAATAACATTAAACAAATAATTTATTACATAAAAATTTGTAAAATAAAATTTCAGATGTCTGTTTTATATTTATCAAATTATGTAATATGTAATTATTTTGTATAATATTATCATTATTTTATCTTTTTACGATTTTGACTTGCTTTATTCAAGTTATTCGAATTAAAATCAAACATTTATTAATGCAACAATAATCGAAAATGAATTAAAGTGACATTTTGTGAATAACCTTAATTTGCACTTGCACTTGCTTTCACGCGTTATTACCGAGATATTTCTCCACATCATCACAGAATAATCAAGATAGATCGGAGCCGACATACGTGATACCCAGACCGGGCTGCGAGACGCACTAAATCCTGAAGCTCCGTCTACAGTGTGCTACGCGGTCCCTCTAACAATAAACTTAGGTAAGCCGACGAATACGACTACGGCGACGTATAACGCGCGCACACGCGTATCGGCCACACGCGTGACAAACAGTCGCACGCACTGTGGGTGCGTGAGCCGCACTAGCCGCGCGTGGTGCGACCCATGGAGACGATCCACTCGAGACGTTCCGTCAGTGTGTGTAGCCCACGATGATCATCGTCGTGAATTGTCGTCTGTCGAGGCGAGCGCGTGTGAGTATATGTAAGTGCTAGCGAGTGAAATCTGTGAGGGTGGAGGGGCCAATTGCCGTCCTCGTTGCGACGCGTGATGTTGTGGTGGTGCAAAGCACTTGCCCCTCGTGAATTTGGAGCTCACACGAAGATACGCCGAGTGTGCAGGGGAACTCGATAATCTAACGTGTGCGCGGAGCCCGCATTGTAGGCACCGCGGCGCCGAAATGTGATATAGCAAATCGTGTTAATATTGTAAGGGGAAATACGGAGGAAGTAAAGGGTTAAGCGTTGTAAGCGATAGCGCGTTGCATGGATTAACGCGGATTGTCGAAACGTGTGTTACTCTGACTGTATTTTCCCAAAATGACTACGCTCCCCGAGACATTCCAGTAACTGAGACGAGTAACTCGATTAAGGTTGAAATACAATTTTACGAATAGATACGTGTAGAGAAAAGTGGCTATATAAAACCGACATAGACAGGCCTCATAAAATACATTGCCTTCTTTTTCAAAAATTAAATATTGCACTATATTTTTATTAATAAAAATACGATTTGCTTTGCTAGACAAATATATAAGTAAAAATCCATATAATACATAGCTTTTTTACGTATAAAATCTATTATGAAATAAATTCTTCAAAAGGGAAATTAAAATTTACACGGTTTTCTTTTGCAAATTGCATATTTTAAACAATAGGGAGTATATTATTGACAATATTAGATCATGTTCACAGTTTTCTAGAATTATTTTGCTTATATTTTTTTCTTTTTTAATTTTTCTGATAATGTGGTTTTAAATATAACATCACTGCAAGGTAAATCAATATATATTTCTGTTGTATACACCATGACAATTTATGTCAGTGTACATTTGGCAAATAACTTTTATATATTCAAGTTCTGATAGATTGTCTATTTTTTAAATAAACTGTTTAGTTTTTTCTCTCTTTAAACTGCTTTTATTTCATAACGTTAAGCTCTAATTTTTTAATTTTATAAAATTTGTTTAATAAAATAAATTACAAAATAACATACATAAAAATATATTTTATTACATTGTATCAATTTACGTCATAATTAATTCCTCCGCGTCCAAATTTTGCCATTATTTTTTATTATATTATGGAAAAACGTTAATATTGCAAAATACGAAACAGTATTATAAAATTTGCTATACCCTCTAATAAAAGATTTTCTAGTTTGTATTTATATTTTCAAAATTTAACGTCTTTTTAGTTTTCATTTAAGAAATATAATCAAAAGACAAAGTAGTAGATCAATTTTTTCTACAACGGAAAAAATAAAATTTTTATATAATGGAGCAATGCAGGAAAATTTTCGTAGACTTTACATTTCGACCATTTATAATAAATCGAGAGATTTGCCGTATGTCTCAATTCAAATCAAACCCTTCATTTGAAACATACAGATGTTACTAGTTCGAATGTGAATGGGATCAGTATATGCAATCGTAATTAGCTACGCAAACTTGGCTGTTTACCACCAAGTACAATGGGAAAACGGTGCATGGATGTATTATTATTCCACATCATGGTATTTCAAGATTGCCCAAGTATTCGTGTGCAATTATCCGTGAAATATTAATTTATAATCTTGCATAATTAATTTCACGATAAATAGTAATTTAAATATATCTTTTTAATTTTAATAATCTACGTCTTGGTAGTCTTCAATTTGATAATACTTTCATAATACTAATCTTTATCAAATTTGCTACTTTTCATGACTCAAATATTTAATTTATTATTTTAACTCAAAGTTATTTAGAAATGCAAAAATTATTTTTTTATAATTCAAATTAATACAAATTATACAATTTTATTATTACGGCAAGCGGAAATAACACGCATAATTTGACTTATTTGTTATCGTTGTTAACGAGGATAATACTGCTAAACTAACGATGCAAGAGCGCCGTGAGAACGCAGGATCAAAAATATTTTGTTAGCGGTGATGAACGCGCGGCAATCAACGATGAATTTCGCGTTGTGTCTCGCTTAATCATATAAATCGCTCATAACGGACGGCTCGTCAAATCGAGGCAAGCAGTGTTAAAGGGTTAAGGGCCGAAATCTGCACACAGTGAACTCCGTTTATCAGGCAACAACGTAGTAACGCCGCGTATCACGCGCGCGGGGAATTCGCAGGCGGTTCATCGGCGCGACCCGCGCAAAAGCGCAGCATCCGAGCGTGCATATCTCCCGCGATCGATCGTCCCCGGCCAGCGTTGCACGCCGCTAACCACGAATGCACACAGAATTTGCGATCCATTGCGTTGAATAGCGCTCTCCCCTTCTAATCATACGGCGGCAAACAGAACACGGATTTCACGTCTTACGCTCTTGGGACGTGCGCGCGAAAGAGGAAGGACGCGCGAGGTATTTCCTGCACGTAGGAAAATTATTTTATTAAACGAACCACTCGAGCTTTGCGCGAAGCTTCCGTACGTGGGTAAATTTAAATTTCTACAGTTCACCCATTTTCTCGACCGCGAGAAAGGTGTCTTTATGTATCTCAACATTTTGTTAACTTCTTTTCAGGGTCTGGCACACTTTTTAATAATACATAACTTCCCTGTTGCTCTACGTCCCACTTGTCTCATCGTGGTAAGCAAATTAATTAGCTCCTTATTTCCATCGTATTTATTCTTTAGGAAGACGATATTACCTACTATCTTGTTGCATTGCTTGTACAGCGAGAAGATTGTTCGTTACATTTTACTGCAAAATTCGCTACAAATTGTACTAGATGGGGTAATGAGCTTGAGGTAAGTTAGCAATCTATCAATCTATCAAATATTATGAGTAACGATGAGAATTTTGGAAATGTACACGAGACATTTTATAAACTGCTTATATAAAAATTACCATGCAACATTGTCAAATGTTTTAAAGCAAAAATTTTACAAATAAAAAGAAAATTTTCTTCCGATATGTATATTACCTTATACGAAATTTGTCTTTACATGACTGTGTATTTAATGTTATATGTATCACGAATTTTGAAAAAAAAGTTTAGGATTTGAAGCCTTTGAATCATGAGTCTCTTGCTATACGAACTACATCACTTTCTTCTATTGATAAATTGCGTTATAAATTGTGTTTTATAATATAAACAGTTGATTAATTATCATAATGTCTTGATAAAATTCTAATAAACAACTAATGTTTATTTTCACACGGAACAAATAATTTTGTTAAAATACAGATCTGAAAATAATTATGTTGAACAATTTAAAAAATTATATCGGATGTTTAACTTGGTTACTAAAATTTGAAAACTGTTTGCAGCAATATTATTATGTTTGGGCGTTCTACATAATTATTTTGATAACCCAACATAAAATTATTTTTTTATTTAATTAAATTTTTAGTGCTGCAATAAAACTGTTCTTTTCGTGCACTAATGTAAATTAACTTTAACCTCAGTTGAACTTATTGTTTATCTTTTTATCATTTTTAAAACTAGAAAAAGATAAAGAGTAAATTAAACCGAGTTAATCTACATTGGTGAAAATGGACATAAGTTAAATTAAAAATATCATGCTGTATTATAAAATTTATATAAAATATTGTATATTAATCTATTTGAAATTTATTCTATTTAACAAAGAATCATATGCTATTCAACATATTTTAAAATCATTGAAATTTAATTATAATGCAGTTTAATAAAAGTAGTAATTGAACATATTTATATTTTACTGTGTTAAAATATGAAATATGTGTAGTAGATATTAATGAATAAAAAAAAATAAAATTCCTCGAAATGCAATGCTGTTGTATAACTACTATAACATTTTCAGGACAAATTTTAAGAACAAATTCACTCCGTGTATTTAGATATACTGCTGTTTTTTATTCTTCTAATTAATGTGGCGACAATTATACAATTTAACAGATCGCGACGTGAAATATTCCAGCGCAACAACCGTCGAGCGATGTACGCAGCGTGACATCGCGCTCGCGCAATAAAATCGTAATACGACATACGGGGGCCAGCCCGACGCATCTATTAACAGCGTTTCGCGACAAACATTACTTTCGGCACGCAACATTACCCATTACACGCATCATAACAGCATCCTGACTCTATGCACGGTCCATTCCGCGGCGATCCGTGATGCCTGTTAATCCACGCGGCGATCCGTACAAAAGCCCCTGGTGCGCGCGATCCGCGAGATCGTGCCGCCCTTTTCCAGGTCGCGTGAAAGCGCGAATTCAGGTGTGGGGAGATCCGCGATTTGCACGCCGCAGACGCATTATACACTGGCACCGATACGGTTCCTGGATGCGACGCGCATTATTGCCGCCGTCGTCTCGTCAGACGGCAAGGGGATCGACGTGTGTCGTGTACAACGTACGCGAGCGCGACGAAAAAAGCGCGCCGATGGGTGCCAGAAATATTATGCAGATAAAATATTCATGGTTATCGGAACTCGCGATCGAGACCGGCTTTATTTTCCACGATGAATAGAAATGGTGCCGCCCTCGCCGACCCGTGGGACACAAATTCTTCCTTTCTCCTCCCGGCGACGGTAGAAAAAAAAAAAGAGCAGCCGCACGGGATTTGATATGCCGTCGTCGGCTGTGTGCGGGAATCGGGAATAATTATTGGATTTATATTTATGGTGCTTTTCTGCAGTAAAGCATTGTTGTGATAACCGACCTCTCACCGGTTATCCGAGGTTAATTTAACCGATATTTGTGTTCAATTATCGCTACCATATATGTTTATTATTTCAGATTTTCGAATTTTTATCAACTTTTCTATTACAATCAAATAAATACATTGATTATATAATCAAAATAAAGAAAAAAATAATTATTTACTTCCGATCAATATCTCTGTCATGATAAACGTGAATTTTATCATGACTGACAAAATTTTCTTTTATTGCATGGATACAGATTTGACAATAATTTTGTTAAAGCCTCAAAATAATTATGTAGGACGCTCAAGCTGATAAAATGTCAAAACTACTTGCAGCACTGCTCATCATGTTTTACCGTCCTTAAAGCAGAAGTTAAAAAACCAGAAATGGCTTAAAACAAAAGTCAAAAATCGAAAACGACTTAAAGCGGAAGTTTAAAAACTGGAAATGGCTTAAAGCGGAAGTCAAAAACCCAAAAATAGCTTAATAAATTATTTTGATGATCCAACAAAGATATTTTCTCAATCTAGCTAAACTTTTAGATATTTTAACAAAAATGTTCTTTTCACATGATGATAGATCAATTGGCAGCATCACCTAGAAATATATATAGGCTGGTAAGACTTAACGATAATTCTTATCTACGTTTTCGATTCGTATACCAGTGACTCTGATAAGGAACAATTTCTAATTCTCATTTCCTACCGCAGTCTGTTAAAATGTAACGTTATTATTCGGTGCGAGTACTGCAAGCCTCACATTACAACTCCTAAACTACTTGCATCTGTAAGAGCAGTTGCGCAACTTGCTATCCGGCGCGAAGAAACGATATCTGATTATTCCTTAATGTAGTTCGAAGATCCTTTTTGAGTAATTATTATAACTGCAACGAAGAATACTTCCGTAATCTTTCCTTTCCATTAGCACGATTAGTATTTAGAAAATATCGAGAATTTGTATCGTAATTGTATCACACCAATTGCATTCATTTTACAGTAAGAAACTTTCAAATGGTTCCAACAACTGAGAAAATATGAATTGGGACAAGTTTCAAAGACTAATGCATATTGGCTGCAATAAAGAAAAAAACAATTCTTGGATAAACAATTCTTGTAATATCGCGTCGAAATTAAATTATAATCAATTTAACTACTTTTTTTTCGTGCGAAATGCAAGGTTTCACAGATGATTTGTGGAACTTAATAACGGCATGCCGGATTTAATTGCCATTTTTGTGCGTGGCCAGGCCCACGGCCGAAATGACTGTCGAGATTTGATTAAATTCCTAATTTGCGTGGGTGAAATTAACTCGGTCGCAGAAATATAAGTTGAGGAATTAATTATCAAAGGCTCGGAACTCATTAAGGAACTATTGAAATTTTCATTAGAGTACAACTTCTATATTTTATGGCAAAATAATTCCTCCAGTGTTTGAAATTAAATGATACTCCCACAAGTCAAATACGCCGAAATGAAAACAAAAAGGACACGTATAATTCCAGTGCAGAAGCAGAAGAGAAAGAGAAGATGTAGCATTTGTAATCTGTAATAACTTATAAATATTTTTATAATACTTTTTTGTTTGAAAATGGTAAAAATGTTACTTCGATAGTAACGAAAGAATTAACAAAAGCCAAACACATATATATATATATATATATATATATATATATATGCACTTACAAATGTTGTATAAAGATTTATAATATTTATATCAATATAATAACTTTGATAAATAATCACGTTTTAATTTCATTTTTCCTAATGACAAACTAAATATCAAAAATATTATATCAAAGAGTAATTTAATTTATTTCTTCTTTATTATTTTTCATTACAGAGAATACTGTTTTCATAAAGAATAAAAGATTTAAAAAATATACATTAATATTCCTGTTAACAATAAATAACTTCGAAATATAAGCCGTAAGTAATAAATATATCAATAGTAATTAATTAAAAAACATTACAGTAAGTTATAACTATATAGTTGTTATATATCTATATAATGTGCAAATTGAACGGAATATTCATAAAGCCACGTATCCTGCAATATTTATAAAAACCGCACACGTAAAGAGATATTTTAAAAGTAACGACCGTAAAATCAAACGGGTTTTCCGGGACGTCTCCGTTTTAGTTGAAAATAAAATATGATTAAATTGCGCCTACGTTACGCGCCGAGTACGATGTAAGCCGGATGCGCTTTCAAAATAATTGGAAATATAATTGGACAAAGATACCATAGAGGAATAATAGCGGCGAGGATTCCATGCATTTCCCCCTTTCTACTTTTATAAATCAGCCTCCCTCTCTCGTTATTGCGAAATCCAAAAATATTCCGGGGATTAAAATTCAATCATCCGAATGTTAATAAAGCAGCCATACAGTAAATTCTAACTTTTCGTGTAATCGATCGCCCCTCAAGCGCTAAATTAAATTCGATTAATCTCGTATAAGTTTACCGCACGCTCGGCCTAAAATCAACGCTCCGTAATTAACCCGAATGCTCCCCCGAAATAATTGGGTGTATAATTGACCAGAAATCTGGACACACGCATGCACTGCTGTATGATTCAGGAAACCACAAATTTTCAAACTTGCCAATTAATTGTCTCCTTGTGTACAGAATATTACAACAAATATTGTAACAAATATTGTAATGTTATTATATGACAAAATAAGAAATCATTTTTTGCTTAAGAATGTGTGTGTCATATTTCAAAATTATTAAAATAAGTTTGAAATTTTTATAGGTTGTTCTGTTATTACATTTGAGTAGAGCTATATAAAATTTTAGCACAATTATTTTATAGATTTATTTAATTTTTGTTTTATCTTAATTCTTATTAAAAATCGTTTTATATTTATTTGCAAATTTAATGAGGAAATAGCATTAGATATGAATAAAACCAAATTTTGTACACATATTAAAACTCTAATAATTATTCGTGTAAAAGTTTATTTGAATCCACTTACTCGTTTAAAAGTTATTATATTTATGCAGAAAAAATGATCTTTGTTATACTTAAAACTATAACAAAGATCATTTTTTCTGCATAAGTATGGACCATTGTAAATTAAATTTTCATTGTTTTCTTCTTTGTACTACAGCTAATTTCAGGGACAAAATTCGAGTATTTACGACCAAAATTTTTCATCGTCGACTAGGAAAAAAGAGAGTAAATCTAAAAACCTGCAGTTTTTAAATTTCGAGGTCAAAGCACAAACATTTACATAAAATATAACGCATAACACATAATGCATAATGCATAAGAGAAGCAGCCAATTAGAGCCCTTTATTTTCACCCCCATTTCTCGTTTAATGCATAGCGCACAGCGCATAAAGCATAAGACAGAAGAGGTCGAAAAATCCGTATGGATGAGTTCTTTATGCTTATACCATGTTCTTTATGTTGGCCATGTTTATGCAAACGGATACTAACATCGAATCAGATATGTAAAGTAAGTACATTTAGATTCTAAAAGATCCAGATATATTTCACTACACTTTTACTCAAAACGACACATCCTAACGTTCACTTTGTAGAATTCAGAGTCATTCAGTGTCAAAACTTTGGAGTTAAGACATAAAGCTTTTATGGGCGTGCGTGCGTTACGCTTTTATGCATTATGTGTTATGCAAAAGTCTGTGCTTTGGCATTTAACTGGTATTATAGAGCCAAAACATTTGTAATAATTTTAACATACTGAAGAAAGAGATTTATTTTGTTCATTATATCTGATGCTATTTGCTATTTGCGGAATTGTCTGTATTCGTCACGTATAATAGGACAGAATGTCCCTTTCTTTATCATTAATGTACGCACTTCCACACGATAACGAGATAAGACAATGAAAAATGGTAGATGATGAGTGGCAGTGAATAACCACTGTCTTATATCATCCTAATGTACTTGTCTCTAGATGATATCGCATGAATGTTCGTTACCAGACAAGGTCTCGGATCATAAGACTAGATGACGTCTTCAAGACGTCTTATGATCCGATTTTAGACTTTGTGTTGTCTGGGTAAGTTAATTGCATAACGGCGAATGGCAGTCGGATTCCGTAAAAAGCACACCGGCAACATGCAATCGCCGGTATAATAATGGAAACTGACAAATAAAACACGGACTGTGTATCTTTCAACGCCTTCCCTACGCTCCTATATATAATCTCATTCTCTTTACAAGCGCGCAAGTACGAGGGGCTTACGGATCCGCATTATCTCGTTATCATGTTATATAATTAGTTTCTCTTCGTGCTACTGCCAGAAAGTTAGCCAGACGTGATGTAACACTTTAACGATTGGGACAATCATCAAAATGTTATTTTGCACCCTTAACGTATATTCATTAAGCGAATCTTCCAAAATTATAATTATTATATTATAATATTAATTTCAATTTTTAAATTAAAGCAATATAAAAAATACACGTTAGTAGTTTGGTTATTTATATTAGAACATTATATATAATATATACAAAATACTGAATGCATTCGTAATGCACGTTTTTCAACGATTGCTAACAAACCGCGCAATATATTAAACGTCTGCCAATTTAGATGCTATCATGCGTGAATATTCCACTGAATAGGTTAACGTCTAACAAAGAGGCTGCAAGTAGTATTTGGTTGTGAATCAGAATCAGAATAATGAGGATATGGTTTATTACAACGAACTAGTAACTGCATTTTGCCCCACAAAGACAGACATTTAACATTTCATGCATAATTACCTCCGGTATAAAATTGCATTTGTTTCCACGTGCAAATCAAAATAGTACTAACAATAAGATCAAAATTCAAAATAGTATTCATAGATTTGATTTTACTGCATATTATTATATCTTTTATTATATAAAAGTATTTGAATATCAAAGAACAAAAAATCATAGAAATATATCTCTAAAATCTTAATATAACTTTCTGTTTCATCATTGATTCACGTTTGAACAAATCATCACATACATGTAAAACAATAATATATTATCATTATTAAATAACCAGAAACTGTATACTAAAATTATATCCCATTCGCGGTATCCTGGAGCCATATAACAATTATATATCACCGGAGGTGGTCGCGCTAAGCAGAGGCTCCGACTTGCGAGATCTGCACAAGTGCGCAAGCTGTAAGCCTTTGATTATGACGCGCCCGGCGAGAGTTTGAATCACTAGGAAGCGCGTAAAATGATATTCCTGAATGGAACGACCGGAAGTCGGGTACGCCTCCGTGAAGGAGAGAACGCGATGCGCCAGTGTTTCGCGTACCATGACAGAGAACGGAGGGAGCAAGGGAGAAGGAGGCCACACCACATACCGGTTACCGGTTTGCCCGCACCGGGATAAGCCACAACCGGCGTACCGCGTCCGGTCCACCCGTGTAATGAAATACAGTAACACAATATCCGCGATATACATCCGCGGTGTACCGTTACACGCGACGAGTACCTGGCGACTGCGGATGCAACGCGTGGCCAAGGGTATCGCGTCGCATCTGGATTAATTCGACTTCGCGAAAACCTGCGGGTACCGTGAGAAGCAATGTTGCGGGCTTCTTCTTCGCCGGGAGAGAATTAATCATCGCCCCCGTCGCGTCGTGCGACGGAAATTGCTCGGCGTGGCGGGCCGGCAGCTTTTTCACTCGAGTAAATCGACCCCTCTCCCTCCACGCTGCTCTCGCCGTATGTTTTAATAAGTAGCCCGCTTTCTTCGTGCGATTCATTAACTTTATCGCGGCTTTTTCCTACCCCCTCGATTTTGCTTGTTCTTCTTCACGTACATTTCTCCACGTCGCTCTTCCGCCTCCGGGTGATTTTCTTGCAAACGTGTCGCGCGTTGCTTTTATAAACTTGGAGACCAATCGGATAGTGCGTGCACATCTTCTTTTTTTTTTATCGTGACGGGCTATCGCTCGAATTCATAGAGCGTTCGGACAATATCCACTTGCACGCGAACGGCTAGCCATACGGAAGCGCCATAAAGCTAATGATCCCTAAGTGATCCGTACCATGACGACATGATGACTGTTGTGCCAGGGAGGATGGGATTACAAGCAAATGGAACGGGACGGAACATCCCATCATTATCCAATGATCTACGTCTCTTTACTGACTACACAAAACACACCTCTGCGAATAAGCATGAAGGACCTTACAGAGGCAGCTGCGTTCTATTTATATATACGTATCTAATAATATACAAATTTACCAATCACCAGTTTTATTTTTATCTCTCTTTTCGTTACTCTTTTCGTTATTTGTACACTGAGAAAAAAAAATTTATTAAAAATCTAAAACGTTTAATCCGATACGATCAACTAAACATTGGATTGATTCAACAGTTATTTAGTTGCACAAAAAATAATTCAGTCATGTCAACCATTCAATTTTTTTTAATCAAGACTTAATTAAACCAAGTCAATATTAAGTTGCATGTATCGGATTAAATATTTTACTTTTTTCAACCAATTTTTCGTTCAGTGTAGTAATATGATATTCGCGATTAATAAAAAGATACAGATTACCGTATCTGTTTTTTACATTAATTCCGATTTAATATAATATTTAATATAATATAACACAATGAAATTTATTTACTACGTTTTTAAATGCGTAAAGTGTTAACCGGCTAAATTGAAGTTAAAAATAAAAGCGACGTAGGAAAGAATGCGGTCGACAAAGACGAACGAGGGGAGAACAGTTATAACGATCTAAATAAAAAGGCCACATGTATCCGAAGCTGCGGAAAAAAAGACGCGGCTGCTTTGTGTCTCACAAATCACATTGCGGCGACGGCAAGAAAAATCTGTTGACTTGAGGTTTAATGATTTTACATCGTCAACATAATCAATCAAAAAAAGAATTATATTATCCGTCTGATGAGCTATAATGTAATATAAGATTTTAAAAAAATTTATGAAGTTCTAAATAAATTTATAATCCTAATTTTAAATTATTTTCCTCGACTAAATAATATGAAATATTTAACGTTAAAATATTTAATATAAAACGTCGCTGACTCTTTTAAAAATTCCTTAATAAATTGGAAATTCAGTTTCCTTCAACAAACATTTGGACAGCACTTTTCTCGTCGGAATTTAAAAATTTTTAGAATATGAATGCATGTTTGTGTGAACATTCAATATCTATAATTCGATTTTATTCTTATATCAATTTCTTTTAATGACTTCAAGACGTGTCGCAAATTGGAAAACAATCTAATCTTTTCGCGCGTACACGCGCACAAGGAGCGGCGAGATCAAACGTCAAACGATCTCCCAGCTACGCGTCGATGCATCTCCATAAAACGAGCATGGGGCTAGCGAGTCCGTCAAAGCTTTGTTAAACTACACCGAACGCCCCGCCGTGTTAACGTATCAGTATGTTTGGCGTCTAAACCACGAGGTACCGCAAGATCGGTACTGGCCATCCATCAAGCTCTATTCCCCCTGTACAGGATGACCACCTGTATCTCGCTAAACAAGATTTACTTCGCTATAGATCATCCCGCGTGATCGAGTGGCCCGTCCGTGTGCTCGACGAAAGAAACAATTAGTCGTCGGATGATGATGGGCCGGCGTGCAACTTGGAGAAAGAAATGGATCACGTGGAGTATCGCGATGACCCTTGCCGGCTTAGCGCCACTTTTTCGGGCATCGACACAGCTTTATGCTTATATATATATAACATATTAATCTTAGAACGGACTGGAGTCGAAAGTAGGAACTCAGATCTGATCGATCAAATCGGATAAATCCGTGCTGTAAGCGGTTCCCGTAGGCTTGGTCTCTAGATTTGAAAGAATAATCTATGACGGTGACGTGACAGCATTTGTTCCAGGGGTTCTAAGAAAGAGATGCCTTGAATAGAGATTGAATAAATTTTTGACTGTCTAAAATAGCTATCTAAACTCTAATATATGCGTTGATAGCGATATTAGATATGGTGGTAATATAAGCTTATCAATTCGGTAGGTACGTTTTATCTGTACGCTAAAATTGTACAAAACACGTGTTATATTTATACTAATATAGTTAATTTCGTACTTTGGGCATTCTTTCTTGCTTAAAGAATACAGGATGTGTCAAATGAATCGCATCATTTTTTTCTCGGCAATAAATTGTTTTCAAAGTTACGGAAAAATTTTTGTTGTCAAAACCTGAACTATTTAACGGTGACATTTCAATTAAGTAATAATACGGAAATAAAGTAATCTTTTATTAAATCTAAAATTTTAAGGGGATACTAGAGTTATCTTTTTACCAATTAAACACGATTTTTTCCAGCGCGCTATTTTCCTAATTGTATTTACAGATTTAAAAATTCTTTTCCAATTAAAAAAGTATAGACACAAATGTAACTCAGGCCGATTAACTTATTCAAGAACAAAAACAATTAAAAAATTTAGATCTATTTTATCTATACTTAATTTAATATGGAGTCTACAGCTGTCAACGTGTGCCAATATTTGATTCATACAAAAATTCTATCTGTACAAAATAGAAATGGTCTGAGATACTACATAATAAAATAGCATCGTGTTCTTAAGTTTTGGCTTGGAGACTTAATATAAAAGATTAGTGTGTTTAAATTTGTGCAATACTAATACAATAATATGTAATATTGATCTTCTTCGTAAATCGTACGTATGTATTGTAAATCGTATGTATGTAAGTCTTTGTTCAATCGATAAAACACGCGACTTTAACATCCCCTTAAATGGGAACATAAGTCGAGTAGGATATCGTTAGGTCTTTTAAACACAAACAACTCTTGCTGAAACTTTTTGATACTACAATTTTCGAGAAAAATAAGAAAATGTCAAATTATGAGTAAAGTAGTAAGGAACGCGACGAAAATGTTTGTAAACGAAATTTTCGGTACTTTAAACATGCTCGTAAACTTGTATTTTTCTTTAACGCACTTTCGTTAATTAGTGTGCGTTGATCAGTCAAGAGTCCTTATACGGGTAATACGCGCAATATGATACACTTTGCATAGATTTATACTTTTACTTGCTTTGCATCGAAGTTTATCCAGAATTAATACCAACGGCTTATCAAGCGTCAACTCTGCTAGGATGTATAATAAATTTATTACACACCGACGCCGTAAATTTCTACCAAAGCGGCGTTAAATCTTCTCTCGAAATTCCCGTGTAACTTCATCAATTTCGGAAGTAAGACGCCGCTCAAAGGAACTAACGATATTAACGCAACGGCCGGCGCCAAGCATTTATATAAATCATATTCAATAGGAAATGACTCTTCGATCCCCTCTATATAATGAGCGCCGTAATGTTGTTCTTTAAGATACAGCGGCTTCTTAGGTATCAAATATAAACGTCAGGGCTTAGAGGCGGCGAGGGGTCGATCACCAACCGAGTTGCAGAGTCACCGCGCTCTCATAATTCAAAATTCTAGACGACTCCAGTCGTCCGAAGTCATGTGCCCGAGAACTGGGAATCTCGCGCTAGACCCCCGCTGATAATTTATGAGGTGCAACCCCGTCTCGAAGCTGGCTGTTCAATTTTTGAACGGGCGTGTGGTCACGTGTAATATCGGGGAGATTACATCGGATCCGTCCGCGAGAAAGTTACTGACTACGAAAATATCGATTCCTCAAAAGCAATACATCTTGCATTTAGACGCGGAAGAGTCTTGAAAAAGAAAGGCAAACGCCCTTTTACTTCCTTCTTCGAAATTTCACAAAAATTTATTTACCGCGTATAGTTTTCTACGTGTAATTTCAATGCGTGCGAGCACAAGTATATGCAAGATTGACTATAGTGAACACTTCATCCGGAAGTATACACGCCTTAACGCAGGCGTGCATAATATGGATGAGACAAAGGAGGATGTATGAAAATGACGTTTTATTTTCACTCGCACATCTCCAAGGAACCACCTTTCTAAAACAACGGTTATACCGCATATAACGTAGCATAGCCAAAGGCAATGCGTTTTTATTATATCCGACCATATTTTTCCTACTAAACCATAGACCGGAGGTAGATAAAACATTATATCGGAACATTTCTTCTAGTATAAAAAAGCATAATTCTTAGGTTTAAATATCGTCTAGACCTTTTTTTACCTTTTGGTAACGAGAGATGCATAAAATGGCACAAGCAATTATTTAAGAAATAAAAATGTGATTGGATTTTTGCATTAAAATATTTAAAAAAATAAAAGAAAGTTTAAATTTTTATATTAAAATGCTTAAAAATTCAAAAATTGTTCGAAAATAGCGAGCATTAACAACTAAATTAATATAACAGTTTTCTAATAATATAACTAATAATTATCGCTTTTTAATTATTTTTTGCTTAATGGTCATACTCACTGTTTAATAATAATTTACTGACTGCTATTAATTATATAAAAAATCAATATATTGCTTTATTTAACTCAATTATTCTATTTAATTTTACAAATAATCAGTGGATTGCAAATAAGCAAAAATTTTAATCAATATGAAATATATCATTTTTCAATCGTCAAAGCTATTTCGATCTATTTTTAATCACTGTAATTCGTAGCGCGATGTTATCTACGCCCAATGCATTCTTAAGCCACACCGCAATTTTTTAACTCAAAAGCATCTAACAAGTAACGTGAAGAAAGCAGAGGAAGATGGATGAAAATGAAGTTCTCTCTGAAGTTACAACCACAAGAAGTGGCTTTAAAGTATCGTTACACGACGCAGCGTGATACACACCGTGAGACAATGCTTCTTTATTATGCACGTCCACATGTTCTAAAGCTGACACGGCGTAAGGATAAATAGATCTTAGATTTTTCTTAGTTTCTCATAAAACTTTGCCATTAAACAGTACTACCTGGATTTTTAAAAATTACAATAATAATAGCAATGCGTAAATCAGTTTTATTTTAAAACGTGCTTAATAAAATATGTGCAGGAAGTTTCAACTGATGCCAAATATTTCAAAATGAATATTTAACTTAATTGAAGTACGCGTTAATACTTTCGGTATTTAAATTACAATTTGTGCGCAAATATTTTTTAATAATTAATAAATCTCCAACGCATTACGTAATACGGAAAAATACGTCTAGAGATATTATTGAAAATTTATAGTAATTCCTACAAGCGGCATCGATCACATAATAGGCAGATAAAAAGATATAAGAACGAAAACGAATGTCCGCGCACTGAAGAGAATTAGTCGGGTTAACGTGTTCCACTCGAATCTACGAAATCGAATGATGATTTATAGATTGACTTAATGTCTTTCTTCGAAAACCGTTAGAGATAGTTTCTAGGAGCTATCCGAAGTAAAGCCGTGAGAACAAGGCATAGAATGTTCACGAATATATAGCAAAGGCTTTAAATCTATAACATTAGACCTGCAAGACAGATCAATTTTCTCAGTAATTCAACATTTCACGGTGATCACTTTAAACTTTTTAAACTTTCTTTCGACCGATTTTTATACAACTCATTTATGCGAAATATCGCGATTAAATTAGTAACATCAATTAATTTATTTAACATTAATTATGTTTCGCGATATCAATTAAGTCTCATTTAACATTAATTATGTGCCGCGATATCAATAATTTAAGTAAAATAAGTCCCGTAAATCGCGCAACAAAGATTCGATCGTTACGGATTCGAATATATATCATTAATAACTGCTAATGACTTTCTGACCCAACTATAATGTTGGCTTGGAAAACGCTCTTATATCTTCATTACTCCACTTTAGGAATTTTTGTAACGCTGTAACTCATATTTGGTGGATTACGTAGATATGTCGGCAATTTATATTAGAAGTAGAAGGAAGAGAGACAAGAGAAAAAGAAGTAACGAAGCCTGCGTTCGTGTGAATGAACCCATACAGCATATTTTAGGGCGTCTTGGGAACGTCGTATAAACGCCCTTAGGGCGTCCTTTAGATGTCTTTTGGAGATCTGTACAGTATGGGAAAGAATCGCTAGCAAATTCTACATTCTTTTATTTATAGATCGTGAACTTTTTACGACATATTTCATTTTCATTTATAGTGTGCCGAAAAAGTATTAATATTTCTTGACAGAAAATGAAAGAATAAATATAACATCACGCAAAGTTAGAGATAGCATTCTTCGATGTTTCTGCTACAAAGGAAATAGGAACTCATAGGCACAGTTTTTATAATTGTTGCATTTGATTCTTTAAACAACTAATTAACTGTTAAATATGCTAATATGTTACAAAAAAAATCTCTATATTTTTATGCAGGAACAATTCTATATATAATACCTTTGTAATAAGTAAAATACAAACATTTTGCATTGTAACTTGTTTAGCTAGTAAAATAAATTGGCACATATCACGGTATAAGTTGCCCAAACTCTATATTAAAATAATCAAAACGTAATAAAAATAAAAATCAGATCGTGGATATAAATCTCTCATACTTGTTAAAAATTCCATCTTTTAAAATTATTTTCGATGATCCGATAGTAGAATGCTGCTATAGAAAGATAAATGTAAGTTATTTTATTTTATGTAAACTATCTTAAATGAAAGTTCACACACTTTTCACTCGAGCGCGAGCTTGCTTTAAGTATGAATCATACCCCATCCCTACATACGTTTGATCTCAAACATTGCTGAAGAACATTAATATGTAATATTGAAACGCTGGAAAATTTACTTATCTCGTCTTGAATTAGATTTTTCTCTTTTTTTTTATCGTAATTATTTGATTTAAATAAAACTCAGGAAAAAATACCTGTGCGATAAAGGAGATTTGTTATTACTTTTTCATTATTTCTTCAATTGCCATTTCAATTTATTTCTTGTGCCAACGAGTTCCAGTCTCCCCTACATATGACAATAAACAATCTTTGGACGTTCTTGCTGTGCATATGACGAGATTGAGATATAATATTATCGTGGTCATTCTTTTTTGTTTTCTAACAATGAAAACTCAATAGTGGCTAATTCACGCGAATCTGTTTTAATTCAAAATCTCAGCAAGTTCCCGAATCACTGCCAAAATCACGCGGATCAAATCGTCAGGAACACCTTTGTCCACTGAAATTGCCGTCATTGTTACAAACAACATCTCGATTCGAACCTTGGCAACAACTTCCGCTCCCACGAGTGTCACATAAAGGTCGAAAAGAACATGCTTGAGCGAATCTCATCAGTACGAATGCCGGCAATAACGAAGACTTCTTCGTCCAGTAACTGGATCGTCCTCTCCGGATCAATATAATCGATATCTACGTGACCATGGCCTCTCCCAAGAATCCTCCTCGCTAAGAATGAAACGAAACTCTTGGCGGAAATATCTTCTCGAGACTCGAAACTCGACTTTAAAACTATATTATTATAAAAAGAGGAATTACATTGTTTCAGTTAGAGACAAAAAAAATAAGGTTTACATTTCTTTATCATTATTACACTTTCAAGCTTTAATAAAGATTAAATTAATATCTTGCTCGTTTAGAATACTAGAATATTTTTAATACAACAAAGAAATTTCTAATAAAACTAATTTAATGTTATAAATAATTTATCAAAATATTTAAAAAATAATTTCGATAATGATCGTATGCTTATTAATGTTCTTAGGTCGAAAAAATTCTCAAAATTGTTGAGAAAAAATATTTTTTCAGTTTTTTCCTTGCTGTACTTTTACAGATTTTTTTCTTTTAAGAGAAATAAGGTACTTTTATTTTTCTATATGTCAATGATTTAAATGTAAAAATGTTATAAAGTTCGCTATCATGATCACAGTCATATTCTTTTTTGTATTTTACGGAAAAAAATAAAAAATTAAATTTTCTTCTTCAATTTTATTTTTCTGAAGAATTAAGAACTAACACTTTATTATCGTAGTTCTTTCTGTATTTTTAAAACAAAAAAAGATATCGTTTTTTCTACAACTTTCTTTGGAAAACTAACAAAAACTTATTAATTTATAAAAAGTTCAAGTTATTCCATCTAAAGCAGATAAAAATATTAAGAAGTGACGATAAGTTATTAAACAGTTGTGCTAAACTTCATAGCAAGTACCGAGCAAGTTTATATTCGCTTTTAATCTCTTTTCCAATGCCTGTATTTCGCACATGTATTTTCACGTGAATAATATATTTACATTCTGTCATATCAATGATGTAAATCACTAAACCGATGCGTGGACATTCTATTGATTGAATATTATACGTAAGTACCGGATTGGTCCCACTACTATTTGCAGAGGTAGAGGACCACTCCGACGCTCCATATACGAAGGATTCCAGCGAATTGGGAGGCTATTGAGTGCGGCAGAGTGGACGAATGTAATGTACAGCCCACACACGCCTTTCACGAGTGCCCATACCAGAAGGGTCGTTCAGGAATACCCAACCCTTTATCGTTATTGCACGTCCGGGGTGGCGCGCCTGGGAGATCGCTTGTAGGTGGCACGTTTGCCGCGTGTTTCCCGGTCGTTCGTCATTTTTAGTGGTCGTCCCTCGGTCGTTGAGGTATTAAATTATATTTCATCGGTGTGATTAACGGTTCGAAGATGTATTATTAAAGGATAGGGACCCGGCAAGACGTGGAATCCTTGCTGGACAAGACATCCCGTCCTTGCTTCTCCGATCAATGCTCGTTCGAGATATTTCTTTCCGTTCGGATCACATAGCTTTCTGCCTCTCGATAGAAAAGTGAGTGGATGATAAAATGCCTCGCATGCTAAAGGTGAACGAAAAGAAATTGTCTAACCGTTGTCGGACCGTCTTTGAAGATATCCCGTACACATGCATAGCTTATATTAAAAAATCTTGAATGCTTGACAATGATAGCGCGGCAAAAACGTCTCAAGAATTTTGGATCGATCGGAATCTCTATTAAAATTGTTGTCGGTGCACTGTCAAATAGAATTGCTAACAATTTCTTTCTAGTTACGTAAGCAACAGAATATAAATCATACAAAAAAAAGGGTAATTTTTCTAATCGCATTCAAAAACTAATTATTTTTTGGAGTTCGGATTCCCGAGTATCCTTACGGTGTCATTTCATTTTTATTGTTTATTAACATATTTATATTAATTTATATCAATTTATACAATATTTAATCCTGGAAAATTGTTTGAAAAGAAAGAGACAGACACAGAAAGAGAAAGAGAAAGGGAAAGAAGAAAAAAATATATATGTGTATAAAATAATATTTAACTATTATAAAAAAATGTCTTTAAATGTTTCGAATGTAAGCTCGCTGTAGTTACGAGAAAATACTCCCGTAAGCACAATAAATCGATAAATAATGCTCCAGAATTAATTATTCAGCTTATAATCTGATCTAGTCTACCCAATTTAGGACAACGAATCTATGAAAAGTCGCATTTATATTCATCACTGCCATTTTGTTAGTATAATACATGAATATATCTAAAATAAATCTCACAGATTCGTTAGCCTATTATAAAAAATTCGTCACTCACCGATTCGATGCGCAACGAGCGGAGTTTATCAGCCACGAAGCTGCGATGATACTGTAACAAACAAACGTAAGATTTAAATTAAAATTGCGCTCAAAATAATCAATATTTTAAAAGTTCATTCATATACGCACATCAAACTTTTAAAATTTAATCTTCAATTAGATTAATATAATAATATCCGAATATACCCTTACAAAATTCATTTTGTATAATATTTTGTGTTTTTTCCTCTGCCTTTTAATTTATTTAGAAAAAATCAAATAAAATGGTAAAAAACAATTAACTTTACATTAATAAAAAATTACATTTACCCCAAAGTTGCTCCGCCGGGGCCCGATGTCTCTCCTAGACCTCCTCCTCCTCTCAAGACATTTGGATTGTCAAATCTTTTCTTCTTTTTTCCGTTGCACACTCGCGAAAAACACCCGCGACAATATATTATAATCGCGCGCGGACTAATTATTCACAAAAGTTTTAGTCCGATAACTTAAACGGCACTCCCGAAATAAAACGCACGACGCGACGAACCGGCTGCGGTTCGTTTATTTTCAATTAAATCGGCGACAAGAATACGTCAACTTGACAAACAAAAAAAAATAAATTTGTTCAAGCATATAAAAAATAAATTAAAAATATATATTTAAAAATAGTTTTCTAAGAAATCAAAACAATTATAATCAAAATAATTATAATAATGAATCTATGGATTTATGAGATAATTTATACACAGAAATAATTTTTAATTGCATTCTAATTAAATAACTATGAAAATAATTATACCATATATATTATTTTATAATTATAATTATATTATTTTCAAAAAAATTTGAATTAAAATAAACTTATGAAGTTACAGATATTTTTTGTAACACTATTATTTTCAAATTATCAAAATAAAATGACTCAACGATTCGAAAAAGACGACAAATTGTGTATGTGTGTGTGGGGAGGGGGAGAAGGAAGGGTACGTAGATAAGCAATAATACTTACCCCAAAGTTGCTCCACCGGTATGTACCTAATACCTTTCCTAGGCCTCCTCTGTTTGAGTTTTCAAACTTCTATCGCCTCCTCATAATTAGTCAACGTTCCATTTCAGGTTCTCGCACACGCACACGATGCACAGTTGTAGAATATACAACAATCTATAACACATATAAATGTATCAATAAAATTAAATGTTTTAAATATGTTAAAGAATATTTTTTGAGTGCAACTTGTTCATAATTTTGACAGATATTTGTTCCAAAAATAAAATTGTTTATCCAGAATGTTCATTCAAAATTTCATCCCCTGAAAATTCCAGGATTTTCCAAAATTTTTATCAAAATTTCAAGTAAGAGAATTTTTGAATGTAGCTTTAAAATCAATTTATTTTATTACACACACACTTTTTAATATTCTTTAAAAACATGTAATCACAAAGTCACTTAAAATTTAAATATTAAATTGGAAAATAATATCTACTAATGCTACACAATAATCTGTCTACAATATGTATGTGAATTTAGCTACCAGAAGTTCAGAAGTATAAAATTCGAATGATAAAACATACAATAATGTTAACATACAGTAATGCTAATTTAGAACGATCCAAAATTCAAGGACTAGCAATAAAATTTCCAGAAAAATCCCTGATTCCAAAGAGCACAGTCTCAAATCTCTGACTGTTCCAGTTTATCCAGAAATTAGACACTCTGATACTTCACTTTAAAAATTAATTAATGCAAAAAAATTCATGCAAAGTATACAAGTCACAAAAACTTAATTATATTTCATTAATTTTTATTTACATATCATATAAAAGAAAAGCTTAAACTTTCTCTTTTTATTTTATGCGGAAAGATAAAATATTAAATTTTATTGGATTTGAATACTTTAATCCAGTATATTAGATCTGCCATTTTAATTTTGACATTTTGATTACAGGTTTATAATCAGCAACCCTAAAAATCTCTAGTGAGACGTGAATTAAATGCTAATTATTCCTAGAAAAGTCAGACATGAAAGAGTTAAGTAACATTTTAGTTCAGAAAGAATCTTTTCTAATGTATCAGTATAAACATGTTTATTTTTGTTATTTAAGTTATCTAAATTATAGATTTAACTACTATGGGCAATAATATTTCTTATGTTCAGTTTAATAAACAAGTAACTTGCCAATGGAACCAATATATGACAGGTTGCGTGTCGACATACACTACCAGAACTAAAAATCTATAGTTCATGTCACGTACACTATAGCTTTTCAGTACTGGCAGTGAATTTCGATACACAGCCACAGTAGATTATGTTACTGTGGCTGTGTACCAATTTACAATTCACGAGTAAAACATAAACTAATAACTTGCCCCTGGAACCAAGATATGGTCATGAAGATGATCAAGCATGACAGGCTGTGTTCCGATATACACTGCCAGTACTGAAAATCTATAGTTCATGTCACATATACTATAGATTTTCAGTACTAGCAGTGAATTTCAGTACGTAGTCACAGTAGATTATGTCATTTACAATTCACGAGCATTTTACACTTTGCATATTTCATACGTCTTGTTTATTCACATGTTTTCTATCAAAAATTACAAATAAAATTCTATTTCGAATTCTGTTACAAATTATAGAATTCTAAAGAGGACTTTATACTTAAATTACAAAAATACATCTGCAAAAACGCAGAAATACAACAATTAATAAAATATTTCCCAAGTTGCTCCACAGATGCTGACTTTTACCTGAAAGTCTGCTGAAATCTCGATCTGTTATTCTCTCATTAACTTTACGCACGACCGCCCGATCAGTACTCTCGATATTATGCAAATAATATACACACGTGAACGCAAATAAAAGACGAAACACGAGCGAGAGTATTAACAGGCATTGCATTGCAAGAAAGAACGAGCAGCTGATGCGTCACGTTATCCGAGACAGCGATGAGAATCGTTTGAATGAATGCACACGTAGACAGAAACGAGACAAACTCACTCGTGATAACAAATCTTGTATCCAACATGATCGCACGACTACTAATAGAGATTCATTTGACATTCGCGATATTCTACTGCGTGGATGAAGTATCCTATTCCAGCGAACACGCGCGAAAACTTGACGAAGCTACGCGACAAACACACACGATACTCGCGTTTCACGTACGACAACGCGACTCACTGTGTATCAGAATACTCGTCCGCAATCACATCGACACTCCCGAAACTGTATTTGCGCATAATTCGGACTTGAGACACGCGAGAAGCACGGAGCAGCTTCATTGTAACCGATAACCTAACCAATAACAACATGACGCAATATGGCGCGAGCAGCACTAGCGCTAGTAGCGCTAGGAGTCGGCGACAGCGGCAGCTCAACGACGATTGCCGAACGGCGGCGGAGATAGCCGAGCCGCCGAGACGCACGTCGCCTACGTGCCGTACGTGCATAGTGAGTAGTAGGAGTAGTGGGGGAAAGAGACTGAATGGCGTAGACAGAGCGTCACGGCGCGGCCTTGTCGGACGTTGACCTTGCGTCGCGATCAACGGCCTGTTCGTCGGTTAGCAGCGTGCGCCTTAGCTCGCAGTCTCAACTCAACGATTTTATACTGTTAGTTAAACTTGCTTGCGTCGCATTGAATTCTCATATTATTACGAACTCTCGTATCATTTGTTATATCTGATTACGCGTACCGACCCTGGCGGAAATAGTATGTTTATTAAACATTTATAGAAGTGTTTATTAAATGTTTTCGCTGATAAAATCTTGCGTTATCGCATCTTTTAGCTTTGATTTCGAGAGTGCAGTGCAAAATATCGTCATGATCTACTTTCGCGAGTGTTATATAAAAAAAAATATTTTGCTTTTGATGCTGAAAATTCGGACAATCTGAGAGGAGATCTAATAGAGGCGTCGAGCCTCGGCGGAGCAACATGCGGTAAATATAATTTATTTATATATTATATGTTACACGCAGAAGTATTGCTTATTTTTTAATTAAACATTCACAAAATAAAAATTAGAAAAAGAAAATTTTTTCAGTTATGAAATTCTATAGAAACTTGTATTTAATAAAGTATCCTAAAAAATTACATGATTACTCTAATGATTAAACATTCACTTAAAGAACATATAAAAATTATATGCAGTAATTATTTTTTTAAATATTGAATGTCTTTTCTATCCTGCTTTAATTTGGATTTTGCATTTTTTACAGAATCATTAAAACGTTGCAAAATAACTCCGCTGATGCGCATTGGTAGGTGAGTGACAAACTTTTATAACTGAGGCAATAGATCTATGATAATTATAATAAAATATAATGAAATATTTATATCGATATTTATATCAAATTACAATAATAAATCATTACATATATTATATTTCATAAATCTATTGCCTTAAAATGGATAAATTAAAACAGATTAAATTAAGATTTAATATTTAATACTGAAATCACATAAATAAATTTGTAGGCATTTATTATATAAAAAGGTAAAAAAAGAATGGTAGAAATAAAATAATTATGTATATATAAAATAAAGTAAAAATAAAATAGAGAAATTAATAAATAATAAATAATATAAATATATAAATACAATTGGTAATAGTGACGATATAAAGAAATTAGCAATATTTATTATTAAATAACAAATACTTTATTTTATTTTGGTGTAATATTTTAATTAGTATCGATTTAACATATAATCCATATAAGCTATTTAACAAAATTATGTATTCATCATCAATAAATAAAATTATTTGTTCTGATGTGTCAATTTAAGCCCAAACTTTCATAATCTACCCATATAAATAATTAATTCTACTAGTTAAAGTTATATGACGTAAAATCCAATAAAAGTTATTTACGGATTAAAAAAAAATTTAGCACTTATTTTACAGTTGATTAATTTTGCGTTAATTTAAATACTTGATTTTAAGACACACAAGTTAATATTAGAAAATTATTTTTAAGACATTAAAATAATATTTCAAGTATTACATGCAATTCATAGTGGCGAAAAATGTAGCTGTTAAAATTCAAATTGTTTTTGTTTCAGTGTATCAAATATTTATTCTAATATAATTACACGAGGTTTATTTCGGAATTTATATTATTCCTTATTTCTTACTTGCGGTGAGATTCTCGGTGAGATTCGATATTTGAAGTGATTCAACGAAGATGTGAGCTTTAGATTTTCTCAATTCGTGTTTTTATTTCTGTACCTTACATTGTTATTAAAGTTTGATATATTTATAACACATTTATAGACATACATAATTATAGACATAAATTTTAGAATTTTATAAAAATAAAATTTAGTTATAATTTAATAACATATAAAGATATGCACTGAATAATATGTAAATGTACATAATATATAAGTATTCAGATAAATAAAAACTTTATTAATGTATAATAGATATGAAAACAAAATTGCAGGCTAATTAATACTTTAAAGGTTTGTTTAAAAAAAAAAAATAAAAAAATCAAATACCTCTGGACTTGCTTGGTTCTTGCGATAATTTTATATTTATTATTTTCGTATATTTTAAACATTACCTTTTTAATAATATGTAAAAAAAGAAATATTGTTTAAAGTATAAAACAATATGTTTCTTACTCTTTATTACCTAACTTAACTTTAACTGAAAATAAGGAAAAGGACTTATAGGTACTTTTCTTTAAATATAGTATTGCTACTGATAAATAACGTAAATTTTATGTACGAAGAATTAAAGAAAAGCTTTAATTAATGTAACACTAAGATATACTTTACACTTTCATTGACAAAATAAGTTATATTCTAGACCTTTAAAAACACAAATAAAATAAGCGCTTTCCAAAAAGTTGCGGTCGATTCCGATTAATTAATCAACAAAAAATTAATAACTTCCGAAAAAGCCGATTTTCCTCATATATGGGTGAGATGCTGATATTTTTCAAAGAGTTCTGTGTACGAAAAAATATTTTTCCTACAGTTCTTAACATATTAAAACGTTTTCCGAAGAGTTGCGGTCGATTCCGATATTAATTAACCAACAAAAAAATAATAACTTCCGAAAGAAACGATTTTTTGCATATATGAGTGAGATGCTGATATTTTTCAAAGAGTTTTGTGTACGAAAAAATATTTTTCCTACAGTTCTCAACATAAATAAACTCTTTCGTAAAACTGTATTTTAAAAGCTGATAAAGATATTTATAATAGTTTTTGTGTGATTTATAATAATTAATTGATAATAATAATTATTAAGATTTTTAAATCCACGGTTTTCGTTAAAATAAAGTAACACCATTATCTTGTACACAAATACGATTATTGCGTTAACATAACGGAGAAAAAATTTAATATTTGGTAATGCTTTATTATATATAACTTTACTTATGCAAGAACTCTGTTGAAGAGAATCAGCAATTTGAAGAATTTTCCCCTAATTTTGAGTTTTGTTAATTGCTATTATCACAGAGATTACTTGGGAGAATAAAATTATTGTAGATCTTTACATTTTCCTACCATAAAGATTTTTTTAAACTTTTTATCCACCCAAAAAATTCTCCGTTATATTAACAAAAACTACACTTAGGGGAAAATTCCCCCAACCTGACAACTCTGTATAATGATATGAAAAAAGGTATAAATTTTGAATATAAATCTAAATGTACTTTACTTTGGCAACTTCTCGAGCATAATAAATTAAATCATTTGAATATATACGATATAAAATTAAATAAATAATTATTACAAAATAATATTTATATAAAGTAAAATATCTGTTATCTATTCACTTAAAAATTTGCTTTTTTCATGAAATAATTAAGAATAATTAAGTAAAAAAAAAAGAAAAAAGTACATTCAAATCCTTTTTCCAAATAATATTTCTTAATTTATCTAAAATATATTAATATAAAAAAATATAAATTAATAAATTCAAAAAGCAGAATATGTATTTCAGAATGTAAAATTTAATATTTTATTCAAATTTTACTTTACTCTTACATAAAAAATTTGGCGTTTGCGTGCCAAAATAAATTTGTTATATTTAGTATTTATTTTCTAAACAAAAGATATTTTATGTTGTTTTATATCGAAATAAAAAAAAATATTACCATTCTGTTATTATATTCAAAATCAACGCACGCATTAACTTAATCTACGATCCGTTAGTTTATTAAGAAAAAATTATGTTCAAAATACTTATTACATATTTATACATAAAAGTTGGCAAAATTAATGTTAGCAAGTTAAGTATTAGATAAAAAAGAAGAGATTAAATTTTTAAATATTCAAAATATTTAAATTTTTTCTAAAACGCATAAATATTATTTTCCAAAGTGACATATTATACTGAGACTACATGTGAAACTGCATATACTGCAAATAATTATGCAAACTGCGCACAGGATCAATGCGCCAAAATAATTAGATATAAAAAGAAACTTGACAATGCGAGTAAATGGATGATACTAGTTTGAAACTAAAATTCACACACACACACACACACACACACACACACACACACACACTGTATTATAGAATTCCCATAATTAAAAAAATAAAAAATTATATTAACTGTAAATAAATAGATAAAATATAAAATAATTAAATTTTGATCTAAATCGCCAATTAGTTAAATCATACTTCATTAAACATTTTCAAGAAATATATTTTTGATTATATTCTGTGCAATATATTTTTATGTATTTTTCTTTGCATCTTGCATTTCACACTCTATCATGTCAACCAACGCCAGTGGATGCATCAATGGACAAATAAACGTGTTAATGGTTCGAGGAAGAACGTGATATTTCCGGACACATCGATGGCATTCAACTTTCTATAATTTCACTTGGAAGCCACAAGCTGCTGCCTGCGACTGACAACTTATATGGAATTGTGCTTACAGGAAATGTACGGTATGTACGTATGACTTAAACTCCAACGATTTACCACGCTACCGTTCGATCGAATGGAGCGAAAATTTGCGTTTCGAGCGAATTTCATGTACGAGAATAGGCGTCCGTCGGCCGAACGACATCGAGATTATTGTTGGTGCAAGGTTGAAAAATTTCAATGGAGAACGATTTCCGTCTCGTTACGAGTTCATCATCTACTTTTATCCGAAGGGCGTTTCTCCGCAAATCAGATGTATCGTTAACATTGACAGATGAAAAAACGATCTTTCTACGCTTATGCGCGAAAAAATAGCTTCATAAGTATTGAAAGTAGAATGTTATCTGTTAATTTGATTTAGTTCCTTTTTTTTATCAATTGTGATAATACGATTTTTTTACTTGTACAAATTCATTATTTATGTCTCCTTTATATGTTCAACATAAAATTGTTTAAAACAATTCTTACTTTAGCAGCGTTAAATTTATTTGAAATTTTTATTTGAAAGAGATTTTGTGTTTAACTTGGCTGCAGATTTTTGCGCACATTTTCAAAGAAAAATTACGTTACGCGTTTACACTATTTCACAACTTCGTGTCAAAGAGTTTCGAATTATATTATTTTATACGAACAAAATGTACCATACTACTATGCTATATCTGCTTTTAATGAGATTCGTACACGCACCACAACTTCCTCGATGATTTAGAACGACGTCATATATTGAATAATATGCTGCAGTGATAATATGAAAGTAACTGCAACTCTGAGAAATTTATACCGTATTTTATTTCTACAAATATATGTGTTATATGTGTTATTCTGATCGTTAAAATCAATGGGCGACCTCTCTGATAATGTGGTATTATAATTGTCTGCATGTAACGTTAAACGCGCATGCATATGAACAGTAAAGGATACATTCAAACCTGACCGCTTTGAAGATCCACACGAGATCACAAGACTTATGCTCGCGACGTTAGAGTACAAAATGGATGAGGCAAGTTTTGCGTGTGATCGTGTGCAGACCAATTATACCTCGGCATATATATCCGGTACGCGCGCACAGTAACGCTAATTACACTGTTTCTCTCCACCGTCGTGTATCCGACCAGTAATTTATAACTCAGAAACAGGTCGTAAAGGGAATCGTTACTAATGACATCGTAAAACCAATACAGACGTCATATATTTAATATACATTATCCCCACTTGAAATGTCGCCGTGCTCCAATTTAAATCAAACCCCTCCGGGGTATCAGACCCGAAGGAAGAAATAGTGCCGGATGAGAATCGACAAATAAAAAGATGAATTACGCCGCGTTACGTTATCCTAAATCGGATATCGTTAAAACGTTGATTAACGGGCGCTCGACTTCGATTTGCAGTCTCTTTCGCTCAATATAAACGCATTTTGTTCGTAAAGAGAATGACTGCACAAGTAATGTAAATCTGTATGACAAATATTTTTAAAAATATCTGTAGTAAATAAATACGTACTTTAAATAAAATTTTACCAATTCAGATTAAATTATTTTACTTTTGCGTTACTTTGAGTATTTCAATTAGATATTAAATAGTTAATAACATTGAATATTCATCCATTTTTCTTCACGTCGCGTTTCGTTAGACAAGGGAGAAAACTGTAATAAATATTTAGAGAATCATCGATCTCTTCATAAATAATTGCTTTTATACACAAGTAATAAGCAACAAAATAAATATGAAAAAAAACTGCGTAAAAAGAATTACAGAAAAATCGAGCGGCGAAAAACTTTTCCGCCAGATATACTATTATCTTTGTACATTTCCATCGATTTCCGTTTGCTTCACCGCTGTTTGAACGAGCGAAAAATCCGATTTCATCGTAACTGAAATATATATTCAGAAGCCCGGAATATATCTATTCGGCTGGGGCATTCATTCGACAACATTTATTCCTCGATGCATCTATCGGGATGCGCGCACCCCACGCGTACCACCGACGTCATCGCTGACGAAAATTAGAAGCAGGAAAGGTTTCCGATGTTGCGGAAGAAGTTTCGCCGCAGAGTCTCGCACAAAACCACGACGCGGAATTATGGGACGGATAGACGGTCGAGATACACGGGGATCGATTAATGGAGGCCAGTCGCCGATGCGGTTTGGCGAAAAGTAACCGAAACTGCGACCAAACTCTCGGAGCGTGGCGCGAGAACGGTTTCCGGCTCAAATGGAATTTCAAGCATTTAACTGACAGCTGACGAATCTGCGGTATTGATGGTGTTTTAGCAGACAATCACCGCTGCGTGCCAGATGTGATATTTTTATCGAAATAAATGGAACAACGCGCGTGAGGAATACAAATTTCATTAACAAAGGAAATTGAAGTTGATAATAAATAAATATAATAAATAACACATTATTACATTAATTATAATATTAAATTAATAGATGAAAATATACTAGTCTTGACTTTTTTTCAACAATTATTTGTATGAACATCAGGTATATCAGTATGAGCATAAGGATGCTTTGGCTGTGCAAGCTAAAAGTTTTTTCAAAATTTAAAAACTGAAAACTTTTTAAGTTTATTCTTTCTTTTCCTAATCAACGACAAATTATTTTAGTCGCGAATGCCTGAATATTGGCCCTAAAATCAGCTGTAAAGAAGAAAACAATGAAAAATTTGATTTATAACGCTTTCGCAAAAAATAATAACCCTATTTTGGGAAACGCAATTGACATGGCGAAAGGGATTCCTCTCCCGGACGGTGAAATTCCCGCGTCACTATTGACGCGGTGTGCGGTAACATTCCGCGTCGATCGTCATTGCTCGAATGGGTATTGAGAAATATGCGTTTGAAAGAATTATAATGCAAGGTTTATATACGTCATACTTACCAATTATATGATGTGCGATGCCAATCATTCTGGAGGCGGTCCACCGTGCGTCCACCGCGTTCTGGAAAGAATACGCAAATTGCGATTAGTATGGCGGGAAATGGCTTCATTTCTCGCGCGGCTAACTTCACGCGTCAAAAGTGACGCCATGCCACTGTGCATGCCGCTGCATACCTGTATTACATATGTATGATTGTATGATGCTGCGATGCGGCATCGCTTTTGTCGTACATTAACCAAATAATTATAACGTAGCATTAATGAAGGTTTCGTTTACCAGTTAGACATCGCGATGAAATTCATCCCCCAATCGATCCGGCTCTTGATTATTGACACGTTCTGCAAGTAAAAGAGGAACACAATTAATACGGTGAAAGGGGTTTCTCTCTCGTACGGTCAACTTGGCGCGTCGCAATTAATGCGATGCGTGACAGCGTCGTGGATCTTTGCTTGAATGAGTATTGAGACATACGCGTTTCAACGAATTGTGATGTTTATATCTATTATACTTACCAATTAAACGATCCGCAATGCCACTCATTCCAATCGATCTGTTCTGCGTCCGCGGCGTTCTGAAAAGAATACGCAAATGCAATGGTATGAAGTGGTTGCGTTTCTCGCGCGATTAACTTCACGTAGCAAAGCTGACGTCATGCTACTGACTGCGCGCCACTATTTAACCCGCGAACTCTTAAATTTACGTTCATAAATTATCGAACAACAATTAATATACATTTATCTTTAATTTATGACGGTCATCGATTTTCTGAATTATCTTACCTTCTAAATTATTGCAGAAGTCATGATTTTAATATCTTGGAATTTATTTATACTTTTTTTTTTATATACTTCAATTTAGTTTTAATGTAAATACTTTAGCCGGATGGATCCGACGAATCTTATAAGAAATTCATGCCGAAGAGTCTGTGAAAAGAGAAAATATCGCAAGTCGCAACTATTTAAACCAACCTTACCTGAAATCGTTTAGCGGGAAGATAACCACGTGCTATTTATGTTGTGTTTTAGAATATATGTTCGAATTAAAGATCAGTGATATTTTTTTGTGAATTAGCAACATGCTTCAAGACTATCTTTTGAAGAATCACACGAAAGACTTGGAAGATATATTAAATGCTGCAGAGAATCATTTATTCTATTCAATATACGTAAAGTAAGTCTTAACAAGCATTTACTAGGTTAGCAGAAATGTAATGTATCTTCTCAAGACCTATTTGCACCAATGTAATTTATTTTTAAACTCGGTGTAACTTACAATATTTTCCACCTCTCTCTCTCCTTCTAATTCTTAGAAAAAGAAAATTAGTAAATTAAATTGAGTTTAAGGTTAAGTTACCATGATGCAAACAGATTTAAGGATTACCTATATAAATTTCTTAAATCTATCAATAAAAATTAATAACTAAGGACACTCTCTAATATTTTTTATCGTACGTTAACTTTCTAGTTTTGTGTCATTATTCGAAGCTGATGCAGAGAATGCTCAGAAAATTTTACGCAATCCTAGACACTATTTACCACTATGTAATGAGTCAGCAGTAAAAGCCCAGGAACAACTGGCAAGTAAAACTGGGCAAACAGTAAAAACAAGAGTATGAGTCTTTATTTCATTAGTTGCATGTGAATTGGACACATATTATTCAAATAAGAATATATTTTTATTTTGAAATTGAAAATATCTAGATTTAAGGGAATATATTGATTGAAAAATAATATCTATGTTTGATTTAATTTATCTTTTATACTTTTATACTTTTATATATTAATTTATATAAATAACATATTTAATAGTAATTAAATGTATTACATTATTACAAATATTTAAATAAAAATAAACATGTAGATATAACTTCTACACTGTTGTTAATTAATATTAATATACTCCTATTTGGATTGCATTTTATCGTAACATATCAATATACAGGTTCATATTCGAATTACTGCAGTGCCAATAAAAATAGATGTAGGTCAAATTGGGGAGTTAATTTCAACAACTGGGATTGTGGTACGCATGTCTCAGCCTACAGTTATGAAAATGAAAAAACGTTTTATCTGTAAGAAATGCAAACATATTAATACAGTTAATGTAAGTAAACGTCATGTTTATAAAAAAAAAAAGAAATAGTATAAAAAATAAAATAAAAGTAAAAATTACAATTTATAACTATATACATGTATTATATACAACAATCTGTGTAACAATGTATATATAGTCATAAATTTTTTCCTTATAGTTAGAATGGGAAAAACAAATGTTTAGGAATTTAAAATATTGTCAAGCATGTCGTTCTGAAAGTTTGACAGCTTCAAAGTCTTTAGAACAAGATGACTGTTCTGATTACCAAGAGATAAAGATTCAGGTACAGAAGAAGAATTTTGACTGTAATAATTATATATTATTCTCTCTACTTGAGTAATATTTCATATACAGGACAAATGTAAAACAGGCGCAAGGAGTTGTTATTCAGTAGGCCTGCAAGTAGTTTTGCTGGACGATCTTGTTGACAAATGTAAACCTGGAGATAACGTAGATGTCAGGTTCAAAAATTATATATTTATATATTTTTTATTAATATATATTTATAATAGATTAATAAGAAAAAATATTAATATTATAAATTATAAAAATCATAAAACTTGATTTAATAATCAACTCTAACTAGAAAAATATTTGTAGTGGAGTAATTATACGAAAATGGGGTACACTAAAAGTTGGCAATCGCGCGGAAGCTACGACGTTCTTGATGGCAAATAGTATTTTTGTACGCAAGAAAATTACAGATGTAATATTCTCTACAGCAGAAATAAAAGATACTTTTACAGCATATTGGGAACATTATCGACATAATGTGTTATCCGGCAGAGACAATATTCTCGCTTCTATTTGTCCACAAGTATATTTAAATTTAATATTCTTAAATATTATATAAAGTAATACTTAGCATTTCGTAGCATTATCCAAAACATTTTTAATTAATGTAATACTGTTTCTTCTTCGATCGTCTATAGTTATATGGGATGTATATTGCGAAATTAGCGTTGGCCGTTGTTTTGTGCGGCGGTGTCGCAAAAACTAATGAAACGGGGATGCGTATAAGAGGTGAGCCTCATCTTCTTCTAGTCGGAGATCCTGGCACCGGCAAATCGCAATTGCTTCGCGTTGCTTCCCGACTGACTACACGAGCTGTCTTTACAACCGGGGTTGGAAGTACTGCCGCTGGACTTACAGCAGCTGCTGTCAAAGTTAGTAAATGTTAAACGTTTTATTCCCATTTATTGTTATTAGTTAAATGATCATTTTGCAAGTTGAGAAAGAGAAATCCATTGCGAGAAGTATATTACAGGATTCGGACGGTTGGCATTTAGAAGCAGGAGCTTTAGTGCTCGCAGATGGAGGTGTGTGTTGCGTGGACGAGTTCACGACTATGAGTGCACACGATAGAACCTCTGTACACGAAGCAATGGAACAGCAAACGATCTCCATTGCCAAAGCCGGTATGGTGAGCACATTAAACAGCCGCTGTTCAGTTATCGCGGCCATCAATCCAGAGGGTGGGTGTTTTACGGGCAAAGAATGGACAACCCGTTTAGGAAATCCTCTTTTGTCGCGCTTCGATCTAATCCTTCTTCTGAGAGACACTAGAAATCCCGAATGGGACAGATTGACGTCGAGTCACATTTTGAAAGTTGCCTGTGAAGATGAAGAAAACAATTCGTAATAATACCGCTTTTTTTACACAATTAACGTCATGTGTGTTCATAGTAATAAAACATATAAAATGTTACAGATATTCCGAATATATGGGTCCATTGAATTTAATGGGCTTATGGTCGGAAGAAACTCTCTGCGAATATTTCGCACACGTGCGTGCGTTAAAGCCAACATTAACCGAAGAAGCAAAGAAAATACTTACCGCGACTTATCTTCATCACAGATCAGATCCATGTAGGAAACCCGAAAGAACAACAGTTCGACTTATAGATAGTCTTATCAGGTAAAACGAAAAAATAATCATTTAAATGATTCATCAATAATGAAACAAGAGTTCACTTTTTCAAATGTTGTTCGTCCTGACTCAATGTCGATTATCGGCAATCTGTAACGTCATTGAATTTGATGCTTTCAGATTAGCTGAGGGTCACGCAAAACTTATGTATCGAACTAAAGTGGAAGTTATTGATGCTGTGACTGCTGCAGAATTGGTTGGAACCACACTAGTAGATAATTCCGATGCCGGTTGTCCATTTCCAACAGATCCAGTAGCAGCATATCATTCAAAAGGTATGTACACATATTAAATTAACGAAGTTGTATAAATAGATAAAATATTTTAACATTATTTACATAATATTAACGTCTCAATGTTTTCTTGTAGCAAAAGACTTACTCAAAAAACTGAAGTTACAGGAATTGGAACCACACATATAAATATTAACCTGTCAATGTTATAATTGAGATTAAAAATCTATTTTTAATTTAATGATATTTTCGTGAGATAAATATGTATCAAGATAATTTTTATAAAACTTCATACTTGATTTCATAAAGAAGGTTCTGTGTTTGATATTCATTATTATATCTATAAAAATTTATTTTAAAAAAATTAAATTGTATTTATATATATATTTATTATTTTATAATATGTGAAGAAATACAAATAAATCGTAGTATATTTCAGTTTCAACAGATAACATGTTTAACGCTGTCATTAGAAAAATTATGAAATCATTTTACAAATTTATAAAATTTTCAGCAAAATTCAACTTCTTTGTCATTATTAACATATTCCTTCGTTATAATACAAACGAGAGCTATTTAGGAAACAACAGTCATAATAAAATAATTTATCACATTGCATAAAAACAGGAATGTTAGGGTGTTACAGGGTGTCACAAGGTTTGTAAGAAAGCTATTTATGAATATTTATAAGTAAATTAGCGTTTATGTTAACATTCAACAAATATGAATCAAATTATATTCTATAATTCGAATTTTGCAGTTATGTGGACTTGGAATCAATTTAATTACTTTCATAACTTATAATATGATCACATTGTCATGAGACTGTGCCACTAAAATATGAAAGCTAGTAAACGTAAGTAATGATGTAATAATAAAATTATGATACGAGTGATATGATTATCAATAGCTCACTCACATGATTGTAACCTAATTTGAAGATCTCATAAATAAACGTACATGATAAACTAATATATCGAACTTATGTAGAAATGTTATATGCATAGTATAATTTTCTTCTAACACATAAAATGTTATACTTAGAAACAAAATACATAATAGGTTCGGAAAGTTTTTTTAGAACATTCGTTAATACTTCGAGATACTTTGCAGTATTAACTGTACAACATTAATAATACATTAGAGAATAAATTTGATCGTGAAATATGATTTTCGATCGCAGCGTTTCATTGTAAGAATAAAATTTTGCAATACATTGCATTTTTCTATGATCTTATATAATCCATAAATAGCGAAACTAATGAGATCTATCCACTTACTGAATGGTGTAAAGCCAGAACATAGTGTTTCGTAGAACAAGTAAGTGATAGAATTGTTTAGTAACGTGGAGCAGCGTTAGCCATCTGCTGACGGACTGCACTCGCTGCGACATTGCTCGCGGCGGTTTGCACATGTTCATTTCGCAAAAATGTTGTAGCAAATTCTTGCTGCGCTTTCGTGACACTCGCGTCGGAAGTACGATAAATGCGGTGGATCTAAAAATAAATTTCATTTTTATTTGCTCGAGATCAATACCAACTAATATTTACTTTTTAATATGTATATATGTATGTATATATTATACCTTAGTAAGCAGTAAGAGATCACCACCAGCCGCAGTAAGAAAACAAAAAGCGATGAAGAGCATAATAAGACCAAGGAAAATACCTTTGGGTGTCGAATTAAACATACTAACAGCTGTAATTATGCCACTAAAAAATAAAAATATACAATTTGTATTAATATGCAAATGCCTGCAATTGTACATAAAATTAAAATAAAAATGTATGTAATATATTACCAAGTTCCAGCACCAGGAATACCTATAGCCTGGATACCGGTGACGATTAATTGAAAAAAGAAGACAAAGAAAAAGACCATAAAATTGAAAGAGCTATCATTCCTGAAAAATAAAAACAATGATTTATTTCTAAAATCCTTTATTTTACCTGATTTTTGTAATATTATGTGTAATATTAAGACTTACTTGAAAGCCCTATATGCTGGTCTAAACCAGCACATGAAGGAGAATGGAGTAAAGAGTATGAGATATAAGATAGCCAAACCAAATGTTGAGAAACCTTCGCCACAGAGCATCAAAATAAATCCTCCAATTACATTCAACAGCAGAACAGAGCCGTGAACTATAAGTAAAATTTATTAAATATTATCTATATCGTTCCTTTGTTATTCAAAAAGTAAAGTTTTATAGTTTAAATGTTTTGATTCTTTACAATTTTGTAACGTTATTTTTAAATGCAATTTTAATGTAACAATTTCATTTACTGATTGTAAAAAAATAAAAGTAAATATCATTACTCTTTATTTAATATCAGTGTATTAATTCTCATCAAAATATTTTTTTATAAATAAAATGATAATTTTTGAAAATAAACAAACCCGCGATTTCAAGACCAAGTAAACGAGCAAATATAATATACAAAATCTAAAATTAATAAACCGTGTATTTAACTATTAACATTGTGAACATTTCGGCTCGACTTGACTCTCATCTATCTATAATGAAATATTAACGCATAAAATATACGCAATTTTCACAGAAATAAAATTTATTTAAATTATATATTAATCGTTTTAAAGTTTCTCGCATTTTCCAAAATGTTGCTCCTGGTTCATTATTTATTTTTTACGAGTGGCATGACTGCATTGACACTAGTTTATGGTTAGTTGTTAATTTATGAAAACCTTGTGTGATAATTTTTGAGTTGTGTTGTAGCAAATGAGTGTGATATATGTATAACATTACATATATCTATATAATTAAACTTACACATCCAGAGGTAATATAATTGTCTCACTGTCTTTTGAAAATCAGTATGGATCTCCACGTCAATATCTTGATAGAAGCATGGTTGAAAACAGAACTTGTCTGGCAATGGCGGCCAATTATTTCGTCTTGCTGAATTATAATAAATAATAATGTAAAACAGTTTTATTCAACATTAAAATTTGTAAAGCACAATTGATGTATACTAACGATAGTATGGGGTATTTCTCATCTCTTCTTCTGCCCTGGCCTTCCATTCAGATTCTGCTCGTTGCTAAAACATTAAAGAATATATTTTCTTATCTGATCTTAAAGGGTTTGTGTATTCCACAAGTATCGAGATAAATGTTCAAAATAAACTCACATCTGATGGAGGTGACATGGTGCTTCCAAGCGCCGCATTGACCGTTTGTTGGGGAGTACGAGCATATGCGGGAGGAGGTGCTTCTTGATTAGAAGGTTGAAGTGTAGCAGGTTGCTGCGTTTGCCCTCCATAGATGGGTGGATTTACTGCCCCTCTGACCTGTGTAGTTCCTTGAGTACCTTGCTCGGCAAAAGGATTATAATCTTCTAAGCCTCTACTAGCAGGTGTAGAGGTTACTGCTCTTCGTATCGCTGGATCCTATTATAAACGTTAACATACCAATTGATTCTTCAGGTTTTCAATAAAATCTCTTATCTTATCTCCTTTCTTTATTGTTCTTATAGATAATTCTAATCATTTTCGTGAAATACAAAGGAGTATGTATTTCATCAAATTATTCAGGATACATTTTATTTAAATACTTCAAAGCAGTATTACTATATCAAACTATAATAAAAAAAAAATCAATATCAGGATAATATGCATTATCGCAATGTCACAAATTTGCATACAAAAGATACAAGATACAATAATGTCATTAAATATATAAGACATTAAATATATAAATAAAATATATAAATATTCATGAAATTAAGTCTCGTAATAAACTGTAAGTCTCGCGTGAGTATGAAAAAAGAAAATTGTCCATGCAGATGTATTATGCCGACATTAAGATGACGCATTCCGTAATCTTACGTCAAGCATCACAGGTTTGCTTATCGACGTAAAAATCATATGATCGCGATGGAATTTTTTGGAATGTCGGCGACACTGGACCGATTTGCGCCTCGGAAAATTTTTGACGGATACGTAACAATATTGGAGTGCGGAGCTGCATGTTCGCTTTTATCACTGTCACGCACATGAGGTAAACGCTGCACTCACAGAGAAAGGATCGTTAATTGTAGGCTCCCCGAAGGGATTCTCGTCAAAGCCGGACATCTCTCGTCCTTGTCCCTGCACTGACGACCCGCAGTCGAAACACTCTCGGAGTTCGTTCTCGGATTTTGATAATACTCAATTAATCTTATCTAAATCTGCTTAAACCTGATGAGCCATGATTCCGCCGTTATATACGGTGACGTCGTGGCAGCAACCATACTTCTCGGTCTACGTCCATCACTACAGCTCCACGGCATTCAATACTGCCGTTCCCACGTTTCTTTCTGTTTATTAGCGCCTCCACGGGCAAAATCGCGTACTATTGAACTACGTGGCTGAAAACTACGTGGCTGAATCCAACGAATATTTCCGATGGGTAAATGTTCAGGTTCTGGTTCAAGTCTATGCTACGCTCACAAAGTGTTGATTTTTATAATTCTTATTTTATAATTAAATTAGAGCCAAATAAAATACAATTTATTTGCCACAATATTATTTTTTATTTCCCAACAATAAAACTCAAAGATTTATTTTTCATAAATGACAAAAATAAACTAGAAAAATAAAATTTTAATATTAAAAATAAAACTTTCCTGGCAGAAAAAAATTTTACACAATTTTTACAAAATTCTATACAAATTTAAGAAATGTTACAAAAATCTATAGGAAAATGCTGGAATTGAAACACTTCAAAATTTTTGTAAATTTTCGTATTTTAGAAGTATATTGTTTATGTGATTTCTATAAATTTCTCAATGAAATTACGTCAAATTACAACATTGTATACATTTTTAAGCAGCATACTCTGCAAAAAAAATTTTTATGAATAAATATTCAAAGTTCTACTATTAACAATAAAAATTATTAATTTTTTGTAGAAACGTTTATTTTTTTCTTAGAAATATGTATTTAAATTTATGAAAATTAACAAAAGTTCCAATTAATAAAAGTCAAAAATAATAAAAGTTCTAGCATATTTTATAGATTTGTGTAATATTTTTGAAATTTGTGTAGAATTTCTCTTCCACCAGGATTATTGATCATTAGTTATATAAGATACCAAGATTGAATAAAGCATACTTAATTTAATTTATTTTTTAAAAACTCTAATAATTTTTTAAAAACAATTAATTGGACAACATTAAATAGCACGTATATATACAGACTATTTCTAAGTTTGAAGCGTTAAAAAAAAATTAATTAACTTCATTAATATTATAAAAGTAATGTTATGAGGTATTGATATCAAAAATTTGAAACATTTTATAAATTTTGAAAAAAAATTTGAAATTTATTCAATTTTTATTAACGTATAAAGAAGGTGTCGAAAAATATCTTGTGTAGAAAGCGTTATAAATTAAGGCTACTTTAAATATTAGAGCGATAGTGTATATGCGTTCAAAAATCATTAATAAATTTATTGAATAGTTGTGTCTTACAATAGTACCTCAATTATTGATTTCTTTCCCGAAAATTCTAAAGCAAATATTAAAATGACATGAGAGAAGACAAGTGAAGCGTTTCGGTATAACAGTCAAATAGAAGGAAAATCGATCAGAAATATTCGCGACATCACGATACACAACATTTCTATCAAACGCCACTCCCAACAAATAGAGAGACCTTTATAATTATTATTTATATTATTTATTAATAAATAAATCAATAAATATACGATGGACACCAAGTACTTCTCTAATTTTCACTTAATGCATATTTTAATAATTTCTTAATGAATACAATCCTAATAATTTTGACTAAAAATTTTTTTCTATTGAAAAAGAATCTGAAAAAAAGAATTTGAAAAGAAATGGTATCAACACGCAATCTTAACTCTTTAATATCATGCTGAAAGGTCAGTGCACCTGAGCATATCTCTTCGTGGTGTTAAATTACACACTTACACTTCGAATATTCGTACGAACGCCTTACATACAAGAATGACAATATGATTTACCCACCATACCTGACGCAGGCGCAACACCCTCGATTCAATAACAGATAAAGCGACGTTATGGTAGCGGGACCGCCAGTCGCTATGCGCTTACCCTACCGCGTTAGCTGCTTTTTTTTCTTTTTACATTGTATCAGTCAGCACATTAAATTCACGTCATATGTAGTGAAATACGTGGATTGATAAGTAGTTGATGAACGAGAGTGAATAATAAAAACGAGCTTTATTTTCATGCATGGCTATGAGATGGATGAGAAGCGCGTGAATACCTTCACAAATGTACATATTACGTGTTGCCTCATGCTCGCGTTTAAAAAATTGAAAAAATTTGTTTTGTTTTGGATCACAAAAGTTTTGCAACTTATGTTACATTTAATAATTATATAATTGTGTTACATTATATAATTTAGACATAAGAAATATATTGTAACTTCATGTTAGATGAAATGCATCCAGAAAAGTGACATATCGACGTACAATTGTTATTTATACCAAAATACACAATAAAAATGGTTTAAGCTTTAAAAATTCTTTTCTTTAATGATAATAAGTTTATTGAACTCTCGTGACTTTACCTAAATTTTTTGTTAAACAAAGTAATCATTTCTATCCGAATTTCCATTCAATTGTAGAATGGATGTAAGCTCGCTGGTCCCGGCGGGACTTCAAGGAGCGCAACAGGATGTGTGCGAGGTTCAAGCGGGATACAATAAGCTTTCGGAAAATTTGCGAAGATTCACACCGCAGGGTATACAGTGCGCCATTTTTTGCGGCGGGTCCAAATGCAAATATGAAAATTCAAAAGCTTGGCCGGCTGTCCACATGGCAATACAGAACATCTTCTCGCATTGGTGAGCACATTACGGCCTTTGTTAAATTTTAATCAAAATAAGAAAAAATAGAGTACTATTGATAGTTAACAAGCAAAGTTGAAATTTTGCCAGCAATAATGTCACCGTTTTTAATAATTTAATAATAAAATACAATAAAGCACATTTTCAAACAAAAGGTTTATTATAAGTATATCAAAACTTATAAAATTTGCAACTTTTTTCGATTTTTAGAAAGTATTAATTATTAACTGCCATAAACAATAATTATCTATAATTATTCGACAAATATATATCCGTTTACTTACACAAAGTTCTGAACTTTTAATATTACTCGGTAACATTTATAACTCGTTTAATAATTTATGTCAACTTAAAGACGTACACTGTGTATTTGAACCATCGTGTTATTGACATTCTGTCGAAGCCTCGCTGCATCGCCGAAGATTTATTTAGATATATAGTTGGCATATAAATATGCATTTTGTTGCATCGGTATAAATAATTAATAGTCAGAAATTTGTTATTGCTGCCAGCCTTCGCATCAGTTTTTGATCTAGATTCAATTTGATCATTTAAATATTTTAGGGTAACTGATGATGTTCTTGCAATGGCACGACCCAGTACAGCGCAAATAATAAAGAAAGATATAATTGCCCAATTCCATGGATGGAGTATAAAAACCATAATAAATCTGCAAACACCTGGCGAACATGCAAGTTGCGGCGGTCCATTAGAAGAGAGCGGCTTCACGTATGACCCCAACATTTTTATGAAAAACGACAGTAAGTATTAAAAATGCTTGCTAAAATTCATTTACAAAGTTTATTAAAATTTATATTTGCCTTAAATTCTTCGTCTCATTTTTTAACCCTCAAAAATAATTTAAAAAAAAACATTGATTCTGTTTTTTAAAATAACCTTTGCGATAAAATCAAATTAAATATAAAAAATTATAACATGTAATAACTTTTTTTTAATTTGTAAAAAAACTCTCATTAAAAAACGTTCTAAGAAGTAATAACTTGGTGTTTTTGACGCTCCTTTTTATTGATGAATTAATTAAAGTAATATTAGTGTTTCACATGTTCATGTTTCAAAAGTCGCTATCGTGCAGTACCTTGCGAATGACGCAACGTTTAAAAAGTTACTTACTCAAATCAATCTTATCGTATCGTATTTCACATTTACATGATCATATGTAAATTATATAATAATGACGAAGAAATGAGACGGCAAAGAATTTTACTTTTAAATTAGCAAGAATAATAGTGAAAATAGGAGGGAGGGGAGCTTGTCCTTGTGTTAAACAAATGTAGAATATCGTGTGGGAGCGTTTCTCCCCCAATCCTAACAACCACCAGTTAAATCGAAGAGCTTCGCAACATAGCATGCAATGCAGCAAAAGTGTATATCTATAGAGAGGAAGAGAAGTTCCGAAATAATGTGCTGCCACATTGTTACGCCTACTGCAGGAAAGTTTTAGCAACGGGCTGTCTCAATTATAATTACGTGAAAAATGTGTTGCAGTTTACTATTATAATTTCGCCCTGAAGGATTATGGTAGCGCCACGGTGGGAAAACTTTTGGACATGGTCAAGGTTGTGGCCTTCGCCGTGCAAGAAGGAAGAGTGGCCATTCACTGTCATGCCGGTAAATCGATTTTTCGTGCAATGCACTTGACCCAATTGCATCCCCTGCAGTTATCACAGCTTTTGGCATGTGTGATCGTGCGAGATTGATGTGAATGCATAAATTAATCTACGAATACATCGTTTGTGTTTAAAGCGAAACTTTCAAACTTCAATCTTATTCAACCCTTCTGCTTGTCAACAATGTTGGTACACTTCTCTAATTTATCGCGTTTATTTGATATCATTTAATTGTAGCCGTGATTATTACTAAATCTTTTTACTGACATTTTAAACAATAATAATCAAAAATTTGTGTTAATTAAAAAAAAAACGTTAATTTACACAAGTAATGTTTGTATATAGAATGCGCTCGTAAAAATTATGTCGCACTATTAACTCATTCTATTTTTATTATTCACTATACAAAAACAAAACAAGGATAGAATGACTTAATAGCACGCTAACATCGTTATAAGCGCATTCTGGATACCAGCTATAATGTGTATAATAATCAATAATAACAATACTTATACCTAAAAGTTATTTTATTTTAACTTCCATGTTTTGCTCGTTTTCTGGCCTCTTAAATCCGTCGATTTTCTTTACATATACAAGCTTGATTTCTTTCTTCAATATTTACATAGCTTGAATAAACAATACTTAATATTAAAATAATATACTTTCTTTAAAAAGTAGTAATTATAACATTTTTTAATCTAATTTGAAACTTACTAATATCTTTCCACATATAACACAAAATATTTCAGCAATATTTCAGCAATATTGTAACATTTTAGCAATATTGCAGAAACAATAAAAATATTACTACAATATGCTGGAATATTTTGTGCTGCATGTGTTCTTTTTATCATTTATTACTCCTTAAATTTTATTTATTATTATCTTTTTAATATTTGTTTAATAGTTTCCTATATTAATTTTAACAAAATTTTTATTAAATAGCTTACACAGTAAAAAATAAAATTTCAGAAAATCCACTCTAAATTTTAAGTTAAAAGAACTCAAAAGTTAAATTAAAATAATCTTATTTTGAGTTATTAAATTAACATAAGAGTTATTTTAACTTTATTTTCTAGGACATACAAAAGAGTAAAATTAGCATTTTATTTTTTACTGTGTATGTACAGCTTTATTAATAGATTTCAATATATTGATTTAAGCAATGGTCGAAGAGAATCTATCGTGTATAATATTATCGTTCGGCATTGCAAGCATATAAAATCGACTATACGTAACGTATATTCGAATTTTTATGCTGCACACGTGAATAACTTATCAAATAATAAAGACAGGAAATCTTGCTTAAATAATGCACTGTAAAATTTAATTTACAAGTTAACAATATTTCCAGTGCAATGTAATTTTTATCAATATTTTTGCATTAATTATTTTACGCTTTGCACTATTTGCTTGTTATCATACAGACATTACTTTAAGAATTATATTTTAGATCAAATATCAAAATAAATGTATAAATTAATAAAAAGATTTGAAATTCACTTATTATAAATAAATAATTTTCTGGCAATTAGTAATTATTTAAATTAATTTTTTATGATGAAGCTCTTTATATGATGCTTCAATAATAAATAAATACTCATTTGGCTAAAAAGAATTTGTATATAACAATTTAATCCGAGAGTGAGATTATAAAAAAGTTTGATCTATAAAGAAACTAATGTTACTTATTACATAATTACTTATTACGTAATCATTGATAAATATATCAAAAACAATAAATTACGTCGTTGCGCGCTCTATTCAACATAATTTATTACCTTCACGGACATTACAGCAAAAGAGTTTCCGTTTTATTATTAGAGTATAAAATGCGGAAATGATAGCTAAGTGATTCCGGACATAATGTATTTTTGAGAACAATATATTTCTATACCCGCATTGCTATGTCATTTTTACTATGTATAATAAGGATAATATCCATTTCTGTACACATATGTATATAAAAGACTATATCTGAACATAATTGTCAAATTGTTGCCGGAAATTAGAGATATAATCATGAAGGTCAACCGCGTAATGAATTAAGGATAATCTTCTTTTGCTAATGCTTATAAAAATAAGATTGTTATCTAAATGAAATTGCCTGCTCTAAACATATTATGGAATTTTTATTTTAATTGATTATATATTCCATGCTGTTTAATTAATCGAAAATTATAAAATGATGATTGAGCAATAAGATAAATTTAGCTTTATGTTAATTAATGTATAACAAAATTTAAAAATTTCTCTTTAAAATATTTTGTCTTATTTTGTTTTTCTCAAAGGAAGCATATCTTTTCTTTCTATCTAATATTAATTCAATATGTTTATTTTAAATATTAATTAGATTTTAAGATTAATTTTAATTACGTAAAATAAATAAATTTTATCGAAAAAAGTAAAAACAATTTTATGTTGTCCATTATCACTCAAAGTGTTGTTTTGTACATACAGGGTAGGCGTTTATTCCGATCGATCGATCCGTTTCTTTGTAATGGTTGCTTCGAAACTATCGGAAGTTCACCATCATATTCTCGTTAAAAAAAGATTAATACTGATTTATATAAAAAAATCATGTACGGAACATTATGTTGCAAAAATCGCGAGTTCTTAATTCCTGTTAAACCACCACTAATTAATCGTAATTGCATTCTCTCGACCTCTTTTGACTGTCAAAAAGAAAGGAAAAAGAAAGTCTAATAATACAATATACTGTTAATTTTAATTCCAATATTTTCACAATTTGATACTGATCAACGCTTTTGAGAATTAAAATTGATAAGATCAAATATAACACTAATTAATCGTAATTACATTCTCTCGAATTCTTTTGATTATTGAAAAGAAAGGAAATTAATATCGCACATTGTTAATTTTATTTTTAATATTTTCACGATCTGATACTATTCATTGCTTTTGAGAATCAAAATTGATAAGATCAAATATAGCAGAAGGATTTAGATAACACCTCGAACCAGCGCGATTAGAAAAGTTAAATTGCAGGATTTATCCGCGTCGTAGTTATCGCGGTCAGTTGAATTGATTAGCGTGCTGCAACTCCAGAAATGTCTTGTGTGCATGCTACGTGACTTAATTATAGAAGGAAAATATACTAGATTCTGACATTGTTACCGTCAGTCAGATATTATCTAACAAATTGTCACTACGTACATGTATAAGTTTTTGCTTCTGGTTCTAAGGTCACAGTCAACATTTTGCTTATTTGCTACAAAAATGACATAATTAAACAAATTATCCGTAAAAAAAGAATTCTAATGAGAATTCAATATACCGACTATGAGTGAAGAGCTATCGACACTTTTATTTCTCTAGATTCGGTAAATCAAATTATATTAGCTCAAAATCAAATTTCAAAATAATATTACAAAATTTTAATGATTTACATTAGAAAAATTCGTTTTTTTAAACATTAGAAGGTAAGAAGACCTATGTTTTACAAGTTACGTCATTGTTGTAGCAAATGAGCAATTTGTCCCATTTCAATATTTATTAATCTGCAAAATTTTTTGGATCGATGAAATGATGCTTCAACATTAGTACTAGACTATTTAACATAACTACGTTTCTACTTTTGAACGTTAAAATGTGAAGAATGTTTCCGTTTATAATTGGTAGCTTCCATTTCGTATCTATTCAAATCTTACACGTAATCTAAAATTGCGATCGCTTCTCCTCTTGATGAATTTTCTTGATAAATGTTAATGGTGTTATCAAACTTCACTAAAAACACTTTCACGGTAAATTGTTTTCTTTATACCTATAACTTGGCACGTTACATTTTCATTATTATCTTTTTTACTAAGGGTATTTTTTTCTTTGCGCTCTTTGGCCTACTTTATTTAATTTGTTAGCTTGTTTGTATCTGATTAATGAATTTGCAATTAAGTTGGCAGTAGCAGAACAATGCCAAAAGTATTTTATTTTCAGGTCTCGGCAGAACTGGCGTTCTGATTGCGTGCTACCTTATTTACAGTCTTCGTGTACGGGCGAACGATGCCATTAGATTTGTCCGCATGAAGCGTCCCTCCGCTATACAAACACGCGGGCAAATAATTTGTATTCAAGAATTCGAGCACTTCGTGCTTCCGCAATTGATAGTATTCCCTTTGCACAGTACAACGGGGGATCGCAAGCCCTATAGCCTTCAATCGTACCTGAAAAAACAGTACAACATGTTACACGGATATGAGCAGCGCACCTTCAAGCATATTCCAAAAGTGCGAGGCATTTCGTCTTTTTTTTCACAATTCACCTATGTGAAGATTAGATTCTTATTAAATTTTGCATTTATTGTAGATCTATAATTAAACATTACTTAGGTAATTTTAGTTATATTAAATAAAATTTAATTACAAATAAGTTCTGTTAATTTTTATTTGTAAGTTTTAGTGGCATTATTAATAAATAAGATATGCTAAAATTAAAATTAATTAGTTTTAAATAATTAATAAACTTATTTAAAAATCTGATCTTTTAGAGAAAAATAATACTATTAAAAATATTTATCTCACTAAAAAAATTAAAATATTTTCAATTTACTTTAAACTTGTGTTAATGTGTAATTTTTTCGCCTTAATAATTTAATTAATTTTTCATTGTTATTGTTAAAAATGCTTACGCAGAAGACACAACGTAACCCGATTAATTAATCATGACAATTATGTATTTCTTAGATCGTTTTTATTATTTGCGAGCGAATACTACAGCTCTGTGATTGTCAAGAAGACAATTCGCCTTCCGAGATTATATACACGGTCTCCAACGTGCCGTTTACGCAGAAGTTCATCTGCCACGTATTGGAAAAATTTCGTGATGGCAAGGATAATATGCGGCACTCCTATTCGTGGGCGGAATCCCTTACGGACTCCTACGAATACTCAAGTGAGAAGTATTACCATGCAATTTAATAATTACGTGATCTCATGATATTTAATTAACCTTCACCCGTCCATAATTATCCAACTAATTGAATTGCTTAGTAAACTTCACAACTTTTTATAAATATAATTTTAATATAAATGTTTGTTTATATTACATTTATAGACATAATTTCTGTTTGCTTAAATAGTCTAAAGATAAAGCAAATATGTAAAATTAATACTTTCCAAGCATAATGGACTTATTTAATACATCTCGAGATATCATATGTATTTACAGTTAAAAGTTATATATTTTAGCTTCCATAAAGGCGTGCAGTAGCAGTCAAGGATCATCCCGAGGTACCTGCGATGATATAGGAAGATTGAGCGATGTATTTTGCATGTCACCGGACACTCCTTCCTGTGACTCCACATTTCCAGGTATTATTACCCTTGCAAACATTTAATATTCGCATTATTAAATTGGCTAGCGATTAAGTCATTTTGAGCATTAAAAGCACTAGTGTTAGCGGTTCTAATCAAAATGAATAATTAACCATTGACCACTCCCTCAATTAAAAATAGTTCCTCGAAACAATATCGTTTCAAAGTCGTTAAGATTATCAAAACTGACGTCAAAATTTCAGCAATTCCAAATAACAAAAAGTTGCTTACATGAAGAGTGTAATAAAAGTTGGATTTTTCAATTTTTTTTGTAAATATATGTGTAATATATAAATCTTATTGATATTTCTTCATCATTAATATCGCTTCGAACGATTGATATAATAATATACTTTCAATTCAAAAATTAATCAAAATTAAAAAATCAACAGAAACGTTGAATATTATATTTTTTATATTTATTTTCAACATTGAAACATTAGTTTTTTCGGAAAACTGACTGAGTTACTGTCAGTATTAAATTTCTATAAGGATAAATAAATTAAACTATAGATTGTTCGATATTCTTAACCTACGTCTATTTCTATGAAATGTCACTTCTTCGCGTGACATATGCGCGTCAGCGCGAGGCTTGTTTCTTCCGTATACATGTATATCTGTAGAAATGTCGCTAAAACAATGTATATATCTGACATCGGGATCTTATACTGTCTACAGGTCTGGACGATAATTGCGTAGATGATGTACTTGGCGATGGCATTCACGATCAAGATTTGCTCGATAACGACTGTTACAAGGAAATTCAATCGCACATGGATCTAAGGAGCATCTCTCGCAACGATTACGAGACGGTGACGGCCGAAGAAGCTATCAAAGCGTTCATCGGAAATAACACTTCACTTCCTGATCCCGTAAAAAAACGTTTGCAGAATTATCAGGTGCATTTCACATATCTATGTACGAAAAACACATTTTTAAAAATTTCAATGATTTCTAGCACGTACATTATAATTATCGCATGCATATGTATAGGATCGTTCATTCAATTTCTTCAATCTATGTTCAACTGCTTGAATGCCTATATCCGTAACTAGCCCTAGATTCGTGAATAGTGAATAGTAAGCATAGTCTATATGCTTACTGACAGAATGAATCATTTTATGTACGCAGATATACCATATGAGTGGAACACTTTGTGTATAATTCTATTTTAAAATTGCAAATGCAAAGGTGTGATTAAACCTAGTCAAAGATACAATTTGTGTTAAAGACACAATGTTATTTATTACCATTCTCAATTTGTAATAATCCAATTTAGATATATTGAATTGAGATATAATCAAAATTTCAAAAAAATAGAAATGTTTTTATCTTGGTTTGAGATTATAATTACAGCAATTAGTTTGTTAGAAAAATATAATAATAATATTTAATTATAGTAAATTATGTAATTATGTAAATCTTAATTGTAAAAAGTGAAATGTAACAACTTTTTGCTGATATTTTCTGTGTGATAATGTAACAGTGCGTTAATAAGCATGTGTTATTATAGTAATCAATAACGTTTAATGTAAGTGTTAAAATAATTAAAAATATACTTCCAGAGTGACTTGAATCATCGATGTTCCGCCTGGCAGCGATTAGAATTGGAAACTAATTTGGAATTATTATCAGCTTTGCTGTTCGAATGGCTGGAAGGTCTTAAGCATCCCCTTCTCGATGTTGACAGCCTCAGTTACATTGTCGTGTGGTGTTCAAAGCCGCAGCGATGTCTCGGGAAGCTGCCCGTCGGTACAAGATACTTATTAGAGTACCTGTTGCGATTCGTTACTCGCTTAAGGCCTGCGACAGCCGAGAGTCAAAGTTTAATTACCAAAAGACTAATGGCGGCATTAACGCAGCAAAAAATTTGGATCAAACATTGTTTTCATCCCCAAAGTACGTATATGCTTTAATTAATTGTAATTTCTAATTAACTGTTACATCGTTAGCTAACGTAATAATGCACTATCACGTAATGGAAGTTAAATATAATTAAGATAGTAATTTTCAAGATGGCTTAACAGTTTTCAAGAATAACATTTGCTTAAAGATGTTTAGAGACACTCGGTATAATTGCGTCCTATCCATCAGTTCTATACCTTATTTGCGTCATATCGCGATCCCCAGAAATATCGATTTGTCGCACACAGTCCACTTTCACTCTATCCTATTTATATTTTAGCAGCGATAATCTGTAGCTGTACTCTTTATGACGACTGTGCAAAGAATACAGACTCACAGACACCACTCTTTTGACGCTTTATCGCTACTGAATCGATTAATCTTAATATAGAGGTATAGCGTAAACGGCTTCTGACGTCGGTCAAACTTGTGTTTCAGACAAACACTTTCACAAACTACGACGTGGCACCGCTGGCAAGCTCAACGAATTTTTTATTCGTCTGACGCATCTGATAGAGGAAGTTAACACACAAACGTTGGACAAACCACCATGGGCGTCGAAGTGGGAACTATTAGCTAATCATTTGCGGGATGTAGACAGTCAGAAGAATGACGAATGAGTGTGACGGATCTACAATTGAGCATTTCAACGAATTTTTTTCTAATTGCCAACGATATATCTAGATAAGCTTCTAATTTTTCATTTTTCATCAGGTACGGATAGAACAAATCATTTATAAATTATGTTAATAGTTCGCAATGTATTGACAATTCTCTTGTTAAAACAGTGAAAAACGTCTGTAGTAGCAGCTGCAGGTAATCGTCTAACAATAAGTGGAATTCAACACAAAGAGTTAAGAGACGAGTTTTGTAACGACCTAAAATAGAATAGTGGGGATTGTCTTTGTTACTGTATATTTTACATTAATATCACCGTTGCTCTACCTGCGAAAAGTTTAACGACCGCGCACTGCGACATACAAAGTAATCGAGCACAGTTATTCTTTTAAAGAAAAATTCAACGAATCGACTTCTATTATTAACAGTGACTAGCGTAAATTTATAGCTCGCTTCAAACTTGGAAATTGTGTATCACAGTACGAATCCCAGCTTTCGATCAACTCTGGATGTTAATTACGATTCTAAATAATTATAAAATCTATCTATAACGATTTTTACAACGAAATACTCCATATGATTTAATTTGAAACGGAACGTATTTAATAATAAAAGCGATATACATTAAACAATTTAGTTTCATGTAAATGACTTTAACAAATAAAAAAAAGAATATTTTAGCAGTAATTGTAAGTAAATATATGAACCACCAATCTTATGGAGATTTCAAAGAGTCATCAAAGAGAGGAAGAAGCGATCTCCAATACGACTGTTAACAATTAGAAAAAAATTATACAGAAATAGAAAACATTACCATAAAAAATTGTAAATTGTAAGAGTAATACCGCATTCTAATTTAAAACATTCAACTGTTTACTAGATCGGTTTTTGTTTGAATTTGTCAAACTTATTTGATAATGACGAAATCATAATTGCATTTTAATAGAAATAAATGATATTAAAGCCTTATGAAAGTCTCGCTCTATGTTCTCGCAGTTTAATTAAGGTCTTTTCATTAATTTACGATTAACAATAATAGTATTTCACGTTACCAGCTATGGATGAAGTTATTCCTACTGTAGATAAAACTTTTGTTTACCTCGTTCACCTCGTTTCTGTTGCCAATCTTTTGCCATTTGTTTCAATTTATACGTTTATGCGACGTTTGCTCACTACATTGAATAAATTATGCCTAGTTTAAATATTATGATCCGTATTCATATTCTTCATTTAGCGCTGAATACGGCTCTATCAGCGTTTCAATATAATTAATATTCCATTCAGGTTGAATATCACTGATTGCATGTGATTTAAATAAAATTCTAAATCCGGCGGCTAACTATGCCAACTGTGGAACGTGAATGGAAAATTTAGAAGCCTATTCTTTCCCCATTTAAACAAAATAACCATTTAGGAAAAACATTTTGTGATCAAAGATAGCGTAAACATGAAAATGACAGATCGATATCAAATGTCGCTTTATAAAAATGATAATGAATGAAACAAAATGGTGATAGTAAGCAAAAAAATGTTTAGGATCCCTTTATTAATGCAACAGGGAATTTAAAAACAGAATTTTTCAAGAGCTCAGAATTCTCGTATTTTATATATGTCGCAGTTTTTATTTTATATATATATATTTATTTATATTTATATATGTATAAGTATATCCTTTCAAGATAATTCTATATCAGCTAGGATCTTAATACTAACGCTTACGTCGAACTAGAAAATGCGATTCCGTAAATTCACTATTTACAGTATGATATAAGTGCTTCCTGCAATCTAGACATATATTTCCCTAGGTACATTAATTTACGTATATATAAATCTCGATACGTCTAACGGGATTATCAAGCATTATACAAACGATGTCAGTCTTATCCAAAGAAAGTACGGTGAAAATTATAAATTTATCGGTACTTACAATTATACTACTTAATCGGCTACATTTCTACACTCTGTCCATTATCATTCCCAACGTAAAGACCGGAGGTTGATTGAAGAACAGTTGAAGAGAAATCGTGCATGGTTTTCTTTCAGTAACACATTTAATTTCTTAGTAAAATCGGTACATTTTTACAAGGCAACTTATCATACAAATACTTAACAAAGTAATCCAGACAATAAACATTGTAGGAGAATGCAATGATTTTCAATTTATGCCGGCGGTATCCTATCCGATCGATTATACGGTCTTCCTTTATGTAATTTTATTTCTTTGCGTGAGCTCGAATTGCGATAACAACCTCCTTTTGCTTTTTTGTCTTGCAAATTACTTTAAATTATGCCTAACAAAAGAAAAGAGAAGATTATGTGAAAAATTATAATATCTTGTACAATTTTGCCAGAGAGATTATAGATACACATTATTTTACGTTAAAAACCATATCTGTTTGTACGTCCTTCTAATATGTTTGATTTGCTTGCGAGGGAATGCTTCATTTGACGGGAATCCTTACACGATGTGAATTACGTACGCACTCGTGAGAATGTTGAGTGGAACGCGATGAAATTTGTCATGAACATGTCCATCTCGATCACAGATATACAATATATCGAAATTGCAATATGTTCGGACATTAATCAATGTATAACAATTACCTATCCCACAAAATATGACAAACTGTCATTTTATTTTGTCGACGCGCTAAAACCGAATTTCTCTAACGGTAGCTTCAACAACGGACGATGAAAGATCAAACAAAAATGTGTTTTAAAATTAGCGATTTTTCAGGGTTCAAACACTTTTTTATTCGATTGTTTTGGCTTTTCCATTAAACAAATAAACATCAGCATCGATTTGGCACTGTTCATGTTGGTTACTTCGGTCTATCTGATATGATTGCACAGAACCGCCGTCGCTTTCGTCAAAGCAAAAGTAATAAAATGCCAGGTAATGCATCGGTGATTGATTATCGGGTTCGTTATCGGCAATTACATTTCGAGCGTTTTGCAAAGTTCTACGCGGCACGATTGAAAGCTACAATTTCTACAGCATTGTGTAAGCAAAATAATGAAATAAACTCTCGCCCGAATGATGCGCGCTAATCGATCGCAATGCCCGCGTACATAAATCCAAATTGCCCTCATCAACAAACATAACAAAAAAAAGAAAAAGAAAACATTAATAATAAAGCATCTGTGGGTTCGTGTAACATTGTCATAATACAAAAAGATTCAGCAGCAGTTGCGCGAGACCGCCCAAAACGTCACGCGACGCGGCGCTTGATCGATCAATTAACCGATTATCAATTATAAATTATTATCTGGTCGTCAGGGGCCCCGCTCCTCCCCGCGACGTGACGAACGTTCACCCGGCAAAACGAGAAAATGTCTTCCGTCGAATTATCCTCCCGAGGAAACTTCAAGTGTCGAAATTAAATGCATGACGGGGATTTACGGGGGGGGGGGGGTGATTAACGGGATAATTAACGCGTGCACTCGCATACACAATTACCACTCTTGCGCACACATGCACACGTATATACGCGAGATATCGGCAGAATCATCCGTCCGCAAATGACATATGCGCAAATTCCTAATGCCTCGATGAGTTTAATTATTTACAGGAGAGTCTTCTATGTGTCATACATGTGTGAGTGTGTGTTGTGTGTCTGTGTGTGTCAAGTTCCCTTAATTCATTATACATAATACATATAGACTTAGATTATTAATAGTACCATACGCGAAAGCAAGCCCAAACGGCACTGAATCTCGCAAAATTTCCATTGGTGAACCAGGTGACTGCCGAATGTTTTTGCGGCACAAAAATGCAGACATACACATACACACTTCGCATTCTCTCTCGCTCTTTACGCTTGTCTTTCCTTCTATGCGCGTGTGATTTAATTATTCTTCTTAACCGTGCGGAGAGATTTACACTCGGGACAAGTACATGCAAATATCAATTTCATTGTTTTTAAATTATTTAGCGACAAGTCTGTCAAGCCTCACAACGCAGATATGTATGTCTTGTTAATTAAAGCTGGGCCGTATCGATTTAAAGTTACTTATCTCACTTGAAACGCGAAATTTACACAATTCTAGCAATGTTTTACTCTGTCAATGTTCAACAATTAATTATGAAAATGAAGAAATGTTTTTTTAAATTATAATTAGTAATAAATTATTAATATGTAATTAATAATTTTAACATATAAGTATTTTTTATTAATATATAATAAATGTTTCTTTTATTTGATGTTTTTTTTTAATAAAACAATGATTGCAATAACTAAATAAAGCTATTTAACAGCATATATTGCAAATATGCAATGTGTATAAAAAGTTGTGATAATAAAAATTGCAGACAACTTACGGAAAAAGATTTACTCAAGCTATATGTGCACGTCTAGTCAATTATTTTGACCGTCAAAAATTTCCAATTTAAATACAAAATTTGTAATATTCGTAGCATATCAATAATATCATATCTTTTTATTTTTATTTGATTGTTTAACGAAGTACTCTATAAATTCTCGTTATTACAATTCAGTTCCTCGAAATGAAAAAAAAGATACCTGTGCTTATTGACGAGTGGACTGACGAATAGAGACAAAGGATGAATAGTATCATCCTTTAATCAAATTTAACGTTACTTCTGCAACTTATAACTAGACTGCAAAAATTTGGAAGTTTTTATTGTGAGCTCCAAACTAATTGTAGTTCAAGATGCCGGATTTTGACTGCTTGTTTTACAACAATAATAGTGAAAAGAAAGATACCATTTAGAAGAGACGACGCGCGAAAAACAATGTCACGTTACCTTCTCAAAACTCGTTTTACAATTAGCATCGCTCGCCTAAAAAAGACTCGTCGTGAAAGGAGGATGTTAAGTTGAGATTGTTTTTTCGACTAAAATAAAAACGTTTCAAGATGTATAAATTATATATCGTATTAAAAAGTTACTTAAACAGAGTCGAATGGTATATCGCTTACCTTGAGGAAACATGAAAGAAAGCATAATCAAAAACAATAAATATGCTATCATATTTATTAAAAAAAAATTAAGAATTGAACAATAAAAATTTTATTATTATTTCAACGCGTATACAAGTAAGCATGTTCGTTATTTGAAGCTAGGATTTAAAATCAAACAATTTTTCGACTCTTGGCTTGCCAATCGTTGGAAAATCTCCAAGTAGATCATTAGTCACAATCAGTTCTGCTTATCGTTCGTAACGCTTGTTGAATCATTTCATCTTTGTTGTTTATCAAATGCTAATCAAGGACAAATAATGCTTGCAAGCGTTACGAGTGTCAAGTGGAACGCAGCCTAATAAAACATGAAAGTGTCATCATTGTTTTTTTTTTATACTTTTAATACCTCCGTGCGTTACTATGATATATCCTGAAGATATGCATATAGTATTTACTGTAAAAGTTTTATAATGTTTTTTTAGATTTAAATTTAAGAATTTCAAAGACGAAATAAAAATTTCTCCCATGTTTCTAATATTTCTTCCAAGTTAATTAGTACACCACTCGACTCCGCTTAAGTAGATCTTTAATATGATGTATAATTTGTACATCTCTATTTTTTTTATTTTGGCCGTAAAACCTTAACTTAATATCTTCTCCTTTCTTATTCACATCGCAAGTAAAACAATCAATAAAATTAGAATCGTTGTAATTGAAATTCACAATTAAAACTAAAATTGGACAACTGTGACAACAGATATTGAATAATGTGGAAGATTCTCTTCCAACCCTTTTTTTTAACATCCTACAATATTTGACGATGCCACAAAGTTCTATTTAACTCAAAGTTAAATATATTTCAAGATAAAACATTACTTATATTTCTTGTAAATAATAACTTGTAAATAAATTTCTAAATTGTACAAAATACTTCGTTACGATCTAACAAAATATATAAGTGTGCCTTTCGTCTCCACCAGTCATTGCACAGAATTGATGCAAATGTTTTGTGTGATTAAACAAGCTTTAAAGCTGGACAAATGTGTTGAAAATACACAGAGAGACCAAAGATATACTGACAGCTCAAGAGAAATTTGAAAAATTATCAGTACAATTTAAAGTATTTGCCGTATAGATTCTACACTTGCGTTTCGGGATTCGGAAACCGCGCACTTTACAAAAGATTTACTGGCCTCGATTGTGTGTGTGTGTGTGTGTGTGTGTGTGTGTGTGTGTGTGTGTGTGTGTGTGTGTGTGTGTGTGTGTGTGTGTGTGTGTGTGTGTGTGTGTGTGTGTGTGTGTGTGTGTGTGTGTGTGTGGTGCATATAGGACTAGGATTGGACGGGGATGGGGGAGAAAATTTGGATGGAGAGGGCTGTCGACATCTAATTCCTTACAATTTCGATACGTATACGTATTAATATATGTATATATGCATAGTACCTTTTTAATTTATTTATAGACTTCATGCTTAGAGAAGTAGGGAGATCATTAACGTGATACCTTGCCATCGTCTTATGCAATATTTTTTTTCCACATTCGATTCGATATAGCGTGACATACATCAATTGCCTGTAATTGATACGGAAACGTTGATATACAATAGACTTAGCAACCAAAAACGACTTGTAACGTATAGATATATATATAAGTCCCTTAATTATATGTATATATATAATTAAATATAGTGGTCTTACTATATACTCGTCACGTATCACAGAAGGAAGTGCTAATAACTATAATATAATCTTCTTGAACGCGTAATACCTAACAACTCGAAATTTTTACGTTAATTGTCCAAGACGTTGAAATGCTAGCTTTCAATGCGTTGGAACCTGAAAAGCACCATCTCGCCACGGTGCTGAGTCTATCCTATACCTTAGAAACAATGATATATGTATATATATATATATTTATCGTACAAAAAAATCCGTCGAGATGTTAGCGCCAAATCTGGAATTTCGTTTGCCGTGTGGTGTATATACGTTAATAATATAAAACGTCGCGTTAGCGATCTTCCCACTTATCCCTGGTTCGTAGCGTTCGCTCGAGTGTCATCGATCGTGTCGCGCGGAGCTACGTACACCTATAATATCGTTCTGCATCGCGGGATTCCTGACCGACTCGATCGGAAAGTAATTTGAAAGATCGTCTCTCACGCGCGCACGCGTGTATCGCGTATCGTAGCGCTCATTTACAAACACATCGACCGCCTCTCGGCTGTTCTCTTCTTTCTCTTCGACCGATTAATTATCATTTAATGAATACGAAACTACTTACGATCAACTTCGCTAGACTATACAGAGTGCTACCAAGTGTAGCGGACGGGTACGCCGGGACGCATCCGGTTTCGTCACGGATGCGATTCTTACTTTAATTTGTGTGCGTGTGTGTGTGTGTGTGTGTGTGTGTGTGTGTGTGTGTGTAGCGTGTGTATGTGTGCGTGCGTGCCTCTGTGTATGCATGTGTGTATGCGCGCACGTCCGTGTGTATTGTGTATCCGCGTGTGTTTGATACACCGGGGCCTCTTCGAGGGTAGGAGGACCCGCTTAATCGCGAGAATAACACAATGCTCTTCGCTCGCTGAGCGAACGCCTTAAAGACTAAACTCAGTCGCTCCCGTACGTACCCACCACCACCACCACTACCATCACGGCTTCATCGATTTATTTCCTAGATTTAATCCCGCCGGACTGTCCGATCGATTCGCTTCTCCGGCGGAACCGCGCGTTGCTTCCCTTGCGATTTAGATTTTATCAAAAGATCCGAATTGTTGAAAGGTACCGACGAATATGGCACGTTATTTCGTATGCGAAACAATTTAGACAATTAGCGAATTATCGAATAATTACGTTTGTAATTAAAACGAAAACAGTTTAACTTCCTTTGAATGCAAAGTACAAAATATCGTATAGTATAAACTATTTCACTCAACATATACAGAGTATTTCAGTTCGTAACTGAGAATTGCGAAAAAGAGAGTAATTCTATATGATAAAATAAGTCGAAAACGTAGAATAAAATTTTTTCGTATGATGCGTCATTTTTCCAAGGTAATCGAATTTAAAAATTGACACATTTTGATATAAAATACAAAATACTTCATAAACTATTTATTTTTTGATAATTGCAATAACGAGATGAATCAATCAATATAAAGAAAGTACACAATTGCCTTTAAAAAATATATAATTGAATATTGCGTATAGTATAATTTTTTTAAAATCATATATGTTTGCGTTATAACTTCATTCTGCTGATTCAGCTCATTATTCTGTGCGTAAAAATATCGTTACCAAAAAATAAATAGTTTACGAAATATTTTATGTCAAAGTGTAACAATTTTCAAATTCTCGGAAATCAATGCATCGTGTGAAAAAATTTTATTCCACGTTTTCGATTTATTTCTTCATACAGAATCCCGTTTCCGGTTGTGTTACCAATTACGGAACATCCTGTATATGTAAATATATATATACATATCTTTTTTTTTGTTTATAATCAATTGTAATAAAATTTTGTGCTCATTCGATAAAATGCAAAAAAAGTTTAGAACTTGATGGAGTGGCTCGTCATAGCGAATATCTCATCTATGCACGCGTGCATAAATCGCGAAGCCATCGGTTCCTCCGGCGAAGGGTGCTTCCCGTCGCATTTCCGGGGCGCCCGGTAAGGCGCGCCGACCGCAAGGCGCGCCGTGCGCGGTGCCCTATCGTCGCTACATTAATTTCTAATGCAATGTACACGAGAGAGAGAGAGAGAGAAAGAGAGAGAGAGAGAGAGAAAGATATATGTATATATTTTATGTATATGTGTCTATTAGATATAACCGCGGCTCCGGAACGGAAAAAAGATCGAGAGGAAAATAAAATACATCGTTGTTCGCAATTGCTTGAGTAAGGATATGGATCGAAGGATCTCGCTCCCGAAAATATCGCCGAGATTACGACGCTCCGGACGTCGGACGTCGACGCTGCTGTGAGACATCGGTGGTACGTCGTCCGCCACCGTCGCCGCTTAAATCGACACAGTGTCCTTCTCACAAATTCGATTGGCTCCTTTATCGTTACCTTAAAGCCGCCATTGGGACGTCGCGGCACAGATATGATACGTTGAGGGGGGACTCGTACGAAGAAGGAGTGCGGAGGGAGTGGGTGGTCCTGGAGGGCCTTCGTCGTTCCTCTTCGAATCTCTGCTCTTCCCATTTTACTCGCTCCTCGTTCATCTACCTCCGTCCTCTACTCTACCCTGGTCAACGTAGAAGGGGCTCCTCTCTCTTCGCGCGACCGAACAAACGGGACACTTAGTATACATCTCGTTTTTATCGGTTCATTGCGACGGAGCGATACTACGCCTCGACCTGATCCTCCGGGATCATTATGTCGGGCGCCATCGACAGGTCCTCCGCGATATCCTCATCCTGGCCGGAGTCGTGGCCGTGGCTCTCCGAGTATTCTCTCTCGTCCGCCTGATCCTCCTCCGTCTCCTGCTCCATGGGCCCGTCCGGCAGCTCGCGCTTTATTAATCTCGTATGCTTCCCTCCTTCCGGACTCTGGCTCTCCTGCTTTATGTGCACGGCCGGTTCATCCAGCGGCGACCTGTTGAATCGACGACACGCGCGAACGTGTTGTGTACGCTTATGAGAGGAAAACTTGCGAGAGAGCGTCCCCCGCCGCTCTGTACCGGGATATATATTTCATAGAGCGCGACGGCGGTATATTTTTTTTAGCGACACACGGCCAACGGGGGAATAACGATTTCGCTTTCCCGGTATTGTTTCATTGCCACGGTTTCATGCGGTTTGTCAAGCTGCAACGGATAGTTTGTGTTTTGCGTGAAAGAGTCGAGTGGGCATGGGGCATTTTCACCGCTCTTGCACTGGCGCGCACGCGATTGAAATGGATCGTAAACACCGTCCGTGAATAAAAAAAATTTTGCCGCGTTCGAATGAATGGAGGATTCTAGGCAGCGTTTCGGCAATATTGTCATAAGCTATAACAACATTTTGAAAATATAGCCACGCAAATGCAGATTCGTAACGCGAAGAAGTTAAAATGCGTGTCGCGTGAATTCTAGTAACGCGCTCTGCTCAACATCCGATAAAATGTGCTCTCCGTGGGATTCGAGGGATAAGTGTGAATGACGGGCTTAATCGTGAACGCCACTTACATTAAGTCGTTATGAGGTAACACATGTTCCTTATCAGGACTTGTCGCTGTTGACGTGCACATCGGATTCAAAAATCCCATGTTAGACTCTCCGAGCGCCTGGAAATACTCAAATTGCATTAGATGGTTAGTTATTACCGACTTAATAACCAAAATACTAATTTTACTTAGCTACTACATAGCATCAACAAAGAATAACTGTTATACTATTTATTTATTGACAGTGGAGTAATGCTACACTAAAGCTTTGCTTCTTTTTAATGTAGCTTTTCTTTTTACCAATAACAGTTTATAAAAAAAATAATAATAATAACAAACTGTGGAAATAATAAATAATCCAAATTTAGTCAACTTGCTGAATCACCAACGTTTCGATCTTAGATTTAGATCCTTTTCAAGCGAGTCGATTGTAATATAGACATTAAAATAAAACATTAATCAAGGAAACATGCTAATTAGTCACACTCAATCGTTTGACCATGATACATGTTTTTGACTAGTGCTGATGTTTTCTCTGTAATTTTTAATATCTTGGCAAAGTTTAATTGTTTTTTTTTTACACATATTCGACAATGGAAACATTACTAAATTTTTTAATTCTTTGAAAAAAACTCACTGACTTGGGTTTATTTTATTAATAAACGCATTTTGCCAGCAAGTTGATTAAAATTGGATTATTTATTGTTTTATCTCTGACTGTAGCAATACTTCATTTGGTAAACTGTAGAAACTTGTAAGGTGTCAGCGAATCTCCTTAAAGCGATTTGATTAATATAAAACACACGTTTATTCATTTATTCATCTCGTTACGACACTTATCCACTTGAATGCATACCAAATTAATTCTCAACTAACATATTGAGACAATAAATTGCAAAAAATCACATAAGAGTTTCCGTGATAATTAATTAAAGTTTCAATGATGATTAATTATTAATACAATAAATGATTATTAACTATTAATTATTAATAGTTACCTGCAGGTTGGCGTTAAGCGCGTCACCGTACATAGTTGGACTATGCGTCAGTGTTGGGCTCTTCGATGGTACACCCCTAGATATTGACAGAGAAAAGAATTGTTAATAATATTCGAAATTCGGCCGTAAGCGTATATTTCCTGAAACCAATCGCGTGTATGAGTTTTCTTTAACTGTGTCAATGTTTGGACGGATGTGATAGAAAAGGGGAGTAGAAGTTGAATGTACGATGATCATGTGCTTGTATGAGTGTATGTATGCACGTGTGTGTGTATGTGTGTGTGTGTTTGTGTGTGTGTTTGTGTGTTGAAATAGTAGATGTAGACGTATTAAAGACAAAAAGGAGAAAGATAGAGAAAGCGAGAGAAAAAGGTCTAAAGTGAAAGAGAATAGAGAGAGAAAAAGAGACAAAGAGAATTATATAAATATGAAAAATGTATACATATAAATATATATCAAAAAGAGATTAAAAAAGAGCGAAAAAAGTATCCGAGATACTCTTACCTACTTACAGTGCCTCGCTTATCGTTTTGTCCACCGCACTCGTTTCATCGGTGATTGAGCGAGATTAGATAAAAATTACAAAGAGAGTATTTAAAAAAAAGCGCTCCCGTCTCGAAACTTCACAAGTAAAATAGTCAATTTGATTATTTTTTCTTTCTTTCATTCTCATATTTAATCCAACGTTACATCAGTTTCGAAACAAGCGTACTTATAAACGGTCACCAGGTTACCTGAGCTTACCATTCACTTTCGTTACCTCGCAAATCATTTATTAAGTACTTGATCGTATAACAATCGATCAAAACGTCCTTTTTCTCTGACGATTTGCGAAGAGAAGCTATTTTTGCTGTGTTTCTCGCAATTACCGTTAAATAATGGTAAATGTACTCGGTCTTAGAGCACGTCATCGGAAATCTTGACGAGAGATTTAAAAATGCATGCGAAGAAGAAGATGAGAAAAAAGATTTCCTGAGACCGTTTATCAAGCAACAAGGAGCGCTGAGTAAAGAGAAAAATAGAAAATGGATAGCGAAGATAGAGAGAGAAGAGGAAAGTCGATAGAGAAAGAGAAAGAGAGAGAGAAGTTAAAAAGAGAGATTGAGTAAAAGTAGATAAAATTTTAAAAGGTATTAAAGATAAATATTAAGTAAAAATTTTTCGTTAATTATTATCATTAAGTATTACTGAAATTTTATATACTAAGTCCACATGGTACCTGTGATACAAGTCGAGTCGCAACGATGAAAATCGAAGAATTCCACCCGAGGTTATAATTGTAACGTACAGTATACACAATTTACACATGCGCGAGTAGCCCTGACGTACGTATTCACTCAAACCAAGAACCATTCGCTCATTGCGGAAGCATGATGTAAGATGCTAAAGTTTATTTTGCGATTCTTAACTTTATTTGCCTTGAAATGGCATTCGTCATTTCATCTTAAAATGTTTTAAACTCTTAAGAAAATATATTCAAGTGTTTTCTAACATCAGACATGTAATTTGAAATGTTGTTTTCTACAAAATCCGATATTTAATACTTTTAATAGCTTTCCTCGTATTTTACTTCTTTAATCACTTCTTTAAAAATTTAAACAATTTTGTCATTAATCATCAAATAAAGAGATAAGATTTCTTTTATGAGATATGCATAACAAACTAAATTGCAAAATAGAGGAATTTCTCAGAAAAACGTCTAGTAAATATTTGCAATGTAGTTAAAAATCGCAATTGCAAAAGAAAACTGCATCCGATAAAAACTGAAGAAACAGAACTTGGCCAGAATACTGCACTGCTACATCACTCGGTAGAAATCAAATAAAAATGAACGCGCGTATGTAAAATGTTACGAACGTCTATTAAAGGGTATAGCAATTCTACGATCAAAAGAAGGGAAAAGTAATTCTCTACCGTTATGAGAGAACAAAAGAACAAACAGAACAAAAGGAGAAACGGAAGCGAAACTTCAACACAAAAGAACGCTTGCCCGCAGAAACACACCACTTTCACACGAAACGCTACGCGAATGGCATTACATTAAGCGTCATACGTTTATAAGCAGTGTTTCTAAAGTGGGTGGGACAGTTTAGAGGATTTAATTAGGGGGACGGATATTAAGGATTCAGGTAATCCATGCGAGCAACTAATTAATAGACACATTGGAGATCCGGCAACTCCGACCAAATCGTCCTGTTGTTGGGATGTTGCGGGATCGTGCAGGATTCAAGCTAGCACAGAGTGCAAGAGCCTCGGGTTACAATACTGGTGACGTATACGAGGATATCCTATAAACTCTTGGACGTCATTTGTAAAAGTGTGCAAACTTTGCTCTTTTTTTTTGAAATATAAAATCCTATTAAATTTTTTACGGAAAAAAAGAATTTTATTTCTGACAAATATATAATTACAGATATTCTTTTTGACCAGTTGAGAACTAATTTTTTAGTAACAAACTAAACATCTTTCTAAATTTTAAATATGAATTATTTCGACATTTAAATAAATAAAATCTTTGCTCAAATTTACATTTAAAACACTAAAAATAAAACATTTTATATTATCTACCTATATTTATTTAAAAACAAGTATTATTTCGATATTTTGATAGAAAAAATACAATTTTAAAATGTGATAAAAAAAATATATATATATTTCACGTTTTACAATTGTTTTTTGTTTTTAAGTAAATATATAGATAGATAAAATAAAATGCTTTTTATAAATAAATAAATATATACATATACATGTATTCAGAAATGAATTTTTCAAAATATCGCGTACAATTAAAATGTTTTATATATCGATGTTTAATTATACAGTTTTGTTTATTGTCCTTTTGCGAACAAAATTTTAGTTGCATCTGCTAATGACATGTACTGTAATCAAATAAATTGAAAAATACTATATTTTCTTATTTTTTTTTATACCAGTTTTACGTGTTTTCATTTACATTATAAAATTGCCTATTTAATAAATGTTATTTATATAAGTTTATAAAATTGCACACTTATAACAAATAGACGAACAAAGTAATAGTGGGAGAATACACTACTATCCAGTTTCTTAAGGAATCGGAACTTTAAAGGCGCTCGAGGCAGGCATGATGCGGAAATCAATTTCAAAGGGATTGGACAAACTGGAGCTATTTCCTGCTGCCTTGACATGATTTACATTTTAAATTGTATCGCGAAATACTTGAAAATGGGAAAAAATTTTACACAGATGCAAAAATATTTTATTGATACTAACAAGTGATTGTGAAATATCTAACTAATCCAGATTAATTTTCGCATTTATAATTGCAGCTGTTAGTCTCGTAACAAATCATTAAAAAATAATATATTGAAAATAAAAAAAAAATTTATTAAAAAAATATTATTCTAATTTATGAAATATACTTAATAAAGTGTAGCGTTACAATTGCTTCATAAATACACGATAAAATAAATTGAAATTATGTTAAAATATACATACAACACGAATCGATATTAATTTTCAAAATATTAAATAAATGAAATATTAAATCAAACAGTTGTTTTCTAAATTTTAATCATTTCATGTACATCTCATTATATTCGCGTTAATCCACGTTTCACATTACATACGCTTCTTTGATTTATCGCAAAGTTCAATATAACGAAACGGTTTCGCTGTTTCGAAGCAAATTCTTTATTCCAAAGGGTATGTCGTTATGTCAATATAACAGTAACAGCTGCAACTGTGCACATCCGCGGAGTAAATGTGCACAAAGACTTTCAAAGGCAGCAGGTTGTAAAGCCCATTTAGTGGTTCGATTTGTAGACAACGACCAAGCGAAAACGTCCCGGTCGCCGCGTTCATAAAAAAGTACCGCGGTAAGGTCAGAACGTCGCGCCAGCCAGCCAGCAGAATTCTAAAAAGTGGTAGTGCTTACTGTGCGGAGAGGTGGGGTGGAGTGGGTGATGGGGTTGGGTCATATTTCCTGGGGCGGCCGCGGGACAGATGCCGCCGCTTTACGAACTCGGCGTCGTCCACCATCCAGAATGACCCGAAGTCGTCCTCATAGCGCACAAAACACTTGTGCAATGATAGATTGGTGCGGATCGCGTTCTGTATACACAGACAAGACCACCAAGAAATAGAGAAAAAGAGAGTAAAAAAGACAAGGTTTCTGGTTGTTTTTTTTTGCAGTTGATTTGCGCATTTTTTTACGCTTTTCTTTCTTTCTTTCTTTAATTTGCGCTCGGCCCGCGCTCGCTGCTCGCCACCCTTCGTTACGGGGGATGGGCCTCACGTATTTGCGCGGGGCCGATTTATGCTTCCCGGGTCGCGCGTTTCACGGGCGACCCGAACGCACCAGCGACGCTGGCACGTCCCCTTTGCCGACGGCTCCGTCGCTCTTATCGTGTCGCCGGGATACACATACTAATGATCCCGGCACGATCTCGGACTTTTCAGAGAGAGCAAACAGCAGCACAGATTCGCAAAAAGAAGGGATGGAACAAATCAGAGAAAATAAAAACAGAGACGCAGAGTAATAAAACAAACGTAGTAAGGCGGCTTCCTCTCACTACCTGACAAAGTGCAACACTGCGGTTCTCACTCTGTTCCGGGGAAGGGGGGCAATTCCGCTTCCGGGCTTCCGGGGGCTTTTCGAGACTAGACTCGGGCCAAGAGAGACTTTTACTCGGCCCCCGCCGAGTTCTCGATCGGGTTAGTCGCTGCAAAGCTCACATGCTCGTTATGAAAAGCACACACGACGTATACTACGGATTCCCATCTCCGAGAGAACGTGATTAGCATCTCTAAACTCTCTTTCTATCTGTGTGTTTCTTTTTGTTTTTTTCCTTTCGTCTGTTGTGGCTCTTTCATCGGCGACGCACTTTCACGCAACATCCACGCACCCACCAGACTGCCGACTACCATCACACGACGACGGGCAAGTAAGAAGTTCACACACACGCGGGTTCAAACACAGTGATGACGGTAGTTTCTCGAGTATTTCAGTCTGCGTAAACATAAACTTATTTGCAAAGAGTACTGTGGAACTTTCCATTTGTCGCGCTACGTTCTCCAATTGAGACAAGAAACATTAAGGAACCCGAAATAAGAACTGTAGGTTACGATTTTGAAAACTTTTGATTTCGTTCGCTAATACGATAAGCTCTTATCTGCGAATTACGTTATAAACGGCACCTCGAGAAACTGCATGTTAGCAGCAAACATACAGACAGACGACACAAGCGACGTACAGTAAAGACTGTTATGGCGTTTAGGTGTATAAAGAGGTTTTATACACACACAGATCTATACGTATGAATGCGCACGTATCAAGTACAAACAGGTACAGTATACTATGAGAGAGATGTAAAACAGGGAAACACGACGTAGACATTTTGTGTAGGCGATCAAATATATATATATATGAATTAAAAAAAGAGAAGTAGAAAGAAATGCACAGGAGAGCGTGCGTGTATGTGCGTATACATACATACGAAGGCCACAAACGCATCGATACGTGCGTTCGCCTTTAAGTCGCATATATAGAAATATATATAGTATATATAAAACAGATATATAATATTAAAAATACATATATATAAAAAGAGCTATATATATATACGTATAAGATAGAATATTCTTAATATATAAATATGTGTAAATATATAAATATCAATATATAAAAGTATGTATAAAAAGTATGTAAAAAGTTATATAAATATGATATAAAACTGTAGAAAAATTGGCAGTATAGTAAAGGGGGCTGGGGGGGGGGTTGGTCAGCGGTACGACTATAAATATAGTAAAAGCGAATAAGAGTGAATATAAATATGATTTAAGTATATGTATAAAAAGACAGAGTAAGAGAGAGAAAGAGAGAGAGAGAGAGAGAGAGAGAGAGAGAGAGAGAGAAGTATAGATATATAAAGGGAAGGATTTCGGAAACGGGGTGAGATCATAGGGGAGTTTGTGACCCGGAGAAGCTGTTTCCCTCGATACACTCGAGAGAAGGATAGAGTGCGGGCTTCGGTCTCCGCTCGAAGAGAAAAGGAGCCGAAGGGAAGTAGTAAGAAATATCGGTGTGAGAGAAGAGAAAAAGTGAGAAAGAGAGAGAGATAGAGAGATAGAAAGAGAAAGAGAATAAAGAGAGTAAAAAGCGCGGTTGTAATAATTTTTTTTCTGATCGATGGGGGCATGGGGAGGGGCAACGTACCCGGTCGTGCTGCAAGCGCGCTGTGGGCGTCTCTTGTAAAACTCCACTTCGTCCACCGTCCATACGGCCCCTTTCACGTTTTCGACTCGCATGAAACATTTGTGGAGAGACAGGTTGTGTCGCACTGCGTTCTATACAAAATAATACACAGACTAAATAAGCAACGCAAAAAACGAACGAAGCCAACTCAATCACGGTCCCGGTAGTCGGCGAAGGGGGGAAAAGGATTCACGGTCGTTCGTGGACGCGTGTGTGTACGTGTACGTGCGGGCTTGTATGTTACGCAGGCGGTAGAGAGTCCTCGACATCGGGTGATGATGACCGATCACGCTGATGAGGCAAGAATGGATGATGATCGTGAGACCGAGGCGCGAGGTTGCTAAGTGAGACGTGCGATATTGTGCGTGTGCCGTATGATTTGTCGAGGTGCCAAGGTGCCAACGAGCAGCGTTGCGAACGATCTCGTTGAGTGCTCGTGCACGGAACACTCTGTGCATCGAGCGCGCGCAGAACTTTGATTAAACACATCTCCCGATGTTTACCGCATCGGTGTATCAATATCTTGAGTTAATATTATGCGAATATACGTATACGTTGCGTATGTTTCAAGTTTTTTCCTCTTTTCTTTTCTCAAAGCTTTTTTATATACAAGATATTTCAAATGGAGTTCTCAATAAAGTCTCGACATAATTGATAGAGATGTGCGAATCAAAATTTTTTTATGCCAAATTGAATCATTTGTTTGAATCTGAATTAATAACATTTTACTCGAACCGAATCGTTGAAACGTAACGTCTAATTAACAACATAATTATCGTTACATTCAATTTTAATATATAAATAATAAAAAGATTTTTTATAAGAAAAATACTAATGTAAAGTCATTTTAAATATGATTTTATAAAATTATTAATAAGTGATTCGTATTCGAAACCGTTAGATTTGAAATTTTCGTATAGTTAGAATTCGAACCATAGAGATTTAAATTTGTTGGAATAGTTCGCACATTTCTATAGTAATTGGTTAGCTTCAATAAGATTAAAATTTACCGCGATGCTAACAGAGAGGGATATAGATATAATTAAATAAAACAAATTTATCTGTCAATAAATACCGAAGCAACGTATTTTTCAATGTTTTTACCGTGAAACTAAAATCTATTTATTCAATATATTGGTAAAAATATATATAAAACGGGCAATAATAATTAAAGTGTTGCAATTTAATTTCAATTAAAGTTATTAATCCAATAAAGCGTATTTGCATATTAACGTTACGAGTAAACTTCGGTTATACAGAAAAGTTACAATCGCGCTCTCCCGAATATTTTATGACTTCATGCACTTTTGCACAAAATGACAGTTTCAGTCTTATAGTTGTGGCCTCGATCTATAACCTAGATCTTGTGTATTTCCTCGTTTTAATGCAATTCGTGTCTTTGCAAATAATAATTTTGACCTAGATCAATTTTAGGATGACCTGTTCAACAACGCTACTCTTGAGAGCTCATGTCAGCCATCTTTGAAGATGCGCAAAAAGTATGATATATTTAAAAACAGACATGTATAAATAAATTATGAAAGTGTCTGTTGCCATTTAAAGAATAACGAACAGAAATATTCGCAAAAAGTTCTATAATAGCTGTAGCTTTCATTTTACTTTGAAGTAAAATATATTTTTATTAATGTTGTTATATAATTACTGTATTTCTTTTGCAACAGAAAAATTAATTTAAAGTCATTCAAAGATAGATGATATGATGGCTACTTGGCATTCTTGAAGAACATAAGCAAAGCTGCCACCTTAAACTTAAATTGGAAACTTAATATTGCTGTATCGTTTCTACATTTTTTTTTAATTCAGGAGTATATTTTCCAACAATTTAAATATTGGAATGATAAATATCTTCAATAGCGTTTTTAAAGAAAAAGCTGTTCATGGAATGTAAATAGAGTTTTAGAAATGCTAAGCGAACAAATGAAATAACGCAAACTAGTAACAATAAATGTCAAATAAGCAGCGCAAATTACTACGCAAGTGCAATGGTGTATTTAAAAAAAAAAAATTCTCTAAAAATGCAATTATTCAGTCACGACTATTATCATTAAAAAATGGCCGGGCAAGTCTTCCAGGTGGCAGCCAACAAAGAAGAAAGAAACAGAAATCCGCAACGCGGTTGTGACATATATATACAAAAGAAATAATAGATACAGAAAAAGGTCTAGTCAACCGATTAGTGGCAATAATAACGCGATTGCCATCAATAATAATGGCGATGATGATCGGTGACAATGATGTCGGTGACGATGATGATGATGATGATGATGATGATGATGATGATGATGATGATGATGATCGCTGTTAGCACAGAAGGAAACCGACAATGAAATCGCGACGTCGAAGGCCGCATGAGGATGTAACGAACCAAAATATGATTAATCGAAAGAGACACGGTTTGTGGCATTCCTTTATCGTTAATGCACAGCTAAGTCATCTAAAATCTAGGGGCAACGACAACAATTATTCATGCCGCAGGGCCGAATATAAAGTTCGACGAGGCCGCGCGTCGATGACGTGTCTGTTCGCCATCCGCTATCGCCGGCGTGCTGGTCCCTCTCTGGTCTCGGCTCCGCTCCGCTCCTTCTCGTTCCCTCCCACTCTGTACGGCAAACCTGTTTGCGTATCTTTTTTTTTATGTTTTCATATACACATAACCATGCGAGGCGAAGCGTCATGGCAAACGTCAATTACTTTCACGCACACTCGCACACACGCAAAAAAACGCACGCGCGCAAACACTCTTGCCAACAAGCGGTTTGTCACGTCGGCTTACAAATCGATCATGAACCATCGGCACGTTATATTCGTTGCTTTCGGAGACCCGAGACGCGAAACATATTAAGTTTTTATTACCGTGCTCTGCGCGACGTTTAATCGGCAATTTTATTCGGTCGATTCGTTTCGGATTAAGTCAATGATGATAATCATTTAAATAATATACGCCCTTTTGTCAGAATAAAGCAATTCACGAGACTTCCAGCGAACACATCTCTATTATTATTTAATGCGTTTTTGATAACACGCTATTTCTCTTTCGAATATATTGGCAGCGATCACTTTAAACGATAAAATAATTGACGTAATGTGCCCGTAGAGATATATAAGATTAGTACAATAATCATCTGTAAAAACATTTCAATTCTATTTACCGTTGGTTTAGTTTTACTATTAGTTTAAGAGAATTGCTGTTATTCTGACACGCGACGCTATCGAGTGGTATGCGAAGGAGGGGAAATGGAGAAGAATATAATGACAGATGGCTCATAAATGACTCGTAATATGTCATATTTCACATGTTACCAGTTCTCCCCCCTTTTCGAGAAAGCAACACAACTATCATTACCAGCTGCTCTGCCCGGCACGTCACTTAGCCTGTTAATCCAAATCAATACATATAATTATCCGAAATTCTCCGATAAGCTGTCATCCTTTCTTGTTAAGCGCATTCAGCTTAATCCGCTCGTATAAACACAAATTGCGTGATTGTTTTATCCTTGTGACACTCCCGTTGCACAAACAGTTTCGTGCTAACTTCGTTCCAGTTAAAAGATGAGTTACTTCCACTTTATCGTAACTCTGCCGCTATTTAAAGATCACGTTTTCAAATATACTTCTGTTTTCTTATGAACAAAATAAAACCGCTATAAGAGGTTTGGAATATTTTACACCTTGTAAAAATTACTGGCTGCAATAGTGAAAAGTTAGAAAAAAAAAGAATTGTGACAAAGAAGCTACTGGATATTTAGAATTTCAAGTCAAAAGTCTATCCGTTTATCCGTTTCTCATTTAATATTCTCGCTTTGAAACGATTGTTTAATTATACTACTGGAATTGTAAGATATACCTTCCACGTTGCTGCGTTGCGCCGGAAGTAGCAGAATGTGTTTTGGAACCAGTTGTAAATTTCGTTGAGCGTCAGCTGCTTCTCGGGTGATTCGATGATAGACTATGAAAAGAGCAACATTATAATTACATTAACTTGTTCTATTCTAAGCGGTAAAACGTCATGACCAGGGTATTAAGTGCCCACGAACGAAGAGATACCCTACGTATACACGTTATTGATTCGCATATCGTATAAAATTTTTCAGTTTTTTAGATTACAATATTACGCGATATTACATTCGAAAATATTATAATTCTCTAATAAAATGTGGTAAATCGAATTAATAAATAATAAAATAAATTTTATCGCACCTAGATAATTGTAGCGTGTAACAAGCTCCAATATAAAACGTTATTAAATCGAAATAATATTCAACGTAACGTGCTAACTTTACAAATAAATTGAAAATTAATTCTCAGTGTATTTCACAAATTAATAAAATAATCACGATAATACAATTGAAATTATTTTATATCGTATAAGGAAAGTCCCCACAATGGCGCGCTATGTTAATACGACGCGATGGGAAAATGCGATATCCGGAGAATCCTTCGACAATTGTATTAACCACTCACCTGCCGAATTAAGGATGCATACGTGAACGGCGGTCTGACGTCTGCATTCTTGTAGAATTCTCTATTTCGCTGAATTTCTGAAACCGGACGCAACAAATTTCATTTACCCTGTACATTGTTAAAAGCAGTAGCGGATCAAAAGCTAATATTATTATTATGGATAACAAGTAATTAAACTCGTATCATAATTTTTTTTACGCAAAAAGATCTGAACAATGGGATCACAACAAACAAGCAAACTTTGTGCCGATTACACGAAATTATGAAATTATGATAAAATCGGCTCTGAAGCGCCGAGTAAGCTAAACTGTAAGCACTTTTCGCGGTATTTTCTTGTATCCAGAAAAATTAAACCGATTTATATACATTTATATTAAATTTTAAATAAATTTTTCATGAAAAAAAAACTACTATGAATATACATTTTAAACGGCAATATGATGTAATATAAGGTATATTATTTCGATTTATTAATTTTATACTTTGTAGTTTTTATTAAATTACGTTCATCTAAATTCTTTATTTTTCCAACGAATTTCTAAATTTTAAAATAAGGACTGATGATCAAATAAATTTAAAACTGTATGCAAAATATATCAAAAATATTAACTAAAAATCGGATAATCTCTAAAATAATGATGATTTTTATATCTGCAGAAGCATGCTCTTACAAAAAAAATTATATTGAAAGAAGGTAATCCAAACATTGAAGTTCTCTATATTTGATTTTTTTGCAACTACTACTTTTTTTTATAAACAATTCTACATTATAATATTGATCTATGCTTTTGTATTATAATGAAAGCTTACGTATTTGTTCGCAAAAAATAAAATTCAAACCAAATACATGGATCACCTCTTTCGCACTTAAAAAAAAAGCGACCAAAAAATGAACAGCGGCTAATTGATTTCTCCAATCCCAAGTGTTTGCATGGGGTTTTGGAACATTCGCGATCTTAATTGTCTCGGGAGTTATCGGTAAAATTAGGAAAATTGACGCTACGTGGAAAGGCGGGGTGGGTAAAGACGAAGAGGGGAGGTGAGCGCTCATGCAAGGTGCATCCTTCCGTAAGAAAATCTGTAAGCCACAAATGGGAATGTGGAAAATAGGTTGACAGTACCTTGTTGGACGTCAAGGCCAGCACGCTCCAGCATGTAGGGCAGCCCTACACGGTGGGGAGGGCGGGCAGCACAAGAAATAAGGAAACAACAAAAGCATCGATAAGAAAGAGGTTCGAGCTGGCGGATGAAAGAATTTAATTTTCATCTCGTATCACAATTTCTTTTCTTATCGTATCGCAAATTTCCTTGCATCCCTCTCTACACACCTATGCTCGTTCTACGCCGCCAACAAGGTGTCGAACACTGTCGCTTCACGTGACATAGTCGCTACCATAAGTAATCTGTGCGTGTGGTACAATTTACGAGAGGAAAAGGCACGAGACCAAGAGAGGACCGTAAAGAGCACTTGCTACAGGATCGGTACTTTTTTATTTCATCGGAGTGAATATGATTTTGTGACGAACTTCGAAATGCCAAGAGTAATTAAAAATATACATACAATCAATGTATAATTATTTTATTACCTAGGATTAAGAATGTATCGATTGATATCTCTCTTATAAGACTCTGCGCTATAAATGTGAAATTGATAAAATATACAATATCGTGTACAACTTTTTATCGTATACAATGTTTTAGTTATCATTGTTCTTTTTAACGCCTAAGCAATATAATGTTGCTTGTTTTTCAAATATAAAAGTCTGTACAGAGTAATTTGAAAAAAAAAGTAAGAGCTTCTCTTATTAATAATTTAACAAGAGTTGCATTGTAAATAAAGTTTTTCGTGATGGTATTTCGAAGTTCGCGCATCACTCCGAGTATGATCTTGTGATATCGTTACCTTCGTTAATATCTATTCCAGATCTATCGACGGCTACTCTGCGCCTTACAGTGCCCTCGTCATACAGTCCTACGAATAGTATTTAATTTCTGAATTGTCATTTCTTTCGTTTCACCTTTCTTTGAGACGATATTAATCCACTTCCAAGTTCCCGTGTGCATTTCAAGTATAAAAGCTATACGTTCGGAAAATGGTTATATAGAAAAAAAATATATATATTTTAATTAAGAACATTAAATATAGAGTACGCTCCTATACAAATAAATAAAATATGAAAACTATACAATAGGAGTTCCGCTAAAAAGGGACAATTTAATTAGGAATGAATTAATATCACTAAACTCGATATAATAAATAGTATACAGATAATGCATGTATGTTTCGCAAATTGCAATTAATAAAACCATTTGGCAAGACATTTTAAATACATAATGTATATACATCTATTTTTTCTCTTTACATATATTTACACATATAATTAATAATGTAAAATGTTTTATTAATAAAACAAATCATTAACAGTTCAGCACTCTTTGATAAACAGAAATTTCAATTTTTATTGATAATAACGAAACATACTATACATTATGCGTTGATATTTCGACGTACCAACAATTTACTAACACAGGATCGACCATTTTCCTTGAAACAGGTAAAACGGAAGAGCTGTCGCAAAATTGATCTCGAAAGAAAATTGATCTTGGTAACGCAAAATGTGCAACTCTGGCCCTCATTAGTAGACCCTCACTAGAAGACCCTCAAATCTCACCTGTTAGGCGAGATAATTAAAGAATATGATACGAAAAGATGATCTTACCTCCTGCCAAAGAAAGAGCCGATTTATCGCTGATACGCCGTCTGATTGGGCCAGCCATACTTGGCATGCTGCCAGGCATGTTGGGCATGGGCGGTAAACTGGACATGTTGGGTATGGTCGGAAGCGGCATCGGGGCACTGCCAACGGGGGTGTTTAACGACGGAGGTAGCTGACCACCCGCGGGCGACCTCACGGCGGACACCAGCGCGGACATGGATACTGGTGACACCTGAGAGACCCCGAAATTGGGTGGCGGCTGACTCATTAGCGCAGTGGAAAAATTTAGCTTTGGTAAATTTGAGCCCGTCTGAAAAAAGAGAGTTTTCGAAATTGTGGAGAGATGAGGACAACGATGATAAAAAATATGGGCATCGAGTATGAATTAAAATTGTTGAACGAATTACTTTAGAATTATAAATGCGAAACGAGAGAGATATTAAAAGAGACTTTATGTAATTTGTACACATTGCAAAGGTGGATTTTTGAAATTTTATTAATTTCATAAACTCAAAAAAATTAAAAATCTCACGGTTGTAACTTTGAAAATTATTGCACTCGAGCTTTTATCTTGTAAACCACACGAGTAATGTAACATTTATACTTTCTTCATAAATCTCATGATAAATGAAACTCGTATACATTTAACGCACTTAATACGAATATTCACATCAATTTATGCATTTCGCAACGAATATCTTATTACATATCATAGTACCGTACACGAGCAATCTGATCTCCGTAGCAGAACTACTCACACAGCGACATTAAAATAATTAAGCCGTCGCCGTCGAGCGTTGTCGCTGGGCGGAGGGCTAATGCGATATTGGTATTCTCCGACTGCCCAACTTGTTAGGGGTTTTAATTAAGGCGATATAAAATTACCGCGGCTCCGATGAATTATTAATGCAAACTTTATGTATAAATTAGCACTCGACTCGGCGGCACGTTAAAACTGAAACTCGCGTTGTTGTTAGCGGGCCGCGAGAAGCTCGTAAAATCTTCCAACGAGCTGGTCTGTCATGAAAATCCGGCTTTACGATCTCGTAGCAATATACCGCAGCGGAGAAAGTTTACGCATCGCGGTCGGATCGTTTTTCCGGGTTCAGCTCTCAGCATCCATTTTACAGAGAACCCTTAAGTGTATTATAATTGTGGATTACGATCAAAATTTTCTTTTGTTCCGTAACATAATATTCTTAAGTATGGTAGAAAAAATTATTTTCAATAAATGTAATTAATTCATTGTTCTTTTAACGAAGAAAAAGTTAGGAAAATGATATTTATAAATTATTCTTATTAAGTAATTACGATGTACAGTAAAAATTACGTCTGAATTTTGTTGCGATGATGACGTTGAAAAAAATTGAATATCTAAAATATATCGCAGAAATTGGCGTTTTCATAATTATCGAATGTCTTTTAATCAATAAATAATTAAATAAAATAATAAAATAAAATAAAGAAAAGTATCGAAGAGTAAGCATTATAAATATAATAAGGAGAACTTACCGATGACTCGGATGACTTTGGCGGTTCCGGGGAAGCCATTTGTTTTGCCATGTGCAAGTGATGCATCATGGCACCTAGTCGATCTCGCTCTTTTTGCAACTGAATTTCTAGCTGCGACACTACTTGCATCTGGACCCTGGCTTGTGCTGTCGATCGGTCATCCAATGTGTGCTCTGTATTTAAGTGTCTGTAATTTTTCAAAATTAATTACAGTTTAGTTCAGGTTGCAGTTTCAATTGATGCAATCATAAATATTATGATGCTGTAAAAATAAAACTTAAAAAATGCTAATTAAGCAACACTAAATAATTCGTAACATTTTAAAATTGTAACCACTTATTGATCCTTTCGTTAAACTGAATTAAATAATAAAAAGAATATAGGTATGAGTGCAATAAAATTTATATAAAATTGAAATTAATTTATTAAATTTATTATCATTACGTTTATGTTTCATATGCATAGAATTTTCATTTTAAGTTATTTAATTTAGCGTAATCTATTCTCTTGTCATGGCAAATCTAATGAACATAGGTACCATTAATTTAAAAGCTGTTTTTAAATTTTTACTTTGATTTCGAATCAAATGAGTAAAAATTAAATGATACACACGCAGTCTACGTTTAATAATAAAAAATACAAAAATGTAACAATGACAGTCATGCAATTATCTTGCGAGAGACGCAAAAAAATCTGCGCGGCGAAAAGCCACGAAAAATCCCGGGCACGTAACGCCTCCATTCTCCAACTACGGAAACTCAAACCCCCAGGAGACGCCAGGACAGAAAATTAAGCTTCGCCGCGTCGCAGGTAAGAGGATGGGGTGCCAACAACGCCAACAAGATTCCGTATTTAAGAATTTCCGTAATCCTTCTTCGTCGACGGAACGGACGGCTGTATCGACGAGAGTGGAGAGGAGTGGCGAGAGGAGCGGGTCGGTCGGTTGAAAGAACGAAGATGCGGGAAGGTCGAGGGAGCTCGAACGGACGAACCGAAGGGGGGAGTGGGACAGAAAGGGATTAGACTGAGGGGCATAACGATGCGGTCGAATGTCGTGAATATTAATGAGACAAAGGTAATTAGCGTTTTTCTTTTTTTTTTAAGTAACGGCTTGTTTGAGGGAGAGTTTGCACCGAGACGAGCTACGTGATTACGAAGGTTCCTCCGGATGGGATGGAGCATGCGGTTGCGTCTCGAAGCCGATGAGCGAAAGCGCTTGATGTCAATGAGATACGCTGACACGAGCGATTTTTCTACACTTTCTTTGCCTCATTCTCCCCAATTAAATTACCGACTTTACCCCTCCTATTTCTTCAGTCTCCCGTGTACGAGGTATTCGAAACTTCTTTCTCGCGTTTATCTATTTGCTTGAAAACGGTTTGCTCTTCAAAAATATAATAGACAATAACATCTGACTTGGTGCAATGCAAATTATGGATGTTTTTCAATTTGTTATTAATTTAAAAAAATTACGATAAGTTTCTTTATGTTAATAATAAGAAATACTAAAATTGTATTCATGAAAATTTGTTTAGTAGCTCTCTGGAAGAGATTTTTACCGAATTTGCAACAAAAATATTTGGATAATAGCGCAGATGATTTTTAGACGTCAAAAATACAGTTAACAAAATACATAGGAAAAAAAATAGATCGCAAAACTTACTTAAGGAATGCTTGATAGTCTTCACAAATTACTTCACAGCCTGGCCACTTGCAAACCCCATGGCCATAGAGGGGATGAACCTTGTCGTTGCAGGAGGCATCCAGCGGCTTCTCGTCCATCGGTGTTGTGCCGTTCACCTCGGACCGTCGGCTCGAAGCTATCGAATTCAGAATGCCTGCGATAGTTCGGCAAACGAACGTCGCATTCGCAAAAGTAAAACATAAGCATGGAAAATTAGAGTACCAAAACGAGCGCGCGCGAGATCAAAGGAGAAGCGTGAAACTATTGTTTTACCGTTCAATCCAGAATTGGATTTCGGCACATTGGAATTCTGATGAGATTCCGGCGTATCCGAGGGCTCTGACTTCCATGACGGTAGATTATCACTTGGTGGCAAACCTTGAAATTTAGAAAAAAAGCACTCATTTATAAATGATTGAAGAGATGACAATCGTCAGTCTATTTGTCACGGTGGGCTTAAGAATAATTAAGAAAAGACCGTGAAAACAATTAAAATCGAAATATCACAATATTAAATTCATAAGCAATTTAATAACATTAAAGCTGCTTAGATTATGTCTTAATATAAAAAAAACTCATAAATACTCAATCATAAATGCTTAAAGTAGATACTAAATCTTTCTCATCTCAAAGTAGTTACATGTGAAGTAAACATATGGACGAAAGACAAAGAAACGCGTTGAAAAGGAGGCATAGAAGGAATATAGAAATGCGAAAAGAGAGAGAGAAAACTGAAAGAGAGAAGATGGTTGAACTTTTGAGAGGAAACAGAGAAGACAGAACGTGCGATGGGAATGCTAGATGCACGGTCAAGAATAACAGCCAGATTTCGTTTCACATATGAACTCTCGAATTCGAAGCAACTAACGATGAATCACGGCTGCTATTTCGAAATGATTCTTTCGAACATATGTATCACGTATACATATGCACTTGACGTGTCAGAAAGAAGAACATCGTTGGAGCGAGTACCGGTTTGTAATTGAAACGCTTCTGCGTGAAAAGTTTTGTCCAGGATGAAAAGCAAGAAAGGAAGAACACAAGAACGGGAGAATGGAAGAAGAGAAGAAGGAAATGAAATTAAAATGAAGAAACAAAACAAAGAAGCAAAAAGACGCAGCACGTAGGAAAGGTTATATGGGAAATGCTGGATCGTTTTCAGTTTAAAATCAAAGGGATTTGCCTCCAATATCAAAGCCTACCTTCGCCTTTGTGCATGTGCTGCTGATGACACGTTACGACAATGACACAAGTATGTCACGCGTCGCTGCAAGTACACGCGTGTGTTCTGTTGCGATATGTGTGATTGCCTTCATACGAATTCTCATGTTTATGCGATGTAATCGTGTTAGAACGTAAAAGCGTGACAATAACACGCGAGTTAAGAATATACGTTGTGCATAATTCCTTTATCACAAACGTGAACGTGCATTGATGAAAACGTTGACTTCCAGGCGATAATAATATATACTGATACAGAATGCATGCAAAAGATTAAAATAATGATCAACGATTATTTTTGAACAAGTTGTTATTTGTAACGTAGTATTATTTTCAAATCGAAAAACAGGAAAAGTTCTGAATATTTTTGTGAATAATTCTTCGTTATGTATATAACGGGTAGAGACAATATACTCGCACAATTAAAATTTGTCCTCAAATCATGTAGATACAGTCATGGAACAATATCAATAAATTTTTTTTAAGAACTTTGTTTTAAAATGATTTTCTCAGATTTATTAATACATCTATCACAATAAAATATAAAATAATTTGATTAAGTTTTGCTAGTTTGATTAAATTTATTTACTTAAATTACTTCGAAATACCTCCTATGCTGCTTTACATTAATTAAATTCTAAAAAAAATTATCTCTGTAAATGCGTGTGTTCTTATAATATTTCATCAAAAACATTTTTTACAGTCATTTTTTTTATCATTATGAATGTATCTCTTGCTCATAGTACTTTATAATCATCCATAATTTAATCATATTTAAAAATTACTTTACCAGACATACAAAAATATTTTGTATGTCTAATGAAGTAATTGCGAATAAAGAATGTAAAAATATGTTTTTTAAAATTATGACGCGTAAATACCTGAAGAAGGATTATGGCCTTGAAGACTCAGCCCCTGCTGCAACAGATATTGCCTTTGTGTAATTTGCAGTTGCTGTATCAGCTGCTGTTGCTGAATCGCTAGTTGCTGGAGAGGCGCCGATGCTTTCTTTTTGTCCGCCGTTTGCAATAAATGCGTCTGCTGAAATAAGTTCAGCTGCAATTGCTCCTGCAGTTGCTGCATTGCCTGCTCCAATTGCTTCTTATTGAGCTCAGCCAGCTGATGCTGATGCTAAAACAAATCAAACGCCGACATGCACAAATATAAATATATTTTATATCATTTTGTTAACTCAATTTATATTGATAATTATATTACTGTAATATATAAAATTGGTATTATGAAAAGCGAACGGCTTCATTCGTATAATTAAAAAAAAACTCAATTATTTTTATTTTACAAACATTATATTAGCTACAGAATATGTCTAGTTAAAAAAAATACAGATAATTAATTAAAAGTCAAACGTCGACAGTTTATTATTAAACGTCAGGAAAGTGAACATTTCATTCTCTTGCCAAATTAGTTGGTCGGAATAAAAAGGAGAGGAAAAAAAGGGGCGGCACTTACGTCTTGGAATGATGAATAAATCACGGGCGTAGATAATTCGCGGCACCAAGGGGGCAAGAAGATAGAGGGCAGTTGATGGGTAGCTCGAAGACAAACAACGAGACACAACGGCTGATGGCGATGCTTAATTGCTTACCTCACCCTCCGGACTAACTCCCTCTGCCTATTTCATTTCTCGGTCTCTCTCGGTGCGCCTCGAGGATATTTTAAAACAAACTTCGAGGTACGCACCCTTTATCATATTACTATAAACGAACACTCTGCACGATTAATGGGCGCAAACACGTTCTCGCTAATAAGCATTTTCCATGTTCAGGTTAAGCTTACGATTTCTTTATATTTCGTATATTTACTGTGTACGTTTTTTTTCCCCTGTAATTATCAATTTTCATGACGCTCAAGAAATTTTCAAGCAATTCATATTTTCAACGGAGCTAGTCTACAATATAAACTTCGTATAATATTTATTAAACGAGCGTTAAAGTTAATGCTATATTGACCCGTGATCTTTGGAAGACGATTGATCGAAATGTCTCTAACTCGGCGAGGTCCGGCGCGCACTTCCTTTTCTTCGAAGAGAATAGTTTCTGCTACAATAAACTACACGGTGCCATGAAAAATATTTGTTGTCGCTTGCATTGGTATTTTTGGAAAGGAATATCAGAGTGCTTATTGGATCGTAGGCGCCAGGATAACACTGTGGCTGGATAGCAAAAGTGGTTCGCGCGACGTGTATTGTTATCGTAACGATATAGAAGGGACTACCTGTTTACACAGACCGAGTATCAACCCTCTCGCTACAGCATCGAACTTCCCGGCGGTCCCGTCGCCCGCAAATTGCGCGTACGCCGAAATTCAAAACCTCTTTTAAGATTAGCTTCCTCATGAAAGTGTCTTACGTTTCCGTTTCGTTTGTTCAATTAAGAGTTAAATTTTAGATACCGTGTCATTAAATTACACCGCTATATTTGTATCTTGCTGCAATCGCTCGAGTGGTATGCGAAATAAAATTCGTATGCGAAATAAAAGTTACGGAAGATTTCTACCGATAAATTTATCCATTAAGTAAATAATTCGGCGAAAGAATTATTTTTCGTCGAAAGAACAACTTTTCTGCGCGACAAGGCTACAACTCGTGATTATCGCCTCGGCCAATTTCTGAATTGATTAACGTTATTATTAGACGTTATTGGTGAAATTATGTATCAGTGACATCATATACGAGTACATATAATGAATAAATCGATAGGAGTGAATTGGGAAAACGTTTTAGGAATAATTAATTTATATCGGACTACTGATTGCTTTGAAGGCTAATTGTTTCTCTTAGTAATATGAAACCTCCTTTTCATTTTACCAACAATGTAAAATAAAAACAATTGGAAATTTTACTTACATTCTTTAAAGAGGAGAAGTAACCGAACCGCTCCTGATTAGATGCATGATCGGAAGATGAATCCTGCAATTTAACAGAAAAATAAAGCAATAAAATAAATAATAAATGCAAAAACTGTAAAAACTAAAGCAAAGAATTTCATGTCTTGCAAAATCATATATGTATAAGAACAAAAATAGATATAAAACTTATTTTTTTTTAATTAATTGATCATAATATTGATGTGTTAAAATTTTTAGAATATATGAATTTATTACATATTTACAATTGTGTATATAACAAATAAATAAAAAAAAATAAAGTTTACTATAACAGAATTTAAATAATTTATTCATAAGAGATACGATATGCAAAAGAGGGTGTTATCATTTGTGTACATATTAGTATTCTTTCTGGTATCTCACATGTATCATGCATTTACAAATAATAAGCAAATAATAAAATTATTGCGTCATGTAGAAAAAAGAAACCTAATAAGCAAATAATCATCATTAAATATTCATATACATGCTTATCAGCAAGTGTTCACAAAACACCAAAAGAAATTAACGAGGACAAATGAAATTCACCTGATGGTGTTGCTGTTGCTGTTGCTGCATGTACAACGTGTGCTGCTGCATAAAAGACTGCAGTTGCGTGGGACTGAGTATGTGTTGCTGCAGCAGTTGTTGCATCTGATGAAGGCCGCTCGCCGAGCTGAGCATCATCTGCGAGGGGGTCTGCGACGGCGGAGCCCCTGGCGGGCCACCGGGTGGCGGGCCCTGGGAAGGATTCGGCGGCGAACCCCTCTGTGGGGCTTGCGGGCTCTGATGCGGGCTAGGTTGGGGCCCCGGTGCCCCTGAGCTAGGCTGTTGCGACTGCTGCGTGATGATTGGTTGCTTTTGCTGGGTCATGGGTGCTGGTGTCACTGCGTGTCCGGCGGGACTGAGCTTCCCATTGCTTTGGTACTCGATGCTAAGATCTTGCTGCTGCTGTTGCTGTTGTTGATCAGCAACGCCGCTGCCACCGCCGCCGCCGCCGCCTCCGCCGCCGCTGCCGGTCTCCGTTATATTGCCTCTACCGGAGTCGCGATTACGGACCGTAGATAGGCGATCCCTGTCGCGGCACTCGCGGTCCCGCGACGAGAAGACGCTGTCGCGCGATTGCTGTTGCTGCTGCTTCAGGGCTGCAAACAGCGAAGTAGCCTGCAATATGAAAATGGAGATCGAGAGCTCGATCAAAGGCTGTTGCGAGCTGCCTCGTGGAGGGAATAGCAGTTACACGTCCGTCGAGAAACATCATCAAAAATCCCAGTACTACTATTCTAGACATCCGGATTAAAATCGACCGGTATTTATGTAACGGCAAATTTCGAGATAAGAGACGAGAGTTAAATGAGAAAGATATAGCGCGCGACGCGGTACCATGAGGGAGCAAAAGAACAGCTCCAGGCGGAATATTCATGATATAAAAGCCACGTAATGTACATGCGTTAAACTTCTACCGTATTTTGAACAATATTGATCTTATCTAATGGTATTCGAGCGCGCGGGCCAGCCTCGGCTGCTCCGTCATCATTGGCTGGCTCGAAGGAAAACTCGCTGTTGTCTGAATGACGTCGGTTCGAGTCTCCGCGGCTGTTTACACAGCGGGATTTGTTTTATTAAGTTCCATCATCAAGCAGATTGTCGAGTGTAAAGGCAGAACCGAGCTTCTCTTCTGCCCTCGCTTCCCGCGAGGGTCGAAACTTTCGGGCGCGTTCCAGATGTCTCGATAAGTTCATCACTATTATTGTGTTATTGTATGATATAATGGGGCGGTATTAGACAATGTTCTCAGAGAAATTTATTACCCTTCATTACCATAAGATGTATATTTCATCATAGAAATATATATAACCGGGCTTTGCGCTTTCACAAGCTTGGCAACGGTGATCAATGTGGTATGTTCTAATGTAAAGACAGTTCTTGTGTAGATAATGATATCTTTAAAAAGCATTGTTTTCATTATTTGCTTATATAATCCTTTGTACATACGATTCGATAATTTTGTCCTGCGAATTTTTTTTCTTTGCAAAACTGTAGTTAAAAGAATTGTAATTTATATACAAGTTTTTGAAATAAACAACTATATTTTCTAAAGTTATAAAGTATATGTAAGAGTCAGTGAAGAATGTTTCTATATTTGAAAAACAAATAAAAAAAAAAAACGAACGACGTTGTGTGTAGATAAAACAAGAGAATTACTATTTCTCATAAACAACAAGATGTTATCAAAATAAAATCAGAATTTTAATAAATTATTTTAATAAAATTTTAAGGGTTTGAATTTTATTGCACGATAAATAATATTTATTATTACAGAATAAAGTATGGTTATATAAAAAGACATTTCTCACAAAGTAAATTTCGAAGATTTAGATTTTAACTCTTATGTGTATGCAGGTGATTTTTATTGGTTCATTAAGCAATTTAAGTTGTTTCTTACAAGATATCAAATAAAAAAACTATCCAACAATAACTTTGTATTTTACAGTACATGTAAAATACGTATTAATAAATCGCAAATCCAAATGAAACGGGTTTGTAAATCAATTATATCACGCGTCAGTCTAATCAATTGCTTGTTTTTCTAAACATTTGTCTTAAACATCTGTTATATCACGTACATTATAAGCAAAATGATGCACAAGACACGTTCGGCTGAAAATATTTCCAATTTGAATTTGTTGGCCTTGCACTTCGTGCCTTCGACGGGACCGAATTGCATAACAAACAATCATCGCGCAACAAAGTAATTACCACAAACACACGTGTCTCAGGGACACATCGCTTGTACAAATATTTATCATCGCGAAGATCCATCGGGCAACAGAACAGCAAAATAGCTTGTCGAAGACGCTCGTATGCGTTTTCCACGATGTGTTTATTCCGCGAATATATTCTTTTGTTTTTTTTTATTTTTATTTTTTTATTGCGTCGTTACACAGCGAAACTTTTGTCAGGTTTACTAGCATTAAAATATTAAATGATGCGAAACCGCTGACTCCGTCAATTGTGCTTTAGTCGTCGAAAACAATCCAACAATCAACATGCACGGCATAAATGCGTTTTTAATAATGAAATGCTGCTTATAACTATATGCTGTTTATAACTATGCTTCGTCATAAAAATCTCTTAAATACAGCAAAATGTAGTTTTTACCATGAATCCATATTAGTGCAAAAAATGTAATGCATCGATACAAAGGATTGATTTTTACAATGCATAATAATATGAAAAACAGCACATTATGGGTATCTCGAAACCACTTTTTCAGCTATTTCAAGTAATTCAAAAAATTTCTAAATATTCATGAACTTACTTTCAAGTTTCTAAAAAAAAGTCTATATTTCATTTTGGAAATAAAAATGTATAACTTATTTATCGAAGATTAATCACACAAATTAAGTAAAATAGTTATTTCACTTACATTTTACAATAAATGTATATAAAAAGATAACTTTAGAATTTTCTTTAATTTACGTATGAAACTTTAAAAAAAATACACAAGCTCCAATTTTTTCAGAAAGTATAATTATTCAGGCGTAAAAAAATGAGTGATTTTCAGTAAGCCAAATAGGAAAAATCGAGTGCGACACTAAAATATTAAAAAAGCGTTTTTTAATATTTTAGTGTCAAAATAATGGTCAACGTTGTCTTGCTCGTAATACGATTCGACTTATCAATTTTGACTTACAAAACTTTTTTTTTAAATAAATAATTTAAAAAAAATGATTTTTAACGCACAGATATTCAGACATTGGTTTAAAATGGAAATAGAATATTTGAAACTTTTACAAAATTTTTACTTTTTACAAGAAAGCAACGTTGCTTACAGTCCTGGGTCACTGATGTCCAACACAAAAATGAATTTAGTTTATAAGGAAATTGATAATTTTCTTCCTTATAAAGATTTTTTAGAAGAGGATAAAGACTAAGATTTTGGGAAACTTACATCGACAGAAATTAAACGAACACGAATTATCCAGTTTAGGGAAAGGAACTGAAGCTACCAAAAAATATTTATTTAATTCATAGTACACACGATTGAATCATTCGTGTTTTACACATTTCTTTTCTTTGAAATACTAGAAGCACTTATTAATTGTAATATACTTTTCTTTAATACGCAGCCTTATAAATATTTTCAAAAGATGTTAAAGTATGTATGAATCACTTAAAAATGTTGTATACTAATAAAAATTATGAAAAATGGATCCTAACACTAACGATCCATCCGCGTGTAGTTAACAGCTATTTTATCTTTGCCTTCAGGTATGAAAAATTTTTATGTCGATTTATGCTGGTCTACAATGATTAGCAAGCACTTACGCAATCTCTGCAATTTAGCCAACCATCGCTTGGTCTTCTCGAATCAAGCATCCTGTCAGCCACCGAAGACGTTTGCGAAGACAAATTTAAAATACGTTTGCCTTCACACACGGTGCTACGAAACGATTGTCTTTCGGCCGAAAGGCCGTGTGTCTCTTGCAAATCCAGCATGCCGAGTCCTATGCTAATCTTATTTGTGTACGATTACGTATGTTTATAACATGCAAAGAAATTCCGCGGCGCGCGTTATCAGTGTTTAGTCAGGAGCGCCAGCGCGTGGCGTTTCAGGCCGAGTCTGCGAGGCAAAGGAAAGAAAGGAAAGGGAACAGAAAACGGTAGAGTCGCAGGCGGCGAAGGAAAACAGAAGTAAAGGCACTCGTAGAATTTGGTGCGTGTGAATGTACTGGAGCACATTCGAGCACTTTCGTTGTTCTTTTCGTTACAGCTATGCATTTCTACGCTTCACACAACCAAGCAGCTCAATTTCTTATTCATGCAATGGCGGTTATTATGCAAGTATTAGTATGTAGAATCAACGATTATTATTACTAAACATGATGGCATGTGGCAAAGCTTAGAATTTTAATTATTCGAATGAAATATGCATGATGTGTCATTATTCAACTTGTAAAAATAACAATGTTACTTTTTCTAATTACGAAAGTAACTAAGTATATATAACTAAGTGCTGAAGTATATGTATCAAGTTACTAAATATTTAAAGTCTCTTTACATCTATTTAAATACTTGCGAAGATTAGTGTACAAGATATAAAAGCTATTTTTTTACATTAATCGCCCGCAACCCCCATTGATAAAGAATACGAAACCATGTGCACTTTCAGATTCCGTGAGACATTATTTGCCCACCCGAAATTAATGAAATGCGACGATCGGCAGAACTGTTTAATCCACTTCGGTTCGCTACCAGTTCCCCGCAGAGGTCGACCTTTAATTCCTTAATTAATTCCAACCCCGTGTCTTCCTTAATGAAGAAACGAAGAATCTTAACCCGAAACCGCGACAACGCGGAAGGGATGACGAGTCTCGTTACTCGCGGAAACGTAAGAGTTTTCAGGGGGAAGCGGGTGGAGGGCAAAAAGGGGAAAAAGACGATAAAGTTCGACGTGTGTACACGAGGGGTGGGAAAGGGGAGGGGGAGGGAGAAGGGGCGGAGGAAAAAGATATAAGAGTGCGGAAGAATGAAAGTATAAGAGCCGACACTGAAGGACCATCGTCTACAGATAAGAGGGACTCCTAAGACTCTTTTAAGAAAAGGTTAAATAAAGGTCGGAGGCTGCGCTTGTTGTTGGCTGTTCAGATTCCTTCGACCCGCGTTCACCCCCTCGCGCGTCGTCATTCCCTCGCGGGTACCAGCGCGTAACCCTACTTATTTGAATCCCGGGGTGGCTTCTTCGAGTTCAACCCCCTCGCGCGGCCTCTCATATCTTTTATATATTAGAATTTTCACCAACGTTTCCTCGCAAAAGCTCCGCTCTGTTTACTGTTTGGATTTATTCCTTCGCTCTCCCGCCGCAGCAACCACTCTTGCCGAAACTCCCGCGGCTGTATATGAGTTCCTTAGGTACATCTTCGACGTGATACTTTCGGTTATCAACATTGCCGAACTCTCTATTACACCTATCTGGCTAGCTGGCATAAAGGTATCTTCGTCAAAATTAGGAATTCCAATCTCTGACTCGTCACTAGTTTTGCCAAATGCTGAACTAATCAGTTTTCATAAATGTACTGTAAAACAGTCTACAAAATTCAATCTTTTTTTATTTCATCATGAAGTGAGTTGAAACAATTCGAGCATGTCTTCAATTCAAAAAATTCGCCCTATTCAATCTTGAGACCGTGTCCAAACTGTCCGAAGTGTTAAATCACTTGATATCTCCGAGCATTAGGAAGAATGTTATATGAGATAAAAAATAAAATCCTTGAAAATGTAACAATAAGATATTTTCAAATTTAGAATTATGTATCAATCTAATTGTAGATATTTTAATAATCTGCATCTAACGAAGAAATGTTGAGAGAGATTTACTAAGTATCTTGTAGAAATTATGCATTCTGTACAAAAATGTAATATAATCATCTAATGGCGCAATTGTCACGATTTAATAACGAGCGATCAACGTCAATCGTTTTGTAATTGCTCGCTAAGCGGAAAGAAAGGAAGCTATCGATATCAGCCGATAGGCGGGAATGAATACAAAACGGGTATCGAAATTTCTGTTGTGTAGGCGATTGTTCGATAGCCGGTGAACCTCGGCCGTGTTTCAAACCGGTGGGATATCGTTAGATTTTAAACTCGTTACAGGCACGCTGTCAGGAGTGTTTATTCAGCGCGCTTTTCTGCATGTCGACGATGCGCGGACTAAACTACGTACATCGAGCCTCGTTCCATGCTTCGTGTGTGCAGACTCGCTCGCGTTACGGATACTTTTGCATGGAAAAAAAGCCAACGAAAAGAATTCGGACGTTTAAATTGATACCGCATCGACGATCTACTTGCACAATGAATCCAAATTAGATTCCATGTCGATTCTTTATTTGTATTTTGCATTCACCTGCCTATTTTGCTTCAGTTTTCATACACATAGCCGTTTTGTCAGGCATTCAATTGGTACAATTACATAAAAATTTTTCGAATTTAACTTTGTCTGAAAAGCGACATTTTAAATATATCACTTAATACACACATGAAATATTTGTATCTTGCATATTTCTGTTTTTTTTTATATTTTGTCAGTTACATATTATTTTAGTTAATAACATTTATATACAATTTTATTTTGTAATACACAATGCAATAAATGCTTTCTAAAAATATTAAAATGTATAAAAAATTCAACAATTTTTATATAATCTTGATTGAAGCGAGTTTTTCGCAACAAATTCTTTACAATATTTTGAGGAGAGATCGGTATTATCAATATTAAATTGATTAGGTTTAATATTGTGATATTATTACTCTGGTTCAATTTAAAAGCTGCGTTTCAAGAACGAAACGGCACACAGTTTGAAGAATTAGAAACTCACATAAGAAATATTTGAGCACTCTATTACGACCGTTGGCCTTTTTTCGATTCTAACTGTTGTACCATCTTACTTCTATTATTATTTTTATATACTTGTAAGAGTGATGAAAATTAATTACAAACACAAATAATCCATGGTATGTAGCAAGGTGCGTAAAATGCGTTAAGTGATGTAAAAGTTAATTATGTATCTACCAAAGTATTGATATATGAAAAAATCAAAAATGTCAAATTTAATTTAATTTTTATTGAAGAAAATAATCATTTCTTTATATAATATATTATAATAGATAAGAAATATGAAACGGCTATTCTCCAGTTAAATTAATTTAAATGTGTTACAAGCAACAATTACATGAACAGTGTGAGCAATATAAACATATGAAAATATTTCTAGACAGAGTCATACAAGGATAAGATAGATACCGTAAACATTATCATATATATGTACGAGGTGATTTCAAAAGTTTTACTCGATACTGCGGGTCCTCTCAAGATACAAAAGAATAATGGAATTAAAAACCGGAAGACCGCATTCTCAACTGGATTAACACCTGGTCCCCTAACTCGCTTTATCTCGCCGGAATTCTCTTCTGGGTTTCAGTCGTAAGAGCAAAAAGGGAAGAGAGTAGCGAAGGGCAAAACAAGGGCTGGCAAGGTGTCCCTGTCTCTCGTTTCGTATTCACGCGGTCGCGGGCCAATCAGAGACGCGTCTCTTTACACCCGCCTCCTGTTGACGTTTGTCATAATATTTTAATATTAAATCGCGTTACGGGCAGTCATGCGCTCGCATAATCAGACGTTACTCACTGGCCCGCAGTGTGTGTAAGAGTCTTACGAACGTGCGCGAGGGGAGAGAATGAGCAGACGCGACACGGGTATTCGACGTCCCCATCGTTTCGCGAGAAATGTGGAATACAAATTACCCCGCAGATTCCGATTCCCTGTCGCTATCATTGCCAAGTGTTCGAAGAGAGAACGAGAATTTTGGAATAATAAGTAACTGGGGACGATTGAAAGTGTTTGCTCGAAGCGCCCAACTTATGCGTTGGAGATGCAAACAATTGAAAATTTTCATATTTGATGTAACATCTATTTCACGTCCCTCTTTCTCTTCAAGAAACTTACACATTATAAATAATTACATTTTTAAATATAAGATGCACACATAGAGAGCGAGAGAGAAAGAGAGAGAGACCACGGTTGGTCGAACGAATTCGAGTTGCGCAATTGGAAACGTTCAATTCCCTAACGAAAGAGTGCCCCAGCAGCCCGAGTGAAATGTGTCCGCAACTTTTTGCACTTCTCATTCGCGCCGCGCCGCAAATGTCCGTCTCGGAGAAAATAATCGCGAGAGGTGAGTCGCGTACAGCTAGAAACGCCACTTACGCCCTTTCGGGGCGAGCGAAGGGACGTCCGCCGGGTGACTTGACGTCGCTTCTGAAAAGGACGTGCAATATTGAGAGGAATTAACGATTCCGCGGGCGTCCGTTTTGGTCCGACGGTCCGACGAACGTTTCACGTGCCGGCTGCGGAAAAGAGAAAAGGGGCGGAATTGCCTGGGCGGTGGTGCGGGCAGGTTTCCTGGGACGATTGACTAGCCGTGGCGCGGATATTTGGAGAATGGCTAGGACCAAGCGGACGGAATGTCTCTGGTCTCAATCGTTAACGGGCTGTGTACATTATAGATGGCCCCGTGATTGGTTCGTCAGCCTCTCAAAAACTCGAACTCATCGCCGTCGACCTCCTCCGCCTTCTCTCTACCCTCCCTCTCCCTCTCTCTCTCTCTCTCTCTCTCTCTCTTTCATTCTTCCACCGAGCCCTCAATGCCGGAGTTCCGGAGTTACCTGGTCGCCGTTACTCGTTTCGAAGGTTTATTTTAGTGCAGCGCGACGCGACCGAACGGATCACGATGACGACCCTGGACGGACTTCTATCGGAGCTGATTCTCCCGACTGACAATGTAGAAGCGCCCTTCCATTGGTATCAATTAGTACGATTCGCTAACCTTCGTTCGCCAGGATTCCGCGGCTCGGTCCGTTCTCTTGCAGAGTTTGTTCAACGTCTGACGGTGTCTCGGTCGTTACAAAAATTCTTGATTGAATTATCGTCATCGTTTGCTATCGCTGAATTGCGTGCGACAAAATTTTCGATAATACGATAATATGATATCATCAATTATTCAACCATAATTCTGAATATTATTGGAGCAATAGAGAAAAGTTTTAAAAAAACAAAGAAATCTTCGATAATATGTAATAACTAATGGTACTGTAATAATGTTACTAGTAATTGCTTCTTAATATAACGCGTATAATCCTACAGTTTTACACAATTATTTACAAATTTAGCTACACCCGAAAATAATTATGTTGAATCATTAATTATATTATGGACGACTAAGCACGTGAGCAGTGCTGCAAAAACTTTTAACATTCTAACAACTAGTTTGAGCGTTCTACATAATTATTTTGATGGTCTAACGAAATTATTCATAGAGCCGTAGCTAACTAAATTTTTAAATAATTTAGCAACAGTTCTATTCTTTCCGTGTATTTGAAAAGAAAATCTTTCATTGAAGATAAATACCAGAAACAGTTTATAGCCATTTCATAGCTCGTTTTAGCATATTCTCCACTTCAGGACAATTAATGGTGCAAATAATCATCGCGTCGGTTCTATCCGCAGGAAAATATTTACGCGAGTATTAAATATGTTTACGTTGCTCTTGACGTATTTTATAAATGAGGAAGGCCTTGTGTGAAAAAGAGTGGCCTTTCGGCGCTCTCGGAATAACGTGACGGACGCGGCGCAAAGGAAGAAACAAAGATCGCTGGCATTATGCAAGGTAAACGTTGCCCGCGGTATGCTCTCCCGTAGGTATCCGCTGTCTGTGTGTACAGGAATTAACGCATAGAGGTGTGGGACTGTCGCAGCTGGATAGGCGAGATACAGGAGATCGACGCTGTCCAGAGAGGATGAAACCGAAGAGGCGGAGGGAGCGAGAGAAAGTGTGTGCGTGCGGACCCGCGAGAGCGTAGGGCCGCCTACATCGACGTAGGGTGAGAAACGGATGAACAGAGAAACCGGGACAGAGGGTGCATCGGAGAGAGTAATTTCGACATTCTGCGGGTTTGCTTACATCCATCGGTTCAGTGATTTCCGCGTACGCGTCGCAAAATGTGCAACGTCGCGGCGTCGTACGTGTTGCCGCAGCGGCAATCTCCAATTTCTTCTCTCCTTTCGGCAGAATACGTGTTTCCGGCCGGATATACAAGCGATAAAAAAGAGGATTGGAGTGAATTTATACAAAGTTCTTCTCACATCTTGCGAGCCACACTTTGTTTGCTTCTTTGATTAATTTTTCGACCTCTTTTCAGTAAAATGTTGTAAAAAGGTTCATCACGTAATTTGTCATGTTAAATATTTCGATAATTATTGTTTTTTCAATTGCTTACTCTTACAAAAATTCAAATTAAATTTCTGCAAGGGTAGTTCTTAAAAAAGACTTTATTTCGAATCATTCGCAATTTAAAGCTACAAGTTATGTTTCAAAATTATTTTATGTAGATGTGTAATTATTAAATCTTAATCATATATATTATTATCGTTATTATCGTGAAACTCGTGATAACAATTAGAAAATGGCAAGTTTATAATTCTTGAGAATAGAAATGAAAAAAAATGAGCAAAATAAAATTTTATTTCTATATATAATACATGAAACAATCTGTTGTTCCATCGAAACAATATTTAAAGTTTCTCTTCCAGGAAACAGAGAACTAAATGGATCCTTAGGCAATGGCCAGGTAATCTCTTCGCGCCGGAGGAGGTTGTGTTTTACTTTCATTCCGATTAATAATTCAGTATCAATTAGTGGCCGTTTGAATTATGAAGAGACCTTTCTTCGCTCCTGACTTTCCGGCTGGCGGATCTCGTGGCTTCCTTGCCAAAGGAACGAAGCAAAAAAACACGAGAGGTCGACGGGATACTTGCGCTCGGATCTCGCGCGCGGCGTATTGCGCGCCCGCCCCGTGTTTTTGATTAAATTAAGTCAATTGCCGTAATAAGTGCGCCAGCACATCTAAAGCGTATGCTTTTACTTGATTAAGAGATAATTATTCGAAATGTTAAGGGTGACAAACTTTTAGGTAATCTTCCAGCTCTTTTCCTCGGTGGAAATTTTCCATCGCGGACGTAAAATCAAATCTAATAAGTGCATGTATATGTAACTTCAAGTTGAGTCACAATAAAAAGACCGCGACGGTGAAATCAAGCCGCGTATCAAGAAGGATGCGTAAAACGTACGATAAAATGCGCTTCATGTTTTAAAACTCTTTTCTACGTCCATTTTCCGAAAAAAGGTAGCTCAAACAGTGCCACGAAGGAACAACAGTTTTCAGACTCCCGTTGTAGTTGTACAAACACCGTTAGACTTCCCCGTTACATCGAACGCGATATTGTAATATCGAGCAGCGGCAAACACGACTTCTATTAATTCCATTTTCGCAAAGATACAGTAGATTAACGAAGGATAGTCGAGGGGGTAGCGAACGAATAAGGGAGGGAGGAGGAGGTATATATAAAGAGAGAGAAAGAGAGAGAGAGAGAGAGAGAGAGAGAAGAGAGACCGCTGAAAGAACATGCTGGACCGCTAGAAGCCCTCGCTGATGCAGTGGAGGAAAGGAAAGGCTGACGAAGGCAAAACCGCCCCTGAAAAGTCTCAGGGGTGGAAAAGACTGGGACGATGGTTACCGCCAAGTGGATGTAATTTTTCCGTTGTTTGATTTTCATTAACGACTTGTGGCCAACGCGGACTGGCAACAACGTAGCTCGAAGGCAGGGGAGGTCCAAGAAACGGGAAATTATGCTCCACCAAACAGATGTATCCTTTATTTCATTTTCTTCGGCGAATGTAGTCGAAAGTTTATTCCCGCCGCCAGAGGCGGCTACGCGCTAATGGCGAAAGTCAGCAGGAAACAAAATATCTCTCGTGTTTTATCGCTCGGCATTATCGTCCAGCTGCAAAATATCCTGAAATAAGGTCAACGAGGAAGCTACGAAACGAGGTATATTCAATATCGGAGACAGAGTGGCATAATAAAACGAGAAAATCAATTTGACAACCTTTAGTTTGGACAGTTCCTTCGAACGTAATCCAATCAAGAAAAGCTTCAGTTGTTAGACAGGTAGATAGAGAGATACATAAATATAATTTTATTTCAGGATTATTAATTTAAATATTCTTTTGCGTAATATATCCCAGAAAAGTGATACGAAATTTACGTAACTTGTCCAAATAATGTTTTTAATTTAGAAGAGTAAAAGAGACTTAATACAAATTTAGATAATTTCATAATTAATTAAATTTTAAAAGAGAGCTTAATATTATGACAACTTGTAATATTTTCGTTATTAAGTGACGAATTCTCATGATTACTTACGAAATTGTTATAAATACATTTGTCGCAATTAATATGATATTAACTTTTAAACGGCCGGCATTGGACCTATTATAATTCCCTTAGAAAATTCCCGAAATATTGTACTTATATCTTCGATACAACCTATATAATAGGGAGTCCTCCGTAGCGTCTATATTTAGACTTTCCGGCCGTCTAAAGGTTAATACAATAACCGACATTTGTCAAAAATAATTTTTACTTTTAGGCATTTCAAAAACTTTTTAACACCTAATGCTAATTTTACATTAAATTTGGTAAATCTTAATATATTTTCGCATTATAATAAAATTAAATATGTAAGAAAATATATATGTATGTATAAAAATACCGAGACTAAAATCAAGAGACTATCATGCTCATATCGCAAGAGAATTAATTACTTTTTTCTGTAACTCAAAAAACAAAAAAATCACTTTGTTCATTTTGTAATCTAAGCGTAGAACACGTGTTTCCCGTATGTATCGGAAAAGCATGACATAAGGACATATGTAAACAGGAAACTATCGAGCCGGCTGTCTCTCTTCCTCTGTCGAGAAAGAGCAGCCCTCGCGCGATTTTCCCAAAAAGGCCACGCGGACGCGATAAAAAAAAAGGCGCGGAGTGAATAATGGAAAGTGGCGAATTCCTTTTCTGGTAGTCGCGGGGCAGACGAGCTCCATTAAAGGTCTCTAAATCCCCGACGTATCCCGCCCCCTCGCGCTACGCGATTCACTCATCCCTGCGACCCCCCGAGCCCTCTCGTAACCCCGCCGCGTACATGGACGGATCATGACCCAGCATACGGGCGTTCGCTTTTGCTCGTAGACGCATATTTATTCGCAGTCCATTTTGGTTTGTTTGCACAAACGAGAGAGTCCGTCAGGCCGACGACGGACCTCCGACCGCCGCCGCCGCCGTCGCCTGGTCGCCCCACTTTTCCGGGCACTTCGCTTTTGCATTCCTATGCCCGCCCCCATCCGGGGGATAAAAAACACAAGGGAAGCTGATCGTCCATGTCCTTGACGTACTTTCATGATCACTTGCGAAATCGCGTCGTGAGCCTTTCAAATATACTTTTACAGCATTTGAGATGGTTTCGTCTAACGATATGATCTCTATTTTTACCCTTTATTATAGAACACTATCCTGATTACGGCAATATTTTTCACAAGAAATTCTTTGTAATGTTTTAAGATGCTAATAAGCATCTCGAAACATTGTAAATAATTTATTGGCTAATTAGCATCATTGTCGAACTGATAATCAATTATTTTATTTATTTCCAACTTTAGTTCATAATCGCATTTCAAGTCTGACAGTAATCGGTATGTAGCTTACAGAATTGAACATGCATTCAAAATTTCATATAAATTAAATAAAAATATTATTAGCAACCAAGATCCATATTTGGCGCTTCTCTGCATATTTACATTTGATTCAACCGATATATGCCAATATAATAATAATTTTTACTAGAATTATTATTATATAAAACAAAAATTTATAATTTTAATTAAATTGTGAAACAAACTATTACAAGTGTGTAATCATGCGAGCAAAATTCAATTAAAATTCTCTTGATATTATTTCTCGTAAAATATATTTTTCTGCTCGCGAAAAGAACATATCTTAATGACAAATAATAGTGACGCAAAAGAGAAGCGCGATTAAGAAGAACATGGTACGCAAAGGGTTGGAGTATTCGCAAGTAACGTCAAACCGTTTTGAATTTCAAACCCGACGCGGTTGGAATATCGGATGAGATTGCGGTTAAAAATTGTACGGTATTACTTAAGCCTCGTCTCGCCGAACTCGAGGAGTTCTTGATGATACAATTAAGTCGGGCAACAGCGGATTTTCTGACTCGGAAAATTATCCAATATTTTTCACGCGCCGTGGGAGGGTACGTCGCCAGCCGAGGGACGAGCAAAGGGTGAGAAAAATGCCAGGTTGTTCCGTCATGCTCAGGAATTAGAAGCGAAAGGGGGTGCGAGAATATTGAGAGGAGTACAAGGCGCCTTTAGATAGGACGAAAGGGTAGCTTTCTTCTAATAAAAAGTGGACCTGCTAAGACGTTTTTCCCGACGAGAATGAAAGGTGCTTGCAACACTTATTGTTAGCTTAAATAAAATTGCCCTTTCTCGACATCATCGCGATATAGAGACGATAAAAAGATCTACTTACGTGTTGCAATGTCTATGAACGTAATTTTCAACTATTCTAATTATTCTATAGCGCATCGAGTTCTACGGATATACATGTATATAGAACATCGCGTCTTTTATTATTCCGTCGCAAAGATGCAGTCTATAGTACGCGAGCAGTATATACACGCCTCGGAAAATTATCCGATTTACATTAAATGTTATCGATTTATCGTTGGTACACATGCGCTTTGGAGAAGAAAATTTAACCCTTTTCCTACTATCTAGGGTATTTCGTGTCCGACCAATTCTTGTCTATATAAGTTTCTCGCAAGTTCGATGGATTATTAAATTATATACTACATTTTTCATTATTTTCTAAAATAAAGTTTTAACATGTTCTACAAACCTGAAAGTACGTTCGTAAATTTTTAAAGATTTCTTTAACCATTTTAAATGAATGAAAAAATAAACAGATTCGAGATACCCAGAGTGATAGGAATGAAGCATTGTTTTGAGCATAGTATCGTAAAGATTAATTTTAAGATACGTGCACGAAAAAAAATTCTTTGCAGTTAATTGTGGTTCATTAAAACTTTATTTACTACTGTGCAAAGAGAATTTGCCATTGTTGTGATACTATATCAATTTCTTAGCAAAATATATTTGCCTGCAATAATCATATTGATTACAAACTGCAATCTACTACTTTAGCTAACAATCATGAGGTATGAAACAATTTTTATTCAATTTATTAATTATTAGTTTCTAAATTAGGGATAATTAATTTAAAACTGAAAAATATGTCGCTATGCGTTTTGTTCATTTTTAAACAGATAAATGTTACACGAAGGTGGAACGCAAATTTAGTTCTCAAAATAAGTATATTTTTGACTAGTGAGTGATCTTTATCGCAACACGAAAGCAATGTGTGATAACTGGGTTGCGGTCGAAGTACTCTAAATCATATTACCTCATATATATACATTGGAAATTTTAATATAATAAGATTTTATTCTTTATTTATCAAATTATGTTGAATAAGCAACAAGAAAATTCAGTGACTTTTTTAATGTTATGTATAACTTTTAGATAAAACAGAAATTGGAAAGAAAAAGAGAGAAAAGGGGAGAATGCATTATAGAAGGCTAAAACGATTACCGTGTTTAATATTCATTTCATTCGCTGTCTTGAATATTAACGTCGATATAAAGTAGAGGGCGTTTTAGAAAACTCTAGAGCGCGAGCGCGGAAAAATGTACACGTTGTATATAAATAAAATGAACGAAGAGACTTTTTCAAATGAGCATTACCATCTCTTTTATATTGAGACACAATAAAACTGTTACTTCTTGAAATTGCATTAGCCCCATCGCTTGTGTTTAATCGGTTTGACTTAGCAAGATGAAGAAATTATTTGATTTTCACGACGCGATGGATTAAATAAAATTAAATTTCAATCCACCGCACATTCCTTTTAGAAATTGAAACCACTAGGTAGAATATTTTCAGAGAACAATTTTAGCTTGAATAGATACTCTTGTCAGTTTGGAATCGTGTGACCAAATAAGCAAACCTACGGTAATCCGTGAAAATGATTATTTTCAGTTGTCTAAATACGTTCGAAGTTTCTTCGGACGCAATTAGCAGATAATTGAAGATCCTGTGTCTTTCGCAATTTTTCAATGCCTCCATTGATTAACTGAGAATCGATTTTGTGTAACGATCAATAAAGCGCAGAATATTCTCTTCTGTATTCCAAAAATTTAACAATTTGACACTTGATTTATTGTGTCAAGTAGTAGAGAAGTGCGAGATTTTTGAAATCACGTTTCTCTAATGGAGGAGAAGAGAAAGAAGTGGCGGTGCCGGCAGCCTCTTCACCTCGCGCTCTCCTGTTTTTCGTCGCTAATTCGCCGAGAATTGCGTTGCGCCGTTCCCGCTCCCGAAAGCCGCATTTGTATTCAGTCGACGGCGTCGGCCGGATCGGGGGTGCGCTCTCGAGATCGCGGCAGATGAGGTGCTTTAAAAAGAGAAAAGGAGTAAACGCGCGCGCGAAACGCGGCCGTGGCCGTGCGGGAGGAGCGGGCGAGATGAATAAGAAGGAGAGGAAGACGGGGGTGGCTACGAGAGCAGAGGATCTCGCGTATTTCATATGCGGGGGGCTGTTTTGCTTGGCCTCGGCAATATTATTACCATATTTTTCGCATAATGCGCTCGCGTGTATGTCTCTTATTTCACGCGACACCCTCTCGCTATGCGCTATCGCGACAAGGAGCGGCGGGGAACGTGATGCATTTTAACGTCTTATCATTTCGTTGTTCGTCCCATGTATCTTTTTATGCGCTATCTGCGATGCACCGATGAAAAGTTTATGCGCTACGGTCATACAGGGCATCGGAATTCGTCATTGACCCAGCATTAAATGTAAGCATTTTGATAAAGTATTTTCTTTTATTCTTTATCGCAAAAGTGTTTGTGCTCTTTGATATTAAAGTACAAGATTAATATTGGGAAATGTAACTGAAACCAAAAAATGTAACAGAAATATTTATTTAAAATATGTATCTATAAAATACTAATTTAGAATAAATATTTTGTGTAATAAGTATAAAGAAGCAAATAGTATTTAACATTTATATATGCATTTACTTGAAATAAGACATTTATTTTACATTTCAATGTCACGAATAAATGAGTTTTTTTATTTTCTATTGTTTCATTTAATATTTTCTTTCTCTTAAGAATACAAGACCGAAAATAGTAAGATAAAACAAATAAAACAGTACATAAATAACACCAGTTTTTCTAAACCAAATAGCTAGGTAATCACAAGTGAAATTATTATAAATGTTTATAGAAATTGAATTATATCAATATATACTCATGAGATATATGCTGTTTTTTATTTTAGTATTCTCTATTTTTAAGAAATAAAAAATAATAAATAAACAATAGAAAACTTATTTATGATATCAAGGTGTAAAATAAACACGTTATTTCAAATATACGTAATTGTATATAAAATTGTTGAATAGTGTTATTGCTTTTCAAATATTTATTACGCAAAATATTTATTTCAAATATTTTTAATAGATGCATTTTTTAAATCAATAAATATTTTTATTAAATCTATTTTAATTTTCCCCTAGCTCTGTAAAAAATACACGAAAAATAGAGCAAAAATAAATTAAAAATATTAAGTTAAATATTACTTTAGATATATTAAAAAAAAGAAAAAACTTTTAAAAAAACAGCAAGGCATTATTGTTAAATATCATCTAAAAAATTGAACACTTGAGTCAAAATATATTGCAGCATTACCTACGTATTAATATTAGTAGAAAGTTTTTGTTATAAAAAATTGACATATTAATAAAAAAAAACTTTACCAGGAGATCAAGATTTCTCCATGGAAAAAGTCAGAATTTAAAATACACGCGACCCTATGAAAAATTTTAATGCTCTTCTCCATACATAATATATCCGTTCTACGACACGAAAAAAAAAAATGTGAAATCGCAGAGTCATTTTCCGAACATTTACCAAGGCACTTCGGGCAATACTTCACCCCCGAAAGCGGAAGGGATAAAATTTTAGAGTCGCGCAGCCACGGAATGATGGGAAAGCGTGCGGGAATGACGCGTCGAATCGTAGCGTAGCTTTCAATACAAGCACGAGGATGAAAGTGAAGAAAGCGGTACAGAACGGAGAATTGAAACTACTAGCATTTCCCTCGTTCCACCTCGTGCACGGTCCGCGGAATCTATTCGTGTGTAGATTCCGGAAAATTATGGTCGATAAAGAAACAAATTTCGAATTCCGTCGAAACGGCACGTTATAAACATTATTCCGCTTGTAGCGGGATTCTCACCGCCAACCCTCTCGTATTGATGTTTTCTCGAGCACCCTCGAACGTTTCGAGCGTCATCATCCCTTTAACTTGAATATGATTTTCGAGTGCTCCTGCGTGTGCGATAAACAACGTGCGGATACGGCGAACGATCGCAGAGCATCAACAAGGTTCGATAGGTTAGTAATTTTATTAGCAATCCCGAATCTCATTTTTTTGTCAAAATATTTTATCATATTTAAATATATTCGTCACTTTCATACTTATACGTGAAATTGCAATAAAAGTGAAATAAAAATTACAACGGACATACAAAAACACACACACACACACACACACACACATACATACACAGGCGAATATTTATCTCAAATTGCATAAAAAATTTAATCATAATTACGGCAAAATTAACACTTCAAACTTTCATTTGCTTTCGCTTACCTACAAGACCGAAAAAGTAGAAAGTTTTGAAACGGTTTGGAAATACTCGAGTACAAGCTCACCTGGAAATAAAGAAAGCTCGTGTTACATATCAATATTGATTTAAATTCATTTGTAATATTAAATCTAATTTATTTTCACATAATTAAAAAGTAGGAATTTTCGTATCATCGCTTAATCGTATCATAGCTTAATGAATTTTAATAAAATTTAAAAAAAATAACATAATATTGACATATATTATTATTATTCAAATTATGTACCGGTAAACAAATGTCTATTAAAAAAATAGCATTTGCCTATAGAAATCAATAAAGACTTTTCAGCTCAAACAAACAGAACGCCGCGCAAGATCTCTATCTAAACGTCCATATTGCGTAAAAAGTACAGCCATGTGTTCCGAGTTATTTATACAAGCAGGGCGCGTTATGTGTTCGCACATACTATGTAGTTTTGTCTAGATAAACAATTGCGTAATGCAGAACGAACGAGAAAAAAAGATATTAAATAAATAATAGAGAAACTGCGAGTTACATAGTTACAAAGAAAGATGTGAACACATCTGTAAATATTAAATATTCAATTCTGCTAATTCAATTTTTATAAATACGATATTCATAAATTAATTTTCTTAATTTGTGATTTTATTTGCGTGTGTTAATTTCAAATTTTAATAGCGTGTCTATTAAGAAATTTTATCATGGATATAAATTTTAAAACGATATATTTGGTATTTTTTAAGCAGACTAATTATGTTAAAGAAATTAATACAACGAGAAAAAAATAAAAATATTTAGTTCGATACGATCAATTAAATATTGATTCAATAAATATTTAGTTACTCAAAAAAAGATACAACATGTTTATGTCAAGTATTCAAATTTAACCAAAAATTAATTAAATCAATGCAATATTTAGTTGCACGTATAAATATTCAAATAGTTTTTCAACAAATTTTTTTTCTCTGTGTAGCTAAATTTAATTAAATTTTGCTTCTGACTAGTAATTATAAAATAGAAAATATTTATCAAATTGTTTTTAGAATTAAAAAGTCAATGTAATGATCAATTATGTTCAATTAATGTTCAATTACCTATTATTTTAAAACGCGAACACATATGCTATGCACGAATAATAAAGGAACACCGAAAGAAATTGAGAGAAAGCTTTTAATCACAAGTTTCCGAAGTACCTGAAGTTTTTGAAATTTCTCAAGTTTCTGCTTAAAGTAGGTATACACGTCTCACTCGTTTACAATCGATATTTGACTTCACGACCGGATACTTTATCACCGAAGCAGAGGTGAGTTAGAGTGGACTTTGTTTCTAACGGGACAGAAAATGATGAAGACATGAATGGAGGTACCCGAACGACCGTTGGTCCCAACAGGGTGCTTAAGTAAAAATATTTAGGCCGTTATCGAATCGATCCCGCACGTGACCCGAGCTACTTAGCGAGTGTCTCGAAGCTTTGTCTCAATGGACGGCGCACATTGCGAGGTACATAAATTCTTAATTCCGCACACTTTTTTCTTCAAATGCAACTTAAATCATATACTAAAAACTTGGATAACTAATTCTTATTTAATAATTATTATTACATTGTAAATTCCTGATAAAGTTTCTCTTAAAAAGAAACGATTTGGTCAATTCAACCCCCCGTAGCTGATACCAAAATCTGTACCACAATTATTGACACTAAATCTTTGAGACCCATTTAATTTATATTAACTGATTAAATGGCACTAATTAATTTCAAGGAATTAAAACGATATAATAACTTGTGTAAAAAAGACTAAATGTTAAATTTATTTTAATAACACTAATTCAAAATTTGTAATTAATGATAGGTCCAACAGACTCAAATATTAGAGATAAACAACAATATTGGAATTGCGATGTCAAAATTAGAACAATAAAAATATGGTAAATCGAGCAATACTTTTTAAATCAAATAGACCTTCAGAAGTCAAAGCAATTGCGACAGAGAGAAAAGCGAATATACGGAAGTACTAAGACTCCTCCTAAGTCGTTTATAGATTCTATAAGGGGGCAGTTTATATGCAGCCTACGGATGGGGTCAGCATGGTAGAAGATATATATTTTTCAATATAACACGCGGGGGACCGGCGGCTCGGACTGTGCGAATCGCTCGACAGAGGATTCGAAGGAGGATTCGAGCAGGAGTCGATGTTATTTTTTATCTTTATTAGATTGCCGGATACCCGTTAGTTGAGGTTCGACGTGCTACGGACGAACGTGCATGAATATCAAGTGCCGGGTAACACGTGGCGCATTTTATCGTCTGCTCCCGGCGACTCGAGTATATCCTCCGACCATAACGGACTCCACCCTGTGTCAACCCTTTCGATAACGGACTAAGAAATCGCGTAATTAACTCATAAACATTTCGCAATCCATGGAGACAAATTCAAACACATGCGCTACAATTTCTATAAAATTATTTTGCAGTTATCGCAATCTTTTTCTAGAAAAAATCAACCGCTATCATTTATTTTCCAGAATTACGTGTATTTTTGTCTAATGACAGGAATGTGAATTTCTAATTGCACATTGATATGAAGGCAACAACTTTTCTCATCAATTTTGACATAGATAAGCTGCAATTACATTTTAAAGAAGGCGGATGGGCCCGCCGCGCGTTTGAACGATAAGAAAACGTAGACGGATGTTTGTTTGGTGGGCCGTTAATGTCGCCGTGTGTATTGTTTACAGAATAACCGCCCGCCTTGCCCGCCAGCGGCGGTATGTCGATATTGAGAGAGTCTACGCGGCGGTGTCTTCCTTTGAAAAATACTCAAGGTAAACTCGCATGTTGATTGTATGTTCAGCCTGTGAGAGGGCGAGCTCGTGTGTAAAGAGCGCCTCTCGGTGGAATTTCCAGGACGTTACATCGGCTCCTTCCAAAGTACTTTAGTTTCCGTGGGAATCATAATCCCAGTTGTGAACGACTCTGCGAGTTATCGAGGAATTTGCAAACATAAGGGTCGCTTGGAAATCTCGCCAATCGGAATCTCGTCGGCCTCGAGTGGGTCAAAGTCTTCGATTTTGTCTCGCAAAGAAACGCGCGAGAGACAGATTGTTACCATTGCGCGAGCATGAATTTTATGGACAACGTGCAAAAATATAGATTTCGCATCAGTTTGGATATCGATATTTGTTATAAGCTTTTCTGTAACATGGTGCGAAAGGTGTGACTTAAATTATTTAGAAAACCCGGCCTAAAGCGTACCTGCGGTCTCTTAAATCGTATCATTTACGAAAATATCGAATTCATGAATTAAAGTAATGAAAAATATAAGGGATTAACCAATATTTATTTTATTAACAATTTTTCGAAAAAGCGCTCAAATATTTAATAATTAATAAATAAGTAATAAAAAAGTAAGAACATCGAAATAAAACTGGCTTGAATTTATTTTCATAACTAATATATTGTTATTCAGAGCAACTATTAGTGTTACTATTGTCACTTTTCAATCTTACATTAGTATTATTTTTTATAGTAAAATTAAAAGTAGTACTAATCGGAAAACTGATAGAGTTTATAAAAATATTGATTTAATTTTTGTAATAATCTTAAATGTGTATATACAATAAATGTGAAATATTCTACAATAAGCCTTCTTTCATGAAAATATAACAATTCAAAATGAAGTGCATAAATACGCGTTATTATCAGTTGTTGTTGATAAAAAATTTACATCAAATATAAATAATTTTAAAAAATGCTGATAGTATGCACAAAATAAAATGAAACTTGTTAAAAGTTTTGTTTATGTTACTTATTTCTTATTTATTTTCTATTTTTGTTACTAAATGCTAATTATATTAAGTAAAATTGTAACATAATGAATGGTTACGTTTTAGAAAACCGGTACGCATTCAGTAACTTTCCCCTCCTATATTTTAGTATTCGGTAATACACTAGTTAATGTGAAAATAATTGCATGGCCAAGAGAACGATATAATTTTGAGGAATCTTTCAAACAGCTTAGCCCGTATACTCCCCCGTGTCGCTCAAAATGCGTATGAACGTACCGGCGGACATTAATTAATGGAGACGTAACGAGTGGGCGTAGCCGGGGACTAATATGCGAAATAAATCTGCGGTAATAGTAAGTAATTTGGCCAATAAGTCGATAACAAATTGGGTTTGCCAGCGGCAGTGCGCGGCTCCCTTAATGGCAGGCAAGTGACCGGATCCACCCCCTTGGACACCCACTGCCCTTTCACCCGTTCGTCGACCATGCAGAGCCACCCCCGCGTGCGCGTCGCCTTTCATCCCCTCCTTCACGTGCTCGAGAAGTACCCCCTTTCGCTGGCATATTCAATATTTCACAGACTCGTAATATAGGAAACTTTTGTTTAAGCTATAAAGTCAAAGGGGTGGCCGACGAAGGATGGCCATCGTTTAGTGGACGTTGCCGTGTCGGAAGCAACGAGGCATACATCTGAGAAAACAGAGCAAAGCCTTTAATTACAAGACACGAAACGCGATACATAAACTTTTTATATTAAAAGCATAAATAATTTTATAACTTAAAGTAATTGAATTATAATTTGGACAGATATTAAAACTTGACATCAATTTTTTTAAGAATATCTAATTATTTAACTTTATTCAATGTAAAAATACTATCAATCTACACATCATCGATAACTTCATTTAAAGTCTCAAAGTATACTATCCGTATACTTTTAACATAATCCAATGTCCAACTAGATAGCGATGTATCGATGGATGCAACGGATTCGAAAAGTAGCGCCTTTCTTTATTCGAAGACGAAGAGGCATAAAGAAAGCCCGCTGGTCAGTCGTAATGAATAATGTCCACATCTGTTCGGGACATCCCATCAGTAACTGCCCCTTCGCCCCCACCTTCTATACTTCCTCACCTTGGTGCTCACCCTAAAAACCATTTCCACCCCATCGCTGCTTTCTCACCCGATTTCGCTGCATATCAAATTATGGAGTTCTGAATGGCCGATCGTCGCCTGCTGCTGCTTGTGATATATTTGGATATATTAAATTTTTTTCGTACTGGACACCTAACATACACATCTACGTTTGCGTCGCGGGCCGAATCGATACGATATTCGGCCCACTATCTTTCTATTTCCTTCGTCAGTTTTCCTTCGTTTCAACAATGCAGAAATGATGTAGTAACAGATGGAATAAATATAGAAAAACATTTTTACAAATGTAATTAATTTTAACATCACGAGCAATTTGATGATGATTAAAAAGTATTCAAGAAACTTAACTATTTACTAAATTAAAATAAAAAAATTCTTGATAAATAATTTTAAGTATCAGTACACAAAATAGTATATCAAATTAAATGTTACGTATATTATTTATTCCAAAATTTTACTAAATTAAAAATATTAGAAATAATTTTTACAATTCCAATTTAAGTTTTCATAAGTTTACTTATCGATTTTACAAGTGTTTTTATTTTTGTATTCAAATCATACTTTCGACTTCTTTCACAATAAAAATTTCCTACAAAAACATCAAACTGGTATCGGAATTAACGATGAAAGCGCAGCCGAAAATTTGCAAGAAAAACGTTTATTGAACAATTACGTTTCCCTTCGGCCCACCCATAAACCTCCACGCATAAGGTCGAGAGGCTTCGTTTGCATAGTCGCCGACACCTTGCGTGTCCATTACGCGGGGGTGGCAGAGGCAAGCGCGGGGGCGGATTGGGGGGAGGGGGGTGGTGGCCAACGAGGGTGAGACGGTAAGAGGTGTGAACCGTAAACGCGCCACGTGCGCCAAATGGAAATGGACCAAATATCGCTGCAAACACTCGACCGTGCGAGTATCGATATACGACGCACCCTCCTACATCTCTCCTACCTCCTGATCCTCCCCCGAACTCTACTACGCTCAAGGCACACACATATGGGCCCGTGTGTAGACCTCCGTTTGTCGTTTATATGCCACCCCTCCTATCCCCTCGTCACGCCCGCACACACGTGTGAGTGCGCGACGTTCTGCTCGAAAATTCTCCGGTCATTCGAATCCATCAGGAGCCCGCAAAATATCGTGAGCTACTTCTCTTGTACTCTTTGACGCCTGCAGCATGCGTGTGAGTGTTGGCACAAAACTGTGTATGGTGGAAATACGTGGAAAGAAAACCGTACGGTTTCTAAATGGCGCATATTCTGGCGGTAATACTTTTTGCACGTTGGAGACTGGTGAACTTCGACCCGTTTTGTAAATTAGTTTTATGCTTTTTCCTTTTTTTTATATTAAGCGTAACATTATTTCTATGCTCGACATGTCGAATAATTTCTTTACGTTAATTATTTTTTCTATAAAACGCACCTTTTAAAATATTAACTTAGAATTTTCTTTCATTATATACACAAATATATAAATTACATCAGAATAAAATTCAAATGATGGAACAAATTAAGCCTTCAAATATAAATATAAGAATAAGTATTAATATTTCTATTCAGTATATAACGTAAAAACGTTCAATGAATACTTTTCAATAAATAAAGTTTCGTCAATTTCTAGTTATATCAGTATCAAATTTCCTTTTTAATGTTCCACGAACTTGCCTTTGCAAATTACTTTCCACCATTGAACGAAGTCTTGCCTCTAATGTGAATCTCGTACATTAAACGCATTATCGCGACGGATCAATTAAACTCCCTACTCACAGAACACCGCGAAGAAGGAAGAGACGCGCGCGAATGGAAATAATTCCCTTCTTGCTTCCAGCCGCTTCTTCATTTATCCATTCATCCAATTCGCCGGCGAGAATCGTGGAAAACATGAAACTGCAGCGGAAATAGGCAAAAAGAGGAAGAAGAGAATAAGGACAGATGCGCAAGATGCGAATATAAAGAGCGACAGAAAGCAAGCGAAAGATAGGGAGTGAGAGAGAGGAGGGAGAGAGGGGGAGAGAGACGGAGGATCAACGGGAGATGGAGGGAGCGAGTGCTTCTAACTAAACAAATATGTACTCACGTACTCATTCACCTCTATCTCCCAGTCAGTTCTACCTACGCTCCTAGAGCCCTTTTAAAGACTTTTCCTGCTGCTCTTCCACCCCCGTACCCCGCGACTACGAGCGCCGACACATATACTCGTGGCGGTCTCGACAAAGGGAAAAGCGCGGTTAGAACATGAAACGTTCAAACGTTCCGGCTGTACATGTGTGCACGTTTGCTCGAGCGGTTTTAGCGGCAAGAGAACGTCACGCGATGCCCGGAGTGCTTCCGCGGCGATTGTAGCGAGTCATCGCCGCTATCGCCGGCCGAGAATTTCACAAGTCCTTCAAATGGAGGCTACCCGATACTCGAACTTCGAGACGTATATCCGTCTCCTAGTGTGAGAAGAAGCCACGGAGAAGTTAGCAGTTTTCTAATCGAGTACACATTCGCGCTACGAGCCTCTACGTACGCAGATCAAAGATTATCTTATTTTTACGCGACCGTTATAATGCATGATCCTCTTGTGACTGATATTTGCCTTCATTTGCAATTTCTCGTAACGCGTAAATGAGTCGTTGAAAGAACACGAGTATATCTTCTTGCGAACGTGTAAAAAAATTAATTACTTCTTGCCTGTGTGTATTACATAATTGCTGAAGCTTCCTCTTGCGTTGCTAGGGTCATCGCTTCTCATGGCGCGCCTTGCGCGATTAAAATGTGCATTTAACTCGAGTTACTCATCACAGATCTGCCGTTTGGAATACCGTAGCTACATTGCGAATTCTAAGATGATCAGAACGATATTTGTCGAAAGCCAAGGAAGCGATCGTATCAGCCGGATCGCTCCCAAAGTGCATCGTGCCGATTTCAAAACTGGCATCACGTACGATTAATCGCGATGCGGGGGCCGAGCACGCGTCCCTAACGAAGAACGCGGGTCGAACGTAATCCGCTCTCTCAGAGAGAAACGAAAGAGGGGACGAGAAGCTCCGTAGGGGATGAGAATCACCGTGGCCCCGAGGTGGGGTAGTCGCGCGCTAGATGATATCCAGAGGATTATTCTCTCCCGGTCGCATCACAAACTGCCGTGACAAATCGCCCTATACTTTATGAGACGAGTCTTTCTTCTGTGCGGCCCAGCAGCCGCTCACTCCGTCGGAGCATATATCACCCGAGGCTGTCGATATATTATCGCCCGCGACGCCTACCGTCGCCGCTCAGCAGAGTCAATACACGATGCGCCGAAACAAATAGCCTGCGAGAGACGCACTGCACGAGCGGGAGAAGTGACAGTAGCAGCCGTCAGACGAAATCCTTCGTGGATTTAGACGACGATATATAGGTCTCGAGAATTGATGCAATCGCGTGCCTCGATATATTTTTCTGTTCTTTTTGACGATGTCGCCGGGGTCTCTCGCAAAAGCGCAAACACTGACGAAGCAATGCAAAAGGGTACGGAAAACAATGAAGTGTAAACAAAATCGTGCAATGTTCGAATGCATAATTGCATATGTCATTAGTAAAATTTATGCGATACGATAATTCACGCCTATGAAATAAAGACTGAAGCACCGAAGATTGAAATCCCCATCGCGATAAAACGCTCGCTCGCTGATAGCTTCCCTGCCGAGGATAATAATTTTCGATGCACCCTCGTTTCGCGCCTCTCACAATATATAAGCCCGGCACATTTTTAATTATGTTCTTTCCTATTGCGCGCGACGCGCCACGCGGTGTCTTTTAACGTAGGCTGTATAACTTGTTAATTTACAATTATGATATTCCTGGCCACTTTGTAATCGCGCAGCCGTTTCGCCATTCGGCGTTTTCTCAGCCCTCAGCCCGTCGTAACCCTTCCCATAAATTTCCTGCTTTCAGTGGCCGATTTATAATTACCGCTTTCATATACCCGAAGTGTAATTTGCTTGTGTAAATTCCACATGCTCGGCTCGATGTAGTAATATTTCACGAACAATTCCGAAAGGTATACGGTTTACGCGAGTGGCCACATATTTTCCGCTGCCCACGAAAGATAACGGGGTTGTGCGAGATTTATAATACAATACTTCTGCATTATACCTGCACATTTTTTTTAACTTTATAAAAAAATTTTCGGAACGACCCGGTATTGCAGAGTCCGTAAAATTTTTGCGCGCACCGCATGCAGTGGCAGATATAAAAATTGATACTATTACGCTAATATTAGTTTTCCGTGGAATGTCTTCCTCGAAACGCGCAAGCGCGGTAGCATTCTCTAAATATAAATTAAAATCGAAGCATTAATGCTTAAATTAATAACGAAGTAATTGAGACACGTGTGTCATATAGAATTTTAGAAGGTTTGATAATCCCAGTTTGTACCAAAATGACGCACCGTACAGCGAACTGTAATGCAATTAGATTTTAATAGGACCGTACATTATTCAGAAACGGCAGTTTCCACGTCGATGAAAATTTAGAGGCGATACTTTATGTTTTAATATTCATATGTCACATCAATGTCGAATAAATGCGCGATTGCTGTCCACGATGCTTTATATAATATATGCAAAGTGAATGTGTAACTAATGAAAATTGAGGTGGAATTGTTTCTTCGCGTTTCTATTTTCACGAAGTTTTTTTGCTCCCCCCGTTGACAGACGATATAAGATGAGATAGTAGACAGCGGAAGTGCACCAAATTTATCATGCACTTATTATGAAAGAATACCTTTATAACTTTCGACTTCAAAGATTTATAATATTAAGCAGCTTTCAATTATCAAACTTGAAATATAAATAATTAAATAACATACTGGTAAAAACAGTAAAATAACGTTAGAGATACTTTTCAGTCTCAAATTCTTTAACTTTTTCCCTACCATCCTGAGTATATCGTGCTCGATCGATCCTTGTTCGTACAAGTTTTGCGCAAGTTCAATGCATTATTAAATTATATACATTTTATTTTCTAAAGTAAAGTTTCAACATTTGTTCTGGAAAGTTGATTTTTTGAACCATTTTAAATAGGTGAAAAAATGAACAGTTTCGAGATACCCAGGTAGGGATGAGGCACTGTTTTGAGCATAGTATCGCAAGGATTAGTACTTTCTTGTATTTTACATTTTGCTTTATATACGACATTTTCCTTTGCTTTGAAAATATCCTTTATCTAATAATCAACTAACAATACATTAATAAAAAAATGTTTCGTATACGCGTATATTCTAAAACTCGATTAATACCAAAAATATTTAATCAATTAATATATGTAGAATACATATAATAATCAAAGAAACTACAAAGGTGTTGCGACGTATTGGAAAATCAATTCATTTCGGCATGATACGAATCGCGAGCCGCGTGCGATCGGCAATTTGCGGCTGGTGCGTTTTACGCGGTGCTAATCGTGAACCGCGTGTTTTCGTGGGGAAAAAAATGCTCGCCTCTCTCTCTTTATCGCGATTTCCCCAAAGGTTGATGTTTCGCAGTGCTTTCGTGTGTACGGTGGCGCGGTAGCCACGCGACTGTCGAGCAGGTAGTAGCTTACAGCTTTTCGAGCGTGGAGTTTCGAGGTTTCGCGGTTTCGGGGAGGGATAGCACGAGTGGGTGAGAGTATGGGGTGAAGTGAAAGGGGATGAAGCGTCGGCGCCCGACGATACACTACACTACCCGACACAACGATGCGTGCGACTATCCCAGTGCGTGCCACGCGCTCGACATGACAACACGTATTTTACCACGTTGCTCGTGTCAGCAACGAAGGCAAATCTTTCTAATGGACAGTTCGGAGTGTAATGCCAGTTTTGGAAATAATATAGAATTTTATTAATACGTTTTATAATACGTTGAACTACCAATGGCATCACTGATTGTATTCCTACGTCTCATTAATATATTTAATGTAGCAATTGAATTTAGAAATAATCCATCAATAGAAATTAAAATACCTAACGGATGTTAACTTACAAAGAATTTTTCTTTCAATCAGAAACTTTTTCACTTAAATTCTTGCATTAAAATTGTATAAATATGCAAACATTATACGACTATGAATTTAACAAGGAAACTATGTAGACGGCGAGTTGTTGAAAAACAGGAAATAAAACATAGTAGATACTTGCGAATTATGATAACAAGTTCTTTATCAGTTTTCAAAGTACAGTCATAAATAAAACAATGGCACAATGAGAGTGTAAAATATTTCTATTCATAATTCACTCGCGAGAGTTTTATTTCCAATACGACGATAATAGAGACGTCAATAATGATAATCTTACGATTAGCATATTGTTTGTTAGTATTGCTGAATAATTATTATTTCATTATTAAAACGACACGGTGACGGAACATTTCATAGAATGCAATTTATGTTTAGCTACCAACGCGCGGGCGCACACATATGCACACGCACACACGCACGCACGCACACACGCGTGCGCTCGCGCGCGCGTACGACTGGCATAGAATGCGAAAGGTCAAATTCTAGAGTTATATTTTATATCGTATCCCGTAACAGTTTATATTGCTCGCTGGAATTTCAAATACGGATTTTCTACGAAATGCAACTGCCGTTAATAGCCGACCGCCTACGATCTCGATATCGGCGTATAAATGCAAAAATTGATCCGAATGATTTCAGCAGCTGTTCACAACACGTCAAAAGAGAATAGCACGCGCTTCACTCCACACCTCTCATTTTTTATTCATGGGTCTAGACCTGCTAGATTTGTGCCAAGTTGTATGAGAACGGAACATATATCAGTCATCGTACGCTTACTTGCTACAAAGAAGAATGATGACGAAGAGAGACAGATGTTGATAACTTCTCTGATTTATTATTATTCGACGATCTTTCGCGCTTGCAACGCCGATATTGCGTTTCACTCTACTCGATCATCGTCTTTAAAAATCTGGATGATTCGGATATTCCATTTAATAGTAATTCTTCATTTAAATATCCTTTCAATGCGTTACACTGCTCCTTTAAATTTTGCTATTATTCATAGATGCTTCCGATCTATCGTCATTTTACTTCATTCCCGAGATAATTCCAATTCATTTTCATAAATCCAGTATTTTATATCGTCCCAATTATTTCTAAAATTTCTAAAAATTAGCAGCAGCATTAATGCTAAAAGACGCAAAAAACGAATTATCTAAAAAATAGAATAATCATACAGTCGCGAAAAAAAGGTTACGTTTGATTCGGTTAAACTTTTTTCTATTTCGTTCAATGACATTGTTCGAAAGCAAAGAAAATGTACGTCATTTAGAATCCTCATTGTCCGCGGCGTTTCTTACCGACTTGAAAAACTTTTATAGAATAGGCGCATTCAGCGTTTCAGTAGATGCAATTGCAAGCGATGGCTTGCAAGATGACCTGATAACAATCGCGATCGATAAAGAAAACAGCTTGGCCGACGATAAAGCGTAAACACTGCGTTCCCCCTTTGTCAGCGTGTACACGCGGCATCGCGAACGTGAAACAAGATAAAGCGGAACAATACTTTCGTCGATTAAATGGATGCACTTAGAGGAAATTAATTTTTCGCGCTGGAAATAATGGCATCGGGTTGCTGACATAATTGACGGCGCTTTTTATGAAATAATAACGAACCACGGCTCGCACCTACGCGGGAACAAAGATGTAAGTTGACATATTAATGTTAAATTCGGCGTCAGTCGTAACTCGTACCTTGCGATAATTATTGAAAAGTGTCTGGTCGACTCCGATCAGATAAAAAGGATAAGAACGCGCATATCTAAACAATGTCGTTACAAAGTAGTTGTACAAGATAACAAACAAATTAATTTCTAAAAATAAAAACACGAGAGAACACAAGCGTAATATTCTTTTCGAATTCACGAGAAAAGAAAAGAAAAAAGAAATGTTACAACTAAATAATAAAATACTTCTCCGAGCGCATTAGCGAGCATACAACATTTAAAATGTGCAAACGCTTTTACGGTTATACGTAGCGTATAGTCTCCGTGTTTCAAGAATAGTAACATCCCGAGGCACATCACAGAAAAAAAATGGAGTAACACGTCGTAAAGAGTGGTCGCGATTACAAATATTGCTCATTAAGTCACGTTGTGTTTAAAGTTAGCGGAGCGAGCATTATCGCTTGCTTACTTTACATCGTGTCGCCATCGTGAGAGTTAAGCCGCTTGTTTTAAACGCTTGTCAAGAATTTCGAAGCTGCAAGTGGCCACCGTATCGATCGCTGCATTTCGGCGGAGTTTACGCTTACACACCTGTTTGATTGCCTCGCTCGCTGTTGCTACAAATTGACACGACGTCCTGATAGCACTCGCGACTTTAAGCCGACGTGGTTGCGCGTCGGACTGACTGATGTCATCGGAAACGTTTTCCTTCACTGATACTGTTACATCTGTTACGACGTTTAATCGCGATGTTTATTTTGATTTGTAGTTTATACCACGTACTCCCGTAAACTTATATCTGGTACACAAATATTTCGAAAGATCAATGTACAAATACTGATGACAAACACGTTTCACTTCAACACGACACGCATCTTACGAAATTTTTGTGCAAATGTGAAAATTAACTGGTTAAATTCCATAGCTAGTTTTGTACCCGTTATTTTTACCAATGTAGATTAACTTTGAACTCAGTTTAACTTACTCTTTATCTTTTTTAAATTCTTGGAACTATAAAATGATAAAGAGTAAATTAAACTGAGATCATAGTTAATCTGCTTTGATGGAAATAAGCATTACTCGTCAACAATATCACGATACACGAAACTACAAATTTTCCACAGCACAGTTATGCCATGTTTTAATCGAATTGTTTTATTATGTATTTACGGTGTATATTTATATTTAAATATCATTATTATTACCAACATCTCGTGATAATAATATTAATGATGTTATAATTTAAAAGAAAGGATGTACTTTCTTCTCCAATAAATGCACATCGTTACACTGTCACTTGTCGCATCTTGAAGAAATCACTATTACACTTGTGCCGCACTTGAAAATTATTGCATCCTGTTGCATCAGCGACGAGATCGCCGAGGCAAATGAACATCCGCACCTCCGTGAAGGTACGCTGATCAATCACTGATAACTCCAACCACCGACCTCGTATCTTCACAACATGTGTCATTCCCATGGAGCATGGAAATTCACGCGCGACACATTCGACACACAAAAAGTATCGCACGAATCCACTCCATTCACTGTCAGTGAAAAGTTCGTTACGTTCTCTTTCTCTATCTCTCTTTCCCTTTCTCGCGTGTTCACACACGCCCGAGGAGAACGATCGTTGCGCGATCTTGGTGAACCGTTAGACAGAGAGAAGCAGATCGACAGGTCGCCTCAAAACGAACCTGAGCGAAGAAGAGAGATGGACCTACTGGAAGCGACCGAGAGAGCAAGCGCGAGAGTGCGAGGGAAAGAGAGAGCGAGAGAGAGAGAGAGAGACAGTCCAAACACACGGACACACGTGTGCCCGATGTGTTCGTGTATGCTCACAAGGAAGAGAGAGAGAGAGAGAGAGAGGGAGAAACATACCCCAAAGGTGTCAGAAGGCGCTGGCAGTGTTCCGCGGTATATCTGCCGGTTGTCTCGAGACATCCACGCTCAGTAGGCGATACCGTGTTTGCCACGACGCTGCGAGGCACCCCAGGCAGGCCTCCGAGGGTGGCCTCGAAGGCGGTGGTAGGGCGACTTGCTGTGTTGTGTCGGATGCTACCGGGTAGCGAGTACTTGTTGTTGAGATGCCGGGTACAGGGGTGTAGGGGTGGTAAACGCGGGGTATACGGTGACAGAGAGAAAAAGAGAGAGATAGAGAGGGTACGAGAGAGCGAGAGAGAAGGTGCATACACACAGGAAAAAGAGAGAGGGAAGGGATTGGTGTACAAAAGGAGAGAGGTGGGGGAGCGGGAGGGGAAGGAGTCCGGGGGGTGGCACCCCCGAGAATGGCCTTGCGCAGCTACGTTGGCTGGTGGAGAAAGCGCGGGATAAGGCGGTGGTTGTGGCCACGGGTTGGGTGGATTTGTACGTTGCGGGGGTAGAGAGTGTACGCGAATCTCTAGCGGCGGCGGCTGCTGCTGCTGCTGTTGCTGCTGCTGCTGCTGCTACCACTACTGCTGCTGCTGATGTTGCCACTGCTGCTGCTGCTGCTATAACCCGTTCCGAGCGGAGGCTCGTCCGCTAAACAGCGGACGCGCGAAAGCACGCGAAACACAACTGGGTCGCGACGTGGCTCCGCAGTCATTCTCGGCGGTATAGGGGTGGTCGCCGCGATACGGCCGATGGCGGGGATGCAAAGCGAAGGGAGGAGGGGACGGACACGCGGTACGTGTCGCGGAATGCTGATCGGATCATCGGAGGTTGCTGTATTCGGAAACGAGGAGATGTCTCTGAGGCTGTAGTACGAAAAGGGATGGACAGACTAGGGGTGAACGACTACAGGCTTCGGCGCGCGTTCATCGAAGAAAAGATGAACTCGCTCGCACGCGACGCGACGCGACGCGATGCCGCGATACCTCGCAACTCGACGAGGCAAGCAGCCGGCCGAGGACGCGACAGGAGTGTACACGCGGCACGGATGCGCGCAACTCTGCGGGCGGGCACGACCGGCTGCGCTGTTTTCCTCCCTGCCGTTAAAACAATAATGCAATATTTAACCATACACACGGGGAGCGAGAGAAAGAGCTTGAGCGAGAGAAACCGAGAGAGGGGGTGCCGGCGTCGGGGCGAGAGAAGGTAGGGAGGTAAGGAAAGTAGGGGCAGCCGTAGGGGACGCACGGGGGGCTTTTCCCCCTCCAGAGATACCCGAGAGGCAAGTTGTAAGCTCTTTTCTCTCTCTCTCTCTCTTTCTCTCTCTTTCTCTCTCCCCGGCGTGGCGTTCTCCAGCGATCGCGGTTGCTTCGTGCGCCGTTAGTTGTCTCGGTGCTGCTTTCTCATCGTTTTGTCGCTGCATCTCTCTCTCTCTCTCTCCCTCTCTCTTTCTCTCTCCCACCTTGTCTTTTTCCAAGCTTCCCGATCTGTCTCTCTCTCTCTCTCGCCACCTCGCGCGTGGTGCAAGCTTTTAGGGGCATCTCACCCCGCATCCAGTGCTTTTATGCGACGGCGGTGGGTAACAGGGGATGAGGGCGCGAGAGGGGTACGATATAGGGGCGGACGTTGTAGTGGGGATCGGAGGCGGCGCACGCCTCTCTCTCGAGAGGGATGCGAGGGCCAGCAGCCTGGGGTGGCTCTAGACGCATTCTCCCAGCGATGCAGGTGGGCGAGCGCCGACAGAGAGGATGGAACGGACGCTCGTGCACGCGTATACTCCGTCGTTCGGCTGCCTACTGACGGCACTATCCGAGAAAGAATTATGTTAGACTTTGCGTTGAAAAATATATTACAACTTCCGTATATACGTGATAATCAGACAAATCTGATCTTTCGCTTGATGATACTTTTCCTAGAATAAGGCTGCTCTCTCTCTCTCTCTCTCTCTCTCTCTCTCTTTCAACATCGAGATAGTGATATTTAGAAATACATTTAGATTGTTGAAGATAAAGATACAAGCTTGTTGCTTATTTGCTATTGTGTATATATAATAATTCAGCTACTTCTAAAGAACTTTGTAATTTTTTCAAAAAAAACCTCAGGATATTGGAACGTAAGTAGAAAATTATTTTTCAATGAATATATAATATATCGGCGAAGAACTTCGCGTCGAACAACTAGCAGAAACTTTTGCAGTATACACGTTGTGCCAACGTTTTTACATGTACAGCACGTTTTTCAGATACCATACACCTTATCTTATTTCAACAATCTCTGACACATACGGAATCAATTTTCGATAAGAAAATGCTAAGATGTCTTTTTCATTCATTGTTGTTAATGTTTAATAAATATTTATTATTTGTTAATAAATAAATTATTATTTGCAATATAATAAATATAAAATAATAAATGTGATAAATAGCACATAATTTTCAATTTAATCTATATGTTAAAATTCCGTTAAACTAACAAAAGGACAACAAACAAAATTTAATACGTATACATTTTTGAAGTAAGAAACAACTTTTTCTTTATGTTTTACAAACTTATTGCAATTCAATATTACTTATTACTGCCCCTGTAACTTTTTTCATTACATAGAAAATAATCAGATACAATGATTAAAGAATCAATAGAAAAAGAAAGTACACAATATCAGAGACTAAATCTAATTCAACACATTCTAATTTTTATATTGTCTTGTATAACTCAAACACACTCTTTTAATTGTTTTTCACGTATTGCAAAATGTATATTCTAGACACAAATGAAATAAAGTGACATTTACTGCTGCTTTTACATCGGTCAACCAAAATGTACTTTTAGGTAAATTTTTATCAACGTCTCGCATTTATCGCGGAATTTATTTCTACTATCGACCTGCGTGACGCTATAATTAATATCGCAGCATGTCTAACCAGCGAATATAAACCCTTAACGGTGAGATGAAATGTGGTATCTAAAATTACAATTTTCATCGATTAATCAGAGTAGTGCTCCATGATAACGTAACCAAATTCGAGTTTAATTTGATTATATCAAGTGGACACGTCTGATATTATCTGTCAATGATTACTCATTGTTCATAGGCAACAAATACTGATTTATGTCATTCATTGGCTCTTAATACAGATACCACGAACAGATTATGCCATTTGATCCAGCCAAATTCCGTTCGTTCGGTCAAGAGTTCAAAAGGTGAATCATCAAACATGAACGCACAATTTAATCATTGCATACAAGTAAAATAAACGCAAATAATTATGAGTTTACCTCTGTATTTTTTTTCTATTTGAGTATTGTCTTTAATTAATATTTTTGTGTAATGTGATGAATTGATAGAATTGCTTAAGTGTTACGTCGCACTCGAGACCAAGAAATAAGTAAGGTTAACTTAATGTTTATGCAATCGCATTATTAATTATATTAATGAAGGCGTATCACTATTAAATAAACTCGATTATAATACATACTGGTACATTAATTAAGTTATACCATTCTGACGAACGCTGCGAGAAAAATCAAATCGATTGTATCGAGAAACGGTTAGTTAAAAACCAGATAGAAGAACATCGCGAAATGACGTTACGTTAATTAATAGCCGCTATAGCCGAGCGATCGCTATAAGTTAAGCCGTGGGGTCATAAGTTACACGAAGAGATCGAAGTTTTCGATACGAAAGCGTCTCGTAAAACGGGGCTTCGACCCGTGTCATAAATTTGCAGTATAATTCCAAGAATAATCGTTAGGAGCAGATGTTGCTAACAATAATCTAGGTAGGTATCAGCACAGGTCTACTAAAACATTCCGGAACCGATCCATTGATATACGTCGTGGCGCGCGATAGGTACGAATATAAAACTGTGTCGGGTAAGATTGTGCGCATGAATCGCGCAGCTAGATAATGCCGCGCCGGTGATCGAAGTCGGATATGAGAGAAGCGAAGAATCGATATGAGAAGGATGTCTGCGCCCTGTTGAGTTCCCATTGCATTGTCACAGGCTATAGCATACGCGAATACATTGTAATCTATTATTTCCGTACACCTCTTTGCGTACAATCACCAACGTTCCAATTTAATAATGTTTATAATAATAATTTGGTTAGCCAAATAAATAGAAACGTAACTCGCTTTGCATTCTCCTATAAGCAAATATGTCATTTATGAAAATGTGAAATATCTATATACACAACTCTCTTTTTATCTTTGCATTATGTGAAATAATTTATAATAATATATATTATATATGTTATACTCATCCAATTAATCTTACACTTTTAACTAAATTATAGCAATTAAAATTCTTATGGAGGACGCAGCTATATCGCAGCCATTCGTTAATTATCAGCGATATTAAAGCCTTCTCCCGAAATCGTTCTTGCATTCCCCAGCATAATTCCAAACGCTACTCGCCGGATGCTGGTAGCTCAAGCAGCAAAATTAAATAAGAGTCACGCCTGCATTCTGCGAGGCATTTCTCCCCCGTCGTTACGAGCAGATACGAGGTTGGTCCGCGTACGTAAGGTAGGTACTCGGAAAGGGTCATCCCAGGGCCCAGCCGCTATCCGGGGAGGACGATCGAGACGGGTAGGTACAGTATGGGGGTAGCTTCGTAGTCCAGATAGCCGGTACACTTAGCCGCGTGTATAGCCGTTCTCTCTCTCGAGGACAAAGTAGGGGCGCCGATGGAGGGGGCAAGAAGTGGGGCCGGTGGGGGGTGGGTGGCAAGCCGTGGGGGTGGCTACCACCCTTTGCAACCCCCCACCAGCGCAGGAGTCGCGTCGCCGACGCTCGGCCAATAAGGAGGCCCGCCGACACAGAGACAATTCAAATGCTGCGCCAATAACAAACGTCTTTTGTTGTTACACGGCAAACTTTCTTTTCGCCTGGTGCTGCTGTTTGTGCCGTCCCCGGGATGCCCAACCCTGCGGGCGCCCGCCACCACCCCCTGACTGCAGCCTCCACACCTCGCGACCGCCCCTTACCGGCGATTCTGTCCGAGGGATATTTTTCTTTTTGCCTTTTCACTTCTCTTCCTCCTAGCTTTTTTTTTCGCCATTCTGTCCCTTCGTCTCCCTCTCCCCCGCGATCCAACGGAGCGTCAACATATTAAAACGGGGAGAGACAGTAGGCGGCGGCGGCAGCGGCGGCGGTGGCGGCGGTGGCGGCAAGAGGATCTGCGCAATGCTGACATTGCCTTTCCGCGTTTGTCTGGGCCGCTGCCTTTCGGCGCTTCCGTCTTTTTCTCATTCTATGTTGTAGAGCGTCTCGACGCGCCTGCCTCGTGATGGTCATTCTCGCGAATATCCACTCCAATTCTCTTCTAGTATCATCGTGTCGCTAATTCGTGTATCCAAACTCAGGACTGTTGTTTAATTTTCATCCCCTGAAGCGCGAAGAATCGTAGTTAAATATATTACATTCTTTCTCAGTTGCTAATTCGATATAATGCAACGAGATACGTGCGTCATATACACCAACTTTATTCACTTGCGGATTTAGAATACTTATAAAAAAAATTCAATGCATCACAAGATCAACGCAACTTCTTATCATCATAAATTATTTAGCTCAAATAATACATAATTCGCATACTATGTATTGTAAAATGTTATAAAATAATTTATAAAATAATTTTTAATATAACTCTTTGTTCCTCCGTTTCCAAATACATGTGATTATCTCGGACTCACGCGGCATCAGAACGTCGGATTAAATACTGATGAAACTTCGCCAATCGACCCCGCTTAATGTCTCGTCTTAAAAGAAAGGAACATCGCCAGACCACCGGCGGGGTTGAGGCAAGATAGAGCCTCGGCGGAACGAAAGGATAAATATTCATTGACGTCTTCATCAAGACTTTTATGACCTGGCAGAGAGGATGAGACGACGAGAACTACGAGACTGCCTTGCATTGCCTTCAGCCGGTTCACTACGTAGTTTGTGGAGCTCGGGTATAACGCAAAAAAGTATAAGGATAAACGGAATATTTTTGCGATACACCCAACAGAACAGTTGGTTATATAATTTTAGAGAAAATAAAAATTAAATTATATAGTCATGAAATACGTAACACAATACTTAATAAGATAAACCAAGTTATATTTTGTGATCTTAAAAATGACTGTAACACATCTACTAGAGGTAGATCGATAAGGTCAATCGTGTGCGATAATTTCAGGTATTCAGGTACAGATATTCATTCTGGAATATAATTTATGCAATTTAATATGTATGGTAAAATCATGTGCGCGCGTAAGAATAGCCAAACCCTGACTAGTATAAAATGTCTGTTTGACATATTTAATGCTTGGCGCGACGTAATCTATTAAAACCTTGCAAGTTCCCAGAAAGCGAGTCTAAAGATGTAAAATGCGTGTAAAACGTTATTAATATACAAAAAAGATAAAAAGATGAAAAAAAATATGTTAACGTAAAAATAGAAGAAAATTAACTTTTCCATAATGAGAAAGAAGAGTTTAAAGTAATTAAGAATTTCTGAATTCCCTTCTTCTAATTTTGTTTTTACCACTCAATTATACAGACTATTCTTCTTATTCGGAAAAATTTATAAAGTTCTGCATTCCGATTAGAGCTCGGAAGCTCATTAAACAAATACGCGAGTCAATGAGGGACCGGAGAATGTCAGGAATCGAGGTGAAGTGGTGTCGAGGCAAATTAGCCGCGCGGATATCGCAGCCGGATGTGCCAAAATTCTTAGCGAGTGACGGTATCGCTCGTGGGGGGGTTGAAGGAAAAAGGGATCCGTCGAAAGGCTGCTGCTCCTCCGCGGCGCGAGAAGCGGCACGAGGGTGGGCGGCAAAATTGAAATTTCTTCGCTCGAGCGACGACGCAGCAACTCATAAAAAGTTTAAACGTTTCACTCTCTGGCTGGTGCTGCTGTTGCTGCCCGAGTCTCGCCTTTTTTTCCCAATATAAACTCCCTCTTCCCTCTCCTCTGTCGATTGACTACCGCGTCTTTTCTCCATTCACCCTGATACCGGCTCCGGCTCAGCCCCGTCACCCCTCGCGGAGATGCTTACGGCTGGCAACTTTTACCCTGAGAAATTAGGGGCTTTACCACGCTCCTCTCCATCGCGTTACCCCTCGAGATATCGCGAAGCCAGCATGCGTGTCACCCGCGAAGTATCGTGGCACGATTGTTTTTATTTAGTGAAGTGGGTAGCCTGATATTAAATTCGGAAGAAAGTGACTGTCGATAACAGAACCAATTAATCTTGTAATTATATAGCTTTGTTGAAACATTTACGAAACTTTAGCTACGAACGCTTCGCATATATAATACAATATATCATGAATTTTAAATAAAAATTTAATTCTATCATCAGTAGAATGGATTCAAATTGTATCTTTTTTTTTTATTATCACTATCTCAGGTCGAAGAAAGTGATTGCGTCGAAAATTCTGCATCGTATGTTTACAGTCTATGTATTTAGTTACGAACCGCTGAAGCCAACGAGCGAGGGTTGCTGACTCCTATTTACCGATATGCTGATGTAATTATTATATTGCCTTCATCTGTCTTCCATCGTGACTTATTATTTGCAGTATTAATATGCGTATTCATCAATTGAGATTCCAGCCAGCAGTTTACTCGCTTGAACGCTCAGATTATATAAATAAAATGAAATAAATGTTTCATTAGCATTTAGGATACATTTCTGATAGTCTAATCGTAGATGGTTTACGTTCGAGCGCCACTCTTTGTTATGCACATTGTGCGACTCATATATTGTTATATATTCTTCTGTTATTTGTGCGTATAAAGCACCGCATAAAGTTTAAAAAAGAAAAGAAAAAGAAAATTGTAGCTGTATAATCTGCAGTACCGTTTTCATAATGGCTTGTGTCAACCATCGTCTTCCATTTCTGGATCACGCAGACCAAAATAGTTTCTCGATGCTCCGTTCAAACAATACATATTCAAATGGATAATTTGATCCCGCGTGGACGCGAACGCGTGGACGAGAGGAAGAGTAAAGGGTTGAACGGAATGGGCGGAGACGTGTGCTTTACGGCTCGTTCCATTATGAAGGCAGGATCTGACGACTGCCGATGAAAATAAAAGCGGGCACACGGAAAAATGTTGCTGCAAGAGCGGCAAATATTGTTGCGCCGCGCGGTCGGAGACAGCGCGCGGTGGCGGATGCCCGGTCGAAATTATTAATCGCGCCGCTGGTCCTTCGACCGGCGGCAAATGTTGACGTTACCGGTACGACGAACGTTGCGATCGCACACCGACGTGCATCTACGGTGAACGGCGCGGAATTTAAGAGCTTCGGGAATTAATTGTATCAGCACTGCGTCCCCTCTTGTTTCAGCGAGCTCTTCCGTTCTATATGCGATTAAAAATCGTTCGCAATTCAATTTATTTAATTTAATTTAATTTAATATACCTGCATTTTGTCTGCATTGATATTAATATCCGATCTGTTTCTTACAATAAAATAAGAAATAATTCAAAATACTTATTTGTTAGATTTAAACTTTATTTATTACAATTTGTTAACTAAGAAACGCTCTACACTCTTTTTTATGTATTCAATAACACATTCCCGAATATGAAATAAAAACAAAGCAAATCTATTCTTTTATTTAGTACATGTTTTGTATTTTTAACAATTTTTGAAATTCTTGTATTTAATATGTTTTGATAAAAATTTTAGAAAAATCCAAATATTTTCCAGCGTGCTAGCGCTGAACATGACAGTACATTTAATAAATGTAGCCGGTTAATAGTACCTGATCAATTAGTACAACTTGCAATTTGTATACTTCTGAAATAGCGGTCCCCCTCCCCCCGGTTTCCCTCCCAGATCTATGGGAATCTTCGACGAGATAGAGATGACGGGGGTGAAGCCTGGTTGCTTATAGGTCGCATGGGTGTCAGAGTCGATATCTTGCCGGCTCTGTGTCACAGAAGGGACGTTGGTGGCGGAAGGGTGAGAGACGGGTGGTAAGAGAATCAACGAGGGAGGAGAGAAGGGGGGAGGTGGAGTTGCCGGGGTAGGTGCGGCTGCGAGCGTTGGGGAACGGGTACGAGCGAGGGGGCATGATTAGCATTACACTCTGAGCCTCGATGATCAATAGTGGAAACGTCTCTCCCTTCATTCTCATTCTCTCGCTGTGTTAGCCTTATCTCCCTACCCCCCTCGCACCCACCCTCTTGCCCCCCTCCCGGCATCGGATATGCGCGACTCTCCCACCCCCTTCCCCGGAGCTTTCTGTCGCCCTTCCTCCCCCCTTTCCGCGCATTCCGAGTACCTATTTCTCTGCCACTCTGTACTACTCCGAACGCCTTTCTCCCTCTCTTTTTGTCGAGACTCTCTGTTTCGCTTTAACGCAAATTCTCAAAATGATGGTCGCTGCCTTCAGTTATACGCTGCTTTCTTCGGCGGACCAACGAGTGCGCGCGCTGCAAGATCATTATCTTTCTTATTTAACTTCAAATTTTAACTTGTTCAATGAGACACTGAGATTTAACAGAAAATCCAAAAATTACAAAAAGTTAACTGCAACACGAGCTTCTTATTTTTATTAGTCTCTTAAATTCTATCAATCTTATATTTCGAAAGATCGTCAAGAAGAGAGAGATTCGCGAGATTCAAGTGTCAAGTGTCTATGAAGAAGTCGCGCGGATTCACCCGTAGCGTCGGAGCATCGTATCGTCTCGTCTTCTTCGCGCGAAGCACTTTACAAACCCCAAACGCACCATTCCCGGCAACGGGCATAATCCTCTGGCGCGAATCGCCACGCCAACTCCGTCCCATTCCCCGAAACGAAATGCCTGCAGGTTCCTCACATTTATTCTGAGCGCCGCACAAAAAAGTGCCGCATCAGCCGGATGATGCGTGGTGTATCTATACGTACGTACATAAAGAACCGAGATTTCCTCTCGACGCGGCGTCTCGAGTCTATACCGTAGGTTACACCTTCCTCGGACCCAGCCCCGCGCCAGCCCGAAGACGACCCGGGGATGTTTTATTTGACGGTGTCAGCAAGCGGGAGATATTAACCGAACAGCTCTCGCCTGCTGGAATTATGTGGGCGGATGGGTGGCGCGAGATTCGACTTCCATGGAATTTCCGGAGAACGCGGTATTGTAGCGAAAGAGAGCGACGGAGACGCGGCGGCGCGCGGGGAAAAGGAGGGAGAGGGAGAGGACGGGCGACGGGTCACACAGGGAATCCACCGGGCGAACTTCACCATTCCGGATACCATGGTACCCCGGAGACACTGGCCGTGCCTAACTGCAGTCTCATCCCTACCGGTCGTTACATCGTCTGGGTATCTGCATCTGCATCGGGAGCATATCGTATTCGGCGGTAACTCACGTGGCGCGTCCTTGTCTACCTCCCTCTTCCCCCTTCCGCCGCCGTACGTCTCGTCGGACTCAGAGGTGATCAATGAGATCGCCAGAAAACGACGGAGTTTTTGCGAGATCTATGCGAGGCACATATTTAGAAAAGTACTCGAGAGATTTTCAGACTCCTACGGAAGGATGTCGCGAAATCACGCGAGATATTGGAGTAATCCTAGTCTTATTGCCGATATATTGCTTCAGAGTTTAATTAGTACTTCGTGTCTTTGAATATAAAAGACGTTTTAAAAGAGACATTAATATGGATCTTCATCTTTGCAACGTCACTCAACGTTCGCCATGAGATATAATTAAAATGAATTCCGTAAACTTTTCTGTGTATTTCTGGCTGACTGCTTCGAATAAGTTTGAGAAAAGTAGCAGTTTTTGGAACTTTCGTAGGAGTGACACCGGTGGCAATAAAAAGTCGCAAAGATAAGACTTCGTCCTCCATAGATTATAAATAAAAGAACGTGGCGACGCTCGAGTGTCCTAGATAAGGTAATACTCGGGAATAATTTTTTATCTAATATTACGAGTATATTATGTGTTACATAATATACATAAAATGCAGACTTATTTTTAATAAGCGACGATTCAGACGTAACGTAAAATTTTATGTAATAAATATAAACTTAAATAAAACAGATATACAAGACCCAATTTTTTTCACTGTAAACGATTAAATCATAATTCTTTGCACATAAACTGTATTTATTATGCATTGTACTAAAAGATTTCGTAGCCGACGAAAAAAAAGGCAACAGATAGCTCATTATACGCGAAAAATACATAATTGCTACTAGCAATTACGACAAAATGATAACGTGAAGTATCGGAATCCTCTCTACCATCATCTATCGCGCACTCCCACTCTTTATTTCCTCTCTTACTTTGACAATTTCTTTCGTCGGATCTCCTTTCGGTTCATTTGACGCGGGACGACCTTTTTTCGCGCCCGCCGCACAAAGTGTCGATCCGTCGTTGTCTTAATGGGTGGCAGGCCACTCGTCCTTATTGCAGACTTAATTACTACCTGACGCCAGAAAGTTATAATGGCCAACAAGGAGTACTCGAGGGTCCTGGAACCTTTCAGCCAGACGGACAAATCACTGTCGAAATAAAATTTCTTATTCCAGCGATATTTCAAGTGATGCTGCCGATCCATCATCTCAACTTCTCGGTAGTCTCATATAGTCTCATAAGCGAAGAGTTATGGCTTCGTTTAAATAGATTCAGTTTTCGTGGCGAATCTAAATATTAATAATAATAATAACTTTAATATTATAACTGATGGCAAACGTTGTTTACAAGGCTTTTGACTTTAATACACACCGCTCATCTTCTGTTTTATTAGAGTATTCATTTAATCGAAGAAACCTAATTCTACATCCACGTTTGCCAGTTTCCACATTTGCAAAATAAACATAAACTTGCAATAAAATAAGATACACGTTGTCTTACTACGACAGAGAATACGCTTCCTTGAAGCAGTTGTTGCCGAGGGGAACGTTAGACATAAAATGTGGGTACACAACGAGCTATTTATACAAGTAGTTTCCCTACGAAGAAAGGAACAACCACGAAGAAGACACACCTCGGGCGATTGGCGTAGGACGATTGTCGCAGTAAAAGAAAACTGTGCTTACTACAAGGAAAATTTTTATCGACTATCGCCGGTCGCGTACGAACGATACCTCTACGAGTGATAACATAACGTGGAAATGGCGGAGCCGCGCGTTCGCAGGGGACACTCTTCGAATCGAAAATCGGTCGCGAGCGAGGTGGCGAGGGTTGGAAACGGCGAGCCTAAACAATATCTTGCGGCAATGTAAGGAGCGTCTATTGGGCCATTACCGGCGGTGGCTGACCATTTTGGCCATTTGGCTTGGACAGTGCTACGTCAGCGGTCTCGATTCTCCCGCCTGTTCTCCGCTTATTTCTCCTTTCTTCCCTACCGGAGTCGAACTGGACTCACTTCCGTCCCTCTCTGCCCTTTCCTTCGCTCGTTGGAAAAAAGTTTGTATCGTCTGGCAATTGAGCGTGATCAAATTTACATTATAAAATTTATTCAATTGACAATCAATTTATCATAATAATGCTAATCAATATTTAATGTTTTTTTATTATTATTTATTATTACACGCGCCTTTAACGAGCGTTTTTATGAACATTATTGGTTGTTGCAATATCAGTACATGCTTCAGTGGCCGAATTGGCTAAGACATCCGTCCCGGAAAGTCGAAGGGAGGTTCAGGTTCGATCCCTGGATGAGATTTCTTTTTACAATAAATTTTTACAGTATTTATGGGCATTATTGGCATATTATAGGTTTGTGAACATTATTATTATTAAATTATTTGTCAATTTAATATTGTGAAATTATCATTTTTTACTCAACTTAGAACTGTATTTCAAGATTGAAAATTAATTTGACGCGCAGTTTAATGAACTTGAAAATGTACATAAAGTTACACAAAAAGTATCAACACTAAGATCTACGGAGAGAACAATTTTACTGCGGCATCTAAAAAATTAGCTAAATACAGAGTAGAAAATAATTTTATTGAGCCATTAAAGTAATTATATAGGACGCCCAAACATGATAATGTTGCTTCAAACAGTTTTGACGTTCTAACAACCAAGTTAAACATCGAATACAATTTTTTAATGGCTCAACATAATTATTTTCAGACTTGTATTTTAGCTAAATTGTTCTTTCCATGCCACTGTGACTGATAAAATACAACTTTTATTATTTCTATTTTTACATGTCTGTGTTTTCTTATTGTTATTTATAAATTTATCTTATAGAAATTTTTTATCAAATAACTGTGCACGCTATATGTTAATAAACACCGAGAGTTTATAACTTTTAATAGACTGAATCCACCAGTATGAGCTATTCTGTTTCACCATGAGTACATAACAATTGCGTGCAACGAGACACTTTAAGTGCAGTTGCAGTTCCAATCTACGGATCCCAGTTTTTCTCACTTTCATCCCCCATCTCGTCCCACCCTATAAATTCGATAAACGCGCGGATGTCGAATGTCCACGGCTTTTACGCCGTCCACGGGCGTCTAGCGCGTGAATCGATAGATCCCGCGATTCATTTCCAAGACGGTGGGAGAAAGCGCGCGCGGCAACGACATTTCAAAGAATGGCAGACCGAGAAACCAAGCGAAATCGATCGTGGCCTTTCAATGTGTCTCGGCTTTATCGTCGGCCATATATCATCGTGCCTATATCACTGCGGGATCTCGAAACTTTGCGTTTTTTTTTGCCTTCTCGGGATGTGTGGATACGTCCGAGATCCCCAAACCCGAAATCGCGCGAGCTCGATCCACAAAACATAGCACGGGGGAAATGAAACACAATTTCCGCCGACGTCACGCTCCCGTTTGAACCCGTAATGTGGGTTCAGTAATATGATGCAATATTTTACATTCGTATCGGAACTTTTTAAATGACAGCAAAAAAAAATACCGAATACAGCTGGATATATTGTTGACCTCGCGAATTAATAAATACGGATGTAAAAATATAATACAAAACACGTGTTATCATTGAAATTACTTATTTAATTTAAAAATATTTTAAACACGCCACGGTACGATAGAAAAACACGGGCAGAAATGAATAAAATTCTCACGTATCCTAAACGACTTTTATTTTCCAACGCGACACACTTGGTCCTTTATAAAAGGGAATTCAAATTTTCCAACCACCAGAGTCGTTGAACCGCCAGAACCGTCGCTTCACCATCGACTCCGAGGGAGCATTGAAATTCGATGCATGGCGCGCAGCGGCGTTTACCTTCCCGTATAAAACAAGAATCGCGCAATTCCCGGCGGAAGCGCGTATTATCAGCGTCTCGAATAAAATTCAAAGACAAACGCTCGCAGGGAACGCTCGTTTTCTCCTCTCACCCCCGAAGGCGCCACCCTCCGCCGTCCCGCTTCTTCCACGCGCTCCCGTTTCTGCTCCAGATCCAATTCTCGGTCGCTTCTCTTCATCACCCTCCCTCCTCCTCCTCCTCCTCTTTCTCCTTCTTTGCTCTTCCCACTCGCCACGCTTCTCGTTCCGCACTCTTCGAAACATTGCGCGAAATAACGTTAAATATTTACTTTCGGGACGATTGTTCCCGTCGGTACGACGGGATAAACATCATTATGTAATGTATATAAAGCCGCGCGGGCGGAGATAGCAGGGCGCGAGAATATGCGAGCGGAAGGCGGAAGGCGAATAAACTTTTCTGCACCTTCGCGCGAAGGATTGACCTTGCGCGAGAAGGCCCGCTGGATTCATCCATCTGGCCTGTCCGTTCGCGACGACGTCGATGTCCACATCCTTCATCCGCGCACCCATCCATCCATCCGAAGCCCGCGTGTCGATTGGCTCGCAGTGTCACGGCGAAATTTCAACCATTAGACGAGACTCAATATGTTCAACAACTTATAATGTAACTGCTATCTTCTCCTCGCAAAGTCAACTCAAGTTTTATGAATATTATGTTAACGACAGTCATGTTCACATTTAAATCGGAGCGAATATATGTATAAATGTGCTGCGCGACATTTACTGATGCCTATGCTTTGAACCAAGTCTGTTCTTTTTCGAATTTCGCAATTTTCAAGATTGTTCAATACTTTCTATATTTTAAAATATCTTTACGTATCACTTGAATGAAATTGTCAAGAATTATTTTTCTTGATGGAAAAATCTTTCCGAAACTCATCGTGATGACATCACGCATCCCAAACTTGTCACTCATTAATTACGTAAATCTCGTAGTACTTGCATTTCTGGGCAAGCGCAAGAGGAATCTCAACGCACGTACGAAAGACAAGATACTTGGTCGTCATCAACCATTAACCGGTTGGTCGCTGACCCTAGTTTGTGCTTCTGTATTGCGAAATGCGAACTGAATGGCCGGCGAACAGTTCGCTGGGGGAGCTGACGTTGTTCCGCGAAGTCCCTCGGGGTAAGCGAAGGGTCGCCGCGCGTTGAAGGCGACACGATCGCCACCATCCCTTCGAGAACATCGTTAATTATTTCTCGGCTTTCGTCTAGCATCATACTCGACCCGGCAGAATGACCACCGTTCGCTGCATGCGGTGTGTTTATGCGCGTTTCAAAGAGTCAGACGACAGCAAGGGACGAACTTTGCAAATCTCAAGTTCAGATCGCGATTTAAAAAGTGTCGCATTACAGCTTTGCACACGTGTATGAATTGCCTATCCGTTTTTGTTCAACGTTTGCTTCAAATAGGTTGCATTTAGTAAAACTGGATTGAGAGATCATGGAATAACTGTTAAGATAGTTTAAAACGCCATATAGAATGAGTTCGTGTATAACAGTAATAATAATGATATTTTGTAGAAATTCTTCTTCAAAGAAAGTGTCTTTCTTTAAGTATCAATGTAACAAAATTTAATTGCTCTAAGACTAGTTTGCACCAAACAAATTCTTAGAATTAATTAAAAAGAGGTAAAAGATATTAAAAGTGAGTTAAACCGAGTTTAAAATTAAGCTACATTAGTGCAAACAGACTTCGTTTATAAACATTTTAAATTGTGTTTATATAATATATTATTGCATAATTTTATATTATGAGTGCATATATGATATTTGTCTTTTATGTATTGGATTATATTTACTCACAGTATAGCGTGAAAAACTTTGGATGTCAATGCAGATAATTACCTGAAACAAGAGAGAAATTTTGGTTAATTCAGAAGAACATTAATTACAGCACTATCAAATCGAAACACGGAATGCCAAGAGTAAATTTTATGTATTAATAAAAAATTTCCTATAGGAATGTTTTGTTTAATTTGCAAATTATAATCAATAAGCTTGTTGCGACTTTGCTATTATTATTGTTCCCAAATGTGATTTTCAACTTAATAAAATGTGTATCTAGTTAAATCTGTGTTATTTCAAGTGGACAGTAGGTAGTTGTATTATCACTGAAATAAACAGCTCAGAGGAAACGCTCGGAGGGGTTATTTCCCTCGGATATCAAACCGTGGCAGGTACCATTGTGTCGTGGCGGTCAAGAGTACAAACGGACCGTACCGATAAGTGGCCCTATCAATCCATTCGGTCTGATAAGGATTTCACCATTGATCGCCCGTTTCCCATGCCGGCCCCCTCCTACCACCATGACGTTCGTTTCGTTGCGATTAATGGACAACTATCAACGCCCTCGACGATCATCAATCACGATTCCCGAAACACTCGGTCCGTTAATAGGCGATTTTGTATTTCCACGGGCTTCTGTCGAAAATTGTTTCCGGCGCCCAGTTTGTGTATTGTTTCGAGAAAAGCGTGGCTATTTCTCTCCACAGTTTCACTTATCGCACGCGTTTAATAGATTTGTGCACTTTTTACATAATTTCGAGATTAACGTTATATTTAATAATACGAAGAAATAGTTTGGATATGCAACGCAAATCTTTTTTTTAAATAAAAAAAATATTTTTAAAACCAGAACAAATTGAACTGAATTATTTCTTACACTTCTGTCGGTGCTTTTTAAATTAAAGAATTATTTGTTTAAACAAATAATTTATTTAAAAAGACTAATAACTTCATTTCTTGAAATCAAATAAAATTTTATTTTCTTCAAAGGTATTTTCGCTTCAACTTAAAAAAACCAAGTTAAACGATTTTATCAATTTAAACATATTTTTTCTCCGGCTGTAGTTACCAGAACTATTATATCGTTTTCTCTTAGTGCATAATAAAAAGAAAAAAATTCCAATTAATTCCGTGTTTAAAACAAATTACGTTCAAATATAAAATATAAAAAGTATAAAATTTCTAAATTATTTGCATAAAAATCTCTCTCTCTCTTTCTCTCTCTCTCTCTTTTCGGTACATTCAGACGGCGACAAGCCGTTGAATTATAACGCTTGCGTTTACGCGACGTCGTCATAGGCCGAAGAAAGTCATGTTGGTTTGAAAGAGGATACCTAGAGAATGAGAGCGCAAGGAGAGGAGGGGGAGGTGGCATGGTTGGAACAATATCGCATTTTATAGTTGTAATCGAGGATCGTAATTGAGCAAGTTTGTATGCCTGCCTGTTTCTACGACCGACTCCCTCCCCGCTCAGCGCTCTCTTCCGCCTTCTCTAAGACACCCTCGAAGAATGCCTCGGGTGTGTCAGGTTCCTCGCGCCCCCCTCCAATTCCCCAATCCGGTATCCCCGGCGGTATAACCCGTGCTAACAAGATTTCGTATATGTAATTGGTCGAGTATTAAATTGCGTATTCTAACGTCGGAGCATAGGAAATTGGGGGACGAGGTGGATGTGTGGAGAGACGACGGGGCGGTCGGGGGTGGATAATAGCCGTGGGTTGGATCATTTAGTAACATACTGCAGTGCCGTGACGGTTAAGTTTCTCGGTGCGGAAAGGGGTGGTTACATATACCATCCTTTCAAGATGCCGCATACTGAATCTTGAACCTTATGTTTCTTTATGCTAATTATGGGAATATAATAAACTTTATAATAGAGCCTTGTGTGCGTGAATATGCATAAATATCACACTTAGAGAAGCTGTCGGCATTTATAATTTAGTCTTAAATCGGCCACGAGGCGGGTAAAGTTTATAAAAATATACCAAGTTATTTGTAAAGTGACAAATATATATAACGGTTCATGTCAATGTATAAATTATGTCTCTCATTTAATAATTCTTTTTCATTTTAAATAAACTCGAATCATGGTATTATCAAGTACTATCTTGAATGCAAAATGTCAATTCAATGTCACAAGGCGGTAATCAGACACAAGCTGTCGGATTACGGCGATTACATTGCGTGTAATCTTAGAGAGAAAGCGGCCAGCTTGAAGGAATTATAGTTCCGCTTCTCTTGAAAGGGTTGAGAGTGGCACTGAAGGTACCCATGAGGGAATCTCTGGGAAGATACGAAACACCTTCAAGCTGTCCCAAGGGTTCGCGACGAACGGTACCAATCTTGCACGGCCGTCACGGCTAGCCAATAAACGCCAAAATCACTAAGCTAACTACTTCGGGCCAGTAGGGCCTGTCGTTCTCTCGCCCCTTTCGCCACATCGATGCTCCTTACAGGCGATCCATCCCACTGATCCCCGAAATTGTCCTTTGGGCGTATATCCAGCCTTCTTCCCTTCTTGCGCATTTAATTAAGCTGAGAGCGTCGTCGCGATTTTCAAAGCGAATCGGTACGAATGACTCGGATTGAACTGCACTGTGTGAAACACTAATTTCCCAGAAAAGAGAGAAAAAAGAGCTCAGGCACGTTACTGTAGCGTCACAGTGACTGTTTAAAACATATTGAGACAGCAGAAACCTACAAATTAATTAATGTTTATATAATAATTTATTCTAAAATATAATAAAGTTATTTTATATTTACCAAAATTTTGAAAACAACACATTCCTTGTATATTAATTTAATTTTGTATACAAATTATAAATTAAACACGAATAATTATTTTTAAGAAGCTGTAAATTTATTAGAAGCGTTTGTTAAAAACACAAGTATTTAAGTAAAAAATTAGCAAAATTTTTCATCTTATAATATAAACAGATAACATAACAGATAGTAAAATATTCGAGCAACTTCTAGAAAAAACTTTTCTTCGTGATTTATCTTCCAATAATGATCCTGATAAATCGTTACGAAACATTCCACTTGTGTGCAAGGATAGGAAAAGATTCGCGTCCGCGCAAAAAATGTTGCGCGCAGTTCAAGAGGAAACTTGCGAGTTTCGGCTACGATCCGCGAAACTTCTATTACGGCAAAAGTAGCTCGGCAAACAAAGCTATTTATTAACGTAATATCCTGCGAAAAACTTTCTCCGAGCTTATCCCTCTACATATATCGATTCACTTACTTCTGAGTCTGCGAATCTCTTGCCGAATTCTATAGAAAAGTCCTATCTTCTCATATTTTTTTTTTTAATTCCGATCATTGATCATTAACACATAAATGCATTAACACACAAATTTAAACTATAAGATATTTACATACTATTTTATTGAAAAGGAAAAATGAGTTTTTGGTTCTTCAAAGTGGCAAGTAAAAACGGTATATTTTTCTATAGTTTTTAAGTTACTAAATCCGATTCTGATCTTCAAAAAATGTTTTTGTCAGGAAATTTTAAAATCTGTGTGGAATAATATAATTTTTATTAAGCAATAAAAAAATTAAAGCAATTTTTTATCATCAATAATTAGATATAAAATGTTATAATTTCTCCTCTCCTTTACACATGCACAAAGTTATTGCAAATAAAAAAATCAAGAAATTATATAAAAATAAATCTTATTCCATAATTTATATTTTTACACTATATTAAATGTTATAAAGATAAAAAACGATCATAACAAAATTAATAAAAATCGTATGCAAACATACAATAATTTTACTAACAGATATCTCCATCGTTGAAAGGTCAGCTGTGCTGTTTCATCTCTCGCGATCTCTCTTCCGCTTTTCACTGTCTATCTCTAACCTTCCCTCCTCCGACGTTTAATGCATCCAATGTACAAGTGTCCGCCATAACAAGGATCAACAAGCGTCGAGAAATACACGCCTTACGGAATACATCACGGGGCGTATTTACACTCGCGTTCACGCTGTAATAACGGCACGATGATGCCCACCTTCCCGGCCACCCCCTCGTCCCGCCCACTACGCAGCACGCTTCATCCGTCGGCTTTTCGCGAATATATACTCGTAATTCCGCGATGTTTGTTTCCATCGTTGGCTTTCAGGGCTGCTCTGGCACGAGGGATGAGAGTAGCGATGGTGCTCAATCCTAGCCGCAACATCCCTTCTTCTGCTCGTTCGTTCGTGCGCTATCACTTAACCATTCATAAATGTCCATCTTTGTGATATTTTCTCCGAAGCACGCTCTGAGCGTATGTGATATTTTCGATGCGCGAGTGAATAATTACTTAGTTATTTTTATTATTATTGATTTATTGTGAGACATACGGAGATATTCTAAGGATTCATTAAATTCTCCTTTTATTCAGGTTAACGTTTAATTATTCATTTAATCGTATTCTCTCGAAGCTCTATTATTTTGCTTGAATAATGTCACTTCTGTTCGCGAGTATTTTATACTAGTTTGTGTCGCCTCACGAAAAAGATTACCTACAAATTTATTCATTTATCCTCTTTGCTTTTTCATCCATTTTTTCTGCCTAGTTACCTCGTAGTCACATTTTGCTACTTAGTTCCGTCTTTCATCTACCTTCTGCCAATCCGCTTTCGACCGTCTTCTCCCTTTCATCTTACCCTCATCCGTAACGTCTCCTTCGTCTTCGCTAGCGGCGCGCGAGCTTAAAACGCGCGCAGCCCCGGGGCAATCGCGCGCACGCCTTGTTTAACTAGCCTTTTAATTAGAAACGTTTAAAAATTAAACGGTAGCGTGAAATACACGCCAGTCTCCTCAAAATTGTGCGTGACTGCAACCCTGTCGGGACCTGAGCGCGCCGGCGCCTTTTGTTGCGTTGCTACCCCATTGTATGCTGCACGCTGCTTAATATTTAGACATTGACGTATGTTCCATTCGTGCAGTCTTATCAACATAACGAATACGCAGGGATACGATAAAGCAAGATGCCAGAAAAATTATGCAGATATATTTTTTATAGATAGTACAACACAGTAATCATCAATGAAAACAAACAATCTAAAATAATTTTATTTACTCGATAAAATGATAATTCTTGCAATTCCTAATCATTTCTGATAGTCATTCGCTAAAATTTATATGTCACATTTTTTTTCAAATCATTACATTATGATATTTGTATCAAAACCTTATTACGGCAAATTATGTCAGAGAATTTGCAAAGATTAATATTAGTAAAAAAGGTAATTATTAAATTTTAATATTAACAGAGGAACAATTGATATAATAATTTTGTGTACGCCATCATATTTCTGTTGCAAAAATTACGATAATAATAATCATAGATATGAAACTAACAATAATGTATATAATTTTTATCGATATTTGCTGTATAAAGAACTGTTATATTAATATGTGTAACCAAACATTTGTATTTTTGATATAACTTATTAAAAATTAAGTTCCGTTGAAATTTAACAGAATTTAATTTCTGTTTAATTTTGATTTTTATTATTTATATTTATTAATTTTGTCCAAAATTAACATTTATTATTATAAATAGATATTGCACGATTAAAGATTTTGGTCCGCGGTAAATATCTTTCATGTTTGAATAATATTTCATATTTGAAAATTTTATCTTTAAAGCATTTCATTATTATACTACTTTACGTTCTTACGCGAATGTATGTACATGTATGTACATACCATAATGCAAAATCACATTATGCTTAGTTTATGTTAAACTGCATCTGCGCCTTGTGCAACGTTCGGAGGAGTTTTTGGTACAGAAATATATATAATTACGTTTAATATTCCATCCCATTTGATGCTCTTTACACACTGCTAATAAATGTAAATGTAAAAAATGCAGTCCCCCTCGCGCAGATCCCCCACATAGCGCGTTTGTGCGTCGGTGAGCATGCATTTCGCTCGCTAGAGAATATTGAATACAATATGTGCCGCGCAGCACGGTATTATTTACACGCGAACTTTGTATTTAAAAAAAAGGCCGCACAAAGAGTTGGATTTAATTCGTTTTTGGCGGAGCATATCCATTCACCGTTGGTTGCTCGCTATGGAAAAAAAATATAACGTACCGTATGTAGCCGTTCGAGCGCGCATTATACACAAGCTGCAGTGCATGTCGGTGTAACCCGTCCGGTTCAACGAAATAAGAGAAAAATATTAATCACGCATGTATCGCGAAATCGCAAAGTTAAGGCATTGTAAAATCGTGCAATAATTGAGTAATGAAAACGTAGCAATTTCAAAAGCGGGGAGGGGGGGGCCGAAATCTATCATTTTTTCCTCTTTTTTTGCGTGAAGTGTTTCCATGCATTTTTCAAATCAAAATTAATTTCGGTGAAATAATACACGTTATCCTTGATTTGTTTCATACATCCTAATGTAAAATTTTCATTGTTCACATAAATAAATTTAAATAATATTCGTACATGTATTTATATTATTAGATGATTTATATAAATAAAAAGTACCAAGATTATCTTTTTTCTATCTCGCGTCAAAGAACGAAACTCTCAAAGCAACGGACGGAGAGATCGAACAGATATTTTCCGAACGTTCCAGAAATCCTCCTACAATATTGGATTTATTCTGAAAGCCTACTGAAAGTTGCGCCCTAAATAAAAAGGGTTGTCACTTCCCGGCCGCACCAGCCGATCCCTCGCACACGCCGAGTCCACCAGAAACTTCGTGCACCATCTCCGCCATTTTTCGCGCCAACTTTCCTCGCCTTAACTTTGACAGCGGGGCAAAAATACTCGGAGACATTATTAAATATGATTATCCACGGCAAGGGGAGGAGGAAAATGGGAGGGGAGGGGACTCTCGCGCGGAGATGCATCGAAGAGGGCGGGGAAGAAAGGACGCCGAGGAGAAACAGAGAGAAGCCGCAGAGGTGGGAAGACGGTAGGGTGGCAGGGTCTAAAAGTAAAAAGTTGCAGAGAGGTGGGGGAGTGCAGAGGGGCCGCGCGCGCGACTTCTGGAAGGTGGCCGGCGTTGGATATGAAGTGGTGCAGCTTCAAAGGGTGACGCGGGGGAGGGAGGGAGGGAGGGAGGGGGAGGATGGAAGGCGTTTCGCGTCGAGCCACGGCTCGGGCCTGACTCGGCTCTCAAACTTTGATACGATTAAGACGGAACGAATTAATCTTCATCCCCCGCCGACGCCGTCTGCTGGCAGCCGCAGGGACGCCGGTGGCGAAGAAATGGTTTTAAAAAAAAGGGGTGAGCGATAGCCGGGCCGAGAAGAGCTCGAGCTTTGGTGTCGAGGCTAAGGGTCAACCCCTTTACGGAAACCCTCTTTACTTTAGGGGGCGAAGGTGACGTTAATTAGAAAGGCGCGACGAGATTCCTGATCCGTGACTATCCTTAGCAGGACCCATGTCCATATTTGAGGTTTCCTTAGCCCTGATTACGACTGATTTTATCCACGTGCGGTATAGCTGACGTAGGAAATGATATTTATATATTCGTTCAATAAAACATACGGTTCTCGTTATATAGAACGTTTCTACTTTCGAATTTAATTCAACGAATTTAATTAGGCGCCGAACTAGCGCAAAATTAATTTTGTCGACTCCACAATTAAATATTTTCCTGGATACGCAGAATACCTTAATCAAGAAAGTCAGATTCGGATAAAATGTTATATATGTTAACTGAGCATTAGTCTCGAATAGTTTATAATAAAAATTATATGTAGGTTGCAAACTTTTAAAAATTACGCAATAAATCTCTTAAATAAATTATCGATCCATACTAGTTGCCAATGATATTAAAGTAAATAATAACAAAAGAAACAATTTTTTTCAAGTACATATTAGTAAGCAAAACAGGTACGCTAATTCGTGGCGCGTTAAAATGCGAATAGATCGGGCAAATGCTTCGCGCTTATAAAGAAGGGATAGTTCCAGCTACGAATGGCATGGTCAGCAGCGGTCTACCGGTCGTTTTTAATCCCATTGTGAACATGGCTTAATCGAGAAACCATTACCCTGGTTTGCTGCGCGAGCTAGAATGTCTGGAAGGGTAGGACCTCTTATAGTGGAGAGGGAAGGCATGTGGTTCCGTGTGGATCAAGCCACCGATAGAGAGACTAAACCGTTACCTCACACCTTCTGTTTCAGGAATCGTGATTGCGGAATCACGTTTTCAAAAGTAAGTGCTCGATTCTAGCCTTTTCAATGGCGGGCTCATGAATTTCACCGAAGAGTGCAAACGAGCGCACGTTACGATATATCAAACAACGATTTTAGAAAAAAATTGCGAATGCTTCAGAAAAACATTTACCATTGTTGTATACAAATATTTATCTAAATGATATAAAACGTATGCAAAATACTTCTTTTTTAATTTCATAGTATATTTAAAAAAAATTAACAAAATTAACAAAAATTATACTTAAATATAAGATACAATATAATTTAAAAAGAAATAAAAATTTTCTAATTAAATCAAATATTTAATTATATGTAACTATATCATGTGAGTTTATCGTATTAATATGTATATACGTAATAATTTAAGAGACTACAACAAAAAAAAATTGTTAACTTGATTAAATTTTTCAACTCGATTTCTTTAATTCAAATTTCTTTAATTAAAGTATTCCTTAATTCAAGTATATGTTTAATTGAAATATATAAATAATTAAATTGAAAAAAATCAAGTTGAAAAATTTTGCCAAGTTAATTTTTTTCTCATTGTCAATGTAATCATGCAATTTTTTAGGATTTCTTTTTTGAGCACTCGCATACCTACATATGCATCAAAGAAATAATTAGAAATTAATATTGAACTTAGAAATTAATATGAAACAATATTTAATGCACCACTAATATATTGTTAAAATTATTTAAAAAATTCCTAAAAGTCGCCATATAATTCGTTATATAATATTTATAATTATATTAACATATATTTGCATATGTATTATATACATTCGTGCATTCTTTTACTCTCGTCGCACTTACGATATAGGAACAAGCTCGTACGGACCAAGAGAGGGTGTGAATTTGCTGATCGTATGGTATTTAGCAATAAAGTTCGATTCCCTAACGAAAGAAGCAGCGCCTGATTTCGTCGGGGTTGCGAAAATTACAAGCCCGGAGTGGTCGCATTTAAGCCTAGCTTGTCGTGTATCGACAGGAAGTAGTGACGACTGGAAGGGCGGCTTCCAGCAGGTTGGAGGAGAGCTTCGGGCTGGTCACCAAAGTGACGGGGAACCTCGGGGGTGGCGAGATCTACGAGCAGGGATGACAAAAAGACCTCGGAATCGCGCAACGCCGAGAGAGGAAGGGAACGGCGGGGAAAAAGGGATGCTGAGATCGGTTCGAATGGCTTCGACGAGGGTGAGAGAGGATCTCTCACCCTGGTCATCGCTCTTGTCGTCGGCGGTAAGCTCGGCGAATGAGGTTCCGCGGGAAACGCGCCGGGACGGATCGTTCCTTTTTCGTGGACGTCGGAGTTCTTTCCCGAGGGCGGTTTCGAGCAGCTGGACAAACTGCCTCGTTACGGGGGTGCGCCCGTCGCTTTTCGGGACGTTAGGAATCCGTAATTGACGTCGGTCGGGCGGGTACGCCGACGTATAGAGCCACGATCGCCGTCTATTTCATTGAAAAGTTTTCGTTTACCGATTGACAGAATTCGCAAATTTTTTTTTTCTCTGTCTGATTAACGTACCTTTTGAATGCCAATACTTTTACCTAACATTTCGCGAGCTCGCGACGCATCTTTTCTAGTACACAACAACTCATCATTCACACTTGGATAATTGCATTGAATTTCTTTGGCGAACTGAGATTCTGTATTGATATCACGTGCAGAGAAAATTGATTTAAAAAATAATACCATATTGTGAACATTGAATTGTTTTCGATGCATATGAAAAAAAAAACCCCGAGAAAACCGTTCAGTGGAATTTAAATCGCTCGAGTTTACGCCCGTCGAGAGTACGCTTTCGATCTGTCTTGGAACAAGTCACCCCCCGAGTGGGCTCTTCGCGACTCTATTTACCCAATCGGTTCGCTGATGATCGGGAACGAACGACGGGACCGTGGAGCAGAAAGAAAAGTATGGAATATTTAGCGTTCAGTGAGCTATAAAAGCAATTATATGGGAGCTATTGTTTGGCGGGAGTGCGCCTCCGCGATACCAGGGTGAACGCTCGGGGATACCGGGGCGGCCGGGGCAGGCAGCATCAGTCCAATGAAAATCAGAAGTACGGAGCAATAAATACGGGCGAGTCAATCCGCCCCCTCCTCCCCCTCTCTCCCGCGACTCCCTCGCGGAGTTACGGAAAACCCCATGAAATCTCGATTTAAATGTGAACTCCCTTCGGCAGGACCACCCAAGAGACTTTGTTCTCGCGACGGAATTCACTATCGGTTTCAAGAACTTCGATACTTTGCAGTGAATGGATTGTACGATACAATAATTTATTCTAGTGAATGAGGCATAGAGCATTAATCAAAGAGATATATAATAGTAATTCAGTAATTTTTCAATATCGCGTGCGCAATTATTTTTAATCGGAATTTATAGAATAAATCTTGAAAACACTTTTCAATATGTACAAAGCATTATTATATAGAATCATACGAAGTATGTATATTGAAATAAATCTGTTTATTTGTATAACAAAAGGATTTCCTATAAAATTCAAACAAGTTCAAAAGTTGAATTTTAAATAAAAAACTTTTTATCTATTACTTGATCGAATCGTAATAAATTAATATAATTAGCAATTAGTATTGTTCAATAAAACATATTCGAATCTTCAATGCTAAAATCGTTAACTTTTCAAAGCTTCGGTAAATTTCACGCGAGAGACTCGCGCATCTTAATTGTAAATCTCAATTCGATATACCTAGACACAGACACATCGTGGCCTATGAATAATAATTATTTAATGCGTAATTACGAATAACAGATTAGCTCGTCCTGCTTGGCGGAAGGCATTGCGTTTCAAATCTCGGGGAGGGTAAATGAGAAAATGAGCAAAGCGGAACGAATGAAAGGAGAGAAAGGGAGAGAGAGAAGGAGAGAGGAAGCTGGCAACTCAGAAAGTAACCGGCTGTTGGAGGTGAGGAACAACGCTTTAACATAGAGAAAAGAGAAAGATAGAAGAAAAAGGCAGGAGAGAGCAGTACGGCAGTTCTAATATAAATGTCCCGGCCGAAAGGCGGAACGGAGACATTCGCTAATTAAAAAACTTGAAAAATTAATACACATTTCTCTCGTACCTCGGGGGGTTGTGTTACTCTTCTCTTAATCCCCGGTATCTGATCGGCCATCTGTTCCCAGCCATCTCAAAACTGGTCTCGCCTTTCTGGCTCGCCTACTAGCACTCTCAACTTCGAATATTATTGTACTGTATTGTAAGAGTTGTGCGTGCTTGTTATTTCAGAATGCAGATTAATTCTCTTCGATAGAAAAAAAATTATGAAGAAAAAGCCGTTATATTTTTTAATTATTTTTTATACCTTAGCAATACAAAAAATTCTGTTTCAAGCATTCTTATTGAAAAAAATGTATATATACCGTATGAGAATTTATTTAATTAGTATAACTGCAGTAGATATATTTATTTAAATTCAACAAGCCTTACTAATAATAAATATCACAGTAAATTTTATACTATAGAGTGCTGCTGTAAATAAATTTTCATCCAAGTGTTAATTTAAATTTAGTGCAGTTATTATATAAAACTTTGATAGCTTAGAATAACATCTAATAAGATTTTGTTTACATTAAAATAGTGTTAATTCAGTTATTCTAAAATTCTCTTGAAATCTATGAAGTAAAAAAATTTTTTTAAATTTTCAATTTTGTGTGTAAACTTTCATCCAAAGTAGTATTCTTTTAAGTAAGATATGAATGACATTCGAATTATACATATGTGGTAATTAATTAACAAATATTTTATTTATATATTACAATCTTTTGTCAAAAATTGTCTCTTCCAAAATGAAACAAAGCTATGAATATTATTGTAGTATAATATAGTATTAAATATTTAGTAATTATTATTAATTGAGCTCAAAGTATTCGCGTTTATTACTCCGTTTCCGCGTTTTGCCCTCGAAAAGAACGCGTCCCGCAATTTCCGCAACTCCACGGATGATCTGCGACCGCTACCTTCCTCGAATTGACGAGGAGTTGACGAGGTGATGAGGTGATGAGCGAGAACGGGGAGAACAGTCAGGATGAAAGGGCGCAAGACACCGAGCGTAGCCCACTTCGTTTTGGAGACCAGACAGGAGCACTTAACTGCCCGGCTCACAATGGAGTCTTTCGCATTATAGCGTTCAGTGTCTTGAGGCCTATTCAGAGCGACTCCTGGCCCATTCTTTACCATTGTCTGTCTCCGGCTGGTTATGGGAGGCCACCTCCGATCTCCCACCCTCGCTACCTATTACACCCTGGAAGCCTTGGAAGAAGGCCCGCCGAGGGTACGAGAGATCTTTTGCGCCGCCATCTAATTAGCCCCGGCATTTAACGGGACATAAATAAGTTAAACACTATTGAATTGTTGATAACGATAGTCCGGAGCCTTGTCGCTTCCTTCGCGATTTCTCCTCCTCACTTTTCCTTCCCGCGTTTTGATGGTCGACCTAGAACGTCACTTCGCTTCAACCCTTCCGTCAAAGCCTCCCTTCTCCTCCACGTTCGTTTATCAAGAAATATATTTGACTTCCCTTTAGTGTCTGAATGAGGTGTCTCGCAAGCGTGAAAGAGACTCGTGATTCGTCGGTTTGTGCAAAGATTTTATTGATAACGTGCTGAATTTAACATTAGAATGAACACTGAAATAGTCTGGTTGCTGAATAAACGAAAAAAGTTCATAGAATAGCACTAAAATATATGTAATTAATATTTTATTAAATATGTTTTATTAAACAATCCCTTTAGCATATCATAGATATTTCTAATGAAAAGTTGGTTGAAGAATTATTAGCGACTCAATCAATAATTAATAATAAAAAATTCATTGTATTATACGTCTCAATAAATGATTATAACGCTATAGTTCCACAAGCTCAGCATTCTCAATAGAATTGCTCTCTATATAAAGAAAACGTGTATTTATAATAATAAAATACGGTAAAAACGAAAGAGATGAAAGAGAAGAAACTAAAGAAGATGAGGCGGGGAAAGTTTCGGTATTCTGTAAAAGAAGCGCCTGACCAAAGCACGATTCGCAGATGATAAATCGTTTAAACCTTTTCGCCGGGATCGTTCGGCCGGAAATAAAATGAATTTAAGATCCGACCACGAAGACCCACGGTTCTGCGGCCGGGTAGAGATGCGAGAGGATGAGAGAGACTTCCTCTTGCAGTCGGAGAGGTTTCTTTAATTCGCGGCACCAGCGCAAAATTTGCATATTAATGAATAACGCAATCTTTAATTAGTTACCGCCTCCTTTTGCATTTTTTAACATGTTATAATTTTAACTTTGTAATGTTAAATAGCGGATGTTAGAAAATTCATAAATAATCTTGGTGAAATTATGTAGGGTTAGATAATTATGTATTCTACGATTTATAAAAAGCTCTCATCTACTTTGACTTTTATAAAATGGCATTGAACTTTTTAACGAGATTTGTTATTTAGAAACCTCAAGTGCAATGTAATATTTAAATTCAAAATAAATGAATTATTTTGAAAACAATAAAAATCACAGAAAAATTCAAATTGAGTTAAAAGGTATTATTATAAAAATATCAGAAAGATGAAAAATTGTTACATAAAGCATTAAGTTATTTATATTATTACATAATATCTTACCAAGTTGTTTTTAAGGCATGATATTTTACAGGTGTAATACGAAACATCGCAGATAATGTGCAGGTGAGATTGCGCAACATAGCGGCGGTTTTTATCGGGCGTTGAAGCGGCGAAAATAATTTAATCAAATCGAACAGATATGTACGTTACAGCAGCAGTTTGCTGTATCGCAGCGATCGCGGATACTCGCGCAGTGCATTACAAGAATCAACGATATATACTAACGCAAATGCAAACTAACCGACGCATCCCCTCGCTCACCCGCGAGTCCTTCCGTTTCATCGCGATACTTCGCGCAGACTGGCCTCGAGAATACGTGACGAACGATAAATAACATGTGTGTATATCGCGAAGGAAGATGGACGTGTTTAGCCGTTGGTTGCTCGGCTACATTTTGTTTCTCCGTTTGTTATTGGCGAAAGCGTTTAGTGTGTAAGCAAAAAATTCAGCTATCTGTTTCTCTCTCTCTCTCTCTCTCTCTCTCTTTCTCTTCCTCTCCTTCTCCCTTATACATTTGTACTTTAGAAACAACTGCATCGTGCAGTTATCGCTTGGCGTCACGTTCGTTCAGTAGTTTATCCAATTAATTGACATAGTCTCCGATTGATATAAATTGATATAAAACTTTAAGAGATTAACTCGTTATAATTATCTTCTTACGCACTTCGAGGGATTTCTTCAAATCTGTGTGCATTTCAAGCTGCGTGCAAACGGATCTTTTTTTCCATGGCGTGTCATACAGATAATATTTCTGAGGTTAAAATTTATTGTTAGAATACAGGTGTGTGTGTGCGTGTGCGTGTGCGTGTGTGTGATCTTTTTAATCCAATAATTCGCGGTTACCGAGCAAAATATTGTGCTAATAAATCGGATCATTATCGCGTGCTTATACCTCCCCTGGACGAGAAGGAGGGAAGGAAAAGGAAAAGGAGAAGGGTAACGGCTCGTTGTAATCTCGAACGCGAAAACAATTCCAAGTAGTAACCGCTGCCGTGAGACATATCAGCAGCGGTGTTCGTTGTGCATGTTGCGTCCGCGAGATGTGCGATATCCAATTACCTTCCTGTATACACCGACGGCATGCACGAACAATTTCTTTTTCAACCAGTTCGCAACGCCGCCGGCGACACGTACGTCGTTGCGAACAACAACGATGCCCGTCTTGTCGGCATTGCGCGGTGGAATTAACGTTTCGTTTCCGGTGTATTCCCCTTTCAAAAAAAAGAAGGAAAAAAAAGAAACAATATACTCCACTAGCAGAATGAAAATTAGAAGGATGAAGAGATAAGTTCGGTCGGTCGCGGACGGCGACGTTATTTTAATTTCCTGGTGTAATCCTGGAACATCCGGCGGTATAATACTGCTTACGTTTCGTCTCGACAGAGTTATCATTTTTCCTGCTATCTGATACACGCACGCTATCTGATATTATTTCAGCGATACAATTCTCTGCTACTTACGCATTTCAGTAGTCTTTCAGCTGCATATTATAATCGCATTATCCGATATTTATTTAATTAGTCTCTGCAAATGCGAATAAAATCTTTAAAAACGGATTGCTCACGTTTCTAAACATATCAAAATAAAGATGACCACTTTTAGAGAAAAACCACTTCTACATTTAATTATAGGGGGGACTGGAGCTAGTTGACTGACTGACTAATAAATTGAAGATAGATATGTTTGCACATGCAGCAGACACAACTATTCAGTTGTCTAAAATATTTTGGCACAAAGGCACATATAATATTTAGTCTTACACTTACAGTTCTTGAATTATACAGTTGTTTATTTATCTAAGTATTTAAATAATAAGTGTAGGTCTTATCTAATATTCTCGCAATTCATTTTTGCTTATCTATCACCTTGAATTTTTATCAAAAATGGACTAGTGTAACAAATAGGTCAATCTAATCTAGAAGTACACGTGCTAAATGATCCTGATAGGAAAATTTTTTTTTTTTTCTGTTCTAGATACGCCTAAGTTAAGTAATTTCATCAGTCATCAAGAAATAATTATAAAAATTAAGCGGTAAAAAATCTATGTTATAATTAAAAATTAGTTAAATATGAGTTTTATCTTTTTTTTCGCTAAATTATATTAAAATAAATAAAACTATATTGAAATATATTAATAACACATCATAATATAAATATTTCTTAAGTCAATAATGTTTCAACTACCCCAACTGGTCGGGGTATAGACCTTGGGGCTATTTGACACATAAGAAATGTATTCAAAAAACATTCATTTCTTATATCGGTTATTAATTTTCACTTATTATAAAAATATTATTAAATAGCCTAGGATATCTAGTAACTGATATAAAATTTGCTTTTTAAATTTTCTTAATTTTGTCTATAACAATTCAAAACTAAAAAGTTGGTCAGGTTAGGCCTAGTTTTCCCTGTTGCTACGATGCGCCTTAAAATGCGGCGATTTTATCCTGTCCCTCTAAAAGTCGCATCACAGTGCCGGCACCGGTAGAATTCTCACGGCGCAACGGTGTTTCTCTGGCAGCAGTCCTCTTGTTAACACCGATGTCAGCCGATGTGTAAACGATGAAGCTACTCTCGCAAAGGAAACACTTCGAGGACAACCTCACCCAGCTATCCTTTCCTCTTTCTCTCTCCCTTGAGAGTGTGCGTGTGCAATGCAGCGCGCTCGTCTCAACTCCGAAATGGCGCGCCATGCCGGTCGTTCGTTTCCCTTATATTCCTGATAGGAGCTCGTAAACCGAATTAACAGTACTCCCGCGCTTCCGTGCGCATATACGCATGCACCACCGTCTATCGCACCGCTCATCTACGATCCAGTAAGTATGAGGGAGCGGGAGCAATAAGAGGAACTGACAGAGGATAGCGCAGAGAGGCGGCTTGTGAGGAATGGGTGCGGAGAGGGAAGTCGGCGGGACTGGGAACCGGAAAATGCATATCCACGGGATGAAGAGTCGGTCTCTCAGAGCTGGCACGGTACAGCGGCTATCCAGCCGCCACCCTCCCGCGACCACCCTCTCCACCTCCTCCTCCTCCTCCGTGCTACTGCCGCGCGCGAAACCGGCGAAACGTATATCTTCCCTCTGTACACCCTTCTCGTGCTCATCCCCTTCAGTCGCTTACAGCGCTTCCAAATTCACGTAATAAAGCTTGCCGGCTCGGCAGCTTGCGCGCACGCTAAGTACATTTACACGGATAGATGAAAATATCAGAAGGATCGACGCGGAGGAGGTGGCCAGGGGAGCACCCGGGCGAAAAGGGGGCAAAAGGGGAACGCGCCCTGGACTACTTAACATTCTTTGCCCAGGACCGGCGAATGAATATCGTGTTCTTTCTAAACCCTCGTAATATACATACGGGTATATATTTGTTTATAGCTATAGCAAACTTTCTGTTCCGCGGATGTACCGTAGAAAATGAGCCCCGTGTCTCTTTCTCATTTTCTCATTAATAATTTCAGCCGTTTGTACGTCAATGCACATTATTTACATGGAACAAGGAAGGTACCGAGAGAGCTACCTGCTTCTCACGCTTTTTTGCGCGCGGATCTACTTTCCTACCTTTCCAGCTCTTCCCTTTCAATGGCACTTTCCGCGCTTTCGTGCTTTCATCACAATTCAATAAAACGCGAAATAAATCGAGTCGTTTAGAGATACAGTTATTTTCTATTCACTAGAGGTACTGCAAAACGAGACGCTGTCTGTCTTTCTCATTCTTCTACTGTAATTTTAAAAGTTGCTGCTTACACGTCGCCATTGTGCTTCGCAATATTTACGTGGTCCAAGAAACAAGCTATCTACATGTCGCGCATTTTTCACTCACTAAATCCTGACTTCCACCTTCGCCCATTCCGATTTCCGGCTTTTTCAGTACTTCGTCCTACTTTATATTTTCGTAATTCGGCGAAACGTAGGCTGAGACCTTTCCTTTTAAAATACACCGCTCTTTTTGCCCCAGGCGATTCCGCGGCGTGTAACTTCCTCTTCTTCAGCGGTGGACCGCGCGAGTTCCGCACATTTGTATTTATTTACTCGTTTTTGGCGAAAGAATACCCGGAGATGGGGGAGGGTGGATGCGCGGTGAGTTCCACCCTACAATGTGAAGTGTGTACCGGCGCAGGAAGCCGGTACTTTTGCCGACGTGCAGCTGGATGGGGGGTACGTACGATGTTCATCGGATACTCGCTGCAGGCTACATTGGAGCAGATTAACCGGAAGGGATTATTACAAGGGAGAATAGAGGATGTACGCGTTTATTCGGGGCAAGGGATGAGAAGGACCTGCACGTTGCCTCCGCGATGGCCGCACCGCTGTGAGAGGATACTTTTTAATTTCACTTCCCTTTTTTTTTTCAGGCTCGCTGCTACTACCGCCGTGGCTGTCCTTCAACGATCCACGATATGGCATTCGATCTTTCCTCGATTCTGAACTCGCGAACTCCGCGGGGCACGCTGCATTCAGCCGAACGTAAACTCTCGACGAAAGTCTAAGCGCGATCGTTCGATTGCCTTTACACAGTTAGATCATCACAAAATACAAAATCGTGTGAGAAGAAAGACAAGATGCTTAATTAAACATGTTTTCTTCTTGCACATCTTAGGCTGTTTATCTTTATTATGTGAATAGATCATTTTGCATGTAAGTCTTTAAAATCTTTGATGCAACTTTCTACGAGTAAACATCTAGCAGTAATATTTGTATTCTAGCATAAATAAATTTTTCCATTATAGATACAAGCGTTTATGAGAGATAATAAACTCACATACTTTCCTTCTCACCTTCTGATGTTTGGGCTTCTCACCTTTATGTTTGATATACTTTTGTCACGCCATCATTTCTGATAATGAAATCGTGCGCTCGGAATTGTATTCAATTTATTCTTGTCTCCCCACACAATCAAATTTCGCTGATAAGAATAATAATCAATTGATAACAAGATAGTTTAATGCAATTATGCATTTTAAAGTATCTACGAAATAAAATTATTTCGTTACAAAAAAAAAAATAATATCGATTCCGTAAACCATATTTTAATCGCATCATCTATCCAAGATATTTACGTTCAGCATTTGAATGCAGAAAAAAATCGTCGAATCGCAAAATCTATCCTTCGCATTTGTTCCAAGAAAGTAGATTTACCGATTTTTGTCGATTTGTCAATCCACACTCCGTTACCTGATATATTTTTCCAAGCAAACTTTTTTCGTCTAGAACTCTATTGTAAGGTCCGTGAAGCGGATACGGACCGGCGAATAAGATAGGTATATCTCAATATGAATCAAGCTTTAGTTACACGCACAGGCACCGCCCGCCTGTACACACTCGCGTCGGCGTGTGCTCATATACACGTTCCTATCCCCGACGAGGAAAGCAGGGATTAGCGCATGCACGTGCGAATTCCTCCCCGGCGTATTAAACGATTCGACGAGTTTTATTTATTCAGGAAATGAAAATCCTAATAGACTTTTGCTCCGTTGTTATAATTTCTTGCCGTCCAACGTATTGACGTACGTACCTTTCGCACGTACCGCCGCGTCGCCGCGCCGACTGATATCAGATACGTGATCGCGCTAGGTTACGGAATAAACGGCGCAGCGGCAGTTAAATATCGAAATGAATGGATTTCCGCTAGCATGCAGAAGAGTTGTCCGTCCACGATAGCGAGGAGAGAAAAAAGGAGAGCGATTTTTTGCCGATCGATCTTGATACAAGCAAACGTGGCTCCTCCATCTCCTCGCATCCGCGATATATATATATGAATATCGTTGCGCAGTAATAAAAGAGAGCGGATGGCAAATATTTGTATAATCTTGTGATATTATTGATAAACTGTTTCGCCCAGGACTCCCTCTTCGACAATTGTTTGTATCGCATAAGAGAAACTTATTGTATTTGTCCAGTATGAGTTTGCACGCAGTTTGCGTTGTAGATTTCAATAAATTGAACTAGTCATAGATTTTTCATGAATTCTGTTTCTACTTATCTATCCTCGACTGTAAATCTGATATCGTTGATAAGAGATTGTTAGAGAGAAAAAGATAGATCTACCGGTCTAGGTAAACCAGGAAAATTATTAGTATACAAACAACAGAAAAATTACATAATTTAATATATACGATTTTTTTGAACTTAATAAGAATGCTAATTCTAATGAAATCTTTTTTTCTGTGTAATATTAATTGAATTGATAAATATTAATTAATTGAAGTGCGCTTAAAGTACGATCTTTTAAAACGGTTATTGGTACGAAGAAAGATATCCATGAGATAATCACATCGAGCGGTGTCTGTCCATCTGAAGCTCGCATACGCGGCGTGCATTAGCGCGTATTGTTTAAAAGGGCCAAGTGCGTGCGTGTGCGAGGTCGGTTATCCGGTATAAGAGAGGCGTGGTAAATATTAGGTACCGTCCTGCAGCAGCGTTAAGTGTATAAGGGTGAAATGGACAGATAGGGTGCAGGATCGGGGAGAGGGGGAGGGAGGGATACCTTTCGTCCGTAGAACAGCTGAAGGTAGAGACGGAGGCGGCGACCAAATTGAATTTGGGTTCTGGCCTCTGTTTAGATTCCTCGTTGGTTGTTTAGTTTAGAGGAACAAAGAAAACATCTATGTGTTTATTCTAGCCGACGCTTCGCCTCCTCCCCCCCCTCCCCCTCAACTGTACCCCATCGCGGCTTCATCGCACCCTTTCTCCCTCTCTCTTGCGCGCGCGAACGAATCCTACCCTTTCGCGGACACTCTTTCTCTGTCCCTTTTTCTTCATTTACCTTCACCCCGACGTTTCTTCCTCTGGTCGACGTACGTACCCTTCCGGCATACGTGCGCTCGCTTTTTCCCTCTTTCTCTCACTCCCATCAACGAGGAGCGATAACCCCTTCATCCCTTAAGCGTCTAACACGAGTGCCACGGCGTTTTCAATTGTACATCGACAAATCCCCCTTTAGGTTATTTCGCCAATTTTGCTTGCAATCGTTATAAAATTGAAATAATTTTTGTGATAAAAAAATGTGAAAAGATGTTGAGTAAACGATAAACAGAATTAATCCTATACCCGAAATAATATAAATTAGTCTTGCCAAAAGCTTCTCAAAATATACGATTTTATTGAATCTGATAAAGTTGCGTGCTTTGATTAATTATAATTTATTTCTGACGATTTTGTAATTCTTGAAAACAACATTTTGCGGAAATAAGATGTGAGCTTTTCAATAAAACTCAAAATTATTCAAATTATACAAAAAAAAAAAAAGGTAAATTAATGTGATTACTTAAAATGTTCTTTATAAATTGCTCCTTCTTTTCAAATTGTCTGTTTGTTCAATTATTATTGATTGGAGTGTTACAAAGCTACTTTATCAATCAATAGATCCTTAGACAGCACTTTTCAAAGAGCGTTTCGTGTGGCTATATTGAAAAGGATTCCAAACCTGTTCGTGAGAAAGCGTTGTCTAAGCGACGCAATTTCCAAAATAAACGATGAACGGTGGTTACGCAAATAATCATCGCGCGTGCTTTTAATTAAGTTTCACTGTCTGAGAACTGAGTGTATATATATATATATATATATATATATATATATATATTTTCTCGAGAAGCTCTCAGTCCGAGATTCCTTTCTTCTAACGCGCGAAAACGGATACCACTGCAACATCTGATGGTGTCGCAAGAAACGCAGCTTTCAATAATAAAGAGAAAACGAATTTGTACTGTTAAAATATAATTATCTCTGTGAATAATCATACTTCTTTTCTCGCTTTTAATATCGTAGAATATCTTTAAAGGTTTCGCACTAACATATATACCTATATTTATTGTTCTAATGAAAAACAAGAACAACTCTTAATCATAATAGAAAATATGTACAATTATGAACTGGCAGATTATAATTATAATGTTAAAATTATATTAATCATTTTTTTGCGACCAGATTATTAAATATATGAAAAAGTATAATTGTTAATTAATTCTTTTACGGAGATATCATTTATTTGAAAATATAGATAATTATAATAATAGTTGAGTAATAACGTTTCGAGAGGATTTTAATACATAATTGAATATCTTTTGTAATATATTGAATTTATCTTTGATAAAAGTAGATTGAGCTTAAGGCAATCTTGTGTTTTATTAATAAATATATTGATTTTATTAAAATATGACACCTATTTTGATTTGTTCAATATGGATTTATTATCCTGATTATTTATTATATTATTAACCAGAATTGTGATAAAATAATTGTAATAAAAATGATAATTATAAAATAAAGTGTAAGTTTCATGAAAACCTATTTTTACCATTTTTGCTTGCTATCCAAACAATAAAACAGTTTTTTTATAGACTTCACTTTAACCTGATTATCAATATTTCAATCATTATCGTAATTTTACTTACAAGATAAAATAAGATATAGACACGTCAACTCAATCCCAGAATAGGATGTAAGTTCTTTCGAAATGTAGTTGAAGAACCAAATCTGTAGAACAGTATTGCATATAAATGAAAGCGTCGGAAGTGGAATCTTCAAAATGGAGCTCGAAAGAAATCGGATATCTCGATTCCCACGCCACTGGTTGGTAACGACCAACCAGTGACAAGCGACCAGTGATAAGAAAAAACGACAGAACGCAACGTGGTGACCATGATAAAAGTGAGCAGATGTGAAGATATCACGGCTAAGGTAGCATAACGTGAACTATTCGTCTATTTTCTTTTTTAAGATAATCAGTTTGCTTCCAATAAGCTAAATTAAATTTGTGCAGCTTGTTCAATAAAACCAATAAAAATATATCTCTTCCTTAACGCGTTTGCCTTATCTAACTTACAGTCAGATAAGGCAAACGCGTTAAGGGTTCAGGTTTTAAACGAGACAATGTAACACTCTCTTCAAGAAAAAACAAATAAATACTAAATTACAATCTTTGAACTGTAAAATTATTCTTTCAACGCACAAATAAACCTATCTTTTTTTATCCTGTCTGCAGTTTTTATCTTTATGACAGGATACAGATTACTATTTTCTACACATTTTTTCTATAGTATCTTTCGATGGTACAGCAAATTTTTTATTCAGCTAAATAATTATACGTCTCCGAGTTAATCTCGATTTAAACATCCAATATCAGAATAATTTACTCGACGTTCATAATTACACAATATGTTAATATTGATGAATTCAATCAAACTGATATTTCGAAGCAACTCTTCATGGATCGTGAAATGTAAGGAACCGATTGTTTCAGGTGTGTTATACACGCGGCATTATTATAAATTGTTTTGCGTTCTGGCGAGAAACCATCGTGTCGACACTCGCCGCGATTCCGATGATGTAGTTACAGCGCGACGAGAAATGTTTGGTCGCGATGCTGTCGCAAGTTATTTCAGGTGGCACATGGGGATCTTAGTTTTGTCAACTGACGTTAAGCTGATCGCCCGAACTGGGAATTATGTCGGTATCATTATTGTCCTTGTATTCGCAGCCGTACTTACATCCGATTACTATATGTTTCATATCTAAAATGATTCATTAGAAAAGACTACATTACAACTGGTATGAGTCAGCAACTGTTTTGTGATAGATAAACAATATCGGCTGTTAGGAAAGAATTTCACCTGTCGACTGCTTTCCTTTAAACTAAATTCATCAAAAATGACGATGAAATAAAAATATTAAATCGCGAAAAAAGTGGTTTTTCAATAAAATAAAGAGTTAAAATTATTAGCAAAAATATCAATTGGCATTTAATAGAAAAGGATCTAAGAAACAGATCTTTCGAAATAAAAACGATTAATTATGCCAATAATGAAACAATCGTGCGTGAATGGTGACGTAATGTAGTTCGAGATATCACCGAACATTAGAAGGATGTTCGACAAGTTTCTCTCAGGTATCACTCAGCGGTACGAAGCGAGCGTGTGAATAATGGAGGGTAATCGCCCTTGCCAGTCTCCGACGACCTTTGCTCTCTCTCCGAGGTTAGCGAAGTGGGAGACTAGAAGGGTGGGATTTCTAGATTGGATTTAAGTACACAGCCGTGAGGTTTCGACCGGTTAATAATGCAGATAAAACCGAGACTTGGAAGACTACACGAGACGTCGCGCTTTACTATGGCATTCCCGAGAGTTTCTGACTTCTGTCTTGCAGTCGAATTCCGACCTCACTACTACACACTATCGTGCATCGGACGTTCAGTCTTCTCGGGGTTATTAGTTTTAAGAAATCAGCAAATATTATCAAATGTCGTATTTGATAATAATTATTAAATATTTAGAACATTATTTGTGATTATACAATATTAATCGAATATTTAATTGACAGTATTCTACTCAACATTTGGTAACTACTATCAAATTCTTTTTCAATATCCCACGATCTGTCACACGCATACTTTAGCAAGTATTAGTAAAATTTAGTAATATTTACAAAACATTTGTAAAAGTAAAATTATTTCTGATTATATTAATCAAATAATTAGTTGGAATTAATTCACTTAACACTTGGTAAACATTATCAAACTCTTTTTTTCAGTGCAATATTAATAAAATACATCATGAATTTAAAGAACATCAATTACATTTAATATAAAAGAATAGATATATTAAGCAACATTACAAATATATTTTATAATATCATAGAATCCTCTTGCGTATTTATCGTCATAGAGTTATAATTCATACAAAAATTGATTTATAAAATATATTAAATATCTAGATTAAAAATTCAACTTTGCCTTTTTATTTATATACATTCTTTTATCATTTATATAAATTTTTTCATTACTCGTATGCAATTGTAACTTGAATATCCACGAGTTTGTGTGATTTGTCTTTTTAAATTTGTCTAATGGCCCGACAATTTTCATGCCATAAAACATTCATATGTACATACAACTGTATCGGTTGTAACCAATTTAACGAAATGACCTTCCCATTGATGAAGTAATCGCAGGAGTGTCGTGTTACGCACATTTTCCCACAATAACCTACCATTATTTTTTCATTAGTCGTTACTCATTAAGTACGCATATTACGATAAAAATAACAACAACTTTTATTAGCGGTAGCTTTCCACTTCATCAAATAACGAGCGTCATAAAGATAATTACAATTTCTACGAATAGCACATTGTTTCGCAATAAAATTTGGCTTCAGGAACCACTAAACGAACCGGTATAGTACAGTTAAATTAGAAACTAACGAGATTATTATTCCCTGACTATAACATTCCATCATTATTTTAATACACGCAGACAATTGATATTTTTGCTGATGAGTTTAATTATTTATTTAACCGAAAGATTTTTAATGGCGTTTTCATAATTTAATATTTTTATTTCATTGTCATTTTTAATGACTATTAAAGAAATATCATCTTTCACATAATTTAAAAAAAATTATTAAAAATTGTATTATAAATGCGTTTTTATATATGAATAAAATTTTTAATTTGTGTGCGAAAAGTAATTTGGCACAGCTTACCACGTTAATTTTTAATAATATATTGTACTTTTAACATCGCAACAAGCATATTGTGAAAAATAATTAAGACGTGTCGCGAATACTCTTTTGAAGAAAAGGTTATTAATCGCTTTCGTCAGGCTGATTCACGTTCGACATACATACTTTAGCAAAGTAACCCGGGGGGCGAAACAATTCCCGCTTCGAGAGTTCGTAGCAGCACCCGGCGCAAACGAGCCTAATCAGACCAGAAGCAAACCAGATCGCTACTCTCGGAAAGGAATTTCCACCCCCGGCGATGCAAGGCCCCGAGAGGAGAATAAAGGCCACCCAAATCCACCCGGTTTTGGTAATTTATTAAAATCCTCGTCGCTCACGTCGTACCGCGAAGTTCTTCACCGCGCGAGAGTTAGCGGAGTGCTCCGATCCGAGACCTTTTATGCCTCGGCCAGCTGGCTCAGCACGACAAAAATTCTTTCAATTACAGAAAAGCGAGCTCTCCTTAACTCCACCGGCATCGATATTCATAGCGAAGCGTGTTACGTAAAAGTTACGGCCTCGCGCCGGGAGAGGAGAGGATGCGAGCCGCTTATAGGCTGCGAGGGTAGGGGAGGAGGCAGAGAAATGGCACGAGGGAAAGCTGGGAAAGAAGAATTGGTCGGCGAGGGGGATGCCAAGCCGCCTGATTGGGAAGGACAGCCTATCCGCAATTTGCGATCCATAAAACTGGAGCGGGAGGTGAGAATTCGCTTGTCTTTCATCGATGCTCGTCTCTTCCTCTCCCACTGTGCTCTGTCCTTCTTTTTTTTTTAATCCCCTCGCTCTCGCCCTTTCCAACCATCCGTTTCATTCGTCCTTCGCGCCCGTCCTCGCAACCCCTTTTAGCATTTCAAGGAACGCCGATACTCACGCTGGAGATCCTTTGGATTCTCCGGGCATTTCGATATTAACCGGAGATAAACGGAGTGAGGAATCTAATGAAATATCGACGTCATTCACGATAAAAGTTTGTTTAATTCTGAAACGTCGTGTCGCGCGACGGCAAATTATCGAATGCGCGGACAAACGGGCATCGCCACGGTTAGTTAGTATTACGAATAATTCAAAGTATTTATTCGGAGAAGTTTGAAACTTCGTGACGTGTGACGGAAAGATAACAACGATTACAAACGTCGCGCTAACTTATTCGAGAAATACAACACGTAATTTGAAACTCGCGAGCTCCAAAAATAATTGTATTGTTTCGCAACGAGAAAGAATTATTTTAATTACTAAAATAAATTATTTCAACAACTGCAACGATCTTCGCGATCTCTTCGTCACGGAGAAACTGCGCGTATGATTATTCTACGAACAACAATTGGTAAATTGAAAATTATCAGAGATATATCACTTTGATACACAAACGAGCTAGAAAATTCTGGATGCATACATACGAACGCACGAGCGCGTAGATTGTAAAAGAGGATATTACGTTGACGCGTGTACGTATACGGGCACACACGTCAAACTTGCGTTACACACGCGACACCGTACATCTGCTCGGTCGTTGCTTGTGCAAATAAAGATTCGCTTATCGGTCTAGCACGTATATAGCGGGATATTTTGGAAGCCTTCTATATTACTTCTCGTATACACTCACACGTATGTAAGCTAAATGTATACTCCAGTTGCGTGACTAAACAACGGCCAGAGAAATCGTAAATTACCGCTTACCATTCTTAGAAAAGTAGCGTTAATCAGTCGTAATAATACTCGAAAAACAATTTGGATTTCTTATAAATCTTGGATGAGCTCTGTAAGTTTCAGTATGTGAAAGTCCTTGTACGATCGTCTGGGCAGTTTTAAACTCTTATTTTAAACGTGGAGGAAAGGAAGGAAGTGTCGATTGAATCGAACATCAAGGAACTTTGGGATCTTACGACTTTATGAAGTTGGCTTGATCGTTTTGGGATCGAGTTTTGGGTAACCATTGACTTTTGCTGACCGTCCTACGACTCGACCGCGATTTCCTTACTCCCATTGTGTCACACTTGAAGCAATCTTGATAGACTCCGTAACTTCGTAGAATCTCGCCAGCTTTCCAAGTAATGGGTTAGGTTAATGTCGACAATTGTCCCGTTGAGTCAATTATTTGCAATCTCTATGCAGAACTTCAAGGCGATTCTGTAGTTAACTTATTAACCGGACGGAAAGTTTAAGCAGAAGTTAAGATTCTATGCCATGCCGAATGAGGCATTACGTCAATTTGTTACGTTACTCGTCGGAATTTTTATCCGCAGAGAAAGAAACGGATAATCCACCACATTTCTATCATTTAAAAGTAACATTTTTATCGTTGAAAAACACAATAAACTTTTACGTACGACTACCGTAGCAAAATTAACTAAAAGCTTAGATTTTCAGATAACGTTGATAGTTGGGAATTTTTGTGTATGCGCGATTTATCGTACTACGTCAATAAATCTGAACAATTCAATACAGTCAAAAAGTTCTGACAAATATTTTATCTGATAATATTTTAATATTTCCACGAGAATAAACGATATAAATAAAAAAAAGTTATAAAGTCAAAAAAGTGTACAAAATGCAAATAGAAAATCCCATGTTCAGTCGCGCGCCGAATAACGCAGTTATCACTGCAGTTTGATCAAATGTGCGAGTTTTTCAAAATGGTTTTCCAATTGCAAAAACGGGCATAACACCTGAGATATCCGTACAATATCTAACAACTGCGTCGAAGTTGTTCCGATACGAGCAGTCGGCAGCCAAGTTTGCCATTTCGAACCATGGTTGTACGATCGAAGTACCGCGGCCTGACACTGTTTATAATTTAAGGGGTTCTTGAGAGTCGAGAGTCGGCTGCGCGAGGGTTCAGAGTGACGCTGTAGCCTAAGGACGTCGCGAGGGACGATGTCGTTCTTCTGCGGTTACGGATGTAAGGATCGGTAGGCAGGGGAAGACGGAGAGAAACACACGAAGTCGAAGTGTCGAGGTGTCTACGTGCCTTGCCATTGAGACTCTGATATCTTCGTGACTTCGTTACGGTAGGATGTAATTGCCGCGACATTTTCACGTGTTCCAATTTGTTGGAACGTTGCTCGTGGGAAATTTTGTGATTATTAAGAATTGGGATGCTCTGATTTTTGGAACTGCGATAATTCGAAATCTTTGATTATATGTTTTTTAATGTTGATATTATTTTATTTTTCATTTTATGTATCACAGCAAAGATATAAATTATGTATTAACTGTATTTTAATTAGCTTACATAATAAACAAATTTATTTCTCATGTTATTCATTATCGTTTCTAAAATTTGATTCGTATTCTATATTATTAGGTTGTCGGAAAAGTCTCTCTCTCTCTCTCTCTCTCTCTCTCTCTCTTTATATATATATATATATATATATATATATTTATATATGAAAAATGCGTTATGACTTTTCCGACAACCCAATATATTCCATTTTTTAAACTCCAGTCTTTTTTTACTTTTACTTTTTTGTTAATACCAAAGTTGGATTTAAATTTTGGAAACTTTTATTAATCAGACGTTATAACTATCATATTTCTTAAGAGTTCTGCATAAATTAAAAGTCTAAATGTACATTTATGTCAGAGTAATGTTAATTTAAAAACGGGTATCCTTCTCTCATCTTTAAACCAATATATATAATATATACTGTTAATTTTTTACTTTCATTTTCGTTTAAAATTCAAATTCAAATAAGTTTTCAAATATCAATAAATAATTACACCTCCTTTTTATTTACATCAAATAATAAAGCTAAAAGACTGTGTTTGTATAAATTATTTGAGAATAAATACTGATGTGTGCATTTATTTATAAGTAATGGTATATAATTAAATACAGCATAAAATAACTTACTTAGCAACCTATTTCAAGCTCAAAGTTTATTTCTCGAGATTGATATAATCGAAGATAGAAATAAAAAAAGACTTAATAGCCGTTAAAGAAAAGAAATTATCATATATTAGATAATTGAATCTATATTGATTTAATACAATATTAGAAATTCAGAATCCCTTAACATCGATGATACTCTTTCGGTTTGACCTGGACGTAATAAAATGTCGCGACCTGTATTCATTTTGATATATCTCAGCTAAACTCGGCAGGATTAATACGGTACATGCATTTTAATATTAGCTCGATAGTCGATCCTTCAGATGGGGAAACACGATTTTACTCCTTGGGTCATCGGGAATAGGGAAACCGAAAATAAAACTCGATAAACGGTTTCGTATTACGCAGGTCCCTTGGTATTAAACCTGCTTATCCACATTTATAATTAATTATCTCGGCTAATGTCGGACGCGTATAAGGTTTGCCTTTTGCTCTTCGGGGTGTAACGTATAAAGATTGAAGATTGGTGTAAGAAATTGGAAAAATTGGAACAGTTGGAAGAAATACAAAGGTAGCAATATATGTGTGAATACTTTTGAGATGCCGTAATCCAGCCAGAAATGGCTGATCGAATCGATGTCGATCGACGTCGATGGCATTAATCGATCGACGCCGATTCGACTAAATTATTTCCAGCAGGGTCAGGTATAATAGATTAATAATATTTTTGTAAAAAACATGGGTTTATTTATAAACCGTAGAAGAAGGAACAACGCAGATTTTCCGCAGATTGATTCGCGAAATACGTATGTCATGTAGGAACGCATACGTCGCGAGTCATATTGTATTCTTTGCGGAAACGAAATCGTGAAAAAGGCCGTTTTAAAGGCCATAAAACATTTGTTTCCACTGTCGCCGCTTGCCAGAGTGGTATATTGCGTTCGTCCGTGAGCACGGGATTTTGAATTGAATTTGAAATCAGGGGGCCCGATTTTATGGCAGCCGGGTGTCAAACGTCGAAGTGTCGCGCCCGGTGTCGGCTTATCGCCAGAAAACTCCCAAGATCCCGGGACGAAAGCTCCAAAAGGGCGTTATCGGTTTACTCCGCAGGTCGCGATACAGGATGCGGAAGACCGTTCAATTCCGTTTTCGATTTGGACTTCCCGCGAAAAAAGGGCGTAAAAGGGCACGAAGGTCACTGTTTCGTTTTATTGGCCCTACTCCACCTTGATGATCACTCGAAACGTTCGGGTCATACTCAGAGGTTCGAAGTTATCTTTCTCCAACTTGTTGCAGTTTTTCGCAAGATCTCGAGATTCTCTTGCTGTTATTTGCAATATTCCTCTATTATAGTGGTTTGATTTTAGATTTGTATTTTGGCACATGTGATTAATTTAAAAAAGAACAGAATATTAAAAAAAAACAGAATCAAAATTTGTTCCATTGGTCTCTGCACACACATAAAAGATTTTCCTTTCAACGGATGCAAATTTTATACATGAATTTCTTCATCAAATTATTGCACTTAAATAAGATGATGGTTGCAAAAAGTAATATTACTTTGAAAGTCTCTTCTACATTCATATAGCATTGATTATAATAAATCACAACGTGATAATAATTTAATTATATATACGTAGAAATGTTTGCAATAATTCGTATTAATATTAATTTACCCGGTGACGTTGATATGGTTGCTCTCCTTTTAAGAGAAAACGAGTTGACATGAATTAACACACTCGAGCACAGTTTGTCACAATTAAATGGAATATGATATGCACAGTGTGCACGAACTTCTAATACTCAATCTTACACTGATAGAAAAATATTTATGTTCAAGCAAATATATTTATTTTAACATCATTTCCTTGACGAAAAAATAGATGTCCTAAGTTTAAAAATAAATTATTTTATGCCAATTAATGTTTATTTAAATCAAGAAAATTATATTAAAATAAATATACTTATATACTTGAACTTAAAAAATTATTTTTCAATATATAACTTTTATTTTAAAAAGAAACAAAAATGATAAATTTTAGTGTAAAATATACATCATTATTTACAAAGTACACAATACTTATCATCATAATTTTTTATTATTAAATAATTGTTGTTTTCTCAGTAGCTATATTTTTATTCACTGTATATATGCATATGAATATGTTCAACGATTCGAACAAAATACTGAAAGCTGGTTTGCAGATGCGTTCCAATAATGTTCAATCGGTCAAAGACACACTTCGGCTCTCCTCCCGAGTAGAGTCGAAGAGTCTCGATTGAGTTTGAACTAAATTGTAAGTAAATGAAAAGCGACGTGTGTCGATTTGTGTCAAAAGTGTCGATTGTGTTCTCTAAATAAAAAGCAGCTTATATAAAATGATACGAAACACATGTGCTTTGAATAAATAAATTCAGTAACACGAGGATGGCATGGATCGTTAATATCTATTAATATCTGGACATGCAATATCAGATTGTGGAAAATTACTATAGTAACAGATATTTTTGCTGGTAGCTTGATAATAGCACGTTTTATGTGTCACGCATTGACAATAAATGTTATTAACAAAAAGAATGTTACATCGATGGTGCGGATTAACGTCTTGAATCTTATCGCGTATAAACAGCTGCGACTATATTTAGTGACATTATATGGAGCAATGTTATCATATTTGATAAAATATCATTTGATAAAACCGACTGTTTCATTGTTTAATGAATTCAGTGTGATTGCCGCATTCTAAACAACCACTATTCGTACACTTCGATAATTAGTACATTTTTTAATTCCATGTTTAGAAAATTTCAAAATACAGTGTCAAATGAAATTCGCTCTCGCGAATACCATTTTGATATTCTATTCATAATATTACATCAATTTCACTATAACGCAATACCAATGGCTTTATTAAATCTGATTGAATAAAGTGATTGAAGATCGCGAGTATTCCATATTTAACTTCTTGTATATGTACTTTTTACAATTATATTTAGTTATTGATTTATAGTAATGATTACCAAATAAATATTTAATCTTATTTAAAATTAATGTAAATATAATCAATGAGAGAAAGAGATGCTTAGACGCTCGTTGCGTCTAAATGAAGCGGGATTCAATTGCCCACGTCATCAATTGGCTAATTTAATATAAAATTTTCTAATTGATTGTTCTAGTAGAAAAACTCTAAGCATCGATCACTATGAATGGCGGTGATCAAACGAGACACTTCATACTGATTAATATATCATGTTAACTGTTAATACCGTGTTGATCTTAGATTAAAAAGATTGTTCAAACTGTGACTCCGTGATGTCCGAAAGGTGTCGGAAGGGCAATAAAAAATAAATATTGCATGGTAATAAATCGAGGTCTTTCTCGGAGATTAATTTCTCACCTGATCGTTGTCTTGTTGATCTTGGCCGTAAGTGGGAGTATCACCATTAGGGGTGGTGGCGGCGGAGGGTCGTTGTGACGTTGACAAGTTGATCGCGCCGTCTCCGTCTGTGTCATGATCCATTATGCCATCGTCCTGAAATCACGATCATCATTACGTCAATAAACTCTCATGCATCAAAATTAATTAATAAATATAGCTCGCGCATTTTTCCTATCATCACAATTTAATTTATATAAAATAATGGTTTAATGTAATAAATAATGTTAACTCACTAATTTTTTGTTTCTGCTTTAATATATGATATTAAATTTGCATTATAACATAACAGTTATTAATTGATGATTATGTTTTTATAGTAAAAACAGTTTCTCGAGTAAAAATACTACATCGTCTCATATTTACACTTGTATCAACTTACTTTTCTCATACAACATATCTAAATAAATGACTTGATATTTATTTTATCTTAAAGTGAAATCTATATTAAATGTAATATTCCTTGTAAATTTCTGAAGATGCATAATTTATTAAAAGTACGACACATAAGATATGCATTTAGCATAAAATTTCCAGTGTACACACACACACACACACACACATATATATATGTATATATATTAATAGAAAATAAATGGATACCAAAATTACCTAAAAAGGCAGCTGTACAACAAAGAAAATTATAATAAAAGTAGCGAATATTTTAGGAATAGTCGATCACGGTTCCGAAACGCGTGGTAATCGTGACAAAATCTCAAAATGTGCGCTCTTATCCGATTGCCCTCGCGTGAGCTATGATTTTAGATCGAAGTCTGACGCACGTGATTCCACCTACCCGACGCAAGAGAAACAATGTTCGGCGGTTGCGGAAAGCTAATAATATATACTTTCCCGGAAATGCGTAACATCATGCGTAGGATCATCCCGCTAAATTCGCGCCAAGACTGTTTCTCATCATAAGTGATGTATAATACACAATATCTAGTTGTCGTAAATATTTCGGAGCATCGCGCGATAGCTCCGTATAAATAAATTAATAAATTCCGCCGTAATACACAAGGTATACAAAGCGTGTGTTTATATTTTGATGAAAATAGAAAATTTGAAGTAGAAAAACATACAATTGTGTGTGTGTGTGTGTGTGTGTGTGTGTGTGTGTGTGTGTGTGCGCGCGCGCGCGTGTGTGTACAGCTAATTTATTACAAGTGAAAGTTGCGATAAAACGTAAGAATTAAATGAGAAAGAACGTAAATGTCTCGCAGATTATTGCATTACGTTGCATTCGTGTCTGTGCACAAAATAAAAATTCTGAATTAAGTTACTATTAATACATTAAATATTCGAGAAAAATTAGTCATGCAATATTCCTCGAGTCTGCATCTTGCCGCTCGGCTAAATCGGAAAGCGTCATTTTCTCCAGAATGGATAATTACGCGCGACATGCAACCCGTTAATTAAACATCGGCCATATTATTTTGAATTCCATGGCTAGAAGAGGTGCGGAGAATGTCTCGTAAAACAAAACGAAAAGTCGAAAGAAAAGAAGTACGCATCGTATAATTAATGTCCACTTCACATCATCGATTATTCACGACGACAGTCGCGATTAACATTACGTCATGCCTAACCTAAGACGCGAGATCGCTTAATTAATTCTTAATTAATGTATGCGCGCCGCTGAGGATTCAATCAAAATTCCTTACATCTGTTTCGGATTGCAAGTGGGCGCGTTGCAGTCCATGGGAATTAACGGTAACGCAATCTCCGACTGAAGAAGAAGATTTGCTGTTTCCGGAGTCGCGACGAGACACCGCTACGAAACGTTTCACGCGACGAGCGGCATTTCCGGTCCCGAATGCGCAACCATGTGGCGCATACGTAGTGATCGCAAACACTCCGCGCCTACAACCACTGCAAACATCCGGTGTGCACACGCGGAAATCTCGTCGCAATAGCGACGGAAGTCACCTGCCTGCGATTGTATCTCACGAAAGCACCGACTATACACGTTTCCTCGCACTGCATCCAGAAAGCGGCACTTTGAACCTTCTTCGGTCGAAACTCGGTCTCCAGCACTCTCGGCGGGTGAGTGGGTGGGTGGGTGGGAGGGAGGGAAGAAAGGTAGGTGCGTGGAGACGGGGGTAAGACGAGGGCGCACCCCCGACAAACTAAGTTCGCGACGGACAGGGAGCGGTAAAAAATAAAAGGGAAAAAAGCGAGAAAAAATAAAATGAAGGAAAGAAAGGGAGGAGGGAGAGCGCGTCGGATTCGCGAAGAAGACGAAAGCCAACGTTAGCACGCCGACCGAGTAGAGCGAGGACTAAACACTAAAAGCGGCACAGGCATACCAAGCAGCTCCGGCCGGCGGGGCTGTTGCTTATTGTGTAAATATAAACAAATATAGTGAAACCAACCAACAGGCCTGCTTTCAGCTCCCCCACCCCTCATCACCCCGCTGCCACAGTCCTCCGCTCAATGTGTGTACCCTACCTTCTTCTCCTCCGCGCCCCCATACCCAGCGGTATTCCCGCGTCCCCTCTACGCGGCACATCCAAAGACTTTCTCCCCTCGTCCCGCTTTAGGCACCCACCCTTCGTCACGTCCCTGACCCCACTGCCGCCAGGCTACATCATACGCGGCACATCGTGGTCTGACTCGCCTTACCATATGTTCGTTTCTCCTTCTTACTCTTGTTCTCCGTTCATATTCCTTTCTCTCTCTCTCCCTCTCATTCTATCTCTCTATGGCCGCGCATCACACATCGCCGACTCGACTCGTCGCACACTGTCGTCGAAGTCGGTGGATTACGTGCCAGCGGGCCCCTAAGAGATCTTCGAGTTCCTCGTTTTTTTTTTTGTGGGACGCCTTCATGGATCGTAGAGAAAGGAAACGGTCGAAGTGCGTCTTTCTCGAATATTTCTGACGTGCGTGTGTGAGAATAGCTATGATTATTCGGGACCAGTTTACGTGCCAAAGTTATACCATCAATCAATTGATACGAAGAGGAATGCAAAATTTTTCTGAAGCTCTTGGTATGAAAGTTTTAACGGATTCGCATGATATATCGCGATATTACCAAATATTGGAGATTAAATGTTTTTAATTTGTTAGAATCTTTTTTACTAAAAAAAAAAACAAAAAGTAAAAATATTGCTTTTGAGTTACTTTTGACGCGTGTATAGCGGATACTAATAATTCATTTTGAGTGTTTCTAAAAATATATATAAAATTCGAACAGATGATTCTAAATAGAGAACGTCTCTCGTGCCTTTTACAGAAATTCTGTGTACTTTACCAAAATATTTGTTATACGTGCGTGCAAGATACTCTGTGTATAAACTTCTGAAAGTTTTGACGAATCTGCGTGGTATATCGCGATATTACCACATGTTAAAGAATATATATTTTTTAATCCGTTGAATTTTTTAAATCAGTTTTCTATTATAAAAAAATTTTTTAATAAAATAAAAAAATTTTTGATACGCGTATAGTGGATAATAATACTTATTTTGAATGTTTCTAAAAATATGTAAAATAAACAAAAAGATTTATTGTAAACAGAGATGTTTGTGAGAAACTTTTACAGAAACTCTATGTAAAGAAACATTTGTTATACGTGTGTACAAGACGTGTGTCTTTTTTCACTGCAATTTTGATAAGCATTTATAATTTACATTCCAAAATGACGTCGAACCATTAAGTCGCTTTGCTAACAAGTTTCAACCGAGTAAATATTGAAGTTTCAGTTTTCAAAATTATATACTGTTTTGTTAAAAGATGCACTTGGATCTTTTTTTTTACTTATTATATAATATACCTATCTATATATTCAAGGCTTATTGTTAGTTATAAACTGCATAAGCGGTTCGTGTACCGACAGCTTTTGACAACACAATCTTCAACGTATTAATGACGCGTGGTATGCGTCACTGAAGACTAGCCCTCTTAGCGCACTCCACGACAAGCACCTTACGACTTCACTCCGCATTTCGCGAAAAGAAACGAAGTGGACGGTACAGGTATGGAAATCCCATTCTTTGGTTAGCTAAATATATATATGCGCAAGAGGCGGTACATATAAGCGATAAATACGCGTGTACACACGTGTTGCCTGACGCAACTTAAACCACCAGCTTTGAGTTTGTACAGGCGAGCCGGAAATGGGGGACTATATGTTCCTCGAAACGACGTGTGTCCTTAAATATTCCTTTCACTCGTTGCCTCGGCTCCTCGACAATTACACGATGTAGAGCAAAACTGTATTTTCCTGCCTGCTGTGAGAAATCCCGAAGACAAAAACACATGCTCTCGAATTTTGAATTATATCGCGCACTCGTTAGCTTATTGTTACACGGTGGCCCTACGAGGGACGAAGTTTCGGCTAGGGCGATTTATTCTGCAGTTAATGATGCCTGGAATGTTTATCTGCGCCTTCTCTCGTAATGTATTGAAAAAGTTGAATAATAATCGAATGATTTAGAAATAAATTAACAATAAAAAAATAATAAATAAGATTAATAAAACTTATATTAATTTAATCTAGTTGTTTATATTATATATATGTGTAATTGTTATAAATCACTCACACGATACGAATACGATATACTAAATTAAAAGTTCTTTTAAATTACAAATTATTTTCAGAGCAAATTTTATATTTTTGATATGATATTGAGAAAATAATTTATATGTTAATATATAACTAACAAAATTATACTAAATGGAAAAATATACTTAAATATTGTGTAAAAATAAAGATTACTAAAAACCGCTTGAATTCTCCAAAAACTAGATTGAACATTCTAAGATACTTTCCATTAAACTGAATATAATTCGCTGAAAAATTTAGAAACCTGTATTTCACGGAACACTTGAATAAATAACATAAAGCCGCAGTCGAAGTCGGAACGACTAGCTTGCATAAATTCCCGTCGCTCGCCGCAACGCGAAATTTTCACTGCATTTTCCGCGACGGTGCTTCGAGCCTTCGACTCGCACACTCGCGCGCGGTTTTAGAGAAAGATCGCGTAATATAAAAATAAATTCTGCAAAAATGCTGGTAGGCGGATGGTTAACGGCGCAAACGGATATAGCCGGTATTACACGCCTCGGTACATAAAGTTCTTATTAAGCGGGGCTATATAAGGGTGGCTTAACAACGAGAATGCTGCACAACCACGCCTTTTTTCCACGGGTGATCGCGGCACCGCACGCGGAAGAAGTTGCGAGAGACTTTATTAGAGCCGCGATACCGGCCCAACTATCAGAAGCATTCGAAGCGATTCACGGCTTTAGACATCCATTGTCGAAGATCTAGGCTGCCCGTGGCGGCACCATGAGGGGAACCATGTCCCATCGCCCGTCCTATGACAACAAAACTGGAGGCAAAAATAGACGCAGCCGGCTCAGTCAGCTTATATACGTCGTATATGTACTAAATATGTATTTATTAAGTAAACAACGGTGGGCCTGGGTTCCCGGGTACGCCTCGTTTCCTATTTCAATGCGGATAATGTGTCCGGGAATTTTGGGGGCTTGCTTGCGCCACTGCTCATAGGCGTGGTCATAGATCGTATTTCGGACGTGAGTAAGGTGTGAACGTACGCTCGCTGAGCTAAATACTTCTTACATATGTAAGTATTTCGTTAGAACGATAAAGAAGTGTGGGAAATGGAAAGTCTCGTTTATTACACGAATCTGACAGATATCTTTCGCGATTTCGTTAAGAAGATAGGATAATATTAACGTAATAACGTAAAAAAATATAAAATCTGAAAAAAAATATAAAATCTGAAATTTGTCAAGTTGTGATCAGGAATCACTCTGAATTAATTTAAACAAAAAATTGCCCTATTTATAAGAGAAAGGAAACAGTGAAGAAATGCTGCATATATAATATGTACATATTGTAAGATATTAAATCCGTTAATTTCACGTAAATTTACATATATTTAAACTTGTTTAAAATTATGAAACAATTCCTTTGTTGAATTGGAATTAATTATAGTAAATATATTGCATGGAGAAAAAGTTTATAATAAATATTAATTAAGGTAGGTGTATCCAGTATAGTTTATTTGCTGTTTCTAAATAGTTATGTAATGAATTGAACAAACAACGTTAGTATGTCACACTGGCTATCAACGTGGCTTGTTTGTAACAACTGATTGCTTAGTTTGCGTATTCTGTTGTTGATAGCAAGGTCAAAAGTGTAGAACTTTCTTGATTATGTTTCTCATGATTTAAGATTTCGTAGAAAAATTACTGCTCTCTAAGTAGTAAATGTAAGTAATTAAGTACGTCGTTGTAAAGTATAAGTATAGAGCTACAATAATGAATTACGAAAATTACTAACCATCACTGATAGTTATTAATTTCCATAATTCATTATTTCAGCTCTATATTTATACTTTACAACGACGTACTTAATATTTTCGTCATAGCATCCTGTTTATAGTCAAAGAAAGACAACTCTTTGTAAAGAGTTTAAATGAATGATGAGTACACATATGATTTGTAATGTTTTTCAGTACTTTTACTATTCAAGATGATAAATGTTAATCCATCTATTAAACTGCGATTCACAAGACCTGATTTTAAGGAGAAAAAAATTAAGATAAGTCAATTATTCTTTAATATTTCCTTAATGAATTGTTGATGAAAGTTCTTTGTATACCCTTATATGTTAATATGTCACTGTGTTAATAAACTTATAAACTTATAAATGTAACATTAGATAACTTTATTATCTCTTTTTCTAACATTTTTTGTGAGAAAGAAATAATATAATTAAGTCATTCTGAGTAACATATGTACTCGATACGACCTAAATGAGACTTTCTAGAAAGCTTCACTACACCCAAATAAATATTTGAAACCGTCCCATATTTTAAATTAATATTTAGAAATGTTTCCTACTTTAAATCTGGCCATTAGTTTTTAATTTTGGATTTAGCAAAAAATTAGAAAAAAAGTTGTAAAACTAGTAACCCATATAGGATACAATTACCTCAGATTGAATCACCTCTTAACTTGACTCGCAACATTTTCGCTTTTTATTGTCCCATTTTATACACGGACTGATTGAAGCAATATCCAAACTTTAGTGCAAATATTATAATGCATAGTTGATGCTGCAAGTATACACATCAGGCATCGCTAATTTGTACTTTGTTCGGTGATAGAAAATAAAACGTAAATAAAGAATAATCTCCATTGCAACTCGTTATAAAACAGCAAAATGATAAACGAACGGCAGCAGGCGACCGATCCAACAATCCAGCTGTAAAGGAGGATAATCGCAGAGAGTTGAAGCAAGGAGAGATAACGAGAGCCCATGTATTCCCATCAAACCAGAAAGGGCGACAAGGCAAACGCGCACGTCTTCCCACGTGCTTACGGCCGTTTGAAGTCCTTTCGGCATATATACACATACGCATACATACCCATATCGAGGGTCCGGTTCGTCCCCACTAAATAATAAACGAGAGGATTTACCCCCGTCAGGTTCGCGCGACGGTACATAAAAATACTTGAATCTGAGAAATTAGCGAGGTAACGGGCTGTCGTCCATTGTGGGTGGCGCGAGAAAGAGAGAGGGACGAGGGTGCGAAGCGAGATGAAGGAGGAGAGATGGTGAAAGAGGAGACGCTGAAAAAGAGAGAAACGTGGAAGGGGTCGGCCGGCGGAGGCGTTTCGGTCTCCGTGCGGAGTGGCCAGGAAAAAAGGGTACCTAAAAGGGTTGAATTAATGTCGCGATAAATATATGATTTAAGGTGGAAACGTTTGCAACTCCGGCTAATTTTTTATCTCAGAACCGCGGCCGCTCGCTGGTGGTGAGGGTTTTTACCCTAGAAAAGCAAGCGCACGACGATCTATCCATGGCGCTGGCCGGGAGGGAGGCAGAGCGGAAGGGTGGAAGGACGGTAGGAGAAGAAGAGGGCGGCTGAGAGGAGGAGGGCCTCGAATCCACCGCTTATTTCTTTTTTCGGATAATTTACTGCCGGCGAGAATTTGAGCGGACGCGCGCTTTTTAATAGTTCGCGCCACTCTCGAAGGACCGGTCGTGCTCTTTTTTTCCTCTCGTCCCGTCGCCGCCGCCGTCGTCGTCGCCGTCGTCGCGAACCCCTGCGCGCGCGTAGGCTCGTATTGGTCTTTCCGCCCCTGTGTGTCTTTCCTCTGCTCTGTCCCTCGTTCCCGTATCGGAAGGACAACGAGGAGGCGTCGTTTCGCGGCGGTTACGATGAAAATTACGAGACTATAAAGCGGGGCATCTACCACGCGCTTTATGTCGCACGACTTGTGGAGCGGCGAATTTTACTACAGATTACTCATCGCTTTTTTTTAGCGTCGTTTAACATCGAAAACGGCGCTGGGTCCACGGGAATGCGAGCGCGAAGTCAATCAGCGTCGAAATGATCGTTTTACGCGCTCGTAATGCGCTCGTCGCGGTCTCGTCGCGCGTACGCTCGTAACACGCGCTCGCACGACTCTTATGAAACGCGTAACACAATCGCTGACAGAGGGCAAAAGCCACGTACACGTAAGTTCGCTTCTTTATTCAGGAAAAAAATTACATATTCATCCATCGATGAATTCCGAGAAAAAATATTTCCTGTTTACCTCTGGAATTTCCTCTGAGAAACTTCGTTTGTTTTCTGCCCGGAACAATTAATATTTATGCTGCGCGTCAAGAGTAAAAATAGTTGCCTGCTCGTTCTTCCATTACTCATCACAAACTGATCGATCATTACTATTGAAATTTATAACGTTGCCGACTAATCGCGCCACGAAACTTGGCGGCGTTGAATTATTTGAACTTTAGCAGCCAAAATTTATTTGGAAGAATAATTCACGTTTTAGACAGACAATGAGTATTTCATCTGTTTATCCCCAAATTTTACTCTATTGGCGAAAACTTAACTATTTCATTGAATATATTCCTACACTGGCAAAAGTCTTGTTGCCTCATTTAGAAATCATGTAGATACGTCTATTCGAAAACGAACGAATCAGAAATTTTGTAGGAATCATCAGATTATAGTAAAACCTCACGTTCCGATTACAATAACAAGAGTTAAATTATAATAAGCAGAAATTCCGCTTGGTTTCACCAGAAACGCTCAATCATACAAGTTTTGTTAATATAATCAGATCATTTTTCTCGGCGTAGAGAATGTATTTTAAGACACGTGTGTAATTTCTTCGCAGACAGTTTTCTAGCTTTGCCAAAGTTTGAGAACGAAAGAAAGAATTTCTTCAGTGGCCAATAAATAAATAAGAAACACCTGCGGGGGCACGAGCGGCAACATATGCGTCGTCGTCACGTCCGCTCGCGCGGAAATATTTATCGCAATGCTATTGCGCGATAAACATCGCCATATACATTTATGTTTACCTTAACGCCACGTTACGGACGATAGCCAACCAAACATTTACATCTGTCTCGTATCGGCGCGACACGATAAACACGTTTCCTCGAATCTAAGGAGGAAAACGATCGTCGTCAGCAGTCGGTGGAAGCGGCGTCTGTCACGAAGAGCGCAACTCTCAATATCCGTCCCTTCACATGCGTAATCGGAATGGCCGCCTCGTACATGATCCCTTAGACTGGAATATCCCGGCGGGACCGCAAACACGCGTTTCCCCAATTATCTACGTGGTCTGACGTGGGCGATCGGGGGGTTAAGCGTCGTTACCGGCACCGAATCTCGCGTGTATCAACGGCATACGTGACATCGGCTCGGCGGATGATCGCGGAGAGAGACAAGAGTCGACTTTATTCCCAGGTCGCACCGCGAGAATAGGAAAAGCGAAGGAGAGTGGAATAAGATACATACGCCCACGTACACACACGTGCGCGTCTACAAAGAAAGAGAACCCCTAATGGAACGAATAGAAATAGAAAATAAATATAAAAAAAAGAAGAGAAAGGAAAAAGTCAAGATCAAGAAGGAGAAAATACAGACGAGTACAGAATGAAACGGAAAATTTCAAGGGAAAAAAGACAGTTGAAGAATAGCAACAGAAATATTTACTCTGCAAAAAACATATAACAAACAAGGGGAATGAATGATGAAATAGTAAAGAAGAAACACGAAGAAGAAGTGCAAATAAAGAGGCAGTACGCGAATGGACAGAACAGTAAACGGGGTGGAGGCCAGTCGGAGATCATCCGAGAATAACAGAGGGTGTCTGAAGCGAGAGGCAGAAACACGGAGGGGAGGGCGGCCAGCGCCCTCCAGGAAGCGAGAGGAGCGTCGACCGCTTAGGTTTCCGCAGCGTCGACGCTTTTTGGATTAACCGCTCGGACATTAGAATACGGAATTGATATATTATGGTCGTGGACCGCCGTCGACGGACCGTTTCCTCGACCGTTTCCACCCGCTACCACCCCTTCTTTGGCCGCGGAACCGCGGGGGTCAGGCGGATCCGTGAAAGAAGGAGGGCGGATGGTCCGGTTACACACACTCTTTAGGCATGACTGCTCGCCGCTCGCATCTTTCATCGCATTATCTCGCCCTCGTAAAACATTCCTTTATAGGTTGCCGAAATGTCCCTCTGCATGAGGATGAGGAAGAAAGAAGAGTAGGCTGACCACTATACTGTGTCGTTGCGGCGTCTTCGTCTTGAACGTCACAACCATTCCATAGACATATATGTACTTTCTTTACGAGTTAGTTTTTTTATGAAACTAATTCAATTTCAAAGCACACAAGCTAAATTTATAAAAGAAAACTTACTAATATAATTAATGGCAAAAATAATTCAAGTCTAAATGTAATTACGTTTTATAATATAATAATATGCAGTCTCGTGTATTTTCCTAAGATAGAGCTCTATAGAAAAAAGAGAGTATTAAAAACAATTTTTAAATATTAAAAATTTTTATGTCACCAAATTAAATCATTTAAATCTTATTCAATTTTATAAAAAAAGTGATTATTTAATTTATAAATAATTTAAATAATAATTTATATGATTAATTTATATTCATTTATTATAATTAATGTAATCCTAAACATGCGTATAATTTTTATGATAACATCCTTTCGTTTCATTTTTTGGCAAAACGCTAATAATATTCCATCTTCGATATCATATGCATGCAGCTGCGCTATATCATGCAACAATGACATCATCGATGCTTTAGTACCTAGAAGAATCAAATGAACATTTGTATATCAAGATTTGCTAATATGTGTCATGTATCATCCATCATTTGCTTACTCAAACATCACTTCAACACATTTTCGATTATTACATGCATAATACATTAAAATATTAGTTAATCAAATAAAATATTATTTTTTAAACAAAATTATTGCTTTCTTCACCTCCCATAAATTTACCAGCTCTGTCGTTTAGTTACGATAAAAAAAAAAGACAAGAACGACGATCGCTTGAAAATACCAGTATACGCGACATGGAGATCATTGGTATCGCGTTTTTTTCGAGGTGATTTATTGCAGCGGCGATTAAGAAGACGGCCTGGAAGCGAGCGTTCGACGCGAGTGAACGTCGATCGGCTCTCCCGACTCAAGTTCGATCGGCTAATGGCCCTTGGTAGACATTAACATTGACGGGGGGGAAGTCGACGGGCGTTTATGTGAGCGTGGCGTTAATTCGGCTTTAAGGCGTCTCCAGCACCCCCCTTACATCCGTGCTGGTGGTTCTCTTGTTAGCATACTTATCATCCGCTCGTGGAATTAAGAGAGCGAGCGAGGTGTCCGTGGGTGGCGCGGCGGCACGAAGAAGCAGCGCGCGAGGGTAGAGAAAGACGTTAAGGGATGACTGTCGTACGGGAAGAAACGAGGGGGGCGGCGCGGGCTGTTGATAATATCAGGCCGAGCAGGGTAAGATGGGTATTGGCTGGCGGACTATTGTCGGAGTAATGTTGATTGGATTCAAGACCGAAGGCATTAATCTGCCTTCTTTTATTATGCTACCGAGAGAACCGTTCCCTGGTCTCGTCTCTCCTTCTCAAACCCTCGACTGCGAGGATCGGTGTCGTCCTCCCGTGAGTTGATACCCACTTACACGAAATACGAAGGTTTCCTTTCTGTTTCAACCGTTTCAGCGTTCGCTACGAGTTCCTTACGACGCCGTTCAACCCCATGCCCGTATCTGCAGTCGCCATTGATCTGAAATATCTCGATTGGGACTTAAAATATGAAGTGTATCTCGGCGACGTTAAAATCTCGTTCACTGGCGTCCGCCCAAAAAATTTCGTCTCGCCACTCAACTTATCGGATATTAGCTTCACTCGAAGAAGAAATTTCGATATATGCGCTTAATACGTTATGTACATATTTAATTCTCAAAAACACGAGATTCTATTACTACAATACTGTTTATGTATAGAAAGTGTTCTACCTATATTCTCTTAAATAAAATTCAAATAACAGAAAAAAAATCTTCAAACCATTTTTTTCGGTGAAAACTTTGCTGTATACATTCTATATAATAGTATATCTTATGAACTTATTATTTTTGTCATTTAAATAATTAATAAAATAAAAATATTAAACACTATGATAAAAAATAGAATTTTGTTCGTACAATAAAACTTTGTAAGAAAATATCAAATCTTGTAACACTTGTTACTTAGTTTGAACCCTCGAATTGGATTTCGTCATCAGTTCCATGGATTAACGATGATTTATCAAGAGGCAAACCGGTACGGTTGTATCGCGAAAAAATCCAGCGAACAATAGCTGGCGTCGTTATCTCGTAGCTTCGGGCTTTTCGCTTTAGAAAAGAAGGAGATCCAGATGGATGATCGTAAGTGGTGGACAGTGTCCGATAAGGGCAGCCGTTGGAACGGAACGAGGCGAGGGTGGTCCGTGGCGGTTGCCTCTCTTGAAGAATGGACCTCTTTGTTTAGCCGTTTATGGTGGAAGAGATTTAGCCGGATTGCCGTCAACCGATAGCCACCGAGGGGCGAACGGGCGAGGGGGGTGAAGCTTTCGGAATCCGTGGAAGCTCGCACCAATACCCGCGCACGTTTGACTTCTTCTGTCTTTTCCGCTTTTTACTAGCCTTCCGTCCTTTTCTCCCCACAGGGTACTGGCAACACCTTCCGAGGAGATTCGGTACGCTTACGAGCGACCCCTCAATGGCCGGGCATTAGCTGACAACAGAGGTGTGGACACCGGATAGCCCTAACACCCTTAACTCCCGCTCTCGCCTACCCCGCATGATTGGCCAACCGGGCGAAACGTTTCGCATTTATAGCCAGCCGGCGGATCGTCGGGATCTAAATAAAATCTCTGCTCGCTCAGATAAGAACAGCAAGGTTCGGCAAGAGCAAATCCTCCTCCGCCAGTTTACTTGGAAAAAAACGTCAAACGATGTGCTCGTGCGCTTCATTGATCTTTGATTCAAATAAAAACATCGTTTATAAAAGTAAAATGTGATCTACATATAATAACTGTATGGATTGTCGCCGAAATTATATTACTTTTGATTCCATTATGGTAACTGAATAAATAAATTGAAAAATTGTTAATTGCTCTAATTAACTTAAAGTCACATACATTATAAGTAAAATTTATATAATACGACATGTAGATTACGTGAATAGCAGAGACTTGCGTTTCCACAAGAAAAGCTTATAAAGGAACATATCAGAGAGTTTAGAAATGACCCTTAAAATCGACCTTTACAGGAATCCTACAGACATACAGATACGACTAAGCGGTTGATATGACCAGATACAGTTATGCAATAATGAGCTAATGTAGATAATAGGATTATGTCGAAATCTCCTGTAATTGGCCCCTGAAAAGGTGAGCTCGGTTTTGCTAATCACCCACTAAAAGGTAACTTTGGACGCTTTACAGTTAAGCTTAAGAGGTTTACTAGGCTTTACGTACGTACGGAGACTTTACGATTGTTTCCTTTTTCATGATCAGATAAGACGCGTAAAGACCAATAATTACCGTTTGAATACAGCAGGATTAATCATATAACCCTATCTCCATATTATGCACGCGAAAGACTCTTCTCTTCTTTGTGTCTTCAACGTAAAATTATTTTTATCAGGAAGTCGAAATTATATCAATTATGTAATCGAAATAAATGGAAAAATTCATTTTATATCTGTGATATATTAAAAAACGTTTATAACATTTCTATGACGTGTGCTCATAAAATTTCAACAAGAATATTTAATCACTATCTTAAAACTTAATAAAAATGGTGCATGGATAAAAGTTCTTACGTTATGAATAGTTTGATAAAATTTACAGTGAGCGGCTCATAAAAAAATTTTATTCAATGTTATAAATTAATTGAGCTTTATTTTTCATATTTTCAATATTGAGGATCCTTATAAGAATTCTTCTGCGACTAATCTTTTAAAATTGTTAGTTTACATTTCGTTTACAAATTTGTATGTCAACGTTACTCTTTAGATACACGAGATACGTATGTATCGGTGCGAGAGATGAAGACGCAGGTAATATCTTACAAATGTCATGACACGCTCGATAATACGCATATCGCGGAAATACCCTCATTTTGCTGAACATCCGAGAATCGAGGGCAAGGGATGAAGCTGCCAGTCGAGGAAAACTCCATAAATCACTGCGGAGGCAGAGAAAACTCGAAGGAAACTGGCACGTATGGATCGCAACTGTGCGAACGTGCGTGTGCTACCGGCAAAAATACACACGCCCATATATGTACGAGAGAAGGTCCTTATTTACTCTAAAAGGTAAAGGGAAAAACCAACCGCCGTTCTGTCCATCCATACGTAGATGGCTACTCCCGGAGCCTGACCGTTCTCACAGTAAATATATCGAAGTGAATTGCAACTTCGTCCCTAATCCAACCCGAATATCCCGTGCTCGCGGCTTGATCCATAGCTCCGCAGTAAATTTGCGCTGAATTTATAAGAACCGCTCCACCGTCTTCGAGGGGGGAACATCGTTCTTAACCCGTAGATCTTCTCTGTGACCTCTTCTCTGTGAATTTTGTCGTACAAACTTGCCACGAAATGCGAATACGAAAAATCATAATTTACATTTTATGTTTTTCAATAAATAATATAGAAATAAACTTTCAAAATTTATTTGAATTATTAAACATTTCAAGTTTTTAAATTTGCATTAAAATTAATTATTAGAATATCTTTGGTGTAAGTGGGATAGTGGGCGCTTATAATTTCTTTGCCGATATTAATAATGTAAATCATGACGGATTTATGTTATGCTATAAAACATTTATATATCAAAATGCGTCACTTTGGGTGGCGTACAATTTTGAAGCGACCTCGTTCGGTAAGAATAATTCACTATTCTCGAGAAGACGCGATGAGGACGAACTACTTTAACCTCCGCCTTTTAGCCCGCGAGTTTCGAGGGTGCTCAGCCGTGTAGTGTCAATGAATAAAAATTTGCGGTGAGGGTGGCGTTTGATGCCGATTTTAAAGCTTACCCTCCCGTCTCTCTCTCTCTCTCTCTCTTTCTTTCTCTCTCCCTCAGCGGTGACATTACTTTATACTACAGCGCAAGACCCCGCGAGAGAGAGTGGAGTCACGGCCCACACAATCAAGGGTGCCCGCGGAGAGGGTAGCTCGCACTTATTTTCGCCTGACTGCCCGCCACCCCCTCGAAGCCACCCCCTTCGGCGCCTGCTGCGAGTTCGGAATAAGACGGTTTCGCCTGAAGATCATTACGCCACGCCTTAAGTCGAGTTAATATGTCCTCCTCCGCTACACCACCCCCGAATTCTACCTCCATCCAACCGCGGCTCGTATATATCCCTCGAAGAAGAGAGCGTCGCGAGCCAGAAGCTACCGCCACCACCGCCGCCACCGGCCGCCGCCGCCGCCGCCGCCGCTGTCGCCGTTGCGACATAGACAATTTAATGCCGTTTTATAAATTATACATCGCCTGCAAGCTCGCGAGACGAGCCGATTACCAGGGTAGATCCTTCGTCCTCTATTTAATCCAGTCTCGAGGTATATATGTGTGCACGTCGGGATACCTATGTACGACCGCGACAGGTCGGGCGAATACGTGTACGCGTGACGGCGAGGAAGAATTTCAGGGAAGAGTAGAGGCATTCGGACGGGGATTCCTGATGCGGAACTTGCCAGACGTCGCGGGACGTTTATCGGCGCTACTAAATGTAGTATGTGGATTCGGGGGAGATAAGTAAGTGTAAGGCCGATGTGTTGGTCCGTACGATACGTAGTCGGGATCGGTGTAGTCGTTTATAGATGGGTTCCTAACGTGAAAGATATTTCGATAGCGTCTACTCGCGCTGGCCACTTCTAGTGCTAGATAAATTTACAGCTAATTTTACTTAATTATTTTAGAGCAATCTCAAAATCTCTTATCCTCTAAATAAAATTGTTAAGTTCAGAGGCGACTAAATTGACATCGCAGGTAGAAAGTAGGAAACTTTCAAGTTACATTGAAATAATGATAGAAGAAAAAAAAGGACACTCACCCTAAAATCGATAACTACGCCCGCGCAAATCTAAAGGACTCTCTCCTCCACTCCACCCGAAAAGGGAGAACGAAAGGCGAGTATCGTCGTACGGAGCCAGAGGCACCCCACGACATTGCCGTATTATAAAAATAATATATCGATATCGTAATAAGGGAATGATTGGATACGTCGAGGCGTATATATCCAATCGACACCCTAAAATTTCACCTCTCTTATTCTTATCTGCACGGTGTCTGTGCTATATCTTTGGAACGACGGAAGGGTGCTTTTTGAATGATGTATTGCGGACCTAACGAAAGATGGAGAAATCGAGGCTAGATAAGCTTTCTGTGAATTTTGAATAATTCTCGTGCTTTTCGTTTAAATCTTCTACTACACTTCTATGGTACATACGTATAATAATTACTTAAAAAGATTTAAGACCAAAGGACTCTTTGAAAGGATTAATGTCGAAGAACTGGTACAAATCTCGTTTGTCAGAACTTGTAATTTAATATAAAAATTTTCACATTCTAAAGAGACATACATTTTCCGTAAAAAAAAAGAGATTTAAGAGCTTCTATTAAAGACGGATCCCTTAATGCGATTTCAATATAGTCAACATATCCTCTTGTATACGTACTTTTTTCATATTCGTGAAGATTTTCTCTTCAGATAATGAAAGAAATTGTCACTTTAAGTAATTAAAATTCTGCTCTTAAAATGTTTATAAAATTAATTATCAATTTGCAATTCCGATGACGTTCAATACATTTTATAGACTTATTCGCCGTTCGATTAAAATTCCTCCGTATGTGCTTATCCGATAATAAATGAAAATACTGCGCTCTTTGTAATATATACGATATCGCGCGACATCTCCTTCCAAGGAGACGATCTTCCACCCTCGCTCGTCGTGAAAAAAAAAGGGAACGCAAGCGAGGAAGGGTGCGACTATTCTTTACGCTCTTACGTGCTACGATAGGACTATCGATTCTAGGATTAGGCAGCAATTTTTCAAGCCTACGGCGAATAATTACTGAATCCTTCCCTCGACAGGCGGCTTCGAGCGCCAACCAACGGTTGGCGTTGCCACTTTTGCCTCCTTGGCGCGCTCGCCGCGCCATGCCACCGACACGCGGGCTCCGCTCTGCGGAACGTCAATGAAAAATGTGGTGCGAAGAATTTGCCGGCGTGATTAACGGTCCTGCACCCCTCCCCCGGCCATCTTTTTTGCGACGGAGTTGGAAGAGATACGTGGATTGTTTGGGATTTCCACATAGTACTGCGACAGATTGTCCCGGAAATTGCAATCGACACAGGAATTATTCATTTATAATTTTACATAAAACTTATATAATCATCGAAAATGTTCTATAACTGGGAGATTCTGTCTAATTCCTTGTATCCTTAAGAAAAATAAAAAATATCTCTCATACTCTAATCATCCGGTTGTACAGAACAAATACTTATTTTTGAAGAATTTGGGCTGAAAACATGGCACTATCTTTTACCCTTTTTCAACAAGTCATTGCGATTGCAATCCAGTCGCATCGCGGTCCGAATAAAATCTACATCGTAAGAAGAAATTCTCACACAATGCTCAGTTGGAAACAATGTCGCTGAATCCAGCGACGCGTGACAGCGCGGTTGGACTCGACTCGAGGATTTGAAAGAGCCACGGGGGCGATACTACACGTCGATGTAGTAACTTTCCGGGAAGAAAGCGGAGGGGCTAGACTAGATGGAGGCCCGGGGATACCTTCATCTGCGGATTACTTATGCACGAGCAGCCGGGACTCATTTCATTGCAACGGAGCCAAGAGGGCCGGGAAGCGAGCGGAGCCAAGCCGACGGAAAAATGTTTCTATTTAGCTCGCTTAAGCTCTTTATTAAAGGTTCGCTTCTTCTGAGAGTCGCTACGGCTACGGGCCGAAGTCGGCGAACCGACCCTGCGATTCGTGAAAAAGAGATTGTGGTCTCTTAACGGCGACATCCCCCGCTTTCTCTTATATTTCTTATCTCCGTTTTTCGCGATCCCACGCCGGCGTCCTCGTCGGCCTTCCGGTCTAACGGCTCGCAGGATTCTTACGAGGGTGGATCGCGTTGACGCGAGGAGGCCGAGGGGAAGTAGCGGGACGGGAAAGAAAAGTGGGAGAAATTGCGTCAATTACCCGCTGATTTCGGCATCTGATCCACGGATTACGTCCCGCCGCGAATGCTGATCCCTCTCCCGTTTATTGAGCGACGTTTCCGAAATGGCGCAACGGGTAGCGGATACGGGAAGCGCGCGGGCGAGAGAGAAATCTGCCGCCTTTCACGCGCGAGAGACGCGCTTCCGTCGCGAGAGATAAGAGCCAGCGAGAGTAATATACGAAATTGGATGTTTTAATAAACCACCGGATGGCGCGACGAAGAATCGTGCGAGCGCGCGAGCGCGCGAGCGGGCGGCTTTTCGTAATGGAGCGGTAATATTTATAAGGGAAATATATTACCTGCAGTTTGAATTAAATGAATTCTAGCCCTTTACGCTCGGATGTCGAGTGCGCCGCGACGCAACGTATAGGAGAATTAAATGATAATGTGTACAATGAGGCGAGGAGAATATAAAGTTTGGCTTAAATAAATTTCCACTACCGCGCTCGTGTGACGATATGGCGCCGGCGATGTGGAGAGAGTTTGTGCAACTTTGTATGGTCGTAGCGTTATTTTACTAAAAGTTATTAGTCATTACAATTATTAATAGAAAAGTTAATAGGAAAAAATCGTGCGGTCAACATTTCGTTTCTACAGTAATATTCATTATATTGCAAAGAAGAAAATCTGCTTTTGGTAAGTTGACGTATAAAATCTGGAGCGACATGCAATGAAATAGACTATAATTGTTTTAATAAATTTTAAATTATGAAAATCAATATTACTCATTTGTATCTTGTTCATCAAAGCATCTTTCCGCAATATATTCAAAATTAAATAACAATTGCTCTTTGCATTGGAGCTGGTTAATAATCCCACAGCTAAAGCACAAAAATTTCTTCTCGTTAAATTACCGCGTGACTGAAAATATTTAAAAAATTCGTCCCGTCAACTAGCTCGACCCTTCGCGATCTCTCGACTCACCCTTCCGAGGCCGATTGTCTCTCATCGCGAGAAAGGCCGTCGAAGGAGGCTACAAATAATTCCGAAGCGTTATTCGAGGGCATATTTTCGATTATCGGCCAACGAAGCGTAATCTGCGCCGTAAATGGAGGATTGTCTCTGTATAGCGCAAGATGAGGTGCTGCGGGTTCTCCGAGGGGCGGTATCGAAGGAGGTTGGCGGCGCGAAAGGGAGATTTACAGGAGTACGAGGGTGGCGGTAGGGGAGGGGGAGCATAGCCACCAGCGGCTCTTTAAAAGAAAGCGGGATAAACAGACAGTTCCAGCAGCAGGGAGGAAATGTAAATTTCCAGCGAGGCGGAAGGACGGAGAAAAGAATAAGGGCTCGAACACCGCGGGTGTATTGAGTGAGCCGCCGGCCTTTCCACCCGTACGACGAGTCAGCCCTCCTTTAAATTTCATGTGCCAATTGTACGCGATTGTCTTTACTTTGCTTCCCGCGCGCTCCGGCGACGTCGCGGGACGTCGAGTTTTCGAAGTTGCGCCCGTTTCTTCCGCTCGATGTGTCGCGAAATCTTCGCGCCGGCGAGGGATCGCAAAGCGAAAAACAGAACGCGACGATTTTCCTGCGTAACGCGGAAATTCGCGATCGTTGAATGAAAGATTAAAATATTTCTTCAATTTCTTGTAACGTCGTAACGTTGTAAAAATACAGCGTAATTGAGACGCGAGAGAGATACGATCCAAAGATATATATAATGTAAAAATTCAAATGTGTATCATGCAATAAGATTATAAATAAATTCAATCAAATAAAATTACTCCGGTAAAAATAGTTTCACGTATCCAATCGTCTTTTGAATATTTGCAGATATTTTTCCTTTTTGTATATATTTATAGAGACTTTAAGTCTCGTATATTTCAATTTTGAAAAAAAAAATCGTATTAGAAGATAATGTAAATTTTTTTTCATGAGAAAACAAATATTTCTAAAGCATTAAATTAGAAAAATCATGATATTAAGACTTTGTGAATGGATCTTAAACATCACTGCAAATCTAAGTGTGTAAAACGTGTAGTCACTTTTTACGCAGTAAATTAAATTTATGCGTGTAATTTTTGTACTTTTTACGCTTACATGTGTATCAATATTATATTACACATTTAAGCGTGTAAAAAGTACAAAAATTAAAATTTACGTGCGCATAAATGCGTAAACAGTAACTCATTTTATACACAAAAATACACACTTGGATTTGCAATGTAGTGTCGTCCTTGAGACTGATTTATTCGCGCGCTATTAGACAATAGTTAGAAAACAGCAGTACAAATGAACATGGATACATTTCAATTGCAAAACACGCGACGCGAGTGCGTCGTAAGCGATTAATATCGCGCGAATAAATAAACAAGTAAATGATAGGTTAGGTTAGCTCACCCCGCTCCCCTGTTACGCTGCCCGGCGCCGACCGCCGCCGACCAAGCCTCTGCTGTTCCTTCTCTCGGAATCCTTCGCAGCTGCATCTCCATAGCACCCACACACGCGCGCGTTTATTATCGAAACGCAACGAATAGAGGGCCAATTGCACAGGCCGTACATAATTCCCGATTAAATGTGATTCAAGAGCGCTTCGCTGCGCTGCGTCTCCGTGGCGTTCCGTTGGCGAGAGAGAGAGAGAGAGAGAGAGAGAGAGAGAGAGAGAGAGAGAGCTTCGCTGGCGGACGACGTCAACTTCACTCCGATTCAGCGCGCAACACGACGCGAGTTAAGCTAGAGTTAAGAGGCCGAAATCGAGACAGTTAATCGAGTTGGTTTCCATGCACGCATAGTGTGTTTGACGCGTGATGCAACGCGTGGTAACGCATGCATATATAGAAGGTGAAGGTTAATCGCGTCGCGCGCGCGATTAGGCGTCTTAACTCTAGCTTGACTCGCGTCGTGTCGCGGCGGTAAATCGGAGTGAAGTTGCCGACGTGACGCTGACGTCATACGCCGCCAACGAAGACGCGCGAAACGAAGCGCTTTCGAATCGCGTTTAATCGGCCTATGCAATTAATCCTGCATTCGTTGCGTTTCGGTAATTAGCGCGCGCGTGAGATCGCGTGTGTGCGAGTGTTATGGAGCCTCTATGCTTGGGCGGCAGAGCGATCATGAGATGAGTGATTAATCTATTGTTTACTGTTTTCTACATTACTGTTTTTTATGACGTTTATTTACTTGCGCGGTACTAATCGCTCACGGTACACTCGCGTCGCGAGTGTCTCATCAATCGTTTTACATCAATACAAGACTTGGTTTTAAGTCTAAAATTAAAATGTATCGATGTTCATGCTTACTATCGTTCCTACACATCGTAATCATTTTTTCATAGCGCGCAACAGTCTCAGGGACGACACTACATTGCAAATCCAAGTGTGTATTTTTGTGTAGAAAATTATGTAGTCACTTTTTTACGCATTTATATGCGTGTAATTTTTTTTATCTGCTTAGACGTGTAATGTAATATTGATACACATTTAAATGTTTAACAAGTACAAAAATTACACGTGTAAATTTAATTTAATGCATAAAAAATGCAAATGCGTAAAAAGTGATTACACATTTTACACACTTGGATTTGCAGTGATAAGAGAAGCAAATGCAAAGATAACTCTTTTAAAATCTATTGATTCTCCTGATGAAACCAAGAAACTATTCAAAATATAAATTAAAAAACTCAAAGAAATTGAAACTTGAACAGATAAAGTGAGAGGAATGATTGGTTTTAATTTGTAAAAAAAAGCGTGCATTTCATATATTATACAATATTATATTTTTTTAACAAAAATATTGCCCAATTGTGAAAAAATTTTACTCTCAGTATGTAAATCTAAATTGTATAATCCAGTTTTAATCTGCTTTGTTGTATGTTTTCTAAAAAATTGGAAAACACCTTCTAGTAAACACTGACGATTATATAACATCAGTGTTATAATTTCGCATTCAATACACAATCGCGAAACTATATTCTTACATAAGATATTGAGAATATTTTATACTATAAATAATCAAATCTTATAATTATTTTAGGGAAAACTTGGTTGGAAGTAAAAATACTTTACAAGTAATACATTTACATAAAAATATATGCTCCTAATTTGTAATATAAAATAAACTTCTAATATTCTGTATTTCTGGATTTTGTGATAGTATGTAAGATTATCTTGTTTATTTAATATTATTTCGACACACAATTTCACCATTCTTTACACACACATTTTCAGACTTGATTAAAAAGATAAAGATAGGAGATAAAGAACAAACAGTTTAAAATTTTATTTAAATGTATCTTTTGATCTGATTTTGTTAACAATAGACCAATGAATCTTTTCAGTTTGAACACACACAAATATGCTTGTGATAGAAATATAATACATCACTGATAAAAGTTTTCACTTCTAATCAAATTTTGCTTAAAAATTACATTTATAGCATAAAAATAAACTTCTAATAAGTATATATCCTATGTGTTGATATAATTAATTTCGCGATTGTAAATGTAATATTGTGCTGTCACATATTGTACATAACAGTTAAGTTGAATGTGAAATTATGATATTGATATTGTTACAGTGTTAGTCGAGGTGTACTAGTTTTAAATTATAGAATACTATAAAAAAACAGAATTCTATAATTTCTCCCTCAAAGACGCTGCTTGAAACAGGACGAGGAAAGATCATACATCGAAGAAGGTCGTATCTGACAAGAATGAGAGGCGATAGAAGTAGACGGCTACGAAATGATATTCAGAAGGACACGAGACGTTAGGATGAGACGGATCGAAGGCAACGAGATCGCTGTCCACGGCGTATAAAGTGAAAGATTCTCTCGCGGAGGGTGGCTCGCGTGACAGGGGTTGAAGCGACGGTGGTCGACGACGGTCGCCCTACGTGCCGGGAATTTCGCGCTGGCAAGAGGTTGCTGGAGAGAGTACACGAAGTCCGCCCCGGTGTTGCGAAACTTCGAAGGGCCGACGGGAGACGGTAAGCGAGAAGCGAGAGCAACAGTCGTTGAATAAACACAAAGTCCAGTTAAAGTCGTAATAAATGTCTCCCGCCTTCCGACGGGCTTTCCCTCTCTCTTGGCCGCCTACCGCTGCGCTTACTCCTCTTTTCTTTCCCGGAGACAAACGGTATTGAGGGTGAAAATTGACGGCTTTATCGTGCCGCTTCCGTGAGCGCGAACTTTCCGAGGAGTTGCGCTTTCGCCCGCCTAGCTTCATATCATGCAAGGACTCTAGGCGTCTCTCCTCTACCGATATCTACGATATTCCTCGGTGCGGTAGTCAGTGAAATTGATGTAACCTTGTGTTTGCAATTGTATGAAAAAAAATCTTTCGTCGACAAGGAAATTTCATATAATAATTATCTTAATAAAGTTAATAAAATCTTTAATACAAATTTAAGTGCCTGATACAAGAATTGGCGATTTTACTTATGTAAATTATCGCAATTTTCTTGATCTTAAATTTCATAAGCAAAACAAGTAGTATATTAACAACAAGATAGACGCAGGTTATATTTGGTTATTCCAATAAAAATATCAAGTTCTGACTTAAAATACAACCTCTGCAGAATTATTGCGTATTCTTTTTATTCAAAATTATTATTCATTTATTCTGCTGGTACAAGTAAGAGAATTTATTTTATCGTACATAAAATAAAATAAATATCCAGAGCGACGTGATTCGACGTAGATAATACATATTTTAAGTATGCTTTACTAGCAAGCGATAAAATGTACTCTATTCCAAAAATATATTTCAAATTACGATATTTTATGATGAACGTCGACAAGGAAATTAAATCCACAAGAAGCCATGACGTAGAAGTGACAACAACATAATAACTCTGTGACTGTGCGAAAATATAATCGCACGTGGCTGCCGGGGTTTCGCAATCGGTTACCCGCGAAACCGCATGACAAGTGACAGAGAACATATGTTGGAATTGTTTATTCACGTATCTCGCTAAACCTTAGCCCGGTATCACAATCCAGTGGGAAAATAAATTCCCATCGGCCATGTGTTTGTTCGATGTTGTGGGATATCGCTATGTACATAGCAACTCTATCGTGACGCTTTAAGACCTTTTCGACGAACCCCTAATCAGCCCTGTGAAAATATCTATTTTAACGTGTCGCTTCCATTTACAAGTCAACAATTGCATCGATTTATTCGAGTACATTGGAAAAAAAATTATTATGTTCAAGTAAATATATTTATTTCAACATTATCTCCTTTAAATAAATATTAGCCCAGTATAAAATAATTTATTTTTAAACTGAGAAAATATTTTTTTTTAATGAAAAGAAAATGATTTTAAAATAAATATGATTATTTGAACATAAAAAAATTTTTTTTAATGTACTGTAAATCGACGGAGTAGTATAATAATATCAGAATACTAACAAAAGAACGCAGCTTGAAATTCTCATTACAAAATTTAATACGCGCGCATAATCTAGTTATTTATTCTTTTAAATATGTCATGCTTTAGGTAGGATAAAAAAAACCTTGACAAACTCTTTCAACAAGCATTAAATATTTCTGATCACATTAAATAATCGAAATTGTTCATATCGTAAATTATGAAGCATCTGGCTATATTAAGGCGACTATAGCATCGATGACGTATGAAACTATATTTTTTATAACTGCATTGGTCAGGTAACCAGCAGTGTAATCAGCATAGTTCGATGTTATTGTACGTTTTCATGACATTTTGATCATGTTGATATACTTATGCGTATTTTTATCGTTTTCAAATTGAAATTAACATAGAGAGAAGATATCTGTTTGAGTACTTTACTCTAAAAATCTATGAAAGGGAAGAAAGCTAATTTTAATCTTAGCATTTTAAATATTATTTAGCAGAGTTTGGCGGAGTTAACGAGTAAGCTACATTAGTACAAGAGTATACTCGTTGTATAGGTTGTAAATATTACTCATATGTTTTGGATCAAAATAAATTCTACTGATTTTGTTTCTTTTTATATTTAAATTATGAAAAAAAAAGAACTGATAAAGTGTTTCAATAAACTGATTACTGCATCAGTAATTGATGATACTTCATCTGATATAGCTAATCAGTTTATTAAAACACTGTCTTTAGAGTCGATAATAAAATTAATGTATTAATTAAACGGTAATAAAAATAATGTGTCAAGTATAACTTAAAAAATTGTTATGTAAGTATTGTAAAATATTACAGAAACATCCCAAATACATGGAAGCTATTTTCCAGCCATTTCCGACAGAAGTTGCTTCATGTAACGCGAACATTCGGCACCGATATCCTGAAATATGTTCCTGCAGAAATTCCTCCAGGAAAATTTTGTCGCAAGTTTTATTTTGTTTCCAGTTTTGGCGAGACAATGTCACGAGAAACTTTTCGCCGTCTGTACCGCAACGATAGTAATAAAGTTTGCTATACGTATTTAATGAAATACCTATTTCGAGGAATAACGTTCGCAAAGAATAGTAGCTTTGTAAAAAAAAATTTAGATACGTTCTTATTCTTCAAATCGCAGAACATTTCTGAATAGATTTGCAATCGAATAAGCACACAAATTTATTAAACGTTCACCTGCAATAATATAATCTACTCATTTTCGTTGCTATCGATTTTGTCCGCAGAATTCAATATCGCCATACGCAACTATGCGTGCCAGAGTCAATTAGAATTTTTTGACAATGCCAATCAATTGACTTTGCGCGATATTTTGGTCGCTCCCAATGAAATCTGCGTCTGTAATGCATATTCCGCGCTCGGACCTTTCGATCAGCTCGTTATTTCGACTCGTCACAAATATTTACCAAATATTGATCCTACCCCCATGCAAGCGCGAACGCCCCCCGTGTGTCGTGTCGTGGTCACGATGATGGGCAAATTGTATTTGCAGGTCATCCGCGACGTCGATATTTGTATTCGTTTGTACATCGAGTAGCAGATTGGCCATTTGCCAATTAAAAGCCGCGTTCATTCTCGCGCACTTGATACAAGAATCCTCATGTAATAATGACAACCAAATATGCAATTGTAGGAATATTCAGGTACTTTGTTTTCATAGATGTACTCGTAGTTGTACAATTTGCGCTGTGTAGCAACAAAATCTTGTTTACGATAACACTTTTCGATTGATTGCTAATCTTTGCAATTGAAAACTGAACACTTGAATTAATAATAAATAATTTGCACTTAGTGACAATAATGTGAAATCGTTGCACGAATGACAATCCATCAATATTGTATCTCAATTATGCAGAATTGAATTTTGCAGAAAAATGTCGTATTACTACTATTATAATAATGGAAATACGTTATATATAACTGGTAATGATGATATTACAGGAAGGTTGAAGCGCGTAACTTTCCAGAAAAAGAACTGATCGCAGAGTTTAGAGGCATGTCGATCGCTACGAGAAGAGCTTTATTTTTAACTAAATTGTAGTACCATATGGTCAGGAAGCGTTAGTTTCCTCCTGCGCGGAGAAAAGAGTCTTATTGATCTACACGCATCGGAAATATCGTGGATTTTTGCCATGTGCACTTGACTGTTACGCGATGATCACCCCTTAGAATACACTTGTACAGCACATCTTCGTCTCTTATAGTTTCACTGAACCGACAATAAATGCCTATTTAAAGATTAAAAATAGATGAGACGTCCAGAAAAAATGAATAAGAATGAATAACTCACGCATATTTAAAACATATCCGCGCAATCAATCTCTCGAATCTTGGTATATTTTGAGATTAATATAAAAATATAAAAATCCTTCCACGTAACAAAAGGAATTTAAAAAAGGTGGTCGGTGATATGATAATATGGAAGAACGTTGATTCGTGGCTCTGAGCATGCAGAGATCTTCATAAATTTTGAATTGAAAATGACCCAAACTATATATGATCGGAAGGATTCGCTATGAAAAAGAACGCGGTGTCCTTCATTAACTTCGCCGCCAGCGCTTAACTTTATCTTGTGCATTCGATAAAATAACCGGATATCAGTAGTCCGTGCGCGGCTCAAAAAATTCACTCGAGATTCGATCGGAAAACACAGATATGTAATCACCCCGCGGGTAACCCGTGACCGTCACCATCGATCGGAAGACACGCGATCCCGCGCGCGACCGAAGGTGGCTCTTCTCAGCCTCACACGTACGAGGTCGCCTAACAAAGGTGGCGGAGACCGCGGACGTAGGTCGTTAAAATAATAAAGGTTGTTATTGAACGGCGCCGCTGTGCTGAACCGCCAGGCATCCGCGCAAAAATTTGAATTTCTCCCGCTCGGCATCTGTCGGTCTCGCGCTTTACGTCTCATCGCTCGGTCTCTCGTCCGCCCCTCGTACGCCCTTTCCCCCTTTCCTTTCCGCCGTTCGCCACCGCCGCGAACCTTGGCAATATCAGAGGGCGACCCGATATTATGCCATTCTCAATACTGCACGCGGCTGCGGCCGCGCGGCAGCGCCGTATTATTAAAGGCATCGTATAGAATGGCCGGAGTAACGAGAAAGAGAGGAAGAAAAGAGACAGCGAGAACGACGAGGAGGGCGATGATTTTGACGGTGGCGACGTTGTTTTTTTTACGCCTTCCGTTACTACATGAATATTCCGCGGAGTTCTAATCGCATAAAAGAACAGAGGAAAGAAAAATTCGTCGCGGAACAAAGAGAAAAATACACGAGGAGAACAATTTTGCTGAAATACAGATCTGAAAATAATTATGTCCAACCATTTGAAAAATTTTATCGGATGTTTAACTTGGTTGCTGGAATGTCAAAATTTACATTTGCAGCAACATTATCGTGTTTGGCCGTTCTACGTAATTATTTTCATGGTCCAACGTAAAATTATTTTCTGATCTACACCAAGAGAAATATTTGATGAGATAGACCAAACGTTTAGTTAAACAGTGATATATAATTGTTTTAATCAAAAATTGTTTTCATACAACTTGTAATCAAATGTTTCGTAAAATGTAATCAAGTTTTTGGTACCAGTAACTGTAGAATTCATTTGATCACAATTGAACTAAACGTTTTGTAATTGTTTCTCTCAGTGTAAACTTTACGCATAATACATTTGGTAAATTTAATTGCGTTCATTAGTGGACGAATGCACAAATATAATGCACTTTCTTGGTTTAATTCGCGAAACGAACAAGTAACATTTCGATTTTGATATCGCTGTCATCTGATGCTGTGCGCGACAAATAAGAAGAGGAGCGAGCTTCTTCAGAGACGGAGCTCTCTTAACTCCATGTCAGCCATCTTCTCTACCTCCACATAAATACTGCATGCATCCGCGAAGAAATCTAAGAAGAGCGCCCGTGTGGACGAAGAGCGACGAAGGCGGGGAAGGAAAGCGGACAAGAAAAAAAGAATACAGAGGAGAAATATACGCCTCCTTCCGCTTGGCGTCGAGGTAGGTCGGAGATTCGCCTTCTACGGTGACGTATTATGCAAGCGGGTGCGAGAGGAGGTGTGGAGGGTTGGGGGAGACGGGGGTAGTAGGAGAGGGCGTCGTTTGGCAATCTTAGGGGATTCCGTTGGATACAATGGGATCTCAATACATCACTTCACCTAACCCGACTCCCTTCTCTCCTCTCCTCTCTCTCTCTCTCACTCTGTCTCTCTCTTTTCTCCGTCTCTTTCATCTCTCCGGCTTTCCTCCTCTCGTGCCCACCTCTTCAGTTGCCGTCGTTTCTGCAGAGCAGCACCAACGAGGCTCCCAGATGCCGTAATAGCTTAGGAGCCGGCGTAATAGCTGCCACTGCCTTCCTAGAGAGAGTTATAGTTCAACAACGCAGAAATGGAATCGCGAGAGAAAGGGGATGGGCGGAAGGTAGGCAGCGGGGCGAGCGGAAGAGAGTGGTACTCGCTGAAGACGATGGCGAGGAGAACGCGGAGAGGAGTCGCCGGAGGATCGCCGACCCGATGCTGAAGGATCCCGGGCAAAACGACGAGGGAACGCAATAACTGCGGCGGAGGACGGACGATTACGAAGATGCGAAATGTCGCGTACGGCGTGCTTCGTGCATCGTACGGAGCCGAAATCGAACTTGCCGTCGGCAGACGCCATTGGAAACTCTCTACAGGGAACGAGAGACATCTTTGGCGAATGTGTCTCCCATAATTCGCTTGCACCGCAAAGACGGTTAAGCATCTTACGTGAATAAGACTTAAGAAGTCGATTAAATTTTTAAACGGATACAATGTTCGGAAGCAAATCTTCATCTGTTTTTACAGCCAGAAGATTGATCAGGCAAAAATATATAAATAATAAATAACAATATTATATTACAGTATAATCGTCGAATTTAAACAGTATACACGAAATTTATTTAGTAGAAAAAAGATGAAACTGAAGTTCAAAATTTTATTTGAATTCAGATAGACGAACTATTAGCTACATGTTTATTTTCATAACGATTATTCGTAACAGTTTTGGCAAGTATATTTTACTTAAAACAAATACTTGTAATATGTTTAATATATCAACTGAGAGTGGGAGAATGAACATCTCAAAATGTAAATGGCAATTATTAATCGCTACATTGAAAATTTTATCAAATATGAATGTAGCAGTGATCAATCCGAAAGATTATGTCGTAATTGGAATAATTAATAATTATGTAATGAACAAAAAAGTAGTGTACATTTAGAAAAAATTTTAGAAATTTTTTTGCTTGTGTAAGCAGATATTACATAATAAAGTGTAGAAACAGAGAGAGAAACAGAGAGTAATGGTTCTCATACTTTCTTAAATGAAATCTGCTGGAGTTATTCAAATCTTATACAGTTCCAAATACGGCTTTCAACCATATATTGCATTTTCCATGAACGCCTATTAATACAAAGTCTAATGAAATATCCTGTCTGAGCACATTTATCTAATATTTGAATCAAATATAACATAAAAACTCAATTATATTTAATTCTACTTATTTTCATTTTATTACGATGGGTTAATTAATTAATATCACATTAATTTCGCACAAATGCGGATGCGGATATCCATTTGTTTATAATAGTTTTATTCGGGTTTCAATTTTTTAATCTTAAGAAATTTAACACACGCATTACGTTCTTTGTCAGAAATTTAGAAGTTCGTCAAGTAAAAATTTACACAACTTTTAATATATATTTTAATTATGTCTTTCAGAAAAAATTTTAGAAAATTTTAGATGATTTTCGTGCACGTCATAAAATAACTTTTCGCGTAACAAAGCTGGCTATTGTTATATTTAGCATCCGCCACTTTTGGAAATTCATACGAAAATTTCCGTATATAATTTGATTATTAAATAAAGTAAATTAAAATAAGTCAATTTCTCGCATATATCAAATAGTAACGTTCGTGATAAAGGTAGCATCAAATTTAACCAAATTTAGATTTATAATCGTCTATTAATATAATTCTGTAAATCTATTGTAAACTAATTAAGAATAGCAATATTTACTGTTTGCGTATGCGGTAACTTAATTAAAAAGGTTTATAATTTATTATTACTTTTTCTTTTAATTTATAAACAAAGTTTGAAATTCACGAAGAAGATATCGTCAATGGAATTACAGTATGAGCAATACAGAAGCTCAAGAATTCAGCACGCCTATCCCCAGAATTCTTTTCTCGAAAAGCGGTTTATCGACTATCACCCATCAAACAGATACCACCCGGGTCTGCCGTTGCACTTTCCAGAAGAGAAAATCACGATCACGTCTGCGACCTCCCTCATTTCTGTTTACCGTGCACCGAGGCGGGCGCGCTACGTGATGGCGAATACTGTCATCCCGAATACTGTCATCCCGCATTCCAGTCGCGAGCATCGGGAAAGATAGAAAGAATCCCGTTGCACCGCCCGTCCCACCTCCGTTCCCATCCTCCCGTTTCCTCCCACCGGGTCCCCCGCGACCCGGCGCGCGTAGAAGGTGCATATTCAGGAGAGAAACCCGTGGAAACTCCGGGACGTTGACACCAGAAGCTGGATTCTGGACGTGGGGATGGCGGTGGTAGGTCGGACGCGACCCGTCCGTTAACATAGTACCCCCGCTAGGTAGTGGGTGGCACGGAGTAAGACAGGAGCGGAGAGGAAGCGTGGTCGGGGAACCCGAAGCCAGTGGTGGTGCCGCGCGCGGGAGGGGAGGAAAGAGATGCGAGTTGTTCCAAGCGTAGTGAGACGTTCGAGCAGGACGGATGCGGCGCCTCCGTACCGAACTGGACAAGGATGACACGATAATACGCCGACATCGTCGCCGTCGTCCTCGTCCTCGTCCTCATCGTCGTCTTCGTCGTCGTCGCTGTCGACGTCGTGCGGTGGTCGCGGACCACCGTCGGGATCCCGTGGAAAAGGCGTGGCGACGTCGCGTTCGCGCACCTTTGCACCTGGTGCGCCGGGGAAGACACGCCTCCGTGGAATTCCTCTCTCCGGTCCGCCTACACGCCCGCTCTCTCGTGTCCCTCTCTACCTCCTCCTTCTCCTCCGCGTATTGCCGTGTGCGCTCCTCCGACTTTCTCATCCGAGCGTTCTTCACTCTGCCTCTCTCTCCTCCGTTCCTACCCTCCGTCGCCTAGGAGGAGATCAAGGATCTCTATTCTCTCCACCGACAGCTCTCCCTGCCTCCCTCCCACCCTTGCTAGCCACCACCGCCAGCGCACTGTCGCTGGTAGCAGGGAGGACGAGGACGCACCACCACAACCGCCACCACCACTACCACTACTACTACTACTACTACTACCACTACTATTACTACTACTAATACTACCGCTATTACTACTACTACTACTACTACTACTTCTACTACTACCACTACCACCATCACCACCATCACCACTATCAACACTACTCTCTACCGCCAACGTCTCTCGTCTCCTCTTGGGCTTGTGTCCTGGCTAAACCGCTACGCTCGCTTGTTGCACATGTGTGCAGCTTGGTGCACATACGCGAACCCATCGCACGCATGCTCGCCGAGCTCGACGTCTAGTATGAGCGTGGGTGCCGTGTCTAGCCTCGCCGGGAGAGCGCACACATCAAAGTGCGCGCGCAAGTGCTCTCTCTTTCTCTCCTTTGGCCATCCGCCCACTCGATATTCGCCGGTGTCCCAGCCACGTGATTCCCCTCTCGGCCTCCTCTCCTCGGCCGGGCATAGGTTTTCAAGAGAGGAAGAACGGAGGAGGAAAGAAGGCGGAAAAAGACGGAGCAAGAGTCTTCGGCGAAGTGCGATTACCGCAGACTCGCAGAATCCTTCGGCTTTCCTTCCCCTCTCCGTCGCCTTCTTCGCACACCTCCCCCGCGCCTTCTTTCTCCTTTTTTCACTTCCTTCCGATGCGAAGCTACCGTCGGGATGTTCCTACGTGCACGTCTCGTACCGAGGGACGAAAGACGTGGGTATTGATCAGAGCCTGCCGCGGCTGCGGAAGTAGCCGACATTATTTCACGGGGAACCGGCTGTCTCTTCGTATGCGTTCGCTATTTAACGCGCATCCATTCGCTTCTCTTAATTAGACGGCCAAACAATCTCCCGTTTTATGTACGATGTTGAGAAACTTACGTAACGCGGGAGGATGGTCTATTAAACGGGACTAAACGCTAGGCTGCTCTTGTGCAAATACACATCGTGAAACGGATAGGACTCTCGATGGACTCTCCTCACGCATCCAAAAATTCCGTTTGACATCATTCGTGATTCCAAAAAGTAAGTATCCATTAAAAGTCACGCTATTGCTTTCTATAGTAAAGACAGACTTACCAATAATGATTTTACGCAAAAACTACAGAAGATTGTTGCTATAATTCTTAGAAAACAAAGATAAATTGTAATTGAAGATTTATAATAAATCTTCATTGTAATTAACATATTGTAATTAAAGATTTATAATAAAAAGAGAAGTGGAAAGAGAAGATTGTCGATATCGTTCTTACTCTCATCATGTATACTCATTCTTCTAACCGAATAAAACTATGGGCATCAAAGACTCTGTTTTGAGAGATATAGTCCGTGTTCTTTTATCTATGAGCGCAGTGACAGTATAACGATGAATAAATGTTAACATGATACTCGTCCTCGAGTGAAACTTTCACTTTATCCAATTCGAATTTAACACGATTGTTTATGTTGCCATTTTCAAAGTTAGTTGCGCAGAACGTATAAATCCTTTTCTCGAAATCAAATCTCGCATTTAATCAAAAGTAAATTCAAAGTAGAGTGGAATGGAAACGGGATAAAAGTTTATACTCAGTGTTGTAACGATAGCGGCAGTATGAGACAAAATGAAAAAGAGAGGAGTGAAGCTAGGCTTCAAGCTATCTGAAGAAAAGGGCTCGAGATTAGCTATCTATATTCAGATTTTCCCAGACCATCTATTTTGATTTTTGAATCACAGGCTAAGTCAAAGGTGGAGAAAAAAGGGGGAGAACGAAACAAAAAATAAGAAATCGTAAACGTAATGAGCGCATAGAGTACGAGAGGAGATGTACAGTAAATGGAAGGATCACTGTACACATTTCTGCTAGATCGACGACATTCCTTATCCTCGAGACCTGACAACCGTAACGAGCACTGTCGTGAGCAAAATTCGCGATGTGCCACGTAAAAATGAAATAGTACGCGAAGACATCAAGCGTCACGTGCTGCCATTTATTTTTAACGGTATGCATGTATCGAAGATAAAGCGAATACGTGACGTTGATATCAATGGTAATACTTATATATTTTTTTAAATTTCGGTAATTCGCTATTAGATTCTCTTGTCTTCCTTAGATTCGAAACAAATGAATTTACTTTCACATTATAGCCACGTATTTATTTTACAAGCTGTAAAAGAAAGGAAAGAACAGTTTTGCTATAGTGTTTTAAAATTTAGCTAGATATAGATTTGAAAATAATTTTGTTACATCGTCAATTATATAGCATGCACAAACTAATTGCTAAAGAATGTCAAAAGTCTTTACATAATTATTTTTGTGATCCAACAAAATTATTTCTAAATCCGCTTCTAGATAAATTTTTAAATAACTCAGCAAAATCCTTCTTTTCATGTAGTTGAAGTATCTTATAATAAGTACACGAAAAGAACAGTTTTGCTGAAATGTCTAAAAATTTAATTAGATATAGATCTGAAAATAATTTCGTTAAATCGTCAAAATAATTATATAGGAAGTTCAAACTGATCGCTAGAATGTCAAAACTTTTTATAGCATTGCTCATCATACTCGAATGTCCTTCATAATTATTTCGATAGTCCAACAAAGCTATTTTAAATCTGTATCCATCTAAATCCTTAGATACTTCAGCAAAACTGTTATTTTCTTATAAATCAAATAAAAAGGCGACATTTTAGAATAAATCGTGTTATTTGCGCATTGGATTGCGCTATAAATAAAATTTTGATGTACAATAATATAACAAAATGGCATCAAAATTAACATCTACGCGTACGAATGTTATTCCATTAAATCGACGTTCTCAGAAAAACGCGTGGGCCAAACGCACACGCGCGTATCAGGACGATCCGTATTTTATGTCGCATCGTAATTCAAATATCGCAGTATATAAAATTCAAATCGCCCGTCGTAAAGTAAAAAGTCGTTCCAAGTCAAATAAGGGTAGTGCATTAGCGGCCGGACCTACGTCAGACTGCACTTAATGCACAGTAAAAACAGTAAATATTCTTTCATTGTGTTTCTCCGCGTAGGAGAAGAATTCAAGTATCGTTAAAAATATCAACTTTTGCGCGTAGAATCTTCTTGCCTGCCAGATCGGAGGTCACAAACAACAGAAAAGAGACATTAAGAGACGCCGTTTACGATGTCGATTAAAATTGGATCAATCTTAATCACGATCTGAAAGCATCGTTACTGTTAGTTATCGCTATCGTTCGGCGAATCAAAGTTTCAGTTGCAACTTATAACTGTCGTTGATTCATTATTTAAAGATACACATAAAAATATCTTCAAAACTTTCAGACATTTCTTGTTTTTCTACTTGAGCAATAATAAAACAATAATAAAAATAGTAACAATCTCGTAATAGATAATCCGATATTTTAATGAAACTTTTATAAAGACACGATGTTTTTGAAAATTTTGATTAAAATTTCCATAAATATTCTCTCACAGTCTCTATCTTTTCATTTCTTAGTAGTAAATACCTAATTTGAACTCTTAAAATGCCGTTAAAATTACTACTTCAAGTTGAAAACAGAAGAAAAATGTTATTCCTGCTTAAGTTTAGTGTATAAATACGAGATCAAGCATGTGCTTTTCATCTTTATGATTCCATATTTCAATTACGAATATTTCATTTATACACGGAAAGAACAATTTTACTGTAATACCTAAAAATTTAGCTAAACGCAGATCTGAAAATAATTTTGTTGGGCCATCAAAATAATTGCGTAGGATAGTGAAATTAGTTGCTGCAATGTCAAAACATTTTGCAGCCTTGCTCATCACGCTTGAACGGCCTGAATAATTATTTAGATGACCCAACAAAATTATTTTCAGATCCGTATCCAGCTAAATTTTTTAGACACTTTAGCAAAACCGTTCTTTCCGTGTACGAAACAGTAAACATTATTACATCCATAATCCGAGATGTAATCCGCTTTGCACGCGATCGACAGTAAACGCGCCATGTTATTACACATACTCGCATACACGCTCAACACCCAACGTGCAATTTCGTCGCATTAAAACGTCATAATGCCATGGCGACACTCGCGACGAATCGACGGCGCGTTCGCACATTCGCACGCGGCCGCGTGCGCGGAGGCCACATTAAATTAATGCTCCGTTATTCCGCGCGCACGCAATCACACTTAAAAACTCGTGTTTCCACCCCCGGGCTCGGAACCCCGTTCCCCGAGACCCGGCGGCGCCGAGGGAAGCGTGAGCTCGAGTCGGCTGAGATCGCGCATGCTGGCAATTATTTGCGCAGCTCCTTACCCGCGGCGCGGGTTCATTAAGACACTAATTACCGGCGTGCATGCGTGTGCACGTAAGAAACTAGGTATATATATGACGAGGTACAACAACGGGCCGGGTCCGGGTGGCTCGCTCAGCTCTGCGCGAACTTCCCCGCGACGTTGTACCCTTCTTGCCCGCGTATGTAGCGAGCTGGGTAGCGCGAGAGCTCTCTCTCTGGCACGCTCCAGACATCTATTTACAAGGTTGCACGTCTCGGTTACGTTGTTAGAAACCTAACTTGGTTCCGACTGCCTGCCTGCCTGCTTGCTTGCTGGTTGCCTCAGGTTAGTCCGGGGTGGGCACCCGCAAAACCAAACCCTACAGGCGCTGTATAACATTTCGCTGCGTCTGAAAGCTCTTATGGAACGCATTATTCACGTTGCTTCTGGTACGCCTGTTTTTATCCCTCTCGAGTCGATAATAACGCTAATACGCCTGTTACGTAATAGCGAAGCATGAATTTCCAAATGACTATTTTATAATTTTACATATAAAGTTTGAATCTTTTATATTTTATTAATTGTTTCAATGGTGAAATCCCGCGGTACTTAAAAAAATTTAATAATCCATTTATAACATAATTTTTAAAAATTTTAATTTAAAATCTATTTGCAAATCATCGGTCAAAGTATTATATATGTATAGGTTGTTAACACGTTACGACACTTTTGTAAAAGTATTTTCCATTTAACTATTTATGTTGCAAGCTTATGATGAATCGCAAAATATTATGAATTGCGTGCAATTAAAAATGACAAAATCAATAGAGAATCATTAAGTAATATGTAAAAAGTAATTGCCTCGCACGTTCAGAATTCTCTATCCGCCGCATTATTGCACGTGCCGCGTGGAAACTGTTGCAGCAGCCACGTGGTGTATCGCGGGTGAGTCTGCGTTTCCCACGGACGGGGAATGACAGGGGTGTATACGGTCGGCCGATCAGTAGGTAGAGGGGTTGTTTAGAGCGAGCGAAAGAGAGGAAGACAGACGGAGAAAGGGGAGAGGTGGAGAAACACCGAGGAGGGGTGAAAAGCACGTGGCGCAGGCGACGCGCGCCTCTCTGCCACGGGTGGCTGTATATCTATCGGGCTTTCCACCCCCAGCATCCCCCCCACTTGTTGTGCTTTACCGTGTTGTGTTGCTATGTTGCCTTGTGTATCGAGAAAGTTCAACGCCAGCTAGACGATGTTTCCCACCCGCTGGATTTACCGCCGTCGGAATCAACAGGCTTCCTTCGGACAGCAGCTTTGAGAAATCACGAAGAAAATATTCTTCTTGACGTGTGGTTGAAAGTTAAATATAGCGCAAATTTACGAGCCGAATATTCCAACGGCAGAAATAGCCCGCTTTCTCAAAATTCGCAACAGAAGGCGCAGTTGAGACACGACCACAATCCTTTGGAAATTCAATGGGAATTCTTAAAATAAAACCAATTACTTTATAATTGGGAATCGTTACAACAAACGTCACGTTAATTTTAGCGCGATAGTGAGTCGGCCGAGAGCAGAATATATTAATACAAAAGCCGATAATAGTTTTTAATTACATCAAAGTTTTTACAAGATGATTAACTTGATATTTTAATAATTATGTCTGTTGAAAAGATGGCAAGGTACTGGAGTCTTGAAGGGGATGTATGATTATTGAACGCCCTTCTTTGCTGGGGTGTACTATGGAATATTAAGGATAGCAGCCCTAAAGGGAATGTTCTGAGTGCCGTTTTCAGAGAGTATCGTTTGAAAAATTCTAATTTTGTTATGTGCGCGATTTGGATATATAAGTTAAATTATAGTTAAACTATCATATCCCTTTGTTTTATGAAAAATTTATCAATAGTTTAACAAATATAATTATACAATACATTAATACAATTTCCCAGTTTCGAAATAAAATGTCCTGAGATTTTATGACAAACTTTTATCAACGGAAAAATGTATTCATCTAATAAATTCAATTTTATTTGTAATCAATATTTATTTCTTTCAATACTACATAATTATCTGTCATTCATTTTATTTTTTAAAGTTCCCAAACTCATTCGTTTGTCTTCCGTAAAGTCTCATATAATGCTATACGTTTGCGTTACCCCAACCAGAAATATAGAAACTCATTTAATCTAGTTTAGCGTCGCGGTCGTTTCTCTAATCCTACTATCTATCCTGCCGAAACACATTGGAGCGAATTTTTCGCGTCGATCCCGATCGCACCCTCGAGAATTAAATTCCCTTTTAACATCCGAGCAATTTCTTTTCACGGGCATTCGCGAGCGTTTAATTGGCTCAACCGAGAGACAGGCTAGCTACATTAATTGCAGCGGATTGCTGGTCAGGTGGATGCCTAATCATGGGGGCTGTGTGGCGGTAGATCGGTCCGACGCGTCGGAAAAGACGCCTCGCATTGAATGCTAAACAAAAGCTAATTTATATCCGGAGGTCGAGACTATGCTGGAGATCGGGAGATGAATGGCTGTTCTCCGTGCATACCAAGTGGCACGCCGGGCCCTTCAGGACCGCGGAGTTAAAGATCTTGGGGGATGTTCCCCGTAGGGTAGTCACTTGTATCTTCAAATATCACGTACGGCGAGACGGCGAACTGGGTTTTAGAAGCCCGTCGAAAGTCGCTCGATCGTCGCTTGATTTCTATTCAGACGGCACGCTTTACTCTGAATTCGGACGCGACGAATGATTTTCACTCTGCAGCATCTAGCGATCAACGAGCGTCTTTGTACACGTTCTCTTTCAAAGTGAATTCTAAAAGATAATTTCTAGGAGACTTAAGATATGCGGATTGTAAGCAACGTGTCTCAGACAGCAGAAAAATAAATTTCCGTAATTTAAAAGTGCAGTTCGATTCAGAAAATATATCCTTCATAGTCTTACATTAGTCTTACTTGTATGAAAATGAAAATGTCAAAATGTAACAGCGAAATTGTAAATAATATGTTTATGATTTTATCAAAGGCAATTAATAATACTAAACATAATCTGCGCTGTTATCGTTCGTAATCTGTAACGAACGTTGTTGCGCAGGTCTGAAAAGCGGATACACCAGCCTCTATCGATTCGCGGAAGGAAAAAATTTCCAAGCACGTATCATCACGGTGACGAGCGGGATTCGCATCGCGAGCTTCCGAATCTAGGTGGTTTAATCTATCATTGCGACCGGAGGCGAGACGAGAAGTCGGGGTAACTAGCACGGAATAATTAATAAATGCAGGGTGCATTAGTATGCGTTGCGAGGGATGAGTTCGTGCGGACCTGAAGTCGGATGAGCGCGCGGGCCCGGGGCTCGAGACCCGGGAATTATAAAATAATAAAGAGAAAATTACGTAATGTGAGGATCAGATGAGAATTAGAGGACAATGAAGACGGGGTAAACCTCCCGTCGTCTAAAGGGGGCCGCGCGCTCGCCAAGGGGTTGGCGCGGAGCGGAAAGCCGGAGGTCGAGGACCAGACGTCTTAATGTCTGCATCGTCGGGAGCTCGTCCCTCGCGCATGACTATCTCTACGACCCCTACATCTTTCCGATAAGAACCTTAAGTCTCGGGGATAAATTCGACTCTTTTTGAACCTTTGGTACCTCCGAATTCCGACATGCTATTTTCGCGTGATTCGGTATATCTAATTATTCACGAACGTCTGAAAAAATGGGACTCAAATTTTTATCGCCCGATAGTAGTTCGTCAGTCACGTGTCACATATACATAGTTTGCGACTTTCTTGTAAGAATAAACGTCTCGAAAATAGGATACAAATAAAAAGATTTGCTACAGAAATATCTCGCGACATCTGGTTGAACATTATGCAAAAGTTCGTAAGCTAAATAATTGCAATATAAATTTCAAATAAGCATCGATGTAATTTTTGCAATTCTTTTGTTAAACTTTCAGAAATCATTCGAGTCAGTATTTACTATTCTGTACTTTTTCATTTGCCCGGAGGGCAAATACCTAATATATTCCAAACATGACGCATTCAATTATGTATTATTAGCATTTGCGCGGTAACATGAAAAATCACCCTACCACGCGGTCTCTCGCAACCCTTTTATTATGAGAACCAGCAAAATGTCGCGAGACTTATCGAAATGGAATACGATGTCGCCGCGGGTGCTAATCGAGGATTCTAATTAGTAGTCAGCCCGCACAGACTCGACGCGACTTTGTAAATGGTAACAATGTTATGTAATTAGGTAAAAAGTTCTGTAATCAAGAAGTAGATCTTCCGAGCCGGCCGCCATACCATCGCGCTCTCGTCTGATCCTCCCACCCTCATTCGTATTAAAATAGTCTCGCTAGGAAAGCGTGCGTTGTGCTCTGCATATCTTAAAACCCAGGGGCTGCCGCGGGGACGCTCTAAGAGCCACCCCCGTTCTGATTTTTGCCGCGATTCATATTACTACAGGCGTGGCTGAGATTATGAGAGGCGGTATGAGAGAATCAACGTTCTTCCGCCGGAAATTTCGGCTATATTGAGACGCGCGGAATACACTCAACTCGGCGGTACGGTAAGCTCGAAATTTCGCGGGCCCGATTATGCAAACTCGCGAAGGGCAAAATATCACAACGCGAAATTACTGAACTTTGATTATTATCAAGAAATTATTACTATTAAGAAAATTCATCGTAGCTCTAGTTTAACTGAAATCTTGCTTGCGACAAATCAAGCCCCCTCTCTCTCTCTCTCCCTCATCTGTTTTTTATTGTAACTTCTATTTCACCTCTTTTCGCAGTAAGCTTTTGAAATTGTTTTGCCGTTATTTTAGGTTCTGCAAACCTCGGTGCAGTCTGGTCCAAAGCGAGAGTATTTCATGCCTCGCAGCGCGAAAGTCTCATGCAAGAATTTGATTTTAAGCAGATAAGATTGGCGCACGCGCAAGAAAGAGAAAGAGAGAGAACCGGTAGAGAGAACCGGTAGAAGTGATACATATACCGCTGCACGTTACTTCTCGAGATGCTGACAAATGCGCACGTGGTTGCAGCAAGCGAGCGTACCGCACTGTAGCGTTGTCACGTATGGATATACACGCGATAGCGCAATTCGTGCGTATGTACACGACCGCACGCATACGACCGGCGTAAAAGGAGCTGCGCCGCGGTTAGGTAAGCACACATGTATATGCACGCATGAGATCATCGGTCGCGTATATATGCTCGCGGAAACGCTGACGTCAGTGGTTTCGGTTGCTTTTGTTACTTTGCAAACGATCGCGCCCGATACGATGGTATCGGGAAGACTAGCGTCGATTGCACACGTGCGCGTGACAGTACGCGCGCGTTTAATTCTCCTTAGGTAAACAAAGCGTGTCATTCGTTGAAGTTACAACTATTACTGCGAATCACAGATTATTCGTGGCTCGTAGGATTTTTCCACGTACATTATCTGCAGTATCTTAAATTAACGTGATACTTGAATAAGACGTGTCATCCGTTGCAATGCAACTATTGTATTATTGCGAATCACAGTTTATTTGTGGCTTTACGGATATTTCCACGTACGTTATTTATCTCGGATTAATATATTTTCTGGTCATTTCTAAAAATGTTGCTTCGCATTTTGCAGGGATTTTTATTGCGCTAAACATTTTCGCGTTTAAAATATTATGTTACGATAAATTGGGAAGATTAGTATATCCAGTAGACATATTATTCGAAAAAAATGTACAATTGAAAAAAATAACAAAAAATCACTGCACCATTCAATGAACAAATAAAAACAACTTACTATAATGACATTTTCAAGCAAAAAATGATATTTTAATCAAATCTGTCAAATTTGAAAATTACATCTAAAAATATATCAATTAATTTGCAATTTATTATTTTGAATCCTTATTATATTAATATTTTTCTTAAGTAGTTATTTACTAGTATGATTGTTCAGTGACTAATGCAATGACTCTACAGATATTGTGTATTGTTTCTAACTTGAGCTTAATATGCAAATTTAATGCATACGTATGCGTATTAATGTTTTTCATTCAGTGCATATAAAAATATCTGAATCCTTATCTAATAATAGCGCACATGAAGATAATATAAAAGACCTGATGAAGACGTGTTGTACAGTTTATTTTGTAAAGATTAAAAGATTCACACGTAATCGATGGATTGTAGGAAAAGCAAATTAGCTGACATCAAAATTATTACTGCAAGTATTATGACGTGAATATTGGCACATCGTCAAACAGTTTAGATTTCGAACGGAGATTACCGCGACTTGAGCGGCATGTGAGTCATGCACAATGACACGTGAAACTTTGTGTATACAAGAAATATTCGTCATATGTGTCACGTACTCTTGTGAAACCTGTAATCTCTAATGACAATCTGATCTTAAACGCGATTCTAGATTTTTACACAGCGCGAAAGTGTATCTCGCACAAAAAGAATTAGACCCTGCGAACAATGGAGGAACATTAGATATTATGAATAAGAAAGAATTTGTAGAATTTTAACCCTCAAGCTACGATTATGTGTAACTCGTGTTCAGCCGATTTCTATTCAAGGAAGTTTCTTTGAAATTTCAAAGGTAATTAAATTATATTGTATCTTGTTTTTTTTCAAAATAAAGTATAGACATTTATTTTAGAAACTTGAAAGTATGATGTCATCCATTTCTAAAGATTTTTTTAAATCACTTTACATAGATGAAGAAGGATGCGATGATCGCATGAAAGAGGTACCTTTTTCACATCTCAAGTATCTTAAGAGTTAGAATCAGTTTCCTCAATAATTAGATAAATAATATGTTGTGTGTCTTGTATGACATATATACGTCTTATTCATATCCATTGTGATGTTTCATGCTGTACACACTCTCTCTGCACACATTGTGTGTAATTGTGTACACACGCTGTGTACACGATTGGACAAAATTGTTCAGCGCATTTCTTTTCTTTGAAATACTACGAACACCTGGCTAATTAGCGATTTCTATTCTGTCCTTAAAAAACGAAGTTTGGCATCTAACAGGAAACAGATTTAGTACGTGTTATCGGACTCTGTGTGTGTGTTCTTTTAAAACGTTTTGAAAAATTGCCTTGGGCATCAGATTGTCATAAATGACTCTATCGTGTATAAAGCTGAGTATACACTTAGCGAACGAACACCGAATTCGAATGTTCGTTATTATTATTTAGTAGATAAGCTAAAGTAAATGCGAATAGAACGTTCGATTCGCATTCGGCTCGATTCGCTCATGAGACGGTACATCAAAAAGAATTCTTGCGCGATATAAACGTTTATAAGTGCGTTCGCAACTATTCGTTCGGTGTTTGTTCGCTAAGAATATACCCAGCTTAAAATGATTGCTTGTTCTATATCTGTAAATTTTTATTTCTTTCTTTATTTGAAATTGATTCTCGTTTGAAGAGATTTTACATTTATATTAAAAATAATTAAAATTTAAGCAATAATTTTCAGCTGAAATCAGCGAGCAACATCGCTATCAGATTTGCTTGTTAAATGTTACAAATAAACAAATAATAATCAAAAAATGTTTCTTGTTATTATTTATTGTTATTATTGTTTCAAGTTTTTGTAATGCTGTATTAATAAAAAATGCATTATTTAAAATGTGAATAAAATATATCCACATTTTCCGATTATTTTGAATAACTCAATTTTTTGAAAAGCCGACACTTAAACTATTTCTTCTTTTGTAGAGTAGTTGTTTGAAATGAAAACTTTAAGGCATAAAAGTATTTTTCCTTAAGTCATTTTCAAGTTATGAATTTTTATATAAAAATATGTATTTCTCTGATTTTGTCATTATAATTAGTTATAACATTTATACGCAATTTTTTTAAATTTATATATACGATAGTAAAATTAACTCAAGCGTGAATGACCCAGTCATGCGCAGAGAAGATGTCTAAAAACAAAGAGGACAGTTGACGTTCATTGAGGAAACTGATTTCAATTTCTATTTCTAATACCTAATGTCCCTCTATTGTACGCAAGAGTCTTAGAATATCGGGTGACATTTAAACGCAAAGAATTGTGCAGATTGTCTCTTTCTCTCTCGATGACACGTTCGCTCGTTAAGTTCCTCGAAGGATAAATAACGGGGACGCGGAGGGTAGGGTGGACTCGACACGGCGGAATTAAATAAAAATAAAACGCAGGATAATAATGTTAGCGAAGGAGCCGAGAACCCAAGACAAATAGCTGAGGGAAAACAAAGCGTATTATAAATACCGGGTGACAGGACGAGTGGTGCGGGAGAGTGAGCGCGAGCGTAAGAGGGTGGTCGGCTACGGTCGGACCGAAGGGTGGAGGGCGTACCCGAGGAGAGGTATGACGATATAGTAGCCGACGACTCCTGAGAGAAAACGCTCGAGAAAGCGGCGACCCTGCCAGCATTTTTGCTACCTGCCGACACAATGAGCCGCCGGATTTCTTTTCCACCCTTCCTTCCACATCCTCGGCGCGAGCACTCTTACCCGCCGGAATTATAAATTTGACGCATCTACCCTCGCGAGCTGAGAATTATGGCCGATAATCTCTAAATCGTATTACGCGAAATATGTAACCGATTGACGTAGAAAGAATAAATCTAGGATAAGTTTCCGTTTCATATAAAAAGAAAGAAAATTCGCGCGCGCATTTTGTCAGCTGTGAATAGTGGATTTGTAGGATGAATTTATTTGTACTACTTAACGATTGTCTGTAATCGATACAGTTTACGCAATAAGTTAGATGAGATATAAAAGTATAAAGGTACTCACACTAGGACGACCGTGGCTGCGCGGATTCAGCTGCCAGGGAACTGTCGATGGCTGAAAGTGCTCCTTTCCCCACGAACCGTTGTCGAACGGATTTTCACCAATGTGTCCCTAAAACAAATCAACATCACAATTATGAAGACGTAATTATGCAATTGTAATAACAAACCCTGCATGAAACACTAAACGCTAAAGAACACTGAACAAAATATTCCTATTTACAATTACATAAAATAAAAATGTAATATAATATAAAAATGTAATATAAAATTATGATATAAAAATTCAAATAAATATTCGCATCCAAATATACTTCGTATGGAAAATGATCATATTGTATTCAGTACATTTTTTATATAAAATATTGTGAGGCAGAAATATGAAAAATCATGGGGAGTAAATAAATGTGAAAATTTAAATGAACAAAATTAACATAGTTAAACTGCCTGCCCCTCTCTCTCTCTCTCTCTCTCTCTCTCTCTCTCTCTCTCTCTCTCTTCTTTCATATAAGAGTCTAATACCATTATATTAATTTTAAAAGAATCGCAGATAAGCATAACAAAAAAATAACTGACCGCAAGAAAACTAATTAACTACGTTCGATCTGTCTTAGAGATACAATTCAATTCAAAGTTGCTTCTCCCTCCGCTGTTTCTTTAAGAGATTCCGCCAGCAATGAGCCGTACAAAAAAAAAACTGTTCACGAAATATGCGAAATTATTTGCATGGTTGCGCGAATCGTGACCGCCGGATTTTTATTCCCGCGCCTCGATAAACAAGAAAAGTTACACGGCAGGGTAGAGGTCGAGGGGCATCGATCTTTCGAGGCTCTCCTCCGAGTTTCAAAGTTTTTTCGGCGCTTTTCCACCCGCCGCGCGCGCGCGCGCCCGGCGAGCTTATTTTTGTAATATATTCCGCGAGCCGCGGCGTCCTCCTCCCACACTTTCTCGACTTTGCACCCCGTAAGCCTTATTTTTCTTTTAACTTTATTTCTAACCTAGAATCTCTTCCGACGGCAAGGTGGCACGCACATAAATCACCGGGTATAATGAGAACACTTCGTCTTCGGGTGCTTCGCCCTCTCGGTCGCAGACGCATCTCCCGCGGACCGGCTATTACATTATTCGTTGCTTCGCTGAGGAAATCACGCGACCGGCCGCGACGCGCTTATATTAATATTCATTTTCCTCATGAGATGACACTGGCATTTCGCCCGTTGTCCCGGGAATAAAGAGCGCTCGTCGATTTATAATAATAATAAAAAAAAAAAAAAAAAAACCAACCTCAAAGATCCGCGACGCAAGGACACACGAACGCCGAGCGTATAATTTAAATATGATATTTTACTAAACGTCACACAATGGAGTATTTTATGTGCTATTGATACTGGCGATATTTTATGTTCCGTATTTCATGATGTAAAGTTTTATTTACATTGCCGTTATTTTAAATCGCGTTTTTCGCCGTAAAAAACGAGACATCGCGTGTGTTGCTGGCTTTATTAAAATATATATGTGGCATGCGCTTTGGTCGTTTTCGACTCTTTTTTTTTGAGCGATGGCGTCAACAGATTTTTAATACCGTGGCTACATTGCTTTCCTTATACAATATAGTATTTACTGTAAATTATGTTAATAATATCTTACTTAAAGCAAGATTATCTTTTACTTGCAAACGCTGTTGTTCCAATGAATTATTTAGGGTCCATATATAATGCTTGATGATTTACATGTGTCAACGTGCAATACGACCGAAATCCGAAGTAATTTTGGCACAGTCGCATAGTCGAATTTCCATTCACTTATACGTTAAAATACGTTTAATCCGAGAATAATCTAGGGTGTCATCTATTTTTTTACACTTCGATGTCGGAAAAATAAAGCTCATGTCGCAATAAATTTGTCACTGATTCAAAATCGATATTTATATCTAACTTTCGTTTGAAGAACAGAGATTTAATTTACAATCAAAACAAGTTATAAGTTATATGTTTATAGTATATCGATTTGCTAAAACTAGCTGTAATGTAGAAATCACGTCAGATGACCGCGTACGTTATAGAGTCAAATATAGCAAGGAATTACATTATAAATTCGAAATAATAATATAAATGAGGTTTGAGTTAAAAAATATTATAGGCTATTGACATTTTTATGTTTATACAATGCGAAAAGTTTCCATAAGTATTTATTTTTATTGAAAAGTACTGCATATGTAATTTTTATTTTTATATAATATAATAAATATAACAAAAATAAACCATTTTTAATAATACTTAGTAATAGTATCAATCAACAGGCTCTGATTAATTTAATTAAATTGAAACAAATGAATATAGAAAATTACCTCTAAAATTGATGACACAAGATTTTGGTGTGCGCGTTTAGTGCATTTTTTATTAATTTTGCAAGAGAGAGAGAGAGAGAGAGTAAATACAATATAAATGATTTCATATAATAATGGCCTTATTTAAAAATTGCTATAAAACAGATGTATAAGATATTTTGTTTTTTTCAAATAATTATTCTTTATTTTAAATATACAATGAAAACCTGCCAATGTAAAAGTATTTCGTTAACTTTCTTTATTTTTAAAAAATATTATTACAATAAACTGTATTACAATTAAATGTGTGTGCTTTTTCCGTTTATTTAATATTTACTTGGCTTCTCCTTATTTTTTTTGAAATACTGATTAATTTTATATACATAATGCCTTTAGATATTAACAAATTACAGAGGATTGTTATGAGATACAATCATTAATAACATACAATTGAGTTACAATGACTTTTAAATGGGGTGTAAAAAACATCCCCGCTGAGCCAACCGCGTTTCTGAAAAAAAAAAACGGAACAAAAAACTATTCTCGGGTTAATGTTATTGCTGAATTCACGCGATTAAAAAGAAGAAAGACAATACATGTATACAATATTTCTCAGCGTCTTTAAGCTTGTAAATAAATTTCAAGCGATATCTACGACGATATCCTCGTGTAAAAAGCGCGGCAGTGGTTTCTAAATCTCAAAGAACAATAGCAACGCGTCATCAGCAAACGCGTTAAATAATGCGCAACGTTAGAAAGACTTGGAAGTCGTAAATTTTGAAACGAGCCGCAAGAACGCGTGATCGATTACTACGCGAAGTCGGCATCGACCCGAGGGGTGTAATTACAAAATGTAACTCCGTTTGTTTCCACGCGCGACGCGCACAGGGTGGTAGTGAGGTAATACGTAACGATCGTCGCGCGCGATCGATGGAACTTGCTTGCCAGCGCGGGGGGCTCTGTCTCCCTCTCTTTCTCTCCCTCTTCCTTCGCCGGTCTTCCTTTTTTCCCACCCTTTCTCTAAAAAGAGTGCCTCGCCGCGCGTATTCTCCGTGTACGTGGCAGAAATAAACAGTCGCGGTGGAAAATACTGAACCGGATAGCATATAGCATAAATACGTGGAGGCTATTGAGGCACATTGTGTGCCGGTGCATTTGCATGAGCCGGCCGCGTTCTCAGCGCGCAGCTGGACATACACGCGACAAAAGAAAACGCGCAAACAAAACACGCAACGCACACCACCGGCTCTCTCTCTCTCTCTCTCTCTCTCTCTCACTCTCTCTCGCCCGCTTGTCGTCGTTCTCGTCATCGTCCCGCGCCGGCCGCGGCATCATAGAAATGTTGTAATGTTAAGTATTGTGCCACACGTGGAAATAAACAAACGGATCTTTTACCGCAGCGCCGCGCGACGAGCTGCCCGAAGATCCGACGTCCCTCTCTCCGACGTGCTCATTGTCAAATCGCGTCACGTGCGCGAGCGACGGGCGCGCGGCAAGGCAGAGAATTGACGGCGATTTTAATTAACTTCTCTGTTACCGTCTCCAGGCGAGATCAGTTGCAGTTAATGCCTTTTATATTTATATATATAATCGTTACCGTAAAATTGGATGATGCCAATGCGGAGAATACAAACGCGTCTTCTTCGCGGAACAATTCATCCCGCACACACGCGTACGTATGTGCAACACGCGCTGTTGCACACGTCGCTAAAATGCATTTCTTAACTAGAGCTAAATGAAAATGAAAATGAATCTCATCTGTCGATGATGTACACGTAAACATGTCAAAAGAAGGTAGGAACTAATTATTACTGTAATATATTGTATTTCGCGATTCTCCGAACTCGCGTAGCAATAAAATTCAGGTATGATATAATTCAGCGTAACAACTGATCTTATCATTTGTAAGCGTAAATTAAATATCAATGCCTGTTCTCCCAAGGACTGGTTCAAATATGCACGTGTGCCGCGCGTTTTCGAAATTTGTCAACAAGTCTGATAACGTGCATAGCGTTCATTACTTGGTATAAGTGCTTTATTACACCGATATTAATCCGGGAATAGTCATTCCATTCTGTTATGTAAACACGATCGCGTGAGGCGATTTTAATCGATATTTTCTGAACAAAATTAGAAGTCATGGAAAAATTTTAAACAAACGGAAGAAGCACATTGAGCTTATAACGGTATTTCTAAAAATTTAAAGAAATCAGTTAATAAAACGCTTTTATTTTGCGAGTTTTCGCTGGGATTGTATTCAAAGATTTGTAAGGAATAGTTATTTAAAGTATATTATATAATGTTCAATTTATAGTAATTTAAAATAAGGGTAAGTCGTGTAAAGTCATTTATATCGTGTTTGTTTTTGAAGAATTATTAAAAATTTATTTTTATTATATTTGTTTGTTATATTATATAAATATAAAAATTATACGAAACATTTTTCAATAAAAATAAAGATAAATATTTATAGAAATACGATATAAACTTTTTGTATCGTATAAACATAGAGTTATTAATAGCTCATAATACTTTTAAACTCAAACCTCATTAATATTATTATTTCGAACTTATAATGTAAACTCTTATCACTTGATTGATTATACAACGTCAAACGACTACCTGCAGTATTTTCTATCTCCCAGCTAATTTTAACAGATCAATACTATAAGTATGTAAATCATAACTCTCTTGTTTCTATTGTACAAATAAGGAATCTTCGATTTTTAAATTAGTGAAACAATTTGATGTAATGTGAACTCAATTTTTCCAATGTTAGGTTTATTCCAGTACTTTTGATTATTCTCGGATTCAATGTTTCGAAAATAATGTCAAATAATCGCCATCGTAACAATAAAGATTCAATAGTATCGTTACGGTGTTTACTGTAACACTTAAATAATACCTAGGGCGTTTAAAATGTGACACGATATGAAGACTCACAAAAAAAAAAACTAAACTACCTATTTGAGATAACTGTTTAGATTTTAATAAATGATTTTATCAAAAATTATATGAGACGGGACTACCTTCACACCAATCTAATAACACTTCCAACCATAAATCACGTGGTTACGATCGCAGCCGCGTGCCTCCTGGTATTCCGTAGCTTCGCATTAAAGCGGAGCACTAACCGCGACCTAATTCGCAGATAAGATAAGTCGTTAAGTGCACGGCGCGCGGCGGCCCCTCGCGATACTACTCCGATGTTTTATTGCCACGGCGGCCCACCTCCGCCACCCTCCTTCGGGGCACGGTGAGATTTATTGTAAAATTCGATAGATATTGCCAATTACAACCCCCGCGGCGCTACCACCGGCGCGCGGCGCGACACGACACGATTCGCGCTATCGACGGAGACGAGAGCAGGCACCTTCCGGTCGCGCCTCGAGAATTTTAAATGCGTTTTATGTACCAAAAGAGAGAAAGAGAAAGAGAGAGAGAGAGAGATGACACGGTGCGTTGCATAAATCCGTCCCCCTGAAAATATGATTACGATCACTCTCCCCGATACGGGAAAGAGAGGAACGAACAACCCGCTGCCGTTCCCTTCAAACACGGCACGGCGATAAAACGTTTCATTTCGTCCCGAGTGTCTCACGAGGAGGTCGAATAATTCTCGTCAATTATTATTTTTACTACTGCCTTCTACATGCTAATTTTTGCGCGCGTATAGCGCGCCTCCAGGATCGTTGGCCGCGCGACGACCAAGTGTCTCGCAGTCTGAAATGACGCTCGCGAATGATGAATATGCAATCCGTTCGACCGTACCCTCGAGATCGACACGATCTCGAGTAATTACACTATTTAAATTTACAATTTGATTATTTACTGATTTGCGGTAATGTCGGTTAATAAGTGTAAATGGATTTTTATCGCGAAACGGCGCGGACGGTGCATCAATTCACTTTTAATTTGGCATAAATAATAAGATCGCGGGGATATTTTAGCTGTAATTTAATAATTAATATACAACAACGAAGGCAATATCGGGAAATTTATGCCAAATCCAGGTAATAGGACTAATTTATCACTTTAGTCAACGCCATCAATGAAAACCGTTTGTCACGTCGTCTGAATGTTAACCAGCATTCATCAATATATATAACATTATCGTTAAATGCACATCGACTTTTTTTAACTGCGCAGATTATATGTCCTTAAAATTGCTAGTTTTATTCCAATGATATCAGTTCGAGTATCTTTCGTTGTCATATTATTCTACAATGATATTTAATCTTCACTATATTTTATCATTATTATTTTGTGTTTTTCTTCCTGTGCATAAGTTCATCTGATTTCTTGTTATTAAAATATTACTTTTGCAGGAAAAGAGCAATTTTATTATAATATAAAAAAAATTTAGCTAGATACAGAAAATGATTTTATGTTGGAGTGCCAAAATAATTATGTAAGACGTTTAAGTATAATAATACTGCTACAAACAGTTTTGACATTCTAGCAACCAGTTTAAACGTCCAATAGAAATTTCTTAATGATACAACAAAATTATCTTGAGACCTGCATTTCAACAAAATCGTCTTTTTCATGTGGTTTTAAGATAAAGATATTGCTTTTTGCATAAAATAAAATAGTAATAAAATAATATAAAAAAATAATGTAAAATTAAAAATTTTTTAGTACATATTACAAAAACGACTATACGTATACGGAAAGACTAGTTTTGTTAAAATAATTAAAAATTTAGTTAAATACAAAAATAAAAATTTTTTTTGACCATCAAAATAATTATTGGTGGGTGCTTGAATATCAAAATTTTTTGCAGCATTACTTATTTACTTAGGACGCGTAATAATTCTTTTCATGGTCCGATAAAATTATTTTCAGATCTGTGTCTAATTAAATTTTTAGACACTTGAGCAAAATACTTCTTTCCATGCGCAGACTTTCGGTCAATCTAATCTAGTGAACAAAACCCGGATGAATACAGCGAAACAGCGTCTGTGTAATCAATAATTTTTTATTCACCCAACCGTTAACTCATGTAATGTCGACAAATAGACGCATTCGCTCTTTCGAACCGGCGACCGTCCGAGCGAACGAGTTACGACCGCGGAGCCTCTAAAAATAAATATGTTGTTTATTCACAAGTAAACCGGATGCCGTTGTTTGCTTTGGAGCAAATTGTTTTGTTAAGTTTTGCCGTGCGAGAACGAGGCCGCGGACGGCCGCCTCCACGCGAAAGACAGAAACGCGCGCGATACGAAGACGGGACGACGAGGGACGACGAGGGAGGAGGCACGACGGAGTCGAGCATCCCGGGTCCCTCTGTGCTTTTTCCGGTCTGTTTTGCCTCTTCTCGTGTGATGCGTGCTAGAAGGCTCCAGCTGTATTCTAACACTAATAACCGGCGGCGACGCTGACACTGACGGCGCGTACGCCACAGGAAGACGCGACGAACAGCTGACGCCGTAATCGCGATTCTCGTAGTGATAGCCAGATTGCGTCAGGAGATTCGTAATTTGCATTGCGATGACTCACGAGTCAAAAATAAGATTAACGCTAACATCGTCATCCCGAGATGTAAGAATATATCACTTCACGCGTGTCATCGTGATTGCAACTTTGTATTTAATGGCTGTGGTAATAATAACCGAGCAGCTCGATAATAGATATGATTCAATTATTTTATTGCATTAGCTGGCTTGTCCGATTGCCTGTCACAGATCCTTTTCCTTATACACACGGTGACCGTACGTTTCCTTTATTATAAAAGACAGTTCTTTATTTCAGGTAGCTATCTTTTAGATTTACTTACTTTTTTTTCAACTCTATTTTATCCTTTATTTTAACATACATATTACTGGAAATTATTTTCTATTTCTTCTATAATGTCGTATTGATATAAAGCAAATTTTTACAGAAACAATCGACAAAATGCAATGTCTTTTGTTAATGTTTTTTTAAATTAGAATTATTTAGATTAAATCGGTTTTCATTTTTTATTATTTTGAAACTATTTCAGATTGAAATCAAGGATGTGTTCGAGCACAATTTCAAACTATTAGAGAACTACATATTATCTCATTTTGGTATTAAGGAAAATTTTGTAATGAGTAAACTCCTGACAGTTACAAACTGATTTGAAAACATGCAGTAACAGAGCTTTAAAATTTTCAAGCTAAGAAAATACGGTTACCGTACTTATACATCAGAAAGATAATATGAAATATTTTGTGTTGCAATTACGACAGTAGTGTGTTTTTTTTGCAATGGAATTTATAAATAAATGAGAACTGTTGTGTATGCAAGGCGAATGTAAATTTCCGTATGGCATTCAAATAAATGCAAAAATAAGCTTGTAAATTATACAAAAAAAAAATTCGAAGACAGGAACGAGTTCCCACGCGATTTCCATCGATAGCTGCATACGTTAGAGTCGTGCTGTTTTCAGCCAAAGAACCGAAGTTAACATTGCACGGCCTTCTTGGCCATTCGTGCGCGCTACAACACGCAAGGTATTCTTAGCATCCACTTCGCAGGCATAAAATTGCGATATGCGTGGATTCCCCACATTCGCGTTTACTTTCTAGAGCGGCGCTGTGCATAATGCAAACAACGTACAATATATCCGCACCGAAGATAGAACGCCGCTCTCGCCGCGTATTCGAGCTATTATTTTAACAGCAACTGTTGTTGAATTGCTCCATCGCACCTTAGATTTGTATTTTCTTAACTTGGATTACCAAGCGACTGTGGTTCGCGATCTGGCTGCGTCAATTTACGAATCTGGTGAACAAATATTTTATAAGTAATTTCATTATTTTTTCACACGGAGCACTATCTTTTCCTATTTCAATCAAATAAGATTTAATATGGAAACAACACGATGCGACGAAGGATTTCAATAATCTAGTATTTTGTATTCTGTGCTAAAACAGTAATAATTTAAAACAATATAACACTTGTGCATGGAAATTTAAAATTACTAAGTTATCTCTCTAACTAATTTGACTAATAAATTACTGCTCTATAAAAAATTATGAAAATTTCTTATCATCTTATTATCATTATCAAATTTTTATACCGGGTTACAAATCGTAGTTGTTCATATTAAAGCATAAATCTCGCAAGTCATAATAAATAATATAACAAATAATAAAATATGCAATCCTTATAAAATACAAGCACTGCATCTCAATAACACATACATGCAGAACAAATTTAACACTCTGCGCTGTAATCACAAGACCTACACGGACTTTCGCGCGAAGTCAACCCGGATAACTACACGTGTTCAGTGTGCACAGCGTAAAATCTGACAAATGCAATTATGAATCTTGCGGGACACTCTAGAGCAGCAGGACTCGAGCGGGCGGGTGGGAACCGCGTTAACGGCGGAAGGACGAGAACAGAGGAAAAGGAACGACGAGCGCGGGCCGGCGCGTGAGAATTGAAGGGAAGAAGAGGGAAAGAAACCGCCGAGGAAACCATGGGTGCGCTGCCTCTTGGCTAATTACAAAACGCAATTTAAGCGAGCATCACGGAAACACGCTAAGTAATATTGTTTAGCGAGAGCTAAAGCGGACACGCGGTACAGATTCGCAGATTAATGCTCTTTAATAAACAGCGCCCTTTGGACTCGACGACGCTCGAGCGCTTCTGTGCTTGGCCGTTCGCGCCGTTTTTCCTTTTTGTTTACCTCGCAGCGGGAACAAAAAGTCTTTCGAGAGAAACGCGAGCAGCTACATCCTGGACGGGTTCACGATACGTAAATGCATTTAACGCGGATTACGTTTTCTCCTTTGCATATAAAACGAGCGGTGATACATACAAGCGACGCCATGGCCAACGAGAGTAGATAAGCTTGGCATATGCTTTACACAATGATATCGAGTTTGTCAGAAGCGAAAGAGTTGATTTAATGTACCCTCTCCCCCTCTCTCCGAGCAATACTCATCGCGCTTTGCATCAATTTACTTATCACAGCTTGTATAGATCCGAACAGATCCAAATTTGCATAAAATTCTATATTCCAGGATTGTACATATAAAGAATCATCACCATCGATAAATGTCAAACTGGAAAAACTCATCATGCACGTCGGTTTTGGATTACGATAAATCTGGTTTACGAGTTATACTAAAAATTATTTTATTGATCCGAGAGATATAAGTAATGTAGAAACGTGAAAAAACAAAACAGCTGTTAACACGACTCAAAATATGTAGCAAATATAATAGAAATTCTTTCCTATACATGACATGTTGGATTGGTAACTGAAGTTATACTGGTGCATTTAATATAAAGCTATTTTAGTGAAATAAATTGATTTTATTGACAAACATTTATTTACATTAATTACATCCTGCGACGAACTCGCATGCACAAATTTCGTCATTTCTGATATTGTAATCAATAATGATTGACGTCATTCTAGATTCTTAAGAGACTACGTACACTTAGATGCGTCAAAGAATCGAAAATTATATGATTCAAGAATCAACGATTCCATGTAAAAATATGGAAAAAAATATTGATAATTTTATTTAAATCTTTAAAAGTGTTTATTTTTCCTCAAAATAATATTTCAGAAAATGCTAATTAATATATTCAATATAGCCAACTACACAGATATTCTTCATATAAAATTTTTAAAATTGTATGCATATATTTTTCTGTAAATCTGTCATGGTTTAATTTCTATTTCAATAATTTTTGTAAATTCAAAAAATAACATTTATTAAACATTTACGAATTTTTATATTCAGACGGCTACCAATTTACGAAAAATCGATATTTCTAAAATTAGCTTGTGCGTCAAAAATTATTTTCTCATTCTTCATCTTTTTCAGAATATTTTAATTTTTTGTTTCAGATAATAAACCGCAAAATTACACTAATTATCATAAAAACTATTTTAGAAAAACTGCATCACGAACATCAGTGCCACGTTTTTAATTCCAAGAATTTTATAATAAAAATTACAGAAATTATAGATAAAAGTATATATTTTTAGATATATATAATAATTTAATTCTAATTAAAATTAATTAAAAAAAAAATTCTCATCTTTAAACCCAACTTTTTTGTTCTAGATGTTATGTAGCCTTTTAAAACAACATATAAATACAGTTATATAAACTGTCTTTCACAGCAAATCTCGTTAAAAATTGACAAATCAATACATTTCTCACATGTTTAAAAGGAATGTTTTTGCAAAATATAAATAAACTTGCACATCAGAATATTACTGTTACTCCACTGTGCGTTATTGTCACTTGATTATATACGATATAAAAACGAGACGAGTTCACCTACCAAGCATATTTAAATAACATTGCATATGATTTAACTTGTGGCAATCAACATTTAAATTGAGATACGATAAACCAGTCCGCACGGTAACGAATCTAGAATCGTCCAGTTTGTTTTATGCCAACTTGCGAAACAGGTTGCGGATTGTTCTATATTAAATCAAGCATAAATTATAAAATTAACATACATAGATGTATGTTTCTTGCACTGGATTCTTATCTATGTTCTCCATCTGGATAACTGTGTAATTCCTGAATTTATCGGGCCGATAATTAATACGGTTGTATTATTGAATCAGCTAAATTAATGGGACCTATTTAATAATGTGATTAATAATAATTTTTCGCGTTTTTGTTTCCTGCTGAAATCTAAAATTAGTCAAAATCCAAAATTTGATGAAACAGCTGCGCTACATGAATCATATGAACACTGTGACGCAAAACAATTTTGCGCGTGTAAATATATACGGTACTTCTTTTATTGATGTTAGCATACGGCTTAAGACGCAATGTTGAATTAATAATCGCGTTAGATTGCCGTCGCGAATCTCTGTCAAGAGAGAGAGAAAGAGAGAACGAGAGAGAAAGAGAAGAGAGAATGTTCGCAGCAGTACAATTTGCTGATTGGCGTCCTTACCATTAGCCGGCTTAAAATTATTTGTGATCGTTGGCGCGTTCGTTTGCTGACAAACACTTTTTCCCAATTTCGACGGGCGTTGTCGTCATCGTGGCACACTTGTTCAAACACGAGTTGGCGCGCATAAATAACATCACGGCGTAAATAACATTAACACGTGCGCCCTATGCGTGGGTGTCGAATTTCCGAAGTCAAATCGATACGCACGAGCCGAGCGATATCGCTACGCGTCGCTGTACCTTTTGTTTCAAGCAATGAAAGAATTAAGCTAACCTATTTACCAGTAAATGGAAAAAAACTGAATTCTATAAATATAAAAACTTTTAATAATTTACTGAGAAAAATGATTTGCTCAAGTCAACAGGATGTATATGATAGAGTGCATTTTGATAGAATCAAAGAGTTTCTGACCGTCATGAATGGATTCGATATTTTCTAACTAGAATGTTTGATTTAACTATAGACTTAACTACAATTCGATTAGCATTTTCCGGTTGGATCTATAAAATTTTAATTACATTCACAAAATGTTTCACTAAAAGGTTATGCTGACCTAAATATAAATTTAGTATTATCAAAAATTCTAGTACAATTAATAGGAGAGAAATGATGCTTATTTTTTTATCAAAATTTTGATTTAAACAATTTCCAACAGAACATATTAATTTTATCTACTAGATTTCCAATTCTTTATGCAATTAAATTTTTTCTATTATTATATTATAAATATATTTTTAAAACGTGCTCTTTTTATGTTCAAATAATAATTTGATAAGTACATAAAAATTTGTTACAAAAAGATGCTCGTAAAGTTTTAATTACAAACTACATATGAAAGCAAAATTATTATTTTTTTAGACATATAATTGTTAGAGAACTTTGTTCGATTAAGTCATCTTCGTAAAAAGTTATTGAAACTTTTATTTCATAACTGGTCTTTATGATCATGCATAATATTATATAACTCACACATTTAAAAAAATTAAAATTGTTAAAGAATTAATCATACGTATAGCTTAAGTTAAATCTTGATTATTAACACTGATTATGAGAAAAATGATTTTATTATATTAACAAGATATATGTGGTCGAGTGCGTTTTGGTGAAACCAAGCAGAATTTCTGATTACTATAATAGAACTCGAGGTTTTATAATTAGGACGTTTGATAGACTTTCCTATAAATTCCTACGAGATTTCTGATTCATCCTAATTCATCGTTTTTAAATAAACGTACAGGTTGAATCTATACGAATTTACAGAAATTTATAACTCCAAGGCAGGCAATAAAGTTAATTTACAGACTGAGTCTATTAGACTTTTAATTAATATAACAAGATTTTTTTTCAGAGAAACTATAAATTAATCTATGACAAGGGAACGTAACAAAAACTGTCGTGTGGAATCTACGGGTCTGCATAATACGAAACCTTTGATAAAAAAGTGGACGGTGCGAAAAAGATGCATCGTGACTTCCCGACATACATTCTCGGAAACTGCAAACCTGACGAACTGGACACTCGCGAGAGCAATAACTTCTTTCAAGGCCACTCGCGATATAAACGACTGAAGGATCCCAATGATTCGATCCGCGCAATCGGATTACCTCCGTTAATTTATGTTGAAAAACAAATCTTCTAAGCGTATTGGCAGTCTTACAATGCCAATAAAGTGTGTTGTTGAACGCGTTTACTCGTCCTATAATATTCTAGAAATACATATATCTCGTATGTATAAAAGAACTTCTTCAATATATATTTTATATATAGGAAGTTCTTTCCATAAATTAAATTTTTACTGTAACAAGTTTAGGAATGAATAAAGAGAAATTGTAAATCAATATAAATAAAATTTTACTTGCTTCTGCACACACACACGAGACTAGGATATTCTCGGATTTTTTCCTCCGTCATGTTCTTTATAGATAAAACACGATTAATGCTATCGCAGCATTCTTGAATTGATTGAACAAGATTCTTAGAATAACTCGCGATATAGCTGAATCATAAATAAAAAGTCAATAGGATAATACGAGCGATGCAGTTATTATGTGTATCTTCATCATTTATTATATGTATGTGTGTGTGTCTGTTATGTCCTTTCGTTGATATTCTTCTATTACATGTGATATTTATTCAACTTCAATAACGTAATAAAACAACAGCATTTAAAAGATATTTCTTGAAACAGCTTGATATTTAAAAAATTTAGATTAAACAATCGGAGATATGTTTCGTTCCTCGGGTAATAGCTTATCTTTTCGCCTTGGTGAAATATTAGCTACAATATTGGAGACGGTGTAGTGCGTGGTGTATAAAAACACAAAAATAATAGGTTGGCGTTGTCTCCTCTTCGCGTTGGTCGGCCAGCAGCTAAGGAGCGCGGCGGTGGATGGAAAGGGTGGGTGCCGGGTGGCGAAACGCTACCCGAATAAAAATGGGGTGTTTATAAGCGAGTATCCAATGTATCACGCTATATTTACATACACCCCGCGTTTACAGTCCTCGTTGTATATCTATAGTAACCTCCACCGCTCCCTTTGGTGCCGAACCGCTGTCGGAGACGCGAAGGGCAATGCATATAGCTGATGCAATAAAAATTAAATATATTTTACCCCGACGCCGTCTTCTCGAATACATAATGAGATTCTTCGCGTACGGTTTATTTTTGCTTTTCATCGAAGCGTCGTGATGCAAGGTAAATGTTTCGAACGTAAAGCAAGAAGTTGTAATGTTAACAAGATCTTGCACGTTACTTCTTTAATATTTATATAATTTCTACTTTTTCAATTTTTTATCACGTAATTTACATATATGTTTATTTAAAAACGTCGTAATAAAATAAAAGAGTATCAATTCTATTAAAATTTTCAAGACACATAAAATATTTGTTTAGTTATATTTCATTATAACGATATCATAAATTATAAAAATGCAGAATTTACAAAGAAATGCGACTAAAGCTAATAAAAAAAATAACTGTAGTCAGGAACGCAAAAAATATACCGATATTCCCGAAACTGGGATATTGGAATATTTTTTGCGTGCCTGACAACAAAATGACAAAAATCAGATTCAGACAATCGCGTGGAATCACGCGTCGATTTATCAAATATTGTTGATGAAAAGTCGCTTCGTGATACAAATATGTTTTGACGTCGGGCAATCCGTATTTTAAGCCATAAAGCACGGCCAATTATATTTTTTTTTTTTTACGTGTCGGACGCGGCGGATAATTGCGTAAATAAATATGAATGCATACGTGCTGCCATTAATACCTCCGCGTAATCCCACGTTCAGTGCCGGACGATGATTTATTTAAACAATAAAAATTTCGGGATAAAAGTTGGAGAACAAGCGCTACGCGAGTTATCGAGCGACGGCGGTGAGTTTATAGTCCGATAACCTCCTTTATTTAGGGGAATTTCTGTTTGATCGAGCATCCCTTCGATGAGAAGGGTCCCCGTGATTTGCCTGATTCTTTCGCACGGCCGCTTCTCAATCTCGGCCTAAGCCCCCGGAAGGACCGCGTTCTATATTGCAAATCATTTCTCCTCCCGTGAATTACCTAACGGTGGCAGAGACAGTTGATGCAATCTTACAATTATATTATATTTTTTAACTCGTTGATATTTGTAATCAAATTTCTACTTAATACACACGAGCGAAATTTCTCTTATTGTTAATCCAAGTTTAATCGAATAAAATTCCCCGTATAAAATATTTTCATATTTAATATAACGAATTTTATTAAACAATATTAAAGAATAAAAATTTTTGTAAATAAAGTTTGTGTAAATAAAACGGTTACATAAAGAAATGCTCGAAAACAATAGCCACAACATGCATTATAAAATGTCACATGTAACCTGTTGTACCAATGAATCATATTGAAATGACTCATACACGAAAAATAATATTGCTTAATTTGTTTGCATATGATTTACCATCGAAGCAAATTTTGACGTCAACAAGCGCAAAAGTTTCAGCAAGTCGAATCGATGCTTGCAATAAAGGCCAAAACATTCAAGAGAAGCAAAGTTTAAAAGGAAGATATTGAATTTGCATGACGCGAAAAAAGTTTATAGTCGTCACAACTCTCTTTCTCTCTCTCTCTTTCTTTCATAGACGGAAGCCGAGCTCTGGCGAACTTGATATTCCGGCAAGAATTCGGCGACATTCAATTGAATTTTCGATTCGGTTTACAGTAGCAACACACACACACACACACATATATACACGTGGGTGTCAAGGCGACACTCTGATTGACGCTGATTCGACCGCGACCTTTTCTCGCACGAGTAATATTCAACATTGGCCACTGGGCCTCTTCAAACAGCGTCCAATTTTCTTGGGTCTTCTTTTTTATTTTACATGTGTTTAAGCATCGTTTTATGCGTCAAGTATATTTTGTACGCTACTAATGGACTTAACTTTTATCTTGAATTTTCGGCAATTTATCAATTTGATGCATACAATATTATTTCCGATATTGTTAGATTTTGTATGATGTCATATTCGTATTGTATTAATATTTTTAAAGAATAGTTTAATTCATTTAAAACGCAAAGTAGATGGGTAATTACTATTTTCGATATTTTTGTGAAAATCTGTTTTACTAGTTGTATATACATAAATACTCGTGAATATTATTATACATATATTAATATATGCTAGAGGAAAAAAGTGACACAGTCTGGCGAAGATACATTGTGTAGAAAAGATGCGTGTTGAAAAGATCACTAGGAACGGAAGATCTCTTTGATAATATATTATTAACAATAGATTTTGACTTTGATAACTTTGATAATTCTGAAATCTGCACAGACTGCACATCGTACATTTTCCAACCAAAAGGTAGGAAATTAATGTGACAGATATTTACTATTTGCGGTCTGGCAACGTTCTTAGGATTCCATGTCGGAATAGCTGACAGTACACCAAGTACGATACCGAGAATTATGCACAACTCCTGTTATGATGTATTGTTATGATGTTATTCTAAAGTTTCAAAAGTGCATGAAACAGTTGCCGGTCAAAGATCTTGTGTGTTTATCATATTCCCTCAGAATTCATGAAGGGGCTCGCCGTGTTTTATATAATCTATTCAAGCTAATCTGCATATGAATTATTTTCTCGAAAATACCTACGAGTCTTGACAAGCTAAAAGATATAGTACCGTAACTAGTATTGAATATATAGATGATCAGAATTATTAAGTACTCCTCATGATTACATGTTAAAAAATATGTATCAGCTTTATTATTATCACAATAATTGCTTCAAAATACTTGTTTTCATTAATCGTGAAAGAGTTTATACTTTATTTGTGCATATTTGGTTAATATAACAAAACAAATTTTATTTTTTTAAATATTTTGTAAATATTACTAAATTTAATAATACTTGCTAAATATTCAGAAAAGTAAAATTATTTTTGGTTGTAACAAAACAGATATTTCAGTGACATTATTTTACTCAACATTTGATAGTTATTATCAAACTCTTTCTTCCGTGTATAAAGAAGTATTAACAATTTTCTGAATTTTGATATAACATATAATCTAATATGTACAAATGTACAATAAAATATTTTTAAATTTATGTACTTCAATTCAAAATAAATTGATGTTTAAAAGATTCATTCAATTTTTCAGTTTCTTTAATTTAGAAACTGTTAAGCAAATTTAAATGTTGGAAAATTAGACGAAATTATACTTAATATAACTTAAAAGTTCATTAAAAATTTAAGTAAATCATCGTTAATAATCTACTATCATTATTATTATATATATGTTACCACAAATAAGATTTTATTTATACTCCGATTAAAAATTGTTATCATACAGGCTTCTGCTATTTATTAATAAAGACTTTTCAAAGAAGAAATGTTAAATATTTTAATAATATTTACAAGCACATAAAAAAAAACGAGTTCTCTGTACTCCAGCGACATTTGTCCAAAATATTTTTGCGTACACGCAATAGCTGTTTTGCGAATTACGACGAGTTATCCGGCAGTAAAATTCCGCCACTAGAGTCAACGTCACGTACTGTACGTATATAACGAAACGGGCGACGCAGAAAGTATAACCCGGGGAAAATGTGTATCTCCGAAGTAAAGTCGACGTAAAAATAATGGCGTCGGGGCTTACCCGATTATTTATTATTTCATATACAGAGCCGAGCCGATAACGGGCGCGGCGGTGCATTAGCATTTTTTTGTTGTTTAAAAATGAAATATACGGGGTGTTGTCGGCGAAAGAGTGCCTAGTCTAAAGTCGTCTCGCTCGGGAGGGAGCTCCTGATCTCCAAATAAGTGGGTATACGCCTTCCTGAATACTAAGTCACGAATATATAAAAATCCTATCGCGTCATTCATTCGGTCTAATAACGCGCGAGCGCATCGCTCTCCGATTATGGTCGGATGAATCAAATGTTTTCTCTCATTGCCTTATTCAAACTGTAAAATTAGATTAGAATTGAATAGCTTCAGCCAGTGATGAACAGGAGGTATATTCGCATTCCGCTCTTCCTTTAAAAGCTTATTGACTCGTATCGGAACTTTCAATATCGATCGCTAGGGTCATTAGCCTAATACTGTGTATCATTCACAACAGACATGTGCAATGATTTAGTCACGATCGTATCTTTAACTCCTTTTAATGACAAAAACCGGGCTCGGGTAAAATGCCAACTGCATATTAAGATATGCAAATTTAAATATCCGTAAAATTAAAGATGCAAAAATCGGAAAATGTTATGATAAAGGGATTTTAATTCATGTAATTCCAAGATCACGCTCTTTCAATAATCCATACCTCCCTAAAACTGGGACTCTGATATTTCATAGTTCCTTAGCTTCGCAAAGTTACATTAAAATTAGCTTCATTAAAGCTGCTATAAATAAAATTTCAATTACAGACAGCGTTACTTCAATTTGCATTTTCAATTTGCATTTAAGTACATATTTGATTAAGTTTTAAATATAAAGATTAAATTTTCGATTTTTCGGATTCAAGCTCATTTCATCTCTGACGACGTAACCTTAAAATAATTCACCAAGGATTCTCAACGGAGCGACGAAGCTTATAATTCTCCCGCGAATCGCTACAGGAAAAATAAATCGTCTCGAGCGGGATACAGAAAAAATCGGGAAAGTGAATTCGCGTGAAGCGAGCGAAACGTCGTCGCGTTGTCGCCGAGAGCGAAATCCTCTAGGCGCGAATGTCGCCAAGGCGGACGGAAGCGCTGTCGGCTAAGACCTTGGGCGCGGTCCTTCGGCGTTATTATTTGGAGATCAGACCGGGGCGAATATCTAATTGTAGTAACGACCGCGATACGTACCCGTGCCATCTGGCGTGCCGTTTGCCCGGCACGGATTTGAAACTGGCTCGCGACCGATGCCGCGACGGCGTCGCGGGACAGACAAAAGTTACGCGACCGCGCGTCCTCGGCGGGGCCGGGGCGAAATCTGTGAGGTGTACAATCGCTTTCGTCGCTCCTAAACTGTACCAATTACAAACACTGGCGGCTTCTCCATCCCCAATGTTAACTAAACACTAAATACTAACGACACACATCCACCGCCGCCACCGCCGCTGCCGCGGATGTGCTTCCTCCCAGAAGCGAGCATTACCCGGAATGAATGTACGCCGCCGGTCGCATCCACCAATGAGCCGTTGATTACCGAGCTCTGCTGCACCGCAACCAGCTGCATTTTATCAACTACTTGGAAAGAACAGTTTTGCTAAACTACCTAAATTTTAACTCGACACAAATATAACAAAATAATTATGTAAGACACTTAAGCCCGCAGTCGCTCGAGCATGAAAACTTTTCGCAGCATTGCTCATCGTCCGTCATAATTATTTTAATGATCCAACCAAATTCTTTTCAGACCTGCATTTAGCTAATTTTTAGACACTTTAGCAAAACCATTCTTTTCGCGTACACCGCAGTACTTTCCTTCGCGACGTCAAGTCTGCGTATTGCTACTTTTCACTTTCACGCAAATTTAAATTTTGAAAATGATATGTACGCTCTCGACGCACGCCTCCGCACGGAAAGAACAATTTTGCTGAAATACAGAATTTAAAGATAATTATGTTGAATCATTTAAAAAATTGTTTAATCTGGTTACTAGAACGTCAAAACTTTTTGCGGCAGTATCATCGTGCTTGAATGTCTTACAGAATAATTTCGATAGTCTCCAACATAAAATTATTTTCTGAACTGTGCTGTATAGCTAAATTTTTAAGTATTACGGTAAAATTATTCTTTCCTTGTGCGACTTATTGTTATTTCAAGACACGTGAAAATGTTCTCAGATTATTATGAAAGTCTATTTACGACGTTGATGTGCGATGAACAATAAAATTAACATTACTATGCAGAAAAAACGTATAGATTTCCATGATTTTCCCGATGTTTGTCATCGATTTAATTTATCATTTATTATGCGTGCTCTGCCGCGCGGCAAATCGATAGATTGGAAATGCGATTACCTGGCAATCAAAGGAACGGCACGCGTCACGGGTCTGGCTTCGGAGTAAGCTTAATCGATTATAACTGAGTAATGTTTGTTTGATACGTAACAGAAACGACTGCAGCCGCGGCTTCACGGAAGAGCGCAGCGTGTTAGTGTCGAGTCGGTGAATTGCAAGATTCCGTGTTTATTGCATTTAGCAGATGGCATTGGTCGCCCGCATGCAATCGAGCTATACCAAACGCTTACGTACAATGGCGAACCATCCGCCGTGTTATACGTAAGCACGTACATTCGTTGTCAAAAACGCATTCCCGCAAAATCGTAAATCCAGCCGCGAATTTCAACGGCGAGTACGCGCGTAAGTGAACCTATTTTATGCAGATGAATACTGTGACTTATGCAAAATTAAACCCACGCGTTTCTCTTTGCGCTAATGGATTGTACCTCGTTCCAATTACGGTGCCGATGCGTCATCGAATCCGCTTTGTTGCGTATAAGATATTCGTATATATAAGAATACGTGTAAACAGTTATCACGTCGCAACATTCATCACGTGACAATTATATTTCGATTCGCGGAACGCGAGCGGTTGATGGTCGGCCTTCGGACCGGTCATTCTTGAGGAAGAGTGTACGGGGCCGAAATAACTGTGCACACGATATGCTTGAGCCCGTTTCTAGCCCTCCGAGCCCTCGTCCGCCACACCCTCCCATTTCTAGTATTAAATCTGACCCGATGCAAGCCCCCACGTTATGTTTTATAGTCCGCGCGATCCGCGCCCCCTGACGCGAGCGCGTCCACGGCGTGCACGTTGTATCCGTTGCAAGATGAAACGCGGCCATTTGATAGCGTGCAAAATTTACCGTGTAATTCGGCCGAACGCGGACGGACGTAATCAGGGACCGTACGAGGTATCGCGCAACGCACGCTCGTTTCCATACCGCACGCGCGTCTACGTCTCTCGTCGCGTCTCGCTTCGTCGATAGCCTGGCTAGTGGAGCCGTGCCGCTAAGAAGCGCGAACGCGAGTCTCTGGTATCACTCGATCTTGTATACACCGCGTGCGTAAAGTAAACGATATTCGATAAGTAAAGTAACGTGGACGATAGCAGGGTTGCGTGCGTTGCACCGCGCGCAACCAGGAAGCGGACTCGCAGCGGGGGACTCGCCGTTGCAACTTTATCACACAATTCTTTCCAAGTCAACTAGCATTGGTACTTCTTGTTAATGTCTAGAGTAATGCGCAGAATTACTTTGCATGTGACTTTGTACGTATGGTCGTGCGCGATATTTAAAAATTGTTATTTAAAGCTGCACTGAAAAAGAGTTTTATAATAATGATCACACTGTTAAAAATCAGCGGCAGAATTTAATATGATTTGATGGAAACAAATTTCAAGCAGATACATTAAAAAGTATTTGATGTTGTCAAAGGTGCACTAAATTTCATGCACATACTTTTCAATTATAAATACATTAAATTTAATGTATTTCAAATTTAATGTTTAACTTAAAAATACATTGAATTTCATAACATTTTTAACAGTGCAAGTCTGGATGACAGTTACTGAGCTTTGATAAAATAATTTCAATTAAATGTTTAGTTAATATAACCAAATGTTTAGTAATCGTTTAATAATCTATTTTTTGCTATTATATTTGAGAAGTTATCGACTTCTCCGTAGGCACATTGTGTCTTTTTTTGATCGAGACAAAATTTCATTTTCATATTTCTTCGAATAAATTTCGATTTTTATTAAATAATTGTTAAATAAATATATGAGTTAAACAACTGTTTAGTAACATAGAACAGATATTGAAAAGTAAGATGGAACTTTTTTTAGATTTTTTGAAAGCCTAAAACAGTTAAAAAAGTGTGGCAATGTGCCTACAAAGAATTAATATTATTAAATATTAATAAACATTTGATTGTATCAAACGTTCAATTAAAATTTTTACCACAGCTTGATTATTATTATTTTACCAAATTCTTTATCTCAATGTATCTCTAGAAACGGATACCCGAGTTTAAAAAATATATGATAAAATCTATTTTGCATAATTATTGATCAAATATATCGACGTGCTCATTTTTTATAAGAGCATATTAAACGAAAAGTTGACTGTAAGTTTTGATTTCTTAATTCTAATTTGTTAAGTTCCTGCTTATATCTATCATGTTTCTCAGCTTTGCAATATCGAGAATGCATTGTATTAAATTTTATGTAAAAATACAAGAAGCAGAAACGCGGAAAATGAACAGAGCTGGCTGTTTCGTAAAATATTTCTTATAATATTAGTAAGGAATTCAAAAGATTCTATCTTGTTTTCCTAATGCATTACAAACTGTTTTGCCTTCTTAAAGCGTCAGTTAATATGCATTGCAAATTTGCATTCATGTTATTGCGTTCCAGTCAACTGCATCGGTTAATTGCATTTCAAAGTTAGAGAATGTAAAGTATGTTATGCAGCTTACGCAGTATAACACAAACAACTAATACTTGAATTTATTTGTAAATAATATAATGCTCACATAAATAATCGTTTTTATTTCAATTCTTTCAACTTGCTATTTTTATATAACCATTTCGTACTCTTTGCATTAATACGTTTATAAAACACACTTGAAGAATACACATACACGAGGAAAATTAGAATTCTCGAAATAACAACGTTTTCAAAATAGGCAATTTTTATTCGTCTATTTGCAAATCATGTATAGCAACCGCTGCGATTTATCATGCGAGCAATTTAATGCGCCACAGAATTTATCATGGACAACGGAATATATCCTTAAAGAGGGATGATCGCTTCCAATAGCGCGCCGAGACTGGAAACGTCGCGAGGGTGGCAAAAGAATGGCCGCGTGGGGGCGCGTAAGGAGGGTCGAGAAAAATGCCACACATTCCTAGGGACAAATTTACGAGGTGAAACCGCAGCCGCCACTCCATTCCTCTCCCTCCCCTTCCGCTCACCTCCTCCTCAACATCCTCAGCCACGCGCGCGGCCCGGTTTACTGTTTTACTTATTCGCCAACGGCAACTGGTCAGCAAAGATACTTTGTATATAAATTTTGGTTACGGCGGGAGGTGGTCCACCACCGGCCTTTCTCCGCCGATGCCATTCAACCCCTGCCCGACCCGCCAGTTTCGTTGTACTGCGGTTTCTCGGTTACTCAGAGGGGGACTCCCTGTAGACAGTGGACAGCGCGGGGTGGAGTTGTCTTCTGACACGTCCCGCGCACCTTCCAGGGTTGGCAAGCAAGACGTGGAATGAGTTATTGAAGAAGGAGCCGGCTAGACTTAAAGGGATGGCACAGAACGTTTCCGCTCGACGCCACAGCTGATGCACGTTCAAACGGTTGCATAAATATGGTTTGATTTGACGAATATTAGACATCCGTCGAAAATCGCATGGATGAAATATAGAAGATCCTTTTTTAATCTTATTTAACGACAAACCCGTTGAGAACATACGAGTACGAGCAACGACGTTATTTGCTTAGGCTCGAGAAGATATAGCTTATATAAGTAGATTACAGAAAATGATATTTGACTTTGAAAAGTAAATATTACAAACTACAAAGCAAATACTTCGTAGTAAAAGTAAAAAGAATTATTCGTGCGCGATCTGTCAGATGTTATTCTCCAAATCATGTTTTAACTAATGTCATCGCATTTATCTTCCATACAGCACATGATTATGATAATGCCTTAGAATGACAACAAAAAAAATAATGTAAAAGTAGTTTTTAACGATTACTAAAATGTCATATTAGAATAACGTGGATTTTACGAAAAAAAACTTATTTACTGCTTAAAATAATATCTTAACATCAAATTAAATCATCGATAATATAAATCTAAATAGATTAATCATATTTTTGTTATTAATTTAATCCAGAACTTTTCTAAATGTATCTACTTTTCTCACACCATCGGCGTTATCATGAACCATTCAATAAGCACGCTGTTGCATCGTATATATACGTAATGCACCGCTTGGTGAATGACAAATCGATCAGACTCGCGCTCTTCAGATCCTCGAGTCCCTCACCCTCTTGCTCGCGTATCGACGCAACAACGATATGACGCAATTGCGTTGACTCGTGAATATAGTGTAGATTATAATAATTGTCGAAACTTAGTTCAAAACGCAAAGCGAATTCCTATTGTAAAGAGTTGCGAGCGAGAACCGAAAACTGCCGGAACGGACTGAACAGGATCGGTCCGAGGGGGATTGGGGAGGTTTCGCACGCTCAAGCATCGTGTCAGACGCGTTCGACTCCTCTTCCGGCCAACCCCTCCGAAACGTTTTCCACCTTGAACCACCTTCCTTCCCCTGACCAAATCCCTCCTCTCACCTCCTTGTTCGACGCGGTGCGGAAGGAGAGACGTTCGCCTCGGCTCGGCAAACTTGCGCGAAACTTCGATGCCGGAACTCGTCTATGGAACGGAGCCGTCGGGACGAGGCTTTATAGTCTTCGCCGAGTAGGAGCTCGCAGGCACGCTGATCCGTATCGCCTAAACGAGGTTTGGCAACGGGCGCTTAGCCCGGGCCCGCCCGGAGAAAAGAGTTTCATTAAAAGCGGGTAATGAGGCAGTCAGGACCGGGCTAGGCACTACTCGCGAGATTCGCGTTATACGCGAGGGGTGGCGAGGGGGCCCTGCTATTATTTTGAGGAAGAGTTCGATTAGCGTGGCCGACGACCTCTCCTGGGAAGGGGTTGAAGGATCGTCGACATTTCTTTTTACGGAACTTCCACGACGCTACTACTATATTATCAAGAAATTTATATTAGCTTCGTTGCTCCCCTTGATTACAATACTCCAGACTTAATCTGCCACATAATAATTGTCCTTTTTTTTTTAATCCTGCTTTACTCACGCGGGCTATCCAGCCAGGACATCCCACACAGCCTTAATTCGCATTAAAAATTTTGCATTTATCTCTGTTTAAAGGTTATACAGATTATCAATCTTTATTTAATTGTAAATAATGAAAAATACAATGAAAATTGATACATAACGTTGGAGTGTCAGAAACATCCCATGCGAGTTTTATGTAAAAAAAAAAAAACAACAAAACACGCGAGTAAAACAAGGTTAATAATCTTTTTTTATATGCAACTACATGTAGTTGTTTAATTGGTTTTATCTTAAAATCGCAATATTTCGCGCCTTCAAATATTATGTGAATTATTATATTATATACATTTAACTTATAGCCGCGCGAATATTGTAAGTTTTTCAATGCAGTTTCATGTTTTCGATTTCGTATCGTTGCGAGTTGACGTGTCTGTCAAAATATGTACAATATTTCAATAACGGAAAAAACATATCTCTCGCGTGTTGTTGTTATTGTTTGTATCAGCGCTCGATGCAGCGCGCGTCGAGGGCAATCGAGGAATGAACCGTGGTGATCGGAGAGTAGCTATCAACGGATTTGCGGTATCCTAATCGGCAAGGGTAGCTAATCGAGGCGTTCCATCGAGAAACCGTCGGGACATGGGATTACTCGCTTATGCGTGTTAAGCTTTCAACGAGCTGTTACACGCGTAGAGCTCCATTAGGGTAAACGCTCGCGATGCGACGTCAGAGTTGTGCACTTCCTGACAAACTGACCCCTCTCTCCCTCTGTCTGTTTCTATCTCCCTCCTCTTCACTCACCCTCTCTACCCCCCCCCACTCCTCTCTCTCTCTCACTCTATCATTGCGACCGGTATTCGCTTAGCGAGTCGACGACACCGCGGGCATTAAACGCGTCGAATCTGGAATTCGCATCTCTACGCATCGCAACGCCTATGTGGAACGGGCTTATTTGCATGTTTCTTCAATGTGACGCAGCGTCTAGAGATATTTATAAAAAAAAAGTAACGCATCAGTCACGTAAATAACACCTTGACAAATTAATCCAACGAAATATTGCATACCTCGGATTATGAATATCATTAACGTCACCGAGAGTAATATATTAACTACTCAATAGACTCTCTTCCACCGTTATGCGTGCATATAATTTTTCCAATATTCTTAAAAAGGCCAAAACACTGTGCTGCCGTGTCATTAACCCTTGCTACTATTCTGGATATTTCGTGTCCGACCGGTTCTTGTTCGTGCTAGTTTTATCCAACTTATAATTATTAAATTATATATATTTTATTATTTTCTAAAGTAAAGCTTCAACATTTGTTTTAGAAAGCTGAAAGTATATGCCCGTGAATTTTTAGAGATTTTTTAAACCATTTTAAAGAAGTAGAAAAAAATGAACAGATTCGAAATACCCATAGGATGGTAGGCGTGAGACATCGTTTTGACCATGGTATAGCAAGGGTTAATACGGTTGCTGCAATTGCAATTTTTCATTATTGAGTATTTGCCAGCTCATTACTATTTAATAACTTCTAATTGGCGTCACGTCAGCCACGCATATGTCAACGTGATTCCGAAAGTTCTTGGAGAGTGCTGAAGCCGGAGGAGATATCATAATACCTTACGTGCATCAGAAATGCAATGAACATTATGCCACTGTTATCGCAAGTGTAAGAGATACACGAAAACACGCAAACGCAGATATATAGATATGGGTGCGCCGTTTGCCGATGATTCACAGACCGTTGCACCGTTATTACGCGCTATACACGCTGAGGCGTAGCACCGTATCGGCTCTTTTACGGAATGCAGAAACATGATTATATTGTATTGTAGTTGTAGTTGAAACGGTGACTTGCGTTGTGAAATACTGCCGCACCACTCACTGTCGCATGTATAAGATTAAAAGAACTCTTTCTTGCGACTTTATTAATAGACGTAATCACAACAATATGCATAATTTGTTATATTTAAAAACAATAGAGAATTTTGCTAAACCACATTGCGTACAAACTGCAAGCTTTTATTTTATTTTATTACTAGTTTAAAATTTGCACATCAGAGTTTGCGTCATATAACGTTATTTTTTCAGAAAAATATATATTTTTGTTTAGCGTAACTCGAATCTTTTTATTTTGCACGTTCGCGATTGTGTGCACGATAAACTTTGTAAATATCATTTCTACGTGATGCATCACACCGTTACACCACGGGTTATCTCGCGCGCAGATATTAACGATATCACGGTTAAGCCGACAAGTTCTCCAGACTGTCAAAGAAAGATTTCGTAGGCAGGTTCGCACCGTCACGGATTAATTGCGGCGTACGTTGTGCGTGCACGCGTATCACGAAGCGGCAGTCAGGTCGGAAGAGCAATGGTAACGCCGGAATATCAAGGATATCTCCTGTTGCGAGATTGCACCTTGCGTACGTGCATCACGGTCTGTTCGCGGGCTGGTGGCCGCGCGTGCTACGCCTCGCTACGTTTTAGAATTATACCGGAAGTAAGATGCGCCCCGGTGCTGCGGCAAACGGTGCTTCGAATTAGTCCCTCCTTCTTGAGTGGGCCGCGGGTGGCCGGGAGAGGGTGAGTTAGGGCGAGTATAAGTGCGGAGCCAGCCCCCACGTCGGTATACATCGCGGAAGGAGGCCTACCGTTGATGACAAAATAGCGTGATTACGGGCCATCAAATAAACACTAGACTTACCGTTATTCCGCGCCGCTAGCTCCTTCGAGCTGCACCCCGTCTCTCCCCTGCCTGGCGGAACCCTCGGCCGCGGTGCCAACAACCCCGCTACCCATCGGCCACGCCGGCAACGAACAAATGCTGACCTGCTGCTCGACCGCATCGGGCCAGCATTAAAAATGCTACCGGCGCGGCGCGCGGCGTGGCGGCGATCGGTGGATACCGCTGGCGAAGACGGGAAGCTACAAATTGTCTTCTATTCTCTTGTTATCATTAAGGTATACGCGGCGCAACTGCAGAAACATGTAGCCGAGGGTTTGAAAAAGTTTTAGACTTCGTCGCGTGAGAGGGCTCGTCGCAGGGCGATGCGTGCGTCGACGTTGCACGGCGTAACGGGCTTAATAACGAATTTATATTGTCCGCTCTAGCGCAATCTCAAAGTTGGAAGATTGTCGAATTACAAGTTCGCTACAAGATAATGTTACTTTCCGATGCAATGCAGACACTAATCTTCAGCTACGTTGATTCACAGCGTATTATGTTCGTTCTACGTATAATAAGCGCTACAACTATTTAAGTATATACGTATTTAACATTACGTTAAGGAAAGGTGATGTACCTTTAACTAATTTTGACATTTTTCATTACGCAAGTTTTATTTTGATGTTTAAAAATACAAAAACAATTCTGAAATATTCTTTCAAGTATTGAAATTGATATGTATTTTTTGTAGATTTAAATCGATGTTTTTTTATACACTGTGTGTGTGTTTTTAAAATTAGAAACATTTAAATTCTGGTTGAAGATACAACATCGATGATATACCTTCTATCAATGTACAAAAAGTGTGTATAAAAAGGTGTTAAAATAATTTTTTTTTTTTTACGTTTTCTTTGCATTATATAAAGTTTAATATAAAATATATAAATAAATTTAAACAAACAAAAATAATATATGGATAATACAATTCTTTATTATAAATTTAATCTTAACGAAAATAAAAATTTTCAAAACTTTATCTTTTTCTTATATTTGTTACTCAAAAAGTTCAACATGAACTCATTTTCTATTTGTTTTAAATTTTATAAGTTGCAAATTTAGATTAAGTATTGAGCTTTAAATAATTTTTTTCTAGATAATTACCTAATAATATAAACAATTTAAATATAAGATAGAATACACATGCAACATTTTATGAGATTAAAAAAACTTGAAACTATTTGCTTTGTACGTACTTAAACAATAGATGATTTTTCATAGGTCTTTTTATTATTAAAATTATAGGTTACAAAGCACTTTAACTAAACTGCAAGCTATATATTTTTACATTTAAAAATATCGAATAGATAGTTCCACAGGATAACATGATCAAAAATACAACCAGTTAATGGAACATCACTTTCCCTTAAAATAGAGAAACATTTCTATATATAGGTTGTATATATAATCCATGGAAGATATGACATATAAATATTAATGTATAAATTATTTTTAACTGAAATCAGTTTTCTTTCCATTACATGCTGGAGATCAACGCTGGCACCGATGAAAAAATTCAATTGAGAAGAAGTATCGTCTCAACAAAATCTATCAAAACGGATAATAAAACTTCTCGCAAGTTTATCGATTAATTAGTCGACACGATATAAAAACAATAATCTTTTATCAATCTTCCTCCAGTTTTCTTCGCATGTATTAATAGCCGAGACTTGTCCCGCAATCGACCCCTGCCGGCTGTGCTATTTAATTTTTTCCTTTAATTGGCTAATCACGAAATTATCAGCCCCATAAAGCTCGAGAGAGGCGCCAACCCTTTGCGGCCCCTATCGTCGGCGGCGTCGACTCCCGCGGGGGTGGTGCGCCGCGCTCTTAATTGCAAATTGGTGAAATAATTGAAACAACTCTCGTAAAAATAGTTGAAAAGTCGTAATTCGGTCGTAAAAGCTGAAAACCGCAACGCACCACCATTACCCTCCACCCCGTTTCTCTTTTACTCGGCAACTGCTTGGCGAGAAAGGGGTTGGCGGAGGCGTCGGAGGCCGTTGGAACAGTTCTGTCGGATTTTGATGGGGTTCGGGCGGCTCGATCTTCTTGGCGGATAAGCCTTATGGTCTCGTGGGACGAAACTGTGTATCTGGATGGAACGACTATTAACGTGGCGAAAGCGCAATTTGCGAGTCGCGTGTATTCGTTCGTTTACGACGAATCGCACCTAGGAGAAAGATTATACGTCGAAGCATGTAAATTGTTATTCCGACGAGCATTCCAATGTACAAATACTGTGCCAGGCGCGACATATAGAAAATCTATTTATTTAAATCTACCTCACGCGTGCGTTTAAGTGGTTCGAAGTTACGAGCGCAGACACTAACGACCTGCACGCGCGCGGAGAGAGAAAAAAGACGGGAAAGGGGGAAGGGGAGAGGGGGGCGGAAGATAGCGAAACTGTGCCAAATTGGGGTTACGGGGGAACTTCACAACCTGTCCATGCAAAATTTATCGCTTCATTTACATGTTACTGTTCGGCTCGTGCCGCGCGCGCGCTAATACCTTCCACGATCGATGAATTATTCATAAAATGAATGCCGCTTCTTCGCTGTGTGTTTCGACTTATTGTTAGACTTTTTCTCGTATGTTGCAAACGACGGGATGCCCGCATAAAATTGGCTCGGTTCTTTCGTGTCAGTAGTAAAACTAGCATGAATATCAAGATCCCGCGGAAAAATAGCCGTCGCGTTACTCCCATATTGGCGTACGTCCAGTTTCTCGAGTTACAATAACCAGGAAGAGGCAAACGAAATCTGATTTTTAACTGTCTGATTAATATCCTCAATTTACGCGCGAGAAATGGAATACGCGCAAATTCTCATGTATATGTTCTAATCATGTCCAATTTCCGACGAGACACATCGATATATCGAAATGATTTATGCACTTGACGGAAAGCGTAACACAAAAATATCGCGAAATCAATAAAGCATTTAGATCCTCTCTGGGATCTCTCCGCGATCTCCACCGAGAAAGGATAATTTGCATATCGGCTTTCTCAATCTGCTGATATGAAATCAGTCAGTTTTCAAAACATTCACGTCTGCCGGTTGCGGAGCGGCATTGGAGCAGGCGGACCGTGGATTAAGTCTCGGTTATATTTCTTCCGGCGGAAGTAAAATATTTGAGCGCGCGCCGCCGCGAGAAATGCAGGCGATCGGGTGTTTTTCTTCGCGGAAAAAAGAGGGTGGGAAAGGGGGGAGGGGAGAGAAGATTTGAAAACACGGAAGGAATTTCCACCGCGCTGCGATATTAGCCGGTGTTGTACCGACCGCTGTTATATTTGATTGGGCCGCTCGTGTAAGAACACCCCCGAGCTCTCCTCCGATTCCCATCCACCCCCCTCTGCCCGACCGCCCTTTGCTCATCCACTCCCTCGGTCTGCGCAGCGAAATGTTGGTTAAATAATATCCGCGCTTCCAACCGTAATTATCTCGCTCTCAGATTTTCTGCCTCGCGGGGACGGCGGAAGGGCGGGTGGTTGGTTGGGCGAGTTTCGCGGTAAGAGACGCGAGAGAGAGGGAGAAAGAGAAAGAGAGAGAGAGAGAGCAAGAGAGAGGTAGAATGGATAGAACTTCGAGATTGAAGGAAAGACTGAGGTATGAGGGGATTAGAGATAGTGCTGATATTCGCGCTATAGATATATTTGGAGATAGCGCGGATATTATTAAATGCAGCGGAGTTACTGAATAATACTTTCGCGTACTTTTTATTTATCATATTGTTTCGCTACGCCGTCGCGGGTGCAGACGAGGAAAAATATTTCGAAATTGGTGGATAAACACCTTTTCAAACGATGAAACTTTTATGATTAACGGAGTATCCGTAGAATACGGTGAGAAATATATTAAAATGTATCTCCACACTCGGCTGCTCCTAATCTGACTCTTCATTCGCGGAAGCGCGCGTGATTTCTCTGAAAAAAATTCTTGAACGCTTCTCATCGTAATCTCACACATCGTCAGTTTGCGCAGACAATCATTCAAACCGCCGCGGCCGCAATTACGAAACGCGAACGCAAGCCAAAGTGTAACGCGACATAAATAACGTTAGGAATAGTCGGCGACTGCGCGTTTATTATAACGAAAGGCGAGAAAGGTAAAAGAGCGGTCGGCATCGTGCGTCGCCAGAAATACACAAGAGAAGGCCTATATGGTCGAGCACCATCGTGCACACTTTCACGCGATCGATTTTAGCTAATTGCAAACCGGTGCTATATAACGCGCGTATATAGGAGGGAGACAGAAGATCGTTGGAAAGGTGGCGGTAGGTAGGTAGGTAGGTTGGAGGGTCCGCGAATGGAATGGGAAATATGCAAAGTGTTTACGATCGTGCAACATGCTGCCGACCCGAGTTCGCTCCCCTTCTGCCGCCCCTGCATGCATTTTATCCCGCGCTTTTATCCATCCCTCCAAAAAGGATGCGAAATCTGTGAGAAAATGTGCCACGTTCTTCGTTTCCGTTATTAATGTATTAATATATGTTATTAATGTACAATTATATAATTTTGCTATTAATGTGGAAAAGTTTCAATCTCACGATTCACATTGCTAATGATAACCCTTGTGAAATTTACAAATGACCATTTTATCTTCCGTAAAACCAGTGAATAAATGAAATTGATCGAAATGTATCGCGAAGAAATAGCGAGTTAATTTGGTTTTCATATACTCTGAATTATTTACGTTTGTCTGCATTTCACATGTCGTAAAACAAATAGCAGTGCTCCGATATTGATAATTATACATAGTGTGGTATAGTTGAATTAAAAAGTGAAGCAATATATTTTCTAATCTATTTTATTTCTAATCTATTGATTCTGATGCATTTTCAGATCAAGAAATAGACATTATTCATATTGCGTAATAATAAAATAATAATAATGTAATCATTTAAAAGAGTAAAACGAAATTTGCAATTTTACTATAGAAAATTATGTGAACTTTTATCAGTAAAACAGATTTACGCATTTGATGTAATTGGGAGACTTTATTGCTTTATACATTATTTTCAATAATATAAATCGAATTATTTTTTATATTATTTTGTCCTACGACTGCACGAGACATTTTTACACAGAATTTTAATAATGCATGTACCACGCCTATCTGCATTTGAATAATAAACGGTAATTGCGAAGCGCCTTATAATTATTAGTAATAAAATTGTTTATCTGGAAAATCAAAAGATACAAAAAATTTATATTAAATTGTGTAAAATTAAATTTACCATTTAAAATAAATTTTGTCTTATCTGTAAAGCGATTTTAATTGCATTAATTACATTGGATTTAACGAAAAGATAAATAATCCCAGCAGATTAAATATAACCATAAAATATTATTGTGAACTGTATTTTTTGTATAAATTAGGAAACAAAAAAAATTTTTCCTCGTGTTATGATATTGTCCAGTAAATAACGTAACGAAAATGTGTTTTGTGAAATAATATCTACTTATGTGCTTTTCTCCATATTGCTTAGCGAAAATTCTGTCTCCCTTATTAAGTGATATATTGATCACTTCGTTTCGAAATAATCGGTCCAATTATATCTTCGCAATTTATAGCGAGGCAAGGTAAAAGACACGCCCTTTGCGGCTCGATCTCGCCGCGACTCCACTTATAAAAACGCAATTTCCTTGTAACAATATAGCATAATAAATGCCGAGGGTTGCTTTCTCGGGGGCGGTTGAAGAGCCCACTTTCGCCCAGGCGTAGGCCAAGCGGCAAGCGGCTACGATTCGCCATTACAGTTTGTAATGTACTTACGTAACTTCTGTTTATACACCAACTTTTCTCCACCCGTACTTATTCCGTCTCAGCCTCCTCGCCGCTTACTGCGGCCCGTTTCATCCCTTGCCCGCGGCGTTCTGCTCTAATATCATTTTTAATGTCTGAAAATTATCTCCGCCACCTCTCCCGCGCTTCTACCTCTTTTTGACCGAAATGCTCCTTTTCACTAGCCTTATACAGTAACAGCGTGCTTGTTTGTAACATTACTCATCGCATATCATGCGACACATTTTCTTTCTCATTTGTTGCACATTTTTCAGGAGTCGTATATTGCCTTATTAAATATCTGCGTTTCTGCTTTTAGAAATTATTTTATGTTTTATGTAAATACCTCATTTTTTAAGAAATATTTGCAAAGCAGATAGTGAGAGTGAAAGATAGTAACACAAATGTCTTCAATAACAAATATCTAGAGGTTATTAGTAACTGTTAAATAGGGAAATTTTATGTGCATGAAATATAAAAATTATAAAAATATTTAACGAATTTATCACACGGAGCAAATAAAGCGACTTATACTACTTTTCAAGAGAGCAGAATATTATTTAATGGAAAGTAAATGAATCCTAGTAATAGATTTTCATAATGTAGTAATAATTATAGTAATAAATTATATACGTCATAAACAAATTTTTATAATACACAATTCTACAAAGGAATTTCAAAATAAAATAATTTTCCAAAATTTGTGAGTAAAGATTTCATAATATTTTAATTAAATAGATCTCTCGAAATAAAATCCATAAAATAATTTTATGAAAATTTAAAGGGTTTTTTGCTTACCATATAGATTATAGAAAAATGGAATGAGTTGTCGCGAACAATTTATGTAACAAAGATAGCGCGCATTCCTAGTTAGATGGGTGGACTGTTTTTTCATTTTAATAATTTATAAACATCAGTCATTCAAAAGTTAAATTGACTTTTCAAAACGCCAAATGATTCATTCATATCACAAAACTTACATATAAAGCTTGAAGCACATTTAGATTCTATTTTTATTTAAATCATATTATAAAATTATTGACTTTACTTCATTATTTAATCGTTTTAAAAAAATATCATTGAACGTGAATGGTATATGTATATTATAAAACCAAAATTTTATAAAATTAATGATTGTGATAAAAGCGTTTGTATACATACGTTTTACTCGAATACAATTGTAATTGTTTTTTAAATAAATTCTTAAAATATTCAACTAACGCACATGCTCTCGCAGGTTCTAACGATATTTATTATTACGCGGAAATTTTCGGAGACCGATGCAAAAAATTTTTCCTCGCACCATAATTGCAATGATTCGACGCGTAATTCAGCGTGTTGCTCGATGCATTTTTCTCATTTTAGATCGGTCATGACATTTCACAAAGTACGCAGTTCCGGCTCGAACAGCCGCGATGGGGATGAGGCATGGAGCTGGAATGCAGCTGCAGTTCAATGCAACTGCATTGAAAACAAGCCACGATGCATCGGGGCCTCGGGCGCTTATAATCGTTATGTTTAGTCGCTTGTGTTCCTGCATTTTCCACGGTATTTACACTTCACTGAAATCTCATGAAAAAGTAATAAAATAAACACCGATCCGGGAATCGCGCGCCGGAAATAGGATATCGCGATATTTATTCTGGCTTCGTGTCATGCGCCTATTTATAATGGACGGCATTTACTAACTCGGCTGCATATTTTATCCTTCACTGTTACAGTAATTCTGGATAATATCACCATCGCAAAAAATGACGCTGTTCGTGGGTCAAAGCGAATATTCCCTCGTGAGTTTTTCCGATGATTTCACATGCACGATTGTAGCCATAAGGAAATTTTGTTACGTCGTTACAACGGCGAATAACATTTTAACGTGTATTTGAATGCGTATATTTGGTTAGCTCGGTAGATTATACATTAGATTTATCTTTCATTAATAATAATTCTTTAATAGAGAATGGAATTCCGGATTAGTTGGGAAAATTAATGTTATTCAGAACGATAGCCTCTGTCTAAATAACAAATCTCTAGACGAATCAATATATTGTTAAAATTTATTTCAATTGACATTTCTTCCTAATTAAGATTTAAATTAAGGTTTAGAAATCATTTTGGCATTTCTATAAAATTTATAGCATTCTTTCTTTAATCCGCGCAATTTTTGTCCATTTCTACATTAAATTTATAAACCAGTAAAATATCTATCAAAGTTTTTTGAATAATTAGCTTTTAGATAATTTTAATTTCAGAATGTATAATATAATACATGTAATTACGAATCGGATGTAAGTCATCTAATTAGTGTCTAAATGCATCGTATTGACTAACAATCTACGTGCGTTATTATTTTGCGAGAAAAAATTGTCTTTTCAATTTTTTTGCCGACTTCAAAAAAAAAAAACGGCAGCGCATAACGTCATCCACTTTGCTCGTCAAATAAACATCTCGATGGAACGGGGCACGAATAAACTCGAGTCAAAGGAACGATTATCATCGCGTCGTATTTTGCTCGTCGATTTCGTCGGTTCGCACTACTCCGTGCTTCGTGTTTGTGCCGGCCATCGAACGACGGGCACGACACTCGCCGCGCGAGTTGGACGGCAAAACTAAACAGACCACGAGGCGACGTTAAAGTGATGGCGCGAGTTAAACTGACAACCTTCGCCACTTTCCCGGAAGCATAAGCTATCTCGCGCGGCCTGTCGCTTTTGCCGCGAGTGTATTTTCATTGTCGCTTTTATCCTACGTCCGCGATCGGTAACGCGTCCGCGACGCGCGTTCCGCACGATCTCGCAGCGCGTTTGATTGTTTTCCGAATGAATGAGACGAAATTATAAATAGACTCACGAGCGATTTTCCGCTACCGTCGCACCTCTACATGCACGACTCACCGGACACGATCGCGCGATGGAAATTACGCATCATCGCGCTCGCCTGTCAATCCGTTCCAATTAAATGCATACGATCGAATAAATTTATGCTCGGTCTCTAATAACTAGCTATTTTAGAGTAATTTATCGATTTGTAACGTTTCTATAATGCAACGCTGCGAGATGCGATGTATCACACAGTGCTCGTTTCACTTGGATATTTTAAATAAATCTCGAACGAGTTATATTAGTTTTATAACAGAGAGAGGGGTTTAACCCAATATTCGTCTTATATTCCTATCGATTTTATCTTCCGGAAATTTTTACGATCAAATAGATATTGTAGGGAGAAGAGAATATTATGGCTATCCCTATTATTTCCGTTATTAGGTAACGAATTCTAACGATTGTTTATACAACTATTTGCTTAATAGTCCGTCTTTTAATAACTGATAATTATTATAAGGCATTTTTACTTTTGAGCACTTCAAAACTTTCTCAAGATACATTTCAGTATTTAATTAGACATACATCCTCATTGTTTTTAAACTTGAGCGTATTATCACACGAATGTGTGTCACTACTCTAGAGGGATGTTCAGAAACATTAGAGATATCATTTTATCCATGTCGTTTAATGTTAAACAAGGATAAAATAATATCGCTAATGATATCTATAATGTTTCTAAATGTAGAACAATTCTAAACGATGAAAAATTAAAAATTACATAATTTAGTAACAAAATACTGTATTTTAAACTAAACCTACTTTTTTATTTATTTTTGGGCTAGCCGTGTTACTATCGCTCTTCTCCCACCGATTATGCAGTGCGTCACATTTTTATAAATCATGTTTTAAAAAAAATAAATATTTCATTACTTGGAGTCTAGAATCGGTTAAGCAACACTTTGACGAATATAATCGTTCAAGTTTCAACATAAAATATTGATCATTAATAAAGTTGTTCGATAAGATAAAAATGGGTGTCATATTATCCCCTTCTCCTCTACCTTATTTCATTTACGAATTTCAGATACGTAGCCTTACGCAAACTCGACGCGAGATTTGCGAGATTTGCAACATTTGTTGCGTACATTGATCCAAGATAGCGACAGCGTACGACACAAATCGTGCATCTATTTTTAAGAAACTTCAGAAATATCGCTGCCGTAAATTTCATGTACTGCAATCTAATTATTCGACTTTACGTAATCTCATTCGCTGTCTGGGGAATCTCTCAGTTTCAAAAGTCTCTCGTAAGAGAATTAACGCGACGTTTTCTCGACAGATGAAGGAATTCGGGCCGTCACCGCCGTTTCTTCACCTAACTGCGCTATGAATCAACGGTGGCTGTAAGCGCGCTGCACGGAAAAGCAGGGAGGAGGACACCCACCAGCAGGAGGAGATTGCAGTCGGCCGCGGTGCCGGCCGAGGCGTAAGAGGCGAGAGTGAAACGGCTGGACACCGGTAAACAATCCTCCGCCCAGACCGACCGACCCATCTCTGATTGCTAATGAATCCTAACACTATTATGCATACAACAACTAAAAAAAACTTAGGTCGGAGCACGAGGGCAGGAGTCGTTGGCCGCTCGTCCGTGTCTTCGCTTCTTTGTGCACGTCGCATCGGGCGTCACTCACACGCTCACACGCGCGAGCGCGCACACACGCACCCTGTATGAGAGCTGCGAGAGTGTGTCCGCGCGTACTTCTCGGACAAAGAGTTGTGCAAACACGAGTTTACCAGCGGGGGACATTATTGCCCTGGACCCGGAGCAAGTTACCCGTCAGGCACTTCGTTAGTGCAATCCTTTTTGCTCGTTACCTTGCCGGTTACTTCGACCTCGATGCGTTACGATCGTTACGATACCTGTTTGCATGTATGCCTACGTACGCGGCTCTCGTCCGTTACGCGCGAATGCTCCGCGAATAGCGACGAACCGGCTGACCGGCGCGGCGCGTCGAGATTTCGGCGCGACGCGACGCGACGCGACGCTCCGTCATCCGCGCGAGAATTATTTTTCACGGACGCGTCGCGACGCGCGAAATTGCAGGCGTACGGGCCATCGGCACACGAGCGATGCAAGTGAAACGAACTTGAATGGATTAAGTCATACGATTACAAAACATCGAGATTGGCAAGTGTGTGTGTGTGCACAAGACAAATGCATACGTTACATGTAAAAATAAGATAGCAATTATATAATAAATAAGATAAATTGTATTTTCAGGAATTAAATCATTTCTATCGAGTCACTTTCAAGATCGTTAAACATGAAACGAGAAAATGAAAATGAGAAAAACCTCATGCTTATGAGCATCAATATTGTTAAATTGCTCATCAATTTAATTTGTGACCTTAAGTATTCCGACTTCATTTAAGGGCTGCGTTTGAAGACGAATATGTAGTGCGAAGTTCATGGTAGCTAGAGATTTTGAACGTAAAAGTCACATAAAAATAATTAGGCATAAAAAGCAGTAGGCCGATAAAGGTTTTTCTCATATTTACGTTTGACAATTTCATTGGGCTTACTTATCACTATTTCTAACGGTATCAACTCAAATATTGTCTCTATCTGCAATATAGATAGGTAAAAGCAACATATTTATTTACTGATTACACACAGAAAAATGTCATTCTCGATAAGAAACGTATGTTTACTCAAATCTTTTTAGTTTTTTTTTTTAAGTAACAATTACGTTCGTAAAAAATAATAATCTTAAAATACACTTGAAACAAATAATATTTACTTAAACTTCTGTATACATACAGAAAAACATATATCTGAATTAAGTAAATATTAGAGACGGATGTATTATGGCTACTGTAAATTAAACATATAATTTTGTAACAAAATACTGTGTTTTTTAAACTAAACTAATTTTGTAAATTTATTTTTGGATTAGCCATATTACCACCACCTTTCCTTCTCCACCGATTATGCAGTACGTCACATTTTTGTAGATCACGTTCTAATTAATAAATATTTCATTACTTTGAGTTTAGAATCTGTCAAACAACACTTTGATAAATATAACTGTTCGAGTTTCAATATAAAACATTAGTTATTAACAAAGTTATTCAATAAAATAAAAATAGATGCTATATTACTTATTCATTATCCTCTATTGATTTCAAATATTTCAAAAGTTCATATACCCGCAAATTTATCATAAGCATCAAATGTATTCTCTATCCTCGTAATTCATTACTTTAATCAAGAATATTAAGTTAAAACAAAAATTCAATTTGCTTATTATTCTGACTTTCCTTCGATACAATTTTATAATATTCTTTGACAGAATATAAATTCGTATTTTAGTATATGATATTGATTTTTTCTAAAATTTGTGATGAATATATGATTTTAAGACAATAATCAAGAAAATATTCTTTAAAGATAATCAAGCAATGCTTCCACGGCGGATTTGGCAAACCGTTGGTGACTCATTTAATTCCCGGTAACTGACTGATGACGACTAGAATAGCTTCCACTTGTAATTGCGTTGAAGATGTTGATTAAAATAAGTTTTTTTTTTTGTAATTTCGCTGAAGAGGGCTCCAAAGAGAGCCGAAACGTTCGTTACTTCTGATTCATTATGAATAAATAATTATTTGAACACTGATTGTGTTTTGCGCTCTTATACCCACGCTGATTCTCACTAGCCTGTTTTAGCTGTTTATTTTGTGTTAAAGATAATCGTTATTTATGAAAAGAAAAAAAAACATAAATTAAGTAAAGCTTTTCTTAGCAATAGAATTGACATTCTTCTGTGTGTAGAAATTATAATTCCATAAAAGATAGAAAGCATTCTATAAAAAATGCGACGTTTTCTTTCGACAGAAAATACACAATCCGAGCTGTAATAAATACTCGAAGTATATCACAAATTTAATTTGTAATGTAAATTTAGAAATAAATTAATACACAATATTAAATCAAGATAAGGTGCCTGGGCTGAGAAAAAAACCACTTGTACTATATTATTTTTTAAAAATTCAACAGGTATATGAAAATACAGTGTATTTCAATAATCTCCTAAATAGAGCTTTTAAAAAACTCCAGAAATGAAAATATTGTGTATTTCAATATTCCTATAAGATTAAAAAATAAATAAATAAATAAAATGATCTTAAGAGCCTTATTTAGTACAAGTTCTTCTGACAAACTTTTATCCTTTCTCTTTCATTTATATTATAGATATTTTGAAAATAAAACTGACAATATATAGATAGAAACACGTTTCTCTTATTATTGTACATTATGCACGCAACAAGTCATTACAAAAAGCGATTATTATATAATTCGCAGTTTTCTAGAATTTCTCTAAGAGAATCTGTCTTCTTTTTATTATTCCTAGAAATCATTATCAATATCATATAATCAGTGAAAATAGCTGTCATCTCAGTCCGTAATTTGAAAATATGTAATTATTTGAAAATATGTTTCGCGTCCTAGTTTTTCGACGCTATCGCTGGCTCGGCTGAGAGCCGATCGCATTCTCCTCAATTCTCTTCAATAATAGGCGCGCGCGATGCATAATGCGTTTATTGCTTTTCGCCACCATTTCGCAACAACAGCACGTAACGTGCATTAACACCGGCGAGCCGAGAAGTAAGACTGCAAAGGGGCTTTATATGCAGCGAGGTGTGCACGCGATGACGTGATTCTATCGATTATTAAACGAATAATATGCGCTCGCTCGCACTGCCCTGTACCATGTGCATCGAGCCACACAGGCAATTTGGGTATGCATCGTATGCACGAGTTTATGATCGCGCGAAAATCCGGAATGTTCGGCACGGAGTGATACGATGGAAACGAAATAGAGTTCCCCGCGAAACTAATTTCATGGAACGGTTACAACCGACGCCTCGAAAATACCGTTGTGGTTTTCTGAAATTAGAAGTTACACGGAGGGGAATTTTTTCCCCCGCGTTCGATTTTCGGCAACGCAACCGGAGAAACGCAACCGGTAAACATTTTTAGCAGCCCGCCTTAATTAAGCCGCGAGAAAGATTCCATTCCCGCGCTAAAATAACACGCCGGTCTTTCAATCGCTATTTTGCGACGAGATCAAGCATGGATTTTTAGACACGGGTTGATCTGTAACCAGAAATTTATTTTTACTTAACTTTTCTTGAATCTTAATAGCGGAAATTTTCTGTCACATATTTTTCGCTAATAGCTTCATCGATCGTTATGTCCATTTACGTATTCTTGTTCCGGCCACTCAGATATTCTACTTTTGGAAAGGCGAAGACATCGAGCATACTACAAGTATGCACGTTTCACCTGTGCAATAAGAGCTATTGCTGTTTGCACTCATATCGTCCTAAATTAATCTTCAGAATTCATCAATCGATAAAAAATTATTTAATTATCTCTCATCGTAATCTTTATTAAATGCATCACGATAAATGCGCATTAATAAAATATTATATCATTTTTAGTCAATTGAATTACGACGTAATCGAGGTAGATATTAATTGCGATTTTTCGACTTTCGTTCCTTTTATTTCGATTTGCCCAATGTATGAGCGTCGCAAAGTTTCAGGTGCGCTGGGAACGAGGGTGAGTCGATTTATCGCAAAACGTAGGAAGAATCGAACGGAAGAGCCCCGCGGGCTCTGCACGACGATCCGCCATCACCCTCCCCCTCCGCCCTCTGCGTACGAACGGGCGCGAGGGTGTACAGCGCGAGTCGAGAGGGTGCAACAATAGCGAGACAGTTACTGTCAACACACTCGGTGCACATTAGTTGTTTCGCGGAAGCGGCTAAAATGTAAAACGAGGATCCCCGGGAACAAAAGGAACGTAGCGGGTGGAAAAGGTATAGGATCAATACAATAGTATATTTGTACAGACCGACTGATGAGGGGTGGTGCCTTGCAAGTGGGAGGCCTCGCTCGGGGTCGGCAATGTCTGTCCAGGGTGGGTATGCCTGTTGTTTACAGTGAAATGCAGGAAGCACAAGAGATCAAAAAGAGAAGCTCGAAACACCAAGCTCGTTTCGATGTCAAAGCTGATTCGCAAGCGTATCTGAATATAATGTTACATGAGCTCTTAAATTTACCAAAGGTACCTTCGTGCATTATAAAAAAAAAATTATAAAATCCGCATGCGTTAAAATTGTATTTTTCTACCAATAATAGTACAACTAGTGTAAACTAGAAAAAGCAACATTTGTCGCTTTCGTTAAAACGATTGTTGCGAACACGATTGTAATACATGAATCACTGATTCACAAGAAGAACTTGTTTCATTACAAACACACACAAAGGATATTAATAATTCCAAGTGCTACTGCAATATCAGGATGGATTTGTTAAAAGTATAATTATAAAACTCATTAATCTATAAAAAGTAAAACGTAAAAAGATAAGATGAATCATCATTTGCTTGTGAGAAAAACGTGCGACGAATGAAAATTGTTAACGAGTATAAACATCATTAAAGAATATACATAAAATCAATAAAATAGCGTATTTATGCATAACCCTCGATAAGTGCCCCGTAGATGGAAGATACAACCCTTGGTAGGCACTGGTTTCATAGGATAGGTATGTCAGTTGTTTACCGTCTAAGGGTGCTAAAAGGGAGATACCAAGAAGGTAGGAGAAACGCAAGCACACGCCGCAATAATATGTATACAACCGTAATAGCGAAACCACCATCGCCACTGTTACATTTGTATACTGCGAATATATCGGTTTACCCGTGTAGGTGAAAACTCGTCACAGTAACGAACAAAATATCTAACCATAATTGGTCAATCGTTCCACCGATTTGAACGATATTCATGACATACAATATTTACCGCATGAATGGTTACTATTCACCACAATAATTATTTATTTTGGAAACAGTACATATAATAAATATATTCATTAACGATTTATAACGAGAACAGCCAATGTTATTTTTTATTCTCCCCTTGAGAATAAAAGGACAAGATCCAATGCCTTTCCAAATAATATTGTAAAAATTTTTGCTTTTCACAAATTGCAAAATAATTTTAATCGTAGGCATCGTACGGTATTAAATTATAATGTCCTAGAAAAAAAGCGAATGACTCGAATCGTAAAAATAGCGCGTAGTATTTGTTGAAAATGTCTTAACAAACATACAAAACGTACATCTGTTTGCGATAGCCTCATTTGTGCCGATGTGTAAGCATAATAAGAGCTTATTGATCTAGAGGGTATAATTATGGTTCATGGTCGATTCATGCAAGGGAGATCTAATGTTTTTGTAGCAATTACCGCGAAGCCATATCATATTAAGTTGTCGTTTGAGTCTTTAAAGATAATTCTCGCAATTCTGTAATTTCAGAACATATATTGTGCTAATTGCGATGTATTAGTTATTTTTCCCTTGTCCAAGCATTGGTGAAAGATATAAAAGATAAATATGCAATATGAATATGTCTCATGATCACAGAAAAAAAAACTGTTACGTAATATTTCTTATAACAAAGTAATAAAGTTAATAAATTATATTACTTTATTTTCGTTCCTTTCTTCTTTCTGAACTTTTTTACAGAATTTAAACGTTCTGACATAACTATTACTTCTCAAAATTAAATATCAAATAAATTAATTTGTGTGTCGTAAAAAATACTTGTGTATTTTTTTACGACATGTATGTGTCACAAATGTAAATAATGATAAGCAAGTATTTCAGATTTCGTACAATGCACATAATAATATATTTCAATTAATTTAACAACAAAAAACACGCTAATGACTGTTAATTGTATTTATTTTTGTAATCTACCAGTTTTGTTCTTATTAATTTTTTATACTTTTCTTCTTTATTCATAGATTAATAAATTTGTAATAATTGAACTTATATTTATTTAAATTTGCGTTGTTATTAAAAATAGACTTAATGTATTTAATTAATTAATTTGTCGATATCAGCTGATTATTATAATAAACGTAGCATTTATGCTTAAATTATTAAAATCAGCTGAGCATCATAAAATCAATATCAGATAACGAGAAAATCAATAACAAATGACGGAGAAATCGATACGCATGTAAGCACAAGTTACAGATGAGCTTGAGCGTGAACTCTACGCGCGATATATGAGCAACTTGATCGCTTATAACTCAAAAGTTATATTATATATAACTTCAATATTTTTATGGTACAATTTTTAGTCTTAATTACTTTCCGGAATATGTTAATGTACTATATGACAGCAGGATATTTTATATATGTACATAATTTAAGAGGAATATTTTTTGGCGCGTATATAGTCTGCATTTATATAAAAATCAAAGTCACGCAGTAATGTAAGTGTAAAATTATATAAAAATTAAAGTGAGTAATTAAATTCAATTTAAAGCCAAAGTTCAGAATTATGTAAGTAGTTTCCTTATAACATTTTTTTGGGATCTTATATTCTAATATTTATAACGAGACTAAAATGGCGAAGGTATAAAGACATATGTGAAAATTTAGGCGAATGAAACATATTTAATTGCGATCGATGTAAATCGCGGAGTTTAAATTATCATTAATACGTTTAATCGGGTTTCCGCGAAGCGAAATGTTTGTTTTCACCACGAGATCAAATTGTAATTGTTCGCATCGACAGGAATGAAAATTGCAACGAACAAGGTGAATCGCGGATCCGACCGACAATTCTCGGCGTACGCGTGCACTCGAAATCATTATGTCATATCTACTTCATTTGCTCAACCCCGTTGCGTCCGTACCCGCTTGTGTATGCACGCTGGTATGCGCGCATTCGTATTGCTAACTCCATTCTCTACGACGTATACGATCCGCCTACTCGATCTTCTTCACTTTTTACTTTTAGTGCTATATATCAGAGAAAAAATATCTGAGAAAAACGTAAAACGATTTTTTGCAATGTAAACTGTTTAACCTTGTTAAACAAAAGTAAAAAAAGAAGTCAATTACACACATTTAAACGGCGAACTTCACAACCGGTGCTTTGCGGAATTATCAATTGCATTTACAGGCCGCGAGTAAGAGCTTTCTTTTCCGAAATGACAATTTTCGCGAGCGGTACCGCGAAAAGTGCAAACGATGGTGCAAATTTCGGCGCGCGTTCCACCAGTCGATAGAGTTATGCGTAACAGAATTGAATTTACCAAGTGTAGAACATATAACGTAATACTACCGAACAACGGGTCTGATAATTAGCAAATATGCAATACCTATGATTAGAGTAATAGTTTCGCAAATAGAATATTTTCATTTGACAGGTATGTGTTCTCTGTGACGTTTACGACGGGCTCGGTAGGCAACAAAGAGCTTGGTTTGCAAAATGAGGATCGAAAATCAAAGCCCACTTAATAATACGCTGATGAAATCATTCGCGCTCGTATGGCCGGGCATCGAAAATGTCAGACGCTGAGAGGTATTGCCCGTAATATATTTTTGATTAAGTGGCCGGAATAACGACGACAAATAATAAAACGATGCACTTGTTTACGGGAAACCGCAATTGAATCAACGCGAGCACGTCTATACGCGCCTATATGCTATTGCGAAAAATCAAATGCCCACCGATGCTTACACGAAATGTAACAATATGAATTTATACGGGTGTGTGATTGATGATGATGCTTCGCCACGATCGAAAGGTCGAAAATAATTTTGCTGTCAAAGAGGGAAAACATAAAATTCTCTCAACATAAAAATAAACGGTTCAAAATTATAAAATTTTTTTCATAATGAAGCTCTCATAAAGTTATGATAACGCAGAGAATGTTTTTTTCTAGCGATATAATTATAATTTTTCTCGGTTTAAGAATTTTCTTAATCTGTTATGTATTTGTTTTACAAATTTTCATCAAATGTAATCCAAAAATATCTTTTTCCTAAAATACTTAAAAATATTATCATTTACTTAAATTTGTAAGTCCAAATGCACATTTTTAAAAGCACAAATATAAAATTCTAATAACAGTAATTATGATACAATACATTAGTAAAATATTATAATCGTGTGTGTTAATAAAAAGTTGTTTTAATATATACAATATTAAAATAATGATTAATTAATTTGTTCGTTTATAACAATAATTAATAGAGTGAACAATGAGACGTGAGATAAAAATAAATTCGGATCTACGAAAACGCGGAAAGAAATACAATGGCACGCGTGTAACATACGCACGGGTCGAAGAGAGTGGCGATAGAAGAATTCGGTGACGCGGTATCTCGATGTACCCCGGAGACGTTCTCTCGCCCGGTACAATCACGTGAGATGAGAGGGTTGGACAAGCAAGGGGTGACGTGCAAGCGCGTCGCAAAGGATCCGGATCTCAGTCCCTCGATTCCCGAAACCTTCTCGAAATAATCCTCGCGGACGACACGTCGGGCGACACGATTACGCACGCGTGTGCGTGGCGGGAATGAGACGGCGCGAGAATTGGTGAGAGACTTACATATGACAAATTCAACGCGCTCCTTCCCGCCGCCGTGCCTTCCTTCCTTGCTGACACTTATGGCCCAGGGCCACCACCAGGGTATTATTATTTTCATTCCTTCCCGCACGTCTGTCTGTCTGTCTGTCTGTCTGTCTGTCTGTCCGTCTGGCCGTCCGTCCATCCGTCCGTCCGCCCGTACATCCGTTCCGTTCTTCTTTTCCGCGTTTGTCTCCTCTGTCTGGCAGTGCGCCTTCTCCCGCACCGCGGAAATCTCTTTTCGGATGCTTTCGAGGGTTTCCCTGAAGCGAGCCTCTTCCCGCCCTCACGCACGCGAGACTCTTAGTTTTTTGCGCGCGACACGTGACGGAAAGTCCTCGGGGCCGCCTTTGTTGCTGGGACGTCACCCCTCCACCCTTCCTGCGCCGCGTGGATCCTGCGGGATTCTTGTCGACGAGCTTTGCGAGAACGGAAAGTGGAACACTTACATTGTAATTATGCGTCGCGACGATATGTTGAGAAATTGGTTAACGTCAAGAGTATTTAACTATTTAAATGAAGTAATGACATACACCTCATTCAGGATTAAATTCTTCATGGCGTCGCACGAAGCTTGTACAAAACCATAAAGCTTTTCTATTGATTATATAATATATAAAGTCATTTTAAATATGATTTTATAAGGATGTCAATAAAATTGTCTACTTGAGTTTAATGACAACTCTCTTTGTACGGCTTACGTCACAAGTGATCGTTGTAATTACGTGATAATCGTAATATGACGAATATTTGTCGCTAACGGCGATTATGCAATTAGCGATTTTTATCAAGTAAGATTTAGAATCCAATTTGATGATAATTATCCGCGCACACCTCGCCGCGCTAGCGGAGTATAAAAATTCTGCTGAAAGGAAGGAAATCGCCACGCTTCGTGTTTTGAGCGTGCGGTGTACCTTATGGTCTTAAATCATATTACCCGCGTGGCCTTTTTACCCCTTCTCGCGTTATCTCCCGCGGGCTCGGGCTCGTTCTTATTTTATTTGTTTCGCTTATCCACCGCCGCCGTTCTTGAGGTTCGCCGAGATTTCGCGGCAATTTACTTTATGCGCGTTACGTCGTTTTCCGCCCTCTCGCTTCCGCCCACCGTACCGCGTACTACCTCCTATCCTAACCATCTCTTCCCAAAGACTCACCCTCGCGATGTTCTTACGGAGCTCGACAGCGTCCGACACACACGTACGCGCGAACGCGTTTGTGCGTGTATACCGTGCAACGACGTGTTCGTTTCTATCGCCAAGGCGGCCCCGAGTGTTCTCTTCTACACTTATTTCGCGCTAATTCACCCCTCAAGACCGCTTACCGCCTCCTACCACCGTCCACCGAACAGGCTAGCTTTTTTTTCTCACGTGCCGCGAAGCAGTTCTCGTTAAGCGGTTAAGGGGTGAACTCGGTAAAGAGGGGCTGTAAATTCATTGACTGGCGAAAATACCCCTCGGAATTCCCAGAAGCGTCTTTCGAGCAATTCCAGTGCTAGGCTTACTCGGGATCACGCCTAAATCGTGTATAAAAATAAGACTGAGGTCTCGATGCCTTCCTGAAATGTTTGCGAAAGTTTGCAGATACATTTACTACAGTTGTGCAAATCCAGGTTTTTTTTTCACGCCGAATCGAATCAAATCGTTAAAACGTAACTTTTAAAACAACATAATTATTCCTTATAAAACTTCAGAACGGTGCCTCATTTTTACTATCCTGGGTATCTCGAATCCGTTCATTTTTTTTTCACCTATTTAAAATAGTTGAAAAAATTTCCAAAAATTCGCGAACATACTTTCAGTTTTCTAAAACAAATGTTGAAACTTTACTTTAGAAAATAATAAAATGCAGTATATAGTTTAATAACCAAACTAATCATAAGTTGAGTAAAAGTGGTGTTTGATTTAAAAATTTGTAACTTTTTATAATAAATGAATGTAAAAAATGACTCTAGAATAGGACACGAAATATTCAGGATAATAAGAGAGTTATTATTACGTAGAATTATAACATATAGATAATGAGCAAATTTCCATGTAAGAAAGATAATATTGATTATGTTATAAAATCACGTTAAATATGATTGTATAAGATTGCCAATACATGTAATTCGTATTCTAAATTTTTGAATACTTAGGATTTGAGTCATAGAAATTGAAATCCCAATCAAATTTGCACATCTCTAAAATTTATCAATAACATATACAACTATTTACAATACATACATAATTACAAAATGAAAGATTTCGTTATGTTCATTTCTTTACAATTTTTAATGCATTTAATTATTTTAGCAATTTAGGATGACTGTCAAATATTTATTAAAATATAATAATTGGACCTACGACAATATCTCTGAATAGAAATTTCAATCTTCGTGCTTGTCGTAATTATTGCTACATGACACGAACCATAAATCACTCCGGCAACAATCCCAACGTCCTGAAGGAAAGAAAGCATCATCCGCGCCGAGATTCGCTATCTTTGGAGTATGAAAATATTTTTGCTGAGTGGTAGATGCGGATGAATGCGCAGGCGTTCTCGCGTCGCAAAAATAACATGCGGCAACGATGGAAATTCGTCCAGAAAATCGCGCTCGGACGCGCTGGCGAATGATCGACGCGACGTCGAGGATCACTCCCTCTCGAAATACGACCGCGTATATAATTATCAAACAAAATCTACAACCCGAGGAGAGAGTCGAGGGTCGCGGCTGGGCATTACAAACGCATTTACATTTGGTACTTGACAAGAGCCAACAAAGGGGGCCCGGGCTGCCGGAATGCTCACCGTAAATAAGCATTACGATATAATTTTCTGTCACAACAATGGCCGACGGTGTTACAAAAGGTTTAGCCACGAAGCGGCCGTTGGGTACCACCGCGGACAATGAGAACGGCCGCGTTACGCCGTAAATTGATTTGCGAAAGCGTTCCTGAAAAAGCCCTCCGCGGAGAGAACCGGGCCCGCCGCCGCCACTGCCGCCGTACGTGCCGCCAGGTTGGTGGAAGGCGGGAGGGGTGGCACGAGCTTTTGAGCTTATACCGCAAAAATTACGTCTCTCGGGCAGGGATTGTATTTATGTTACATAATTACGCCACGCGCGACCGGTCGGATAGAGACCGCGGGAAGGGTGATGGTTGTGTGCGGCGCGGAACAACGACGGGAGGTGGAGGGTGGAAAAAAAAACGGCTGACCGAAGAAAAGTTTTTCGGCGGCTGGCCGGTCCGACCGAGGCGGGCGAATGCAACGCCACCCGGCTAATGAATAGAAATAATTCTCGCGCAATTGTGCTTTTCGGTAGTTTTCAATTAACAGCCGCTCCTGCCGCACCGAGCCGAGCCGAGCCGAGTCGAGCCAAGCTGCGGCGAAACAAGCACCGAGTGGCGCGACGCCACGGCACTGCTTTAAGTTTTTATACCGTGTGAACGCGCCCCGCGGCTCGTAATTATAATTTTCTGTCAGGCGGAGGGTTAACGCGTGCTCGTATGCGCGCGGACGCGCAGATCGCTTCTTCCTTTTTTCCCCGCGTCTCTCTCTCTCTCTTGCTCTCACTCTCCGCATTTTCACCCAAACCCTTTGTTCTCTTTTTGGGGGTGCAACGGAAATATGCTCCGATTTCTGAATACGCGCGCGTTTCCCTGCAATGAATCGGTGGTTCTTTGTTTTCCGCAGACTCACGAAAGTGTATTATATTACAACTTTCTCGTTTGGATTTTGGAAATTTTATTCGTATGCATTTAATTTTGCTCAAAGTATTAACTTGGCCAGAAAAATTGTGTTTATATTATTCACTCTAATGAAAGTGTTTTTAACCTGTTAAGAATGTATAGGATATTTTTCAAAACTAAAAAAATTATAAAAAAATTGCAGATTGTTTTATATTGCATTTCAAAACAGTAGAAAAAATTTGGCAATGATTTTCTGTCCGGATAAAAAATTACTTCAATAAAAAGTAGATATGTGCTCTAATGAAAATATAATTAATAATAAAATAATGAAATAAAAAATTAAGAAAAAATCCGAATTTGTTTATTTAGTACCTTAAATATTCAAAATAATTTAAAATTTTATTGCAATGTAGAGATCAATTCTGTAAAGTAAACAAAATTTATTTATTGATTTATTTACAAAATAACTACACAGACAATTACAATAAAACTTTATATAAATAATTTTGAATACTTTTAAAGTACTTACAAAAAAATTGAGATTTAGCTTTGAATAACAAACAAAAGAAACAAACTATAAAAATATGTTATTATATAAATAAAAGTATAATCGTATTCACACAACTTTCACATGTACAATATAATATATTTATAGTTTATTTAAAGTGTTATATTAAACACGTTTCCAAATTTTATTTATTTTGCAGCGATTGTATGTCCGATCCTTAAGATTCATTGATACAGAAAAATGTATACGGTCAATCTGATACGGTCGTAGGTGCATCCGATACCATCATATTAAATCTTCTCTTGTTTACAATAAATATATACACGGAAAAAAACGGTTTTGCTAAAGTGTCTAAAAATTTAGTCATGGATCATCAAAATGTAATTATGGACGCTCAAATTGCTTGCTAAAATGTCGAAACTTTTTTCAGCATTATTTGAATGTCCTTCGTAATCATTTTGATAGTTCAATAAAATTATTTACAGTTCTAGATATATCCAATTAAATTTTTAGATACTTCAGCAAAATCGTTCTTTCCATGTACGTAGAGAGATAAACTAATATACTGAAATTGTAATAATATAGAACAATATTATTCTAATCGCATAATGATTGAAAGGCAAATGTCATTTATATACGAAAAGAACAATTTTACTGAAATACAGATTTGAAAATAATTATGTTGTCCCATTAAAAAAATTATATTAGACATTTAAGCTAGTTGCTAGAAGGTCAAAACTTTTTGCAGCGTATCATCATGCTTGAATGTCTTACAGAATAATTTTGATAGTCCAACATGAAATTATTTCCTAATGTGCATTTAGCTCAATTTGTAGATACTACAATAAAATTGATCTTTCCGTGTATCATAAAGTTTACAGGTGGAAGTATTTAATCAAAAGAAGATTAGATCACCGTGGCTACGCTGGCAATGCCTCAATTTCAACCACATGTTGTAACCAATCCTAAATCCGTGTATATCTCGTAGCGGTCGGAATCTCTTCGCGGCTGTCGCCACGCAGAATCCCGCAAAATAAATCGCGTCTTTCGTCCGGTGATCCCCGGTAATATTTGTCTTTCGTCGGGCCATTTTACAAGATTCCCTATCTACTCGACTTTCTAGGCAAGAAAGATGAAATCGAAGGCGGCCGTAGGCGCAGTCGGACACGCACTCACGTTGTGAAGACGGAGTTTGTAGGGGGATGCTTTCATGATTCCCCGACTCGTCGGCCGGGATGGGTAAGGTGGTAGGAGGACACGGACACGGGGCTCCCGTGGGATAAAACGGGTTATCGGATGCGAAACTCGCTGCGTGGAAATGTAAAGGCACCCTGACAAATCGGTTTCTATTACCGGACAGCGGCGGAGTCGTCTTTTTATATATTGATGGCATTATTTCGCACAGCTACATCCACCCTATTCACTTCACGTTCTCTTCAATAGGGCGATAGGCTCTTAGTATTTTAAGAGAAAAATGTCTACGGAAACGCATTAGATGCTTCAATTAAATAGTTTGCTGACTTATATGAGAAGAGTAAGAAATATTAGTTTTGCTCTACTGAATTCTTTTTAATCTATTGAATACTTGAAATTTTATTATCAGTATGATTATAGATAGCTTAGATTTTTAGTTAACCATATTATCGTAGCAAAAAAGAGAAGCTTATAAAGAAGTCGTTAATACGTGTATTACGAAAATATTATTAATCTATTCATATTTCTTTAATACTTTACTTTGTCATGCATGAGTGAATTTGCATAAATTTGACTTCTACTAAAGTTATGACGCAATTCTCCTTGGATTTTCTTGACACTGACTTTACCTTTTACGTTACATGTGCATAACGGTGCAAAATTTGCCTTTGATTTACAATTAAGATTATTCGTTACTTTTATTGTAGTTAATAGAACGATTGACCACGGAATTCCCAGCGCATCTCTGTCCTCTGACACAATATAATCGGTGCGTAATCATCCCATTGTTTGCCGAGAAATTAAATGGACAGTACATTCGCGTTGCTGGAGTGCTCGCAAACGATTGTCATAATGTCCGATAATAGCATTTATTACTGCTATTTGCATTTTTGTTTAACCCGACGTTGATCATAGGCAGCCGGGTTATATCTTGATCGTTTGAAATGCTCCCGTGTACGATCGATTAATTCGTTACTGTCGAAATCAATTTCATTACAACTTCTAATTTGTAATCGATCATGATGATTTAGAATCATTCAAAACGTTAAATCTCATTCAACAATTTGGAAAAATGTAATTTTAAAAAATATAATAAATTTTGATATATATAAATCATGGAAACAGCGACGAATTAATAAGCATAATTTTTGCATAAATAAATCATAAATTAGTAAAATAAAAATTAAATATATGCGTTCGACTTCTTATTCTCAGAACTTATTCAATAACTTCCTGTTAGTCTGTCTTTTTATTTTAATTCTTTTTCAGTATTGTATTATGTAGGCATTGAGGAGTATTAACAATTAATATAATATCTTTCACCAAAGGTATTGAAACAAGATTTATTCGCATTATACAATGTGTATTACACAATGCATATTGCGAAATAAATGGCTAATTTTTTTCTATGTTGCGAGCAACATGGATTCCCTTATTAATACACAGGAGAGAGAATATGTTAAAATAAGATGTAAAAAAACACATTGCGAATGCTGAAATAAATACGTATACCTAAGAAGAAAGTCAATTATAGGTAGCGACCGAGGTCGGCGGGAATTGTTATATAATACCGTTGGCCGAGCCACTTTTTCACGGTTGTGTAAAATATTTATTTATAATTAGTACAAAGGAGAATGAGTGCGCGAATTATTTTCAGCCGCGTGATCGCGCGCGCACAAGCTACAAAAGTGAATAAATAATGTAAAAATGTTAATTGTCGTCAGCACTTGGTGTCACTGCGAGAACACAAAGGACAAAGGTATAATGATATATCGATGGTATATATTATTATCAGTTTCAGGAAAACGCAAATTTCCCGGAGGCAGGAGAGTTCCCAGCCGCTCTGCGCTTTTAAAAATAAATTCGAACGAAAGAAATATCAATTAACACGCTCAATAACGCAAGCAATATCCCGAGCGTTCATCCGAAACCACCCTCTATGCGGTTAGTACGCGGGCAGGCAGGAACGCGCTGCACCCATTCATATACAAGAGGATAAAGCAGCCCCCACTTGGCCGATAGCAAATAATTAGTATCTTAGTAATATCGGGAATGCGTTTAATGTTGGCAGCTAACTTGGCTACTTGATTAAATAGAGCACTGATGAAACTATTTGGCCGTATATCGAATTAAAGTGTAACTAGTTGTAATTATAATACATGAATTAAATAACAAATTATATATCATTCTTATATCAAGTAATGCTTTCAAAAGCAAAGAGAGAGATAAATAAAATATAAAAAATAAATTTTGCTTATAGAACACATCTTGATACGTGTTACTGTTAAATAAATGTACTTGCTCTGAAATCTGATTATGTAAGCTAACGTTTGTGTAAAAAAAAAAAAAAAAGAAAGCGTTCACACTTTGACAAAACATATAATTGCAAACAATATCGTATGCTCGCATAAATAATTAAATTTCACTTGCATAGATATTTTTCTCAGTGTTATTATTTAGCAATTTTTTTAGCACGCAATGGAAAACAATTAAATAGAACGATATATAAAATATTCTGGGATGTACTTATACAATGAGGCGGATATTTTTCATGCATAATTTTTGTATTTTGTTTATATTCTTTCCATATGTATTTCACAGAGTTTCCCCGAATATCCCAAATGTTTTTTATTTAAATTATGTGCGAGACGGTTGGTAGAGACGGGGAGAAAAAGAGAGAGAGAGAGAGAGAGAGCGTAAGAACGACTCAAGCGTGGCAGAAATTAATTGGCAGAAACATCTTTTGTGGAGAAAAACTATCGGTATATCTGTGTGTGCTTTTCTAGAACACACAATCAGACATTCCCCTTTATTCGCGAGCCAAGCAGGAAAAAGTATACACCGCGCAACGGGCTAACTTCCGCACCGTCCGTCTACGCGTTATATCATCGATAACGCAGACAATCGCAATTTCAGTTACGTTTTAATTAGCTAGAATGCTAATGTACTGCGTGAGTAAGTAGCCAACGAACACCGCGTTGATCCGGAAACAAGCCAAACGCACCCTTACCATGCTCTGTGTACTGACGCAAGCATCGCACATCTCATACGGACACGTACATCGAAACAAGATGAAAAAGTAAAGCTCCAAAGTCACTCATATTATTAGCAGCTCCACTCTCGGATATTATTCTGAGAAATTCAGATTGTGCATACATCGCATAATGATTAACTTTTCCGTAAACTCTTCCGTAAACGCGTATAAAAAAAAGGAAGTAAATCGTTTTATTAGCATAGAAAAAATACTACATATTTTTATGCAAATTATTTTCTTGATGAAAGTAAACAATGCTGTTGCCAATGGTATACAAGCTAAAATTACAAATTTATTTATAAAAACGAGATCATCTTCCTACCGATGGTTTTGTAATTTACATTGGTAATTGCGCAAAAAATATCTTGAAATAAATTCATGATTTTGTTTGTAAAATAATGTCGCTGTCGATTCGACGCGAAAGCGATAATTCCAACGGTCTCGATGGGAAAGAGATCCTACGGGAAAACGACGACGTAAAATACGCGCGGCGCGGATAGGGAGAGGGTTGAAAGGAGCAGCACGTGGGATCCGAGGGCGCGTTTTCCATCCCCCTCGCTTTAGGGAACGAACGAGACATCGATAATCGTGTTTGTTGTACGACTGCCGATACGAAACTTCAGGAATGCCGCACAGCCAAGAAGCAAGGGAGGTTTACGACTTAAGAAGTATTATGTCACCCGAATATTCGCGCGCGGCGTCCTCTTTACCCTCGGCCCGCCCAAATCGTGATTCCTTATATGCAACGAAGGGGCTGTACGACGCCGAAATTTTGACAATGCTCGCCGTCAACACCCATAACGTTTTAGGGTCGTCGCATATGAAGGGTGATCTCTGATCGCGAGTTTACGAAGACTGAGAGAACTTTGGTTCGCGTCGCGTCGCGCGACAAAACTTTTAATATTTGTTGTTTAAATATTCAGAAGAAGTCGCGACGTCGATCTAAAACTGACAATAGAGCTATCGGTTCCCTTTTAGATATCAAATCGATGCGTTTTAACTATCCAACGGCACGAATTTCGTTTTTCTGCAAGATTCATATAATCCCGAAATTTGAGGATATTTCATGAAATGACAATTTCCATTAATGTAATTCAGAATATATCAAAATGAAATTTTAGTTATGTTTGCAGGAAGGTTTAGCCACTCATCTACATTATGTATTGCCATACTTGAAATATATAAATTGAATTAGTACAATCTACTTTTACGTAAATCTTCGTGTAATTGGTCTGCAGTTTCATTAATTCTGTACTATGATTAAAGGGATATAAGTGTCGTCTAAAGTCATTAAAATTCTAAATATATGTTTAATAAGGAAGCAAGTAATAAAACTTTACGCATTCCATATAAACTACGAAAGCAGTCAATATTAAATGCACATCAACTACGAAAAGTACTCCACTCACATCAACAAGCCACGTCACTGTGTCTCAGAAGCCAGGGAAGTATACACCACTGACCTGAAATAAAAGTTAAACAATCATTCTCAAGTAATCAGTTAATCAACATTTAAGTTAATCGCAGTTGATTGTAATTATTAATGATTACACATAAAATGTTATTTCCTTTTGTACAATTTTTGTTGTTTTCTTAAGTGTTTTTATTTTTTGGAGAGGGGGGGGGTACACAGTACATTCCTGCAAAATAATAGTTCTAGAATAATTTACAGATGTAATAAAAACATCTTCATAGAAAAATCGTAAAAAGTCAATTACATCTTCTCAACTCTCTCAAGATTATAAATTAACATGAATACACGTACGCTGAATAAATAAAATATTGAAAGAGCATAACGCGTCCGTAACCTTCAACGTTCTCTCACAATGCACGCAACGACAAGCAAGCCCGCAATATTCATTCCGCCAGCGAGAAGAACAATACTCCGCGTTTGAGACTATCAATCCCATTCTGAGCCATTACGTCGCATCCTTCGACTCAGCGGTGCCGTTAATTAACAAACTCGAAAAGTACTGTGAGGAAAGTCCCGTTCGTCTCGGAACGTCGACGAAAGAGTGGTACGGGTCCATCACGCATCGGGCAGGGGTGGCGGCGAGCGTAGGACGGAAGCGCGCGCGTATAAAGGGTCGGTGTCTGGCCAGACGGGCAGAAATGAAGCAGCAAGGGTTTTGTTTGTCCGGCTGTCCACCCCTTTCCTTCCTCCGTTCAGGCCCTACCACCCCCCGTTCCGCTGCTGCCCCCCCTCCCACCGTAACCGTGGCTCCGCTCTGCGAGCCCCGTGGCACCCTTCAGCCCCTTCTTCATCACCTCCTCCCACGTAGCTCCATCTCTCCCGGCAACCCCTCCTTATACCGTCCACCTCCCCCGGCCATGTAACAATGCACGTGTGTACACTGTTTGCCCACATCCTCTCGCATATATCTTCGCGAGCTATAATATTGATTACTTCGGGCGAATTTCAGGCCGAGCGGCGCGAGCTGAGACCGTTTCTCCGACTCGAACCGCCACGCCGCGCCGTGCCGACAACCCCTATGTGAGCCACCCCCGCCCGGCGCGCAGCCTTCAAGTCAATCTCTCGTTGTCGACGCCGCCGACCACTCTCCTCCTCCCCCCCCCTCCCCCTCAAACCTCTAACATTCAACGTCGCAATGCAGCTTTTCGCTTTTACATTCGGCGATTTGCCCTCGATCTTAGTTTCTCAGTGCATCTTAAAGCAACAGTGATGTATCGTGTTCAAGATGCTCTGTTCTCTTGTGAAAGTTAATTATATTTTATCTGTTGTTTCGTTTACAAAAGCAGTTAAATTTATAAAACAAGAAAGGAAATTGTGTATGATATTCTCGCGAGTTGTACAAAAATTTTTAAATGTTTCTACATTTAATATATCGAAATATTAATATGATTATCGCATTATAATATCTCTTTTTATGTTATAATGTAACATAATAATGTAACATAAAAAAGTAGTATCATTTATCATTGCGCTTTAATTTTAATTTTTTTTTACATATTATAATATAAATCAATTTTTCCCAGGGAGAGAATTTCTCGATTATTTCACATGTTTTTTTTTTAAAGATAATTTGTCTAAAAATAAAAAGCGCAAAAAATTTTGTTGCATCGACATAATCAGCGCAAACATAATGCCAATGTAATAATTTTCACAAATGGCGCGATATTATAAAACGTTGTAATATCTTTGCCACATGGCATTTACAAAATCTTCTCTTGTCACAATATAAAATTAAATATTACGGTAAAAACTCACATATAATTAAAAAGACACATAATTAGTTTCTCTCTCGATATTTTTCCTGCCATCACACGACCCCCTTAAGCGGCCAATAAAAATCGCCTGTCTCCTACCACCAGTGCCACCGTCCGACCTTTCAAATGCAACGCGTATTAAAAGCGCGAGCGGTGCGCATGAAAAAGTATAAACGAAAAGCGCAACAATACCAAAAAAGCGTTATAACTATTGCGCCGCGTAATGCTGGACTCTGCATGAAAGAGTCCATCGTTCCGTTCCGGCAAATACTCCGCGCGACTTAAATTGCGTCACGGTCCTTCCCAAGCTATCCCGTGAACATTTAATTCCATTCGCGAACCACCCTCCGCGCACCGTCCCTCCGTCAGCCCTTCCTGTCTCCCGGCTTGCATCAGCACCAAGTCCGTATGTCGCGAATCGAAGTACAAAGAAGCAATAGTAGAAATAAGATAATTGCTATTACAATCGCAATTTCATCCAGGACGACGGAACCTTGGTGGTAAAGGGACGAGGCGGGGTGGAGCGCGAGAGGAGAGCGGAACGAGGGTAGGGGGCGGAGAAGGACGACTGCCGCAGAGAGCTGAACTACAAAGTACGTTAATGTCGTGCTCACACCCCCGTGCACCCCCAGCGCCATTCCGATGCCGCAGACAGTTTGTTGTCGAAGCTTCGGGGATTACACAAATGAGGTTGTTCAGCGGGAGAAATGTACATTCCGCTACAAAGCCGGTCCGCGCGCGCCACGTCCGTGTGCCACGCACGGAATTAAAAACCGGGGTGGAAGAGCGAAGGTGAAAAGTGCCGCTCTCTGCCGCGCGATCGCCCCGGCCCCCGGCCCCCGCGCCGCGGACAATATTTTCTTTGCTGAAAGCCGGCGCGCCGTAGAATGGATTTTCATCGGCGCGGCGTTTGAGCCCTTCAAGAACGGAATTCGTTTTTATCGGATACGCGCGCTCTCGCATCGCGTCGGAATATCGCCGTGCAGCGACCGGTGTAGTTTTTAAAAATAGCATCCTTCGACCTCGATCGTCGCCGTCAGCGGCTTGAACGTATTGCAGACGCGTTGACGCGCGTCAGTAAATCTCTAACACGATACGTCGGGACACGTCGCCGCGAATCGCTCGCCTTTTGCCTCTCTCTCTCTCTCTCTTTCTCTCTCTCGCATCGCGTCGTCAGCTTTAAATGTCTCGGAGAAAAACCGATTATTTCCCTCCACGATGACACTTTTTATTAATTAATTTTATTGATAGTCGCAAACTATTATTAATATTGTCTATTCAATTTTATTTTTCTTATCGAGATTCCACCACGTATAATTATCATTCTTGAAAAATTAATTTACATCACTTTTAACTTATTCAAATGTTACATTAAAATTGAATAAAATATACGATTTTAAAACTAAGGATCTCATAATTCATATTAGTAATATTTGATTAAATGAGGAACTCTATAATGCATTATACAGAAATGCATAAAGGATTGCATATGTGTTTTTAAAAAGAAAGTATCTATATTTACCCTCGCTTGTAACCTTGTCAAATGTTTCTATCTATATTTATAAATAATATTTTTTGCTAACATTTGACTCCATTTGCAATTGATTATTATTGAAAACTAATTAAGGATATATTCTATCAAAAATAAATTGTAATCATGCAAAGATACGTATTGCATTATTGTAATTTATATGTTGGTACTGTTGAGAAATTCCGCGCTTACAAATATCGCGTGCATTAACACTTTCAAAACGAAGAGCTTCGAGAGCTTAACATTTTTTGTCTCGTCTAATCTAATCTTTCGCAAATAGTAGCGAAATTCTCGGTAAAGTTAGTCTGTGTTTCAGGAAGGAACAGGACGGCAGCCGAGCGCGATAGTGACGTCGGCGGAAACTAGTTAGGTCGGAGGCCGGCGCAAGTCCAAGGGGGTTGTAACGGAGGCGGCTCTCGTGCCAGCGCACCATAGGGACCGGGGATAGTAATTGTATACGTACTGGGAGAATGGCAAGGTAAACAAAACTATGTAAGATTGCCCCATTAATATACATATCTCTTGGTTCAGCCGGGCCGTGAGAGAGCCAACCGTCTCTCTGAGCCACCGCCGATGGGGTGGGTAGTCTTGGCCTTAGACTTTGGGGTTAGGCCCGCTCGAGAGCAAGTAGGGTACACAATGGATATTGAGACCATAATTTACGGCTGATTGTTAGCCCCGCGATCTATGGATTCCTGCGTCCCGCCGCGCACCACCGTGCGCCTTCTAACAACTCTCGCTTCCATGTCGAATTTGTATTAGGCCCGTAATAAGTACGTGGTACGTGTGCAACGGGCGGAAGCGGAGGCATTAGAGGAATCCCGCGGGAGCGATCGGTATGGGTATATGAAAGACGCCGCGGGATCGTAACGCCCATCATCCCGCGGATTTTCTATGTTAACCCTTTCGTTGGATGAAAAATATATGGAATAAACTATTAATATATAATAGCATCGTATATCTTGTCGGTAAATATTATATTTCGCTGCGCGATACGATTCATAAGACATTAAGAACCGATATATATGTATATAGTTCCTGGGAGATAATTCATATAGTCGGTATCATCAATTTCTATTAGATGCTATACAATTCGATACGGATTAAATAATCTTGCATCCGCTTTCGCAAATCAGATTAGACATATTGCATCCTGTCTTCAAACGTGACGCAATTCAAAATGCCAAGTTTCTCCTCAGAGAAGCAGAAAAAACTATTTTTTAACTGATAGAAAATTATTGACTAATTATTATTAACTAATATCAAGTGATATCAAATAATAAGTTTTTCTCTCTTTTTGGGGAAACTTAAAATTTTGAGTTGTGTCATTTTTGAAGACAAAGTGCGATATGTCTAGAGAAAAGTTTCTTCGAGTAAAAAAAATTTGTTTGAATCAAAAAAATGTGTGCATTGCTATACGGTTAAAGAAAAGTTTCTTTGATTTGAAGACATTTTTTAGTCGTTCCTTTTATCAGAATTATGTAAAGAAACAGTTTGGTTCTACAATGCAAATCTTTTTTAAATAAAAAAATAAAAAAAAAATTTTTTAATCAGATCAATTAAATTATTTCTTGCATTTCCGTCAGTACTTTCTTTGAATTAAAAAAATTATTGTTTAAATTGAACAAATAATTTATTTACTTAAAAAACAGCTAATAACGTTTTTTAAAAGCAAATAAATTTTTATTTTTACTTTAACTTAAAAAAACTGAGTTAACGAAACGATTTCGTCAATTTAAACTTGTAATTTTTTTATAACTTCTTTGGATCTTTTCTAAATAGTCTACGTTGAGTACGCCTACAGGCAATAAATAATGATAAATCAGCCAATAAATCTAATATTAGTAAAATCAGATAATATGTACGAAATTAATTATTCGTATGAAGCGAATCTAAGCGAGTAAACGTAATTGGTCGGAGTTCGAGGAGGAGCGTTTCCGCGCGAGGTCAGTTACTCCGTGCTTACTCAACTGGCTTGCAACAAGAAGGACGGTTATAAATTAATTACGAGGGTCAAATTCGCAACTGGGTGCCGTTCCGTGGGCTGGATTGGAGGGGGCGAATGTCTTACTAGTTTCACCGGTAGCTCGAGGGACCGTGTAAGGAGGAGACGATGTTTGGTCTTCCTTACAAGGGGCCGACGACCAACCAGCCGACCAACCTGCCTGCCACTTACCGAAGGATAATAACGTAGTAATCCCGCCATGAGACACGGATGAAGTCCTTAATAACCCCATAAACTCAAGATATATCTTGCATATCAATATAGCAGAGAGCAAGCATGCCGCTACAATACATACATCCCGCGTTATCTCTCGTTAATTAAACAAACGATTCACGTCAAATTCTCTCGCAATCGAAAGATATCGCAGCAGCGTTAAAAGCGTTATTTAAGCCATTAATTACAGCCGGTTAAGTGGTAAATGCTTTCGTCAATATTCCATTCGGAATTAATCACGAAATGGATAATTAGGCAAATTTTTAATATTTCTCCTTTATGCATATGTAAATCGGAGAGCTTGACGTTTGATATTTTGTTACAAGTACTATCAAGCTAACAAACCGTTGCATATAGATTTGTAATTTAGTTATGAAATTCATCGAATAAATATGCATAGAAATAAATATATATGGCTCGGCGCATAAAATTTATACGTCGGGCTGTTAAAAGTTCGGGATGATCAAAATCTGTTTTCTGCGCATCTACGATATCGAGGACAACGAGAGCGATCGATAATTAATAAGTCGATTGTCGGCACGGGGCGGTATTTCATATCTGAGGGCGAGAGCGCGCGTTACATTTTTCCGCATTCTCGCGAACGAAACTATCGGGGAAAAATGATACGGCGATTCCGGGAAAAATCGCAGCCCGCGGCGCGCGCCGCGCCGCTTGTCAATTTTGCACCTTTCAATTCGATTTGGAAAGTATCGCGGGGGAAATAGTATCGAAATATCGTTTATACGTCTCTCTAAATCAGGCACTTCGTATCGGGCTTGTTGAGGTCGGTTGCATTCCTATCGCGCTATGCAACGTAACATGAATTTGCAGGAATTCACGATATAATCACAAATTAATTACGACGGCTTTATTGAAGTTCGCGGCGATTTTTGAAAATTTCCGGAAATTACGGAAGGCCGATCTGAAATTGGAATTCGCGATGCGCATGCTGCCCGCTGCAAATTTGTGTAAGTAACGCGATATGTAGTTCATTTAACGTAAAGTGCAAATCCATCTGAAAAAGAGGCCCGCTCGCGAAACATCGCTCGCTACCGAATTTCTGGCATAATGCGAATAAATGGGAAAGAAGAAAATGGAAAACGCAAATGCGGTCTATTTAAATAAGAAATCCCATCGCGTCGGAGGCGATCGAAATCGGAGGCGAAAGAAAATGAGATATGAAATAGTGCGCGAGTGAGATTTATTATACATATGTACCGCATAAACAGCCGTGGGCTTGTAAAATAAAACACAAGCTGCATTATTTCAGGTCATAATAAAAATATCTCTTCGCAGATATATGCAGCTATCATCGCAGCGACAGATTTTCCCCAGGGACAGTTTCCACACGTCTGTCAAGACGCGGCAAAAAGTGAGGTCGATCGACTGCGCCGAGGGCTGCTGTAGCAAGCTGTTTTCCCGGCCGATGGCGGACAGATGACGGCGGAGCGGAGGAGCTTAACAAATGGTCATTCGGTCGTTGCCACGAAACGCACCTACTTGAGATGCGGAGGATCTATGGCCGCCATTTCTCACCGGCGCTTTGCGGCCGGAGCAATACCCTAAGCGGGCCGCGCGTAAGAACTGTTGAGACACCCGTGAAGGACTTCCTGAGCAGGTTGATCACCGTCACGTGGCTTCCGAGGTTTCCGTCTTACCGAAATACTATGGCGAAACACAAGCGAGGGTTTGATAAAGTAATGCACTGTAACGACGAAGAAACTCCAAGCCCCAGGGAAACCGTTACTCATCGCTTTACGCGCGGAATGAAGAACGTACCGATCCTCTATTAAATTATTGTATTTATTTATCATGTTTGATATTTAGAAATACAGATTAAATAGCTGAGTCAATATGTAAGTATTACCGCTCAAAAGTATTTGCCTTCGTCATCTTTTTTAATTAAATGATGAAAATTTTGAAGAAGAGTAAATTTCTACCTTCCTTCCTTCTTCTGAATATCGAATTCAATAATAATTGAATTTGATGATTTAAAATTTTACATTCTACATATATAAAGAGAACATATATAGAAAAAGATTAGTATCAAATCAACAATTTATTGTTCCATATATAAAATCTTCTTAGAATCTATAACTGTCTTAAACAGACATAATTTATTTACGTAAAGAAACTTTGGTTTTTCATGTAAATTCTTTCAAGGTTTTATATTTTTACTTATATATGAAACAATAAATTGTTGATTTGATAAATTCTAATTTTTTTTCTGTAGTAAAATTAGAACGGAATTTAGACATATAAAAGAGATATAACTTGGAGGGTAAATACTTTTCAGTAGTAGCATTACTGACTAAAGATAATTTCTGACGTGCTAAGATGTGCAGTAATTTCTTCATTTTCGCGATTGCCTTTCGAAACGATATTATCCAAGACAAGCAATTCTATTTCTCAATTCTGTTATTTGGCGCGTTTCTCCTTTTCTTTGTTACGTGTACTAAATAAAGCAGGAGTGATGTTGCTAGAGAAACGATGAGCTTAGCAGTGGAAGTGGATTTATAGACGTACAGTTATGCGGCGCAAGCTGTCAAACGATCATCCCCCGACAGTTTGGGGTTTACTGGGACATCGGGCGTAAACTGCCCTCGGGGACCTTGTTAGTTCAATTCGCCTGAACGCCGCCCTCCCCCACCATCCTTTTTCTCTCTCTCTCTTCAATCTCCGAAAAAAATCCGCGGTCCCTTCCATCGCTACCCTCCCCGTCTTTCCTCCGCCACCTGGCCGCGCGCAGCGAGACGAGAGCGGTACGTTTACGTTACCGCTTATTATGTTGTTCCGGAAAAGAGGATTATTGCGATATGCCCGCCGTCGAAAAACAGCACAAAATGCTTCCGGCTATTGCGAGTTCGCGTTTAAATCGTTGAACCTTTGTGTATACAACGTATGGTGTTTATTGTTTAACGTTTCGCGCGCGTTAAAGAAGGTGCCGCGTTGCTCGCCCGCTTTGTTGGCGTTAAAGTTTTCTCGTTTCTTCTTCTTTTGTAAAGTCAGCAAGAGAAAACGTAAAGATAGGATGCAAAGACGGCACATGTGAAAGAAATCAAATAAAAATTCCTACAAGTAGAAAAAAATTGAAACGGATTGAAAATGAAAAAAAATTGAATCACTTACGTGTTCCATACGAGAGATAAACAATGAATGTTGGATAATTAAACATAAAAAATTTCTTTTTACGATTTATACTGTGCTTTACTATTTATTATAATTATGTAATGATTAGTGGAAAACAAATGATACTCATTGAAGTTGAAAGGATCTAGTCTCACAGCAAATAAAAGTTGGTTTTTAATTAATATAGATTTGGTTATCGAATATCATCGTAGAAATTACATATTCGTTCGGTGATAAATATTTCAAACAAATAAAAAATGCTCGCATATCTCATTTTTCGAAATATATTTGAGAGAGTCGGAATAAACAAATATTTATTTACTGCGACTAAATTTTCGAATAGATTCACATCCGGCCAAAGCATTTTCGCTTCGATGTATATTATAAACGAGTAAATATTGGCGCCGGGAATAAGCCCCGAAAAAAGCATAATCTCTGTAACGATAAAATTGAGGGAAAAATTTCCCAATTTTTCCGGTAAAATATAACCCCCTCGTAACTCCCTTTTATATGTGACACAGTCACATAACACGGTGGGCAGAAGCGACATTGCTATCAGCAATTTCGCGTAAACTCGCCTCTGTAAATAAAGATATTTATTCGGATTTATTAAGAAATATTTAATGACGCTTGTGCAAGTTTTCATCAAATTTTTATTAATGCACACCGTTTATTATAAAATTTACTTAAATAAAATGTTGTTTACAATTATATAATTTCGTTTATTAATGAAAATGATTTTAATAAATATGATATGTGGATACAATTTTAATGTCTGCTACTTGAATGTGTGCATTGACTTTTCTACTTATTTATAATCATATTTTCGATATATTTTATTGTTGTGTTTACCGTTACATTTTGCAAAAAATATAAATGTATATTTTACAAGAAATGTAATGATTATTTTTATTAATTACATGCGTACTTGTACGCGCATCATTCGTTATTTCGTATAACGATAATGTAATTTCTAAAAAACATGGTGGCCGTTTAAACAATATTTTATTACACATCTACACTTATTATACGTTTAATAAAATTTATTAAGAAAATAATAACCTGCATGTACTTCACGCGTATAGGGAAGATCAAGCCTATTTGGCAAATACAATTGGCGCGTACGTTTGTAACATGCCCGATCAAAGTGGGTAGTGGTAACAGCAGAAATCAGCCTTTGAAAGCACTCGCTGATATTCGACAGCCGAGCGCGGGGCTTGGAACAGCGGGAGAGGATAAAGAGAGTGACAATGAGAGGGGTGGTGGTAGACGATCGAACGAAACCGCTGGTCAGAGTATTGTCAAGGTATTGTCCTGCCCCGCTTCCGAAATAATCGTCAAGCCGACCTAATGGGGCATGAAGTCCCGATATCAAAATAACTCATCCGTGTCCGGCACGTGGTCAAACGCGTCGGAATTTTCTCTCCGCGCTTTTCCACGCCACCAGAAAGCTCCGGGCGTTAAAAATAGCGGTATGAAAAACTCCTTTCTGCGTCTATTGTCCAACCGCCGAGATAGACCCCCCGCGGAAAAATCTTCGGTCCGGAATGATAGCACGCCAAATCAGACTGTCGCCGAGTTTTGACATTCTCAGCCTCCGCGTGAAAACGCTTCATGTTTTTACCCCTATTAAGGTAGCCCACCAGCGCAAAATATTTTAAAATTAATTTTGCGCTGGTGGGAGGGTTAGCTTAATAGAGGTGGTAAATGGTGCTTATTTCGACGAGGCGTGCGTAAAAATTTCAGCTATCTCTCTACATTTATTTTTGTTTTCTCTTTTTCATCGCTGACGCGGAATAAGAGAAGCGTAGCGACGTTTCAAAAACTGTGAAGAAATTTTAAAACTCACCGGACCGATGCGCAGCAGCGAAGTTGTAATATAGTTACATTAATCTGTAAAGTGCATATAAATCCAAATTATAATAGCGCCTAAAATAGTAGTCGTGACATTTACCTTAATTCTAAAAGTGAGAAAGAAATTGTTAACTTGACTAAATTTTTTTAATTGAATAAATTTTTTCAACTTAATTATCTATGTATTTAAAAATTTTTTCAGCAAGTTTAAGCATTTATATATTTAACTTAAATACATAAATACTCGAAAGAAAGAAATCAATCAAGTTGACAACTTTTTTCTGAGTACTGGTAATGTATAATGTATAATGTATTCACTCACCACAGGGTTGTTCCGCCGTTGCCCGATGCCCCCGGGTCTCTGCCTCCTCTCAGGTCCCGTCGTCATTGCACAACACAACACTCGCGAGAAATTAATTACGATCGCGCGCTAATTATCAAAGCAACGCGCGACACTTTGTTGACGGCACTACGGCGAAGCGACATCACCACGTAGCAAAAGAGACGCACGACCGCGTGAGGTTATGATTCAGAATACGAAGGCGTAGATCGATATCCCGATCCGTCGGAACATCCGCATGTCGCACACGAAATCTCGTAAATAGCGGCGCGTACAAACGAAATGCGTTCAACATCGATGATAGCTCGCGAGCTGGTGCGCGATGCGGTTAGCTGGACCGAGCTCGCAGTTATTCGCGGGGTTATCTTAACCTTTACGCCGCGCCGTTCTGCAACTACAAGACCGCGCGCGTACGAACGGCACGAACGTTGGAACGGACGGACCTCGCGACGAGAGATGCTCGCCTTTGCCAACTTCACGCCATTACGTCATACCGCGAGAGAGCGAGAGAAAGATAAAAAGATCTAACTCGCGCGTCTCAGGACGACGGCTATTTCGTACGAATATTCACGGCACTGATGTACGATGCACACGAAAACGCTGTATGTATGCACATGTAAGGAAAATCGGGAGCGAAACGTCGCAAAGCGAATACGACGCCGTCGCGGTCTCCACCGCTCGCGTCGCCGCCCGGCGCACAGCGAAGAGTCAACACACGCGTCTCGGGACGATCGTCACCTTACACAACATAAACATTCGACCCGTACGTACCGCGAGGTAAACACGCAGCGAGACCGGAGCGCGCGCGGCTCGCGCCCGCCGAAGTGCGTTGCGTAGTATTGATAGCCGTCACTGACACGTCGACTGCTGGCCCGTCGACTGCGACCCGTCGCTCGTCGCCCGTCGTCGATCTCCGAAACACGCATATCGCGACGGCTTCTCGTCGCACGATTGTCACACGTGTGTCGGAATCGAGAATCAAGCTTCCGCGGATCTACCTACCGCGATGAAAACGAAACCGATCGGCCGCACGTCCGCCCGCCGCCGGCCGCGATGCTTCATTACTAGACACTAGAGCAGCGCCGCGCTTCGCCGAATCGACACCGAACGATTCCGCAACGTCACGAATCTACGATCGGTAACGAGCACTTTCCAGGAAGAAATTTTTTCCTATGTATTTTTATATTCTTGCTTATGAAACAATGAATTGTTGATTTAATACTAAATTTTTTCTGTGTATAGATAAATAGTAGAGTCAGATGATACGATCGTACAGTAAAAGTTCGAAACGAACAGCAGAGTTAACGTAAACCGAGAAGCAGCGTGCTCGTTGAAGGTGTGTACGTACATTTTTTACCTAGAAAAAAATTTCTTCGCGGAAAGTGTACTTGTTACCGATCGTAGATTCGTGACGTTCGGTGTCAATTAGGCGGAGCGCGGCGCTGCTCCTGTAGTGAAGCATCGCCGGCCGGCGGCGAGCGGACGTGCGGCCGATCGGCTTCGTTTTCATCGCGGTAGGTAGATCCGGAAAGGAAAGCTTGATTCTCGATTTCGACACACGTGTGACCATCGTGCGACCAGTAGGCCTCGCGATATGCGTCTTTCGACGACCGACGGGGAGCGACGGGCCAGCGCAGTCGACAGCCCGACGGGTCAGCAGTCGACGGGCCAGCGGCGGCGACCGTCTATGCTACGCACAACGCATTTCGGCGAACGCGACCCGCGCGCGCTCCGGTCTCGCTGCGTGTTTACCTCGGTACGTACGAGTCCAATGTTTATGTTGCGTGAGGTGACGATCGTCCTGAGACGTATGTTGACTCCGCTGTGCGCCGGGCGACACGAGTGGAGACCGCGATGGCGTCGTGTTTGCTTGCGACCGACGTTTCGCGTTCGATTTTCCTTCCATGTACAGCGTTTTCGTGCTCATCGTAAGTACATCAGCACCGTGGATATTCGTACGAAATAGCCATCGCCCTGAGACGCGTACGTTAGATCTTTCTCTCGCTCTCTCGCGGTATGGCGTGAAGTTGGCAAAGGCTAACCTCTCTCGCCGCGAGTTTCGTCCGTCGCAACGTTCGTGTCGTTCATACGCTCGCATTCTTGCAAAACGATGCGACGCGGCGTAAAGGTTAAGATAACCCCGCGAATAACTGCGAGCTCGGTCCAGCCAACGCATCGCGCACCAGCTCGCGTGCTATCATCGATGTTGAACGCATTCCGTTTGTACGCGCCGCTACTTACGAGTTTTCGTGTGCGACATGCGGATGTTCCGACGGATCGGGATATCGATCTACGCTTTCGTATCTGAATCATAACCTCGCGCGATCGTGCGTTCCTTTCGCTACGTGGTGATGTCGCTTCGCCGTAGTGCCGTCAACGAAGTGTCGCGCGTTACTTTGATAATTAGCGCGCGATCGTAATTAATTTCTCGCGAGTGTTGTGTTGTGCAATGACGACGAGACCTGAGAGGAGGCAGAGGCCCGGAGGCATCGGGCAACGGCGGAACAACCCTGTGGTGAGTGAAAACATTATACATTACCAGTACTCAGAAAAAAGTTGTCAACTTGATTGATTTCTTTCTTTCGAGTATTTATGTATTTAGGTTAAATATATAAACGCTTAAAGTTGCTCAAGAAATTTTTAAATAATTAAATTGAAGAAGTTTATTTAATTAAAAAAATTTAGTCAAGTTAACAATTTTTTTCTCACTGCGTTACTTTCAGAATTAATTTAAATGTCACAACTATTATTTTGGACGCTTTATAGTTTAGATTTATGTGCACTTTACAGATTAATGTAGCTGTTGCAACTCCGCTGCTGCGCATCGGTTAGGTATAAAATTTCTTCCCAGTTTTTGAAACATTGCTACGATTCTCTCATTCCGCGTCAGCGATAAAAAAAAACAAAGATGAATGGAGAGACAGAGTTAAAATTTTTACGCACGGCTCGTTCAAATAAACATCATTTGTCACCTCTATTAAGCTAGTTTCCCCACAAGCGTAAAATTAATTTCAAAATATTTTAAAATGTTAATTTAATAGTAAATTCCAAAATTAAGCTCAAAGAAGTGCTTGGCAGAAAAGTAGAAAAAAATTGAGCGTTAATATTAATCCAGTTCCACCCAATTTTTTTTTTATTTTCTGCCAAACAGTTTGAGCATCTAATTTCGATCTTTAGCAACAAATTAGTATCAAATTAGCACTTAATTTTAAAATATGTTAAAAGTAATTTTGCTTTGGCGAGGGTGAGGGACTAGCTTAATAGGAGTCATATTTTTCAATATCGCACTTTCAGATTTTTATGTGAACAAAAAAATTTTAATTATTATTAATTACTAAAACTGTTATATATACTTTTGCTTTTTTATAAATATGTGTTAAAAATAATCACGTATAGTGATGAGATAAAAAGAATCGTATCTTTTTAATATTAAAATGGATATCGTTTTTATTATAAAATAAACTATTTAATATTGTCATAATTATTGATATATTAAACAGTTTTGTCAAATGTATTGTCGTTAATCTAAACCAAAAATAACATAATATAATTAATAATTACTATAAAAACTATCTCTAGCAAAACTATCAAATATGAGGAAGGTCGTTGTGCTTTCGAATGTCTGTGCAACTAACCTTTCCAAGAAAAATGTTATATATGAACTATTGAAAATATACAGCTGGGTGTGCTGGTAATTTCTTCGATTTCCCGGAACACGTGGCAGGAACGCTAAAAAATTGATCATACCGTACATGCTCAAGACCATACACATCTTTAACGAATGCAGGGTGTATAGGCCGAAAGTAGTTACGCGACGCATCAAATACAAAGTTACATTTCTAAAGTTGCACGAGCAACTCCGCTAAATTGCTACAATGTGTCCTTCCGCGCGTACGTAGATCGCGTTTACCGAGGCTTCGTCGTACTTTTCAACACACAATGCACACAACTCACGTTACAATGCGTCTAAATTATTGATTACGGAATAACCCAGAATGAGACGTAATCTAAATTCGTAATCGCTCGGTAGTCCAGTGCCGTCGTGCGTCGGCATAAAAAAAGATAGTTGTAATATGCCACGAGTGCGCCGCTCGAGTCTTTGTCATTAAAAAAACCGACCATAGAATAATATCGAAAAATTATCCGCTTCTCCTCACGTAATTCACGTAATTCGATTAATACGTCAGAAATTTCTCATGTCAGAAGTCAACGTACTCGGTAAATGCCCGTATATCGGGCACGCATGTTTAATGTGGATCAAGTAGGAAATATCATCTGTATATGTGTATGTCGACGTAAGACGGATTGACGTTACGAATTAATGAACGTTAAATGCATCACCGTGAAGTGCAACAGTTTAATCGAATTTAATATCTGCGTCCGCATGAATTTCTTATATAAATTAGAGCGAGACGTAATCTTTCTTCAACTTAAAAATTATACAATAGAAAACTATGTCTTTCGAAATATCTATTCAATTTTTATTGATCTATTATCAATTATTTTCTTAAAATATAACGCGCGAAATATCGTGCCATATTTCGACCGAGCATCATGAATAATTAGACTACTGCATGCCCGACGATCGAAATGTGCAAGGGAAATGTAGCAGCGGCACAGGTCGTGCGAAAATTCGACTTGAAATATAATTGCAGTGTTGCAGACTGCATGCGAAATCGAAGCCCGTTATCGAAAGCCCTTTCCTGAGCGGGGCGCGATCGATCGCGAGCGGCCTCGAAATCGCGCTTACGTAACGGGTATCGGAAAGTCGAAATTACCCTAAATAGCAACAGTGTTGGTGGCGCGTATCGGACGAGCGGAGGGTATCTACCGCCGATAGCTGTGGCTGTGGCGGTGGCGGTGGCGCGACGAGGGGTGAGGGGGACGCGCTCCAGGGGGTGGCGGCCACCTCCTCGCAACCGGCAACTCGAAAGTAGGAACCAACGACTATGGGTGAAGCTAAGTCTGTCCGTGTAATGGGGCATCGGCACGCGATTTCTCCGACCACCCTTCCCCCCCCTCTCTCTCTCTCTCTTTCTCTCTACGCTGCACCCCTCGCGATTCTAACTTTCAACTTTGCTCACGGCTCCCCCTGAGCCCCGCCGGCCATCCCCATCGGTGCGCCTCATCCCCCCGCGTGGCAGGGTGTTGCGCTGTGACTTATCGGCTCTAATTATTCGCCGGCAAGAAAGCGGGCAGGCCGACGATCAGACCTACCACCCTCGTAAAGTAGCTTTTCTCCGACGCATCGCGCGCACCTTCCTACAGCCGTTACGTGCTATTTATTCGCGGCTCGCTGCACCGGCTCGTGTGCGTGATTGTTGTATACTGTTGTACACCGCCGCGAGCGGCCGCCGATCGTCCGAATACGCCTCTCGGAATGATTAAAGTCGCTTCGTCGTCAGCTACTTTATCCATCTATCATTGTTTGCCGGGGGAAACGTTTCAACCTATTAACCTGACACCACGAATAATTCGACGTTACGAAAGAATTTTTACCAGACCGGTATAATTTTTATTACACAGAAATGATATCCATATTTCCTCAATGTATAATAGCTTAACATTTTTGTATTCTTAAGAAAAATCTTACACGGAAATAATCAGTTACCTGAAGTATCTAAAAATATAGAAAGATACAGATCTGAAAATAATTCTTTGTTGGACTATCAAAATAATTATATAAATGCCGAAATTGGTTGCTGGAACAATGGTGCTTTCAGCACCATTAGTATATCACGTTTAAGCGCGCTATATAATTAAGTTGATGGTCCAACAAAATTATTAAAATTTCGGTTTTGTATCTAGCTAAATTTGTAACAACAAAACAAGTATCAATAAAAAATGATGAAATTATTCACTGTGCTAATAACGTCCAATTCGGATACTGTTGTATCGATTTAGTACTTTATTATTTTATTTCTGGCATATTACATGATTGTTTGCGGGATGGTGAAGGTAACGAGCGCGACTTTTTCATAAGCGATTTTGAAGCCGCAAATAGCCTGTTTCCGGATCTTATATTTAGCTCGCAACTTGATCGATGTTTACACGCCCGGCGAAGACTTAATTTGTTCCGAAAGTTTTACTGGGGGGGGGAGGGAGTATTTAGCTAAAAAAACTATAAAACACCGATGGCGTGATAAATTTCTGAGTCACGGAAAGGAATTCTAATTCTAGCCCGTACATCTTGACCCGATTCAACGGCGATTCTCTTAAGTGGTATACGCGAAGATCGGAGACACAGATCAGCGAGAGAACTGGGTAAAATCGTTACGCTAGAACCGGTCCCGACCAAGCAGGTTCAATTCAACACACCGACACGTGGAATTAATAATGTAAGCACTAAGCTATATCAGTGCTCAATCCTTGCAGAGAAGGTACCAACGTACAGTGCATATATGAGCACAGATACACTCTATCGTGAATCTACAAACAGATGTTGACGGAATATCGACGATCAAATCAGAATCTCTAACGAAGATGTGGCAACTTAAAGAAACGCAAATTCCCAAATTATTAAGTATTACATCAATATCAAAGAACGCGATAAAAATATGTGACGTTAACAAAGTTCTACAGATTTTATATTTGTATTGCTCCGATTCACATTTCACGAATGCAATTTATCTTATTTCCAGAGCAGCAAGATTCATTTATTATGTGTTCGGGCGAACGATTTCAAGATTAATTCATACGTTAGACGACAAAAATAACATCACTGACGGATAAAAAAACAAACCAAATAGGGAAAATTAAGTTTCAAATAAAATATGACACGGAAAATAGTCGCAAACTTAAATACATGAATGTTGTATTTACAGGATAGAGTCGAGAAAATAAATGGATTGGCTAGATTTTTTTTAAATACATTCTCTCATTAAAAGCGTAGTTATTAGTTTGGAAATAAATACTTGTGGGAAAAAAATATCTTTCTCCCGCCTCAAAAATAAATCGTGCGTTTCATCGAGAGTTTATCCAGCCCATTCTATTGGACTAGCTTTTTTTATTTTTACGTTTGTAATAAATACGATTACTCTTTTTTTTATCTATCAGTGGTAATATATACAAAAAAGATGTGTACCTGTGATGGAAAATCACAAGTTCGCTGTATTTTGTTTTTTTATTTTTTTTGTCTGTAATTTATTCCTCTTATTAATACTTAATTATTAATCTAGTTATCGCCTACTAAAATAGCACAAGAACAAAGTCGCTATTTCCATTCCAAAATATTTATCTAAATATTATAAAAAGATTTCTACTGCCCGGTGCGCACGTGTGAGCACCAACGATTCAAAGATTTAGAGAGATAGGACCACCCTCTGTCTAAATAGCTCGCTTTGGTGTGATAATTTTTCAATTTGGCTTCATGCGTTATTGAAATTTTGTCTTTGTGAAAACTCGCCGACAACGTCAGCAGCCTTTTTTGATGAGGAGTCTGAATGGCCGTCGCGTCGTACAAAACAATGCTAACCCAGTGTAAGCGACCTCTCTAGCCTGCATCGTGTCTATCATCGCGTTCTTACTCCCTATCCAGGAGTAAGAAGAGTCGTAGTGTGTAAGCAACGCACAACGTGTTGTGTGTGCTACCATGTTTTTTACATCAGCCAGACGATACTCGAGTCGCGAGGTAAAAGAGGACGTCCGTGTTAATCGTCAGTACGTGCGCGCTACGCACACGCGGAACTGTTTGCGGAAGTTGCAAGTTTCTCCTCAGCTGCTGCTATCCTCCCGCTTACTTATGATCCTCTGTGACTTCATGATGCCGCCGAATCTCTACCACAGTCAAATAATTTCATCTTTTTATTCGCGGTTATTTGCTCATACATCGTTGACATTCATTGACAGTGGATCAAAGAGTATTATATGTTTCGTCAAGTATTACTTTTACCTCTCTATGATTATAAGATTTGAAATAATTGATTAAAATTGGATTAACAATCATAATATTTAACGTTAACGATAATTCTCGATTTAAAAGTAGTGGAAAGTTTATATTAAAAGTTACCGAGTAATTAGCACAAAATTCAACACATTGTTTAAAATAAAAGAGATTGTACGTACAATACTGAATTCTGATGTCACTGTTTATTTTACACATTACACGCAGAGAAAGAATCTTCTTTGAATCAAAAAATATTCGTTTGACTGAAAGAAATTTGTGCATTGCTAATACGGTTAAAGAAAAATTTCTTCGATTTAAAGAAATTTTTTGGTTGTTTCTTTTATTAGAATTAAAAAAATATTTGGTTGTGCAGCAAATTTTTTTTTAATAAAAGAAATATATTTTTAACTCTTAACCACATTGGTGGGGTACAAACGTATCTCTCATAATTTCGCGTGGTATAATTGTAGCCTAAATCATAATTATTTCTTAACTTGCTTCTCTAAAATTTAAATGACAAAGACAGAGAAGCACAATGTTTATAATAAAAGTCGTTTGTTGTATTTCTTTCCATTTTTCTTCATACTGAAAAAATTCACAAAGTTAGGCTTCGTTTTGGCCAGAGTGATTATTAAGATTTAAAACCAGAGCAAATAAATTATTTCTTATATTTCTGTTAATACTGTTTTGAATTAAATAATTATTTTAATTAAATAATTTGAGTATGTATTTACTTTTAAAATGGCTAATAACATCATTTCTCGAAAACAAACAAATTTTTATCTTCCGCAAAGATATTTTCACGTCAGCTTAAAAAAACCGAGTTAAAGAAATGATTTCATAAATTTAAACAATTTTTCTCTGGGCATGTGTTATCATTTGCCATAATGCATCCATCTCTGATAAACTTTGATCTTTCAAAAAAACTGTAATATACCTTTGCAAAATATCACGCGGATGTCATCTTTCCTCTTATTCTCCCTTTTTCGCTCTTTCGAATTTTTCCGTAATTTTTACGTACAATTTTTACGACGCGATAGCTTATAAAGCGACTGCATCAAAAAATGTACCGATGATCATCCGCGCAGTTTGCTGCATTACGTCAACGTACGACTCGTACACTGACGTGGAGAACGCATCACGATTGTTTGCAACTCGGCCGGCCTGTCGAGCTTACACTGTGTTTAATATATAACGATTGTATATATACACAGAATGGACGGAGAGTGGCGATATAGACGGAGATGAATGGGGTAAAGAGGCGGAGGGTTGACGTTGAATACGGCAAAGGAGGACGGGAGCGAGGTGGAAAGCTTACACGTACGAGAAGGGAGAGGAGAAAGGTTACGGGGACGAGAGAGGGTGGGCGCGCGAGGGCGGGAACCACCAGTCGTTTGTCGTCCGATAGATAAACAACGTCGTTATTGTAAATGCATTGGAACAACACGCTGCGGGGCTTCATTGGCGGCTTTTCTTCGCGATGCGAAGCGGCGGCGCGCGCCCCGTCGTTGTTTACGAGATCGATAGTCCGATCGTTAGGAGATCGATTTTATCGTATCGCCTCTCGAGACGGGGAGAAACAATCGTTGTAACGCATCGGCGTTGTACTACAGCTCTGCGCTTATTCCTGCTATCTCTCTCTTTTCGTCCCTCTCTATCTCTCCCTCCCCCCTCTCTCTCTCTCTCTCTCTCTCTTCCTTTTTTCTTTTTCGGTATGCGAAGAATCGGCCGCTGTCCATCTCTCTCTCCGATCAGCCCCGGCGTCGTCCAACGTCGTTCATGCGCTCACGCTCACCCTTTCACCCTCATCCCTCCTTCCCCTTTCGACCCCGCCGTCACCCCCGCTCCCTCCCTCCCTCACTCTCGGGGGATGATGGACTTGCACGGCGAACGACGTAGAACAGAGAATAACAAGGCAGGTCACGCGATACAGGCGCGGATGCAACGAAATTACACACCGATCTCTCTGTCTCTCGCGCAATCGTACGCCCGTATGAAATATTTGTTCCGATATAATGTAATACTGATTCGCGAATATTCCGCTGTTTTTTTCCATTTTACGCGGGGGAGGCCGATGGCGCGCGGGGCGAATGTTAGGACATCGATCTGTAAATCGGGCTCGCGCGGCGGTCGTCACCGGTGGCGTTCTCCGTGTGCGTGGATTTTCGTCCTGGACGACAGCAGCGCGGCAGTTTCCGGCGACGGAGTTTCATCCGGGAAAATTTCCAAAGATACGTACTCGTCACAATTCGTCGTCGCCGGCGCGGCGTAAGTCACCCGCGGGTGGGCTCGAGCCGAGCCGAGCCGAGCCGATATTTATCGGGGACGAACGGGTACGCGATATGCGCGCGCGGACTTTCATTTGACTGTAATAACATGTCGCGCGCACGAGACGGAGTGTTTGCAAGGGGGTAATTCGGGATGCAAATTAATGCGCGTAATGGCGATAATACGGCCGGCGGAGTTGCGCGCTTTTTCGCGACGGGTTCGCCGCCGCCGCCGCCGCCGCAGCCACGCTGGTGAAACGTAACGCCGCCGATAGGAGGAAAAATCTGATCCCGAGAGTACTTCTTGGGTGCACCGCTGCCCACTGCCCGCTGCCGCCGCCGACCGCGCCAAGTATATACATGCATTTGCATACCCATTGAGATTTTCGTATTGTTTGCGCGGATAATGATGGATCTTCGTTGTTGATTACACGCTAATGATTCTTTATTAAGCAGCCTGCGCGCCGTGTTTCTGGGAATGATAAGGAAATTGCTGGGAAATACAGATTCCTGAGATAGCGGATAATCGCGGATATTAGATTCGCTCGTGGCAAAATCTCTTTCTTTAAAATAACGATAAGCAGGCGAGGCAAGGCCGCCGCAGGCGATATAAACACGGTCGAACAATTGGGGCAACGCAATAATTTTCAATGGCAGCGAATCGGCAAACTCGTTGAGTCAATTGAATCATAAATGGTACTGCCAAACCGTACTACGAACCGTAAATAACTCGTATAGCTCCGCGCGCTATTGCCTTAAATTTCTTGCTCACCGTTGCTCAACGCGCCGTGGAACCTTGAGGCTCATTTAAACCGTTCCTTTTTTTTCGTACGTCCCGAGAAATCGCTTCGGCCGAGCGATCGTTTCCTCGAGTTCTCGACCGCATTTAAGCGCTGCTATGACGGACTGTACGGTGACCATGAGAGCTCGACGCCCGCTGTTTGTTCCTCGCTTTATCTCGAACGTAAACATCGCTTGGAATATATAGGAGACGGTGTTAGGAGCGACGAAGATGCACGGTACGAGCGAATGCGTGCACCTCGCCGCGTGGAGGGGAAGAACGACGAAGGCGGCGGCGGCGGCGGCAACGACGACGACGACGACGACGACGACTACAACTACGACTACGACTACGACGACGACGACGACGACGACGACGACGACGACGACGAAGACGAAGACGACGACAACGACAACGTCGGCGACGGCGACGGCGACAGCCGGAGCACGCAAGGACCTAGCCGGAGGAAAAAAGAGAAACGAAAATAGAAGGACGGACACACATGCTGCTGGACGGACGGACGGACACTGGATAAACAAGGGGCAATAGAGATAAACAGAGAATATTACGAGAAATATGCGCAAACACGAAACTCTCGTTCCTCCTCTCGCGCTCGCCTCCTCGCTCCCACACACGTACAGACACACGCACACACGCACACCACGCACGCACGCACGCACGCACGCACGCACGCACGCACGCACACACGCACACACTACCGGCGCGGCGGCGCGTCCGTCGTCCTCTTTCCGCTCGCTTTCGTTTGTTTGGCCGCGTGTTTGCCCCCCGCCGCCCGTCCGCGCCGCTCATTTGCAACCTACTTTTTTAAGCACTCGCGTTGCCCCCTCGCGTTGCGCTCTCCCCTCGCGGCCGTCATCCCCATTGCTCACGCGCTCCATCGTCGCATTGCTGCTTAATTTATGCCTCGCCGATGTTTCGTTCAGGATTTTCTCGCTCGCCGAGGAACGCGCACTTTTGTACGCCGTGCGAAGCTTCTCTCGATCATTTGGCCCGTAAAGTTTTTTGGAGTGCATTCGGTACCGCGGGAAAATGATTGAATATCTACATAAGAGATTTGTTTCCCAAGTAATTCAACCTTTCATTTCAAATGTACAATATGTGGCTGACGATGAGAGAGTGAGAGTCCAAAAGTTCGCTGTTAACTCTTAAATACTACTGACATTGAGTGGTATTTATTTAGAATATAGTTAAATAATATTTATTTACAATTTAGCGTGATCTTCACTGATAAAATATTTGCAATCTTTGCAAGTACAAGTAACCTAATTATTAATTTAAAAGGAAAGAAAGAATTGATAAAGTGTTTCAATAAACTGATAATTACACTGACTAACAGTAATCAGAGAAGTTTATTGAAACATTTTTTTCTTAAGAAAATAAAAAGAAGCACGCTATTAAATTCAACCCACGAACTGTGCATGTCGAACTAACACATGATAGTATTGTAGGATAATAATAAGAGAGAGAGAGCTACAGCCTTTTTTAAACAAGTTCTCATTTTTTATAAATTTTTTTTATCATTACTGCTATAAAAATCTTTTTTAATTTAAAAACCAATCACATATTCTTGACAGCACTACAATGTTGTACATACGTGGAAAAAACTAATTCTCCACATAATAAATCATTGTAGTTTCACAAGCGCGATGTGTCATTTCTTAATGTATTCCAAGTGTTTGTCGTGTAATGCATTTCAATTACAAAACCTAGCCTATCTTTAAAAGAACTACATGTGTAGTTTTAGTCGCATACATGACTCATCGTAAATAGTTGCCATGTAGAGATAATTTTTCCAAGTTTAAACTAACGTAATGCCTGCAAAATTGAATTGCACGAAGAGTTGCACAGATGCAACATTAATTTATTGAACATGGACGTGCGGTGTAATTTTCAATGATGCGGCAACACGGGCGCTTTTGTGACGTTGAAGAAAATTGACTCCATGTAATGTTGCGACGTAGACGATATTTTTCAGTCGATGACGTACTTTGCAAATTTACATACGCAAACAAGTTGCGCCAATACAAATAGGCAGAAGCAAATAGCGAAGCCGCACTAACGAAACTTTTATGAGCGAGCTAATTGTTGGAACGTTACACGTGACTGCGACTCGACGAATTTGCTACAAAGCATTACCGTTAAATTATAGCATGTCGGTGTCGAATAATTTTATTATACATAGATATTGTAATTATTCTATTAAATTTTAAAATGAGTTTATAACGAAAAATTAGTAACGCATCAACTTATTAATAGTTTCACGAGAAAATTGTAATCTCAAAAACGATAAATAAATGCAGAATTATACAGAACAATTTATATATTAAAATATTGTTTTTTAATTGTAACAGGTATCATTTTTCGAGACATTTCTATAAAATGATTATTAATTTCAACTTGTTTAATTCTTGTAATTAATAGTATTTCGTATCACATTTCTCATTATTACTGGATTGAAATTTGCATAGAATATTAAATTTTACTGCATTTTACAATTTACTATTTTTTTTAATTTATCTTGAATCAAAAGTTATATTCATTCGATTATGTTATTAAATAAATTGCATTGTGCGAGAAATTCATTTAACATCAGAGAAAATAAATATTAAAGCAGGATCATATTTCTTTCTGTAATGGAACAACATCGTTCTGATCAATTTACACAATACTTCACTTTGCTACAAGTACTTCATAATTTTGCGTGCACGGTTGAAGTAGTGATAAAATTAGGTCAATAACGAGGACGTGGAAGGACTTGCCGCTGAACGGAAAATTAATACGCAGAATCTTCAATTAGTAAACGCTTACTCATCCGCCCCCGCGTTCGCCCCAGCCAATGCTGATTTTATTACAGCGCCGTTTATTCCGGCGAATTTAAAAGATACAAACACCATTTGTCATAATGTCCGCGCTGTCGCTTATTTTTCTCAATTCTTTACGCCGGTTGATTGATCGATTAATCTTGCCTTGTCAATCTTCCGGTGCGTAAGTCCTTGCGGAGTGCTTGCGCAATCGTCATATCGGTAACAACATACTGAAGACTATATCAGACCTATATCAAGCGTCCACGATCTTACGCAATTGATCAAAGAATTGATCAAAAACCGCTAAAGCATTATAATAAAAATACATTGTCATACTACAAATTATTCTGTATCTTTGTCTATCTTTCTTGCTTCTGACAGGACGATTTGTCATTTTGTATTTATTATAAAAAATGTCGTTAATAATATATAAATTTAATAACGTATAAGGAATGCGTGCTAATCTTTTAGCACACTAAAAAACATTTGTTGAACATTATTTAACAAGTCAAAAATAATTATTCGAATGTATCTCGTTTCACGATTAAACTGTTTCAACTGTTGTAATAATAAACCTTGCGCGCGCGATTTGCAATTCTATCTAATCATCGCGACTGACTTAAATCATCCCCCTTCGAAATATTCGCAATAACCTCAGACAAAAAAATGTTGCGGCGCGTATCAATCGCCGGACGCTCGATTATCCGAGCACAGCCGAAGGTGTCCAAAAAATTCGCAGTGTCCATCCCAGTTCTCTCGGACTACCGATATAGGGACGAGACACGAAAGGGAATGAATGCAGACGGGACAGGTAAGGTATTTGACGGTCTATGGTGCCTGGGGTACGTCGAGGGCAGACTATATAATTTCCCTTGAGGGAGATCGGGATGGGCGATACGGGGGTGGGCCGGAGGGGCCAGCGAAAAAGAGGGACGGGTGAAGGGGAGAGGGGAGGGGGCGAGGGAGATCGGCGTGTTTTCCAGGTGGGGAGGTAGTGCCGCGCTCATCCGCGAGCCCATCAACGCAACCATCCTCCGACAATCGATTATTATCTTTCCAATTTGCATAGCAACCGAGCTCTTGTTCAAATCTGCACCCCCTGTTTCGACCCCTTTGGCAACCCCTTGCAAATCCTGCCCCGGCCGCCAGCGTGACTCCTCGTCAGGCACTTCGTATCGTTTCTGTTACGCTGTCGGCTTTTTTCCGTCCCGGGCATTCACGTTCAATCTCCTTGCCGAGGATGAGGCTCGGGGGGGGATAACTTGAGGGTGCTCTCGAAATCGCGAGGCGGCCCTTGCCCCGTTTCGCACGCGGGATGCTCATTTTTTTTTTGCCGTGATCCCAAATTTTAATCTAACGTCTTGTTACGAGTGAAGATTTTTCATTAGGGCACTGAGTGCGTTTGTCAGATGTGACGTTCGCAACGATATGAAAGTGTAACATCAGCACATATAAATACATCTAAATGTACGTTTGTAAATGAAGAGAAATGATTCCAGCGTACCAAACATCTCATCCACAGACGTTTAAATAAAACTGCATACATTTAATAAAGCAAAATAGACTTTGCCTTGGACACAAATAAATTTACTGTACATACACCGCACGAATCAATATTAATGTGACATTTTATATATCAAATTTTTTTAAAATTTGCATTATTGATTCTTGAGCCCGTACATAGTGACACATGGCATTTCTTCCTTCCAATTTCTTATTCCTTCATTGTCAGTCAAACCTATCTGATATTTAACGCCATGCAATTACGCTAATTTAAATATTCACGGTATTCCTCACACGATCGCATTTTTCTTAAACTTTCATGAATTCGTAACATGTGTCTTACGACGACGACGTGTCTCAAATATAATGAATATTTACTTTTTGACATTTATTCAATTACATTTCAACCGCGTTACGTTATATTTTAAAAGCATTATAACACATTATTGATCAATTATATTCATTATTTATTTATTATAAAGTTGCAATAAATAATAGGATGCATAATTAAAAATAAAACGAGAAGATTACCATGATGTAAGTTTCACAATCTTTATTCTTTATAGTTATACTATACTAAGCTTTATTATATTATGTTATATTATATAAAAAGTTTCTTTGAATGAAAAAAATTTTTTTAAATAAAATTTGTGTGTTGCTATACGGTTAGAGAAAAGTTTTTTTGATATTAGAATTAAAGAAATAGTCCGAGTGTATAAAACAAATCTTTTTTTAAAATAAAATAAATATTTTTAAAATCAGTTTAATTAAATTATTTCGTACATTTTATCAGTACTTTCTTCGAATTAAAAAATTATTATATTTATTTAAATTAAACAAATAACATATTATTTTAAAAAATGTTGATAATGTCATTTCTTGAAATCAAATAAATTTTTATTTTCCTCAAAAGTATTTTTATTTCAACTTAGAAAATCAAGTTAAAGAAACGATTTCATCAATTTAAATATAACTTTTCTCTGGGTGTATATTAAATATTATAAATAAATTCAACAAAAATTTCTTAATTTTAATATAAATATTCCAGATATTGCGTTCCCTTCGTTATTGCAAAATGTTCAATATGAGATAAGAAAACGAATAGAAAATACACATTTCTCTACGTCAAAGAAATCAAAACTTATATTTGTCATTAGTTCTCTCGACAATCGACATATCAATTAAATATAAATTTACAATTTCGCTCCTGGATTCCATCAACGTTTATCCGGCATCCTATGCTCAATGTTAAATTACATTTCCCGTTTATTCCGGAATTTGCGGACTGTATCTCCATATTAAATAATACGATACCGAAAGCTGCCACGCAATTGAATATGTTAGCTGAATTCAAGCGTCTGATCGTCGTCCGGATCAAAAATATGCGTGGCCAGATACCAGCCCTAATAGACTTTCCGTGTCGGCGATAAGATTAAAAATGAAAACGACGCGTATTTCTGTCAGTCGGCCACCCGGTCGATTTCGTTCGACAACTGCGCGAATCAACGCTGATGCCGTCATTATTGACAGCTACCTGTATCAAGAAATTCATTAAAACGCTGATACTCGACTAAAAGTCACATCGATCGCTCGACATATGTGACACACGAATCTTGTTCGATATAATCGTGTTTGTGAGGATTGAATTTAGCACGTTGAGATTAGCTTATATGGAAATATTCTCTGCATACAATAATATTTTCCGCGCCAATCGTTGAGAAATAAATTATAATAATTCAGTTTTCTTACATTACATTTTTATTTGTATTGATAAATACTATAGGATGTATAATACACGCGAGACATCGCTTTCTTAGCAACCGCATCGACTTTTCAACTGTCTTTCTTTCTTTCAACGACTTTGAGAATAGACGAGGCACGTCGTCGGGTGGTCCAGAGGGTTGGAACCCCTCCTTTATAAAATCTTTGACGCGTCGCCGAGCGAGGCACCGCCACGACAGTCATTAATAACTTTTAGGTGGCAGATTTTGCGCGTATTAATCCACCATATTATACCACGAGACTGTGCAGGAGTCATCCCCCTTTCGGTGCCATCGCTTGTTGGTTCCCGCTTTGCACCCCCTGCAGGGGAGGGCAACCAAATAGCTGAGTCGACGTCTCCTTAATGAAAAATCCGAATCCGTAGCGCGCCTTTTCTTTTGCCCAACGCGCCCGACAAATTCTCGTCGATCCAACGGCGAATCCCTTACTAATAATGACCGGCCAAATCTCATTGAAAAAAAAGTCTGAAATTTTATTCATACACTCTTATACACATGTACTCTTGCGAAATAGCAAAATTTTAATAAATTTTCAAGCGTGAAGAATAATGTTTAATAAAAGATATATTCATAAAATATAATGAATTATAATGTTAATATCTTTATATAACGTTTGCAAAACCAATATGATTATTTCTCAACAGTTTATTTCTGGTACAAGATAGGATCAATAATCCATGTTAATGTAATAAAAGCTTTCGAATTCTATCTTGTTATATTTTAATACCTATCTATTAAATAAAAATTTATCTATTAAATCAAATTTGTAAAAACCAATGAAATTAAAGCAAATCTATAATTGCTAAGATGCAATTAATAAATTTTTTATTTAACATGTAATTGATTTTTATTATTACACAATAATATAATTTTATAAAATATTAGTATCATTATCGTGTAATAATTTTAGAAATATTAATTACATTTTAACAATTTTGCATTTTGTTATTTTTTAAATTACCTAAAATGAGTCGGTGGCCTCTCATTAACAGGCAATACCTCAAACCCTTCTTCCGTCGTAAGATCCGGAGTTCATCGACTCCGCCACATTCTCCCTTCATCGGGCTGACAATAAGACACCGGGTGACATCCATATCCACTACGAAATCACCCCCGACTTTTCTCATTTCTGTTTGCTGGAATGGCCAAACGGCCGTAATGTGCTCGCGTGGCAAATTAACAAACGCCCGAGGAATAAACTGACTCTGTTCCTCTTTCGCCATCAGCCTCTCCGCCCCTTCCGCTATACACACCGACACGTGCTTTCTGCTTCCTTTCTCTCTCATGTACACATTCTTTCTCCTTCTCGCTCTTTTTCTCTTCCTCATTGTGTGTCAAGGAGATATATTCGAGTCGCTCTTGAAGGTGTATTCTCTCTTTCTCCCTCCCTCCCTCCCTTCCTCTCTCTCTCTCTCTCTCTCTCTCTCTCTGAGCAAATTTCATGTACAATTAGAAGGCTTTTGTAGAAGCTAAACTGCTAATAGTCCCCGAAAAGGGGCTCGCGCCCTTCCGCCACCCACGTCTCGCCTCTTCGCCACCGTGCACCTCATTTCGCGTGACAGTCGTTCTCCCCATCGCCATCCTTCTTCACCGCGCCGCGCTCCCCGCGCGCGTGTACCTTGGGTTCTTCAACCCTTCAGGAAACTCGCGTTAACCCATCCTCTCAGCTCGTGTCATCTCGTAGAACGTACCCGCCAATTCACTTCTAGGAGGCAAGACGTCCCTCCCGGTCCCCCGATCTCACCCCGGTTCGAGGTGAGAGAATTCGGCGATAACGGGAGCGGCGCCACGAGACTTATTGTGGATTATAAACTAGGATTGTTTTCATTAAACACGGCGTTTCTCGGTACCCCTTGCGCAACCCTTTTTGGCGTGTGTACCGTATTGACTATCAGCGAGACTAGGAGTTGAAGCATGTTTCCACCTTAAAAGCGTAAACATGTTTCCACTTTAACCTAACGCTACATGGAGCCACGTGTGCGGATAAATCTCGCGGATCTTGATTATTTAATCGAGTGCGCGAGGTGCCAAGAATATTGCGAATATCGCGTCGCAATTGGCGGATTTCTAGCGGAAATTGCCACGTAATCGAGTGATCAAATTAAACTGCCGTTTCCTTTATAAGAAGTATCTACGATTTATTTTGTATAGGAAATTTTTTTTTAAGAAAGTGCAAAAAACGATTATATAAATACAAAGTTACCACGAATGTAAGAAATAAGCGCGGTATATTAGCGAATTTATGGGCGATATTGTATATTATACGCTGAGGCTATATCGTTTCGTTATATAATTTTCTAAAGTATTTAACTTGCTGTCCTCCTAAATTAATTTCATATTACGAAAGTGTCGTGACTGAAATTATAGAAGTTGCAATGCACTCGTTGACGGCCACTTAATCGAGTGTGACGCGTGGAGACCGCTTTCCAGCGCGATAAAGAGCATGCGGTTGCACGTGGATTATGCTAATTGGAATCTAAGGTCTCGTGCTTGCGTCGTAAATATCTCACTTCTAATTATGTATTTAGATGCTCTAAGGGAACGGGGGCCTGAGGAGATTCAGAAAATTTAAACTGCCTCGTACGTTGTATTATCAATAAATTACGATGTAATTCTGCTAAAAGTACTCGTGTAAATCGTTTACCCCTTTATCTTTAGAGATCTCTAATCTTTATTATTTTCTTAAATTACTCTACGTAACGCATCTATCTTTGTGCAAAAGTAAACTGTGTGTGTGTGTGAGAGAGAACATGAAAAATAAATTTATGAGGAAAAGGACGACGCTAACGACGCTCCACCTTTCAAGTAGATTCTGGAAGGAAAAGTGGAAGAAAGGACTCTTTGTTATGTCTCCTTTTTTAATTCGGGATGGTTTCCGACACGGTGCAGATATACGACCAACGGCCTTTTTTTACCGTCGAGGGAGGCTATTATCGCGCATGACTTCTAGTCTTGCAAGTATTTGCAGGAAATCAAGTACAAATAATAGTCACGCAATATACTCTTAAGTCTCTTCTCCTAAAAAATCAGCTTTTCGTGCAATCTAACTGTTTAGAAAAAAAATTTTCAATTCTTTTCACTCTCTTTCTCTAAGTACATACACGTATGTATGTAAATTTTATTGCAAATTTTGTTATACACCGAGAGAAAGGACTTTGCTAATTCAACAAATGCCTAGTACCTATAACGAATATTTGTACATATAGTGACAACAAATGTAACCATGTTATCACTATATCTACAAATTTTGTTGAATTAACAAAGTCTTTTCTTTTAGTGTGTATATGCACTATATTTTCTAATGTATAATATATACAAATAAACACTACAGTTTAATACAATTTAAACATCAAGTGTTTGTTAATTTTAATTAAAACAAAATAAATTTGCAAATCTAGAAATTTTCCTTTCAAAAATAGCACTTTTGAAAGAAAAAGGTTAATATTAAATTTATTGCACAACACAAAATAAAATATTGTTTTTATTTTTTTACTGCTAGTTGAAATTATTTCGAAGACTAATTGGATGTAATTGCATTTTTACAATTATATCCAATTAGAAATAGTTTCAACTAGCAGTAAAAAATAAAGGCAACATTTTATTTTCTATTGTGCAATAAATTTAATACTGACTTTTTCCTACGTAAATTATCCAAGCACTAAATGTCTAAATTGTCTGAAAGATAAGGATATACGCGAAATATTTTAAGCGCAATTAATCAGGTGAGAATAATATCTTATGGCTATAATACACGTGCCAATTAAGGCATTCCAAGCGTAGTGTAACAGTCATATTCGCGTCGCTGAACGCAGCAAAGACGTAGCGAGCTAAAAGTAGGAGCTAAAGAGAGGACGTGACGATAACTGGGCTAATGTGCAATAATGAACACGGTTGCTTATCAAATGGCCCTGACGGTTCTCTTCCTGCTGCCCGTGTAACTTACGACCGCGTCTTTCATGAACCGCGAAATGCGATTGTAACGCGAGTAATAATGCGCGGCAACATCCGACCATTCCGCGATGTTTCGCAATTCGCGTGAAACGAGGAGTGCAAACCTTACGATGCTAAAGTTCATCCGCTAGTTTAGATATCCCCATAAACTCGAAATATTCCCAACATGTAATTTACATTATTTTACAAAGAAAACGAGGAACAAATCGTTTGATATCTCTTACTGATACTAAATTCAAAAATATTTTAATCGTAATAAAATAGATGTTTCACTTAAAACATGTTAAAATAGCAACAAAAAAGATAGAAAATAAGATAATAATAAGTGTCTTTGCCTAATTTGAAATCGTATGTTGTTTAAAACTATTTAAGCAATTAAATCTATTTCGCGAATTAAGACAAAGTAGCTGAGTTTCCGATATTCTGAAATACTTTACTATAAATATGTAGCTTATTTTCGAAAATAAAATAAAAACAACAAAACTTGGAAGAGAGAAATAAGTATACTATAAATAAATTCTTTCTTAATCTCGGAAAATTTGTATTATTTTAGACCCGTTAATATATGAAACTACAATAAAAATACTTTCAAAGATTAAAATAAAATGCAAAATATATTTTATGCTCCTGAAAAATTATTCCATTATAATAAATGTATAACTTCTGCTCTCTCATATCTTTTAATATACATCTACATGTATATAATTTTTCCCCTTTATTTACTCAAGTCAATAAATATTATTAATTTTCTAAACATTAATCTTATGTATCTACGTAATTTAGTTAAAAAACTTTAACATGAAAGCTATACAGAAATAATATACATATAAAATAATATACACAATTGTTAAAATTCTTTATTCAAGTTTAATACAGCACGCGATCACTCGCGGATTAATAACTCAACTCACTTTTTTAATCTCGTTCTGCGTATTCTCCAAGATTGGAAATAGAGATCATTAAATAATAATCAATCAACAACTTGTAAACCGCGTAATTGTAGAGGAAAAAAAATCCGATCGGGAGACGAAACTTTTTGGGGTCAATCAGTCGCCCGTGTTGCGCCTTGAAAATATGCATCGTATCAATTATCGGTACCCGCACGGTCGACGACGTATTTTCGCGCATTGCGCACCTAAGAGTGTACACCTTGACATATAGTATGTACGGGGATATATAGTATGCATATGGAGCTCTTCGTGCTAAGAATAGGCAGCATACAGACGGTCGGATATAGCTAGGACTTTGCGCCTATAAGCGAGCAGGTCATTGGCATTAGGGGTTGGAAGGGTGTGCATTTGCGCGATGCGCGCATTCGTACGCGATTCAGTCCACAGTGCCGATCTGCTTTCGATCGAGCGGCTGCATCGCTCAGTGTCAAAGTTCAAACTCGGAGCAATTTAGGTTGCACCCAGCGCTATAAGGATTCATTAGATTAATCGATGGTTTTTAAGATTGTTCCGTGCAGGGACACCGAAAAGGCAAGCAAGTGCGATTAATTAATTTATACGCAAATTAAATAGAAATCTGATTACTTTCTCTTTGACTTGCTAATTTGCCGAATGTCAGATTAAACATATATGGCGCAATAATATTTAATGTTTCCATTTGATACAAAGTAATGGAGCGATAAGAAAATTACCGTTTTCATATTTTTTTTCATAATTCAGTTCTGTCCAGTGAAGTTTTCCGTCAAGGTAAAAGAATTCGAACGATTTTGTGAAATATATACCTTCTCTTATTCTACGCCATGTACTCGATACGCGTCAACGCGTACTTCATACCCTTTTAATGACCAACCTGCCTATTATAGAATACAGTTAATATTCTATTTTCTAAGTTTTCAATCGCGAGGCATGCGAGGCGCAGCTTATACCCGTCTACGCTGAAACAACCGCCCCCTCGATTAAAAACGACGCGGTGCACTTTCGCGAAGTGACGCCCGCTGACTTCGATCGGATCGCTGATTTCAATTTAATGGCCCGTCACTCCGGCTCTTTGCCCCGTTAATTTTTCCGATATCGGCGATCGGCGCGCGCGGTCCTGTTTGTTCTTTCTGTTTTCCGTACGCGTGCCCGCGCCGCGCCGCGCCGAGCCGCGACGCCATTCATGCATCCCCGCGAAACTTTCGTCTGTTTATATCCACATAAATTCTCACACCAGCCGCGCGATACTCCCTCCCCCTCCCTCCCTCCATCATCTTCCTCCCTCCCTCCCTCTCCGTTATATATCGACTCATCGATCCACTTTATCAGCCTCTTCCTAACCGCGATATTTCCCACGACCAATCACCTGGGAACTTTCGCTGCCAGGCTCCCGCACTTTTTTATTTCGCTACCGCATCGCTTCCGCCGCGGAATCGGAGAGAGCGAAATGCAGGCCGCGTGCCACGGCGTTACACTATAATCAGTATGATACAATCGCGGCATCGACTAACATCGGCATCGCCGTGCATAAGATAGCCGGTATTTATAGTCGCTTACGTTCTATGCGGACTTGGTTATTACCCGGATGAACTATTTATCTCTCTTACATTTAAAAGATACAATCGCTGTTTGTATAACTTGAATATAATCTAATATTATTTACTCAATTATACTGCACTGTAGCGGATATTACCTACTATTTACAAACGCTGTTTAAGAATTTTTTATACACGTGTGACACGAATATTTGCCATATTTTTTCTTCGATAATGCATTGAAGATAATCCTATATGTAATTACACGATCCTACATGTATTAATGTCGTTTTGTATCAAATATAATATAATATAAAATGTCACTTTTAAATTGCGTAATACAAGTATTTTTAATTGAATATCTAAATATTTAACGCTTTTCGATGAAAGAGTTGTAAAAAATGTACAATCATGTCGCGATGTCGTAGCAACAACAAATCAACGCTCTCTCATACAAATGCTGTGACTGATGAATACATAACGGAACTAGCAGCGTGCCTAATGCAGGAACCAAACGTACTGATGTAGGTTTATGATATCAAGCAATGCTGCGTTTACGATCGATACAAGTGCTCGTATCGTATCGGAGTTAGAATGGTTTAGAGAGCATGACTAAATACTGACGAACGTGAACTAATGTCGCCTTTGTTTTGATCGCCCCTTTCAACATTGCAAGAACACATACTCTTACAATCTATATTACTGCTGAAAGCGATCTCTTTAACAGATCAGAGAAATTTTTTAATCCTATTGTATCTTTAGACAATATATTAAATATTTTCTCAAAGAAATTTACAAAAGAGAGAAATAAATGCTTGTTTTCATTATGCGTGAAGAATTCAGTTAAGTGATATGAATTTTATTTTTTGCTATTGTTAGTCAGTCGATCGTTTCGTAAAAGCCTTCAATAGCAAATTATCAGGGGTCAGGAGAATAACTGTTACGATTTACTTAAAATAAAAGATATAAAATAGATTCCACAGAATCTTATTTAAAATATTAGATAAGAAATAGGTCAATAGACTATTTAAAACAATAAATATCAAATAACCACTTCATTTTAAATACATATGTTTAATAATGTTATTTTAAATAAATTAAAAACGATTGACTTCTGCAAATTATAAATTTAAACCGTGTCATCTTACGAAAAAAATGCATTACTCTTAATGCTCCACATAGAAAAAAAGGTAGCAAGAGTATTGTTAAAATCACGCTTCCGTGAAAATAAAAAAAAAAGTAATACAGTCGCATGCGTTTCAATGTGAATTTTTTTTTATACATGTAGGGAAATTATCGACGGCTCGCCAAATATTAAAAGGCCCCCATTATTATCGTTGGCGGTTGATATGTTACACATCAGACACATGTATGCGTTACATAACTTGATGGCAAAACGCCAGTAATGCAAGGAATTCATCACCGGTACGATAGGTATGTAGAATACGATATTGCGGATTAAATACAGCTACGATTTACAATAAAGCCAGCGTGCACTCTCGTTGATACAATATTTTTATGCATTTACATTACGTGGAATATTACCGATAAACGATCGCGTTACACCATTAAAAATGTGATTCTTTTACAAAGTCATACTCTTTTATCTAAATTCTAATTCTTATATTCTCGAGATTTTTATAGTTCTACAAGATTCATGATTGCTAAAATTTCCTAAACTTGTGTAATGTATTATATAACAATGTTCTACATTTTTAAGACTTTTTGGACTGTCAGAAATTTTAATGATTTTCAAGATAGTCACTTTCAAGACATTAAATACTGATTACATCTACATTGAAAAAACAGTTTCTTTCATTCAAATTATTTTTTTGACTTAAATAAATACTAGTATAAAATAATTTATTTTTAAACTTAGAATTTGGAAAATATTTTTTTAATCAAGGAAATGATATAAAAATATTTGTTTTTTTTTTAATAAAGCATAATAATTAATTATTTACTACAACACACATTGGCATCAGCAATACATTTTTCGTTAAGACTATTTCGTATGGATATGTAGAATGGCAAGGCCGACTGACTATTGATATACGACTAAAATAATTATGACAGCAGTGATGGTGTAACATTCTAAGTGCTAGGAGAGAAGAACGAAGGATCTCGAGTTCAAATCTCAGCAGGCTCAATTTTCTCATCATCTAGATTTATGTTGCTATCTTTCTACAGTTATTTAACGAATGGTCATATTATCTTAGTTCATATAACTTATTAATTGTTCTTACTATAATTACTTTATAATACAGTTGACACGCTACTTGTCTTCAAATTTGTAGTTGCTGATACGACTTTTTTCTATGAGTACGTACATCCATTAATTGTACAATTTTCCGCGTAATGTGTGGATATTTAAAAAACTGCTTATTCATTGACGACTCGATCGTTAATTTGACGTTCAGTTAATGCCGTCTCGATCTTATCGAGTATCCCAAGCCCAAGTTTGGTTTAAGAAGCAACCGTAAAACCGGTGTATCGCGTCACCGATCGCCGATGCTGAGGTAACGTTGGCGCGCACGTGGGCGGTTGACCTTAACGTGAATGCAAACGCGGGGATATCGGTGCTGAAAGGGAAGAGCCCGGGACAGGCGAGAAGGTGCGAGACCATAAAATACCGCTGTCGGCCGGCCGGCGCGTTATCGAGGCACGCAATGCTATGGATTACGAGAAAATACGCGAGCGTGCGTCGACGTGCAACGCTTAGAGCGTTGTACGCGCTCCATCCATTTTCTCTTCTTCCCCCCTCGTCACTCTTCCGTCTTCTCTGCTCGTCTCACAAATTCTCGTCTCACAAATTCGTATCGCTCGCTCGCGTATCCGACGGTCCCTCAAGACTCTCTCGGCGGACTTGGAAGCGCAATATTTGCCGTCGGGAAATTTGCATGCTACTCCTTGCGCGAAGTTAACGCCTACCGCGCGATATAAACGTACGAAGTGCTCGAGAGAGAACCGCGTCGTTTCCGCGCGATAGTCGCGGGACATTGTAATGAATGGGACAACCGCGGGAAACGCGCAGAATGAACGGAATGGCTACTTGTCGCTCGAGATCATTTGCGTTTCTTCAGGATGAACGAGGATTCGTTGCGAGAAACAAGGCGTCATAAACTTTTTTGTTACATAAATTAACAATGCGTGCGCTGAGAGAAAAAATATCATCGTAAAACAAAAAAATTTATTTATTCAGTAGATAAATAATAATTTATTTTACAGTCAAGTGAAACATTTCTTAATTGAAATATTTATGTAAATAAAATGAAGAAATCAATTTTAATCGAGCCATTTTTTTCTCGCAGTTTTAGAAAATATTTACTATTAAACTGTTTTTATATTTAAGATAATCAAAGTTTTTAATCTAAGAAAATAATTTGATTAAGTTTAATAATATTATTAGCTTATTTGTTAAGTCATTATTTAAATGTAAAAATACAAAATTATAACTTACGGTAATGTATCTATTTACTTAAAAGTAAATTTTTACTGGAATTGAATAAACAAATGCTTGTATCCAATTATATGGTTTAAAAAAAAACGTATTTTTTTTATTTAAAAAAATTTTTCTTTAGTGTAATAGTTTGCAGATTGTTGGAAATGTATTATTATTATTCGCATTTTAATCAAGTATCTAACGATTTCCGCGCGTGTAATATCTTTCCTTCTAACTTTATGTTAAACATTTCGTGTCTTTTTATTATTACCTCACCTTCGCTTATCTGGCCTTCTCGTTTCTTTAAGACTACTAAATTTCTTATGCGCGATACGTTCCGCATGTAAATACTTTTAACGAGGGACAGTTATGCACTCCTTCCCACGTATAAATATACACATAATGCATTCAGATTGATTGAAATTTTAAACTGAATTATTACTGGTGCACAAAGCTAGCCGGCATGACGTAACAATTTTCGCAAAATAGATACGTAACGATAAGGATAACAGAATAGAGAAATACCCATGCGGAGGGAACTCGTAACAAATGTTGAGCGCTGGTAAGCCTAGTTTAAATACCGTTATCGGTTCGTACCATTGGGCATAACTGTTTTCCCCGCTGACATACCTCGTATCTCCCGTATTTAATTCCATTAGCTATCCAGCAAGCAAATGTATTTTATGTGTATGTAATGTTCCTAATATATGTACATTATTAGCAATCTCTGAAACAACTGTATGCGTACGCTGTATCCTAAGAAGCCTGCTCACGAGGTAGATAAGGTAATGAAAAGTAACAGAACTATCTAGCAAAGCTGCATTTATAAAGGCGCGTACAAGGAGGAAACGCGTCGCGATTCGGAAAAATTCATTATAGAAATTCTCTTTCCCTGTAAACGTTATCAAATATTTTATCAAGCGCTTTATCTGCGTAAAGTTTAACCAACGAAACGAAAAACTGAAATTAACACTGATCGAATAATATTGCGGTAAGTCACGCACGCAACTTAATAAATTAAGCATGCAACTTTGATCGAACTGCAATAATATATCCGCGTATCACAACGGTTGCATAAGTTGTTGATCAATTCGTATTACCGCTACTTTATTTGTTAGATACGTATCTTCCCTGCCGTGATCTTACATGCGCACGCGGACTGAGAAAAGATAATACAAGTATTAAATATATATACGCGAAGAAGGCTCGCGGCAGGTGCGCGGCTTGACTTGAAATACGATTATCAGTGCAACGCTGGGCATTCGACGGTGCTCGCACGTACACGCACGAGCACGTATGCGTGCGTGCTTTACACGTCGCCGTCGTCGCGAGAGTCGCGACATACACGCTAGAAAATACGATTCATTACACGGGCATTCGCGCGCGAGTTTCGTCCAAGTTGCACATGTGCTACGAATAATAAACAATGGCCGGCAGCGGAGATTGCGTGTCCCATGTGCGCGACCCCACGACAGCCCTTGCCTTCTCTCTATGCAGAAAGCACCGACGATTATCGATATGACATGTGGCGCGGCGATTTCCATGCACGACTAACTTCTTACTTGCAGACTTTTCTCTTTTTTTCTCTGTCTCTCTCTCTCTCTCTCTCTCTCTTTATTTTTTTCTTGTGTTATTTCGATTAACGTTGAGCTTACACATCGATGTTAACTTTTTGTTACAAGTCATGACTTCAGCCTGTATAGAAAGTAATGATAAGTTGCAATCGTTCATCTAGTTGAACGGTCATCCGTTTGGAAATTGCAACGTTCGCGAGTCTATGTCTTTCGTTTCGATAGCTGAAGATTAATGCATGAGTCGTTGCGTCAATCTCCCGTATGAATTGAATGAATATATTTGAAACGATGTGTACAATTAGGGGACTGTCTAGTAATAAAGGCTTACATAAAAATAGCCTGACCATAAGAATATGATCATTAATGTACATGATCATTAATAAAAGAGCTGCTTCTCGTCAAAGTTATTTCCTATTGAGTGTGAAATCTCGTTATTTTTACTGAGACGGATAGAAAAGTGTCACGTAAGTATATTATATATGTATCATGTCTCGCATTTCAACAAAGTTCGTTTAAATTAAATGACAAGATACACCTTCTATCTTTAATAAAACATCAAACACAAATAATTATCGACTTTTATGGCAAAAGGCAAAATGTCAATGTTCGTTTGTTTTATCTGTTCTGTCTAACAATATTCTCACGAGTATATCACTAAAATAACACTCTGTATTTTCAATATATCGATATGTTTGCAATATATACGGAGTTTATCCATGGTTCCATTTTAATAACAAAGTGTATACATTTATAAACTCGTGACCCAATTCTTATTATACGTCACAGCAGTATTTAGGCATCGGAACACATCTATCTTCGATGTAACGATCTTTAAATCCAATCGAATGTTTTTAGAGAGACATTATTTTATTAATGGCCAAATTACGGAAAATGAGTAGCCACGTACCTAAACGTATAATATTTGCAATTTGCTAACAGTTACACCAACCAAGCTGAAATAATCTAAACTGAACTTATTAAAAATGAAATTTTATGTAATATTCCTTGTTCTCTCTTTTATTGTTGCCACATTGCTGCATTCTAATTTAATTATTTAGAAATATAAAATAAAAAATGCAATAATTTACAAATAAATTACACCAGCTAGAGCCTTTGCATTAGACTGATTATTAATTATTTAAATATTATCGACTTGATTAGCAATTAAAAATAATAAGACGATTTATAGCGTCATAAATTCCGATATTTACGAAGAGATTGACAAAAGCCTCATGCAGAAAACAAAGTGACAATGCGTCGAACAATACGTCCGCGTAACCGAAGCATATTTATTTAATTTTAATTATATGGTTGGAAATTGAAATTAATACCTATAAACATTTAATTAAAACACAACGCAGCTGCGGTTGCGGCTTTATCGCCGAGGTTATTGCCGTCCTCCATTAATAATATTGTCGGCATTCCCGACGATCGCGGCGCTCAAATGCTTATTACGATCGAAGGCAAGTGAAGGCAAGGACCGCACGCGTGAATCTCACTTCCGTCGAGAACGTCACTGCCTAATTCCGCGACGTTCACCGAAACTTCGGACGTGTCTTAACCATCGAAACTTTACGGAGGTCGCGGTCTGTCGAACGCGAAACAAGAGAGGGCTCCAGTCAAGGCAAGAGACAACGACGTCTCTTCCTACGCGTCACAATGCGATAGGAAGCAGAGAATTTCGAGGCAGGGCGTTTCGTAGTTGGAGAGAGAGTCGGTGCCAGGAGATGAAGGCGTAAGTAGGTAAGAAAGTTATTTCCCGACCGGACACGGCTCAACCCTTCCCGGAGGACCGCGCCGCGGTGATGCGGTTTGTACGCGCCGGCAGCGGCGCGGCGTCGCGACGCCGCCGCCGACGCCGCCGCCGCCGCCGCCGCCGGAGGACTCCTCCCTCGCCGTCACACCTCCGCCGTAAATCGTTTAGATGTCGTAATTACGCAGTGTCGGGGCCGAGGGAGTCGAGTATCAAAAATGGAACGAGACGAAAAGCGATTTTATGCGAGCGCCCCATCACCGCGCCGCGCCGCTGTGAGAGCCACATCACGTTCGCGAGCCTCCCCGTTGGATTATGTTGCCGTAATTTATTTGTATCGCAGATTTTTAATGGTGCATTAACTGTGTATTGAGTTACCAGAATTTGACCGAGAGAATTCTGTGCGTATGAAACGCGACGATTTTAAAATATTTCGATTCGGAAAATAATACGCGCGATGTTACGTTCATATATGAATTTTTATGATTATACAAAATTTACAAAAAAAAAATGTAATATTAAATGAAAATAAATGTGCCTCATATTATCACTATGATATTTGGCGGCTCGTTCATTATTCGATCGACACAACTGTGACACATCAAGTTTTAAAACTTTGATATTTTGAACTTCCTGTTGACGGCACTGGAGCGTCATGAATAATTCCAATAAGTGAATTCAAATAGCGCACAGCGGCGAGGTAAACTGTAACGAAAATTATTTGCACGCGGTCCTACAAGTGGCTCTGAAATATCTGAGCGGCGATCGCCATGCTGCCCGCCGCCGCGCCGATCTGCACTAAATGCAGATCAGTGACGTCGTAGCGCATCCCGTTCACGTAAAGATAACGCATCGCGCCTCATTGTTCCCTTAAGCATCACGTCAACGCGTCGCGTCGCAAATCGTCATCGTTACAACACAGCAAACTACCGCATCCGAGTGTCATTTACTATTGAAGGCAGCCTAGCTGTGATACGCTAAACTTAGCATCGGGCACAACGCGTCTCTCTACAAAGGAAATGACGGGCCTCGCTTTATACCTCATACGCCCGCCGGGGAAACCATCGCGTTGACGTATGCATTGGCAACGGCGATAAATCGCACGGTCAAACGAGGAATTATGCCTCGAATTACGGCGCTCGCCGCCCAAATATACGCGTAAATACACGCCCTCGCGCGCGATACAGCTGGATCAAATGGAATCTGTTTAATCCCTTACCTAAGTCTACCGACCCGTTTCAGATTTTAATCCTCACGCGTACATCGCTCTCGTCGGTCATCCTTCGATCGACCGTAGTCGACGGAAGCGCTGATAAAATTAATGTTTGGCGGTGATGTTGCACGTTTCTTCCAATCTCCTTTTCAAAGAGAGTGCATTCCATGACAATATGCACTTTTGAATAAAAAAAATTTAGGCAACTAAGAGAGGCGGCAAGAAATTGTTCTTCGCTTCCCGGAAATAATTAAATCTTGCAATAGAGGGGGGGAAAGAGAGAAAGCGAGAGGAAGAGTGTTGCGTTTTGCCATTTGTTGTCGCGCTCGAGAATCGGAGCTTTACGTCGACGCGTACCGATACGCGCTTTGTTATTTAATGTCTTCACTCGCAGCGAGGTATATCGACTAGAACGCGAGACGACGCGTCACGCGACGCTGGTTATGCCGTGCACACGCCGCGCAGGACAAACCGAGAAACGCACGAGAGTTTACAGTAATACCGCGCGCCGCTCACGCAACCGACGTCTGCGTGCGTTTCACGAGGAAAACCGCGATGACCGATCTACACGGTGCGCGCCTCCGTGCCGTAATAATTCAGCGGTACGTTTGTGTAACGTAAAATGATTCCTGGAGGCGCGATTTAAAGAACAACGATGTTTTGCATCGTCAGATAAAAGATATATAATACTCGCGAGAGTTGCCGCGGCGGCCTTGCGCGAAACGGAGAACAAGCGCAATTTTACTGTGTGCGTGCATGTGTGTTGTGTGTGTGTGTGTGTGTGTGTGTGTGTGTCGCGCTGTAAAATCACGATGACCAAACTGCGCGCGCGCTCCGCGCCGCGTCCATTAACTGCGAAATAAGCGTGCTGTTTTACGAACGTTTATATTTTATGGTACCTGCAATTTATATTTCAATGCAATAACCGAGATAATGAATAATTCTCGTGAAAGACAAATATCTATCAATTATCTAGCAAGCTAACTGTACTCCAATGTAATTGACACTGCAGTGTCCAAATAAACTTTAAGAAATATATTTAGCACAAGCATTCGCAGAGAGAAAAATAAACAATGATTTATAGATATGTTGGCCTAATTTATATTGCACGAGAAATATAATATTCTATTTAATTTAGCAAAAAAAAAATAGAACGAGAAGTATAAGTTTATATTACAATACTGCACGCGGAAAGAACGGTTTTTTAATGAAACATCTAAAAATGTTGCTAGATATAAATTTGAAAATAATTATGTCGTATCATCAAAATAATCTTGTTGGACTTCTGGTTGCTGAAATGTCAAAATTTTTTGCAGCGTTATCATTACGCTTAAGTGTCCTATATAAAGAAAAATTATTGAATGCGTAATTATTAAATATTTAACATTTTTATTTCATATAAGCAACATTAGCAATTTAGTGACAAAAATAAAAATAAGTAATACAAATTTAACGGGTTTTATTTTGTTTTGTGTATGCTACTAGCATTTTAAAAAATCAGGTACACCTAATGTAAATTTTTCATCAACTTATATAGCTAATAATAACGTAATTATGCAATTTTATTTTGAATTACTACATTTTCATAAATGGAGGTTTGTTGTAGAATATTTTACATTCATTGTACATACATATTTACGATTCTTATCAAAAATTAATCGATATTTTTATAAATCAGTTTCCTAATTAGTACTACCACAAATTTTACTATAAAGAATGATACTAATGCAAAATTGAAAAATGATAATAATAAAACTAGTAACTGCTATTAATAAAAATATGTCAATTACAAAAATAGAAAAAAGCAACTTTTTATTCTTATCTTTTTATTATTGTTATTTAATAATTATTGAATATTTTTTTACTTTTTCAGTGATTATTAATAAAATAAACATTGTTTAATAGTTTCTTGTGTTTTTAATTACTTTAATTCATAAATTTGAGCGCTTTTCTAAGTTACACCTTTCGCAGCATGTTACAGAAAAGCTTATAACAAATTAATTTATTATTACTGAGAGGTTTAACATGTAATAATAGATGACTCAAGAGATGACTACATCAAGCTACAATTTCAAATTTTGATTTGCATCTAAAACAACACCAAATGCAAAATAAAATAAAAAATATCTTAAGTGATACACATTTGGCAATTTTCCCCTAATTTTGATAGTCAGATATACCTACATAATTGTTTTCACATCTGTATCTAGCTAAATTTTTAGATATTCCAGTAAAATGATTTTTTTCTATGTACATGTTCAATGTATAAATTGTATTTTTTTATTCTATATTATAAATTATTATAATTATTAAATTATTATAAAAGATATTCTTTTATTTGCTTCATTTTCTTATTTCGGACAAAATTATTATTCCTTTGTGTTGTATAAGGGGATTCTCATACGACATGCAAGGATTAAAAACTTAAATACACGGTCGAATGTAAGAAGAACAATATTTAGAAAATCTCACTGTTATTCTCGAAGATATTTAGCGAGCAAGTCACTCGTCATCCCCTCGCCAAAGACGGGGTTTTCGGAGGGATACGCAAAGGAGGCACGTGCGCGCTCTTATCACGGTGTCACCGGGCGCAATAAAAAATAAGGAGATGCGGCATGTTACGTAGAGAAACGTGAGATTCAGTGGTACGGTCGGAAAATTGTGCGGAGCGGGAGGGAGCAATATTCCGTGAGACGAACGGAGACGAAAGCTGGGCATTCGTGGATGAACGAGGGAAGGCCGGCGCGCACATGCACGTTCAAACACGTGCGAAAGGGAGAACGGGAGAGACACGCGAGACGAGTGAGGGAACGGACAAAAGAGAAGGCGAGAAACACGGAGAAAGAGAGAGGCGGTCGAGGAGTTTAAAGGCTAAATGGCCGGGATGCGCGCCATGCATAACAATTAGCCTGGGAAAATCATGAAAACGTTGCGGACCTCTTTTGACTCCGGAGAACTAGCCCCCGGTACCTCTACTACCCCTCGAGAAACCGTCCCCACCCCCCGGGCGAGCCGCTCGACGGAAGCACGCCGAGATAACGGAGAGTTACACTCCCTTCCTTTAACCCTTTGCCGCAGGTTCTCGTCGCGCAAAACGGAACAGCGGTTCTCAACGCATCTCTTGATAATTCTAATAAATTCCTCATAAAAAGTACGGAAAAATAAAAATAATTTATACATACAACTTTGCATAAGCGAATAGCATAAGAAATAATTAGACGCTGAATAAGTTTCCGTTATTAGTTCTCGTGCTATTACTAACACCATTTATAAAAACATATTTGCAATTTATATAGAGTACAATAAAATATCGAGGTTATCGTTCAGATAAAATCAGGTCAGTTATTAAAGAAACAAGCATATTTCTTAAAATAATATTATTTCGATGGCTTATTACTCAATAAGCATGTGCTAAAACATTTATGTTAATGCACATGAATAAATTCTCACGTTGTATATCGTAATAAACCTGACATCAGCAATATTATACTATTTATGCCACGACGGAGTTGTACATGATGGACGTAAGCCGGAAATAAGACACTCAAGACAAAGGACGAATGGAAGGACTGATATCGCGTCATCTTAAGGAGCCAGGTACCATCAGGGATGCACGCACGTACGGGCATATTAGGGCCGGGATAATATATGGGTTTCCTTCCAGCCAAGGTGCTCCTTAACGTGATTTACGTAATCTTACAATACGCCGTGCCGGGTTACATCGGCCACTGAATATATTTTACGCGATTTCTCGCTGAAATCATTCCAGCGTCTTAACGTCTTGTGATTGTATTAGCTTTTCGATACTGCCGCGGACATTCTATTTCGTAACAAATATTTGGTAAAAATATTTGTTTAAAAATAATTCACACCATTAGATGTATTTACGCTCTCAAAGAATTAATCGCGATTGCCATGCAATGTCATGCTTATGCGATAGAAAAGAAGGTTAAAACAGAACTAATTGAAGCGACGTACAAGTTCGTGATGATAATAGAAAGAACAAATAAGTTGTCTTAAATGTAAAAGTTCATTCTTGCTTCCTATTTTCGGAGCACTCCTGATTTGTATAAAAGTACCACTAGTTTGTCAACTTATTTCAAGATTCTATTTTATTTAGCATAAATGGAAGTGAATAAAAAATTCATTTGCCTAAAAGATTTGTATGAAAAAAATCTCGCAGCCACTTGCAATAAAATGCTTGAGAAAAAAGTTCTCTAGTGTAGTATTTTACAAGATTACTCTAATACAATATTCCTGTGTGCGCGTCATCTCCATTAAAAACTGATGCTACAAATGTTTTTTGCGTAAGCACGCTCACCTTGTTATAAGCCATTAGAGAGAGAGAGAGAGAGAGAGAGAGAGAGAGAGAGAGAGAGACAGATTAGATGTATCATATTTATATATACACATTCTAATGAATTGCATATAAATTTAACTAGCTTGTTTATGTAAACATCGATCATTGAAAATTCTTATTAGTTTCCTCGCACTAACAATGTTAGTTTATAGTCCGGTACAGCCATCGTTGACGTCAGCGCAATTTTTTTGCTCACACGTATATAAAATGTATGTATGCAAGTTATTTATGACAGAGAAAATCAGCTTTTTCGCTCGGGTGATATTCCGATGAAACGCATGCTGCCGATCACGTTTATCCTCTCATCGTTATAATACGATACGCCGCGCTGCGCGTGATAAAACGATCTCGTGTTTAAGACGTGTCGCACATCTTGGGGCTGACGAAATTGTTAAATCTGCGTATTAGGCAGAGTATGCGTAATTCAACACAATGCTAGCGAGAATAGAGCGTATCTACGAACACCCACTTAATCTCATGGCCTAAACAGGAAATCCTCCTCCCAGATAATTGCGTGACTAAGTTAAATCTGCAAACGACTAAAGCTCGTTCAATTAATCTATTAGAGAGATGGCCTAGATATCATCGCGGACGATTTCATCGCTGTGACTTTTTGTAAACTGTCTTGAAAAACACGATTCACAGGTGTAACAATATTACTTTTATTTTCTATCGCAAAAACTAGTTGTAATATGAAATGTTAATTACCTCATCTTATCACAATTACGTGATCTGACAGGAAAATATTATCTTTATTGGTTATTCTTATAAAGTTCTTCTTGAATTATGCGAGACGTTATCTCGACAAAAACGTCTAACGACTACTCTATATAAATATAAAACGATGATACATATGGATCTTACATCTTTAAATAACACGCTTGTATTAAACCTTTCCGATCAGCGGCGATAAATGCGAATTTATGCGTCCACATAATTTGCATATATAAATTCACGCGTGTAATTTCATGAGCATAAATCTTCTTCGGTGTAAAGTATTATACGTACATGAAATTCGCAGGCGGCGAAAGTGTACCGAAACAAAAAGATTCTAAGAGAAATTGCGTAGCGAACGCACATCACGCATACGTACGCACGTATTTGTTCCGTGCGCGCGTGTATATGTGTGTGTGTATGTGTATGTGTACGAATGAATGTATCGGCGCTCATAAATGTGAGATGACGTAGCGCAAGAACGTAGGAACGCGTGCCCACGTGCGTGCGTGCGTGCGTGCGTGCGTGCGTGAACACGCGCGCGCGATTTCAGAACCAGTATTCTGGTGCACGTAGTTTACGATATTTTCACGCTGTCGCACTGCGCGCGCGTTAAGTACACTCGACCTGAAGCACGTCAGGACGCAGTTATTCGTTTGAAATTGCCGGTCGCTAGTCGGACACGCAATTGAACGAGCACGCTTGAAAATAATGCGGACGTATACGTAGGTACGCGCCACCGAGGATGGCGTGGAGCGTTCCTTAAATCCGCAGAAGGAAACACGTTAAGCCGGTTCCGAGGAAATCGAATTAAATGGCGTTCTGCATTGTTCCGAAACGTCGCGCGTCGCGTCGTTGCCAACCAGTGTCCTTGATGCCGGATAGTAAACCCGATATTACGCATACAAATACATGTGCGGATGAACGGGAGACGATAGGCACGGAATAGAAGTTAGAATCGTAACATTGAAATAATACGAGTATATTCGGTCTGTAAACATTTGTAATAAAATATTTTCATTTCTTTAATGCAGTATTTGTAATGTTGCAAGAAAGATTTAATACAATACTGCCAATGCTCGGTATTTTTCCTAAGTAAAGCTGGGACAAGATGATTTCAAGCTGCATGACATACACACACGCACATACGAATAAGCACATTAATCTTACTTATGTTAGCGGAAGAAAATGAATAGCGCAAAAAGTAAGAAAGATGCGAACGTTAATTCAGAGGTCGTTTGCCCCAATGACCAAGTTTTAGTCTTTTAATGAAAGATACCCCGGCCTAAACTTGTTTGGATATGTAACGGACATGTTGCACAACGGTAAAATCCTTGTAGTTGAATTAAGTGCACGTCATTATGACAAATAGATTACACCTGGAACACCAGGCATGCGATATCACGAACATCATGCTGACTCATGTAATGAAAAAAGAATTTACTAAAGTCTAATCGAAATAATTCTCTTCTGATTAATAAAGCAAATTTGTACTACAAGCTGAGAGTTATACATTTAATCGTAACGCAACATTTGACAATTAAACAGATTCTTATCAACGAGGCAAGGTAGAAAGCTATTCTACAAGTCGCGTTCCAAGTTTTAGCGAGATATGTTATTATGCGACAAAATTTTATCGCTTACACAAAGGAATATTGAAGTATATGTTATAATTATTGCTGTCTTTTACTTCACATGCTACTACGATTAAAGATAGCTTCAAAATATCAGAAACGTTTCTATGTTTCTTCACACAGTTATTTCTTCCGTAAAGTTCTTAGGCTCACACGTGATACTTTTTCCGATGCTTTGAAATGACGTACTAAAGAGTTTAAGGTTTCAAGGATCGTTTAAGAGGGATGGACGTTTGTACTACACGATTAGGGCTCGAGGGATCGGTGCAGCAACATTAAAAAGCCCTGTTTATAACGTGCACTAGAATTACTCCGAAGTTGAAATTTTTTCCAACATAGAGTGCCTCTCGTCGAACTCTCCGCGCGCGACAAAAAGAAAGCGAAAGTGACACGAGACGACGATTCGACATTTTTGCCGCCGAGTGCATGCGTATGCGTGCATGTGCGTGACGCAACGTCGTGGGTGTGCGTATGCGTGTGCCCGGGTTTCGTTCCTCCCATCCGGTTAAAGCAGAACAAAATAAAAGGTGAAACAAAGCGGAGTACGTTTTCCGAGGGAGTTTCATAATACCTTCTTGAATAGAGACACCGGGATAGCCTTACACGCGCATTTATAATGTCGTATGTGTATTCGTGCGCGAGCGCGCGCGCGCGCACGTTCGCGCAAACAATGAGTTTACCTTAAAGCTTGGGGAAAAATGCGGTGGCCGGTGACACGTGGTAAGCCCGGAAAATCGACTGCGACACGCACGGGCTGCTACTTCGTGGGTTTATGTTGCGGGAACTATTGTTAAGAGTTCCCCGAAGTGGGGGAAAAAAAAATACTTTCCTTGATATTGTTATCGAGGATCTCGCGAAAGAACGTGTACGAAATAAAAATAACAGCTCCATAAATATCTTCGAGTATGACGATGAAATATGAAATTATGTTACGATAATCAATTAATGTTGCATGATAACTCCGCTTCTATAAACTCCTCCTCGAGATAACAAGAACTAAATAAACAAAATTGATATTGTCGTCAAACATATTAAAAACGAATTTGTGTGCGGTATTATCGTAAAAATTCAAACCTCATTGTGAAATAAAAATGCTATTAATCAAATGTGTGTATCACTAATCGTAAATATGGTATGGTTTTATCATATTACGAATATCTTCTTTTCGACTGCAATTTGGAGCAATTAGCTAAGATATGAATTTTCATTGACTTATTTCTGTTAAAGCAACATTTTTATAATGTATACAGAATCCTAAATCAACTCAAAGACACTTTTAAAATAATGTTAGAAATTTAAAATTGATTTCTTCATAACTAAATTTTCCGAAGATTTAATTATAGAAATATTTCTTACTAAAAATATATAAAAGTATTTCACAGATTTACGTTTAAAGATGCAAATAAACATCACAATTTCGTTTCTCGGCTAATTTTAATTCGAATTCACAGAAATTCTATTTGAAAGCTTGTTTATAAAAAAAACTCAACATGAAATATTCAAAGACGGAAAATATTTTCTTCGATTGTTTCGCTAAAAAAAAAAAGTCAACTGAAAGTAATAATTGTATTTAATATTTTTTAGTAGTTTTAAAATCACATTATAGAGTTGAATGTAACAAAATGAGTAAATAAAAGGAAATATTAATTAGAAGACACAAGATAAATTATTATAAATTATATGTCCCCAATTTTTTCGTAAACTTTTTAAAGTATGGATAATTTTGAAAGCATAAAAAAGAAATGCTATAATAACAAAATTAAAAATATTCTTGGCATATTTAATCTTATTACAACTTTATGCAATACAAAAATAAAGCAATTTGATAGGGGGTTTCTATTCTTTTCCATCAAATTAAAAAAGATTGATTTATCGTCTTGAGACAAAAGTATAAATCAATTTATATACTCTTCCATTCAAAATAAAAATTTGCTGAATGTTATAACGCATGATTAATTGCTATGCAGTTCAGTCATTGACAGGGGACCATGCAGACAACGCTTTCTCCTAAAAAAGTTTCGCATGCGATGCATTATAATTACTACATTCGCGGAAGGCCTAACAGTCTTCGCTTACGCGCAAAGTGAGCCCTTATACTGTGGAACGAGGTATCATTAATATTTATGAAGCGAACTTTCTTGCGGATCTTCATAATATTTTATTAGAAAGAGTCTTCAAATTTTCTTCAAATCAGTATTGTTAAGTTAAAAATATCATGAAATTTGTCACAAATTTTCATTGCCTAATCTAAATCTATCGGAGAAAATTAATGGGATAGCACTGAGATTATTTTATTCTAGATTTAAGAATTTTTCCGTTTAAGAAAAATTGAAAAATATTACATTAAAAATAAAATATTTGTCTCCTAATAATTATGATTGTCGCTATATCAATTTTATTTTATGGTACATAGAAGAGTAATAGCACTTGTGTTTCAATAGCACTGAATTCAGAAATCTTTTTTGTAGGTGTATTTTCAGCTTGTTGATTGGATTGGTATTCCCACAGGTAATACCAACACCAATACTCAGGCCATCGAACTTCAAATATCGAACACTGATCTATTACACCTCTCCAGATGAGTTTCTATGATGAGAATGTGACACGTGTCAAATAAAAAGTTTCCGAAGCCCTGGGGATATTTGGAAAATTACATCATTTGTATTCCGTGTTACAGAAAGTTCCATTTTTTTTGTAACATATTGTTTGCTGTGAAAAAAAATTGTAATATTATTCCTCGGAAGAAACCACAATACCCAATAGAAGCGTTCGAAGCGTAATTAATGTAAATTTTACCGCAACGGTGAATAATTGTTTATGACTGTCACAAATCACGCACGTATGATAATTAGTGCATATAATCTACTTTTTATATTTTATATGCCTTTTTGTAATTTAACGATTTACAAGATTTCCAGATCAACTTAATGCACTATACGACTTTTAATGAAAAAGCGATGTAAGATAATTTAACAAATTATAAAAATAAAATTTAAAATAACGGAAAAGATGCAGTACATAATAAAATTTCATTTATTCATCAATTTTCAATTATACTGAATATAAAAATAGATCTATATGCTCAAATTAGTTTTTTTTTTCCTTCGGTCTAGGATAAAAAATCGTGAAAAAATGTGTTTCAGATATGTATAAAGATAAATTGTTTTTTGTAATAATTCAAGAAGCAATAAGCCAGTTAACAAGTAATTTCACACACCGTGATTTACGCACACACGAAGATTAAGCTATAAACTTAGCTGATTTCTGAACAGCCGCTTCATGAGATGTATAAACGTCTCGCCGTACAATATGCACGTCATTCGCGCCAAGAAATCGCACCGTGGGATTTATCCGTAACTCCTTGCTCTCTAAATGCCGTGAAAAAAAATGCTACTGCAACGCAATACGAATTAATGAGCGCCGAGCGGCGCTGGGAGCGTGAACGGACGACACAAATCGAAAGTCGTTCCACTCGAAGTTTGAATAGCGTGCCTGCTTTGTTTGCGAGTCGAAACGATGCAGGAACAAACGATTAATCTCCATTGAAAACAAAAGAGAAAGGAAGCGTTCAAATGCGTGCGAACTGCGCGCGGGGCTCGACATCGGCGAGGCGCGATTGCCGGCTATTTATACAACGCGGCTCTGTAAATCTCTCGCTTCAAATGGCTGGGCGCGGATTTTATCAGGGAGCGTGATTTTATTTATAGAAAAGCGATGATAATGACGACTACGAAGCATGTGAGACACACGCAATCGTGCGTCGATATACGTAACAGATAGTGTTGCCAAATAAATAATTTTGACGACAGCGTGAAAGCAGCGACCGTTTAATTATTCGTGTAGCATGAATACTTGCACTTGTGATGTTGTCAAGATATAAATTTCAGCATCAATTATAACTACGAATCTATCGAGGCAATATATTTAATAGTTTGACGTATTTTTAATTTACGAAGTATTAAAAGACTGGACGCGAAATGTAGGACAGAAATTGTATATTTACGTTTTTGGAAATGCATCTTTTAACGAGTTTGACGAGAAATATCACATATATTAAATGTTTATGCTTGAGAAACGCGTCTCTCGCGGAGTAATAAACGAAACAATCGGGCAATTCACGCTTTATCTATCACAAAGGCAAAAATAAGAATAAAATTAATTGAATGGAAGTGCATCCACGGCAAAGAAGTATTTAAAAGATAAAGACAGTCGAGAGATAGATTTGAAATAAATTCAGAGGCAATTCGAAAAATGTAAGCAATAAAGAGATATTCTTTTATACAAAAAGCTTTCAGAAAAATGGATTATAAATTCTGCTATTTCTGAATATAAAACATATATATCGAATAAAGATGCGAAAGAGATTCAAAATATCTTGATTTGATGTTAAGTGCACTTTCACGAAATATGAAAAGAAGATGTAGAACACGAGGGTCAGCAAAATCTTCCTTTATTATGACAATTAAAAGGAAATTAATCAAGCGTAATAATAACATCGAAACAATTATAGATCTACCTTTACAAATATCGTTTTACTTGGATCCATTCAGGTCAATCAGCCTCTCAAAATAGATCCATAGGAAATTCGGCAGCTATCGGAACTCAGCTATCAAACGTCAAACTTCTAATTCGAACTAGTTAACGCAAAAATAGCCTTTGCCGCATCGCGAAGCGTCGACAGCTGCGCTAATCCCACGATAATCGCGGATCCGCGCGCGTACCACGCCGTGCGCGATCGAACGCGCCAAAATACGATTTTTCGCGGCCTTCGCGAGGTGGCGAAAGATCACGCGGCCGGCAGCAGGTGCCATTCGTGAGTTTCGCACAGCTGATTCCCGCGCGCGGTCGGATCGCCAGCTGAGAGCAAGGTCAAGTCAAGGTCAACCGCGGAAAACAAACCGCAGCGCAAAGAAAGATAAACGCGCGCGCGCGCGATTTTCCGAAGCGGCGCGAAATGTCCGCGCGCGCGCGCGCGCTGTCGCGGGGACACGCTTTAATAACAACGCATTGTTAACAACAGCTCGACAATAGTTTCTTTTGATAATACGAACCACGCATAGCGTGGCGTGGCGTGGCGCGCCGCCGCCGCGCCGGGCCTCTGTGTACGCGGCGTCCATTATCGTGGCAGTTCAATGAAATCTTTAAACGACCGTCTCTCTTTATGCCGCCTGTATCAGTTGTTTGCCCGATGCTGTTTGCGCCGTTGTCGCTGCAACGGCTTTTGTCCGGCTGATGCGTGCAATTTTTTTTTTCGCTCTTCACCGAGTGACAATACCTCCCGTCGAATTTGCATAAACGTGTATCGTGACGCGCGACATGGAAGTTGCCGTTAAACAGAACATATTGAGGTTTCATGCAGTATTAACCTTTCTCTACATTTTTCCCCGAGCTTTTCAATGCAAGTTAAATTTATTAAACAGTAAGATGTAATATATGTAAACCGCTTGTAGTGAAATTAATTTGCGTCGAATAAAACAAAAGATAAAGAATCAATCGTACACTGAAAAAAAGTATTCCTAATTTTAATAAATATTTATTCGAAGATTACTAATGATATTGTATATTTACTTATGACGCATAAATATTTACTCTATAAGAAAAATGATACTTAAATTAATGGTTCTTGCATTAAATAAATATATATTTATGCTTAATAAATATTTTATTAGTATTATTTGAATAAATATTTATAAAATTTAGTAATTTTTGTAATTTTCAGTGTAGAATCACAGATATCCATTATGTCTCGTGACTCTTAACGCATTGTTGCTAATAATTAATAACAAAAATATATTACTATTATAAATATATATTATATTATATTAATATTTCTTCTAGCAAAGAAAATCGATCTTTTATTCCGTTATGTCCACCTGCAACTCGTAATAATTGCACTCGCAGGAATACAAAATAAAACAGACATGAAAGCGTAAGTTTAATGTGTCGTCGACGTTTTTAAACTTTATTACTGTCATTAGTAGCAGCGAAGAACGTTATACGGCAGCTAACAGCAACGTACACCTCCGTCCTCGGCAAACAATTCAAGATGGTAATTTAGCAAATTTGTTACACTGGTAAATGCACTTGCAGCTGACGCAGTATTGCAGAAAGATGCAAAATGCCGACATGTTGCAGCAATTGCGGCATTGAAGAAAGTTTTTGCGGTCGTTCAACGATTATAATGTGTTATGCGCGCCAATGGTTTACTCGAATATCTTCATGTCATCTTTCATTTCTATTCGCGCGTTTAAATTTATCCTTATAACTTTATTACCTTCTCGCAATCTTGGCATTGTATACAGCCATTTTCCGTTTATGGTGCTTTAGCTTAGAGGCCTCATTGTAATAGCTGTACATTATTACGTATGATTTTGCAACACAATTTTTATCGCACGTTAGCGGTACTGGCCAGAAATTATAGTTGTTCCATTACAGCTTATCGTTTGTTATCACGAAACAATAATATTGTTGTATTTATTATTATAAAATAAATCAATATCATTATGATCATTTTCTTAGATATATTGCAATATATTGAACGGTACAAATTTCCTTTTCGTTACACTCGTAACAGTTTGTTCAAAATCTTTGATCTAAACTATTTGTGTCAGTAATTATATAAGCTGATTTCTCGCAAAAAAAGAGATAATTTTAAGGAAAAAATTTCCAGATTCGCAAGTATATTTACATCACTATCAAATTAATTTGATAAAGAGTACGTCAATAGATAACAAAATATCAAAAGATAATTTTACTTATTTAGTTGACATTTATTATACATTTTAATTTCTTCAAGTAAAAATTACAGAATTTATAGTAAGAAGCAAATGAAAATTAGTTAAATGAGTAACTAAGGAAAAGTCCGCAAGTTGAAGAATCCAAGAGTAAAAACGATCTTCAATTCCACAGATAGTGCATGCGATTTTTGGAATTCCACGATCAAGTTACGGATCTAATGTTGCGGTAAAATAATTAGCTTTAATGCATCGATTATACGCGAGGAGCGAGACACAGATCCCCCCTTCGGCGAACGGTGCAATATAATTCCAACAGGAAACAAATTCCTACATTTCATGTATTGTGAGCTAATGCCTTGATACTTATCGAGGTAAGAAAGTAATGAAGTTTAACGGGAATCCGGCAAGATAAACGCGTACGAAACGCTCCAGCGTGTATGATGGAGGCAATTTTATTTTGCATGCGAATAGGCCCAATCATTCCGCAATCCAGCTAATTCAAGAAATAATTGCGAGAAACGACGGCAATTCCTCAACTCCGTGACAGAGTTTTGAATGCACAGCGCAGTCTCGCGGTTTTCCCCGTTATTCGCTTTACCTTACTAGTTGACGCACAGCTTGGCTATAAATAACCATCTGTTTACTCGTTGCTGTTCGCAAACACTTTTTAATGCATCCTACCCGCGAAGGTCTAAAAGTACAGACTGAGCAACGCGTGCATGAGATATCATGACAATGCAAGGTTGAAAAAGCGGGAAAACCCGCTCTAGTTCGTTCAAGCATTAGAATGCATTGGATATATTATTTTCGCGCGCAACATAATTACCTTACTTGAAGACTCTATTATACCTTTATTCTGTTGCAATGCGAACGATTTATTATACATATGTTTATGCTGATTTCATTTTTGTAATCGTTGTCAGAAAATCCCACGCTATTATTCTAAGACATATGTTATCCTAAGGCAATACGTACTCCGCCGTAAAATTACATGACACGCGGCTATAAACAAAATAAGATTAACTTCTTATCTTTGGCTATAAAAGGATCGTAACTTGGAGTAACTAATGGAAACCCACTTTTAAATAATCTTAGTTCTCTGTTAATGCATGGGGAATCGTACCCGTGAACACTTTATATCCGTTTGTTTATTTGAAAATTATTATCAACGTTATCTAGTTCTAACACTTATCACTTAAAGTATCTTTATGGCAATTTTGACTTTACGCGTGTCATTACGCAACGCGATAAAGTGTTATACGGCTAAATGACAATCTAATGTGAAATTTCAGTCACTTCCAGTTCATGAATTGAACGTAAGAAAACTTTTCTTAATTTTTTAAATATAAACAAATTATTGTAATATTGTCTGTTGGAAAAATGACCGTAAACAAGTGTATCGATACGTTTCAGTAATTGAAATACAGAAATAGGAGAATGAAAAAAATCCGTTTAATTTTGTTAAAGATAATTACATTAATTACAAACATGACGACGATATAAATGGCGGAGATGGATATTTTGCCTTTTCTGCCCTAATATTTATTACTTGACGCTAATGTGTTAATCCGTTTGAATCATTTACAGCGAACAATAACTGTCTTTCACAAAGATTGATCACGATTGAGAAGTAACAGTTTTAATTTGACGTTTGAATGTTTGACCCTGTGTATGGACGTTGGTACAATAAATAATTACGGACAATTTGCGGGCTCCGCGTTTCCAGACAAGACTGCAGGCACGAATTTCGCCGATTAATCGTCTGGCACGAATCGTTAAACTGTTCAGATTCGATCAACGAGATCAAATCGACGACCGATCCAATTAAACGTTTTCTCCCATTGCGCTTGAATCGAACTCACGCTGGAGATCGATTCGGCTGACGCGGCGGGATCGATAGTTAAAACGTTATTAAATAGCCCCGCAATAGTTTATTAAACATCAATATAAACGTGAAGAGGGGCAGGTGCGCGCGGGTTTCTGAATCTTTTAATTACAATAATAGCGTCGCGTATAATCCAGCGTAAATTTTCCGCCGTTTAAATCCATTGCATAATGACTTGCAGTATTCTAATTCTCTCAGTTATTATTTCTCAATGTTTTCTCAGATTAAACATTCTTTAGCTATTCGTTTTTTTTCTAGTCATTGAATTCAAATGAAATCAAATTTAATCAAAACTATTGTAATTTATTGATAGCGTTTTAATTACTTTACTACTTATTCTATCATTGTTCGAGAAAATATTTTTAGCCTAAAAGAAATGCGCCGCAGGAGAACCATTTATTCATTATAGAGGGCCTATTTGCAATCATTTTGTTCTACTTGAAATTACCTCTGCTCTTAATTACGTGAAACTATAATTATTGTACATTATCCAATTATATAATCGATTTTTGCTGTCACAACTAAGATTAGGCTCGATTTATCTTACGCAATAAATTTCTGTGAAAGAATTTCTTCGCTCGATGCATAGATTTCACAATCGCATGCAACCTTCGACCCACGTGTTAACTTATACATATATTTTCTTATGGAAGGCAAAGAAAGAGTGATTGAAGGCTTTTAAAGGAGATTCGAACGTTCGTTCCGAACCGGCCAATTAAACGTTTCTTCTAATATACTCGGATCAAACGGTCGACAACGTCCATCGAACTCCAATTGATTAAACTGTCATACGCCATGCACGTGCGTACGCGCATATTCCACGTGTTGCTGCACTTTAGATTCCATAAACGGCGCGAGAACACGAAATGGAATATGCCCGTTTCAGCATATACCGTTAAAAGCATCGTAGTAAATAACCGTTAAAATAATCATTCAATCGACATAATTATTTTAGTTGAAAACTAATACAATACGAATTATTTGTTTTTTCAGAACAATTTTTTGTCACAATTGTATTAAAATATAAATATGTAAATAAATGCGCCAATGTATTTGTAAAAAACTTTTAGTTATTTTAAATATCTAAATCTTCAGAGCAAGAACAAGTTTGAGAAACTTGGAAACAAAATTTTCAATTATAACGTCTCTAATAAATAAAAAAATAATTACAAGATTCAGCACAATGCAACCCGAGATACTTTTACGAGATAATCTGGGAACAATTAAAAAAAAAATTAAATTTGTATTAATTCGCTTGAGTTTCAACGAGAGTTTACGAGAGAGGCGAATTAGCACACTATCGACTTCTAGTCGCGAGATCTCGCAATTATTCTTAAGAAACAAATAGCCGTTCTGCATTAGTCAGATAGTCTTATCTGGGAATATAATATTTCTGCTCTATTCGACACTTTCTTCGCGCGCGCCGCGCTCCAATTTAGACGCGCGGCATGCAACGCGACACGGTAGAGCGGAGATTCGCGCGCACGGGCCGGGCGGTTCGAATTGGCAGACGGACAGGCGATGGTCAAAGGCTGCCCCTGGGCCGATAATTAATTGGCCGCTCTTAAATTTGGAATACCCGGAAAGGTGTTTGCAGAATCGACGATTTATGAGCGCAATGTAGTCATGATAATGAGTGGGTAATGGACGTGCCGAGCAGTTTTCTTAAAAGGCGCTCGCGCGAGCGAGCAATTAGAGAACGTACGCGTATATAGCGTCTCATAAATCTTAATAAAAGCCGCGAGTAACGATTGCTCACTCACACGGCTTGCCGCAAGAAGATAATGATTCACGCGAGTGGCCGCCAATATGCGCGGATAATTCCTCCGTTAGGTTACTCGCCACGTTAATAGCGATTTCCATTTTCTCGGCACGTCGTCGTCGCGCACGGGACAATCGCGCTGTCGAGGAAACATTATCACTTCTGATTTCCTCGTGTCATCGAGTAATCGAGTTCTCGCGCGGTAACGAAATTGCGGATGCCGCATTACGGCGTGCGTGCCACTGTATCGGAGCGAATTTCGGGCCAATTACATTCCATCGTGATGTACTTAACGCGAAAGAGCAAGGTCTGCCGACTCTGCAATCGCGGCCTCTGCATGTTTTATTGACATTTACACCGGAAGCAAATAGCACGTTTCGCTACAGTGGCTGGTTACACTGTGAACTGCTTTCACTGTGCACAGCTAGATAACTTATCAATTATCTCGCTCGCATAAGGCGACATTAAATTACATTGTAGCATTCGGTGCACACGCAAGAGGAATAATCGCGACACTGGCAATTATTTAAAGGAAAGAGCGCAGATAATAATAATTCGATAACATTTCGATATTTCTTCTTCAAGTATAATTAATCGAAAGTATTTTAAGCTCTAATACGACGCCTTAAATATATTTGCCAAGTGACGCTTTAGTCACGATTTAAATGACACGGTTTATAAAATTTTTTGCCAAAGCACGTCGTAGCAAAAGTGTCTTCGTGGCAACATAAACGTCAACAAAATCAATCAAAACATGCACATTGATCGTAACCTTTTAACATCGACTACATTAACAGGCTATTTGGCAACATGTACGCAATCGCTTTTTAACATCAACAATAGTTAGTATCCGGTCGACCGCCGACATACCGAATTTCCCAATTTGAATTTCGACGAGACACAAATCGACAATTTTTTCCTACGCAATATTTGCGCATATTTTCCTATTTAGGATTGGCGCGACATACGAGCGCGCGAGCAGTTAATAGTAATTACATTAGAGTTAATAAATACAATGTGCACTTTTGTTAGTGACGTCTAGAATTTTTCGAGCGCGCGGACGCTCGGATGGGGCGACCAATCATATCGAAATGATGATTTATGTAAAATTACACTTACCGATTTATCTGAAACGTGCGAAACGTGTGATTATTTTCTCTCGTAGAGCTCTCGCGGAAATGCGTATTCCAATCTCTCTTTCTCTCTCTCTCTTTCCTCCTCTGCAATCGCTCTTCCCGAACGCATCCGAACGACACAACACGTGTCACTGACGCACTAAATAATTATTACAAATTCATTTATTGCTCATTAGCAAATCCTTCTCTCTTCAACGTCACGTTACTGCACTTCGTTAGCATGTTGCGGCTATTGTCACTCAACAACTTACAATTAGTATTACAATAATATTGCAGTTTAAATGTTAATGTCTACTATTTTTTATTTTTGTATCGAAAAAATTCCGTTCAACGATCCAAAGTTTTTTTTTTCAAAAATCTATAAATTAAAAATTACGAATTCTTACGACAGTTTATAGTCTGTTTCAATGACTGATTATTTTACATTAGAACTTTATTTTGCGTTTCTTATTATGTAAAATCGCGTAAAAAAAATTAATAGAACAAAGAGAGTGCTACTAAATGCAATTGCACGAGCAAAATGCTAGTTAAATGCTAGGAACTAAACGATCAAGCAGGAAGCTCTTTAAATCACTAAAACCGTCTGCTTTAAACTGGTCTGCAATTACCGATGTAATTTACTGATATAAAGAGTCATCATAATTCACTTTTGACTGAAAAGTGACGTCATCGTAATTCACTTCGACTTAGATCAAGATTGTCATACTTTTAGGCGATATCCAATCGACCGTTTTCTCTTTATTTTATATCATGGATTTCACACACTATCACAAAGTTATTGTTGCACTGACATTCCTACAATCACGATCACAAAATGATTAATCAGGCAAACGAGGCTAATTCGCGCGCACGATCTAATTAACGATACGACAAATTAACCGTTTCGACACGTCGGTAGCACAAGCGTTTGACGTTTTTATCGCGGCACCAAAAATTCACGTGTGCAGCAAGTACGTTTTATCAACAAAAACACCATTCCTCTTTCTTCCTCTTTTTCCCCTCTCTCATCTTTCCTCTCTTTTTCTCGACACTGGCGAAAGCGACCGAAGAGTTTCCGTCGAGCCGTGCCGCGCCGAACGGTCCCGATCCAGCCTCCGTTTTTCTCGCTTCCGAATTTCGGCGGGTTTTCGAGCTGTCGTCGCCGCCACCGCCGCCACCGCCGCCACCGCCACCGCCGCGGTGGCCGCAGCTGCCGGGAAGGACCCGGGGAGGCGCAGGTACAATCGTCCGCCGGCTCCCCGCTCGAACCGCGGCGCGCGCGATTTAATAAGTCGAACACGCGGAGACGCGATGCGTTAGTCCGAGCTTCGTCGGAGCGGGCGCGCACAGAAAACGGAGCGCACAGCGACGGACGGAGCGAACGTACACGAGAGCCTGCTTGCCTGTCTGCCTGGCTGCCTGACTCCTGCCTCCTGCCTGCCTGCCTGCTTGCCTGCCTGCCTGCCTCGTTCGGCGGCGAACAGCCCGCGGCCCCCACGTTGTTTGTCTCGCGAGTGGCCTGTTTACATGTTGACTCTCTGTTTACGCGTTTTCCGTCCCCTCCCGAGCCGCGCTTGGTCCGCGGCTCCCACCCCCCTCTCGCAGCCTGGCACCGCGTAGTTCCCTCTCCTCTCTGCTCTATCACTCTCCTTCTTCGTCAGTGTCACTGACGCTCTCGTCCCTCTCTCTTTCTCTTTGTCTGTTCCCCTCCCTCGTCTCTGTCTGTTTGTCTCTCTCTCTTTCTGTCTTTCTTTTTGTCGCGACGCGAGTATTCGCGATGCCGAATAAAGCCCGTTTTACACTGACAAAGTTATCAATGTATCCGAAAGATGAATGTGTCATAATGACAAGTTGCACGGTCTTCATTTGAATCACTAATTTGATAATCTTCCGAGATATGTTTCCTCAGAGGAAAAGTACTGTGATGTTAGAAGAATTATGATATAATGCCTACTGCTTTTTATCGCAAAATGTTTTGAAATCTACGCAACGATAACATTTGATTCAGATCGATTGAAAGAGTGACTAATGAAATTCAGTTTTTTATTACAGGTTCTTTTTTACCACGAGAAACGACATTGTCTACAATTTTGTATCTAAAACTTTAAAGCAATCGCTTTTCTTATCTTGTGACGCACAATGTTGCAAAAAGTATTTTAATCCCCGTACTCAAAATATAACGTGATTATCTAAGATTTATTTTTGAAATTTCAAGTTGATAATGGAGCATAAAAATCGATTTATCAATTCTGACCGTTCAACCGTTTGTTGTTTATTTCACGAATATTGAAATGCATAAAATGTCAGTCAGTAGATGTGACCTACTTAGGCAAAACTAAACGTAGTTAACTTATCGAATAAAACAACTGCATTCACATATTTTATACTTCAAACTCGGCTGCAATTTGAGCCACACTCGGAGAGATTTTCTTTGCTGTCTACTTTCAATTATTTATTCATAATACCAAGAAAACGGGCAACCCAGAAATGTAACGGTGACATAGAAAATACTATGATACGATAATAAAAAGCTGTAGAAACGTAGAATGGTTATCGCGTGCTTTCTCGTATGCTTCCTCAAATATCTATTTGAATAAGTTTACTAAATTAAAATGTTATGTTCATTATATGTGCTCATTATCTTTGTAATTAAATGAAATGATATTTCGTAATGCACTTGAGATAATAATATTAATAAGACAATATTTCAAATTAAAATAAAATATAAATATGATGGACATACATATATGTATGTATGTATGTATGTATGTGTGTGCAAACGATATCAAAATACGATTCTTACAATGTTAAATAAATAAGAACGACAGGTAGATGAAGTCACAGTGCACACCTTTGCAGTAATTATGGCAATTAACAAGTAGTTACGTACGTCGACCTCGTAGTAGTTACGGATCGTGCGGGACAAACGAGTTCTGAATTCGCGCGACTTCTTTTTGAGATATACATACGCACGTAACAAGATGAGTAAATTGTCATACTATTACTTTTATAAAACGGAATATTATTCATAATTTAATGCAAAACAAAAATGCAAAAAATATGCTAACAAGTTTGAAAAATTGAAAGTAATCATGATGCTAATTTCATGCTTATTACAGTGTAGAAGACATTAAAATGTTTAACGCGACAATTCGTATAATATAATTAATAAAAGAATTAAAGCAATAAATATTATTTAATAATCTATATAAGTATGAGAAAATACCCATTTTCCCCAAAAAAATACATTTATTATTCTAATCCTAAACTTCTTAAACAAATCATAATTATAAGTTTATTGTTTATAAATTAAATGCGCGTATGACCATTATTAACATATTTAACAGGCTCAGATTATACATATTTATTTTTGTTTATTTTTACCATTTACAAAATTGAAATATTGTGGTTAAAGTTAGCATAAAATCAATTATTCAAATACGTCGATTAAATGCTAACTTGCTCAGCTGTCCGATTATACACGATTTTAATATTTCTTTGTGCAGTTATTATAAACAAAGTAATAATAATAATCCGATAATTAGTATAAAAATACGATACGGTTCAGTAGTCGATCTTAATTATCTAACATTTGTTTGTTAGTCAAGTCAATTTGCAATGTCTGACCAATAAAATATGCATGTTAGTCTCAGGAAATGCTTCTCACGTTCGCTTGACGATAGCTAAGTTTGCGTGACGAAAATTTCCTTCAAACTTATTGAGCGCGGCGTGAAGGCTGAAGCCGCACGAAGCGGCGCGTGCCGATGCGTGCGCCTACAATATACCATATTGTCAAGTTGACAACGTATGAAACACGTTGTTTACATCCGTAAGTCTAACGTGAGAGATATCTATGATATTAATAGATCGTCGTATTAGAGAGGCGTCCATCGCGCTCGCCGGCACTTATTGAGGTCGCAACATCGGTAGAAATTATGCGACATGCACTCATTAAACAGCGCGACGAAAGAATCATTTAACATGCGCGAAATGTCTGTGTCCTGATTGTTTACAGCCGTTTACGTAATACATTTGCGTGATTCTTATTGTCGCGATAAGATTCGGATTGCAGTTGTATGTGTGTATGACACGTTCCCTGATACCAATCAATACAAATATTTCAGTGTTTTTGATCGAGAAACGTAGGTACAATCAAAAAATCTCAATATCAAATGAATTTTGTTTGTCAAAAATTAAGCCTGCTCACTGTAAGTCATTATATGTACATTATTCCTGCTGGTTTTAGAAAGGTGCAATCAGTTATTTTACAATGTTTTGGCACCTTTGTTCGCTACACGCTAAATCAACTTTGAAAAATGCGATACAAATTTCCAATGACTAGTTGGGCAATCATAAATTCCAGTTTTTACGTAATTGAATATGCAAAGTTTTTTTTTTTTTTTTAAATCATACCCGGAAAAAACGAAAATCGTAGAACAAAAGGTTGACTGGTTAAGGTTCTCACGATGATTGTAATTAGAAATACATTAGATCATCATTCATTATCGAGACAAAATAAGCGATACAATATGAATATGCGGTGTAATAAAATTAATAGCTAACATCCCGAGGTCGTTAAATTGATCGTCATTAAATGGAGCGTAACTTTTCTATTTCAAACGATTATTTCAATTTCTACGATTTGCTCTGTTTAATTTGCTATAACAATAATTTCTTTTTCTAAATTTTTAATTATTATTTTTTTTATTTCACAAGCATATTATTTTACATATTTTATTCTTCGCAATATTTACTTTTTTATTTGTGTCACATATTATTCATCTACAAGTGATGGAATTAATGTCACATTTAAAATGATTTATAATCAGAATATATTAATTGATATTAGTCTTATACGATAATTGTAGAAAAATAGAGTGTTAGTCACAGCATCTCTCTGATACTTTTGCATAAGCTAGTAATATATAATTTATATAAATGTTATATTCATAAGCCTAGAAAAAAACTAACTTGCTGCTTTCAATTATTAAAATTCGCAGCGGACGCAGTTACGTGCTGAGAGAAAAGTGTTTGGTATTTGTGACTATAATTGCATAGTAAAATAATTATGGTTAGGAGCTCCATTTTTATTACTGTTATAATGTCGGTAATAATAATCTTATGTTTATAGCTTTATCAACTATGAAAAATTTTATTATAAATTACGATCCTTTTAGTAAAACATTAAAATAATAAAAATAAAACAAATATTTTTATATAATAAATGCAATTATAGTAAATACAACTATTTTTTAACATTTGCTCACTATTTACGTAATAATTAAAACAACTATAAATACGTAATTAACATTATAAGTATATAATTGGAAAATAATTATGAATTATCGTTAAATTATAATAATTGCAATCATATTTTTTTCTCAATGTCTACATCGTCCTCATCTGAGTTTGATCACAAACGGAAAACGGTCGATCGACGATGCTGATGAGGCGCGGAATTCATTGTAAAGCGGACTTTAACCTCCTCCCACGAATCGCCATGGTCCGCTGCCTTCGTCGGTCTCACTCGCTCACGTTTTCTGCGTTCGCCGAGTGTGACAGTGCCGTATGAATGCCCTGCCCTTCTCTCTTCGCATCTCGCTCCGCGACTTCTTAGTGTCAGCGTAGCGGTGATAGACTTGCGCGGATGACGCCTCCACGGTGGTTTTCGTCCCCGACTCTCGCAATACTTCAAACGATACTCGGAGAGAGCGCAGATTGATCTGACGCAATTATCATGATTCATACGATTGAGTGTGGCGCAATTTTTAATCGAAATTGACGATGTACTAAGTGCTCATCCAAATGATTTTTTATGACCAAGTGCAACAAATTGCGTTATCGCACTCATCTACGATCCACAGTTAAACTAAGACGCATCGAGCTTTCTTAACCGTTTTAGATATCTTTCGTATATTTATGATAAATGTTAATTAGTTGTCAAAGCAGCTGGTAACTGCCGAACACAAATCTAGACTCTGAATGAATGCAACTACATTAAAACGCTACCGCGTGTTCCGCGCAGATAAATGCATACAGATACTTTCTAACAGTTAACATTCCTTTTACTCGAACTCGAGAAGTAGTAATCGAACAAAGTTGCATCATCCGGGCGTGGTACCACAACCTGTCACTCACTATGTTATCCTAACGCCAAAATGATCATTTTCTGCCTGCGGAAACGACCTGAATATCATCTGGTAACGGCGGCTTCGTCTTGTACTCCAAACGGCGCGCCGGCATCGGAGTACCATGGCTGTTCGAACACGTGGATCGTGATGAATCTCTACGCACGGACTGTACACATTTGCCTTGCCCTCGCCGTCACTTTTTGCCCCACCATCAACGGGATGTCTCATCCACGGCGGCGAGAAGTCGCTTGATGCCTCTGCCTACATGGTTTATTTACTTGATCTCGCGTTAACGCACATTTTCCTCGACGCTTCGCGGAAACGTCGCGTCGCGATGCCGCCCCGCGAAATGTGTGACGACGGTGTGTGTCTGTACAAAGATTTGCATCGTCCGTAAAAGCATTTGTCCGGATTTTTTCTGTTCGTGGAAACCTTTTAACGGCGCACGAGTTCGTCGTTGCGTGTGTGCGATACGCACGCATGCACGCGCGCGGGAGAAATTTTGCTGATCAAAATTTTATTTTCCTTTATTCGACGCTACGTTTACACTGTACACACCTGCGTATGAGTTTATTACGATGGCAACGTACGACTGTATCCGTACGCGATACTCGACGTTTGAAGCGATGAAAGAAGCGCCTTGTGATTAACGTCAGGTAGGATGAATATTCCCACAGTTGTATTACAGCAGTTTTGATGTTGACTATCCGTAAATGTAAATTGCTACTGGGAGCATATAAGAGAACGGAAAATTATGAGAGCACAAAGCTACTTAATGATAAGCCGTTAATGTTTAAACCGTGTGTAAATGTTTAAAGAGTTTTCAAATTTGCACCAAATTAAAAAGTGTGACGTTAATCGGAGCGTTGGCTTGCCTGGCAACCGGGCTAACCAATTATATAAAAATTCTGATAAGCGCAAATCAACGTCAATTAATTAAAGAATATATAATAAATCACAGTTGTTTATTCAAAAAATTCACCAATAATGAAGCAACCGCCTCGATATTTTAATATCAATAAAAAAAAATTATGTTAAGTAACAGAGATATTGTAAGAGAGACTCACAGAAGTCAACCCTCCCGATTCCCTTTGACTTTGCGCGGCGGAGGATCTTTTGCAAGGTTATCGTGGGAGACACGCGTTAAGTTGCTAATGACCGATATCCACGCGATAATGATAATCTCTCGTGTATCGGCGCGCGGAATTACGTGTGCCCAAATTAACCCGATTGACATGGTTACCGCATCGCGACGAGATATTTATCTTGCCAGCCGGCGCGAAGCCCCGCCGCCTCGTAACGAAACCTACAACAGCGCCGATCGATTCAGCCATTTATCAATTAATCTTATTGACGCGGCCGCGCCGGTGTGTCCGTAACGAATTCCCGCTTTAATCACGTACAGCGGGCTATACTTTCGTAACGGCGGGCCTCCTGCTCAACGTCTGCTCCGCTAATAGCGAGTTAATTGCATCAGGTACGGGGGAATCCCCTTTTCCGTCACTTCTCGCTCGCCAACGCCGCTAAGGAAAAGTACGGGTCGTTATCCTTGGAAAAGAATTACGCGATGATACACGTGGGAACTCACTGTCGCACACCACGTGTTAATTTCGTTTCTAAACCGCCGTCCATTGTAATATATTACGTATCGTGACACTCGAAGAGGAATTACAGTATCCCCCTCCCCGCTTTCTCTCTCACTCTCAATAATTGCGATTTCTCTAGAAAAGCATATGATTTGATATTATCACTTTCTCATGATCTTATTATTCTCATACTGCAGCCTTATACAATTAATATTTTAATTAATATAGAATATAATTAATTTATTGACGTGTCGAGTGTAATTAGGTAATAGAGGAAGCAGTTACTGATCGCGCATTGCTCTAAACTTTTTCGTATCGCGAGTATTTGTTGTGTTATTATCTCAATCAAATACATGTGTACGGATTTCACAAGTGTATAATTTAATAATTAGTAAATAGCGCATCTTTTTTACACGGAATTGCGCCTCTTACTTATATAACGGTGTATTACTTTGGAACCGTCACTTTGCGATGAAATGAGACGCGATAAGATGTAATTGGATGACAAATATCGTTACACGCATTCGTAATATAATTTTATTATTCAAATGAAATGCACTAGCAATTTTATGCGTTAGCAAATAATGAAAAATAAAAAGATACATGAATTTTTATTATATAATTTATATAATACTAGGAAAATTATTAGAGAATACGATTTAAATTTTTGCTTGATAAATAACATTAATGTAAAAAAAAATACATTTTTTAAATATTTTAAATCGGACAAGGTATTTCTTATAGATGTTTAGATGCTAAAAATGATTTTGTAAAATAATTTTCACCAGCACATCAAGTATTCAAAATAATTAAGCTTTACTATGCAAAAAATGACTTTTTTGCAATGTTTGAACATTTTTTGTAATAAATGTCAATATCTTAAAATTCTGATCAGAAGTCATGAATGTATTGTTCATCATCTATAAAATGCTTTTTTTTTTTATTTCGGTATCTTACCTTTTAGCCATAATATGAAGAATTTACGTACATAGTTTTGCTGATATAGCAAATGTTTCGTTTATGATAATGAAGTCACATATACTTATAATATTCGCAGTTTAAAGTTATTGATACACATATACAGTGTAATTTACCTGATAGATTACACTAAATGTACCTAGAGTGTCTCATTTTAATTGCCTACTTTGAATTATTCCAAACAAATGCATTTTCGAAAAAAAATGTCTCAGACCAAAGTTATATGATCTTCAAAGGAGGACAAATAATGATAAAATCATTCCCTTCCCACTTCCCACCGTTTGATGACTGAGCCGTGCGTGTGACGCTATCTCAAAAGTAGTTCCCAGCTTTAATCTTTCATAGCATATAGCTAGAGATAAGATATCAAAATAAAAAAATTGCATTTTATGGGATGTAGAATACATTGAGGACATCCGATCCGGATTTTCAGATACCTTTAACCTTTTCCTCGAAAAAAATTTCAAATATTGTAAAAAAAAACATTTTTTACATATTAAATCTCAATTATTTTGGAAACCTGATATGGTGATAAAATTTTGTTTTTGACATTGTTTTCAGCAGCCAAAAATCTATAAGAAACGCCTTGTCTGATTTAAAATAACTTTTGGCTGTAAACTAGTGTAACTCATCAAATTAGTGGATGTCACGAAACATATGAAAACCATTAACGTTCATCGAGAAAATTTTTAATCTCGCTGCGCTCCCTCGATCCACCACCAGAGGGTTTAACAACCGGTAGGAAGTCTTTCGACCGGGCAGGTACGCAATGTCCGGTATGCGAGGGTGTTTTCGGAGTCTCGACGAGTTTTCGAGGTCCGGATTACCTTATCTACGGAGTCTCACTCGCTCGCGCCAATTCCGAAACGAAATCCATGGTGATCCATATACCGAGGCGTTTACGCGGCGATTTAACCCGGAGAGGACGGTCCTTCCGCGGGCCGCAGCTAAGTCCGAAGGGCGGTTATTATGCGATATACGGACTATCGGGGCGCGCATCCGCCACCCTCCTTCACGCTTTCACGAGAGTGATTCGACGGTGGCTATACCGAAACCTGTCGCGCATTGTAATCCACGGGATTCGCAAGTTGTCAACTTGTTATCGGCAGTACAAGGGATCTTTTCTTATAGAAAGCATATTAGAGTAGATCATTTTTATCTTTTTAATAAAAATCAAAAAGTATCTGCTACTTATTATGCAGATACTTGTTGTATTAGATTAAAAAGAGTGAATGAAAGACATTGGAAACTTGCGTTTTTTTTTTCAAGAATTAACAAAATAAAAAATTAGAGAAGATACTTTAGATTTACGCAAATTATTACAACAGATGCTTAAGCAAAATTCATATAATTTTAAATTATTTTTATCTATATTATCTGCAATAACCCACTAATTATTATTGTATTTTCTTTGATTCTTCAACAAATAAACCTTTATTATGTAAACTTGTGTTACACGAATTGCTCAAAAATAAATATTTAAAACGTAGCGTTATATTAAAAATAAATATTTTTAACACAGAATATTGTTTTATTATACAAGAAAACATGTTTGACATTAAGCTCAATAAAAAAAAAATTCATCACACTTTATCACGTTGTACAAGCAGTACTCAAACTATTTTTATAAGTTAGGCTATCGAGATGCTTAAATCATCTTTACACGATTCTATCGCGATTGTGTGATGAAAAACTTTAAAACACCGACGAGAAGTCGTTGGACGAACGGAAGGAAAAAGTCGGAACAAGAGAGAAAGGGTTATTATGCGGGGGTTCAGCGGGGCCCACGCGGTCCGATTGATTGATCGACGCACCCCCGCGCAAAGTCAGATACCAAAAGCCCGAACTTTTCCCATTACCGTCAATATGCAGCCTAGACATTGGTTTAACGTTCCGGGCGTCGGGGCATCGGTGCCGCAGTAAAAGGGAACCGGTTAAATCGCGTCGACGACCTTTATTGCCGTCTTAAAGCAGTTAAGTTAATCCGCGCCGTAGCGAGAACTACAGAGAGAGAAGCGGGGGTGCCGCACCCGTGCGAATCGAATCGCCTTTTGGTGTATCTCGCCTCCGAGACAAAAACATTAACATAAATCACGGGACGGAGGAGCAAGAGAAGGTAGAAGGAGAAATGAAAGAGAAAGAGAGAGAGAGAAAGAAGCAAGGAACGAAAGAGAGGGACCGGCAATCCGGATCGGGCGTTTATTCGATTCACTTTGTGCACCCCCTCGCGGCACCCCTTTAACGACACCGATGAATTTCGTTCGTTGCCTTGGCAATTAGTGCCGCGAAAACTTACGGGTGATTCGTTTTCGGGAGAAGAAATGCAGGACGCGAAAGCGTGGGACTATACACACATGAGTGTTGACCTCATTGAGGGTAGAAGGATAGGAAAGCTTTTCGCAAACTTTGCAACGTAATTTTGAAGCATTAAACGTTCATCATCAATTTCCAGTCTATAGTATGTTGTATACAGCAAAATTGCAAAATTTAAGCAAAAAGACTATTGTTAATACACATGGAAAAAACAATTTTGTTGCACTATCTAAAAATTTAGCTGGATACATTATTTGACGGTCTAAAATTAAAAAAAAAATTGATAATTTAATAACGATGTCGCTAACGAGCATTTATTATCTCCTTTCTACAAAAACTATAAAAAATTTGTTGTGAAAAATAAATTTTATTATTTTTCAAAAAAATAACAAAATAATTCTCTAAAAATAAAAGAAGCTATTGTGAACAATAACAATCTGGAAATGGAAGTCTGTTGGAAAAAATTTTTTCCAATTTCTTGAAAAGAATCTACAATTCTTTCTTAGCTTTCTCTTCCTTTTTTATAAATATCATCTTTATTGTCTTTTTAAAAACTTTATGCGGCAAAATAGCACCGCACAGAATGAGTAATTTTCTAGGAATCAGAGACTTAGAGAGCGAAGAAAAAAAAACATATATTCGCGCTGAAAGATATCGGTACAGGGTAAGTTTTCAGTCGCGTGAGAGAATGCGTGTACACGCGTGAGTATGTGCAAAGGGGTGGAAAAGAAAAAAGGTGCCACTTAGTCCCACCCTCGCGGCCGTTTCCGATAAACGCACCTCGCGTTGCACGAGTGCCAACCCTCGACCTCAACTCTTTTGCTTTTAGCGAGAATTCGATGAATTGCCAGCCGCTACGGGCAATAAATAATGCATTTTGTGTTTGCCCCCGGTAAAAGGGTCCACCCTCAACAGACTCCTCCCCCCAACGTCCGCGCGCGGCGCGAACCTAAATTTTAGATCGACTTCAACTGAAGGCGGCCGAGAGTGTGTTCCGAAGGTACGATCGAGAATTGATGCGATTCGACGGACTGGTATTTGCTATCGAATGACTCATTTGTTGCTTTCTTTATGATATCAATGCCGTAAACTTCTAGATTCTGTGCAAAAGGTTCGCGATTGGTTCATTCTTATGTGACAATGTATTACCTCGTCGACGATTACCGCGATATTAAATGCTCCTTTTTTTAACATAAAGAAAATTTTATTCTTACATACAGGAATTTAATAAACTCTTGAATATATATATATAAATAAATTTTCATTATGCGATCATTTATTTGAATTATGAATCGCTGCTGATATCATATAGCAAATACAGCGTAATTTAATGCGCGCTATGATAAGCATTCTCACGGAATGCTAATACCTCATACTCGATATTAATGGGCTTGCATTCATCATTTGCGATTCTAATACTTCCATTTGTAAAATAACGTAAGGAATTCATAGAAAATACCGGTGGATACGAACTCTCGAGGATCGATGCTCTACGGCTAACAAACGATCGTTGAAGGTAACGAAACAATATAACAAAGAATAAAGGAAAACCTTCAAACTCAGATCGCTTTGAGATAAATTTCTGGACAATGCCGACATTACGTAGGCTGGTGGACTTGTTACGGGTAACGGAAAACGGGCAGCGAAATAGCGCGCGCGGGAAGGAAACTGCGGGGTATAATGGTACCGCACAACATTATAAGGTATGCATTGTCTGTAATTTAGCGGGGCAGATCTGTGTTGCCAATTACGGACAACTATTATATAGACGGCTGCCCGTACACGGGAGAACCAGCGTTCTGTAAGGCGATCAGACTTATTGGCTCTGAATTCGTTCGGCCACAAGAACGAATAATCGTTATTCTCTTGTTGGCTTTCTCGAATAAATTCGAAGCAAACTGCCAACGACAGTGCATGCTTTGGTACGCTCTGACTCTTATCCAAAATATCTACATTGTCTTAATAATTATAATAATAATATAATAAAGTTTATAAACTACACGTTACATAAACTTTATTATATAAATCATAATTCATCCGTCACACGATTTTTATATTTAACAATTTCTAATTTATTGCAATCACTCTATCTCTGCCATCGTGCATTATTAACTTAATACCGGCGTTATAAATTCAGGTACAAATATATAACGTGTCCATGAATAAAGATGATGAAAGTAGGAGATTGTAAATTCGCGATGGATTTTTAATTTATTCTCAATCCTTATCTATCTCTCAACGCCGAGGCAAAATAACGGCGGCAGAACAGAATTGGCAACTTATCACGGTAATAATTAATGCGCAAGACTGAACTTTCGAAACTTCTTTTACTTAACACAAACACAAAATTGCTGATTTAATAGATTATTAATCGACAATCTCCGCTACCTGCGATGTGGTTGCTGGACCGGATTCTTAAACCGAGATTTTCCGACGTAAATATAGAAAATCCGATATCGAATAAAGTGAGCAATCGCACAGTTTTAAATTGATGAAAGAAACGTGTGCCATTTAAGTGCCATTAATTGTAATCAATCAGGAATGTATGTCCGAAATTATATCTTTCTTTAAAAGGAGAGAGTAAGACGTATTTATAATCATTATAGAAATCTCGTATTAAAAACGAATCAGACGACACTCTGAGAATAAAATTTAATATCTTAAGACACGAACGGTTTAAAAGCCACATTATGATTAGAGACCAACCAAGAGTGTATTCGAACGATTGTTAAAAACAGAGCATTAATTTCCAACGTAAAATCTCACATCTTTAAATTATTGTTCAAATATTGCAAAACACTTCACAATATTATATACGTGATGAGATAGTAACTAAATCTCATATCAAATGTCTTGTTTCAAATCGAATTATCAATAATTATATAACATTTATCTGTATTTTTAACGCGACGTATGTAAATATATATAAAATATTTAGAGGAGAGTTGCTTAATACTGATTATTTAAATCGTATTTCATGTATTTTTTCATTTTACTGAATATAAACGACATCTAACGATAAAAATATATAATAAATAAATGAGATATGTAAAAAAATTTCTCGAAATTACATCTTAAATTGATACAAACATTCAAAAAGTTTAGTACGATATAATATAATTTTTTATTTATGTAGACGATAATAATCTAATAATGCAGTTTTATTCTGTATCGTTATATTTTTATAAAAGTTGATTTACAGAGCATTTTAAATTTATTTAATGTATACATATTACAATTATTATAAAATTAAATCAAAATTATATTTTTATAAAATGTATCACATTCTCTAAATTATACTAATTTATGTAGTACGTAGTCATTTCATAACTAAATAATTATTTGTGTAACCATGAAATGATAAATATATCTAAATGATAAATATATGCCTTATGTGATTATGACACTTAGGTGTGGTAGTCAACATATTACATAAAGTTAAGTTCTCAAATCGTATCATTAAGCATTCTTATTATACGCTTATATCATTATATAAAGACTTTTTTTTGTATTTGTTACCAATATGTATACAACTTTACAATCATGTTTTTTATTATATTTATGTAAAAATTTATTATTAAAGAAGATACACTTCTAAAAATATATACGAATTAGCAGACCGGCTGCTTAAGTGTTTTTATGCATTATATTATGTAAAGACTTATAATAGATTAATTTCTTTTCTTGTTCTTCAAAAGATTTAATAAATAACAGCAGGTGCTTTAAATATCAAGTTTGAATTTTTAATTGCACTTACGTGCAATTTGATAATAATTGAAAAATATAAAATACAAAATATCGTAAGTAATTTATAACTTGTATGATATAATTTTTTTACATATCTATCACTTTAATAAAAAATGCAAATATTATTCATCAATACAACGCGCAATGAAAAAGGATTAAGTGAAAACTACGTATAAACAAATATATGTATAAATTATAATATTATCTAGAATAATTAATATTTAAAAGAATAATTATTACTTGCACAAACGTAAAATAATTTATTTCTGCAATAAAATAACATAAAATAACATAAAAAATACCATTGTACTCTGTTCATCAGGTCAATGTCTTCCAGTCATTCTTTATGTGTCAAAATAAATGCCGGCCATCTACTTTCAGATCCGTTCATTGCACAACGCGGCACTCGCGAAAACACAGTTAATTACAATCGCGCGTACTAATCACGAGAATAAGATAATCGCAAGGCACTTTGCACGATACTTCCAACATACGTTAATCGACGTTAATCGAAACACAACGAGCATTTACTATTGCACATTGCGGAGGTATTCGAAACGATCGTGAAAATAACGCGAGAAGAATACGTAGATCTATAATTTGCTCAATACTCACGAATTTCGCAAGCTAGCGCAACGAACAAAATCTCAAACGGTGAAAGGTTTTATATAAATGATAGTTGGAATTTAATTACGCAATTGATAACTATTAAAATACGCAATGACGATTATTATTACTTATTTTCAATTATTAATTAGACGTATCGTAATCTTGCACTATTCAAAGTCGACCTATTTGATACACGCGACATTTCGTTTATGACTAAAAAATATAAAAATAACATTGACATTATAATTAATAAAGTTGCAAAATACATCTCAAACGTATGAATTCAATGAAATTTAAACAATATGTTTTTTTCAATTATATTTGAATTACTCGCGAATCGGCAATCTGTGTATCGTGTCGCGCTCCCGAAAGTGACGAGCAAATTAGATTAACAAAAAATTCAAAACGTGTCAAATACTTCCGAAAGCAATAAAAAAAAGTTATTATATAAATATCGTAATAAAGCAATTTGTAATTCATTTTTCTGTTCGATGCTTAATAAACTACATGAAGTACTTCAATAAACAGTCAGTATAGTTGTTAATCTAACTGGAATTGATTAGCAGCGCATGCTAATTACTTGTAAAAAGAAACAATACATTCGATATCTTCTGAAACTTGTCGTGACCATGTTTCAAGAGGTAATGTATGCCGTTACTTGTTAGTTTGAATCTCATCACGTAAATGATAATATGGCGCAAAGCGGCCTTGCGTATCGCAACGCCAAGGCCATGCGCCAACAAACTCGTTGATGTCTCAACATGTTTAATATATTATGAAATAAAATTACATCGAATATACTATAATATTCTTTGTATTTTGATAAATAAGCAATCATTGCACATCTCGCGATTTGGTTTGTGAAATAATTAGCATCGTTTGTGACTAACTTTCGTTCCAGAGAACGTTTGCGAAAATGGAAATATTATTCGATTTTGACTGATACATAAAAATAAATATTAATAGTAGATTATTTAATCATTTTTTGAAAAATTATTTTTTTAACAATAATTCAAATGTTTAATTATGTATATAATTATTCAATTTTTGAAAAAATATTAAATTTATTATTTCAAGAATTTTGAGAAGAAATTTTTCTTTGTATTGTTTGAAAAATAAATTTACAGGTTTGAAAATTTATTGAACTTTAAATCGGATTTTGTAAATAAAATTTATCCTCTTTTTAAGAATACAAAAATTACGAAATTTAAAATTATTAATATTAATACATCTACTGGTTTTTCTCGAAAATCACAAGAAAGAAATTTCAAGCATCAAGTAAAATTTTATCTCAATATTTCAATTGAATTTCATGTATGCCACGTAACGAATATCAAATTGAGTCTCAAGATCCATCCATTAAAGATTTCAAGATGTATCTATTAAACCGTATCATATCTCAAGATTGGTTTCAGTTAAATTCTTCAGCAGAAACGCAATTCTAAATAACAAGCGTAAGACGCGTCACAATACGGGTAAGTATGGCAAATAAATGTTTGTAATGAAAACTGAAAATATCGTTTCAATAATAAGCTATTGTACCTGGAGTCGGATCGCGAAGGACGAATGTTTATCGCAACGTGGATGGTAACATCGAGTAACAGTTGCTCTTACCTGAAACAAACAGAAAAGGTATACTTCGTTTAGCCAAACATCCCAGAAAATAAGAAATACTCATATTTTCAGTACATGAAGATAGCAAAAAACCGCGAACAATGGTCGCCTCGGTAAAAACAGCTTCCACGCTATTAATTACTTTCTCCGCGTATCATGCCGTAAAGCACGGGAGTTTTGTTAGTATCGAGGGGTTTATATTTTCCATATTTCAAGAGGTTCATTAATCATGCGTAATCAATGGTAACCGATCGATTAAGGTACCCCCCGCACTTTTCCACGAGCGCCGAGATAAGAGCGGGATGACGAAGAAAGGAAGGAAACTTTCTTATTAACACGATCAATCAAATCGCCTCGAATTTAAAGCATTTTTCACGATTTTCCGCGTTTCTGAGCAGCTCGCTGAAAAAATTTCCCTCGATGGGAGGCCAACGGCCGGTTTCAGAGGGTGAGGAGAGGGCAAGTTCTGCCAATCGATGCGGAATTAAGAAGCGACGCTTACTTCTTGGACGGCTAATTACGAAAGTGCGATCACCCGCCGGAAATGATCGCTGCAAACCACTTCGTCTTCGTCCCATTCTTATGAAAGAAAAAAAATTTTGTTTGTAGTTTCTGGATCTGTTGCGTGCCAAACGAGAGCAAAACAGAGAAAGAGAACAACAATAATTCTAAGTCTTATCGACTTTGTATCTAAATGTAATGTAGTGATTGTATAAGTGTTTCAAAATTTCAATAGAAGAAACGCAAAATTTAATATTGTATAATATTAATTTATTACTTATTATTATTAAATTAAATAATTAATTAGATAATGAAAAGAAATTAGATATCTTCTTTTATTATTTCTTTTATTTTAAAAACTTATACAGTTAATTCGCATTTAATTCGTATTTAGTTTTCCATAATTTTCTTTATTGAAATCGCATTGGGAGGTCGCGAGTTTGTCGGTCTAATTGTTTCGGAAATATCGGGGCATGAAAGAAAAGAAAGAAGTTTTCAACTCGTAAAAGTCTGGGAAACGAGCACGAGCCACTTATTTTCTTTGTTTACCGCGTTCTCCACGCCGCCCTGTACGTTTTATTACGTTTTGCATTATATTCGCCTACAACGTCCTAAATGTCGTCGAATTGCTTTTTTTAATTAACTTTGAAATTTTAACGTGGCGATGTATTACGAAGAAGGAGCTTGCGCTCGATATAACCGACCGCCCTCGTTTTTTTATGAAGTGGCGTTTTTTTTATCGCAGCGACAGTACATAACACCATGAAAATTACTCAATAAACTTAATTTAAGGTTCTGAGGTGATGCCTCTATAATATGATATACTAATCATATTTCGCCCAACCCTTGTCAACTGCCTTCATTTGCAGATGGCTTTATTAAAAGTGCTATTATTTTCATTTTCTAATTAATATGAACTACAAATGTTGATTATGTAAAATATATTAGAAATTCTTGCATTAAAATCTGAAATATTTATATATAATATTTCAAATACATTTTCATGTATATATAGAGATAGATTACTTTAAAAGTATATTGGGACTGTATTAAAGAATAATCTTGAAAGTAGATAAAAGGGATAATGCATAAAAGAGAGATAAATTTATGCGTTTATTCGCGAGGAACTGATTTCATACAGAGCGGAAAATAAAAATTCCGAACCGCATATAACGTTGCGTGTTTATTAAAATGTCTCTTGCCAGTCGATGAGAATGCAATGTAGCCTCTCAATATTTCACGTACGGAAGCATCAAACCATATCAGATTATCCCGAGTAATAAAAATACCTGATTCGTAGAGACAGTAATGAGTGATCAAATATTACATGTAATATTTCCGTAACACGCCGTCGCATATTCTGACACAGCTTCGTTAAATATCATATCCCAAATGAGAGCGCGACAATGTCTGGCGAGATTTCTAAAGCGCGTCTACCCCCCGGTGACTGAGTTTAATATTTAACACCTGTGACGGTTAGTCGCGGTAGTCAGTGGTTCGCATACTCATAGACAATCACAGACGGCGATGATTATATAATAATGTCTTTACAAAGTAATCGCGTCATTTGGACAAACCCCAGTTTAATGATTATTTTCCTCAGTGAGACGAAAAACAGTTAAACCGTTTTTAGAACGCGGACTAAATGTTTGCGATATTCTTTTTTTTTAATATTTTTTTTTACACGCGAATTTTAATAGAATTCTGAAGACAGAAATCGCAAACAATGGTAGGTCATTTATCTTAAGGAAGGATTAAATTAAATTATATTTGAACTGTGTGCGTCTTGATTTTCTCATTTGTCGCATCCATCAATATTTTGCGAGAACAGTGCGATAGATTTCAAATAACTATTTTATTCCATCGAGCGGTAAATTAATTTTACATTGAATTAATTATCGTGCATATGCAAAGACATCAGAAAAATAAATGAAAAGGTGAGACGTGCACGATAATATTGACGAATCTTTAACGTCACGCGACAAATAAACGAATAACGTGTATTTTTCTCTTAAAAATTTCTTAAAAATTTAGGAAAATTATCTCGAGAGTAGAAAAAAAAACGAATGAAACGTGCAGAAACCTTCCGTTTATATTCCTATATTCCATTGGTTACATTCACTTTCTCTCGAATAAAATTGGAATCTCCTAAACTCTACAATATGAAAGCAGGAAGAGGAACTTGGAGGATCGAACCGTAAGGTCGAGGAACTCTTTACTGTGCCTGCTCGCCTGTTCGTGGCGCCTGCCGACTCGCTTCTCTCGGTTCGTTCCAACGGGATAGCAGGTAAGGAAGCATGGGAATAATTTCCAATGTCTCTTCCTTCCGCACACCGCGGCGCGGCAGTCCGGTATATCTCGTTGCCGTTTTTCACAATCCCACGCACGAACGCCCGATAAATTCGCCCAATCGATTGCTCGCAGGTTTACACCTTGTCGCAAGATAATCCGGTGAGTAGCGAGGCAACCGGTGATAAATTTGAATTGAACGGCTCCTTACGAGGTCTGACACCCTGTTGCCGACATCATCGTAACTCGTTCGCTCCGGGAAGCAATAAAACTCGCAAACGCTCGTCGCGGTTGCGTACAACGTTTACCGTCGTGAAACAATGATATTATCGGACGCAATATGCCGAGAATATAAATTGCAGCGTCGCGCTCTAGTACTGGTCTTAATAATTCATTGGCTGGATTAACGATAAAGCTCGAACGGAGAACCTCTGTGTCGCAATGCTCGCCGTTTTAATTATTCCGTACATAATTATTCCGAGATAAGCGAACGAGATCGGATGAACGAGTTCTGGGATCTTGAGACGATGCGATTTTGTCGTGCGAAATGTGACATGTGAATAACTGAGCAACAAGCTTTTCTTTTAAAGTGTCCCACTCTCTCGTTGACATGCGGGCGCTGTAAAATGTTCCCGGCATTTATGGCGTATCAAATTTTCAAATGCATTATAAATAAACGATAATTCTTATTCGTTTGTTTTTTCACGGCGTTTTAGCACGCGGCGAAAATCATCGAACGTTTGCGCAATTTTATCGCACACGTTTCGCGTTTTCAATCATTTGCATAACGCATTCTTTCGTGCCATTTTATGAGAAAACACGGCAATCACGAAAACAATTAACACCGTGCGGAATTTACAGCAATTTGCAGAGCGAAATGCTGCCTACCGCGTCGGAGAATAATTGATAATCGAATTATCAAAATAAGGAGAATCGCGTTGGAAATATTTCATAATTATGCGTAATATAAAATTAGTAAACTATTCGAAAGCGCTTCGTATTCATTGCGCTGATAATAAAATACCATTGATATTTTCTTAGAAATGGTAATTTAAAAACAAAAAATTATTTACGATTAATTTCAAAAACAGAAACTAATTTAAAAACAGAATTATTTGGATGCGAGCTGATATGTTACAATTATTATAATCATTTTCACGATTTTTTGCTTTGAAGTATTATATAAAAATTTCTTTTTTTTTATTTAAAGTAATTGGTGAAATATATTAATAACACTATTTTATAAGGTTTTATACAAGAACATATGAAGACTATTTCTAAAATAATTTTTGATGCTGAACCCGAATCTGCTATCAAAATATTTCCATTAAGTTTTTGAGATAAGAAGAAACGTTTTTTCAATACATAGCAAAGTTTTATTAAAATTAGAATTAGAAGTTATGCGTTTAATTCGTGTTTTTATATGAAAACGTAGTGTAAATATGCAAATTTCTATGAAACCCTTCTTTAATGTATTGTTCACAAATGTTGTAGAAACAGTTTAGATTAGTCTTACACAATCTTTTCGATATCTTTATAATATAAACTAATTGTAAAACAAGTTCATGAGATATTTTTCTATAAAAGGTCATTTTTCTATAAAAGGTTATAATGTCACTGTCAGTCCAACGAGTGCTATCAGCATGCTGCATCTTGAAAATTTTATGGACATGATGAAATTGTTCTGACAGATTCGAATTCAGAATCCCAAAAATATGTTTAAAAAAACTGTTTCCTTTTTTGCACTTGTTTCCACTAAAATTAATGTAAAATTTGTAAACTAGTGTAACTATTCATAGATTTATATTTACGTTTGTCATAGATATATTTTTATCATAGATATATCTTCTCTTTTCGCACATGGAAAAAACAATTTTACTGAAATACAAATTTAAAAATAATTTTGTTGAACCATTTAAAAGTTGTGTCAAATATTTAACTTGGTTGCTAGATTTCCAAAATTGTTTGCAGCAACATTATCATGCTTGCGTCCTATTCTACATAATTATTTTGATGGCCCAACATAAAATTATCTGTATCTAGCTAAATTTTTAGATACTGCAGTAAAATTGTTTTTTCCGGATAAACATCTTATTAAGTGAACGAGATGGGAGCATTGTATCTTTGATAATATCCGACAATGGTCCATTGGATGGCTTTCGACTGTAAATCCAATATCGAATTTCATGCGCGTGCTAGAGGATCTCTCTTTCTCTCGTTCTAATACGATGCGATAAGGCTCAACTTTCGTTGTTTCACGCAAAGTCGAACTGATGAGGGAACGACACTCGACGCCGATTCATCCGCGGCTCAATCACAAGATGATCGGCGCCATCGGGGAAAAGTAATTACAATCCGCCGCGTCCTCCTCCGATCATCCATCCATCACACGTACATTCAGCCCATTGTAACACCACTTCATATGTTTGCGGTTCGCCGATTTTGTACAAAATCCAAGCAATCGTTATTATACCCTAGCCGCTGTTTATTATGACTTTCGTGTAACGATATGTCATCAGAGGCGGACACAACGTTAACGACACTATGTCGATGCTGTGTATTTGCGTATGTGCTCGATAAAAGTGACAAAATCCTTGAAACACAATGTAATGTACTATCGAGACTAACACACGAAATATTTAAAATATTTAAAGTTTATATTGTTTTTATGTTGATATTTATTTAAAACAATCAATTTTATTGTAAAAGCGTGTAAGCATCAAAATATATCTTTCAGTAGAATGTCTAGACCTTTTCATATAAATAATTTGAGTGTACATATGCTACGGATTGCAGAGAACGTATTTCTTTATTATAGCCGCGCGCACGCGTTTCAATGATGCAGAAGAAGAAAGAAGTTTGGAGAACTAAAACGAGGTTTAAGGTAGCCAGAGGAAGAAGCCTATCTAGTTTCCTCTAACTCGCAAGCAACGCTCTAAGACTATACTATAAATACACCTGAAGGCAGACAGGGCACCTGACACCAAAAGACGAGCATTCGAATGATCAGCTAAAGAACTCCTCACATTTTAAACCAAACTACGTTCCGATTGCTCTAAAATGGGTAACAGAATTCTTCAGGTACTATATAAAGATTGCATATAAATCGTAAGGAATTTATCCATTTACTTCCAAGTAGGTTAATTCTTGCAATTTATATGACTCGTATCATAGATCATTCTTAAAATTAACCACACATAAATTTTGGTTAATAGGTGTGAGATCCAAAATTAAGATATATTTGACACTAACAAAATTATCCATACCTTAAATAGATCATTTCAAAGAGATAATTCTTCTTTTACAATGAGAGATGTTTGCCTTATTATGTCATTAGAGAAATATGAAAGAACATATCTTGTTTGATGGTATAGTAAATTAATATAACAAGTAAATAAAACGTACGTATATTTGAAAAAAATTTTTTAAGTGGGCAAAAATATAATTAAAACAAAAGCTAATTTTATCAATATACAGAGAGAAAGGATATACAGGTAAGAGTTAGAGAATGCGTATCGATCGCTTAAATTGCATTTCATTAATATTTTATATTTTTACCCAATATAAGCAATATTGGCTAAAAATTCAGAAACAAACAATAAAATAAATAAGAAATGAGTACTTGATATAAATAAAAATTTAACAGATTATATCTCTTATTTTGTGCGTGCTAACAACACATTAAAAAATCAAGTACAACTGACAACTTTTGATTAATTTATGGAGCTGATAATAATGTAATGTAATGAATAAAATCTTGAAATTTTATACTAAACTGTTTTATTTTCATAAAAGAAAGTTTATTGCAGAACATTTTATATTTATTTTATGCACATATTTTCACTTATGAAGATATTTTTATAAAAGTTATCATGTTACCTAAATCGTATGACAACAAATTTTATTACAATAAAAGATATTAAATAAAACTGATAAGAGAAAATAATAAAATTAATAATTGATATGAACAGAAATATGCCAATTGCAAAAATTCAAGCCGGTTTTGCTTCGATGTACTTATCTTATTATTGTTATTCATTAATTATTTGATACATTTTAATACTCTTCTTCGATAAAATATTAATGAAACAAATATTAGCGAATGATTTCTTATATTCTTAATTATTTTAATTCATAAATTTGACACTTTCAAAGACGATATACGATTTAAGCGACCGTTACCTAAATCGTATCTTTTACATGTTGCAAAAAGCTTATAATAAATTTGTTAGTGGTAAAAGATTAAACATTGTAATAATAGGTACCTGAAACATCAAGCTACAATTTTCAATGTTTATTTGCATTTAAATGGAAAATATGATAAAAAATAACTTGATGATACGCATTCAGCAACTCTTCCCTATTTAAAAAATTGTAAATAATAATGTCAATATGCGCAAAGCGTTTGAAAGTCATTTTCTCAATCGAAATCAGTGTATTATCATTTCCATTAAAATTTTTCATTATTTTAAAATATTTGTCCTAATTTAATTCATCTGTCATCTCTCAATTATGTCAAAACCGCAAACATATGAAATGTACTTCATATAAATATTTCATAAAAATACGCTTGAAATGAATCTGTGCTAACGATCCATAATGTCAGTAAGCAAAACTAAGAAGTTACAGAGTATGTGAAATCAGTGTTAATCCCACGTATATAGCGATCGTCTGAAAAGGTCGATTATTCGCAGAGTAAGAAGCGTTTATCTGGTTGCGAAGACGAAAAACGCGCTCGCACGAATTCGCTCGGTCGTTATCGCGTCTCTCTGTTTTGCGCTTTCACACGCTCCGTCCCGTACCGTTCACGCCGAGATCGTTAACCCTAATGGCATTCTCTCAGCGGGTTGCGTACAGAGACTTTGGGACGCGCGATTTTCCGGGAAGCTCTTTTTCATCGAGTTTATCGGCGCGGCGCGCGGCGGCGCGCGGAGGCGCGCGTCGTGACCTTCCTTTCTCGCGTGAGTCGCGTCAACGCGCGATTCAACCGATCGGGACTGCCGAGACGGGAAGACTCTTTCAATTTTCTAACGTTCCTCGCATTTGCATTCATATCTCCCGGCTGTAAAACGCGCGCGAATGTACCTCGCATATCTGCATAACACACAGCCTGGTAACGTTCTATTCTAGATTCATAACTATTAATACTAATGTCAGCGCGCGCGCGTGCTGTCCGAGGTAGGACCAGGTTCTTGGCCGACGTTGACCACTTTTACCTCTCATCAATGGTGCATTCAGACACATGCAAACGTGAATTTATCAACGGGAATGAGCCACCGCGCCGACTGCCGTTTCGTAGTCTTCAGGTCGCATTCAGCGTGCCGTTCAAGACGCACTCGCGGTCCTGCAATCGCCGTGAAATATCTCCTAAATAAATTACCATTGCGATTAAACGTAGACAAGTATAAAATTTTAAAAATAATTTATTTTTGCGCAAGATACAATTGTTCGTTTCAGAGTTTTGTTAAGAATGCTTTGGCTATACAATACGAACTAAAAGTTATCGAAATTTTAAAACTGAATGCTTCTCTAAGTTTATACTTTTCTTTCCTAATCAACTACACAAAATTTTGATCGCAAATGCCCAAATTTTTTCCCTGAAACTAACTGCAAAGAACAAAACAATTTGATTTGTAATGGTTTTTGCAGCAAAGCATACTATACTTTGTTGCAGCTTTAAATAAATAACTTTTAAACGAGTAAATAAATCTAAGTAAATTTTTGTACAAATATTTATTAGTGTTATTAGTATATATAAAAATTTTAATTTAATTGATAGTGCTACTTTCCTATCAAATTTGCAAATAAATACTGCAATTTTACATAAAAAGTAGCACTCAAGAGTACATAAAAAATGAAATAACTTTTAAACCAATTATTGAATTACGCTCAAATTTTACACAGATATTCAAACGTCATTCTAGAATGTTCATTCATTCTATGAAATTTTTATATTTTTGGTAATGTTTCGAGATATGACCCATATCTTAAAAACCCTTAAAAAAATATTTGCACTATTAAATAATTATTTTAGTATCATTTTTTATATCTAAATAAATATTAACGAATGTAAAATAGTTTTTTTTACAAATTTACGAAATTTCTTTAAATCAATCAAATGTAACAGTAAATATATTTATTTAATAATAAACATTTTTTCAATATGCGATTAATTGTTTTGCCTGTCAACATTTGATCTATAACTGTAATTCATCTCGTAATTCAAACTGATTTGAAATAAAACTCAACAACACGCCACGCGCGCCTATAAAAATGGGATTATTGACACGTAGAAATCTCGCGGAGATCAAAACGCGACATTACGTCAAGTAGTAAAACAATATATAAGCATCCTTCGTGATCATGAGACGGTAAGAAGGTATTTAGAACACATGTTGTGTACCCGATGATTCATATTTCAATTTTCTTGCCGCCAGTTCCCAGATAGCAGACAAGTCTGCGATTATTCTAATCACGTGATGCTTCGTATAAATTATCTTATCTCAATGCATACACCTCCCGCGATAACGGCATTGCTGAATGCTTATGCCATTGCGCGATTTCTTATGGGCGGAAAAAGGATTTTCAGTTTATTTGGACGGAATATCGATCACTTACACGAGTTTAGCGGCTGCATGTATTAATGGATTACATTGACACGTGTAACAAAGACTGGTATACAATATTGCATAGATAACTGAGTTTAAAAGCGACGCGCAATGCGACGGATTACATTTTTTAAACGCCGCACGAATTATAAACAAGCATCCAGGATAATTGTGGTGAAAGGGAGAAGTTCCGAGAAAGGAGAGCGTGATAACTTGCGCCCTGGCAAATTTTTCATTATCTCGCGCCATATAATCTATTTATGAAAAAGATTTAGAGTCAGAACGTGCGACCCAGGCAGTCCGAATTCATTATTCCTTTAAAAATATTAACTTCGCTAAGTCCACCATTTTCTGGGAGAAAGACAAACCTATGCGAAGGAGTGATAAAAGTTTTGTATCGGCGTGTGTAGACAAGTCACGCTTCTTTTCACCAAAGTTACGCAAAATTTTCGTATTTCGGTTTCTATTAGATAATGCATGTTTTCAGATAGCTTATTATACAATTATTTTCCTAATTTACGAATTGAATGTAAATGCATTCGCAACTTTGCAATTGATAAAATCCGTTCATTATCCTTTGACAGTTGCAATATAATTACGTGTCACCTAGATTTTGAAATTGAAATATCTTCACCAATATAACATATGTTTTTGTCGAATTTCGACTCCTAAAGTGTTCCCAGACACAATCAATATATCGCCAAAGTTCAAATTTCCTAAAGTCATTTCGAACATCGCATCAGTCTCAAACGATTCATTTGAGAAACCATTTTCGGTCTTATATAATCTTATATGGGGTATAATCTTATTTTGTACTCTTAACCCGAAAAGGAACGTCTCCATATTCTTGTCCAAGGAAATTTGATTTTAAACTGAAGAAAGCATCTACATATGTCTACATGTCTCTATCATTCCAAGGACATATTATATAAATACGTATAATGTAACGAATCGTATGAATGTAATTACATATTCGCAATGACGAAAATTGTGATAAACATATTCTTTTTTTAGGAGACATTAACGTCATTACTTTCAATAAAGTCATCATTGGGCATTTTCTCTTTCGATGTTTAAATCCATGTACAAATGTTGATGTAACATTTCAGTGACAATTCTTTGAAAGTTTCTCACTCGATGGGAAATAATTGGCCGAATTAAATAATTGTCGTTGCACTACATTTCCAAGTCATATTTCAAGCGCGATACATGTTTGTCGCTGTGCGTCGCTACGCCTGTCGCAATTAAATTTACGCCATTCTAAGAATAACTGTCGTTGAAAATAGACTCCTGTTGTCATTGCTGTGCTCGATATACTTCGCGCCCGTAATCAGATTCGAATCAAATTGAGTTGCGCTGGTCGATGAAAGACTACAAATTATATCTGAAAGTTGTTTACATAGCTTCTTTATATCATTAACTTCGGTTGCTTATTAAAATTGATTCGCGTTTATCTAATATTGCACAATAAAGAACATTACTTAATGTCAAAGTAATATTGTTCGCAGAATTATTAGATATGGTTCAAATCTTACAAATTGTCACCATTAACTTTTTCAGTTTATAAAAACGACTGCGCCAAATATGTCATTAAAATTCTGTGTCCTCTATGCAAATTTTAAATAAATATAAACTTCCTTATGAAAATAAAACAATTTTGATTCACAGAGTATCCTTCAGCCGTTAATAAATAAATAAATAAAAATGTGAAATTTAATATTGTAAAAAGTTAAACCAGGTGGATAGCCGAAAATATAAAACAAAAAAGATTATAAAAACCATGTCAAAATATATACATTATTACAAGTTCTAATAAATAATTAAAAAAACGAATAAAATTGTCATGTGTGTAAAATTAAGATAAAGAGACAGCTATTGCACGTTTGCTCTTGTATAAAAAATTGTAATGCATTTTTCATTAGATATGAGAAATAATCTCATCTGGGACAGTAAAATTGTTTAAGACTTGTCAGCAATCTACTTCTCAAATCCAAAATATAAAAAAGTAAAACAATTAAAATTAGCTATATAAAAAAATAGTCAACTACTATTGGAAACATGCAGTTGAAGAGTGAAAGTATAAAAAAGATATAAAATAGAATGATTATATTAGACATGATTAACAATTATTTCCGATAAAATTTATACATAAAATATAATGAAAAAAAGTAATGTGCACATCTCCAAAATGAGCTTCTGCTTCGCAAGAACGAGCTGTGAATTTATATTCATTGATAAAATGCTTTATAAAATCTCAAATTTTGACATTATTCCTAAAAGTGAATTAATTATTCTCGCTACGTGCACTAAATGTCATAATTATATTTTCCGTACCTTACAGTAATTTATTTAAATTCATCATTTCACAAGATAAAGTTTATAGGGACGTATTAATATTATATACAATTTTGTGAAACGTGATAACGAGTTTATTGCACACATGTATAGACTAAAGCATTTGCCAATGCAAATCAAGTGACATGGCCGTGCAAATAAACAATCTCGATGAGAAATCACTACATACTAATTCTTGGTACGGTCATGGTTTGCGGAAGCTACCGCAAAGCTACAGCAAAGCAAAATACTAATGCTGCTAAGAATGGAGCGTACAGTAAATCTGTCTCATCGTTTGGCACGTTCGTGCCTATCCTCTCGAGTGAATGATTTACTTATCGATTTTGCGCGGGCTATGCGCGACACATCAAGATTTACGTCCACAAATGACCGTACTAGCTTTTCTCGGTTCAGTTATACAATGTGCATTACATATTTATATCAGAATCGTTATCGAAGACGCACATAGTATGTATGACACAAACAAGTTATTCTTCATGTTTCATTGAATATTTTTGCTAACATCGGTTATATAAACGTATAAGCAGATCTATTTCTAGCAATGCTTTTGCAAAGAACTGAATTATTATCAGTAAACTAAATATGATAATAATTGCGTCAACAACTTGCAACGATTTTGCAGAACGCTCGATGCTCTTGGCAAAGGCTAATAGTAATAAATTAATACGCTAATAGAATCATATATATCGATGTGTGTAATGCAGGTGCATGAGAAAGTTTACAATTTATAAATATACAGGTCACAGTTAAAATATACTTTAAATATAGTAAACTTCGTCTTCAACCTCTTGTTTTGCTAAATATACCTGTTCACTGATGTCTTTACTGATGTCTCGTAAAACAAGGTACGACAAATAAAATATCGCGGTAAAAAAAATATAAAGCTAAAGTTCATCCAAAAAAAGATTGAAAAATGTTTTCTTAGTTTATATAGATAGACATTAATTGATAATTTATTTCGTTATAAGATAAATTCAGTAGCTTGCATCTTCTATTATTGTGTTGCAGAACTGAGAATATTCTTTTCGATACGCATATGAATAGAAAAATGTAATCAATGCGTTTCGCGATATTTATAAACATTTTATAATACAAATATGCATATAGTTCTTTCCCGGGACATCTTGATCACCCCGGATTAACTCCAGGCGTGGCAAGACGAGACGTGCCGAAAAATCGAAAACGGCAACGAAGGAGCGGAGCAGAGAGTACACGGTGACAGTACGCTTTCGCCCCGCGCGCGCGTTCCGCGCGGAGTGCAAAGAGCAACTATTCCCGTGAACGCGACGCATCGAGCGAGAGGCCGCGAGTAAGAGGAAGAGAAAACGCGACGCGCGCGGCAATGTCCACTATTTGCGAGCCGTTCCTCCGACTTCCTGAAATAGGAGCAAAATGGAGCAAAGTCGACGGCGCGACTCAGCTCAGCTCGGCTCGGCTCGGCTCGGCCGGGACTCGAGTATATCGATGTCGTACACAGCCGAGCGGTAAATCCATCGCGCCATTCGGTATGTAAATCGCTTATCGCTCCTAGTGGACTACTCGGTATAATTAGGTAGGTAGGTAGGTAGCTGGGGTAAGTAAGTATAGGTAGATAGGAATGGCATCATATATATATGTATATATATATTTATACATATATATATGCGCGTCGAGCATGTATCTGCACGTCTAATGGCGAGGAGGACGAGAGCGAGGCAGCCTCGCGGAATTAGGCTCTTCCGTTGTTTCTATTACAAAATAGATGGCACGATATTGCGAGGCAACGTCGTCGCGCAGCTAATCTCCGTTTTTTCCACCGGAAGGTAGCGTAACCGCGCGAATGAGCTCCGCGACTCGCGAAAACGATCGCAAGGAAGAAACGCGAAACGAAAGAATGGTCCAACATCATTTTTCTTCTCTGATTGTGTTGATTTCAACACGGTCATTCTTCCAATATGACATCATCTTTTAATGATTCCGACGTTATAAATTTATTATTTATTACAGCACTTTTGAAAATAACACAAAATGATCAAGTTCCCAGGCAGTATGTTTGTTCACAATCAGAATATAAGACGTCTTAAAAACATTTTATATCCTGATTTTGGACACGATTTGCGTTTTTGCTAGCATATAAATGATGGAATAAAAAAATACATTTTGATAGAAGTCATGTATCTGGAATGTGAACCAAATTAACTATCTGTTCATTTTCGCAGAATTTTCGTCATTAGGATTTTTTAAATATTGCAGAATGAATATGTATTACATTTTTCACGTCGAGCATAACTCTCTTTTGTTTTCTGAATATCTGCTTATTAATATTTCTTTGCGATATCCTCTATAACAATTTTTTGTGATTTTGAAAATTCCCTGTCGACCACTTGTGTAACAGCCACAACTAATATACGAGTAGACACGTGACTCGGGATGAAGTCGAACGAGTCAATGTCAATGTGATTAATTTACTTACCAACATGATCCATTGAAATCACAATTTGATAGTTCTATTTTTTCTCTTTCATGCAACTACTTTATTTAACTCTCCGTAAGCTATCATGTGATCAATTTGTCGACTATGGATTGTTTTTGCAACGCAAATTGTATTTGCGAAACAATTGTAGATAAATGAACGGATGTTATCGGCATTGGATCAGAGCATGACGATAAAATTTGAATTTAGAAATACCTTGGAGTTTATTTCGGAACAAAAGTTCGCAAACTGATGCATAACATAGCGATTTATTGTATAGAAAAAATTCAAATGTTTCTCGAATTATATGTATTAGGCAATTATATTTTATTATTGACTGATACTCGATAAGAAATTTATGTATCGCGATGAAAGTACAATTTGTTGCGTATTACATGAGAAAAGTATACAATTCATCAGCTTTGAGTAATAAAATACTTAATAAGGTATCAATGAGAAAAGTTAGAATAGCCTTAAAATGCTACTTTGAATTATCACCTAAGTAATTATTGACGAATTATAAATATATTCGTATAATAAATGCACTATTCATTCGACGTAATTAAGAGTCAAAAAAGATGAATAAATAAAGAATTGAATTTGAAACGAAAAATCTCGATGTGATGACTCCAATTATTTAAAATTATTTTTCCAGCAGTAATAAACTCTACTTCGAAAAGTGTCACGTGTGCGAAGTGAAGAGTGCATGTATGTGAAGAGGAACGGGTCATGAGAGGAAAGACACGAGAAAGAGGAGGGAGTGCTCTTACGTGCTGAGTGTTCCGAGTGCATGCTCACCTAGTTACAGCAGTGTTTCTGCTCTGGCCATATTTCGCTTCGACTCGAAATTTAAGGGTGCCGCGAGAAACATTTCGCCCGAACGACGTGTTTTCGATTGGACTGCCAGAGCTCACATTTTCCGTATCGGGAAAATTCTCTCGCGGCTATTCGTTGGCGAGGAAAGGAGATTTTCTCAAATTGAGACTGGGAGAGTGCTTTTAACGGTCTCGGAATGCCGCCAAGCCGGCCGGTTTTCAGGCGTCAAATTATTGACTGAGGTATCACGATAATTAGCGACGGTGATTATCGGGACGTCACAAAGTTAGCTTAAACGTTCCCGATGGATCCCCCTAATCGATTGTAATTAGTAAATGCGCGCTTGCATACGTTAATCCGTCGTGTGTCACACGGACATAGTTAATGACACCGGGTGAGTGCAACGAATGTCATCCTCCGCAGCCCCATGCGCTCGCCGTCGTCGTTCCGCGATGCAGGCCGGTCACGTGACCGACAGGAAGCTACCAATCGTCTTGTGTGATTATCCCGGTGCCCCTGCCCCGCGTGTCGTACATACATCGTACGTGTGCGTCAGCTCAGGCATCAGGGACGGCGTTAAGTAGGATTCACCAGCGAAGCAACTACATCATGCTTATATGTGTTCCCCCGCGTGTGTATTCGCGGATTTATCTGTGCACGTGTTATATAGCATTGTCCAGGAATCGGGTAGATCAGACGTGAATCGGAGGAGATGGCTAGATTAATTCGGTGGACCGTCTCGATCACCGTGATCATGATGGCCCATTATTGATCGATGAACGATGATTGGCGTTGTAATGTAACAGGCATACGGATCGATCGAATTTACAATCGTGCGACAAACAATATAATTAATGTGATTATTACGCTTCCTTAGAAATTTGGAGTTTGATACCTCTTCAAAAAAAAAAAAAAAAAAAAAAAAACTGTTTCCACCAACTTGAATCCAAGAATTTGATAAATCGATGTGTTCTCCATTGTTTCACTTGGTAGCGTTTTTTTTTCTGATCAAATCCCTGTGATCAAATCAAATTGTGGAAAAAAGAGTTTTATATTAATAACTTTTTATCTCTTTTTTTATATATATATATATAGACTTCTGCAAGCTCAAAAGAATGTACATGTATCTTTAAATATCTCTACGGTTGTCGAAGAAATCGGGATCAATAAGTCGTGAAAATGCATCGCGATTAACCAAGTGGATCGTGTCGGATTTCGCGTCCCCGCATCAATGTGCGCAGAGAATCGCCGACGGACGGCCGACTCTGAACGACGCTGTATACGCACTCGCACGCACGGAGAGCATCGAGTCCAGTAAACCGCGCTACACATTATCATAAATGCCCGCGCCGGGCCCGTCCCACGCGTAAATCTGTTTCGCAAATTGCGAGAGTGGGATTATGTCATCTTTCCCCTCCCGCTCGCTCCCCCGCGACCGCTCGTGCACTCCTCCACGATGCGTTCGCCTCGTTTCCACGGAGCGGAGCGCGCGATCAGATCGCGCTCGTTCTTCCCTTCTTCCTCACGAGCGGCTGGAGTGACGTTTCCGGGTACACTTGTACGCTTTTTCACGAAGACGCGAACAGTACATTAACCTTCACAAAATTCCTCTAACGCTACACCTAGCGAAACTGACGATTTAGAAGATGTAGGTAGGATTAGGCTTTTTTTTTTATTAAAAATTTGAGATAAGAAAAGTGTTTTTTGAGATAAAGTATAAATACTTTAACTGGGAGTAAATCGATGTAGCTCACTTTGCAATGAGTTTCCAAACTAATCAGAAATGAGTCGTGCAAATATATACTCGGCGGCACAATATGCACATGGGGAATACTTATCTTGAACAAAACAATATTGCGCAAACAATAATGAGCGCAGATAAGAGCGCAATACAAATGATTTCTTTTTCTGCGACTCAACAGACAATGAATTATTTTTCATCGAATGCTACTTTGATTTCGTTACATTGCAAAATAACAGGCATAATTTAGCATTGATTGTCCGTGAGTTTTAAATATAATCCGTCATTATTATTCAGTTCTTTTTAAGCTTTTTGTCCGACGGAGGATTTGTTGTATACAACAGATTTATTTGTCAAATAAATAAATTACAAAAATAAACTCTTAATAATATTAGTTTCAAATAAAAAATTTTTAAATTGTGGATACATTATTTCTTTGGATATGGTTTTAAATAAATGGTAATAGCATCTTACGTTTTCTACGGATAATATTAAAGAGCAGAATATCGTTAAAATAATGGAAAATTTGTCGTGTAAAGGTGCGATAACAAGGCAAATATTTTATAAGCATCATATGTACCATAAATAAAACTGTTTACAAAATATGAAATCTAAATTAAACAAGTCGAGTGATAAAATGCCATCGTGCACCTTTAGCAAAGTGCAATGAAAATTTTGGATAGCTTATGCCGAATGAACTAACCTTGGTAGACCTTTTATTTCATAAATTAGGAATTTTTATGCCGCCTTCGCGCCAACCGATGACGAAACACATTTTTGAGCCTTGATTTATCACAGGTACGAGCACAAGGATGTAGAGCATTGGCGATCCATGAAACGTCGCTCGCAGATTTCTTGCTCGCGTTCAGCGAAATTTTTCGCGTTTATATCAAAATAAATATGGAGCAAATTTTAAAATCCAATAAAATATCGCGATAAAAACAGACGTTTACAAATATCAACTTCGAGTTAAACGTAGGTCGTTATTATCGTCAAGAAATTGTAAATGATATTTTTCCCAGGGAATATTTCATTGAGGTCAACTCGCGGTCTGAGACAACGATTATGTCGTAGACCGTAATGTATCGAGTCATAAAATAAGTGATGCGTGTCTGATGCGATTGCAAGATGCAAATGAGATACACTTTCCAGAAGACGGTCAGAAATTTACACAGTAGTTTAGTCCATCGGAGGAAGACTTGACACGCGGAAACAAAGCAGATTCGAACGTGTATCACAAACAGTGTGCTCGCCACACTGACTTCTGAGATCTCTTTCTACCGCGACTGCCAGACGGTGTCGACAAACTGATAAGACCGCTCGAGCTTCGAGGAATTTAAAGTAAACCGCGTGGGTATTGCGAATGGGCTTCTATTTCGCGATTGGATACAACGGTTTTATATGGCGCGCGCTTGCAAAATGCACGCGAATAAGCGTAAGGCTGTGGCCGTCTTATTTGCCGGACTAGTGACGTAAAATTTTCACGAGTGTCGCAGATATATATGCCTGCGTGACGAAACGCAAACACGAATAATTCCAACACGATATGATAGAAACATTCGATTTATGTTTAAACCGTTTCTACTTTGCACTTATGTTTTTCTTAGAAAAAAAGGTAGTTGTTTTAAATTACTTCTGAAAACTGTAGTATGCGATTTTACAATTAAAAAGTTATTTTAATCGAAGCCTATTGCTAAAAATAATACACATTATCGGTGTGATATAATTTGAAATGATATAATCTTGATATAATCTAACTGCGCGCGCGAGTAGAGTATTTACATTTTAATTGTAAATAAATAATCAGTAAACATCTCCCCGATAAACAATTTCCGGCCATCGAGTTATCTCAAGTCCATAGAGCAATGATTAATATCTGTTTTGGTTAAAAATTCATCATTTTTGTGGTATTGTAATTATATGATAAGACCAACTAATATAGTTGCACAAACATACTAGTTTTGTATGTAATGCGCTCTTCTGCGAAAACAGTTGGAAGATAAGAATGCTAAATGTTAAGAATATCTTGCAACTTTGTTATTTATTTACTCGTTTATTGAACATTCTCTTATCGCCGTGTATCAAGCTGCATCAAATTGATGTTGTCATTTATTTGGATTGCTGACACGATTACGATTAAGTTCTAATGCGGACACGCTTCTTTTTTTTTATCTGCCGATAAAAAATAACGTACGATAATCATGTCGCGCAATAAACGTATAGAAAAAACATCTTTTTTAATTTTATACTCTTGTTAAACTAAATTGTATTTTCTATATCGTGAATCTCTGTAAATGTGCACTTTTGACAGTGTTATTATATTAGATTTTATCATAAAAAATTGTGTGTGCGTGCGTGCGTGTGTGTGTGTGTGTGTGTGTGTGTGTGTGTGTGTGTGTGTGTGTGTGTGTGTGTGTGTGTGTGTGTGTGTGTGTGTAGAATTAACTGAAACAAATGCTAAAAACTTGGTTGATATATAAAGTATTAAGAAATTTAAAATAAGATCTAAAGTAATAAGTTAAGAAAAAATATACTGATATATTAAAAATATATATTATTATATAATTAAAGTTTTCTTTCTCTTTTTATTTCTCTCATTAAGAATAAAAAAATAATAATTGCAAAATAATTTTATGTAATAAACACAACATAACACTAATGAAATTTTAATGTTTTAGTATGTAGACATTTTAAATATGCGATTGACTTTTTATCTAAAGTTCAGGGCTCATGTAAATTCTCAAAGAATAAATTAAAAATGAAATCTAAAGTCGAGTTTAACATTAGAAATACATTTCCACGCAAAAACAACTGTTTGTTAGCTTCCTAACTCGTTTAAATTAAATTTAGGCTGCGACGACTGGCGTGTTGCATAACCAGAGTTACTCATGACAATCTATGTATTCAAAAAAAGAGCTGAGAGATAAGAATAGAATTTTTTTTCCAAGAATTCACTGCTAAAAGATGACAGGTGACCGACGTGTAGACACAAACAATCTTTATAAATAAGCAACAAATAACGGATGGATCTGAAGCATTGGATTTTACGATTGTGCTGAAATTTGATAATTTATACCGCTCTATATTTATGCTATATTCTTAAGATAGTACTTTTAGCATATTATGCTTAACATAAAAAATTTCTTTAAAAAAAAAACTTATTTAAAAGATTTAATTTTTTTAATTTTCTAAAACTTTATACTTATAAGAGATTTAAAAAAGAAAAAGAGATTTTTTTTTAAATAACATGTTTATATATTGTTCAATCTTCAAATGTTTTCTACTATACATGCTACTTATTTCTGCTTTAGTAATCGATAGCGCTGCATTCATTATGATAATAAATTCTGTTGCTAAAACAGAAATAAAAAAAAACACATCTATATACACACACCTTATGTTGTTCTGTGATATAACGGTAATGATGGCGTATATTCTCCATTTTAGCAGCGTCTGGTTTAATAATATCGCGTTCAATATGTTAATGTCACATGTGGCTAAGGCTAAAGCACAACACAAATAGGATACGATATTGCTTTCGCTTCAGCAACATGTAACATATTAATCACGTCGTACTTTAACTGTTATTTTTTACATATCTACCATCGAATTTCTGTCAATTAACTTTTAAGTATTACAATTTAATAATTATGCGAAAAAAAATTTTAGAAAACAGTAGTTTTTTTGTATGCAGCTCCTACAATATAAATTAGACCCATTTACCAGTAGAATCCGATATGAGGCTTTCGATTTAAATGATAAAGTTGAACGGTTAAATATGTTTATTCGAAATATCATTTTTTCTTGATGAAGAAAATCTCACAACTTTATGTGTGATGTTGATAGATAGTCTTATAAGATTATTTATAATAATGGCATTATTTACAATTTTCAGGATATGGGGGAGGGTAATAGTAGAGACACTTGTAAGCATCAAAATTATTAAATTAATTAGCAATTTAATTTTTGTGATATTACATATCTGGATTCTTCTCAAAAGCTGTGTTTTAAGTCCGGCAAGTAAGCGACGTGTAGTTTGAGGAATTTTGTAAATGTTTGTAAATTCATCTAGAAAATTATTGAGACCTGCTTTCGACCGATATAGCCGTTCTCATTTATTTAAATAGAATGATAAGACCTATTCCGCTCAATATAATTATGCAACCACGCATACAGCGTTTACAAATGAATACATTCGAAACTGCCGCGGTGGCGCGGGCGTTTACACGAAAGAGCATTCGCTTCGTAGCGAATAAAGAGCCCAGCTTTATTCGGAATCCTCCGCGTTTCTCTAGGCGTGACTTCGTCGAACTTGCGCCATCGTTTCGAATGGGCAAAGTTGGATGGGATGATTATCGTAGGAAAATAAAAAAAGGGTGAGGGGGGAGAGAGAAAGCACGCGTAGGGAAAAGCCGGGAGAGCGTGAAAGGAGGGCGGGGTAAAAAAAAAAGAGAAACGATCGGTGTATGACGATAGCGGTGCATTCGTGCAGAAACGATGAAACTAGGCACGGGATGCGGGAAGAGGGAGGGTGACGATCTCGCGTGTGCAACAGCGACACACGTGTGCACCGGTGCACACACACATACTCATACGCCCTTTCCCTTCACCACCACGCATGCGAATACCTCCCTTTATGTTCCTCATCCTTCACGCGCGAGCTTTCGCCGTTGTGTACGAATCCGCGCGGTAATTGATTCATGATGGAACCGCGAATTCAAACACGGCCGAGCTGCATTTTGATATGCCGTCGGTACCAGGGTGCGCGGCGGCCTGCAGCGTCTCTCCATTATGCCGGTGACGTTGCAACGAGGTGCATCGAGAAGCGCGACCAATGCGGAACGAGTGCGTAATGATCGGCTGTTTCAATAGCGGTATCAACACGACCGATTTTCCTATTCCAATGGAGCCTGAGAAAAGCACGCGGTGGTGCGGCGAGCGATACTGTAACAGTGTGTTAGCGTCACTGCCGTAATAATGCAGGTATCAATGATATACCGCGATTTCGGAAGGTGGACGCAGACCAATTTTTATGAACAAATCTATACTTTCTAAGGAAAAGGAGATAACGTGGCGACGTTCGCTATTTGTCTCTAATTTGGATTATCGGATAAGATTAAGTCAGATAAAATTTGCACTTTATTTCCTTAAAGCATTGCAAGAATGCTTCATATTTTTATAGACGCAGCTAATCAGATAAGAGTGATAACATTAAAAATTAAGAAAAAAATATAAAAGAATATCGTTTTATCTTCTAAATTGTTACTGATATTTAATCCTTGAGATACCGTGCTCAAAACAGTGCTTCATCCTTAGTATTCTGGGTATCATCTCGAATCTATTCATTTTCTCATCTATTTAAAATAGTTTAAAAAATCTTTGAAAATTCAAATTTTCAGTTTTCTAGAACAAATGTTGAAACATCACTTTAGAAAATAAGAAAATATAGTACATAATTTCATAACCGAAGTAATCATAAATTGGGTAAAAATAGCATTCGATTTAAAAAACATTGCAACTGTTTACAATAAATGAATGTAAAAAAAATGACTCTAGGATTTTCAGTTTAGATATAAAGAATCAGTCGAACACGAAATATCCAGGATAGTGGGGAAAGGGTTAAATACAATTTATTAACTTGAAAAAATGAATTCTGAAATCATAACAAATTTAATTATCTGTATTAAAAAATGGGAAAGACAAATTGTACGATAAACTTTTCGGTTATTTTTATTCGCAAGAAAAATAATATTAATAACAATATGGAACTCTTATCACTTCTCAAATCATAATATATTAAACGTCTCGATTAAAAAAATTTGATATTCATCATGAGGAATAACTCCTGGAGAATAGATTTGAGAGCGTGAGATCGCTATCGGCTAGAAACTAGAGAACACTTCACAAGATCCGTTTATTAGCACTTAGGGCGATATAGCCCGATTGCAGATGGTATTCGGCAGTGAAAACTGACCTACTCACGTCAGACCAATCCGACCATAAGGCAGGAGATACGGACGGTTATCGCAGTTTATGTTTCGCTGGCACATCGACCGATCCCTTTTACATACGTATCTTCATAGTAATTGGTACACAACGGGGCAGGGCGATTTCAGATACAGATCATTTACATACGGGTCAAAACTCTCGCCCTTGTTTTTCCTCTCTTCATATTTATTCTCAGTAAGAAGAGCATTTTGCAGTTATCACTTTTACATACAATATAACATTTTATCGATCCGTAAAGTTCATTCGTGCGACATAATTATCGATGACTTATTCATAAATATTTAAACAGTATCTTATCGTTAATTTTAATTTACTGACATTAGACATGCACATGCATAAGTTACGATATATGAATACCAATCCGCTCAATAATTATAATATAAAATTATATTAAAAGATAAATTTTCCATCCAAGTTTTGGCGTTATTAATAAAATTAATAGAATTAGTTGCATCTGTCGTTATTGTAGATTAATACAAATATAATACCATTATCTTCTATCAGTATTGAATACGTCGAATTAACGTTGGAAAGTAACGTTGAAACGTTGCTAATGAAGTTTCCGTGTATTTTCAATCCGATATGGAATAGAGAGAAGCGTCTTTCGGTGTCCGATTCTCTTTTCGCTTAGCAAAGAGTCAACCAGCAGCGTTCCGTATTTTTGTCGTCGACGATGCGGCGCGCAAAAAATCGCTCGCAAGTCATTTAATAGCGCTCCTGGCGAATGCGTTCGGCCGCGTCTTCCGATAGTATACCGTTACACGAGATTACGGGTTTCCTTTCAGTAGAAAAGGACGACCGCCCTCGTCATTGTGCTCGGACGAACGAAAACGCGAAATCGCGACGTACAAAGCGCGTTTCACGTTCCCTGCGGGACGCCGGGAAAAGGGTTGCCGACTTTGTCGGCGCGGGGCGATCCGAGCGGGCAGCAGCTCGGGGTTGGACTTAAAAAAAAAGCCGATCATTCGGTTCTGCATTGGTCGCGCTTCCTGATGCATCTCGTTTGCAATGCGCCCGTGCCATAATAGAAATCCCGGTGAGCGCTGGACATTGGAAGCGGGCCGGCATATTAAAATCTCCCATGTGTGTGTCCGCGTTCGCGGTCCCATCGTATATCAATTATTACGTAGTTTGTACACAAAGAGAGAACACGGACGATGCCCGAACGAAATATGAACCACCGGCGATATCCCGCGCATCTTTTATTTTAAATGTCCATCTGACTATTTCATTCTGTCGATCAACCATCTCAAAAATTGATGCAATTTTACGATCCAAAAGCATATTGTGTGTATCTCAAACAAAATATTACAACTATTAATAAAATAGAATGTCATTGATAAAATACAACGGCCCTAATTAACTGACAAATATTCTCATAAACATTGATAAGCGTAAGACGAACATCGCGAAATTGATAATCCCCAGATATAGACGGGAATATCGGGCGATCTCGCTGCTCGGGATCGAAGCGAAATCTCGATTCGACCATTAGTGTCGTTGTCGAGCGGCCATAACAGTCTGTAACCTGTCACAATGAAGATTCACCAACGGCAGATACATCAGTTATTGACGTCACCATCGTCAAACGCGTAGCGGGTGCACGGGTTTGCGTGGACGGGTGTCTGTTTAACGCTAATCGCGGCGAAGAGACGAGCGCAGAACCATTATCGTGTTATAACGAGTCGCCGTACAAACTGCCGGTGCATCAGAATCACGGGATGATAATTTAATGTAACGACGCGAGTTAGTGCGCCGATCGCAAATGAGCCGGCCGTGTTGAGCGCGCACACGGGAACAGCTAGAGGGCACATTTGACACGGCTCCGTCATGGATCGACGAATCATCGCCGCCGATGCCTGACAACATAACGGCCCGCCATTTCATTGTTATTATGTTTTTAACGCCGCATTAGACGCGATATTTTGAATGGGCCGAAGCTATCTCGGCAACGGTTTGCACACGACGCAAACTTATTGATGACAGGATGAAGCAAGTGATATCGTTTATTGCAGAATTTACACGTCACCCGTAAGAGCGTAAGCGTAAAGCAAGTGCATACGTACACGCGCGTACACGTGTCCGCTTTTCTCCTCTACATCGCGCGATGCACTTTCTTCGAATTGTAATTGATTAAGTGGTTATTGATTAAGCTCAGCTATTGCTACCCCAGCATTGATATCGTGATACCAAAATACCGTGATAATTTAAATTACTAATCTAGCCAAACGCGTCGATATTGAAAGCAGGATTCATAGGACGACCCGATTCATAACGCGTCGCTAAAATTCGGTCACTCGCGAGGGAGCGTGTCGCGCTGGGTAGGCGGACATTCGCGAAATTGTCGCTGCGACCAAGAGAGAGAGAGGGGCCATTATCGCGGCATGACGAGTCGAAGTACAAACCGGCGGCGCATCACAATCGCGGTGGATTGATAATCTAATGTAACGACGCGCGTTAGTGCGCCAATCGCAAATGAACGGCCCGGCGTTTTCCGTGTTAACGCGCCCGCGAGAACGGCCGCGGGGTATATTTGACACGGGACAGTCACGGATCGGCAAATCATCGAATCATCGGCGGTACGCGACAACGTAACAAGTCAACAGCCGGCCGTTATGTATATTGACGTATACTTGCCGCGGTTGCGGCGTCGATGTCTGTTTCTATTGACAAATACCCGTCGCGGGGGCGATGATGCATTGCCGTACACGCGCCGCCGGAATGACATGAAATGCATATTATCGCGACAAAATGAACCGGGTTATAGGAATTCGGCCGATTCACATCGGCGATGTCAATTTCGCGACAGCCACAACATATTTTGCGTCTGGCGCGCGCTACTCTTGTTCACGTCGCTGTATTCTGAAAGTCATTACATATCCACTCTTTCAAATGTAAAGTAAAAAAAAAATACGTTTCAAATGTAAAAGTTTTCCTGGACATTTGATATATTTCCTCCTTAAGAAGGTAAGCAACGAATTCTTTGATTATGTTGCAACGACTGTGTTCGACATATTTTCGCTCAATCTTCATTAGAAGCTCTAACAAAGTAAAATCACGGGATAATCGCGAGCATAAGCATGATAAACCTTCACGAACATTGCAATTTTGTCTTTAGAATGATTCTTCTGTCTGGCTTAGCAGTAATATGTATTATAGTCGGAGTAGCACGCTATGATTAAGATCTTGGGGGTGAAAACAACGGACCTGCTGCGCGGCGTTAAAAAGGGAGCAGTAAGGTGTGGTAGGTCGGGAAGCAGTGGTCACGACATAGAATGTGTAACGATGGATATCTCATGCTAACATTGTACCTACTAACAGCCACGGATCTCTTTTCCTCTTTTTGGCTCTTTCGGTTAAAAATGAAAAATTGGAAAAATCTCATTCTTATCTATACAGTCTTTCCAAATCGATTCTCATGTACACGAAAATAATTAACGTCGAATACTTTGCATATACGTCACAACTATGAAAAGGGAATATCGAAGATATAAAGCAGGAAACGAATTTGAGTACCCGATGTATGGTATCGTGAACTAGCTCGACAATACAATGCTCCGTTATCAGCGCCGCTGCTCGGCGAGAAGGGTGTGGAGGGGTTTCTGTCAAAAGAGAAATTAAAAGCGAAGGGACACGGCGAGGTGGAATATCAACGGGGCCGAAGCGGTGGCGAAGTGGTCGCGACTGGCGGAAGCGGCGGAGAAGCAGTCACGATACACAACGTGCAACAATGGAACCAATATCTGCTGTAGGAAGGTGGCATTCGTAATAGCCTGTACACTCCACGCGCGGGAAACAAATGTCGTGTCTATGCGTGACGAGCCTTATTGCGGCGTGAGGGGATGCCGCGCCGCGCCGCGCGTTCGCGAGCTGCGTGTTTATTGCTCGACCTGGTAATAATAACAGGTTATTATTCATTACTCCGGCACCGAACACACACGAACGTTGCGTTCACCTGCGCGCCTCATTCGCCGCGATTCATTCTTCGCCGAGGCTCACCGCACAGAGTAACGATCCTTAAACAAGGCCCGTTAAAATGTAAATATTTCGTTTAAAAATTTATTAACGAGCTACTTGCAATTAATGCGCCATGGAAGTACTGAAAGAACGATGACATAACGTAATCGAATGGTATCGCGTGACAACGGCTAATATCTGCATTATCGAATATAAAAACAAATATCACGGTGAATGTAAAAAGAGCATTGCGCTGTGTGAATTCTAAGCGGAAAATTAATTTGTTCACATCGTTTTCTGCGGAACATTGTTACCACTGTTCGCCATATATAAATTAATTGAACTATACGTCTTTGTGATGCGTCGGGGAAGCCAACGCAAGCTTGTCTGTGAACAGCTACGTGAATATCTCCATCAGCCTTGCACCGTCACGTCTAAAGCGCATCGTCGCCGTATTTCCGCGAGATCGACGGCGAGACAAAGGGGGGAAAATAGAGGGAGAGGGAGAGAGATATGTCGAGGCCCGCGTCGCAAGGCCCGGGACACATGAATAAGCCAACGGGCAAAGGTGTGGTTCCCAGGCGTCCGCGGTAGGAAATCGCTCACTGGGGAAGAAAGATGGAGAACAGAAGCCAGGAGCGAACCAAGACGTGATTAATATAAAAGTGGGCGGAGCCTGGCCTGGCCGGAAGTGGCCGAAGAGGGATGCTGTGCCGTGCCAAGCAAGCGCGAAAACGGGGGGGCTATGCCGCCGCAGCTGTGCTGGCTCTCGTTGCACTCCGTGTCCATGTATATGCACCGTGGATGTGTGCAACCGCGCGCTCGGCACGTACGTCTGAACTGGCGGCGGAGGAGGTGAGAAAATGGGCGAAGCCAAGGTGGCGGGGATGATGCGAAATATATATCACGATTGACGCGCACACCACCCTCTCTCTCCCCCGTGGTCGTCCCGACGCGACCATGAAGAAGGCGTGACACCCCAGGCCGGGTGTCATCAGCCGGCAAGAGCGACGCTCGATTCTCCAAGACGCCGATATCGCGCACAAAACACTACCCAACGACACAGAATCGATCAACCGGCTGCGTACGAACGGAGCGGCGCGACGGTCTTCGCGCGTGGTTCGTCCGTCGTGGACGCTGCCGCCTAGCTGTCTCCTGCACTCGCCACCAGGCTGATCTTTGAATTTTGAAGAAATCGACGGTCACCCGAAGGAAAGCCAGACAACCAGATGGCCGTACCAGGCGATCCTCGTTGGTAGAGGGTGACAAAGAACGGGATGGTTCGGCTGATTGGCGAATATGGGATCGAAGAGATCCGGGGGGGCATACCGAGCTTTCGGAGACGCGGGGTGTAAGGGTTGACGCGCGGGGGTGGCCAACCCCACCTACTTCTTTAACGCCCCCAAGCAGGGTAGGACCGCCTCCGTCTCTGCTGTTCCACCTACTACACCACCCGGGACTTCTACAGTCTCGTAGACGAGCCACCCACACAAAGCCGCGACCGAGAGCACCCGACTATCTCTATCGGCTATACACTTCTAAAAAAAATCACCCCTATTCCCAGGTAACATGGAGCGTTCCCCGATTGAAGCGTAACTGCCGTCACCCTTCGTCTCACCCTTTCGATTGCGCGACGATGCCATCTCTGATGTTTCGTCCGAAGGAGTGAAAGGATTCCACTGTTAAATTCAAAGGATCCCATTGTCATTGTAAATTCAAGTTCATTTTGCGAATGTTTCACGTTTCATGTTTTTCACAAAAGCCGCATCGACAATAGTACCACATTGTACCGAAAGCATATTACGGAAGCATATTACGAAGCGAGTCAATTATATATAAGATTTTATGTCAAAAAAGAAGAATATCTTAACTGTTTCAATATAATTATGTACGCTAAAAATCTATATTAAAAAAAAATGGAATTATAGAAATATGATATAAATATTTTTCGTGTTTTAAGATGGTATGCAAAATAATGATATTAATTTTACAAATTTCAAATTTTATATGCTTATATTTTTGAAAACAATTTCTAAAATCGAATTTAAAAGTTTCTAATTTCAGCCATATGTATAATTTTGAAAATGGAAGCAGTGTAATTCGTTGCTGAAAATCAGCAAGTTCACGCTATTTGTAATTCTCAAATGTTGATTTTAATGAACGTCTTATTTAGATAGACGTTTTAATATTATAGTATAATAGTATAATAGTATATAGTATAATAGTCGTTTTAAATATTGATATTGATTTTATATATTAATATCAATAAATTTTTTACCCTAACTAGAAAACGGATTTAACGGGGGGGGGAGAATGGTATTAACGGTGATCGTTACTTCGATGTAGACAACATTTCAAAGTAACACGAGTATAATTTACAAATGTGAGTAATGATCACTGATCTCTCCGTTTGATCACTTTGTTACTCGCGTGGTAGCAAAAGCCTCGGTGAACGCTATGTAGACGTTGCGTGACAGACGATGAAACACGAAATAGGAATTTTTGTCAGGTTGTCAGAAGCGTTTTGAAACAAGTCGTTGGACTTCCTCAGCCAATGGCACGGTGATTCATACGATATTAGATTACTCTTAGACTCCAGGCAGCTTCAAAGGCGGCACACCTCTGCCAAGATTATTTTCGGAAAAATGCGTTTTACACCGCAAAGATTTCTGTACTGAGGCAGGTACGTATTTAGTAACCCGAACGTAGTTAATCTTAGGCCGGTATAGTGAGATTTATTTGACCAACCATTCTGGTTGTCCGGCGCACCTATTTGTCTTGTCACGATCGTTAAAGTGTCATTTCCACGAATATCGCTTCGGCCGGTGGAGTGCAGGATCAATCAGGAAATCTCGGGGTAAGGAACATTTATCTGCATTATGAAAACGTCCTATTTAATTTGTTTAACATTACGAGATGGATGCGCTAAATCATCTCGTCTTGGCAACTCTTATTGACGATAACGCGATAACGTTTCTATTTCCACATCCACGATTTTGGCAACAGCATATTGCCTACTGCGCTAATTACGACAGGACTAAGGAAGCCATTAGTAAATAATATTTGTTTGCAATTTCAAATCGTCGGATGACAGTAGATTAAATAAGAAACGATTAAATAAAAAACAAGAAATGCATTCTTTTGCGATAATAATCGATTAGTGTAAAATTTGTACCGTGCTATAATCTCCATTTATGTCCTTTCTATTTTTGCCACGACCTAAATTCGATTAAAGTAAATCACACGAAATATTCGTCGATCTCGCGCATCGTCCGCACTCTTATGTTTCTATTTCATCCAAATACTATATTTACACGTAATTTATAAGATTAATAGTAACGAAATCGTACGCGCTGGATATTCTAAGCTTAGCGATAGCTTCGAACTTAGAAATACACAGCCATAACGTAAATCCTAAAATGTACGAAGAGATAAAAATATCAAATTTCTCTATCAAATAGCGATAGCAATTGTAAATGATAGAAATTAGCATTATTACGATAAAAAACTCATGACCTGTGTCAACAATAGAATTGCAGCTAGTTAAAAAAAGAGAATGGAAAGAAGAAAAAACTCGGACATTAAATTATATATTTATATTATACAGTATCAAATTGTATACCAAAAAAATGTCATAATTTAAAATTTATAATAGTGATGTAAAGGAGACAAAAAATTATGCAAATTTAAAATTATCTTCAAAATAAAAATCCGTCTAATAAAAAGAAAATTGCTGATGAATGAACGAATGACTCTCAATTTCAGATAGATTAATAAGTTAATCGTGACACAAAGTACAAATAAAGGCTCCACGTGATCAAAGCCAGAGTCAGATAGGAACAAAGAGTCGATAGCCAAACCACGAAAGCGCGCGTTAAACGTGTGAAGCGTTTAAAAGGAGTACTCCAAATTCTAGCAGCGGCGTGCGAAGGGGAGCGCCGGTGGCACGTGGCTGTCACCAGTGTCTGCAGCGCGATGCAAAGAGCGTCAGAAACGTACGAAGTTGGTGACAAAAAAAGTGACACAACTAGCGAAGCAAGCAAACGATTGAGTGGAAAATAAAAGAGAGAGAGAGAGAAAGCAAAATAAATAGAACACGAAAGAGAGAGAAAGATAGACAGAGAGAGAGAGGTAAAAACAGCAGAGGATATTTATGTGACGTTGGGTGCATTATGTGAATGAGCGTTCGCACAGGCAGGCAGTTCAATCAGATATCGGATGACATAGGTAGTGCACTGGAGAAGAAGTGTTGCAGGGTGAATAAGACTACCTGGACGGGTCTCCAGCGTGGTTCCAGCATGTCCCGCTTCCTCCTCGTCGGTTCACTCGTGGCCTTCGGTTCCTCCGTCCTTCTTTACGTGATAGGATTGACAGAAAAAAATGGAAGGAAGATACGACGCTCCTTTTGGCTCTCTTTGTTGATTTCCTCTATCCGTCGGGACGCAGCTCCTCCGTTTCTTTTCGTCTCTACCCTCTTTCCTCCCGCCCGCCCCCTTTCGGTCTCTCTGTCACCTCTACCCCTTTTCCGCCTCTCTCTCCTCCCTCTGTACCACTCTCTCTCTCTCTCTCTGTTTCTTTCTCTTTTCCTCTTTCTCCCCTCGCCCTCTCAGTCTTCTCGACTTCTCTAGCTCTCGCGCTTGCTACCTATCCACCTAACTGTCTACCTATCTATCTCTCTTTCTCTCGAAGCACCGCGTGCCGCGCGCGCCACGTGCACCGCCGCGACGTTAAAAGAACGATGCCGGATCGGACGCCGCCGTTGCCCTGATGAAAGGAGGCAACCGATTCTCGAAGACGCCGACGGCGACGCCGCTCTCTTTCTCCCTCTCTCTCCCTCCCTCTTTCTCTCTCTCTTTCTCCCTGTCTCTTTCTCGCTCTCTCTTTCTCTCTCTCTCTTTCTCCGGGGATGAATGCCGGAGGGGGGTGGCGGCAGGCGGCCGCGGAGGACGCCCTCTCTCTCGCAACCTGGGGCAACGTTCCCTCGCCGTCGTGGAGACAGGCAAAACGTGCGCCGAACGTAGCGGTGCGGGGTTGCGTGTGCAGGTTTGAAGAAAAGGGGGTATAACCGCGCGCCGGTGGCTGCCGTCGCGACTGTGCGACGCTCGGCACCGCTTAGCCGCGAAACCCTCCGGCCGTGGCGAGCACGCGGCTACTGAGTCGGCGCATTGCGAGGACCATCGCGGTGTCTCGCTCCCGTCGACGTCGCGCAGCGGCCGTGGCGATGTCTCCCTCCGTTTGACGGCCACCTCCTCTTCGTCGCTCCAGCACCGAGCATCCTCGTCGCGCGCGTTATCGCGGCACTCTCGCGGGGTGATCCTCCGTCTCCATCCAGACGGCACACACTCACTCTCTCGCTCTCTCTCTCTCTCTTTCGCTCCGGCGTGGCGTGGGTGTTTCTCGGCTCTCCGGAGAGAGGCAGTCCCGTCGGTTGCGCCGCGACGCACTTCGGCGATTGTCGCCCGGCGTGCTGACCCACGCTGTGTTTTCCAATTTCCACTGCACTTGCTTTACTTTCCCCTATACAATTCGTTACTATCTTTTGGGCCTATTTTCCGATTTTCCATGATAAGAAATTCCACGGCAATTATTATTATTAATACGAAATAATTGTTTCCACATTAAACTATTTCCTTATAATTAGAGAGAAAATATTTTTAGTATAAACATTTCAAATTGTTTATCAATTGATTATTTTTCTCGTAAGATATTTAATTCTATATTTAATTTCAATTTTTAATGGTCTCGCTATTTATATTTTTAATATTACAATCTCATCACTTAACATTGTTAATCTTGATCTTAATTTTTGAATGAGTTTAACTTTAATATTATTATCTACAAAAGCCACAGTAGTCATAATAAATACATAAACGTGGTATTCTCGCTAGTAAAAAGTTACGATGTCTTAAAACATCGACTATCCTACATTTCGTTCTGTTGCAAAATCCAATAGTGATAAATATCACTATTGGACTATTCACGAACAAGAGTCTAATTCAACATAAACTATTATGTACATTTCGCGCATCTTTAACATGAATTATATATTAAAACATGCTACATCTAGGAGATCGAGGAAGTCCCGTCATCATAAACGAATCTCCGACATCACGTATGGTAGCAGTATAGATGTCCATGTAGTTATTGTTATCGATTCGACCTACTCCTAAGACCAGACTAAAGCCGACCTGTTCTGATGTATTCATCATGCTCAGCATAATTTCCTATTCTCCAGCTTGAGATGTCCTCGAATAGCTTTGACGCGTCCGTTCCTTATTCGCAACGTAGTTAAATATTAATCGACATCATCCTAGCATCTTCTGGTCCTTCCTATCTAAGATTTGCAATTGGTAATATATTAAAGCTATTGCATTTCACTTGACATGGTTTCGCGGAATGCAAATGATTTATCTTGTTTATCATGGAGTCCAAACGTTATATTATTTACGAGACACAAGGTTAATTATGAAAGATACCGTAAGAAAGTAACTCGTGACATCAGTTATATGCTTTATAGAAACTTGTTTACTTTTTGCTATTTTGTTTTGGAAACTATAGATCTATACGCAAATATTATCAAGTATAACGGTTTATCTTCGTGGTATTCAACTATCCGTAGTATGCAAGTAGGATAGCTACTGAAAGCTACTGGTTTAAAGTTCATATTTAATCATAGCAATTTGTTATATGTCTTTTCTAAGCTATAGATGCTCCAAATGTCCTGTCTTCGCAAGATTGCGTAAAACAGTAGCAAACTTTCATTGAGAGAACGTGCAGGGAGTAAGAATAGAAACTGTCATGGCTATAAATCGGCACGATAACTGAAGATGGTCTGGTGACAATGTCGGAAAAGCAGGTCGCGGGTAGGTAGGTACGTACGGACAGCGCGCGGCAGACTTCATAGCGGTCTAGTTTGTTGTTGTTTGTTGTTGTTGTTCGCGCGCGTTGTTTCTCGCGGCAGTACCGAACCGCGGCACAATGCCGAGAGCGTGACGCTGGTATTGATAACAGACCCTCCGATGGGGAGAGTGGGAGAGATGCCGAGAATACCCGTGATTGAAGATACATACTACCCCATTTTCGCCACGAACAACTTGCACTTAGAGGATCGTATTGGAAACAGTATGACGGTTTCCAGACTGCGCTGTATCAATACACGTATTCGCGGTGCTTCGCAATGCATCTCGCTGCATTTATTAGTTTAACGATTGCTACGAGAAAGTGATTCTTACCTTTCTATTGGCTGTCGCATCTTAGAGTCCTCCTGAAACGTCCTCCTGAAACAAACATTTCCATTTTTTTTTAATTCTATTGATAATAGAAAGAACATCTTGCACATTTTGTCAAACAATTTATACTAATTTATAATATTTTGGAAAATCTGTTTTTCCTCGTGTAAATACAATTAAGATCGATCGAAATATATTTTCCAATAATTTGGGCATCGTTAATACGCGCATCGGCAAAAATTAAAATTGTTAACGTACTTGTCGACGTACGGTGAACTGTTCTAATTTTGCGCTCGTGCCCAGGCGAAATCCGTCAGAGCCGACAGAGCGCGGAAAGAGAATTGAATATGAAAAAAATGACATCTGGTTTAATAAACAGCGAACCGGGCCGGACTTTGTGCGCTGGGAAATTGTCGGCGCCGATATTCGACGAGATATCACACAAACACCGTCATCCCCTGATGAAAAGATTGTCAATAACCTCTAACACCTGTTGCGCAGTTTAGCGACGGATTTTATTCTCACGCGTGGGTTATATTCATTTATTGGTTCGCGGATTTGACGGGTCGCGTCGCGTCGCGTCGCGCCGCGCCGCGCCGCGCCGCGCCGCGTTGCGTTACGGCGCGCGCGTCGATACACGAATGACATGAAAGCCTTTAACGTGAAACACAGCTGCCGTGCGTATACCGTAATAAAATCATATTTCGTCAGAATTTTTTAATAAAATACGCGAAATGTAGCCGGCTGTCCTATAAAGGATTGTAAACTAATTTTACGTGGATTCTCTCTTTTCCGTGCGCAAGTATAGACACGCTTTTTCCACGAATGGATAATTTTAATCGACAAATGCCGAATTTTCGACGAGTTTATCGATGAAAAATGACAGTCACAAAGAACTGTGGAATTGTTGTTACTCGTAATACGTTTTTGGAACAATTGATGACACAGTAAAACGTAAGCAAATCAACTAATTACAATCGATACCGAGTAAAGTAAACATGTTGATTTCATTACTGTCTACGTTTTATTGCTCAAGTTTTCTTACCTGCCATTAGCAAAATAATAAAATACTAAAATATATTGCACAAACACAGACATATTATCTGTAATAATTCATTAACGTAAATTTTTATTATTTTTTTTATTCCGTTGAAGCATATATATGTAGCTCATTAATTCGAACATATCTACGGAATGACATTACGCTCGCGCTCCGTCCGATTCAAAATCAAAAGCGGAAAGGTTTGGAATTCCGTAACAGGAGACTCGTGTCGTCCCAGCCGCAGCATGGGAGATGCATTTCGTAGTGTTGTTGATTTTTGCATAATTTATCAAGGTTGTTTGGTTAAGCGAGCCGTTAGGGAGAATCGCAGGGGTTGCTGAGCTCCGGAGTTACGCCATGGGGCGACAATTTCAGACACCCTTCGCCAAGATGATTAGCATCCACATCAGGGACGGACTCATCCTGTTATAAAATGTTTTTAAACATTGCGTTGAAATCTATCAATCGATACAGTAACGAAGAACGCGTCCGTTACCGTAACGTACGACATTAAATACTGTAATTGCGACATAAAATTTGAGACGTTTAAAGAATGTGACTGAAAATTTTTATCTAATTTCAATAAAATTATTCTAGCAAACATATGCTACATTGTTTGATTGTACGATCTGTTGGGAATTACGTTGTAGATAGCTTTGGCTAGTGGTGTAAGTAGCTGCTTATAAACATAGCATCCCTGCGTTCAATATCGAAGTCAATAACCTACGTCTGACTACACGTGTCTGAAACTACTTGCGCCTAAATTTATACGTGCATCGCGCTCTGCCTCCCTCTCTCTCTCTCTCTCTCTTTCTCTCTGCCATAATTTTGAATTAATAAATTCCCCAGAATAAATAGTAGCCGTATGCAATCACAGAATCTTAAAGAAAATCGAAATTATATTAATAATGAAGAAAATAAAAAAACAAGAGTCAATAATAGTAATTCTACGGAATTACATTGGCTCCGTAGAAATAACTTTGCGTAATTAAAAGAATCATTTTAGAATTATATAAAATAGAAGAAATGAGACATTCTTCTAAATATTATATAACATTAAAGTTTATAAATTACTTTCCACTTTTACTTTTAGACATTAATTAATTTTAAAAACTTCAATTTTATAATTGAAGATTGTTATAAAATTATTTTTATAAATAAAATCTACTAAATATACATGAAAAGAGTTTCTATAAAATAAACAATTTAAAGACATAATATATTTTATGTAAATCTTTTTTATGAATATTACCTCACACATACAAACTGTACTAAAAATTTATCCTGCTGTAACGAGCTATTACTTAATTCAATAATTTGCTAAATAATAGATTTAGCCTTTCTATATTTGATTCTTTATAGATAATAGTTTTTCGTTGATAATACTTCAGGATATAAAATTCCATGATCTGTGACAACTAGCCAAAAAGAATCGCCTGCGTTTTAAAATTCTCTTGAAAGATGTGGTCGTATTTTTCCGAGCAATTTGCCGACAAGGGTCGGCCCTGCTCGACACGTAAGCAGGCATATCGCGAATACGGCGGCGTTGTTGCGGATAGGAGCGGGTGGACGCAGGGTTGGCATACAGAACGAAGGGGTTATGCGACGCCGAGAAGCGGAGAGGGAGGAGAGCGAGTAAGAGAGAGAGAGAGAGAGAGAGAGAGAGTGAGAGAGAGAGAAAGCAAGAGACAGAATCCTGCGGGGGTTGGGACACCGTTGTGGGACAGTCGACGGTGGGACGAGGGGTCGCAGACTATTCTATACTATACTACTCTACAATAGTTGTTTACCAGAGTCATACTGATCGATACTCAGTGTTTGCTATCAGAGGGAACCATGCATGCCGGGCGCTACTTGCCCAACACCAAAAGTAAACACCCACCCCCGGTCGCTATCACCCCAACAACACTCCCGCCGCTCCTCCGTCAAGCATCTACCGGTGAATTCTCACTCGTCCTCTCGCCTCCTCCCCCCTTCCCTCTCCACCGCTTCTGTGTCTCTCTTATCCGCTCCTGGAGACCCTCTTTCCGTCATATCTGACCACCGCCGTAGGTGCATGGACATTCACCGACGTCATTACACCTACGAACGTCTATAAGCGTACCGTTATGACGCACGTCGTCGACGTGCCCCGCACGTGGATTTTTACCACGAGTCGAGAGCAAAACGTTTCTCTTATCTCCAAGACATCAAGATGAGGTTAAAATGACAAAAATACTTCAGTTAGCGAAACTGACTCCACTTGCAAAGCTAATTATAATTATAGTTTTTGTTGACAGTCGCGGTTATATAAATCAGATATAACTAAAATAGCTCGTCTTAAATAGCAATAATAGCTAATGTAGTGTATCATATTTAGACAGTATCTATCTTCTCAGTTTCTGAACGTACGAAAGCGTGATCGTACAAATTTAAACAATCGATGAATGATTCTAATTTTCCCTTCTAAGAGCAACTAAATTATATACGCGCGCATGCGCGCGTAAAACAAAACACAAGCACATGATTATTCAAATCTGAGCAAGAATATCCGTGTAATTGGAGGTAGTACCGTGTTAAAAATTAGTAATTACAGGCGGTCATTAGCTTAACATAGAGATCCCATGAAATCGGTAAATACGAGCATCTACGAGCCTACGAAACGAGTACGCGTGTATCGCACGCAGCCCATTTCCTCCACGGCTACCGCCTTGCGCAGGGTGCAAACTACCCCCATAGGAGCGCGGGAAATGTCTCCGTGCGATCATAGCCAGGTCCAGGCCGTTTCACCTAGTACATTTGCATAATAGGGCAGCTCGTGTCCAGGAACACGACGTCGGGGAAATAAGGGTGTTAAAAGGTGTAGCGTGAAAAAAAATCGTACGTGTCGTGAGATTCTTTCGGGGAATACGGGATTCGCCGCTAGTGACCGTCGTTACGTTGAACATAGCGCTGTGTATAACATCATCAAGAAATATGTAAATGTGGAGATTTTAATAGTCACACGAAATAGATACAGCTACGTAACAATATCTGCAATTCAATTTATCTTAATAATAATTATGTATACAATATAATTTCCTATGTATGCATATTATATATAATAATTTTATTTACTGGAAAAGGTTTTGAATTACATTTTTCATAAAATATTTCAATATGTCTATTTATTTTGATAAAACATTTCAATATATTTATTTTAATTAAAATCGGATTATAAACGACTAGCATTATAATTTTACCTAACAAATATATATACATACACAACTTTGTTCGAAAGAATATACTTAAAAAATTGTGTTTTAGTATGCATATGTAGCCATTTTATCAGAAAGGCAATTAAACAAAAAAAATTGATATGCGGTCTATAAAATAATTCGCATGCACATTTCGCCTAACGCTATTTAATGCATTCGTAAAAATAATAATCCCTGTATATGCATATTGTGTATGTTTTTATATAATACGCCAGGCAAAGCTCTAAATACAATAATGAAATCTGAGGAAGAAGTTTTACATTTTTGCATTTTTAATGCAATATAATCAGTACAAATGTTTTTTATTTGTTATAAAATTCACAATACATTAAAATTTTAAAATAAATCATATGAATAATAATCATATGAATAATGAGCATTGCATTCTTGTTATTATGAAAAGAAATTTTCAAGTGTGAATTTAAGTTGACTTTTCGCACAAAATTAGAACGGACATTATGTTTTTTTTTAAATTCGTAACAAAATCTAAAACAAGGTTTTACGATATATCATAATTAAAGACAGTGTGATAAATGTCGTAAAATGTAGATCGCGTCACGAAGTAACTTTGAATCGATGTAAGGCGGAAAGTGAAATTTTCGGAGGAAATGGCGTTCCGGGAAATGATTTTAATACGGTGCCGGCTGAGAAAGGGTGAGACACGGCAAAAGCCGGAAAGTCGCCGCAAATCCTACGCGGACGGGTACAGAATAGGGAGGCTGGTAAACAAACAGTGAAAATAATATAATTTACAGAGGATTAGGAATGGTCGGGACGGTGCAACGGATGGCAGGGGGAAGCAGGAAGGGGGTAGAAAGGGTTTCGGGTGCACAGAATAACTGTTTCTGGTTATAATTGATATCCTGGCAAAGCTCTATAATCCCTCCCAGCCCGGCTGCCACCCTCTTGAAAGTCGAAACCAGGTACGGCAAAAGGTGGAGACCGCAAAACCACATCGCGTTTGGTCATGCTTCTATTTACGGAACATTTTCATAACGGTTTGTTTCCGTTAATGTGGCCCGACCGCCGGAAAAGGAAATATATTTCCTTACAAGCTTTCAATACGAAATCGTCGCTCAAATCAATGATTAATTCATTTGCAGTGCTAACGTAAAGTTTGCGCAATTGCATTTCCAGAAAATCTTCAATTGTCATTTAATTAATTATTACAGGATTTATTCAATTTTTATGGCAATAGTTGCATATCCATAATATATAATAAAAATCTTGAATATATGTATAATTTATATAATATATATTTTTTTGTATATTTTCTACTTTTTTCTACTTATACAACGGCCACCGTATATTTTTATTCATATTACATGTGCTACTATAACACGTAGTGGAAGTATTTTATATTTATCCTATAGAAGCTTAATGCAATAGAAGACTATTGAAAGACGACAATGGCAAAAAATTGACGAGCTACAACAGAGCAGCTAAAAGCTGCGAATGAAGAGCCAGAGTAACGTAACCAGAATGACGAAAGGAACAAGAAAATAAGAAAAAGAGAACATAACGCGACGAGCGACAAGCGAGAAGAGACCAACGAGACAGAAAACAGAAAACGCGAAGAACGGGGCAAGAGGGGAGAGTAGAAGAGGAGTAGATGACAAAAATGGGAAATGCGCGGATGGGGAAGGAAGGGAATAAGCGAGAGAGAGCACAAGGTAATACCTCTGCCTGGCAAACGTGTAATTACGATGCCATTGAAAAGTTGGCCAGCACGGCCTTCCGTGGGCGCATTAATGCGACTGACCGCCTCTTCCCAATTATAAAAGTCTTGAAACAATGGGAGCTGCGAGCGCTCTGACATCGTGCAAGCGCGTACACGCACGGATAAATGATACGCGCATCTGTCCCGGCCGCGTCCGCAACGGCCGACTCTTCGACGCTGTTCTTCCGGCCGTCAACCGGATGTCAGTTCCGTCTCCGCGAGCGTCGAGAGTTACTCGTGTCCCCTTGCGAGCCTTGTCCCTTTTCCCGTGGATATTTCATACCTGTAATCTTTTATTTCTCTTAGTACCCCAACATCAGTGCACAATGGACCGAACTGCGGTAATTGGACAACATATTCAGAGTGGGATTCGATAATTAGGAAACCTAAGAAAACTCTCCGCGTTGAAACTTTCTTTTTTTTTTCTTTATACGATAGTCCATTTTTACGATTATAAGTCGAAACGTTTATATGAAGATATTTATGAAAATAATCTTCATGTTACTATTCGTCTATTTTTTTTTAAATTTGCATGTTGTAATAAATCGTTACAAGATATTAATTATGTTGTTATAAAACATTAAGATTATATGCAGTGATATTATGTAAAAAATATAATTATTAATTTTATTATGCTATTTTTAAACAAAATCAGCAAACATACAAATATTTATATCAAATGTGCAAAAAAATTATAAGCAAACCTTTTCGAGAATATCATAACAGAAAACTTTACGCGAAACTCATACTAAAAATCGTACCTGCGCAATACTCTATATTGATCGTGCACGAGAGATCTAATCCCTATAAATCCGGAAAGTTTGTCTTTCTCCAACATTGCAAAGAAAACAAGAGGCACCGTCGACGAATTCTCACGAAGCGAATTGCTTCGCAAAAGCGCCGCTTCAGAATGACAAATTAACGAGTCGTGGTTTTCTTGCGCATTGCCACCAGAATCCTTTGCGATCGCATGGATCCACTCCCTCTGTACCTAATCCTCGGCAAAACTTCGACGAGACCGTTAAAAGAGATTGATCGCCATCGCGATGAAATCGAGTCGCGTCGCAAAAGAAGAATCTCGCTTTCTGCAAATATCCACTGCAAATTATTAATTATATATTTAAAATGTAATTTGCACATCTTCAAATTGGAAAGACAAAGTGTCTAAAAAGCAATTGTTTTATAAACCAGATGTCACGAAATTCTAAAATAAATTTTGCAAATCAAAAATATACGAGGCTACCCAAAAGTTCAAAAAAAGATACAAATATTTCCTAGTCACTTATAGTTATTAATTATTATTCTAAACATAAGTTTATTGAGATTTAATTTATTAAATTTGTAGTAAAACTGAATGCACGCTGTTCTTTCGTATCATTCATTTTAACACACGATAAAATCGCAAAAAATAATTACGATGTTGAAAAATCGCCCACAAAAAAAAAACGATTTAACTTCGTACACCAGTATGTGGCAAACTAGCTTAAAGGGAATGTATGCACTTAAGAGTGTCAGTTGATACTTATAAGTAGTTGATGAATATTTACGAGCTTTTGTGAATAGCATTTCGTATTTCTATATTCAAATCGAATAAAAATATTCATACAACTTATATTTAAGTTAAAAATAATGCAATTAAAATTAATGGGAAATGCAATCAATACATCATTAATTTTTTTCTTTTTGTCTTATAAAAATTGTTACATAAAAAAATCAGCACAACTAAAAAGATTTAAAAATCATTATTTTAAAAATTTTCTAATAAGTTTTCATATTAAATAACTAGTGTGACAATACTCTGCAGATGGATTATTAATGACTCTATCAACCTAGCTGCGTTGATTACACTGTATGGACTTCGTGATTGAGGTTCTGGACCGAAGGGCAATACGATACTTTTAGACTTGTATGTTTTACATAGCAATTTTATGTTGAGTAGAAAACTTTACGTAGGCAGATAGAGTCAAGGATACCACGTGATGCCAGTTCGAGGATGAATTGCGGCCACGAAGGAACCAGAGGGGGGTGTCATTAGAGATCCGACGGGGTTGCCAGCCACCTTTCAAAGTCCCAGCCCTCTCGCGGACGGTCCCCTTATTCGAGGGGAATTTCTAACTGATTTACGAGAAAACAAGTCTGTTTAATATTTCTCTTGTTCCCTTGGCGCCGGTAACGCGATCGCGTCTCTGCGCGTGACTCGCCGACTTATAATTTCTCTAAATCAACTTATTTTCGATAGTAGTAACGTTATCGCATATGGCTTAAGTCCTTAATCAGATATATGTTATGTATTCTTTTTAAATGACAACTGTTTGTGAAACTTGCGAAATATTTTTAAGATGAAATTACACGATATTTGTGATTTTCACACTTGTTTTCTTATACGCTGATGCATTGTATGTTGTTTGAAGTGTTGCATAAAGTTATCATATGAAACTGAAAACGATAGTAGATCACTTGCACAGTAAAATATCATAAACGGATAAGCTAAACCGTGTCTTTAATGACGTTTGATTTAAAAACTATGGAAAAAAAATAATTTAAATATTTTAAGAGGGCAGCACTTTTTGTTTTTTAGACTCATCACATGCTTTAAATTGGCAATAATAATTTTGTTTCTCGCTACATAACCGTCTTACTTGAACGGTGTCGCTGCGTCTGTTTTTGAGTAAAGCTCACTTTGTATTCTCTAAAAATTTTGCAATTTATTACACTTTGCACGACAAAAAAATGAAAAAAATAAAGCGTTTTTTATGTCTTGCACTGCTGAAATTAGCACAATTATTTCTTTTCTGAAGATGTTGTTGATCGTCTGCTCGATCATATGATAGTTTTTAATATTTTGATTAATGGATGCAAGGAAATGAACTATGAAATAATGCGCCACAATTAACATAGGAAGCATACCAGCATAGAAAGCATACCAGCATACCGCGTTCAATGCATTTGGCATACATCAGAGCAGGCATAGCAGCGTGCCACTTAAACAAGCAAACCATTTAAGACATTATGCATCGTGTGATTCCAGCTTTATTTTAGAGAAAATGAGAAGAGACGAGAATGAAGTATACAGGGATATTATTATCCTAATTTTCAGCCAGATTTAAAACGTCGCGGAAACAAACGTCTCAAGGCATTTACGCCAGCGGATTAGATATACTCCCGATTTACGTGACGGCACGCTGGAAGCTGTATCGTTCCTTTATATAAATCTTCCACTTGAAATCTACTTAGAGACCCCCAACCCTCGCGGCTTGAACCCTCTGCAACGTCCTCACGGCCAAACAAGTCGCTTTTGCTTTCAACCCTCCTGCTCGGTTTCGGTAGCGCATTTCGCAAAAATAGCAGTTCCTGTTTTGTTATACTATATTTTCACGTTTGGATTTTATATTTGGCTTTTTAACTTAAAATTAAACTTTTTAATTTTTACTAGATTAGAGAAACAAAGTAATAATTTTCAGTCATACTAGCGTATCTTTGGAAATAATTAATATGTAATTTTATTTTATGTATTATTAGAAATTTTTACTTTGTAAATTTATATTTACGATATCTATAACGGTAACTACAAATTAATACATTATTTCTATAATTGAACCAAATCTGATTTTGTAATTGTGTTTTGGGATACGCGGCACAATCGCATAATTGTATAATCTGTTAGACAAAGCGTGCAAAAGATTTTAGAAAGTTGGAGGAAACATTGCTTACCAACACTTCTATACTGTTTTAGGATGCAATAAAACACTTCCCGCTACTTCCCTTGCCCTTTAATATCCTTTGCATTAAGTTCTTTATCCCGTAAAGGGAACAAATGAATTCTATTAAACAATATCAATGATTATTCGAATAATGTGCAACAAATAATTATTTCAAAAACTATTAGGAATTTATAGAAAATTTATTACACGTTTCAGAAATAAATTAAAGTGTAATATATAATGTATTACAATTTCTACAGTAAAATAAAAATTAGCTTAATTATTTTATTAGAGTATTGTTTTAAAAATTTATCTGTGTATACATATCTCATTAATATAAATATAATATTATAAATAGATATTTATGTGAATTATTTGATATTTAGCAACAACTAAATAACTAATAATAAGCAAAATTTAATTTTTTATATATGTATAATAATATATCACAAATAAATAAATAAATGAATAGATAAATACTCCAGAATTTTTTTTCGCATCTGGTAATTTGATTAGTCATAAGAGAAATTTGGAAAATGCTTTGCATTTTTCATTTACTATTGCACTTAAATTAATCTTTCTCTCTTTCTCTCTCACTCTCTCTCTCTGTCTATCTCTATTTCTTCTGCTTGCTCTCTAGCTGTTCGTCGCTTTAACGTTCTAATTATCATTAGTGCTGAACGGACGAATATCTTGTAATGTAGCGTCGCGTTCCTTAAACCACCCCTGTCTGCGTTCCCAAAGCAGTTTCTTAGCGAAGTTAGCAGGATATATCACTCGCTAGGCGCCATACTAATGACTCGGTGTCTTACATATAGACGATTGCTTAAATATAAATTACATATGAGTGTACACGACCGGGTTTACTTTCCCATACTTATACATTCAAGAAGCGTGTCAGTCAAGAGGTTGGAAACAAGGGTGAAATGTATACGTACAGTATCGAAGTACGTCGAAGAAAGCAGTAAGAATAAAACCTAAAACTTTATCCTGATGCTATACGTATCTGCTCCACAACATGCGCGAATCTTAATTTTAATAACAAAGTTTCCATTAAATTTAAAATCGATCTTTTTCCATAATGAAAATGTCGGAATTCCGACAAGCTTAAAATAATGCTGATAAAATTTTTTGTCGCTTATGTAATAAATACCATCCCTCCCCAGCCCCATTCTCTCTTCCGCCTCTCTACGTTGGTTTCGCATAAAAGAAAAGGAAGCACTCATTTTTTTCCTCTTGTGCGAAAAAATGCTTAATAGCTTCCATGGCGTTTTTTGCAAGTACCTACTCTCTTAGCCGTGGTTTCCGCCCTTCCCACCCTTTTTTCACTGGTTTCCCTTCTCATCTCTTTCTCTCTCTCCCTCTTTCTTTCGTCCTATCCTCGATTGTTCACTAACAACCACCCCGGTTTTCCCCCTCTAACATGAAATGACCGAACCTGAGATATGCTTTTTTATGGACCCATTCTGTATAAATGTATTAGATGTAATTTATTTAATAGAATTGATAAAAGATTAATCATAAAAATCTTGTAAAACTTAATAATCATAGATTCTCTGTAATCTAAAAAAAAGATATCAGATATTAAATAACAATAATCAGATTTAAAAAAAAACATAAATTAACATTACATTAAAAAATAGAAAAAGGGAAAGATTTTTGATAACTGTCTGTTGTATTTTTATGCGGTTGCATTGCGAGAAAAGATTATTGTGAACATAAACAGTCGTTGGAAAAAAAGCGCGCGCTCGTTATCCGAAATAAATCAAATGACAAGCGGAAATATAAGTCAGTACGAAGCATATTCCCTAGTAAACTTTCCCTAGTAGCTATACGAGAGTCGGGGATCATAAATGCATTTACAGGCGCGCGATACGGGGCAACCAACAGGATTTACATAGCTACACTCCCGCGCGCTTCGTTTTATTGTGCTCTTCTGGCAGCTGCCGGCGGTAAATAGCCAGCTTATAAATAACGGAACTGGCAATATTATTCCCGTGCCGCGGGGAATGGCGGGATCCGCATGAAATGTCAATGTATCGGCGACTGCAGCAATGCAATTGCCGTTGATAAGAGCCGCCGCTAAGAGAGAACCGGCGCGACATGATTGACGAGTTCACCGCCATTCACTGCGAGTTCAGTTTCGATACAACTATCAATTTATAATAAAGAAATTGAGTTTATGACTGTATTATTGAAATTTTATGAAATTGCATTATATGTGCATTCACAGTATAGAAGATTGGTTTAAATTCCAAAATTGATAAATTTTACAGTTTTAAACGCAATATATATTTCACTAAGTATATGCAAAGAAAAGGTGGATGGGACAAAAGAAAATGGAATTTGACTTTGAATAATAGAGATGGAACGAGTTGGAACTTTATTTCTAGATCATTAACCAAATTTCTTTTTATACGCAAGAAATATTTGTGAAAAGATTAAATCATATAAAACTTTATGCAAAGAAATCTTATTTTATGACATTTATCTTTCCAATCTTGCTGCCAGTAATTTGTAGCTATTCTTGATATCAATTCAATCATACATACAGCGTGTCAGAATCTTGATTAAATGACTCATCGAAGTTTTATTCGCTGGCGTATTCACCGTCTCCAGAGTGTTCTTTGCTAATGAACGGCTGTTATAAATAATTTCGATACCTCCTCGCATTGTGTCGGAATAGGGAGAATTTGCGCTCGTCTGCGTCTTTTTTTTCGTCGTGTTCGCCGAATGCGCCAAGAGGGTAACTTGGCCATCACGTCGCCGGGGCGAATATCAACGGCGAAGGATCCGTTCACTCGTTTCTTTATCCGTTTATAGAAAAAGGGTGCTTCGGCCAGAAAGGGTTGAGTAATTTGTGTATTGATCGTTTGATTTGCAAAACGCGTTGAAGTTTTCTCATGCGAATTTTTTACTTTTTTAAAACGACTTTGATTTTTAATTGATTATTTAATATGTATTTTTGAATAAAATATATAGAAAATCATTCTGAAGTATTTTAATTATTTATACCTTTGAAATAAAAATTAACAATTAAAAATATTTTAAAATATGTAATATTCGCAATTGTGGACATTTTAATTCAATTTTGTTTGCAAATAATGTAATAACTTTTAATATTATTTTGTTATCTTCTGTGACAAATTTGTTGTTTGTTTTGCATTTATGTTTATTTTTTAAATAAATTTTTCAATAATATGATAGTTTTTATTTTATTTTTACAAATATATGTGTGTGTAGATGTGTTAAAAAAATTGATAATGTAAGTTAACTATCTAGCATCAAAAATCCTTGCTTTTGAAGAATACGAATAATAATCTTAACATAAGAAAGCTCGAGTCCTATCTTCTGATGAAACAACCCCAATTTGACGCAACCGTGAGCTTAGATGACGCGGAACACTCGTAGGTGGTTGAGGCGATCGAAACGAGACATGAAGAAGCAGAACGATAAAGCGTGAGAAGGACGCGGAGGCCAAATTAGCCCAGAGGGACTTCTTAACAACTGGAAGAGAATAGCGGGTAAGAGTGAGAGGCGGGCTGGGTGACTCTTACACGCAGTTCTAACCACCCTTGCGAGACTCAATCCGCCCTCTTATGCCTCGGTAACTCTGTCGAATTTGTAGTTAAGGTTGTAAACGTAAACCTGGGAATTCAGACCAACCTCCCCTGCGTCCTACGAGCGCTCCTCGTACGAACCCCTTTCTCGGTGGCGACGTGCACACGCGCGACGATGCTGCGCAAATGTTGGATTATGTTTGCAAACTCTCTCGTTGTTCATACCACGCATTTCGTTTCCTTCCTTCCTTCCCCCGCCCCTCCCCTCTCATTTCGAGTACGTGTACCAGCCATGTGTCTTACAACTACTCCCGTCAAGTAACAAGCATGACGTAAAACCGAGTTTCACTAATGACTCTTAAATCTTTCCAAGATCAGATTTTGAATGCAAACCAATGTAATACGACGACAAATTTTGAATCGTATTTTTTTACTTTTTATAGAATGAGAAACCAGTAAAGACAGAAAGAAAGAGAGAGAAAAGAAGAGGATATAAGAAAATATAATAAATAAATATATTATTTATCTGTTATCTTCTTATTTCATCTCCACTCTCTGACTGAAGCAAATTTATTCGCAATTTAAAATTCGGATTTCCATATACGTATCTGCACCAGGATACAGAAACATCGCTGACAGAATATTTTTTACTTCCACTGAAAAAAAAAAACATCATAAAACATGCACACAGATATCGGCCACTTAGAATATTACAATCGCGCAATTAAAACAGTTAAGCGTTCCCTCGATCCCTTCGTCGTGCCTCCCCACACGAGTTTTTCCTCACGCGTTCACGCAAGGGCACAAACACACGCGTGTGATCCCGTGCACACCTAGCAACTAATACTCGACGCAGAGCGAGTATATCGAATCCGCAGTGGAAACGTGCACGGGAAATGGTTGCGGATATTGGCCATAGATATATTTCTGAGGGAGCGAAAGGGAGCGCGTTGGAACATAAAAAGATCGGCCGCCTTACAGCAAACGGTGACCATCCCCGCGCCCCGTCGCACCACCCGCGCCACCCTCGCTCAACCTCGCCCCCTCCGATTTATGGAGCATTCTGTACATTCGATATTTTCTATTGTCGATCGCCCCTATTTGTCTTATTTATGTTTCTTTTAGGGGCCAGCCTCAGCAGCGGTCACCCCGCGTTCGCCTTGGCTTGGCCAGCGGCCATCCTGAAAGTACTTCGTCCACTCTCGCGCAAAATTCACCTCTCCCCCTTTTCCCTACACGACCGGCCAGTGGATATTACAGGGGATTTGCTCGTGATGCAAACACGCCGCTATATTAAAACGATATATTTCGGCAATGCCGTACCGCAATGGGTGCGCGGCCGCGTTGGCTATTAAATAGCATATTACACGCACAACACACTGAGTTTCTAATAAATATTATTAAAAAAATGTTTCTCGCGTCCTGCCTGATTTTAACACCAAACTTCACCGCTACACTAGCTAATTACGCGTCCAAAAATTTTTTTCCGTTATACTTGGTTTCTCTGCTTTTCTCTAATGAATAGCGCTCTTACTATCTATGAAAAATTAATTTTAAAAATATATACATTAAAGTATACAATGACCAAAATTTTTAATATGTTTTATTATACGCGATAGGACTGAATTAAATCAATTAATCACAATAAATTATGCTTTAGCATTAAGAAATTGTTAATTTACTGTATCAGTTTTTATTTTTTTTTTTAAAGTGTGATTCAACAAATCGGGATAGTTCAACAAATTTTTTATCATAAAGTTTGAGCCTAAAGTTATTTTCTGCATAAACGCTTAAACCTTTCTTCGCAAAAGTTCTGAGAGTTTTGTACGCGAAGACACGAAATATATTTCAATCTCAATTAAATTAAAAAGGCAGAAAAATTCTATCGCACTGAAACATATTCGCGATAATTTCTTTTATACACATATACACATATACACATGCATAATCTGATAAATACGCATGTGTGTATATATTTGTGTGAGTGTAATTAATATTAAAATAACAATTTTATATATTTGTAAAATTATTATTTTTATCAAATAAAACTTAAACGTGGTAAAAAAAATAAAAAGACACGTAAGGCAAAATAATGACGTATCAATCGTATGACTCACGTTAACACAATAAATCAATCAGCTTGAATCCTTTGACGCTTATCCCGAGGGTCAAGCTCAGTCGAGTGCCTTCTTCGCGCGTAGTGTACACGATTTGTCTTCGGATAGTTTAGGCACGGTGTTAATACGAGAATAAACAGCGAGCTAAGATCCTTCTTGGCTTAACGCGTCTCTCCTTGAGTAAGCCCGGTTAAGTCGAGAGGTAGGTTCGAGATTCGGGGTTGCAGGTTCCAGGTCTGGACGGCCTCGAGCTAGGATGAGCAAGGGCTTTCTAATTAAGATCGTTAAACTGCCATGAAATTCAAATTACGTTTACTACTGTCCTTACTTTCCTTTGCGGATTCTTCTTTTGCGGATAACACGAAGGCATTTTGGCAATGATTAGCAAGTAATTGTACTCTTCAACATACGTTCAATTTTGATTTTACTTAACCTCCGTTTCACCAGGAAACTCATTTCTACAATAAATTGTTGCATTTGAGTTTTTGCTTAAAATATTTCTTTCGATATTATGCAACATATTTACTTATCTTTTAATTAAAGTTCGGTTTGTTAATTCCCATTTCTCTGTAGCATCTTTGAAGTGACAACTTCAGGTTTGGTCCGAATATCGTTTGAGATTCCGAAGGATATTCGTCGTCTATGAGGGCGGCTTGTGAATCTTGTTTAATCAGTTTCTACAATTGTGACATCGTATGTGCGGGTCGCTTCTCGCTTTCGAGAAGCTTGCACGCGTACACGTAATATTTGCTAACACACGTGCAGTGGACTTATCGAATACAATAATAAGCAGAAGCTTTCTACTTACTAGTGATTGCTAGTTATTTAATTAACGTGCCTATTTATTGCGTTACTTTAGTCTGCTATCAAGAAAATCAGTGCACCGAGGGTTGCCCAACATATGAATAGTCAGGATTCTGCAAGGTTGAACCGGTTGACCTAGTGTTTGGGGCGGGGGTGGTTTCCATCCCTTTGCCTTACGTTAATTTAATAGAAGGGACGCGTGCTGCCCCGAAACCATCTCTCTCCTTACCCTTCTTCGCCGGTAGATACGCTAACTTACAAGGGGCGGTTATCAGACGTCTCTGCCTCTTCGACCCTTCAAGACTCGGAATTATCTACCGTCCAGAAATCTATGCTAATATCGTCAGATTAGTGCGGAGAAATTGCCCTTGGTTTATTGAAATTTTAATATTATTGATGTCTCTTAATTTCTAAATAATACACGCGCCATAGACCGCTACTACCAAAAGTGCAGAACTAATTTCTATTCTAATGTGTCAAGCTAAACAAACTAATTTATATAATAGTTAATATTTATAAAAAGAAGTTTTAGTTATTAAATCAAAACTGATTTTCTAATATTTTTATTTAAAAAATGTTAGAGGAAAAGGTAATATTAAATGGCCAATGTAAATGTTATGTGTCTATTAGGTGATGAAGTCTAATGATTACTTACGGAATTATTTATTTAGTAGTCCGCTGTTATATATATACAATGATGCTAATATGCTAATATACAATTGTTATGAGACATTTTTACTTTGAACATAAGGCATGTATACTTTCGAAACTTTTTTCAAGATATATTTAACATTTAATTATCTTGTGTTTTTTTATTATTGAATATTTAAATATTCGACTATACACATTTTGAGTTATGCAAAGTTAAGCAATAGCATGAGATTTTATTAATGCAGTGCTCTTAAGTGTGCTGACGCCTGAACAGGCCTCTTTTCTGAAGTTTTCAAAGTAATTTAATCGATAAGTTGTAGTTTTATTGCTAATCTACAGTTTACATTACATGTATTATAGATTTTCAATACTGCAGTCCATATGCGGAAGTGTTATGTGTATACACATGCATTTACATGTATTCTGCAATATTTTCTCTTTACTTTGAATAAATACATAATTTTATAACAAAACACTTTATTTTTTTAAACAAAATCAATTTTTTAAATCTATTTCTGTTGCCATATCACCATTCCTGTTTCTCTTTAAACTATTATACAGTATTGTCACATTTTTATAAATAACATGCTAAGTAATAAATATTTTATAACTTTGAGTCCAGAATTGATTGAATAATACAAATGTTATCTTGTTGAACTTTCAATTTAAAATATTAATTATTAGTAAAGTTATTGTACAAAATATAATTAGGGAGCCGTAATACGTCACTTTCCCTTCTATCGTTTTTCGATTTATTGAAAACAAACATTACTATTAAATAAAGTATTAAGTTACTATTAAATAAAATTTACACAATTTATACAAATTTTATACAAAAATTTATAAATTTATACAATTATATAAAAGTATTCTGTTAATCTAATCTAAACTCTAACTATTTGTAAAGTTCAAATTTAATACAAATATATTTTTTAATTTTGCTATATTGTATGGCACATTACTTGTAAATTTGAAATTAAAATATCTATATTATAAGAAATAATTAAATTGCAAAGTTAATTAAATTGTTCTGCACCGCCATTTCTTCAAACCATTTTTTAATAATTTGGTCATTAATCGATACTGTCATTGAAATAACGGGACGGAAATAACAGAGCGTAATGCAATTAATTCCATCTTGAAAAATACATGTTCCTAGCATACTCGGAAGCTTCAGTACAGAAGATACATCTATCTCGAGATTTATAAAATTTCAATGTGCGTATTAAATATTCGATACGTTCTCATAATCTCTGGCAATCATCTCATCTCATGCCATACAAGCACAGACGCATCGCCGCGTATGCCAGCTAATAATCGTCATGAACAGCTTTATCGAAGCTATAAAATCTTGATAATTGACTTAAGGAGGCTAATTCATTATTCAGCCTGAACCATGCATGTGTATGGCAGTTCGAAGTGAAACGGGAGTCGACCCACTTTCAAATTTTTACTGCGTTAGACAGAATATTCTTAAATTACTTTGAAGTAAAAAAACCAGTAGGAAAATGGTGAGCAGAAATATAAAAATCATCTTAACTTTTTCAAGAGTTTTTTTTATTCTTTCGATACCGCTACAAGAAGTATTTTTTGGAAAATGTCTTCTCTGTTTGGACAATGTTATCACCGCATTTTATGTTATTATGTAATCTTATATGTACAAAATGCAAGACTCAAAGTGCACAGTAGCATTCTTCAAAAACTCGAACTAGGGTCTAATAAGCGTACACAGCGCACGGGAGAAAGGCTGATATCTATTTCGATTGCTACCCCCATGCTCGGTCCAAGAACGTCTATACTATCCATCCACCTTTCCCCTACATGCGGGCATCCTATTATGCAATTAGAGAGTGGTACCACGAAATTCTAAGGGAGCCAAAGCCCAAGGTATATCGCTATCGAACATGACAGGACACGGCCGTCCGACACACCCTTTCTTCGTTCAAATTCCTGCGACTCGAACTACCCTCTCGCACCACTTGCTTATCTCGAAAACATTCTCACGGTTTTCATCCGCGTGGATTATCGAGATCATTGTTAAAATCTCCGAACAATTTTCACAGGAAATTGTACAACCGTCTTCTTTGATATTTATATTATTCGTATTATTTACTTTAATTATATTTCAAAATTTGAGCATATTAGCATTTATATATACTTTGAAAAATTTTATCTTCGTGTTACTTTTGTTTCGTTGTGTAGAATTGAAATAAATATCAATCCGAGAGCTTCAGAATTAATTATGGATTTATTTCAAACCAGCAAATCAAATAGCAATTCTCCACAAACAATAACAGGAAAGATTAGCAAGTAACTTATCACTTAACTTGTTATTTTAATTGATTTTATGTATTTACACAAAGAATTTCAGATATCCTGTCTCATCCACAGAAACAAGATAATTTAAAATTCTATCAAAATGAGAGTAAGTTATATGATAATGCGAGAACTTAATTATTCAATATAAAACTAAAGTTAAAAGTATATTATAATTAAAAAAAGGACAAAATATGTTGAAAGATTATTATATTAAAATGAAATACTATAATTTTAACAATATTTCTTATTCTTTTATGAAATACTTCATTATCGTTCCTGTACTATTCTTTTATATCTCTCTCATATTTTACGTTTCAGCATGTACATTTTTTTGCACATCTACGTAGCCCAGGTCACTGTTCACATAAATTACACAATTCCTAAATTCATTCACGATTCCCGTACATAAATAAAGCATCCCGAGAAATGCACGGTAACGTCATCCAGCACTGCCGCGGTTGTTTCGCGACGGCGGAAAATTTCACGGTACATTTGGTTTCATGAAGCGGTCCGTCGTAACTTATACGAAGTATCCGGAAAATAGAGAACGTTGTCGCGTGAAGAGCATGGGGCCCCATATCAGCGTGAAAAGTCCCGGTAATCCCGCAATTTGTATTTATTTCCCACCCAGAGCTTTTTTTCGTCGGGGAATAACGATGAAAAACTCGACTCGTTACCCAGTCTTTGCAGTTCCATCGGCGGGGGAAAAAAATTCTTTAGTCTAAGTTCCCGAGACTTATTGCTTTTTCTCGTGATCGATCTTGGTCCGTATATATATAGTCGTTGCATGAATCTCGTATCAAAAAGCGGGTAAGATATTTGGAATAAAGTTTCATATTCTGAGACACACAGACATAAATTACGGGCTTCGCATCCATCCAATCTTTCGTTTTGGATTGACCAAACGCATTATTTTTCATAAATATTAATTGGAATATTAAAATATAAAAATTAATTGTATTTTTGGATAAAAGAGAAAGTATTATCTATATTTTGAATCAACAAAACATCTATTGCAGCAAATAAAAATAATAACAATTTCTTTAATGAATTCCTTGGCAAGTATTAATAAGTGCAGTTCATTATAAATATTATAATCTGTAATGTAAAAAGTATCCTGACACTTTGTCCCAGCGATATAAAACTGAAATATACAATGCACAGTGGTGGGAGTGGAGATTATGTAGAGAGTCCGAAGATAGGACCCCGATTAATCGACCACTCATCGAGATCGCTTGATATCGCGGAATATATATCGAAGCAGAACAATGGAGGGTCTCCGCGTGAAGGGCCAATTAATAACACGGCGAGTACCCGATCGCTATAACGTAGTCATCTTATTACGAGGCTGCCGGTGTCTCATCAATTTATTGGCAACGTCCCTCAACCACTCGACCGGTTTCAGCTACAGAGCTGCTTAAAATTGATAGATAACATCTCTTATCGCCTGCACCGTCCTCGGGACAACTCGAATATCTTTTTAGGAGAGAACCGAAGGTTAACAAAACGAGATGAAAATGGTACCTCTTGTGATCAATCGCCGACGCGTTGAGCGTGACCGCGTTACCGGTAACCTTTGTCGTTATCGTTTTCTTCACTCGGTGCTCGCTGCTTGTGTATTTTACGTAATTGTAATTCGCCATTTTGCGACGGAGTCGGCGGAGCCCGATGTCAAGATGAACGACGGCGGGGATGATCCAATCTATGGGGAGCTAGTGCTAATTGCTACTACAAACAGACAAACAGGCGCGAATCCATTTCCAAGGCGCGAGAGACGCGCGAAGCGAGAGTCGTATCTTCTACATTTTACACCGCACTAAACCATATTGAATAATAAGTCGTGACTGAGGTATACCGCAACCTTGGGCAAATATACGTTGCTTTATTAAACAGAATGCTCGTGAACAATTCATTTCTCGTCGACGAGACAAGTATTATAAATAAAACAGCTAGACGGGATATTAACAATCCATGCGCATTTTGTCCCCTTTAGAATTGAATAAAAACTGTATAAAGTTAACGGAGATTGCACATAATTCACGTACGCATATATTATTAACTTTCAACGCTTAAAAGGACTAAACAAATACTTTCTCTAGCATTTCAAATTGTATTATATGTCAATCTATATTATAATAAATTTGATTGTAATATTTTGCAAAATAGATTTTTATATAATGGAGAACGAATACGTAAAGTGCCAATTGAGTAAATTAAGAAAAAAGTTTTGTGCAAAATTATCAAAAACTACGATCAAATAATACGATGTCAAAGTCATTTATTTGTACGAGCGATACATACACAGGTGCACTTAGCATTGCGGTCGCCTCGTACGTAAATTTTTCAAATATGTTCACAGCGAGGAAAAAGTCGAAACAAAAACGGGCGATAACGAACGAACGGACGCGCGGCAAGGCGCACTTTGTTAACCAAATTTGTTAACCAAAATAAACCAAAATCGCTATTAGAGAGACCGTGGAGGATCAACAAGAAAATCCGACGGACCCTCTAACGATAAAGCGTTACGTAAACAAGCCACTCTGTCCCTCTCCCTTTCTCCCTCTCCCTCCCTCCTCCGTATCCCGCACAAAAGCTTCACTACCCCCGGCTTTTCCACCCCTCGGTGTTAATGGAAGAATACGACTCCGACGTGCGCGTCTCTTAAACATATTCTGGTGTATTTAGGTCGCTTTTAACTGGCGTCCGTCACGGACGCCACGCTGTTTTTCGCGACAAATGCTCGCGCGCTCTACGAGAGCGGAGAAAGACAGATGACCGAGGAGTGATTTTAAAATCGTTTGATAGAAACAATGTCGTAAATTTTCAAGTACGAACAATGCGCGTAATTGACCAGCCCGCCGCGCGCACAGGTAAATAAACGCTTAAACACTTTGTGCCGACACGCGGTGCTCGCCCGTGTCCGCCGGAAAAAGCATTCTTTGTCTCAAATACGTTCGCTCGCGTACGTTTCTACTAATTAGGTTTAACTTTTCAGATCGCGTGTGTATTCTCAATTTATCAAGCTAATTGGCGAAATTACAAAGGACGGAAACTGTGGCTTTATGCGAGTTTTCTCGTACGAGTACATTCCACATCGTATTAACGTGACTATATTTTATATCAAATGCCTATTCGGAATATAGATAAAACAGATGTGTTCTTTTGCAATCTGTAATTATGATATTTTCATGACCAAGAAGAATTATATACACGGTATCGTAAATATAAGAAATTTAAGTTACATTTCTCTTTTTTAATTGGATAATTAATTGGAGAAGGGCGTATTTATTTTGCAAAACAAAAATATTAGTGTACGACTGAAATAAATACGAATCTGAACATAGAAATGAAGAGACCTCATCGGTTGGTTGAATAGATGCTTAATTTTGTACGATGACGTAACTGGTCGATTATTCGTGGTATTTCATTACGATCGTGGTCGTTTATTGGCTGTTTTCATCGTAAATCTCTTTACAACGCTCGACCCCTCGTTTCGCCACTTTGCAATCGAGTACGCTAAAGTCCTCGGAAATATTGTGGCTGGCCGTAAAAAAAAAAGAAAGAAAACGAGACTTCGCTTCAACTTTTATAACGGCGAAATAAAAGTGCGGAGACGGTGGTGAATTTGCATTTCGCTCGAACGCTTACACGCTTGGATTCGTCATCCGTTTTCCGCGAATCTGGCATTTATCGGTTTATTTTGACGACGTATATTTTGCGACGAAACGTAAAAACGACGTCGCTAATGCATGCTTATCGACAGTCTCGTAAACTTCGCTTTCCGTGCTTCATCGTATCGAGAACATAGCGCATATCATTCTTTCTACAAATATGTAGATTCAGATAAACATTTATTTTTGCGATACAAATTTATACCCGAGGCGAATACTCCAAATTACATTCTTTATTATGACCTTTTACTTAATTTATTTCAAACTTATATTTGTGCATTGATTGATGATCAGAATTAAAACATAATATTAAAGTAATCTATAGAAATAATAGAAAATTATAATATAATTCATCAAACTGTTATTGTATGTAATCGTATTTGAATACTCGAATCATATTTGAATATTCATTTGCGTTTAATAGGAAATTAATTACGAAATAGATTTATCGATTATTAGGAAAACACGAATTATTGTACATCATTCCGAAGACGATTATAGCATCCATTTCCTGAGTAAGAAGTACATCAGTAATTAAATATTTGATTGTCAGTTCCTGTTCCATGTCCACTTTCATCTTTTCGTCTATATTTTCGTCTCTAATACGAAAATCTTCGATTTACAATTACGCAAAATAATTTTTAACTTTAAAACCTTTTTTCCTCTTCATCACTTTATACCAATCAAGAATTTGTTACAAGAGTACTATTATTATTGTAGTAAGGTAGGAAATATGTTTAAACGCAATTGCGTGCTGCGCGTCGTGGAAAAAAAAGAGAGAAAAATTTTGACTCGTTGAAAGCCGCACATATTACCGTCCGGCATTCGCTGTATATGATTTTACCGGACGCCTATCGATCAGACGTGTTAATTAAATAACTGACGAGAGTTTACCAATAAAGTGGGCATTTGACACGTACCACGGAGAGGTAGAAGGTCACCGCGACCATCCGACGTTCGACAATGTGCGGCCGAGGCAGTAGCCGCGGATTTTTGGTTTTTACTTTAATTAAATATTTTCCGCGTGTCTGTCCGCTGTCGCTGTGCGAAACATCTCCATAGAAGGCGGCTCGCTGTCCACGATGGCATTTTTATATACCCACCCTTATCATTTCAGTAATGGAACGTATAGCATCTCTAAAGAGAATTATTAATTGTTCATGTTAAACAGACGCGAATACCTTTTTATTATATAATTTAAGATGCAGCAGATATAGCTGATTGAAAATTTGATAAATAAGCGATTGTATAAACAGTTTGCGCAATTACTGATTGAGAGATTACTTGAAAATGTTATCACATTAATTTAATAAATTCATTAAATATGTATTTTCAAGTGTATTTAGATACACATTTATATACTATAAATTGAAAAGGAAGCTCTAACGGATTACATAATTATAGTGATCGCTAATAAACCGACAATTAATTTCGGAATGGTATTTAAAGTTTATCGGAGGGTTGGGTACAAGATACAGGGCGTCAGCTGCCAGTTTTCATAACTCTTGATAAAGTAGCAAAGAGCTTCTCAACAACAGAATTAAAGAAGCGTAAGAAAGGTACAGTGGCAGGACGGTGGCGGCCCCGCTAAAAATGTACATCTTAATAGATTAATTAATATAATCTCTCAGCTTGGGTTTCCTAGCAGACGAACAACTTCGTTTCGGTGTGTGCGGAATGAATATTATTAAGGTTAATTATAATTGGGAGAAACCTCGAGCAAATATTTCAACTGCAGGGACTAGAATACGGCGTGACGGAGCGGGGGGAGGGAAGGAAAAAACGGAAGGAAGCTCTACTTTCTTTGTTTGAAGGAATTCTCATCCGGTAATTCAAAGAGAACGAATGTGAGCGCGATTTTTATGAATTTCATCAAGGAGATGCACGGAAGTGAATCGGAAGTCTATACAAGTAACAGAAAGTACTATTAAACATATATATTCTAATAATTTCGAAAAACTCAAAGTATAAGAATACAAATAGTTAGTAAAAATTAAGATCTCTTAATCAAATATTAGTTCTCTAATATCACTCTTCTTTAAGCAAAATTCTTAATGCAAATGTTTTTTGTCTAGCATATGATATTAATAATATTGAGAATCTAGCTTTATTCTTTGTCGATGTACTACGGCGTACTTAATTATATAAAAATAATAGATTATTGCATGCAAAATAAGCGGAAGACAGCAGAGAGGATTTTCATAAAACTTTGACTGAACTCTACCGGCAGTTTCTTCCCGAAACTTACGCGCCACAATGCCGCCGATATTAAATGTGGATGAATATTTATGAACAATAATAGTATTTATACAATGTGTCGGCGCACGCCGGTGCAGACATCCAAGTCGCGCTAATTAAATTCATGCTAATAAGTATGAGCGAAATTTCTTTCATCTCGCTGTCCAATAAAATCCGCATAACAGTACAGAAATAAATATGAAATGAGAGGCCTTTGAATTCTTTTACTTTGCCACAAATAAGCTCATCAAGTTTATTACCGCTTTCAATACCACAAACAAATTAAACAGCTATTTAGCGCGCAATATTGGAGTTTGATAATCAAAATTGTATAGACGAACAAAAATGCTAACTGCGAGAAGAATAGTGAGTCGACTATTTTATGAACGAAGAGAATGAGAAATTATAGATTATGTAACGTGTACGAGACACGCAAAACTGAAAGTCAGGACACAGCGTAAATTATTTAGACAACCGTGGGTCACCACCCTGACTCGTGGCAGTTAATTATATTTCTACCGGGATATAATCGAGATCGTGAAAATCTCTCGTGGAAAGTAATGTTTCTCGACTTTCAAGCAGACTTAACTCTTTAAACAAGTAACCCTCAGTTTAATATATGTCACAGATAAACCTCTCTAATTTTTACTATGTGTTAAGAAGAATGAAACTGTAGTTTGTGACTTTTTGTTTTACCATTATTAATTGAATTGTATAAACTTTGAGTTTTTACATTTGTAAAATTTTGAAATCTCATTCATTATTCTATGATAAAATACTTTGTAACTGCAAAATTTTAATAAGATTGCTCTGTTTATATGACTTATGTAAAAATAAAGGTATTAAATAGATCCATCTAATTAAACTCGTTGATAAATTATTTTATACGAGTTGTAAACAAATTAACGAAGAGGCTATCTCTAACAGACTTGTTCTACACTCATTGTGTAGGCTAAACTAATTACGAAATAAATACAATTTTGCCAAATATACCGTAATGTTTGGTTTAAAATAGGCAATGTTTATGTCATACTAAAGTGATATAAATTGGCAAGAGGTGGATAGCCACGGCGTACCATTTGTACAAACGTTGAACTGCAATTATCGCTCGTGTAAAAAGCGATCGAAGAAACTCCTCAGACAATGGGGGAGGATAAAAGATAGGGTTGACCAGGCAATTGCGGGTAGTTGTCGCATGCACGGTCGGCAAAACCCTTGGTGACTCGAGCCCTTTATGCATACGGAAATAGGTTTCAGCCACTATCATCGCTGTTCGACTCCATTGGATACGCAATGATTAAAAATGCTCTCCTCAGTAATGCTTTCCACAACTGCTATGTTATTACAACTTAGAAGTCATTTTTTATGTTAAGTACTAATTATGTTAAATATACATCAAAGTGAATATTCAGTTCAAAGAAAGCAAATATTAAATACATTGCTTGGAATACCTATATACCACCTAAAGTGTTTTTGTTTCTCTTTTATTCTGTAATAAAGTATTAGTAACTTCTTATATTGCATGAACAAGAAACATTCACGTTTAATAAAAAATGAAAATAATATTGAAATTTAACAAAATAAAAGTTTCATTACATAGTGATATTTAATCACGTAATCATTGTATTTTACGAACTAGCATTAGTAATTTTCAAATTTACATTAAACTAATATTTTATTATAAATGTATAAATATTATAAAACTATTTGAATAAACAAACATCAGATAATATCATAAATAAATATTACGCTGTACAATTATAGAGATCATACTTTTCTTGTTGCGGTTATGTAATTAAAACGAATCGGCATTTCAAAAAGTATCTGTCCCCTGAGCGGAAGATCGAGTCTCCGAGATAATTGTTATTGCCATAATGCCCATTATAAATGATTCGGAAGATTCCTCTTTTGATTGTTATGTCCTGTACTTAATAATAACTTGTCGGACGGGACTCTGTCGGATGACGAAGAAATCAAGCGTGAGACAGCCCACCCCTTTTAGTCGCGCTTTTAAATGTCTTTCAAGTTTTCAGCTGCGCGCAGCATTCTTATCGAGGCCGGGGTTCGTCTGCGCTGCCCTTTTGTACCCGATAATTAAATCTAACGATTGTCATATTTTAATTGTTCTTCTTTAGCGGCGGACACGAGCGATACCGTAATGACGACGATGGATCCGCCGAGGGTGCGGCGGACTCGGAGCGACTTTTGTTCCATTACGCGTTTCCGTCGTTTGGTTTACGATGGTCCTTCTCTTACGTTCTTAATTGCTAGCTCGTTGTAACGCCGTTTATCAGAGAAAAAGTCGACGGCAATGAGAAATTTGTTTTCGCGACGGTAAATCGTCGTCGGTACTTTAAAGATACCGCACAATCCTAAGGTGATTTTCAGGCACTTTTAATTTTACTGCTTGATTAAAGCAGGAATTTTATAATGCGCCTGGATTATATTCAGCTTTTATTTATTAGACGCATTTATTGTGAGCTGTTAAAATAGTTCTTTTGCGACAAGTGATACATTAATCCAAATTAATTATATTACTTATTTATAGATGTGTGTAGAGGAAAATCCAATACTGACAATAGATTTCTCTTAAAGTGACAATTACTTATTTCTCAAAAATTAAACGTTGCATTTTACTCAATGAAAACATGACATCTTCTTATATAATTAAGGTTAAATTAAGTTTTTTTGGTTCAAATATTTATATATTCAACTTAAATGCATAAATACTTGAATTGAAGAAATTTAATCAAGTAGAAAATTTTCAAGATTATAATTAGAAACATCTCCCGAGTGCCATACATCATTGTATCTTCAACATTGATACCAACAAGAATAAAATGATACATGTATGAACTTAGTGAATATTTCTGAACGTAGGCTTGTTTTTCACGAATAATTTTTGTTTAAATAATAAATATTTATAAAAATGTTTAAAAACAATAAGGTTAAAATTTGTTAAAGAGCCATTATTGTTGTAATGCAAATTTCTGATATAAATTAAAAATTATCTACAAAATTTTAGACAGGTTTAGCATAGAATTAAATCGACACCTGTGCTCCGAGCTGAATGCGAAGGGGGTGAGATAGGTGAAAGAAAGGATGGGGAGGGGGAAGAAAGGGAGTAAAAGTAAATTGAGTGGCCGACGTGCTTTGCGACGGGTATGGGGAATCTTTGAAGGGTTTCGGTGCGAGTGTAAGGCAGCCTCGCGGAAGGGAGTAAAAGAAACGACTGAGGGGAGAGGCGGGCCATTATCGGGCGAGGGTGTATCTCGTCTAAACCGGCGCGAAAGAGGGCAAAAAAGCGCTGGCCCTCGCATGTCTCATTGCAATCTGCAAATATCGAGAATGTTTTCCGGCCTTGCGGCCGCTCGAACCAATTGCGATTATCTGGCAGAGATAAAAAAATCCGCGGGCCGGATCCATCGCGAGCCCCGTCGTTCCAATCGCCCCGTCAATACCCCCGTACATATATAACAGACAATTCCCGAGGAATTAGGTGTTCTCGTGTCCCGAAATACACGGAACAACGTGGCGCGGAGTGGAAAAAAAATGAAACCAAGCTAATGGCATTTCTATCGGTTGAGAGAATGCGCCTGGAGCTCGTTTAAGTTCTTAATGTTCCATCGGCAGCTTATCAGTATCTTCATCGTACCCAGGAAATGAGGTAATTAAATTGGTTTTGCAGTCCCGTAGGTGACTTTTCTTATTCAATTACGTGTTTGTCTGAATTATGGCCGCGCTGAATTGTACAAAACTGCACAGAATCGTTTTGCTTAATTTTCTATGCGCTTTCTTTTAATCATAGATTTTTTTTATGAATTTTATTAATGCTTAATCAAATCAGGTACTTATTTGTATTAAATACGTCACGGAATTGAGAGTAAGGAAAATTTCACGACTTCAAAAAGCCGTTTACATTGTCTCTTTTAAGGAATGTTAATTGTAATTAACTAGCAATGAGGTTCTTGTCGCGATACTTTTATTCGCATTATTTTTATATTCTACTCGAAAGTTTTCTTTGCCAGGCACATTAAGCTTTCCTTTAACAAGATGTATTTCGTGATATAGGAGAATCACCAAAACTTTATAGGCCAATGAAGGAGTTACAAGTTAAACAAGTTTTACTCGTAAAGCACGCGAAGTAATTTGACTCTAAAAACTACATGCGCGTTATCATCGAGATGAAATAAATTTTATAACTGACATTTCCTTATAAAAACATATCAATTATATTTTGACACACAATTATATATCGAATATATATAATATAAAAGTTTGCGCTGTGCGTGAAGATATTAAAATCAATTCTCGCAATATAGAAAGTAATAAGAGAATTAAGAACAAAAAAAAAAATAAAATAAATCAATTCATTAAATACTTCCTCTACAAAAGTATATCAAGTTTTAAAATCAAATATCTAAAATATAATTTGGTATTACGTATAGAAAGTTTGAAAGCAGCAAAACATATATATTGCGCAAAGGATTAATTCATAGTCGGAGACAAAGTTATCTAAAATTAAGGACAGTGTTTCGTGAGAGTATCATTCTTGGTGCCGCGAACAAGATGTCCCCAATGTTATTTTCCAACGTCACATCAGGTTAATCATCTCCCGAAAGTTATGGAAACGACATGACTGACGGGCAAACAGGAATTCGCTCGTTTCGTAAGTTTCCTCGGGGGGCGATGAAGCAAGAGACAAGGCACGTTTAAAAACTTTTCAAATTTAACCCCATCCTAGGCAAGACTCTTCAAACCTCGCGATAAAAAAAAAAGAAAAATACTGATGTAGCATACACAAGGTGGCGAGCGTGGCGAGGAATCTCGTAAAGTATCCCTCGAGATAACTAACTTCAGCCACTCGTTTTGAACACCCTCGATTTTCCTAATACATTTTTTTTCTTCTTACATTTCCGCTTAAAGATAAACGACAAATTGTAACGAAATAATAACTTACCACACGTATCCGGGATGAAAGGTCCGACGATCCAAGATGAAAGGTCCTAGCCAACCTGTAACAAACGAATTTAAAGATTAGCTCAATCAGTAAAAAATTACAGAAATAAAGCTTTAAATACAGGTAGGCGTATAATAAAATTCATGCAATAAAAAAATTTGCTCTATATAACGAATGAATAATTAGTTACGTGGAAAATGTAAATAGAGTCACAAAATTATGAACTCGTGCAACATAATGGCGTCAATCTTTAATTTACACTGGTCAGACGTATTCATATGACAATGTTTTATTCGGTATATCATTTATCGGGGTAAACAAAATAATGGCGATCAATGGTTTTCATTATTCTGTACGTAAACAACGCGACCACTCGAATCACCAAGCGTTGCCGCCAACGAAAACAAATTCGCGGCGCGGCGGCCTTGGCGGCGGAGGGTGGAAGGGGGAGGGGGGTGATAGCCGCGATATCTCACTCCCGCGATTTGTATCGGCGAGGGAGGCCGGCCGAGGTGAAGTTTTCCAATTAAACGCGGATTATATCGCTTTGTCTCGGTATTGAAAATACATCGATAGCCAGGCCAGTTCACGATTCACCCTCGTGTCTGCTCGGGTCGGCGCCGTCCACCCCCCTCTCACATAATCGTCCGGGCACGAGTTGAATCTTTCTCCAGCCGGGATCATCGAAACTTCGGTCAACAACGACTCGGCGATATCTCGATGTATCACGGACTCACGGAGCGAAGCGGCCGAGAGGCGGGATCACCCCGGTGGTCGCTTTTTTTTTCCTTCTAACTCGTTTTCCCTTCGACGATTGTTTAAACCGTCTGCCGCTGCCGGGCGCCGCCTGGCCCGTTTTCGATTCCAACGCGAAACGTCGACTGCGAATAGGAATGGTCGGGGAGGAAGGACGCTGGGAGGAGAACGTGGAAAATTTCAAGCAGGCCTGCACTCTCGTATACATCGTGCCGACGGAAACGCGATATTTGCGGAAGACCACGGACGAAACGACCCGCGCTGTGTCAACCAGGTGCCGATTAAATGTTGCCCCTATGGCCGCGAGAAAGATTAGTGGCTTCGCCATTTTTGTTTCGCCTGCTGTCGGCAACATCCTCTGTGTCGAGGGTGCGCGTACGTGAAAATAATGTAACTTTACATCGAACGCAGATTGTTTCACTTGGACTTATTTTAAAAATTATTATGGGAATTTAATTGTGAAGCATTTCAGTCTTATTTTGCGATAATCACGCTTATTTCCACTTCAATATTGAAAATGTAGTATTTATGTATTTAGCTTCAATTTTGAGAATACGAGTATATCTATTAACATCTGTAGAAGTGTGAATATAGATAATAAATCATATAAAATGAAAGAGAGAATAACAATAATAAATAAATTTTAACGTACGGATGCTATTGATAATAATAAGTAAATGGAATCGCGCGAATACCAAACATTTTAACTTGTATTACACAATTTATTAAATTTTATCATTGTGCCATTTTTATATAATATAATCATTTTTTTAATAAACAATTTCTACATACAAATTTCCCTCAAGAATATCAAGGATTAAGTTTTGATACTTCTTACATAAGTAATTATTTCTTAAGATAGATTTGCTTGCACAATAGCTTATATTATGCTATTATTAGATATTTATTAACCTCATTATAACTTGAGAAATGTCTGTATATTTAGTAAACAATGTGTACAATAAGTAACACAGAATTGATCAGCACCTTATCCTTATGTATTACGTACACTTTCACGTAACTTACATAACTCTCATATAGCTCTCACTCAAGTCTCATATAACTCTTCACATAGTCAACTATGCTTTTTAGAAGTTTTGTTCATTTCACGATTCGCTATTTATTTTATAAAAATTATTTAAAATTTCACCCAATTCGACGTACGGCGTGACGACAAGTGTTTAAGTATGGAGAGTTGCCGAATGCACGTACCATTTAAGCTATTTTGTTTTATTATATTTTCCATTTATTTACTGATTTATATGCAAATAAAATTGTAACTTAATGTTTTAGATACACATAGTTACATATTACTACAATATTTAATTTTCTATTAAATTTATTATAAGCCTTTTTGCAACATGCAAAAGTGAGATTTAGATAAATTGTAATTTTAGAAGCATCTAATTCATGAATTAAAATAATCCAAAATACAAGAAATCATTAGTTAATACTTATTTTATTAATAATTTATTAAAGAAAAAAATCAAATATTTAATAATTGATACATATCAATAATAAGGAAAGAACGTCAAAATAAAACTGTTCTACAATTTATTTTGGCAATATATACATTTTTATTCATGTCAATTATTAGTTTTATTATTATCACTTATTAGTCTTACATTAATACATTCATTGTAATAAAACTTGTAACGATTTAGGAAAATGATTTAGGAAACTTGATTTTATAAAGATTATTGATTAGTCTTTATATTGTAATAATCGCATATAAGTATGTATATACAATAAATGTAAAATATACTATTATACGATAAATGTTTCTTATAAAAATATAAAAATTTAATATAAAATTACGTATAATTATATTATTATCTTATTATCAATTACATAAATTAATCATAAAAAATTAACATCAATTGTACCAAATTTTTTAAATATTGTTAACGCGTACAAAACATAACAAAAGATGTAACCTATTAAATTTTTGCCTATATTACTCATTTCTCATTAATTTCATATTTTTGCTTGGATATTTTTGTCACTTGTTGCTTATATTAAGTACAAATATAAAATATTGATGTACTATTTAAGCAACCGATACGCATTCAACAACTATTTCCTAAATATTTAGTAGAGAAAAATTAATTCAAGTTCTAGTGAAAGTAATTCACTTCAATTTCACCGAAAGATCGGTCAAAAGAAAATGTACATTATTTGGATATAATCGACATTATTGAGAAAATTACTAATAGTATGTAAGATCATGCAGAATGCTATTATACTAGGGCTAATGTTGCTGGAAATCGATGAAACAATTTGAATTCGATATGAGGGAATAACTTGCCATTGGCCAGCTAGTGATCTGTAAGTACATCGACTCGATTAGATTGACCCCTATTGGTCTAACTTCATGTGTACCGGGAAGTTTTGTACTTTCCCAAGTTCACTCCCTCGGAAAAAAGCTCTCGGTCTACGTGTAATAGCTACTCCGCTATACCCTGCGATGAACTTTGCTTCTACGTTTTGTTGCCTTCCGCTTCACATCCAGCCATGTCAAAACACGAGCGAGAATAAAAACTTATGCACGCCATCGAATAATAAAAATAATTTTATTTCGCGATTCCTTAATTGAGTTTTGCACATGTTGTAATCGAGTTATTTGATACATTAATATGTTCTCATTGTAAAATACAAAATTTCGAAGATTTTTCAACGAACGTAATTTGATTTATTTTTACAGCACTGCAATATATTTTTGATGGAAGAAAACTGCATTTAAAATCGTATTTTGTTAAAATAATTCTTCTTCGTATTTCTAAAATATTATTTTTTTAACGCATAAATATCTCACATTACATGTAATTCTCTTTTTTATACATTTGCCATATTTATTAATTACATAATCCAAAAGTACTAAAAATATCGATGTTATTTGTGAAACAAAAAGAAAAACGAATGGTATTTGAACTTAAAGCCCAATAAGTTCTCTTTAAAGACTAACGACCCTCTAACAAGGGGAACTGACTGTCCAGGGGTGAAAACGAACGTACATACATAGGCGCGTATGGACTCTATCGATTACTGAAATTATGGCAGTAGGTCAGAAAAGGGTGTTAGAATGGATGTAACAGCAGCTTCGACGAGGGTATGAATAGCATCAGCCTAATAACTTTTAATCTTAGTTTGAAAAAGTAAACGAGTAGCTAAAAATAATATTCGTCAAACTAATTACTTTTTTAACTTTATCAATTATTAAATCAATGTTTATTATATATACAACATTTCTAGTGCATTCTAGTTATTTAGTAAATTATTCAGTTTGTCCGAAAACAAACCAATTTTTTTCTGTTGCACGCAAGAAATCTTTTACGTATCATATTTTGAAGAAGCGACTAGTATCAACGAATATCCCGCTTGCCGTTTATTCTCTAATTCTTTCGCGTAACTCCCCTCTGTGCACGAAACGATATTAAAACAATCGGGCGTTGTAAGGCCCGCCGGTCCCCTTTAAAATTTGCAAATACACAAGTGAAGTGCGAATTTATTCGTCGGTCTCGAACCGCGTAGAGAAGCCCCGCGATTCAGCCTCGGTTCAGCGCCGTGAGCCGTTTGCGGCAGCCGCGAAATGGAAAAACGGGCTCTCCTTCGTCGTCGGAGAGGAGGGCTGAAACGGCTGCATGCCGCGAGAGGGATTAGCATAGCCCCCTCATTAAAATACAAACACAATTCCATCGGTACGTGTATAGGGCGCCGTTCTCTGCAGCCGCCAATCTCGAAAACCAACCCGTTTCCACGCCAAGTTCGACGCATCTCCCCTTATCCTTCGTTATTCCATCGTCTCTTCTCTCTCTGTCGCACCTTCGTAACAACACCCTCGGTGCTATCCGAACAACTTTTAATCTATATTTGTTAAGTCGCCCTAAGTAATACTTACGTCGATTTATTATTATTCGCGCTGAAACAAACGAATAGGCAGAATTTTTTCAAAAATTATAATCGGATTTACATCACTCGGCATTTATAAATATTGCGTGTATATTTTATTATAATAATTATTAGATCATTCGCATGGACTATTAGGTATACAACATTTTGTATATTTAAATTGTTTCTGCAAATTATTCAGTTTGTTAAATCAGTTTATGAAAACAGATCATTTTTCTATTGCTCGTAAAAAATTTTTTTTATTAAAAATCTAAAGAGTCATATTGAAAGAAAGATTCGTATGAGAATTTATAACCAAGAATATCTTGATGTGTATGCGTGTGCTGGAAAAAAATCACGTGAGAAAGCCAGCTAAAAGCAAAGCGCAATGGAGCGAGCAGAGCTTCCACGTGGCCAATCGGCACATGCAAATGCTCTATCTTCGCGTCACCCCCCCGAGTCTGTCTACTACCTCCCTCTATTCACCCTCTTTGTTTTTTTACGTATCCGCGACAGTATTATCGCGAGTCATATTTATTTTACTCTTACCGCAAAGTCTACGTGGAAAGAATATAATTGCAAAGCTATCGTGTAAAGTTATATTAAATTTTGCAATTAATAATTTAATTAATTGAGTAATTATATATAGTCACATTTAAATAACTATAAAAAGTTGCGTTTTACAATACGCTTCTTTATAACAAGAAGATTATAAAGATACCAATATAAAACATAGTTGAAGTTTTTCTTCGATTTGTCGATAAATTTTGCATAATATGAAACTCATTCTGATCAATATATCGGAAAAATGTCTAGTAAACGTATCGTCGTAAGAGGGGGTTAAAGACACATTTTTATATTTGGCAAATACGATAGCTATGGTCAATGGCATCGTCAGCGAATAAGAAAAACTGAACGAAAAGACATTGTCCGGTCTCCTGGGGTGATTGGACCTTATTGACCGTAGAGAGAAAGTAGCCGTAAACAACCCTCCTAAACATCCCCGCAGGCCTACAGTCATCAGTTTAACCGTTGCTGCAACTACCCTCGCTTGTTTACCAATCGTGGATGCCTCTCGCGTGATTCGACGATCCAACACGCGCGGCGGGCTAGGAGATCTGCCCCAGAGAATATCTATCGTTACGGACTCCCATTAATTTTACGTCCTTTCCGCGGAAACACCTGGATCCACTTAATTACTTACACGTTTGCTTACCGCGCGTTTCCGTAGCAAGCTTTTTCCCAACCGACCGCGAGGAATATGCTTAATAGTAGCTTATTCGTACGTAAATGGTAACATTATAATTAGGTGTAACAAGACCAAAAAAAGTCAAGTGTAAAATATTAACACGGCTTCATTAGAAAGTTGCGTGAATCCGACCAAGCTAAAAATGAACGTTATATTTTACATGTTACTTTACAATTATTTGATTATCATTTGACTAACAATAGGTAATACATTTTTTCACTAATCTTAACTGTAAAATCTTCAAAATTAATTCTGGTTAATAAACACAATTTAGAACATTCGTAAAAATAAATAAAACAATGTTAGCGTAACCATTTAGATTAGAACACAGAACCGCTATCTTACTGTGAATAAACATTCCAATTTTATCCTCAAAGTAAAACACCGTTTCACCGGAAGAGAATGCGCGGTGAAATTCGTCAGATAAGTGTATTCACGCGTAATATATGGCAGGTCTCCTTGATCCAACAGAACATCCTTTAAACGTCGTAAACATCATCACTGGATCTATCCAGGAGGTCATCAAAGGATGGTATATTTTGAGGGCAAACAACCCATTACATGCCGACATTAATCATAGGAAACGCACCACGCGAAATACGTGGCATTTCTTTGAAGGGCAGCCGGACCGGCACAGGCTCTTGCCAAATACAGAATCCGTTTGACCGTCAAACGTACAGAGCGGAAAGCTTTTATTCTTTCCACCCTTGACTCGTTCCGTGCTGTGTGTAGAAGCCCCTCCGACTTCTTCCCAGTCCCTCCGAACTCCACAAAGAGGAATATTTACAAATATTTCGTAACTAAAAACTTCCCGTTCACGCGGCAGCACACTCTCGACACTCTCTCGAGTGCCAGCTGACAGTCGATTTCCCAGCTTCCTTCTTTTCCCGCGATATTTGAAGACATGCTACCATCCAAACTCTCCGCACCACCGGGAACGCACCACCCCGGAAATTCGACAGAGAATCGTCTTTGTCTGCCAGTCGCGGTTCGACTTTTCATTCCGTGCAACGTATTTCGCTATCTGTTTCATACACTTGTGTGGATGCTCTTCAAACATCGAGAGAAATTTCTTTGTGCAACCTCGTCAGACTGCGTTTGAGAGCAAAACTATCTGTTACGCAAAATTATTTTGCATTATTTTGCAAATTATTTGCATATTTTGCATACAAAATTTACTTGAAGATTCAGTTTGAACTTTTGTCCAGATGGAATTTTTTGCAATAATATCGCAAACAATTTTTTTTTTATCAATTCGATTGCATTTGTGTGTTTGTTAAGATTCTTAAATAATTTTCATTTTTCACTTTTATTCACTTTTTTCGAATTATTATTAGCGTTGCGTATGGCGTCAAATGATTTAAGAGTAATAAAAGATACACAACACCAATGTGTGTGCAAATAATGATTTTCAAATGATAGCAGTGTAGCATTCTTACAGCATTTTGCTTTACTTCTTTATCTACTTTCAGTCGAGCTGATACATATGCAGAGCCGATATCTTCGGTAGTTATTCTTTGCCGGCTTACTAGGGACGGAGATAAGGCAAATGCCGGCAGTAATTTGAACTTGGGAATAGCCGATAACACGACCCCACAGTGTGTTCATTGAGTGTTAATACTGTTTATGCCCTTTGTGACATTTCTATGTGGCAAGTTTCTAGTAGCAGAAAATGAAGATTTTTCACAAAAACGATAAAAACGAAATGTATAATTCCGTGTAGCCAAAGAATATATCTTGCAAAAATTAGAAAGTCATAAAAAGCTACAGCTAATGGTTCTGTAAAATCAGTCTACTTGCGAATTAGCTTGATTTGAATTTTAATCAGAATATAAATGATAAATATAAACGAGTATTCGCTAACACACGTTTATTATACTTAGGTCGCGCCAATGCGGATGATTGCGTAGTTCAGGTGGCTATTTCTCAAACTAAATCCGTACCTCGATTAGTATGAGAGATCGAAGGGACGCAGGGATGATAAGTACTCACCCTTGAGGGGTAGTAGGTGTGGCTAACGGTCGAGTAAATGAAGGGTCACATTACGAGTTAATGTTCAGCTGTTACATGTAATTCGCTTAATTGTCCGACCGAAGGGATGCAAAACTATGCGACAGTTGTGCCGCTCTCTTGGCGTTTATCCCGGATATACCCTCACGCTACTCTACAGTACCGACTATTTCAATTACGTGACATAACTTTACGTATTGCGCGCATGCTCAAGGTTGCATGTTCAGGAATACCATGATTCAAAGTAAACGCTATGCTAGTCCGTTAACTTTATTAAAACTTTAAATCGTTATCTTTTATAGCTGCAGAGCGATTACGCTGATCAAGATATGATCTTTAAAGCAAGTTATTTCCTCAAACTTCTTCGTGATTTATTCATTCTATTTTATTCGCAAATTTTATATTTTGTAAGATGTAATTACAAAATTTATTATTTTGCTAAATGGCACTGCAGAACAATTGCGATAAATAAACGCTAATAAAACGATACTACAAATGATATTAGAGAGGATCAAACCGTATCTTCCTAGATCCCATTAGAGCAAACAGGCTTAGTACCAGGACATAAAACTCGTATGAACAAGTCCTCAATATATAGGACAAATCGTCGAAAAAGGCCAAAGACTTTAACGTAACTACATATCTCTGTTTCATTAACTATTTCAAGACGTTAATTGCGTGCGCTAGCAGAGAATGTGGAGAATCCTTTTGCTGAGATGAATGTCTCGTATCACACAACAAAAATAAAAAATCTATATGAAAATAACAGCGTCCATATAAGAGATGCAAATAAATTCATTAAACCTTTTTAAGTGGAAAAAAATGTGTGTGTGTGTGTGTGTGTGTGTGTGTGTGTGTGTGTGTGTGTGTGTGTGTGTGGCATCTTACGTCTTATCTTATTCAACATTTGCAGAAAGTGAGTAATTAGCAAAGCAAAAGAAACTGGAAAGAAGATATCTCGACTGGAGAGAGGAATCATGAAGTACGCGGATGATATCACTCTAGTGACAAATTCAAAAAAGGAACTAATAATTCTTCTACAAAAAATTGAAAAAATTAACAATCAAGCTGGTATAAAATTACAAAAAAAAGAATAATGATAATTGACAAAACAATAATAGAGCTGAAATACAGCAAATCAATAATTGTTTTTAAATTCATGTATCTGGGATCATTTATCGTTAGCACTGGTAAATGTATCGAAAAAATCCGAGTTTTGATTGTTGGCCATGGCAAAATTAATAGAGATCTGGAGAAACAATGAAATTATTTTCAACACAAAAATTAGTTTAATCAAGTGCTTAGTATTTTTAATATTTTTTTATGGATTAGAGTGCTGATTATTGAAGAGAAGGCAGATACGCAATGCATCAATGCATTTAAAACGTATTGTTAAGGAAGGATGTTGAAAGTTCTCTGGGTGCTAAGAAGAACGAATCAAAATTAAAAGAGAAGATTACAGAAAACTATCATAAAAAGAATCACCAAACTCTTTGGTCACGTCGTCCGTAGAAATGGATTTGAAAAATAACCGTATAAGGGAAAGTCGAAGGAACAAGAAGCCGTGGAAGATCGCCTACGAGATACGTAGATCTAATAACACAAACAACAGATGCTCCTCTGGAACAAAACTGACGATAAAACTGGCGGAAGATTGGGAAAAATGGGAAAAAAATATCGGAAAGAATCTCACGAAATCACGATAATCGAAAATGAGCTACCAATTAAGAATTACAAAGTTTACTATTTTGTTAGAAATGGAAATTTATATAAAAAACTTTGGTGCACAAAACGAAGAAATAATATTTCACAACTCGTATCAAAGTTAAATTATTTTTAAAATAACTAAAAGTGTGCAACCATATAAAACTTATAATACGTACACACTCCATGCTGTAAAAGACGATTTATAATGAATATTATCTTTCGCGGCTTTATCAGGTTGCATATTTAAAACAGCAAATTAGATATGCGAGAGTGTCGATTAAATTCCAAAGCAAGAGGTTAAACGTCAATTGCCATCCCGTATTTATACCTTGAACCGCAACTCGCGGTGTCTCGCGCCTCATAAAAACCGCTTTGTTTCAGAGAAGAGCAGACTTTATTTCGCTCCGCGTTGCCCGCGGCACCGCTGGATACTTATAAATGTTTTGCGCCCTTTAATGGAGGAGGCGACGGCACAGCGGCGGCGGCGGTGTTGTGTAATTTTACGTTGCGATAACAAGCCGAGTACAAACATGTAACATTACCGTCCGCGAATCTTATTACGTGTTAAAATCAACCGGCCGAACAGAGAAGAGAGTCCGCCGAGGGTGCGGTGACGGGGTATCGCGGGGGTGATAAAGGAGAGAGAGATCTACGCTGCCTCGAATCTTCACAAAGTGATCGCCCCGGGACATTGTATTCCCTCCACCTGGAACAAGCGCGCGCGCGCGCGCGAAGTGTGCCGTACTGATTACGTTCTCGCAGAGCTGGAATTTTCACTTGCGCAATTTACTTGTTTCTCTCCGCTCGTATCAAAGCAAGCTCGGCCATGTAAAACGTTAAAGTAACGCACCGCCAAACGGACTACCGCCAGCCAAATGGAAATAAAGCATCGCCAACGTTCGCTGTTTATCGGAAATAATACGCGACGCGGCTTCATTTATAAATCCCCATTTATTGCTCATTAATTACCTCGCTACCTTGAAGAGAATTAGGAAAGAAGACAATGCGAACGTACAATTACTTATCGATCCGCTGTTTAATTGATAAACTCCGAGAGATGTATAATTTAAGAAATGTCTAAAAAAACTGTATATGAAAGGATATAAAATAGCAGCGTGATTAATGTATGCAGCAGAAAAGGTTCGCTAAATTATTCTCAGAATTTAGAGATGCTAAGGAGAAAGACTTTCGTTTTAAAAAGAAAAAAACCTTCATAAAAATAAATGGAATTTCTACTTTGTAGCTAAAACTGTAAGAGTCACGCAATGACATCAGCAAACATTAAACAAGTATGTTCGATACGAATTAGCAAAGGGTCGTCCAAAATCCGGCTATAATCTGTCCCACGGATTGACGCGTAAGAAGCGAAGGAGGTAGGATACGGAGGACTGACGGGACAGGAAGCTAAAGAGGGCGGTTAACAGGAGCTTCGAGGCAATAAGCGACTCTACAAGCTTTGGGAGGCGACGAGAGATGACCGCACAGGAAAAGCCGCACTGGTCAGCAGAAACAGCTCGCAAAAACACGGTCGGCCAACCTCTTCTCTACCCCTCGAAGCGAGCGACCCTTAGGGAGGAAAGCTCCGCCAAACCCTCGCGTATCCTTCGACCGCTTCTTCGCCGTTTGACTGCTTCTTTTCGCGCCGGACAGCGCGTTAAAGGGACGCACGAATTTGTAGCTTCCCGTATTAAAAACAGCTTTTAAATGTTTACCGCGAAGGATGACTACACCACTGGTCGGTATTCATAGTCGATCCTTATTTCAAGACCATCTCAAAGTAATGTCTCAAGATGCTAATACGGATCTCTGATTGAATGATGACATCTTAAGATACTTAAGAGAGTACTCGCGGTTTTAAATATAAGAATCGCCTGATCACATTAGTAAGACTATTCGTTAACCGTTCAATTTATTATGGTGTGTCTCTGTTCGTCTATTTATATACTAATCATTAAAAAAAAAACGAATGTAATAATTAAATAAATAAGGAAAATTATGTTTCAACACTGCGTTTCTAAAATTGTAGCCCACAGATTATCTTTGCGGTTACAAGTGCACTCATGCGTGTGCGTGCGTTTAGCTGTTTCGCCTCTTCTTCAAGGTACGTGACTGCACCCGGGAGCGCCATCCCCTACGCTCCGCACCGAGAACTAACGGAACCCAGCCCAACCTCCGCCCTCGCCATTGCATACTTTATTGTGCGCATTATTTAAATGAGCGCAACTTCGCCGTAATCTTGCCACCGAGCGACTCCCACTTTTGGTCCCCGCTGCTCGTTGCCATTTCAGTCTTTCCCACCCTCTTCGTAGACTACCCAACTCTTAAAGGAATGCATAACCTTGAATTTCCTGAATCTTTTTCATTCTACCTCGATCATCATCGTATTATCATCATCAAAAGATTTTCTTCAATAATACTTAATTTATATTTCCTAATTTTTGGGGAGGACGGTAATAGTACGTTATCGCAAAAAAAAGATACAAATTTGATAGAAACTGCAAGTGTAAAGGAAAAGCTGAGTGTGAAAGCGTCTTAAGTACGCCCCATTTCACCGTGATGAACGGTGATGTTTTCAGGATACGATGCAAAAGAAAGTGAAAGAGAGGAAGGCAGCAGATAAAAAGCTGTGGGAGATGCAAGATTACTGGTGAAAAAAAAGTTTTGCTTCGGTTGGTAGGGATTTCCTTCCGCGAATCCCCGTAGCCTATCAAAACGGGTCATTCGACGCAATGTCCATGGCCGGAAAACTCGGATGACCTTGGGAATCACGATCGATCGGCGAAGCCTTCGGGGTGGAACGCTTAGGCTCACCCTTCTGATCCTCGCGCGATAGCAGCCGTACTGTGCGACATGGAAACGAGCTATGCAACACGGTGGAGTCGAATGAGATTTATGCGCGGAGGAAAACCGATAAGTCAAGCCTGTGCATGGGATCGCTACGTAATGCCTGATATCCTGCAAACGTCAATAATAGGCTGAAAATTATAGATGTTTGCTATCTATAATTACTTTCAACGACCCTCGCTAGCGGCATTATCAGTTACTGTCATCTCTGCTTTTGTCAGAAAATGCCGATTCCAACAAACCGTTTCAATTAAGAAAAAAATTATATTTTTTGTCACGAGATATAAGAACGTGTCATGCATACTAAGAAAACATCATAAATAATAGAATTCAAAATATATTATAAAGAAGATTGAAGATTTAAAGAATTATCATAATTTTTTTATCTTTTATTTTTAGCACAGTATATTATTAATTTACTTTATTCTTATTTTTCTCTCTCTCTCTTGTCTGTCTCTCTCTCTCTCTCTCTCTCTCTCTCTCTCTCTCTGTATAAAAAAAAGATAAATATCTGTTAATGATTAAAAAATAGATATACACGACAAGATAAAATATTGAACTTTTTATTATCCCTATATTGTGTGTATTATATCTTAATTCAATTAGAAATTATAATTGGAGCAATAATTTTGATTGCAATATAATACAGCATCTGTAATAATAGTAGTCTTTAAAACACATTTTTTTTGTGTTATGCATTACATATCTAAGATTATCAGTAGAGCGAGTGCCGACGCCGACTTCGCGAAGTGTAAACGGAAAAATTGTGAGGTGGTAGCGAAACAGGGTGGAAGATAAAGTACGGCCCTCTCACCAATAATATGCCGACAAGCTTTATTTTATTTAAGCAGCCCCAGTTTTTCATTACGTTCATTCTCGCGCCTCCCTCTTCATCCCTATAAGACGCGCGCCGTTCTATAGGGTGAGTTGTGCACGCAAAACGCGGCGCAGCCCCTATTACTCGAATATATTATTTACTATTCTTATTTTTGTCGGACCCGCTCTTGTCCCCCTTTACTCTTCCCAGCACTCCTCAAAGAGAGTCGATTGCCACTCCCTGGAGATCGCGGCTTTGTGCATCGCGAAACGCACTTAATACAATCCCTCACTCAGTAAAAGTCCGTACCTTGAGAGGAAAAGCTCACTACTAATCCACTGATTTAAAACTTACTTTGAGTCAAATCGCGCGATGGTTCATTCTGAATAGCTAGAAGAATTGAAAGGAAGAATGTAGACAAATTAAGACACAAATTATAAACGGAAAACTTTAGCTGTTTCTATTATATATAGATATATTTTTTATGTATGATTTAACACTATTTTAACACAATTTAATATCTATTTGATATCTATTTAAAAAAGATTTAATAATAAAATAAAAAGATACAGTAGCGTATAAGAATAAAATTATTATTAATCCAAAGTAAATATATCCATGCTAAATATATATTAAATATCGCATCTGTATATAAGTAAGAATAAAATCATACAAATTTCGTCAAAGAAATATTAATGTATTTGTCTTTAATAAATTTTATTATAAAAAATTAATATTATTATAAAAAATATTATTATAAAATATTATTATAAAAAAGAACATACAAATTTTCTACAATTAACATACTCGACATTATTTGTTCACCTTATAAAATAACTGACCTTTCGACTAAACTGCTCGACAAAAATGACAAATAGCGTAGCGAAGAAGATGCCTAATTTACATATCCGCTAATCTCTGCCTCTCGTCGTGTCTCTGGTACTAATTCCACACTAATTCGGCGCTCGGCAGGAAAATGCCGGTAAAGAGATTGTCCGAATCCCTCCTTGTTCATCGCGTGAGTTACATTATACGGCACAACATTTGCCTTACTCCTTCGCCTTGAGACAGATAATAGATAAGAAGAGATTTCTTTTTATTAATTAATTCTTTTTTTAATATCGTGTAAAAAAATACTTTTACTCATGTGTTTAATATACATAGAATTACGATACAAGATTGGGAAATTTTTATTTATTTATTTCTTATTATTATTAAGTTCGTCCATGTTTTGATACATACACAGAAAGAACGGTTTTACCATATTAAAGTATTTAAAAATTTAATTGAATACAGATCTGAAAGCAATTTTCTTAGACTATTAAAATAATTTTATAGAAAAACGCTTAAATTGGTTTCTAAAAGACTAAAACTTTGCAGCATTGCTAATCATACTGGAACGTTCTTCATAATTATTTTGATAATCCAATGAAATTATCTTCAGATCTATAGCTAAATCTTTAAATACAGTTCATCAAAACTATTCCTTCTGCATACAAGTAACACTTTTCATTAAAAAGAAAAAGACAATATCTTGACATCCCTCTATCATATTTCCTTGGTGTATTATAAAGACTTGTGAAATAACAAAATGAAATATTCTTAGATACAACATCGTATAAAATTCTCGAGATGGCACGTGTTACTGATTGCCGAACGTAATTAGTAATACTAATGTCACGGCGCGTCGGTTAAACTTGAATCAGTTCGTCATTTCATCCGTTCGTCCTTCTAATGAAGGATGTAACAGCACCGCCCCCATAAACATTTCGGAATCGTGCAGGTGTTGTCCCTGATTTATGACTGGCAATTAGAATCCGACTGCCTTATTTGCCATCGCCGTGTCTAAGAAGCGCGCCGGCATGTGAACACGACGCATCCTAATCTATGCCTGAGACCCCAATCCTGAGTTCTAACGCCAGATGACATGCATACCCAGCGCTCCTATGCGTAATCCCTCTTAACAATAAAGCACAAACGAACAATTAAATTTTATTTACCAAAATTGCATTTTACGTGCGACGGATTACTACTTCAGACGGAGCTTCTTTCACGCGATCCCTTGATTTAATTATCCGAGTTAGTATTTCCGAATGAATAACGCGTAAGCGACATTATACAATTTTTCGCAAGTATTCGTCTATACGCATTTCTTTAAGAAAATCGTGAAAATTTTATTTGATTTTAGTGATATAAGGATATTTATCAACAGCAGTGTCATGATCGAGAGAACGAGGAAGTATCACTACAGAGAATATAATGGAGGAACGGTAACAAATTCTAACGGAGTTTCACAGCGCAAGCAGACAGTGTCAGCTATGCGGATAAGGAGAGCTGACTTTATACTTCCGAGAATAACTAATAAGAATACGTTATACGCGGTATTAATAATGTGAGCTGTGTAATGAGTCCATGCCGTAAGCGGATTATAGAATCCGGGGGTGAAGTCGACGTCGGAAGGAGACAAATGAAGAGAGATGGCTTGCGGAGACTGGAAATGCAATATTCTCCTGCAAACCCCGTCACCGTGGGACACGCAAAATAAATAGATATACATTGTTGCGGTTCCTTCGACGATTCAATAACTTTGTCACCGTGTAACGTTGCGTTTTCGCAATTACAGCCCGGGAGTTAACTTATAACCGATATTAGCACTACATTGCATTCATTTGCACTGCCTCCCGAAAGATAAAAGATATTTCATTGCTCAGAATTTTAAGCTGAAATGAATTTACGTTTGAGTGGATCTTGGCGCACAATGTACGTTTTATTACTTGCCTCTCTCTCTCTCTCTCTCGTGATCCTTCGTCATCAGAATTTAGAAATTGAATCTCGCGATTCTTTTGATATTTCAAGATATTATATAGTTTCAGACAAAAGGTAGACATCTCAAAGGACGTCTCCGACATATCGATGCCACCAGCGCGGCGCGGTGCACATCGGGACGCTCCGCGCTCACGGGAAAAGAAACGAAGCCGATTCTCATCATCGGAAAATAAGAGAACGTCGCGACGCGGAGCAGCGCGGCGGAAAGAGGCGCGGGGGATCGCGAACGGCGGCGCAGTCTGCTTCGGGTGTTCTATCGGAGGTCAGGACTTCCAGGAGCGTATAATTAATTTCCCGTGTCACTCGGGCGGCCCCTGCCAACCCCTTCCGATCCGCCCCACGCAAATCCCCCGGACCACGACGACAATATTGCTGGCCATTTCGTTCGACAGTGCCCGAGCGCCTCCGTCGCTTCTCCTCCGCTTCGGATCCGCACGGAGAAAGGGGTGACTTTGCGAACAAGCAACCGGAACCAATCCCGCCCTCCCCGCCCCTCTCTCCCGCCGCGGCGCCGCGCCGCGTTTCTCCTCTTCGAGGCACATACCGACCCGTCAATATCAGCCCCTGTAATTAAACATAACAGATCAACATTCGGCATTAGGTATATATACGTAATGGAGCTTTCTCTGGTATCCGTACGGACGATCCCGCGGAGGAACGCGGAAGGGCGCGTGTATGTAGGTGTGTGTATAGGTATCAGAACGATCTCCTGACCCCCGGTTACTCGACTCGAATCGGTTAATTGGATAAATGTCCGATGAACGCCCAGGTCGTCCTTCGATGTCTCTCATCTCCCTCTTCCATCTCTTCCTCCTGCACCTTTCTTCCTTTCGCTATTCTCTCATTCTTCGAACCCGCGACGGACTCGCTCTCCCTCTTTCTCACCCCTTCTCCTCTTTCTCTTCGCTCTCTTCTCTGCCTTTCTCTAACACCCCTTTCCTCATTCCCTCTTGTGTCCTTATTCTGAACTCATTGGGAAAACAATCGTTTATTCTGTAAAGATGAATTTATCGGACAAGCTGTATTTTCTTCAATAAACTCTACAGCGAGGGTGACAGGAGGATTTGCAAGATGTTGTGTTCTGAGTAATTTATGAGACTTAGATCTGTAGATTATTATTATAGATGCTTATTTGGACTTGCATGGTCTCTTGAAAAATGTGTGTGTGTGTGTGTATTTGCAGTTTTTAATAACTATATAATTCTACATGAAAGAATATACACTGTTATTTTCAATTTATTATGTCCTTAATAATAGTTAAATTACCATTTTCTTTACTAATGTTGCTTTCAAATTTTCATAGTCTATCGTTTAAGCATGAGATATCTATCTTTACTGTAAAACTGTCACAAACGATAGAGCAAATGAAAACTTAAAAGCGGTATTAATAAAGCTTCTATCATTTTATATCTAATATTTAAGCATTTTAATTCTACTAAATTCAATACGGTAATATCTTTAAAATATTAATTTAAAATATGTATGTGCATTTTAAGATTTATTATATTAACGTAATATATTAACGTCATATTTTTGTATATGTATTTTTGATATTGCACTAAAAAAGAACTAAACAGTTAATATCGAAGATTTTGTAAAATATATGTAAGAAACTATTCGTTGTTAAAATTATTTTTATCGACTCTGTAATTAATCAAAAGATTCACTTTTGTATTTTGACGATCCGCGCGCAATCCATCGCATTTGTCTGTTGAGACCTCTCGCGCGATCTAGAAGACAGCGACTTGGAATTTTGACACTAAGTCTTGCTAATGACTGGGTATTAATGTAAACAGATGTGCAATTTTTTATCGCGGAGAATTCCGGCGCCATTTGTTTTCCCGTAACGTCTCCTCTCTCGATTCACCCCTAAATCTCTTGCCGTCGTCGTTGGTTTCTTACGGTGCCTCATAAACAACGCGGTGTTAATGCCTTTCATCAAGAGGGAGATGAGGGAAGGCTTATGAGAAGGGGAGACGTAACTTACTGATTTTAAAACAATGCCTTGGTTTTCTTGCCCTTCCGTAAAATTATGACAAATAAATATAAATTATTTTAATGCAAATCTTAATAATAATTTCAATTATCAAGATAAGATTATACCATCGTAGTCTTATTATTTCGTAGATATTATCAGTAAAAATTGTCGAAAGACAATATTACAAAAGAATGTGATACCATCAGTTTATAAAATGAAATAAATTCGCGAGAAAATAAATCTCACTGGAAGAAACTCGCATAAAGATTGTCGACCACGTGATACGAGTTTTTACTTGCTTGTTGGCTGCGAGGCCGAGACAAAATGACAAAGGGATGGAAAGCTAGACGGGTGCGTGAACTGCTCCGCAAGATGTTGCGGTCCATTACAGCCTGCTGGGTTCGGAAAAAAAAGCACAACTACCCACGACTTATCGGTAAAACATCATCGGCACTCTGCTGGAATACCAAACAATACAGCTCGATAGAATACAAATTTTTTCAGAAACAAAAGTCCATTTTTAAATGCTTAAAATATCTTTCAGGTATTAAGAAAGAGAGAGAGAGAGAAAAAAGGGCATAATTCATGTACTAAAATGCTATATATCATTATATTTCTTTGTTACGATTATTCAGAAATTTGTTTGGATTTAAATAATAAAATTGGGACTCAATAACATTAATATCATAAAAATTACATCTACATATATATTAATATTTTCGTCGTAATATCACTTTATCTTGATATTGTTTTAAATTGCAAATACTAGTGCAAAATAACGAATGCGTCTATATCGTGAGCGGCTGGTATTAGAACTGATTCAGACCCAGGAAACATCCACTTCAGGAGTATATCCGGGGTCCATTACCGAGATCTTGGAAAGCAACCGCCCGAAACCGACCGAGATTTGTGTTTCTGCTTTTATATCGCGCCCTAACTCCAGCAACGTGTTGTATATGAAATTATAAGCCTCCAACGGTTAAATTAATAATGAAATTCTAACTTCTACGTTTATATGTAATACGTTTATATGTAATATTTAGAACTGGCAGTGTTATATACTACGAATTAATAATTTTATGTTTTAAGACATAGAACTGTTATTGTTAATTATTAAAAAATATCTTAGTATCTTTACAATTTTGCAACAGAAATCATTTTTGTTTTTATATATTACAAAATTTACGTAACTCAATGCAACGAAAAAATTTCTTTAATCAAGAAGTTATTTGTTTAGTTTATTACTCAAAAATGCGAATATCTGATACTAAGAACGACAAGGAATAAGAAATACTAACTATAAGTGAAAAACAAGATATATTTCGTTGTCCATAAATTCGGAATAATGAAATTCCATTGTGGACAAATGTAGATTACATATATCTCCGATTATGGATCCGCAGAGAGGCGGCATAATCGAAAAACGGGCGTAAATCGTTTCCGCGAATCTGCGCAACGCCGTACGCACACGATCGTCCATAAATATATCGGTGGCCGAATAAAAATTCGTACAACAGCACAGCAGAAAACGGCGTCGGCTTCGGGGAGAGTATCGGTACGACCCCCTCGCCGTGAGCTATCCACGTCGAGTTTATCGGTCGTTCTATGCAAGAGATTTGAAAAAAACGATTTATTCGGAAATATGTCGGCTTTATATATTGTTATGGAGCATACATGCGGGAAACGACGTCGTGCCCTCCACCACCTTTTCTCCCCTCGCGACCCCCGTACTTTACTGTCCCCGCTCGTCCCACGCTCGGTTCGCATACATTGGGAATATTTATTTTTATTACGGCCACCTCTCGCGCTCCTGAGTCAACAGATTTCTTGTCACCGCACCGGTGCGAATCGATTCTGACGCGTTCGCGGCTATGACACTTTCGGAAATTAATAAATCTGGAAAATTTGAGTTATTTCCTTCATTCTTTCCCGACCCCGCCAGTTTCCGTGTGTGTAATATATACTCTCGCAAACTCTATGGGTAAAATAAATTCAACATTTCAGTATTCATGCATTTGACGAAATATCTATTAATATATTATTTACACGCAATAACATGTATACATAACTTTACTACACACATCTATTTATTCATTTGTCCATAATAAATAATGAAATAAAGCGATCAAGAAGAAAAACACACGCATGTTTTGATGCAAAAGATAAACTTTATCAACAGCAGTATAAAATTTGTAAAGAAAAACAATTTTTTAATACTCTTTGTATTTCAAAAATTAATATTTGCAATTTTAAAAAATCATGCAAAAATGATTATAAAACTATAATTTTTATATAAAGTAAGTGATACTATACTTTAACTTGCTCAGAATAATTAAAAATAAACAAAAGGAAGCAAAAGATTGGTAATTTTGAATATATTTCCGTGTCCAAATAACAATTCGAGGAGCAATTTTATCATTCTCTAAAACGCTCGTTTAAGTTCTCGCGTGCTCACATTATATCGCTTTAATATTTTCGAGAAGGCATCCCTTACGAAGTTGGCGGCCACTAGCGAGTCCAGTAAATCTTGCCCTCCTCCTGCCGAGGAACCGAGCCACCCCCGAAGCCACCCCCGACCGCCTAGCCATTCTTATTCCCTCGTTACTCGCAGCTTCGCTCGAGGCGGCTCTCTCCTTATTATATCGTCTTTCCACGCCATAAAATCGGAAAAGAATTTCGCCCCCCAAGACAATAGAAACTAATAAATTTGATTACTGATTACACCCGCGAAATTTCGAGAGAAGGTGCGGCCCTTAATGCACGCCAAATCCACTCTACCGTCTCTACAAACCTCCCTAGTGCTTTAAACTTTACTTTCTCATTAAAATTTTTTCTGTACGATATAGCGCGTATTTTACGGCAGCAACTCTGATGTGATAATATGTGATTATTAGTACATCCGTCGAAAAAGAATTAAGCTTTGTAATATAAAGATATTATGAATGTTATTAGACTCGTTTTTTAATATAGCGATAAATGGAATATATTATTAAATAGTACAATAATAATATTTAATTATGATATAACATAATTTTTATTTATTGCAACGCTTCTTCGTAGTTGTAGTAAATCCAATTTTTAATTTGAAACTGAATCTAGAAATTTACGAATCATTTTTTTTATTTTTTCGATGCAGAATTTCTGTATGAAATCGAATCGACAAAATTCTATTTGAATCAAATCAAATTAAAACATAATTTTTAATTAAAAACACAATTATTGTTAGATTGAATATTAATATACAGATAAAAACAAAAAATTGCTATTGCAACAAAATAATATTAGTTATGTTATGTAAAGTCATTTTAAATTTGATTTTATAAAATTGTCAATATATATGTGATTCATACTTTAATCTTTTAGATGCGCAATTTTCGAATAATTCAGATTTGAATCATAGAGATTCAAACCCAAATAGAATCGAATCTCATCTGATTTGTATTCGAATAGTTCGCACATCTCTACTAGGTCTGAATTGAATTACATTATATAATTTTAGTAAACTATAATTAACGAATTAACTAAAAAAGTGAACTAAACGTTTATATTTAGCAGAGCATATAATGTAGAAGAGAGCACTGCACAAACGCTACGTTAGATATTCTGTGTTATCACCCCCAGTAACGTCTTACGTTAGCTTATATATTTACTCAGGGGAGGTAGGTAGGTATTTTCCGGCAATACTGGAAAACGAAAGCGGTAGTAACGCTATCGTCGAAGTTAGATAACGGTCGAGGAGAAATCGTAACGGGAGGACTGGGATGGGTTTTTGGGGTGTGCACAGTTTAAACTTTCCGCGACCCTAAATCTCCGGGACCCGGCTTATGCTTCGTAATATCATAATATCGTAATATCGCGAGAGCGGTTTGGTATAATTAAAGTGGAAGTGTCTTTAAAATAGCCGCAGGTGATTGCGGCAAGAAGCCACCCCACAATCTTTCCGCCGTTTTGCGCTTCTCCCACTACTTTACAAGCGCCAACAATAACCGATGTAGAAACTGTCTGATGTGTACGAACCGTATCTTTCCTTACGAATACAATGAAGAATCGGGTTGAACTTGATAAATGTAAGCGCCTAATTGTTCAAAACTATTATTATACAAAATATAATTAAATTAAATGTTTTAAATAGAATAAAACAACAAATTTTTTTAAATGTTAGATACAAGATATCTAATTTACATAAACATTGTAGATATTGTACCTATTATTAAATATTAATCTCGGCTCTTTTTTGTATACGAAATATAAGTCGCGAAAAAGACGGTCCAAAAGATAAAAATTTCTTCGGTCAGAAGCGATAATTCCATTAAGTCAAGGAAAAACGCTAAAAATGAAACCAATAAAAGTCGATAGAAGTTGCAACTGGTTTCCACTTTTAGTAATTAATATAATCTCGGAAAAAATTTAACTAATAAAATAGTATTGTCAGGAATGTTTCTGTACGTTATGACAGTGATCCTCGGGACAGTTACAATATTATTTTATTTATCAGTTAAATTTTTTCTAAAATTATTTCAATTACTTAAAAATACCTAGAAAACCAGTTATCATTTCTAACAATTTTTATTGGTTTTATTTTTTAACGTAATGCTTTGACTTAACGGAATCCTTCGACCGAAGAATGTTATCAGAAATTTTTATCTTTTGGGCCGTTTTGACGATTTTTGAAAACATAACGGGATAAAATTAAATGTTGTCACATGTTTGCAGCTCAAATTATTAAGCGAGTTAAAATAGTTTTTGTATTGCTAGAATTGTTCATGTTAAACTGAAAAAGACTAAATATTATCGAAACTTGTGTAATTCTTTATAGGAGAATAAATCCTTAGTATTTATGTAATTTACATGATCTATTAATTTGCTTGTAAATTAATTGTTCTTTTCTTTATATTTTACTATGAAAAAAAACAAGCATTTACAGAATTATTTTTAAAATAAAATATTAATTAAATTGTGTTCAACATATAAATTTAATTTTAACTGATAGTAAAAATCGCGGAAAGAACAATTTTATTGCAGCATCTAAAAATTTAGCTAGCTATAGATCAAAAAATAATTTTATGTTGAGTGATCAAAATAATTGTAGGACGTCCAAGCATGATTATATTGCTATAAACCGTTTTGACGTTCCAACAACCAAGTTAAACATCTGATACAATTTTTTTAATGGTTCAACATAATTATTTTCAGATCCGTATTTCAGCAAAATTGTTCTTTCCATGTATATTTTTAATGTTTTTTTGTTCTGATAACATAATATATCGCATTGCTGTAGTATTACATGAAAACGAAATCTCTTGGGCAAAGAATATGCTGCTTGTCAGCTACAGCTGCTTAATCTAACATATATCAACCCCTACGCTGTGTTTTTTCTGATTTTTTGTTGGTAGGCAACGCCCACAAATAAGATTTAAACACATCATCATCGGTTTTTACATCCTTCTCATCTACTTGTTCAACATGTTAGTAAGAAAATTGTCAATATCAGAATGCTAGTGTATATGTCACAACGATTTTGATAATCTTACCACAGTAGATTTAATTATCTCTTTAACTAAATAAAGAAATTTTTAGCAGAAAAATTGTGTTTTATGAATGTATATATTCCAAAATAACTTTTAATTTAAACAATACATTTAATATTTTATTAAAGGTAACAAAACAAATGTGTTTCTGAAATTACTCTTTTAGCACAATAATAAAATTGTAATAATTCTAATATGTTCTTACACTTTTCATACAATGAAAAATAAAAATTTTGCATTATACGCAATGTCTCTAAGTAATAAAACTAAGTAAATATATGTATATATATATATATATATATATATATATATTAGAGTATAATATTGTTGAGTAATTATAATTTAATTCACAAACTACTTGGAGGTATTGTATATAATGCCAAATTTTTATTTTTTATTATAAGGAAAATATAAGAGCATATTAGAATTATTACAATGATATTTTTAATTTTCAAGAGACCTTTATAAAATAAGTTTCATTAATCTCAAATGGCAATTTAGAAATACAAAAATTTTAATTTATCGAAAACATTTACTAAATCTTGTTTCTATGTAAATTAAATTTATCTTGATGATCTCAGAACATATATTAATATATAATTACCTACAATTAATTTACGAACTTATTTTTTTAGTTTATTTACTGATGGCAATTGCAGGAAACTTTTGAGATTATATGTATAAAATTGCACAATAGAATTCTCGTTTACCAGCTGTTGTATGGATCGAAAAACGTGCTATCGACGTCGAGAAAGTAGAATACTGTGCAATATCAATATCCGAATACAGACAATCAAATAATAATCTTATGTAATTTTAATGACTAACAAATAATTAAGGAGTTTTAAGTTTAAGATAAATTACTGGGTATATATTTATTTCCATACTCTGCGAAAATATGAACGTAAAAATTTGCAAAAAAAGTGAAAAATCTGCTAAAATAATATACTTAGGTTAACGAAGAAGCAAACACGATTATTTTACACATCACGTTGATTTGCATTAAGACGACTGTTCGCTTAGACCACATTCAGCAATTTCGACATCGTATCTATTCACAATTTGCAATCTGTTCACTTGAAAATCGCGGAAAGTACGGAGCGACTAGCGGTGGATCAAATATAAACATAGCACGACAAGAAGAGTCGTGAGTGCGTTTACAAAAAACGCGCCATTACACATGCGTTATTGCTAATAGCAGCCAATGATCTACCTATTGATTGTCTCGCCTGCATCTCATCACATTTTGAACTCTTATGCTTGTGTACGCGTATCAAGTAATTATCAGTAATCGATAACATTTTAAATTATTGTTAAAGAAATTTTTCTGGATATATTTACATTACAAAATCTTTTGAGATTAAAAATGCATATCAAAATGTGAAGGTGTTATATTAAATGTTCTGAATAGTATTTCATATATTTCGGTTGCACTTTTAAAAGATTCAAGTAGTATAAAATTTTATTTGAATTTTTTTCTTTAAGTATTCTTTCTTTTTATTAAAATGCAATAAAAAGAAAACAGACTATTAATTTTAAATAAAAAGTTATATATATTTACCCCAAGGTTGCTCCGCTGAGGTCCGATGCCTGTACCAGGCTTCCTCTTTCTCTCAGATCTTAGTGCCTTCCTCGCGTCTTCTCGTCGCGTTGCACTCGCGGAACACTCGCGTTAAATACACTAAAATTACGCCCGTGAACTGATTAAGTTCAATTACTTTAAACGGCACTCCCGGAACAAACGCGCGACGCGACGAACCGGCTGCGGTTCGTTTATTTTCATTTAAATCGTCAACGAGTGTACATAAACTTTACACATGGAGAGAATAAATTTGCTAAAGCAAATATAAAGTTATTTAAAGTTATGTATTTAAAAATGGTTTTATGAAATCAAAATAATTATTATTAAAACATAATACTTTGTACATTATATAAAAAGTAACATATCTGCTGATATAAAAATAATCATTTATTTTATTTCTTTTTTCTAGATAACAATAATTTTTATCATAATATATTTCTTTGATGATTATCTTAAAATATACTCATTATCAAATTTTAGGAAAACTCTTTACCATCTACAGAAAAAGATATTTACATTCTTTAAATAAAATTATTATATAAAACTTTCTCAAAAGTAAGTAAAACTAATAAACTATAAATTTTGTTTTAACTAGCTTTGCTTGAGGAATTAAATTACTTGAATTCAGAATATATTGAGCATAAATATGCTAAGTTATTAAATAATCTTATTACAAACATACTTAATATCTCAAAAACTCTCTACTCCGTTCTTTCTATCAATATTACTGTTTCTATAATATAATCTATAAAATTTATTATAATGAATTTAATTTGCCTGCTTAAAAACGGACAAATAAGAAATAATGAAGGAATTATCAAATTATAAAATCTAATAAATGTTTTGATTAAAAGATATCAAGATTTATTATAAATCAATTAAATATCGAAAATTCTGCTAGTTTAATTAAAACGCACTAACACGGAAAAAAATAGTAAACAACAGTAAAGTCAAATAAACAATTTATTATTTCATAAAATATAAAACCTTCATGGAAAAATTTCTAATCTTAAACAGACATAATTTTTTTACATGAAACATATTTTTTTCTTCAGAAGTAGAATCTCTTATTATATTAAGACTCTAGTTATTATAATCTAAACTTTTGATAGATTTAACTATAATTTGGTAATTTTTACAAGATTTCTGGTTCGTCCGTTTTGGAACAGACGTATTGGTCGAATTTACCAGATTTCTAAATAATGGTACAAGACCCTATTTCCAATGATGCAATTCAACTTTAACAAATTATTTTATGTTTCTGCATCTACTTTGTGGCACGAGCAAGAGACATTGTTTATTACGCGATTGGCGAAAGAACGAATTAGCAATTCGGACGCGATGGATACGGGATCGATAGTGAGCTGGTTGTGAATGCGTTCTGTCTTTTATATCACGTTTAACGCACGTCTAACGTCGACTAAGCTTTCTCAACCACGATTCATACGACACTTGTATTTGATACAAGCCATAGTCGCAGGCAGCAAGTCACTTAAAGGAGACGCACTTTCTGGGGTGCTTTTGTCAACCCGCGACGTACTCACAAATCATGGTTAATCCAGCTGATCGACCAGTTAGACGCTAAGTTCAATGAGACATGGTCTCATTGAACCGATAACGTGACGAGAAGTTAGAGTGCATATTGCATCGATCTCCGATACCGAATCGTATCCCATAATTTCAGATGTGTTTAACCGAACGCGAAAATTATTTTCTCGACGAATCACAATGTCTAGTGCATTTATCATGAAAATTTAATATGAAAGTAAAAATTATGCATAAAGATAAAAAAATTTCTGCTTAAAAAAATCATTTTGTAGCGCTGCGAGCTTCTTCTCGGGGTATCTGCAAGAGACATTGCTTATTACGCGATTAACGAAATAACGAATTAGCAATTCGGACGAGATGGATACGGGATCAATAGTGAGGTCGTTGCAAACGCGTTCTGCCTTTTGTATCACGTTTAACGCACGTCTAACGTCGACTAAGCTTTCTCAACCACGATTCATACGACACTTGTATTTGATACAAGCCATAGTCGCAGGCAGCAAGTCACTTAAAGGAGACGCACTTTCTGGGGTGCTTTTGTCAACCCGCGACGTACTCACAAATCATGGTTAATCCAGCTGATCGACCGGTTAGACGCTAAGTTCAATGAGACATGGTCTCATTGAACCGATAACGTGACGAGAAGTTAGAGTGCATATTGCATCGATCTCCGATACCGAATCGTATCCCATAATTTCAGATGTGTTTAACCGAACGCGAAAATTATTTTCTCGACGAATCACAATGTCTAGTGCATTTATCATGAAAATTTAATATGAAAGTAAAAATTATGCATAAAGATAAAAAAATTTCTGCTTAAAAAAATCATTTTGTAGCGCTGCGAGCTTCTTCTCGGAGTATCTGCAAGAGACATTGCTTATTACGCGATTAACGAAATAACGAATTAGTGATTCGGACGAGATGGATACGGGATCGATAGTGAGGTCGTTGCGAAAGCGTTCTGCCTTTTGTATCACGTTTAACGCACGTCTAACGTCGACTAAGCTTTCTCAATCACGATTCATACGACACTTGTATTTGATACAAGCCATAGTCGCAGGCAGCAAGTCACTTAAAGGAGACGCACTTTCTGGGGTGCTTTTGTCAACCCGCGACGTGCTCACAAATCGTGGTTAATCCAGCTAATCGACTGGTTAGACGCTAAGTTCAATGAGTCATGGTCTCATTGATCAGATAACGTAATGAGAAGTCAAAGTGCACATTGCATCAATCTCCAGTGCCGAACCGTACCCCATATTTGGCACATATGCCCATGCAAACGCGAAAATTATTTTCGATGAATGGCAATGTCTTGTACGCATACCACGAAAAGATAAAATAAAAATATAAATGCACTGAAAAAATAAAGTCTTATTGCATTGTAAAAATCTGAATGAGTCAATACGTCTGTTCAAAAATTGACGAATCAGAAATATTGTAGGAATTTCAAGGATTATTACAATGATTATAATAAAGTCTATCAAATGTTCTGATTATAAGATATTGAGTTCTATTATAATAATAAGAAATTCTGTTAGTTTTGCCAAAATGCACTCACACAGAAAAAAATGAACACATTTTTATTCATTAAACTATTATGATGTGTAAATCATGATAAAAATTCGGATTTGGTATTATGTTCTAAAGTAATTATTCTTTACGGAATTATTATAATGTCACGACATAATTTTAATTTATGGATTTATTTTATGTCTTTATATAATTTTTATTTAACCATTTAAAATTGTATTACTATATAATAATAATTTAAAATTATTATTATGTTTTGCTATAATTTTAATTCATAGAATTATTATTAGGTCACAACATAATTTTCATAAATAGAATTATTATTATGTTATAACATAATTTTAATTTATCTAATTAAAATTATGTGTTAACAGAATTATTTTTATAGCCACAATAAAAATTACGAATTATTATTATGTCTGAACACAATAATTCCACGAATTAAAATAATGGACGCGACATAATAAAAGTACAGAATTATTTCTATATCAATTTTAATTCATGGAATTATTATTACGTTGCGACATAATTTTAATTCGTCGAATTATTATTATGCTTTGACATAATTTTTATTCATTGAATTATTATTATGCCGTAACATAATAATAATTCACAATTTTTATTGTGTCTTGATATAATTTTAATTTGTCGAATTTCCACGTCCGCGTTCTGCAAATAAAAAGTAACTGCAATTAAGATGACGAAGCAGCTTTATCTCCCGCGTGAACAACTTCATAGCGACGCCACACTTGTGACGTAATGACTCTGCACATCCCGCTTCTAACTTCACATTTATGCATTAGTCCGCGTCTTAAGCAACAGATATACGTTGTCGTTTGTGACGATTATTATTTCGTATTATACATTAAAAGGGTATTAATATTATTAACTCAACATTCTCGCACGTTACTTGTAATTCGATAATATATGTATTTATATCATCAACAGGTAGCGCGATACAAGTACCTTCGACCAAGTAATTATCGCGAAATACGCATTTGTACGAATCACCAATACGAGTACAGAATTTGTATTACGTCATGGTTGAACTGACAATAAATATTGATGCGAGAACGAAATTGATACCGTTTACCTATTAAACAAGTCGCGATACCGTGCCGCTCGCTCCTGTTCCGATTCATGTTGCATACGTCCTGATACGTCTGGCCGGTCCGCCGCGTCCGGCCGGTCCGCTGCGTCCGCCCGGTTCACCGCGTTCTGAACATGAAACAGGAATGGAATCAAGGTGGTGCAAACGGCGTCGTTTCCCGCACGGTCAATTTCCGACCAACGCCACGCATCTCGTTATCAACTTCATATTAATGCAATATCCGCGTATCTTGCGACAAATAATATACGTTTTCCCTTATGATGTTGATATTACTATATTGTATGCCACACTTAGAGAAGCGTAAAAGATTAATATTAAAAGATAGATCCGCATGCATTATTCCATAATATGATCGTCGCGTTATCAATTAATTATTCGCGCAATACACTTTTGATAAATTAATTACTATGACAAACGCCGTTTTATGGATCGCCGATACATGAGCACCGATCTATTTCACAATATTCGTTTCGTTTACCGGTTAAAGAAGTTGCGACGCCACTCGGTTCTGTTCCGACGCTTCGGTTCTGTTCCGTCATTCCGCTGATTCCGCGTCGGCCGCTTTCTGCAATCAGACACGTTAAGATGGCGAGCCGGCTTCGGATCGTTTCCCGCGCAAATAATTTTACGCACCAAAGTCGACGCTATGCTCGCCCCGCGGCTACCCTACATATCTCTTTTTTAATTTCTATTGGAATAGGCGTATCGATAGATATCCACGCGCGTCGCTAGCAATATACGATAATTATCCTCATCGCGTTGTCAATGATACGCGCGCTGTGCGATCGAGCAATTACGAGATACGCGTTTTTATGAGTTATCGATACGCGAGCACCGAATCTATACTACGCGATGATTAGTCTGCCAGTAAATATTAATGCGAGATCAAATGTAAGTTTCGTTCACCTATTAAACTAATTGTAATGATATTTTTCCTGGAGCTGGCTCGCTCCACGTCCGTCCCGCGTTCGCTGCGCTCTCAGAAAGGTGTGAATCGAGTAAAGTTGGCGAGAAGCGCCTTCTTCTCGCGCAACTTCACGCGACAAGGGTGCCGACACACAGACGCTAACGTATCCCGCTCTTAATTTAACTTTCATACATTTTTCATATTATAATACAAATTATTATTTCATGTTTAAAATATGTCTCAGATTATTATAATTACTTTTAAATAAAAATAAAAAGATGCAAGTTGATTAAAGTACGAGTCAAATTGACGTCGATCGATTAATTCATTCCTAGCTGGGAACTATTTACGCTGTTGTGTGATGTATAATTACAGTGTGCATAGATAGAATTAATATATATTATTGAACCAAATTATATTATGTATTTTAAAATTATATGTATTTCTTTACAGGATATAAATTCTGTTGGTGCTGAGACGTGGATCGTTGTACAATACTTGAAGAAGGAAATTTGGCTGCCTATTACACTCTAAAATTTTCAAAGAAAGACAAAGACTGCTTCGATGTCACGGACACCGAACGCAGATATCTTGCTACGAGGGATATGACAACCAAATTATTGTAAGTAAAGTACATATTGAATCATTGTGCCAGTGGATAATCACTAGTAAATGTTTGTTCAAGAAAAATATTTAAATAATAAAACTGCAAAATACTGTAAAATGCAAATTAGTTGATATTTTTTTATTTATTTAGGTTTAATTTTCATACAAATTTGAATAAAATATTCTTTATTTGTAAGTAAATGTAGTTATATTTTATTGTTTTTATTTGTTTATTGATATAACTTATTTGTTTATTAATTGGCACATTGATCCAATACATACTTCACAGTTTTCTGTTGTGTTAAATTTAATATTTTTGTTTACTTAGGAAATGTATTGTGCATGATTCAGAGGAAATGGCAGCGATACTGTTATGAAAGTGTCTCGAGAACTACCATGATCTAATGAAAGACAAAAATGGAGTAAACAATTATTGAAAAAAGATTACATCTCAATCACAAGACGTAAAAAATAATCAGTCGAAGTGGAAGTATGGGTTGGAAGATGTAGAAACCACGCTAAACTTTTATAAAACTTTTGGCTTGTCAGAAACTCAATACTCTACCTTGCAAAAAAAAATCTTCTTGTGATAGGGATATAGAGAAAATAATAAATAGCTTAAAAAAGAAGGATATGTTGGAAAAAAAGAGAAAAGTTTATAGTTTCAAGCAGCTTCTAGTTCCAATTCAAATCAAGAATTTTCATTGATGTCTAAGAACAATAAGAATTTTGATAGCTACTTCGGTAACTATTTTAATACACGATTTATTTAATTTACTCATTTATTTATTTAGCGATGTTATTAAAAAAACGTAAAGAAAAACTAAAGAAACATTAAACTAAATTATACCGAAACAACTTGTAAATCATTATAAATTGGGTAATATAATATAATAAATAGTGATTAGATTTTAAAATTATTATATTTGACTTTGGCATTGATAAAAAATTTAAATATATAAAATATAGTATGAAAATACAAGTATATAAATAAAATGAAATTATTAATGGAATGCACTTTATGCACTTAATGTGTCACAGTAAATTAAAAAATAGCATTCAAATACATCTGAAAATTTTACATAATTAAAAATAAATACGCTCCAAAATTAAGAATTCCACATTAAATGAACATAATATGTATTAATAGGGAGATAATTTAAAATTGTTATCTGGCAAGGAATTTGAACAACACAAATAGCACAAATTATATCAATGAGATGCTAAAATTTAGTTTCATAATTGCACTAATTTTATAATTGCATTAACTTTATAATTAATATATCTAAAGAATGTCTTTATAGTTTGTTATGGGAAAATAAAAATAATCTCATGACTGGAAAACATTTACAACTAAAAAATGTTACTTAATGCAGCAGGTTTGTAGAAATTAAAGAAAATGATTTTTTTTATTTTAATCATTTAGAGATACAAAAGTTTGGGAAGTCTTTATGGAATTCTGTAGTGATATATGTGTATCTTTTACCTATAAGAGACATTCTTATTATTAATTAAACACTGAAGTTATTATATTAATATTGGCGTAAACCACCACGTCTAATAGCAGGTTGCATCATTCTGTTTGGTGGTGTTATTGATATATCCAAATAATCTCCTATTGTGAACCTATAATTATACAAAATATACACATATAGTCGAATGTGAATACTTATAAAAAATCTTTTTTTCTAATTGAAGTTTACTACCTACCTTGCTTGTGCGAGCGTTTTATTATCATCTGCACCTTTCTGCCCAGAACATGTAACACCAATTTCACGCATGCGATAACCAGAATTACGTAGCTCAGGAGTCACTAACGAAAAGTCGAAATACGTTCCTTTGCTGCGAGCGTCCGGGTTCACTTCCTTAACTAAGCCTGTAATTTCTCGCAAAGTTGCATCCATCCTTTGTACACACAAATAATTAAAATTAGAGTTTTTTTAGTAGTAAGAATTGATAGAAATCACAATAAGATAATATTAAATTAATAGAAATAACAACATATTATGACATTTTCTCTGTTATAAATAAAATTAAGATTACCATGTGTATATTTGCAGTTCGTTCGAAGGGACGTTTCCTCTGCTGTACTCCATTATATTATGATGACGTCCGGTATTACAAAATACTCGTAATAAAAGTGGACACGTCTGAAATACAAGCAAGTACAACATTATGTGTTTAATGATCAATAATTTTTGGAAAACATTGTCTTGTTATGTTTACCTTTTCTCTATCTACTGGTTTTTCAGGGAGCTGTTTTTCGTCGACCACCATGGATTCCAAAGCCGATGCCATTTCAGTTAGTCAGAAAACGAGACCGATAAGATAACAGAAGAGTCGCTCTATTTCAATGACAAAAAACGAGAAAACGTCAAAATCGCACGATCGCGCGTTGAGTTCAGGAAAAATGGCGAAGCCGCGCAATTTTAGAGGTTATGCTTCAAAAGGTTAAAGGCTATTTTCATGGCTGCGTTCAGCAGAAAAAAGTGGTTCAGTGAACGCACATCACTGATTGGATTATACTTTTAAATCTAATGATATAACCAATCAGAGCACTTTTTATTCAACAATGTGTTTAATTGTTTTTTTTTGCTGAACATAGTTCATAAGATCCCATCGGCCGCACGTGGATATTCGAAACGACCGATAGTGCAATGGAGATTTCCACGAAGGTCGGGGCAATAGTTTAATGTATATATGCGATGTAATGAGAACAAAATAATTTCATCAAGCAGATTTTACTGGAATCTTCCGAACAAAATAATATGCGAATTGGCTGATTCACGAACACAAAACGTTCGGTTCCAGGAAATTGCAATATATTTTTTGCATGCCATATCGTCCCATACAGCACAGAAATAAACTTGCAATTACATTGCAGAAAGATTGCAATATTGCAAATTGTATTGCAATATTATAGGTATTTTACATACTAATTATATTATATTATATATATATATATATATATATATTATAATATAGATATTACGGTGCAAGATAAGCAATCTTGCTAAAGACGGATATTTTTATCTTGCTATGACATTGCAACTTATACATTGCACAATTAATTTGCAATATTGTAATGAGATATTTCTGCAATGTTTCTGCAATCTTTCTGTGCTGTATCTGTATGGGGATTAATAAACTGATTATTACATCAGTAACTGATATTACTGCATCAGATAATTTAATATTGTATCATTATTTACTGATAGTCAGTTTCAATCAGTTTATTGAAACATTTTATCAGTTCTTTTTTCAAGGAAGTATTCCATATAGCACAGCATTGCAAAAACATTAATTGTAAAATATTGTTGCAGCGTTTCAGCAATATTGCAACAATGTCCGCTTCAGAAATATTAATTGATACGTAATGTTGCAGCAATATTTTAGCATCATATATAATATTGTATTAACGCCAGCTATTTGCAGATCGTGATTATTGCTTATCAGTCAATTTGAAGAAGTAAAAGGGAACTTAATAGAGCGGGAAGATTAACGCGGGAGACTACTGCGAGCTCTTGGCTCTTAAAAAGCGTAAAGTATGTCTTACGTCGTACGTCGTCGCATAGTATTATCTGTGCGAATGAGGGAACCTTGTTTACGTTCTTCTTTCTTGGTTCGCATATCCCTAATCGCAACGAGAGTGACACTACACGTCACATATTAACGGAACAGTGCACTATCCTTCTCATACAGAGATCTATTGACACGTCCGCGTTTAGCAATTCATATTCATAAATGAATATTTAAGCAGTGACGATCGTGGCAAGCTAAATCGGATAAGAATATTCGGTCAATCGTACGATGAAGAGGGAGAGAAAAATTCGTGCATTAATAAAGCTTCAGCACCGAGTAGTCGGATCGAGAACGGTCATCGAAAAGATAACGCGCGTATCGTAAGTCGCCAATTATACATTATATACAATGTACATGTTTATATCTGTAAGTGCCTATAAAATTCAATAAATATCTAAATTACATTCAGTCACTGAAATACGTGGAGCGTAACAGGCGAGAGAGAGCGAAGAATCATTTCCCAGATAATAAGCTGACGTTATTTAGCGTTGAAATAACATCAGCTTGCCATCTGCGTTTGCGATTATAAAGTTAATTATATCAAATCATTATGGAATATCCAGGATGATCTATCCAAAAATCGGTTTTAATACCCAAGTAGAACAGAAAAGTTAAAATAATATCAATTTAATGTGACATTGGTCAAAATGACACTTTTCATTTTTTAATCATAATTTCGTTATTAACGAAAACGATTATAACATCAAATTAACACATTTTGACTTTTATTTTTCTTTTGGCCAGCACACTTTATCCAAGAAAATATCCTGAAGAGTTCTCTTTTAAAGATTTGTGCTGTATGAGTTTTAATATATGTATATCTATCGCTGTATGTATTTTTTTTAACTGGAGTCATAAAACGCCGGCTGAGATTTCCTCTAGCCTGACAGCTGACGGCGACACGTGACTTTTTCTTCCTCCTCCGAGAGATAGTCATTCTAATTTGATAAACAACTTCTATTAATCGATTGCAATAGATACGGTACGGGATAGCAGGCACGCGCGTATAAGTCTATCAACCAAAGATGGAAGTTTACTTATAAATAATCTACATTCTTATATTTATATAATGTAAACTATGTAAACTGTATTTTACATTTTTGTTTTTAAGATTATATATTTTTATTTTATCAATACTCAAGTTAGAAACATTACAATTTCGTAACTTAATTATTTTGTGTTCACAATTGTCCAATTCATAATAATTTACATAAGGGCATTTATGCGTAAAATATAAATAATCTATCTACATTACGTGTATACAATGTAAATTATGTTACATTTTAAATTATATTTTCATTTTTATTTTAATATTATATATTTTTATTTTATCAAAATACTAATATAATTAGATATATTAACAATTTTGTAACTTAATTCATTTTTCTATATTGAGTTATGCAATTTATAATAATTTACATTGCTTCTATTGCAGACATTGTCTATATGAAACAAATTCGTGTAAATGTAATTAGCTCTTAAATCTTGTAGAATAAAAAATCTTTCGAAAAATTGCACAAGCTCAACTTTAGAGTAACGTTTCATTCTATGAGATTTAATTAAAGAAAATGTACTTATTTATGTTGTGTTTACATGAATCTTTTTCATGTAGATATTGTAGACAATATAATGATGTAAATTATAAACTGAATAAAACTCAATATAAAACAAGTAATTAAGGTTTTATTCTAAAATTCACTGCCAGTACTGAAAATTTATAGTATATGTATATATCTAACTTTGATAAGATAAAGTAAAATTTTATATTATTAAAAAAAAGAAAAAATGTAATATAATTTTCACTATTTCTAGTACAATCTGAATATTAAAATTCTATCTAAATCTGATCTATTATTTATTATTTATATGCACATGTAAAACACAATTTACATTGTATACACCCCTTATAGAAATGTATTACTGGTAGTAATAAATTTGCCAGTAATTTAAGTAATATATTACTTGTTTTAGTAATTTAAAAGTACGTAACGTAGGATTATTTATAGTTTTATACTTTACGCCCAGATTATTGGATGTAATCATGAAAATTACGGCACAACACTGGCTTAAACAATGCAGTGGGATGCACCTTATCGCGTGCAGCTCTCTTCGCCGCGTTCTCTGTCAAGAGCACGGTGCATCTCGCACGCCGATGGCGTCTGTGCGCTCGTCTTCTCGAAGCCGCGCGGCTGCGCCGCGCTTCAGTTACTCGTGCCCAGTCGACAGCATGTGTTGGCGGTGTACGTCTCATTATGCGATACGCGACGGTTTCGCGTGAGCTATCGTCCGGATTGCCTGCGCTCGTATGATCTGGCGGACCTGGCAATCATCTCCTTGCACTCGTATGGCTGTGAACGCGGGAGATCTTACACTGGTGAGCTAAACGCCCCCTGAGCTCGAGCACCGGTCTCAATCACGCGGAAAAACAATGCTCGCGACATCCCGATCACGGGACGAACAAGAGCATAGAACGATGACAAGGAAGCTGCCGAGAGGAATCCCCATTCGATAAAATGGGATTTTTTAGTCTGCCTGATATACACAATCTTATTTACGCACTATTATTGGACATGATTCAACTTGATGAACATTGTTTACATTTGCGTCTCGTAGCTCTTCATAGATATTTATATGCTATTGATGATAAATTTGCATGCACCGCTATAACCTCTTCTATTTCATTTGGAATTTGGAAATTATACTAATTTATGTGTTGATATAGCACATTTTCATAGTACTTGTCACTTTTGCAACAATGACATTACTTGATATTGTCATTTTTTAATTAACTGCAACAAAAGAGAATTTTTGAAAAATTCCTTACACTAAGTAAAGAGTTAATGATACTTTTATCCTTTATAATCAGTAGATCATTTTTTTACCAAATTAAAAATAATATTGCAAAATTAATATTACAGAATGATTTCAAACATTCAAGCTGGAATATTGTTGTTTCTTAAGTCATTGTTGCAGCATATGAACATTGTTATTTTCAAGTTTAGTACTACATAAATATATATTGCAAAGGATGACTTTTATTAACTGTTTGATAATGTTGATAGGGTATGACCATTTTGTGGAATGTATACATGACTAAAATAACGTGAGAAAAATGGTAAGCAATTTACCACAAGAATTCAAGAGGTATCAGAGGAACAGGAATCAGCTACGTCATATACTTGATGAGACACAGCGTACACTAGAAGTCATAAAACTTGAAAACTTTTTCCCTGGAGGTAATTATTCATATTTGACATTTAAAGCAATAAATCTATCATGTTACTAGCTAATCTTATATGTAATGTTTCCTTGTAGAGAATATTTTCGAAAAACTACTACCTCCATTGACCTTGGACAGAATAACACACATCCTTGATAATTTCCCTGCAATAGTCATTTTTGGGCAAGACAATAAAGCCAAAGCCTCGCTGGTTAATAATTTACTCTCTGTTGATATTCTGCCATTGTCCAACGATTCATGGAGATGGGTCAAGATTACTTATGGTCGTACGAATCATGTCAGTCTGACATTAGGTTTAGAATACGAAGTAGTAGAGACGCTACAGGCAAATGAAAAATCATGGAGCACGCTCCCTCTCGAAGATCTGGAAAAGTCGACGAATGAAGATATCAATTGCCCTACGGTGCTGGAAGTGAAGTTAGATCAAGCAATACTGAAGGAAGGTGTTCAAATATTTGTTGTCCCTAACAATGGTGTAGTAAAAATTCTTGCTAAAGGTTTATTGAAAATTTTACCTATATTTCTTTACGCTCTCGGAGAACAACCATTGACTGAAGAAAATTTGGAAGAATTGAGAGATTTGAAAGATACTTATCCATATAATCCGATTTTATTTATATCGTCATTAGCTAATGTTTCGTTGGATGGCACAGACGCGGAACTGACTGAGTCTGAGCAGCATAGTCTGCAAAATCGGATAGAAGTGCCGAGCGTATCCAAGGAGTCTAAGAGTGATGATAGTATTAATATTGACAAAATGAATTCACTCGGTCTAACATGGTTAGATCAGTTGAGCAGTTTAGGGTTCCTAGGGATGGAAGAGTCTGTAGAGGTTCATCAGTTAACGTGGCTTGTCGGCGAGCGATACGTTAATAATTCGAGCGATCTAGTGGATTCATGCAAAAAAACAGACCGCGTTTTACATTTTACGCGTGCCTGCTTGCAAAGCTATTTAATTAATGCAAGCACTTATTTGAATGAAATACACACGACCAGTTTACGTAAATTTATTTTAAGTGCGTTTGACATGGCACGAAAAATACAGATCACTCCTAGAAGGATACAATATGCCCAACAAAAGGAAAACGAACTTTATGCTAGTCTAATGAAGGTTGTTAATGAGCAGCAAGTTGAATTGACTGAGTTAATACAATGTATTATTCAGGAGATGAAAGACGATATATTAGGATCTACCGGTGATATTTTCCAGTATCAGACTGTTCCTTTCGGTAGTGAACGAACAGAGTGGACGGTCACTGTTCGCGTTGCGACATCGGAAGTTCAACGATTCGTGCTAGGTCGTTTGGGCGAGAAAGTTGCAAAGGAACTCGTAAACTCGGTCAACTGTCTCCGAGAAACTTTTATCGGTACTCTTCAACGTTGCTTAATAAGTCTCGAAAAAACTTACGAACACGACAGTAGTCTGCTAGCTAGCGATGCCTTAAAACAAATACTCTCTGCGGCGTACAACGTGGAATTGCACAATTCGTCGCCATCGTTAGTGCATTCGTTCTTGGAAAGATTAAGACAACTCTTCAAATCATTACCGCTGCCATGGACACCTACTCCGACTTTAGACGCGACTTGGAGGAGGAAGGTTACCGTTGATATCCTGAATTCCTTGTCGGCAGCGAGATTGGCAAAAACAATTTCCACACAGTTTAGAGATAAACTGAAATCATCGCATGACGCCTTCCAGACTGCCCTAAAATCTCTGGAGAACTATTATTCGGGAAAGCTAGAAAGAACCGAGGAACAAAGAGTAGCTATACGAAAGTACCATGCGCCGAAACTAGCTAAACTCGCGTTGGAGTCCACATCGATGATGGATGCGATTCGGTTTGGCATTCCTCATTACACCAAAGAGATTGGCAGAGGACAGTATGGTGTGGTGTTTGCTTGCGATGGTTGGGGTGGAGCACCGGGACCGTGCGCAGTAAAATCCGTTGTTCCACCAGATGAGAGGCATTGGAACGATCTTGCGATGGAGGTTTACTATACTAGGTCGATACCAGATCACAAAAGGATAGTGAAGCTTCGCGGATCTGTTGTCGATCAATCATATGGTGGGGGATTCGGATTGGGCACCGCAGTTCTTTTAATTACCGATCGGTTGAGTCGCGATTTGTACTGTGGGATACACGCCGGTCTCTCGTGGTTGGAACGAATACAAGTAGCGATAGACGTGCTGGAGGGAATACGCTATCTTCACTCACAAGGTCTAGTTCATCGTGACATTAAACTAAAGAATGTCTTACTTGATACGGAAAACAGAGCTAAACTAACTGATCTCGGATTTTGTATTACCGAAGCTATGATGTCGGGTAGCATCGTAGGAACACCAATCCACATGGCGCCCGAACTCTTATCTGGCCATTATGATAGCAGTGTCGATGTCTATGCTTTCGGCATCTTGTTTTGGTATATATGTGCTGGGAAGGTTCGATTACCATATGCATTTGAACAATTTCATAATAAGGAGCAGTTATGGACAAGCGTACGGAAAGGTAATACTTCATTGCATATAAAAAAAGATTGAGCCTGTATTATAAACATATATTCTTAGAAAGCAATGTGTCTGTATTATCTTTTCTGACATGTTATTCACAATCATAACAAGTGTTGCTATTAGAATTATAGCAATTAAGGTCCATTTCTATCAATATAAATTAACTCTAATCTTGTGTTATAAATATTAGAAGAAGATAAAGAGTAAGTTAAATCAAAATTAAAGTTACTTTATTGGTAGAAATGGACATAAGTCCGCATTAGTTGGAAAATTTATACCTTCATATTACAACTTTGGGTTGCAACTTGCTAAATCATTATCATCAAAATTTGTGCTGTTGGGTGTGTTGTTATTATGTTGCCATCATAATTCAAAGGACACAATGTATAACTTAAATTCTGCTATTTTACTATCAAAATGCTGGCAATATATACATTATTGCCTGTGTGTTGCTGTAGTCTATATTTGAAATTATTGAAGACAAATATATGGCAAGCCTTATAAGCAATCATGCTTTTATTTAGGCATGCTTGATTATCTGGATTTATTCGTTAAAAAAAGGATCAATTTTATATTACACAATAAACATAAAGTACATTGAAATTTCTATAATAAAAATTTCAAATTTAATTTAGCAATAACAATATATCATTGTTCTTAATTGACTTAAGCGAATTATTTACTAACTCAAATTACTATTTGTCTAATAGTCTTATTATATACTCACGTTGTAAAAAAACGTTAAGCAAACATATTCACATTAGGTCTTAGGCCTGAGAGACTGCCACAATTTGACGAGGAGTGCTGGACGTTGATGGAACAATGTTGGTCTGCAGAGCCGTCCAAACGACCATTGCTCGGTGCAATTCAACCAGTGTTGGAGTCTATTCAGGAAAAAGCAGAAAGAGGCAAGTCCTTGCAACTAGGCGCACTGAAACTACAAGAGAGCTCATCATCCGAACAAGCAAATCCCGTGTTAGCATTAGCAGATCCTAATAACCAAAGAGGTGCTGTATTTAGTCCACTTCCTCCTAGACGCAAGGCATCTAGAACTGTCAATCCTGTTGCAAGACCTTTTCACAAGACCAAATTTTTCCAAACGGGTATCTACTCTAATATGTTCGTTCAAATGCGAGAATTTTAAATGTCAAGAGACTGAATATATCGTACTATTACTCTATTAAAGATAGCTTATTGATATACTTATTGCTTGGAATGCGCTTGATACACGGCTCGTTATTCTCATTTTCACTAATTCAATGATATTCTTAATAGTATTTTATAGCACAGTATTAAAGTGACGAACTTTATGTCTGAGTTATTTCATTTTTCTTTTTAGAATATAACATTCTTTCTATTTTTTGATAATGTGATAAAATCACATAGTTGGTATATAAAGTATGTGTAACAGAAATAAAGTAATTGGGCCGAAGTCATTCCAAATAGCATATCAACAATAAATATTCAACATTTATACTTAAAATTTGTTATATAGTTTTGTTATAGAAATTGTTACAGGTTTTATACTAAATAATGTATATAAGTATATGATAATATAATGTTTTTATTACTAATTAACGATATGTTAAATCTTTTCTTTTCCTTTTTTATATGAAAACATATTTATTGCTGTAAAGTATATTTTGATTGTTAAATTACTTCTTAATATTTCTAATTGTGATGACTACATGATTTTGTTAAGCCGGGAAATATGAATGGTCAATCATGAATGTATATTGTTCAAGAATAAATAAAGTTTCTCACTTTTGTATTTGCTGTTGACACATACTCATTTTGTCTCTTATGAAACCTATTGCACCTATATTTATACGTATCTATAGATAATATGTACATTCATTATTTCGTGAGTAGAGACCTTTGTACTTGATTATAAAAGGTTTATTTTATATTGCTTTCAGATCATACAATCTTCACAACCGAGCCTGCATGAAAATTTGGGTGGATATTGATAATACAATTGTTTTAAGGGAATATAATAAATTGTACATTTTTATTATTGATAAGTATAAAGATATGAAAGATTGTACGTAGAATACGTAATTTAAAAAGCGCTATATATAGATGTGTAGTCTGTATATTTTTTTAAAAGAAAGGAGGAATAGTAATCTCATGAGGTATAAGTTATCAGTTATTCAGTTATCTGATTTCGATCCTTTGGTTAAGTTTTAATCAAATATTTATAATATAGTTATAATGATATATGTTAATAATAAGTTTATAACATATTTTCCTATAATGTTTTAAAAACGATATGAGATAATTAGTTGATTATTATTTATATATATTTCTAGCAAACGGAAATGGATTAAAAAATTAAGAATTTGGATTCAGCAATGATCACACAAACCCATTTCATAAAGTTTAAGAATTCCTTGAATCCATTTTAATCCATGAAGTGAGATTGAAATTATGGGATTTCTATTTTTTTTTAATTCAAAAAAAAATATGTGGGCTATATAATCCAACGGGATTGAAATAAGGAATTCCTACTTTTCTAATGTGAAAGAAGTTTTCGTGTTCTATTTTAATCCATGATATAGGATAGAAATGACGTAATTGCTTTCTTTTAATTCAAAATGTATTCAAATGAATTAAAATGGATTACAAATTTTCAATCCATTTCTGTTTACTGGGTTGTTATTGTCTGTAATGTGATATTGACTAACCTCATTTTTACATCATATCATAAAATGAAGAAATCTAGTGTAATTAATGAAATTGACCAACCGTTTTGTAAAAATTCTCAAAGTTCAATTACTTATTTAATTATTTATTGTATTTATTTAATTACTTGTCAAAAATTTATGAGCTTAAAATATATACAAGACTTCCCATTGAATCAAATCCATTGGAGACAGATAAAAATGGAAAAAACATAATAAAATTAGATTGCAATTTATATTTACATATATGTACATGATTATAATATTAAAAATTGGAATTATTTCATTAAAAAATTTTTTTTCTTTAAAAAAATTTGTTCCTATTTCAACATTACAGTTTTATCTATTAAAAAAATATAATATAAATATTAAAAAAAAGAATAAAGCTTCTACATACAATAAAAATTAACAAATTGAAAATATTTGTAATCTACTGACCAACCTATACATTCTAAATTTTAAATTAATCATTATCACCTATGACATTAAGATTATGATAATGACAAAGGTTATCTAAAGAATATTATTTAAAATATTATTATCTTACTAAAGATAAACTAAATTTTTATTTTTAAGATAGTAAATATTTTTATTTTAAATAATGTAGATCATAAGAAATTGTATGAAAAAATCTTTTTCAAAAAACAATTGCTTGAGTTATAAATATATCTTAACATAGACAATATTCTAAAATATGTATGTATTTATTTACAGCAGCAAATCGAGATTACATTTTGCCTTCTCCAAATCATGTAAAAATTTATAAAACTGCCCTATTGTCATCTCAGTAAATACATCCTTGACTTTACCATCATCGTCAAGACGTAACTTTAGTTGCAGAAATGACTTTGCAATGTTGTCAGAATCATTACTTGCTGCAGTCACTGAAGAGAAATAAAAAATAGCATAGTTACTTATTGATGATTAGCAGCATTATGAAAATACATCATTCATTATAAACAAGAATTTCAAACTTTGCATAACTTGTGTCACATTATACAATATTGTTCATTATCATTTACTAAAGTAGTAAATAATAATCAAATGTTAAAGATTAAAAATCAAAGTATGTACAATGAACACAATTTTTTTGTTAAATATAGTAAGTGATAATTGAAAAATAAAGTATCTTTATTTTTTATTTAACAGATTTTCTGATAAAAATCCAATAGACATTCAAATATTTGTACATCACAACATTAGACATTCAGAATTTAATGTGAGACACGAAATAACCTAAAAATATAATATGACACATTGATACTGATCTTAGTTTATGACATCTATACTATTATCTCACCTCCGAATCTCCACGACACGTCAAGGATCTTACTGATATTTTTTTCCATTTCAGAACACGTGTTACATATGATTGATATAAATTGCAGGAGACGAAGAAAAGTAAACAAAAATCCGCGTTTGAGACTGTTTGAGACCTCTCCATTCATAATCAGTCCACTGGCGCCTCTATGTATATAAAATGTGTGTATTGAACTACACTACACAATCAATATTTCCGAGGATAATTACATCGCTACATCATCGACAAGATACTGTAATGAAAACAGGGTGCATTTGTGCATGTGTGTGGGATGCATAAAATATGAATATTTTATTATACATTACGCGATATATGATGTAAACTATTTAGAGTTAATATGATTTCAATTTTATTAAAAAAAAAAAGAAATTAAACGCGTTTTTTTTTTTTTAAATTTGTGTCCCCTTGGACACGAGTATTCAACCAAACCGAATCGGTTGTTGCGGTTATACAACGCTACACTTGCGTTTTGAGTATGCGATTCGATTCTGCTTATTTAAGTAAAACACAAAAAAATCATAGAAACATCATAATAATGTCATTATGACTTTATTTACTACTTATAAGTCAATAAATGTTACCCTTATGACATTATTATGTTATCTAGTAGCAAATGAATGACTTTTGATATCGATGACTTCTATGTTCTATTCAGTAAAAAATGACCTATCAAATCGACATCGAAACGATATCAGTTTGATGATTTTGATGTCAAATAAATTTTCAACTTTCGAATCAATTTTATGCTTTTTTTATTTTAAATATTCATTGATAAGATAATTTGATAGAAAATAAGAAGTTTTTTTCTTAAATGAATGTAATAAGCGCTATAATTTCTGCCAATTAAGTCACAACTATGAGATCGCGTTAAGTTGTCATACATGTATAATTATAAACAATTTTTTTATCTTTTAAAATTTGTTATAAAATATTAAAAACTTAAAAAAAAATACGTATTGTTTAAAAAAAAATTTTTTCCATAAAATAACCGTTTTAGCGATTAGCTCCCCTTTTTATATTTACAAGATTATAAGTATTATAATAAAAATTATATGTATAAAATATAATTAATATAATATTTTTGTACTCATTTTTATAACTACATAATTTAAAATATATTCGCTACGTTATAGAGGAAAAAAGGAAGTGGTTTAATACCATTTTATTTTCTTTAAATAACTTTGTAGCATCTTATACGCCACATGCCGATGAACGCCTATCAAATGGCAGCCCGCCAGACATCATTGCGCCTGTTGAATAACAGCCCGTCAACAAAGCGAGGTGCCGGATGAACGGCAACCCGACAAGCGCGTAGTGACAACCCGCGCCGGTACCGCGCGCGAGCAAGCGCGCATCCGCGATCAAGCACAAGCGTGTGAACAAGTACGTACGCGAAATGTGAAGCTGATTTCCACATACGGTACCAGGTGGCCAAAACAATGAATTTTTCTATTTTACTTAAATTTATTAATTTTTTCTTTTATTTCGATATCCTCTTTATTTAAACGTTTTACTTGCAGATCCGCAAGTTGATGATTGGATTCACAGATGCATTGTATGCTTTGATTTTTCATTAAGGGTTGTTACAGCGGTTTGAGTTGCAGAAAAAAATAATAATATATTATATTATTTTAGTAATGTAATTTAATATTTTAATTTTATTAATATACTCGTATTTTAATGTAGCAATATTTTTAATATATATTTTTAATACATATGTATATACATGTGTATATACATACATATATACACATATATATACGCTTAACAGCAAAATTAAAGGATCACCTATTCTGACTTCGAAAAATAAGCGTAATTCAAGGTAGTGTAACTTTGTTAAAAATAATCGTAAAAAATATTAAAAAAAGCATTTTGAAGCTTGAAATCTTTAGTTTTGAGATTGATAAGCCATTAAACATCTTTATAAGATTTATTAACATTACAAAATTTTGTTTTTTATTTTATCACTTAAAATTATTCTAAATTTTCTGCAATAATGCAGAAAATTCTGCAATTATAGAAAGTTTATCTTGTTTTTATATACAATCGTATATTTTAATATATTTGTTTTATATATTAAAAGTTTTTTAATTATATATTACAGTCTAATTACTAAAACAGTAAGGTAATATAAAAATACTGTAAACATGTCAAGTATGAAAAATAAAAATCATGACTGCACTGCACCTTTTGTTTTGAAAATCCTAATAAAAAATATTTATTTAAAGTTTTATTAGTTACTACTCTAATAGCATAAATCATTCTCATGATGATCCATCCTGAATGTCCGGAACATAAATGGGATGGGTTTAAGTATTATATTTATTTGGAATTAACGATTTAAAATAAATCAATAAAATTTTTTTTATTTTAAACTCGAATAACTGGAATATGCAGTGGTAGCCAGAAAGCGTGTCAAGTGAAACTGCAAAGAGCCACCTTTCTTTACAGTACAGTCAAGTTAGGAAATTTTAGAGTATCAGAACATCGAGATAGATAAGCCGTAGACATAGAATATCTTCACATAGCACACATCTTCTAGGGACGTCCATGGGACATTTGAAGAACATTTATGCGTCCTAAGAACATCCTTAGGGACATCCTTTAGATAAAGTGTACTGTTCGAGTCTAAACTGCGCGAGGGTAGTCTTCACGTAGAAAAGGACATATTCTGTTTCATGGTAGAGCTCTATATTATAAAAGTAGCGCAATCCTTTTATCTAAGATACCGACTTCAAACGCCATTATGGACCTAATAAGTCTCTCATCTAATGAGCGTTCAGTGATTCTGATTTCCACACTTTTCAATTGTAGTTAAAATTACCAGCATTGGTTCCAAAATAGCAGTTGTTTGCGCTACTCTTAGGCTTGATTTTTCATTATCTGATTAACTGATGGTTAAATTTTACCTGTTGTTTTACCTAATAGGCTTTATCTATGATGATGCCGTAGATGAAGCTTATTGGCTAAAACTTCAAGTGAAGTTTAATTATAAGTTAATTAGATAATGAAAAACCGGGCTTTATAATTTAGAGGTCTAGTTTCGTGATCTTGCGGTCTCTCTTGTTCGCGCATGCATACAAAGCGTACATATGTGTGTAAGGGAGTTGAAAGAGAAACGAAAAAGTGAAACAAACAGATTGTACGTTGTGTACGCATATGCAAATGAGAGAGGACACGCGATCACGAAAAAGGAATGTGATTTTTTCTACGTGAGATCTACTCTCACTCCTCTCAAATAAGGCAAGATTGCGCAATCTAAATATATTATGGCTATGAAAAACAAGTAATTTCAGCGACTTGAGCAATTTTTTTAGTATGAGTGTAACGTGAAGAATTTCGACTGTATGTGCATGTGTAGAGTGAGAGAGGCCTTTCACATGATGTTATGTCATCCACGTTTTCTTCTTATATGGCAATACTTATTCCAGTACAGTAGCGGTCATAAATACCTTCCTGGCACACATCTATATGCACATGCATTTATGTATATAGGACACGTTACATGTATTATATGAAAAGATAGGGGAAAAGGATTGAGAAAGCAAAGTAATGACCGCTAGCGTATATTTATTAAAGTTCAATCGGTCGCTACTGACATAATACAACATAACACTCGGCAGTGCGTTTCGGATGTGAGGCTGTGAGGTATAGACAAACTCTTTTAACGTGTTTTAACGTGGAGTAAATAAAAAAATTTTTGTTTATTTTATCGTCATACTTTTATATGTCAAGGTAAAAATATTATATGTTATTTACGCCATTTTATTATACACAGTTTGAGGTAAAAATAGTATTCTTATTTTATTATTTTTATTTTTTTTGTAAACTGTATTCAAAGTCAAGAGTATCAGGTGGAATATTTGAACTATCAAGAATTTCTATTTAGTTTATGAATGATAAACCTTAAAATAATTATTTTTAATTAATGTAAACGTTGGAGAAAGTTTACTTTGGTTACTTTTGTTTGGCGAAAATTAATGAAAATCATGTAAAGGGCATAAATGTTTAGTTTAGTTATTATGTTGTTGATTTTATTCCAAAAATTCAATTACAACATTAAATGTGTTTTTAATGTCTAAAATTTGTGAGTTCTTAATATAATATAGTTAAAAGCAAAATATGTTTTTACATATTTATTTCATGAGTTTAAGGTATGGTCAAACCTATCTACTAAGATCATGTTTCGATCCCTTTGGAGAGAAATGAATCAAATCTGTTTTCTTCTAAACAATGTAATACTTACGTGTACTTTATAAACCTGTTGAAATTACAAATTCCATAAATTGAGTTTATACTATAAGGCTTTGTTTTGACATGAACAAAAAATCTATACATTAATTTTTGGTATTTTGATTGAGGATTCAAGCAACACGACCAAATCTCATATACCATTCTGAATGTGGGTTTAATACGGCCAAAATCTCAAATCAATTGTCCACATATGTCAACTGTAACAGTTGCAATATTGGCACATACGCACGAAGGACGAGTATTCCATGTATATATTTCTCTCTCACACATCTTTTACATACTTTTGTTCACTCTATTCTTATTTATATGTATGCACTAAGCTGATAACAATATAGACATATAATAGTGTCTAAAAGACAATAAAATCCTAATTTATTCTTTGATAAGAAAAGTTCAAATAGGAGTAATAGATTAAAAGTAATTATCTGATAATTAATTTTTTAGATGTCTATCCAATTGGAATATCAATCCAATATTTCTTACGTTGCTTAAAAGCTTTGAGAACTGCAATATAGAACTCTATCGTCCATAATCTAATCAAATTATTTTTGAGAATACTGAACAATTGACATGTTACTCTACATCTACACCATTATTGCATTCAGCGTTGCAATACTTGGATTATCCTCAGCCAACAAACCTACGCTTCGTAAGTCTTAATAATGTCTTATTATTTTCTTTTTGATAATATTATTACACTGAAAAAAAAAACAATTTTTTTGAAAATACAAATATGAAGATAATTATGTTAAATCATTAAAATAATTACATTGCAATAAAAAAACAATTTGATAACTATTAGCAAATTTGGTAATTTACCAAATAATAGTTATCAAATCCTTTTTTCAGCAATGTAATTGTTTTCATAATCCAACATAATTATTTTCATATACTTCATATATTTTCAACATAATCGTTTTTTTTTTATTATACATATTTACATCTATTCACAATCTACATATCGATTGTTTCATTTGTATAAAAGATTTATTTATTTTCAGATTTATTTTAAATATAAACGTATGTATAATGTACGGCCTTACATTATTCATTGTTTATTGATATACGAGTGTAAAAAGATTGATAATTTATATATATTTGTCAAAGAAGAAGTTGTTCTTTAAATTACATTTGAATTATATTTTTTTATTAAAATTATGTAGTTTTGTATTTTAATACTAATTTGTTTTATTCTATTTTTATTTCAGCAGTAACTAGCTGCAAACAAAATTCAGATGATTATTCCGCTTGTTTAAAACGTGCTTTTGAAGAAGCATGGCCGCGATTTATTGCAGGTACTCTTATTAAAAATTTCTGATTTTATTATTTTTATTGCTGCATCCTTTAATTAAAATGTTCTTATTATAATATTAGCAAAAAAAGCTGCCCCCCGGCAATTATCATTAAGAACAAAAAACGTGTACATATAAATATCCAAAATTATCTCAGAAGTGCTGCATATTTTGCAACTTTTATGAAATATTTCACTTTTTAATTGAAATATTTTTGAAATAACTTTAAAAATTTTTTGTGTTTTATGGATATTGTTCTATTCGAGATAGAATATTAATCAATGTAAAAAGAAAATAAACTTATAAATTGTTTAAATTTTATGTAATGCAAGTAAAAGAGATTAAAATTTCTTTAAACTTAAATTGTTTAAATATAGATATTAATTTTAGCTTATTCATTCTTGTAGGGATGCCAGAATTGAACTTTCCATCTTTGGATCCATTATCTTACAAATATGGTAAAGTTGTATTTGATTCAGGCGATCTTATACGTGCAGACGTTATTTTGTCAAATACCACTACTTCTGGTTTATCGAAGGTTTATATTTTTGATATCAGAACACATTTTCTTGATGATATTTTCCGTTTGGAAATTGACGTAATAGCACCGAAACTATTCATAGAAGGTACCGTGAATATGAATGGTACTCTGGGAAGTATATTCAAAATTGCTAGTGAAGGTACGACAATATTTTCTTCATAGTATTAGTAGAATGCATTATTTATATTTTGTTAGAGATATACATTTTTTAAATACTTATGCTCAAAGATTATGTGCGTGTGTGCGGGCGCACGCGTTTGTGTGTGTGTGTGTGCGCGCGCGCGCGCGCGTGTGTGTGTGCGTGTGTAATATAGTGAATAAAAGATGAAGTTGATGTACATCTAAATAATAACTTATACAGCCCACAATATTATAAATTTCTTCTAAAAAATATTTCTTCAAAAATATTATAAGAAATATTTTGAAAAGATTTTAATAATATGTAAAAAAGGTTTCTGCCAATTATTTTCAGAATATTTTTAAAAATATTTTTTGACACGATATAGTGGACATAGAAATATTTAACAACTATTTTGTGAAATATTTTAAAAATATTTAAATCTGTATACAAGTATTTAAAAAATTTTTTTTAAATATTTTGTGCTGTGTGCAGTAAATGACATATTATTTTACAACATCCAGATCATCATCATTGAATCTTTTTTATTATCTATTGTGATTTCTGTTCAATATCATTCGAAAGAGTATTAAAACGTTTAAATATTATGTTCGAAATTAAGAAGATTGTGTTTAATTGCTAATCATCAACTATAGGGCTTGACTCTTACTTGTCATATTATTTTATTAATTAATAATTATTTTTCCATAATTTTTATATTTAAAAAAAATTAATAAATGATTTTTAAAATTAGTGTTATTTTATTAAAAAACGTTTCATATTTTATTGTATAATTTAATAGGTCCTTTTAATTTAACTGCTGATGATGTGAGAGGAACATGGGATTTAACAGGGCATGTAGTAAATGACACATGGATTGTAGAACATTTTCATACGTTACCATCAGTTAAAAAGCTTAAGCTATATTTTGATTTTTTTCAAAACAACAAAGAATTTAGTAAGTAATTCAGATGTGTGTTAAACTAATTCAGATATAATTTCATTTGTTTACTGTTTTATTCAGTATGCATGAAAATATTTTACTAAAAAACACATAATTTAACGTGTAAATATTATATATATATATATATATATATATATATAAAGAAAAGTCACCAATACCGACCTTCCTAATGTGTCTGCACTTTAATGCTATTTCGGTATGTTTCAGAAATATTACACTATTAATACCGATAAAAAAATTAATTAAAATGTATATACATTTGTACATAAATAAAACATTAAAATCTGTTGAAGTTTTTTTTCAAGAGAAATAAATTTAAAACATTTAAAATAAGTTTAAAACACGTTATATTAGCCTTTAATTTAATATTTTTATTTATTTTGTTACTTGCTAAATTTATAACTACATTTCTAATAATATAATGATTTGTTTTTATTTAAAAATCATAGTGTTATAAATTAATTTTTATTTTCAGATGATCTTGCCGTAACTTTTGCGAACGAATTCTGGCCATCGTTATATCGAGTGATGTTGCCAACAACGTCTAATATATGGGATCCATGGTTAACTGATATTGCTAACAAGTTTTTTTCGAAAGTTTCCTTCTCAAAAGTATTTCTATAAAACTCATATAATGATTTACAAAGAGATGTAAAATCATTGTTAAATTTAATGTGATAATTATCTACGGCAAAATTACGTGAGATAGTAATTTATTAGTAATTTTGATAAAATTCACTATTAAATTGATGAGAAAATCTATTTTTGCTCCGCGGTATCCAAAAAATCGGTGCACACGTCACTTTTCTTAAAACAAAGAAGCGCATAGATCAATTTTCGTATAAATTGGAAAACTCCAGAGCGCAGAAGGTCAGTCATAATTAGTCCGTTACTAATGCTAACCTATGATTGTGTCAGCAGTCGCAGTCATCTCTTAAAATCAATCAAACATTTTTCATGTACCACGATTTCGAGATTCTGCAGACTATTTCGAAATGGCTCTCGAGGGACGACCTACGCGGCCCACGATCGCCTCCAGTTCCATTCCAGTCTTCCTCTTTACCTAGTATAAACGAGATCTCTATATTCTTTATTTCCCGTTCTATCTTTATAATCGAGGAATTAGATAATGAAGCTTATATGATACAAAAGTTAATCTATCATAACATAATTGAATAGTTATACTTAAATATGTACTTATTAATTAATAAACAATCTAACATTTGTAATACAAAGCCAATATACATACAACTACGCTTTATAAATTGTAATTTTTTTTAATAATATAAATATTAAAAATAATGTACTCTCTGGTATATCTTATCCAGCCTTCTTTATATTGTTATTACAATTAATTTTATATTAATGTTATAATTAATTCTATATTATTTATGTGTTATTTCCCATTAATTTACGAATAAATTCTGATGCCTATTATTAATTTATTTTAATTTTTTTTTATAATATTTGTTTTATTTCGAGTAATAGTAATTATATCTTTGAGACATATCAAGGATATAATTACTATTTATTTATTAATTTTTAAGTAGATCATAAAAAAAGGATCAACAATTAATTAAATACGTTTCAAACTCGACTGGTTCTTTTTCAGTAGAAAAAAATATATCATTAAATTAAAGTTAAAATCCCTGTCTTTCATTAGTCTGACATAAATTTAAAGTTATATTATAAAAAAATTAGTAAGCACTGTTACTTCTATATAAAAATATAATAACATTATAATATACGTATACATATTCACGCAATTTTAAGGATTCTTAAAATGCTTGGTCGTTATATTGTACAACGTTTTCGTACTATTGCAGTTTTAGATGAGATCTAATTCAAAATCTATTCGTTATAAGACGAAAATCAATTCTGTCTATTCTTTTCTTTATGTATTTTTCGTAATTACGACGATGAATTCTTCAGCCTTCTTTCTAACTTTAGCTTATATACATGCTCTCGAGTTAATAAATATTCACTTAAGTAGCTATCGATAAGCGTCATTTATTTTAATGTACTTCTATTGTTTCGTTGGATGTTTCAGCAGATATTTTTCTTGTCAGAACGCTTCTCTAAGTACGATTACTTTTTCATGGATATATTTTTGAATAATATTTACAATATTTAAGTATATAATCGAATATGTAATCAATAATAGAGTCGATATTTCTTTGCTTTGACATTAAACATTAGTATCATATATAAAACAAATGTAATTCAAAATCAAAAGTTTTTATAAATTCACAAACATAGAAGAAAAAGTGATGGTATAATGGTACTCATTTACATTTTATTTATTTTATTAATAATTAATATTTTATATAGAAGTTTAACAGTTATATTCATCAAAAATATTGTTTAATAAATTCTAAATTTAAAGTTATGAAATATTTATTACTCAATAAATATTTATTATTTATAAAAATGTGACGACATTGCATAATAGGTCGAAGAAGAACAAAAGTGGTAATATAAGCTATACAAAAATAAATTCACAAATTGGTTCTTGTTTAGAACGAAGACAATTCTGGCGAGTATTTAGCCTCACTGCGAGTTAGTTATTATTAATTAAAGTTATTGTTAATCAAATTCTGTCGTGAAAACAGAAATCCTTTCTGAAAAAATCCGTGTTAAATCGATAGTCGCAGTCTCTCGAAGTTTATTGTTGCCGCTTTTCCAAAATGCTCATTGGTTTTCGCGTTGTGCTTACTTCGTCAGCTGCTGTCATCGTGGAGATTGCGTTTTGACAGTTATAGTTTTAACTACGTTATAGCTGCGCACGCACGCGTGTGTGTGTGTGTGCGTGTGTGCGCACGCGCGCGTGTGTGCGTGTGTGCGTGTGTAATACTAAATATACTAAATTAAAAATGGGAAAAAATGTCCATGTAATCATGTAGATTTATTATAAAAAATATATATTTAGTTAAAAGTATAAATATTTTAATAAATTGGTAAATAGATATGGTAATTAGTGCACACAAATAAAAAAAAATTTTTTAATTTTATAAAAAGTGTATAAATTTTTTCACATTTTTTATATTATATAAATTTGTACTCATTTCTTTTATACTTTACCTGTTTATATCATTACTATTATTTTTATTTTATCTCCCTTTTTTAAATTTTAGTCATCATAATCTTTTGTATCGAAGTTTGATACGTGAACTTCCAATTTGTATCTTCCGTCAGTTATTGAACCGCAACCTATCTTTTTATTTAATTAATTATTATATAATGTTACAAAATTTGTTTTGAGATAACCTTCTATCACTATAATAATTATTTATTGTTAAAGAAGAATTTTATTTTATATTAAAATGTTAATGTGATGCATTAAAAAATGTGATGTATTGTATAATTAATTTTTGTTAGTATTGTCGACTTTCTTTATTTATATAATAAATTGATAAACCTGAGAAACTTACTGACTCTTGTTGTTGTATTCAAAATTTCCGAAAAATTAACTTCTTCCGGTTCTGGCAGATTTAATGTGTTTTCAAATTTATATTTTCCTAAACATGAAATTCGGGTACTTGATAAGATTTGTAATTCATAATTAACATTTCCATTATTAAATTGAGTTGCTTTTGGTGGAGAATGTGCACCGTCTAAATAAATAATCTGTTAAAAAATGATCAAAATAATTTATTAATTATGCGACATTTATAATATACGTATGTCGTACATGTATGTATACATACATGTATATATAAAGGGAATAAAGTACATGATGAAAACACCTACTTAATTTGATTTTATGTGAGATTCCACCCGGTCAATTTCGTCATTCCAAGATATAACTTAGACACGGAAGTGTTGCAATCTTTTAGCTTCTAACTGTACATACTTGTATGTAGTTTTATTAGGCCAGTATTACATTTATCTTACAAATCTTTCTAATGTATTGAATGGTTACAAAAAGAGGAAAGACTCAAATTTATAAAAATCTATTATTCTGCAATCAAGCAACAACTTAGAAAATCTGTTCTATATAAATGTAACAAAACTATAAAGGATAAATAAAACATATTTAATTTCAAATGTATTTTATTATAATTGTTAATATTTTAAACATATGATTGATTCTGAAAAAAGAAAGGATAACAATTGTTATTTTAATCCTGTGAGTTAAAATGGATTATGTAACCTATAAAAACTTCTTTTGAATTGAAAGAATAAGAACCACTTTATTTCAATCCAGATATTTTAATTAAAAATTTAAAATGTTCGTATTATTTTCATTAATTTAATCAAACATTTTTTCAGATTTACAAATATATTTTAAATATATTATTTTAATATATTAAAATATATTTTAAATATATTTTAATATATTTAAATGTGCTAAATTAATATGTTTCAAATACGCTCTGATTTTAAATAGTAAGAAATATGTAGAAAATATTTTCAATTAATTTACAAGTATATATGTAAAAAAGTACATTTGGATTTAAAGTAAAATTTTTATTAAGTAAAAAGTCTTATCGTATAACCAATTAAAATTAAAATTTTATCTAATACTTCCACAAGCATGCGATGGGTTTCTGCAGCAGTTTTTTTAAGCTTGAAACAAAACTTGATGCAGGTTCGGTGCTCAGAAATTCCTTTCCCTACAGGGAAAACCATGTAAAAAAAACGCGCCTTATATTCTACCTCGAAGGTGGTGGGGAAACAAATGTATTGCTATTAGTGTTCTGCGAACACTTTGTTGGCCGTATAACGTGAAAACGGTTGTTCGTACATGAAAAATGTGCAGAGCATTTGTTGTAGAGAACAGTTCAATCTACAATTTTTATAATAACCATAATTGACGTACGACTAATAGAAAGCGATATTCACAAAAAATCAATTTTTGTGACCTTTGACCTCGAATAACTTTTGAAGCTAACACGATATCGATGGGGACTTTTTGCACCTTGTTTATAATGCCTAAATAAAGGTGTGTGCAAAAATTTAGCTAGGTGGCATTTTTTCCGAAGTAAAATCCTAAAATTCCTGGTCTAATAACCTGATGCTGAAGTTCGTCTATATACGCTGGTAAGCTCTGCGCATTTGTATACATAATTATTTCTTCTTTCTTCTGTAGTTGCTGTTTTGTATCCTCCCAACCTGCTCTCCTTTTCTCTTTTTGTAACGCCCTTTTAAAAGTAGGACATTCTTGACTGATGGCTTTATGGTCGTCATTTAGATTGTATGTTCTATTTTTGAACATACAATTCACACATTTGCTCTCCGTCGCTGTGCAAACACGCGAGCTATGATTCCCTGCGCATTTGCAGCATGTTTCTTCTCTCGTACAATTTTTAGCAATGTGGAAGTACCCCCAGCATTTAAAACATCTTTAGACACTGATGTGATTAAATACAGGACATTTCTTCCATCCTATATTTATAGTTTTGATTTCTTCAATATCAGCTCGTGCGTCTCTTCATCTACTTCCATTATTATTGATCCTTCGTCATTTCCTCTTTTTTGATTGTTACTCTTTTCTTTAATCATTCTCTTCTTTTCTTTAACCATTCACAATTTGCATATTGTATCTATTTTATTCTGCTTCTCAATTGTATTTATAAGTTCATTATCATCCAAGTTCATCTCTTCTAAATTTATGTTAACAATTTTTACTTTTGGTTTCGATTGAGACGACTCGAGCACTTTATAATGCTCTCCCAGCTTAGCTTGTACTGTCTCTTTCAATTTTTTCACCTTTTCTCCAGTTTCACAACCCATAATTACTACTCCTTTGTTACCTTTCTTTAATTTCGTTACTCCCATTGCCATATTTTTTATATCTACCTTCTCTTTTATTACTTTCTCTTTTTTCGAGAGAGAGAGAGAGAGAGAGAGAGAGAGAGAGAGAGAGAGAGAGAGAGAGAGAGAGAGAGAGAGAGAGAGAGAGAGAGAGAGAGAGAGAGAGGTACTGGATGCACAGCATACATATATTTAAATCTTTCCGCATTCTTTGAGTGGGCGACATTGAATTGATTGCAGTATCCTTGAGACAAACTGCAGTTTTTTAAGAAAACTGATTCCTGTCGGTGACACAATCTAAACATGAGAGCGGCAGCTATGCGATAATAATAAATATATCAAGTTTTGGAACAGTCTAATAATTATCAACACTCGGGAAACAAGGATACCTATAAAAAATAAGATAACCTATAAAAGATAAGATTTAAATTGTTAATTACTCGGCTCCTCTACTAATTAGGCGATGCTAATTCAATTCATGATGTAAAGATATTATCATGATTAAAATATCGAGAAAAGAATAAAATTGCATTATGAAAGTTTTCTTGTGTATATCCAAGCTTTGTGTATATGATAGAAATCGGTTCGAGTTCTGGATCAGAAAAAAAATTACTGAAACTCGATTCGTGAACACAAGCAATTCGGATGAAAATTTCATAATATAGAAACCTCGTATAGAAAAATGCATCCTGTCCCATTTTTCCGTACTAGATTCAATTTATATTGTCAATATTAATTTTTTATAAATAGTGGATGAATGTTGGTTAATGTAACGTTGAACATCGGAAATTGTAATTTTCACAACCTTTAATAAAAATCATAATATTTTAATATTATTATTTATTATAGTATATATTTTAATATTATAAATTTAGTAGCTAACCTTAGATATTCGAGTATAATGCTATCTAGAGTTATCAAAATACAACCATTTCTATTTGAGAACTTGAATCGGGAAGTTATACAAAGTTAGACATTCGTGGCCGGTTCAGCGCGTATCTTTACGATGGAAACCGACATTAACGAACGACTTAAGACATCGCCGAATACATATTGATGAAATTACGTGCAATCAAATTTTGCATAATTTCAGCGATGGTATTTTAATGAATCGTCAACAAATTTTTTTTAAGATCTTTTTTAAGTAGATGTCGATGTTAAAAAAAATTTCCCGCTGTTTACCGCCGAATTTTTTTTATGGTAACGGATTAAGAACATTCTTTCCACTACTATGCCTCTTAATTATTCAGAAGCAGAAGCACACACAGACACACACACACACCCACACACACACCCACCCATGCCCACACCCACACCCACACGCACGCACGCACGCACGCACGCGCGCGCGCGCGCACACACACACACACACACACACACACACACACACACACACACATCTTTAGTTATACTTAATTATAACTGTATTACATAAATCAATAATAATAAAAAAATAAAAAAAATTGTTTTTATTAATTTATGTAAAATTTTTTTTGAACTTGATTAATTTTTTAATTTTTTTATATTTATTTAAATATAATATACATTCACTATTAAAAGCTTTATAGCGCTCGCGTAGCGCTTGTTTTGTTCTAGTAGTATGCAAAAAGTAAATGTAAACTTTAATTTAATTTTAGTAATGTCTTCAAGCTCGATTCGCTTTAATAAGTAATAATTCTCTTCCGTCAATTTCACGAGGTTGACATTTAAAACGTTAATACAAACATTTTTTTGTATTCTGTTTACGAACGAGACAAGGTTAGTTGGTCGAATCATTCTATATTTATATCAATCTGGTAAGGCCTCATACATATTCATATTAGTGAAGACTCCGGGAACAACATGTAAACGCGAGCCAATAAGCGAACGAATGTATTTTTCGTCTAACATGCAATACAGGTTTTATTCTCTCGAAAGTCGAGTTTCACGATTAGATGAACAAAGCTACGCGATCTGAGCACTGCTAGTCTGACTTAAAAACTTAAGGAGTTTTGCCAGTTTTGAGCGGACAATTGTAATCAAAACTTCCGTCACGCACTAGCACGGGAACTGTGATTGCGCGTCGAGTGATAGAGAGAAAGCATTGCATCGTAGAAATTGACGAAATACTCAACGACTCAGTTTTCGAAGTAAGTGAAATTCTGTAACATTATAGATGACAAGACAATTGTCATCTAAATCTGTGCTCAAGTCAATCCCTCCCTCTCTCTCTCTCTCTCTCTCTCTCTCTCTCTCAAGCTCTCTCAAGCAATTCGCACTTTCTCTAATTGTGAGTGATATCGACGTTCTCGTTCGCGCGTCGATTTCTACGCACAATAGCAAACAATTCTGTTTAAAAAAGATTATTTTGTTACAAAAATATAGATATGTTTTAAATTTTCTATTGTTATATTTAAAATAGTTGCATAATATGTGTCCTGAATTGTTGTCTATTGTTTCCGTTACAGAGAAAGCAGGCAGAAGTAATTAGCTGTTGGGAATACTGAACAATCGACATGTTATTTTACATTATTGCATTCAGCGTTGCAATACTTGGATTATCCTCAGCCAACAAACCTACGCTTCGTAAGTTTTATTTAATAATGTCTTATTATTATCTTTTTAATATTATTACACCATAAAGAATAACAACAACGATTTTGTTAAAAATACATATATGAAAATAATTATGTTTTTCTTCAAAATAATTACATTGCACTGAAAAAATGGAGTTTTATAATTTATTACTAAATTCAATCATTTATCAAATAATTAGCAAATTCTTTTTTTAGTGCAATGTAATTATTATAATAATTCAACATAATTATTTTTATATCTGTATTTTCAACACAAAATCGTTTTTTTATTAAACAAAAAGTAAGAAAAATTTGCTTTTTAGATTTTGATTTAACTATACATTATAAACTTAACTTATTGAAGAAGTTATTTTTTAAATTACATTTTGAATCATGTTTTTTCATTAAAATTATGTATTTTATATTTTTAATACTAATTTGTTTTATTTTATTTTTATTTCTAGCTGTAACCAGCTGCAAACGGGGTTCAGATGATTATTCCGCTTGTTTAAAACGTGCTTTTCAAGAAGCATGGCCACGATTTGTTGCAGGTACTCTTATAAAAAGTTATTTATAAGTTTTCATTATTTTAACTTTTATACCTTTTAAATGAAATGTTTCTATTAAACTTTTTAGAGTATTTGTAGTCCTCTAAATATAATAAATTTAAATACTATCTTTTTAAATTATTTTATTTTGTTTTTATGATTTCAGAAATAATATTTAAATTTATTTAGAGAATTACTCTCAATATTATTTTAAAAAAACTTTAGCCATTTTAATAACTCTTTCGTAATATTTGGAAATTGTTTTACTAACGTTTTAACAACTCTTCTATAAGATTTCAAGTCAAGAGTTATGGATATTTTGCTATTACAAGGTATTTTGTACAAGCTGTTTGTTCCTAACAATGGTTGCCAGTGCCAGTTACGCAGATATTTTATATGGCAAACAGAGTTGTCCAACCACACCATTGTTTATCATTAAGAATGAACAATATGTATAGATACATACCTAGAGCTATCTCAGAAATGTTGCATACTTTGCAACTGTTATGAAATATTTTACTTTTTATTTGAAACATTATTGAGATATCTTTGAAAAATTTTTGTGTATTATGAGTAATTGTTCTTATTTGTGATAGAGAATATTAATCAATATTAAAAGAAGATTCATTTATAAATTGTTTAAATTTTATGTAACGCAAATAAAAAAAATTAAAGTACCTTTAATTTTAAATAGTTTTAAAATATTGATATTAATATTAGCTCATTTAATTTTGTAGGGATGCCAGAATTTGACTTTCCATCTTTGGATCCATTATATTACAAATATGGCAAAGTTGTATATAATTCAGACCTGATACATGCAAACGTTATTGGGTCAAATATCACTGTTTTTGGTTTCTCGAAGACTCATGTTTTTGATATCAGAACACATTTTTTTAATGATAATTTCCGTTTGGAAATTGACGTAATTTCACCGAAACTATTCATACAAGGTATCATGAATGTAAATGGTACTCTAGGAGATATATTCGGATTTGTTAATGAAGGTAGGACAATATTTTCTTCATACGGTATGAGCAAAATACATTATTTTTATTTTGTTAGACATATACATTCTTTATATACTTATCGCTCTCAAAGATTATATACACACATATATATATATATATATATATATATATATATATATATATATACACACTTACGTATATAAAAATTTATCTTTATTATTTTGAAGTTTATGTCTGTAAATTTAATAAATATTATAAACAGATAAATAACGGATTTTTGAAGTAATCAATTAATGTGGCAAATAAATGTAGAACACTAATTAATATGCGTCTAAATAATAACCCGTACAACACAGAATATTATGACATCTTTCCAGAAATATTTATAAAAAATTATTATAAGAAATATTTTATAAATGTTTTAACAATATTTTAAAAAACAAAACTGGTAACATTTTTAATATTTGAAATTTTTATTAGAAATAATTTCAATAATATCATTCTTTAAGCACTCAAAAAATATTATGAGAAATATTTCAAAAAGATTTTAACAACGTTTTAAAAAGATTTTGGCCAATTATTTTCAGAATATTTTTAAAAATATTTTTTTGACGGAATTTAGTGGACATGGGAATATTTTAAAAATATTTTGTGAAATATATTTAAAGAATATTTAAATTTTTATACAAAAATATTTTAAATATGTATTATGCTATATGGAAAATGCGGTGAATGACATATTTTTATTTTAACATCCTAATCATAATTATTGAACTTTTTTATTCTTTACTTATTTTCTGTTGAATATTATTCGAAGTATTGTCGAATCGTCCAAACAACATATTCAAAATTGTTACTAAGAAGATTGTGTTTAAATGTTAATATATGCTCTTCAACTATACGGCTTGAACCTTGTTTGTTATATTATTTTATTAATTAATAATTATTGTGTTCTATAATTCGACATTTAAAAGAATAATAAATGATTTCTAAGATTACTGTTATTTTATTTAAAAATATTTCATATTTCTTTATAATTTAACAGGTCCTTTTAATATAACTGGTGATGATGTGAGAGCAACGTGGGATTTAACAGGTCATGTAGTAAATGACACGTGGATTGTAGAACACTTTCGTATGTTACCGTCAGTTGAATCGGTTAAAGTATATTTTAACCTTTTTCCAGACAACAAAGAATTGAGTAAGTAATTCAGTTGTGTATAAAAATAATTTAGATATAATTTTATTCTTTTACTGTTTTATTCAGTATGTATTAAAATATTTCAGTAAAACACATAATTTAACTTAAATGTTTTATATATAAATATATATATATATATATATATATATATATATATATATATATATATATATATATTGTGTATATAAATAAAGGAAAGTCACAAATACTGACTTATCTTTCCTAATGTGGTACCACCGTATGTCTCAGAAACCCTGTATTGTATTAATATTAATTAAATTATAAATTAAATTATATGTATATAAATAAAACACTAAAATTTGTTGTATCCTTTCTTTTTCAAGAAAAATTTAAAATAAATTTATGTCATATTATAATAATGAAATATTAAGTCAAAATGTTTAGAACAGAATAAAAGTAAATATATATTATTTTATAAAATATTATATAAAAAAATTTAAAACATATTATGTTAGTTTTTATTATTTTTATTTATTTTGTTATTTTCTAAATTTATAACTACATTTCTAATTTTATATTAATTTGTTTTTATTTTAAAATTATATTGTTATAAATTAATTTTTATTTTTAGATGATCTTGCTGTATCTTTTGCGAACTTATACTGGCCACTATTATATTATAATTTGATACCAACAATGTCTAATGTATGGGATCCATGGGTAGCTGGTATCGCTAATAAGTTTTTTTCGAAAGTTTCCTTCTCAGAAGTATTTCGATAAAACTCATATAATGATTTACAAAGCGATGTAAAATTAGAGGAAATCTAGATTTTCTCATCAATCTAATAATAAATGTTATTAAAATTGCCACTAAATTACTATCTCGCATAATTTGGCCGTAAATAATTGTCATTAAATTATCAAATTTAATGACATCATATAATATTTACAATATTTAAGTATATAATCGAATATGTAATCAATAATAGAGTCGATATTTCTTTGCTTTGACATTAAACATTAGTTTCATATATAAAACGAATGTAATTCAAAAGTTTTTATAAATTCACAAACATAGAAGAAAAAGTGATGGTATAATGGTACTTATTTACATTTTATTTATTTTATTAATAATTAATATTTTATATAGAAGTTTAACAGTTATATTCATCAAAAATATTGTTTAATAAATTCTAAATTTAAAGTTATGAAATATTTATTACTCAATAAATATTTGTTACGTATAAAAATGTGACGACATTGCATAATAGGTCGAAGAAGAACAAAAGTGGTAATATAAGCTATACAAAAATAAATTCACAAATTGGTTCTTGTTTAGAACGAAGACAATTCTGGCGAGTATTTAGCCTCACTGCGAGTTAGTTATTATTAATTAAAATTATTGTTAATCAAATTCTGTCGTGAAAACAGAAATAGTATGCAAAAAGTAAATGTAAACTTTAATTTAATTTTAGTAATGTCTTCAAGCTCGATTCGCTTTAATAAGTAATAATTCTCTTCCGTCAATTTCACGAGGTTGACATTTAAAACGTTAATACAAACATTTTTTTGTATTCTGTTTACGAACGAGACAAGGTTAGTTGGTCGAATCATCCTATATTTATATCAATCTGGTAAGGCCTCATACATATTCATATTAGTGAAGACTCCGGGAACAACATGTAAATGCGAGCCAATAAGCGAACGAATATATTTTTCGTCTAACATGCAATACAGATTTTGTTCTCTCGAAAGCCGAGTTTCACGATCAGATGAACAAAACTACGCGATCTGAGCACTGCTAGTCGGACTTAAAAACTTAAGGAGTTTTGCGAGTTTTGAGCGGACAATTGTAATCAAAACTTCCGTCACGCACTAGCACGGGAACTGTGATTGCGCGTCGAGTGATAGAGAGAAAGCATTGCATCGTAGAAATTGACGAAATACTCAACGACTCAGTTTTCGAAGTAAGTGAAATTCTGTAACATTATAGATGACAAGACAATTGTCATCTAAATCTGTGCTCAAGTCAATCCCTCTCTCTCTCTCTCTTTCTTTCTCTCAAGCTCTCTCAAGCAATTCGCTCTCACACTTTCTCTAATTGTGTTTGACATCAACGTTCTCGTTCGCGCGTCGATTTCTACGCACAATAGCGAACAGTTCTGTTTAAAAAAGATTATTTTGTTACAAAAATATAGATATGTTTTAAACTTTCTATTGTTATATTTAAAACAGTTGCATAATACGTGTCCTGAATTGTTGTCTATTGTTTCCGTTACAGAGAAAGCAGGCAGAAGTAATTAGCAAAAGTGATAAAACAGATTATATGAAATAAAAACTTAATGATAACTGCCTCAAAACTCATACTGATCTTATTCGGCCTGTCATTTGATTCAGTTTACTCTATTGTATTCTAAAAAATTGTATTTCTATATTATGTTCTTTAATTTGATACATCTTTTATTAAAATATCTATTTACAGTGCATGCACTTTGATACTTGCATCAGTGTCTATCTCTCTTTTTCTTTAACATTCAAATATATATTTATATCATTGTAAGCAAAATTTTTTGAACATTTTTAAGCGTTGTCTACAATACAGTCGTTACAATGTTATGACGTTGCAACGGACCAAAGGCGAAAATATATGATTTTTTCTTCTTTAATTGGTCCGTCGTAGAGTCGTAACGACTGTATTGTAGACGACGCTTAAGCAACGCGAACGAATCTCATATGCCATTTGATTCTAAGTGTGAGTTTAATAAAGTAGAAATCTCAAATAAATTCTTGACATATGTCAACTGTGACAGCTCCAATATTGGTATATACGCACACAGGACGAATATTTCATTTATATCTTTTTCTCTCTCTTACACAACTTAGAAACACTTTTGATCATACAATTCACATTATTCCCACACTATTTTCATATATGTATGAACTAAGCGCATAAGAATATATGTGAATATAATGTATTGCTTGAAAGACAAGAAAAACTTAATTTATTCTTTGATAAAAACAACTTCCAAATAGAGTAATATATGTATAATATGCGTATTATGTAATAATTAATTTTTTTAGATCTTATATGTTTGTTTAATTGGAATATCAATTCAATATTTATTACATTGCATAAACAGTTTTGAGAAGTGCAATTAAATAAGTCGTCCGTAATCTAATCGAATAGCTGTTGGGAATACTGAACAATCGACATGTTATTTTACATTATTGCATTCAGCGTTGCAATACTTGGATTATCCTCAGCCAACAAACCTACGCTTCGTAAGTTTTATTTAATAATGTCTTATTATTATCTTTTTAATATTATTACACCATAAAGAATAACAACAACGATTTTGTTAAAAATACATATATGAAAATAATTATGTTTTTCTTCAAAATAATTACATTGCACTGAAAAAATGGAGTTTTATAATTTATTACTAAATTCAATCATTTATCAAATAATTAGTAAATTCTTTTTTTAGTGCAATGTAATTATTATAATAATTCAACATAATTATTTTTATATCTGTATTTTCAACACAAAATCGTTTTTTTATTAAACAAAAAGTAAGAAAAATTTGCTTTTTAGATTTTGATTTAACTATACATTATAAACTTAACTTATTGAAGAAGTTATTTTTTAAATTACATTTTGAATCATGTTTTTTCATTAAAATTATGTATTTTATATTTTTAATACTAATTTGTTTTATTTTATTTTTATTTCTAGCTGTAACCAGCTGCAAACGGGGTTCAGATGATTATTCCGCTTGTTTAAAACGTGCTTTTCAAGAAGCATGGCCACGATTTGTTGCAGGTACTCTTATAAAAAGTTATTTATAAGTTTTCATTATTTTAACTTTTATACCTTTTAAATGAAATGTTTCTATTAAACTTTTTAGAGTATTTGTAGTCCTCTAAATATAATAAATTTAAATACTATCTTTTTAAATTATTTTATTTTGTTTTTATGATTTCAGAAATAATATTTAAATTTATTCAGAGAATTACTCTCAATATTATTTTAAAAAAACTTTAGCCATTTTAATAACTCTTTCAAAATATTTGGAAATTGTTTTACTAACGTTTTAACAACTCTTCTATAAGATTTCAAGTCAAGAGTTATGGATATTTAGCTATTACAAGGTATTTTGTACAAGCTGTTTGTTCCTAACAATGGTTGCCAGTGCCGTTACGCAGATATTTTATATGGCAAACAGAGTTGTCCAACCACACCATTGTTTATCGTTAAGAATGAACAATATGTTTAGATACATACCTAGAGCTATCTCAGAAATGTTGCATACTTTGCAACTTTTATGAAATATTTTACTTTTTATTTGAAACATTATTGAGATATCTTTGAAAAATTTTTGTGTATTATGAGTAATTGTTCTTATTTGTGATAGAGAATATTAATCAATATTAAAAGAAGATTCATTTATAAATTGTTTAAATTTTATGTAACGCAAATAAAAAAAATTAAAGTACCTTTAATTTTAAATAGTTTTAAAATATTGATATTAATATTAGCTCATTTAATTTTGTAGGGATGCCAGAATTTGACTTTCCATCTTTGGATCCATTATATTACAAATATGGCAAAGTTGTATATAATTCAGACCTGATACATGCAAACGTTATTGGGTCAAATATCACTGTTTTTGGTTTCTCGAAGACTCATGTTTTTGATATCAGAACACATTTTTTTAATGATAATTTCCGTTTGGAAATTGACGTAATTTCACCGAAACTATTCATAGAAGGTATCATGAATATGAATGGTACTCTAGGAGGTATATTTAGAATTGTTCGTGAAGGTAAAACAATATTTTCTTCATACAGTATGAGCAAAATACATTATTTTTATTTTGTTAGACGTATACATTCTTTATATACTTATCGCTCTCAAAGATTATATACATATATACATACATACATATATATATATAAAAATTTATCTTTATTATTTTGAAGTTCATGTCTGTAAATTTAATAATTATTATAAACAGATAAATAACGGATTTTTGAAATAATCAGTTAATAAGTTAATATGGCAAATGAATGTAGAACACTAATTAATATGCGTCTAAATAATAACCCGTACAACACACAATATTATGACATCTTTCCAGAAACATTTATAAAAAATTATTATAAGAAATAAATGTTTATAAATGTTTTAACAATATTTTAAAAAACAAAACCAGTAACATTATAATATTTTAAATTTTTATTAGAAATAATTTCAATAATATCATTCTTTATGCCACTCAAAAAATATTATGAAAAATATTTCAAAAAGATTTTAACAACGTTTTGAAAAGATTTTGGCCAATTATTTTCAGAATATTTTTAAAAATATTTTTTTGACGGAATTTAGTGGACATGAGGATATTTAAAAAATATTTTGTGAAATATATTTAAAGAATATTTAAATTTTTATATAAAAATATTTTAAATATGTATTATGCTGTACGGGAAATGCGGTGTATAACATATTTTTATTTTAACATCCTAATCATAATTATTGAACTTTTTTATTTTTTACCTATTTTCTGTTGAATATTATTCGAAGTATTGTCGAAACGTCCAAACAACATATTCAAAATTGTTACTAAGAAGATTGTGTTTAAATGTTAATATATGCTCATCAACTATACGGCTTGAACCTTGTTTGTTGTATTATTTTATTAATTAATAATTATTGTGTTCTATAATTTCGACATTTAAAAGAATACTAAATGATTTCTAAGATTACTGTTATTTTATTTAAAAATATTTCATATTTCTTTATAATTTAACAGGTCCTTTTAATATAACTGGTGATGATGTGAGAGCAACGTGGGGTTTAACAGGGCATGTAGTAAATGACACGTGGATTGTAGAACACTTTCGTATGTTACCGTCAGTTGAAACGGTTAAAGTATATTTTAACCTTTTTCCAGACAAAGGATTGAGTAAGTAATTCAGTTGTGTATTAAAATAATTTAGATATAATTTTATTCTTTTACTGTTTTATTCAGTATGTATTAAAATATTTCAGTAAAACACATAATTTAACTTAAATGTTTTATATAGAAATGTATATATATATATATATATATATATATATATATATATATATATATATATATATTGTGTATATAAATAAAGGAAAGTCACAAATACTGACTTATCTTTCCTAATGTGGTACCACCGTATGTCTCAGAAACACTGTATTGTATTAATATTAATTAAATTATAAATTAAATTATATGTATGTAAATAAAACATTAAAATTTGTTGAATTCTTTCCTTTTCAAGAAAAATTTAAAATAAATTTATGTCATGTTATAATAATGTAATAACATATTAAGTCAAAATGTTTAGAACAGAATAAAAGTAAATATATATTATTTTATAAAATATTATATAAAAAGGTTTAAAACATATTATGTTAGTCTTTCTTATTTTTATTTATTTTGTTATTTGCTAAATTTATAACTACATTTTTAATTTTATATTAATTTGTTTTTATTTTAAAATTATATTGTTATAAATTAATTTTTATTTTTAGATGATCTTGTCGTATTTTTTGCGAACGAATTCTGGCCATCATTATATCGTTATATAATACCAATAACGTCTAATGTATGGGATCCATGGTTAGCTGGTATCGCTAATAAGTTTTTTTCGAAAGTTTCCTTCTCAGAAGTATTTCCATAAAACTCATATAATGATTTACAAAGAGATGTAAAATTACCGTTAAATTTAATGACAATTATTTACGGCGAAATTATGCTAGATACTAATTTATTGGTAATTTTAATAACATTTATTATTAGATTGATGTAAAAATCTAGATTTTCTCTCCGCGGTATCCGAAAAATTGGTGCATAGGCTACTTTTCTTGAAACAAAGAAGCGCAAAAATCACTTTTTGTATAAATAAGAGAATTTGTGGAGCGCAGAAGATTGGTCATAATTAATTCGTTATTAGTGCTAACCGTCAATTGTGTCAGCAGTCGCAGTTATCTCTTAAAATCAATCGAACATTTTGCATGTACCACGATTTCGAGATTCTGCAAATCATTCCAAAATTGTCCTCGATAGACGATCTTTGCGGCCCACGATCATCCTTAGTTCTACTTCAATCTATGTACTCTTGGATACAGCAAGTAGTGAGTTAAACCGTTAATACTTATTTTTATGTGTAAGGTTATCTACACGTTTGAATTCACAGCAAGAAACATGCAATAAAAATTTGGACTAATCCGAGATCGATTTCGTGACGCACTTTCTCTATTTTTGCCTACCATCTCGATCTTTACCATTTCCAAAGAAGTTCCGAAGCTTTGAATTTTTCAAAAAGTCTTCCTCCCCGTAATACCTTTCACTCCGTCTGCAAAGATGATTTTTATCAGGATTCTCCTCTTTCATCCAGAATAATCGAAATCCTAATACACTTTCTATCTTCTGCCTGTCTTTCTAATCACGAGTTTGAAGAGATTCTCTTTGATTCTTTCGCTTTCCCTTAAGCGATTTTCCCCTCTTCCTTTCGGATGTTTCTTCGTTGGTTCTGATTTAGTAAATTGAGTAGAGCTTACGACATTTATTTTTCGTGTTTCTGCTGATTAAGTGATCTATGTATTTACCTGAAATTCTCTTATTTTTTCTTGATACTGGCATATTATTTTTCCATTTATTTCTCGCTCCTATCATTACAATCGAGAATTAGACTAACTTTTTGTATCATGTAAGCTTCATTATCTATCATAACATAACTAAATAGTTATACTTAAATATATACTTATGGATCAATAAACAATATTGCATTTATAATACTGTCTATTTTTTTCCTTTATGTATTTTCCGGAGACTGCCGGAATTACGAATTAGAACTACTTTTAACTTTTTTGGGTTAATGAATATTTACGTAAGTAGCCATCGATCAGCATCAATTATTTTAATGTGCTTTTATTTTTTTGCTTGATATATCAACAGATACGTTTTTTATCAGAACGCCTTTCTAAGTACGACTACTTCTTCACAAATATATTTTTGAATAATTTTTTGAAATATTCAAGTATTTAACCAACTATATAATCGATAATAGAGAGTTGATATCTTTTCGCTCTTATTACATTAAACGTGCCATATAGTTTCTGTTCGTACGGTTAAAGAAGAATTAAAAAATAGTTTCACGCGCTGTTTTTTTTTTAATAAAAAATAGTTTGACATACATACATACAATGTGCAAAAATCCGAACTGGCAATCTCCACGTTGTGCATATAAAGTAATGCTAATGTTGGCAGTAAACGTCATTTTTCGGAAAAATATACTGTAAAAAGTGTGTTTCTTCGAAGTCTTGTAACTCGGTCAAAAAAATCGTAGAAAAATTTAAAAATAAGCATTTTTTAGAGAAAATATACTTTATGGCACTTCCAATGCATTTGTCAAGAAAAAATTTGTTTATTGAGCTACAGCTGTCACAAATACATAATTTTGAAGAAAAAACAGTGTATTTTTTGGAGCAAAATACTGAGGAATTGAGAAAATTTTTAAAAACCATTGATAGCATATTAAAGCTGAAACTTCGAGCTTTAAAATGCTTTGTTTAATTTTTTGTCTACGATGATTTTTCACGGAGTACAGATATTATTTGTAAGAAATGCAGGTTTAGCTTCAAAGTTGCTTAACTTGGTCGAAAAAATCGTAGAAAAATTAAAAAAAAAGCATTTTGGAGGCAAAATGTTGTAGTTTATGAAGTTTTACTTGATTTGTTAAAAAAAAATTCATTTGTTGAGCTGCAAAATCTCAAAAATACAAAATTTTAAGGAACAAAACAAGGTATGCTTCTTTACTGCATAAAACAAGGAAGTTAAAAGAACTTTGAAAATTTATTGATACAGCATTAAAGTTGAAACTTCAAGCTTGAAAATGCTTTTTCCATTTTTTATCTACGATGATTTTTCGCCGAGTTACAGCCATTTGAAAATAGCCTAATTTTGGGTGTCTGGAAAATATTCTCTATTTTTTTTTTTAGTAGTGTACCTACATGCGCACAGTCAAATATTTCATTTATATCTTTTTTCTTCTCATACATTTTAAACACATTTTTTATTTACACTATTTCCACTCCAATTATAAATATATATGCGCTACGCTCATGAGAATATATGTAGATAATGTACTGCTTGAAAAACAAAAAAAACTTAATTTATTCTTTGATAAAAAAACGCAAGACCAATAAAATATGCGTATCATGTGGTAATAATTTTTTTAGATCTTATATGTTTCCTCCAATAGAATCCATCAATCCAATATTTATTATGTTGCTCAAGAGCCTTGAGAACTGCAGTTATATAAGGCACATCGTCCGTAATCCAATCGAATAGTTCTTGGGAATACTGAACGATCAACATGTTACTCTACACACTTATAGTATTCAGTGCTGCAGTGCTTGGATTATCTTCAGCCAACAAACATACGCTTTGTAAGTTTTATTTAATAATGTGTTATTATTTTCTTTTTAATAATATTGTTAATAAATGGAAATAAATGGAAACAACAATTTTGTTGAAAATACATATATAAAAATAATTATATTGGATCTTCAAAATAATTACATTGCACTGGAGTTTCGTAATTATTACTAAATTTAGTAATTTATCAAATAATTGTCAAATCCTTTTTTTAGTGCAATATAATTATTTTAATGATCCAACAGAATTATTTTTATATCTGTATTTTTAACATAAAATTGTTTTTTCATTGTATAATAACATATTCACATCTATTCACAATTGATATGTCAATTATTTTATTCGTATAAAAGATTTACTTACAAAATCAATGTGATAAAAAAATTATATTAATGATTTGTTTTAATAACAAAAAAGTAAAAACTCATAATTTATATATCCGTTTTTTTTTCTATATATGATAAATCTAATAAATCAAATTATTTAAAAGCAAAAATAAAATTTGCACGATATTGTTTTGAAAATTGCGCAGTGCTGTCCAGGATTTGTACTTCTGGACTTGAAATTAAAATATGTCCGTGTTCATGCTTAATAATCATTAATCAAATAATTTTTTTTTGTTTTATCCGCCATATTGAACTCCCCTTGATTCTCTTTCTTGAATTGCGTCATTCTTATAACAGATATAAGAGAAGCATCGAAAATTATTTAAAATCAATTTCTATGAAAATCTAGTTTTTTGTAAATTTGTATTCTATTTTGGATCTGCAGTTTCTTTTATTTACATTGCAGATACGTTATTTTCAACGTATAATGCAAACTTGTAATAATATTTTTGAGTAAATACATTTACCTTTTACTACGTATTTATTTTCAATCATACAGTATTGATATGCTTTATTTATTTTATTGAATCAGTTATTCTTAATTTGGATCGCAATTAAAATTTATGTATAACAGGTTTATACTTATTACTTGTTTAATTATTTGTTCAATTTCCAACAAATTAAAGAAAATTTGTTAATTAGTTAAGAATTAGATCTTCGCCTGATTTTTGTTTAGACATAGTGTTTTTCTCCGCTGACTATAGGACGTAGCGGTCTATTAAATAAAACATATTTGAATAGAGACAAATAAATGAATATTTGTTAGATTTATAGAAATGAATAACAAAAGATTACGATAAATTGTTAAATATAAAATTACGGCGTCTATTAGCTAGAATAGTTTAACTCTACAAGTTTTGCTACACTAAAGATATAATCTACAAAGAAAATAATATATTAATATTGGCGATTTTGTTCTACTCTTTGGTATTCGTTAAACATTCTCTTATTAAAAGTTACTTCTTTTTATTAAACTTGTATTTTTTACTTCTGTAATGGTCACATATACGTACGTAGAAAATCGTAAGTGTTATGAATAATGAGCAATGTACATACAATAATTCATAAGACCATTGTTTACTGCAATAAACAAAAAGTAAAAGAAATTTACTTTTTAAATTTTGTTTTAGATATACATTATAAACTTAACTTATCAAAGAAAAAGTTATTTTTTGTCTTACATTTTGAATCATGTTTTCACATTAAAATTATGTATTTTTATATTTTTAATACTAATTTGTTTTATTCTATTTTTATTTCTAGCTATAACCAGCTGCAAACGAGATTCAGATGATTATTCCGCTTGTTTAAAACGTGCTTTTCAAGAAGCATGGCCACGATTTGTTACTGGTACTTTTATAAAAAGTTATTTATAAGTTTTCATTATTTTAATTTTTGTACCTTTTAAATAAAATGTTTCTATTATACTTATTAAAATATTTGCAGTTCTCTGAATATAATATATTTAAATATTTTTTTAAAAATTATTTTATTTTTTATGATTTTAGAAATGATATTTAAATTTATTCAGAGAATTACACTCAATATTATTTTGAAAAAGTTTCAGTCATTTTAGTCATTGATAAGATTTAAGAAATTGTTTTAGTAATGTTTCAACAACTTTTCTATAAGATTTTACGTCAAAAATTGTGGATATTTTGCTATTCCAAGATATGTATTTTATACAAGTTTTTTTTCTTAACGATGGTCGCCGGTGTCGATGTGCAGATACTTTAGATAGCAAAAAGGCTGTCCAATGACATCATTAACTATCATTAAGAAAGATAAACGTGTATAGATATATGCTCAGAGCTATCTCAGAAATGTTACATACTTTGCAACTTTCATGAAATATTTTACTTTTTAGTTGAAATGTATTTCTGAGATACCTTTAAAAAATTTCTCTACTCTATGAGTATTGCCATGTTTGGAACAAAATATTAATCAAAGTTAAAAGAAAATAAATTTATAAATTATTTAAATTTTATGTAACGCAAGTAAAAAAAGTTAAAGTACCTTTAATTTTAAATAATTTTAAAAAATTGATATTAATATTAGCTTATGTATTCTTGTAGGGATACCAGAATTCGACTTTCCATCTTTGGATCCATTATATTACAAATATGGCAAAGCTGTATATAATTCAGGCCTAATACATGCAGACGTTATTGTGTCAAATGTCACTGTTTCTGGTTTATCGAAGAATCATATTTTTGATATTAGAACACATTTTCTTAATGATACTTTTAGTTTGGAAATAGACGGAGCAGTACCAAAAATGTTCCTACAAGGTACTGTGAATATAGATGGTACTCTAGGAGATATATTCAGAGTTGTTGGTAAAGGTAAGATAATATTTTCTTTGTACGGTATGAGCAAAATGCATTATTTTTATTTTGTTAAACGTATATCTTTTTTATATACTTACTCAATGGTTATATATGTACGTATACATAAATCTATCTTTACATAATTTAAAGTGCATGTCTGTAATTTAATAAACAAATTACTATAAACAAATAAATAACGGATTCTTGAAATGATCAATTAAAAAGATAATTTAGCAAATGAGAAATCGTAGAACACTTTAATTGATACGTACCTAAATAATAATCCATACAACACACAATATTATGACATCTCTCACAAAATATTTCTTGAAGAATATTATGAGAAACGTTTTATAAAGATTTCAACAGTATTTAAAAAAACATAAATAGTAACACTTTTAATATTTTAAATTTTTGTTCAAAATATTTTCAAAAACATTCTTTATACGACTCAAAAAATAATATAGAAAATATTAAAAAAAATTTTAACAACGTTTGGAAAAGATTTTGGGCAATTATTTTTAGAATAATTTTAAAAATATTTCTTTACGGGGCCTAGTAGACATGGTAATATTTTAAAAATATTTTGTGAAATATATTTAAAAAAATATTTAAATTTTTATGCAAAATTATTTTAAAAATATTTTGTGTTGTATGTGAAATGTAATGAATGACACACATTATTTTAACATCTTGATCATTATCATTAGATTCTTTCATTATTTACCGCAATTTTTGTTGATTATTGTAAGATACCAAATATAGAAATACTGAATAATGACTTAAGTCAGACTGTTGATGTACAAAAAATAAACACCAAGATGCCAGTAGAGCCTTGGTCTAGCAGTGAAAGTGTTATTAGTCCGAACCTCCATCCAAGCTTCTTTATTTTTCACCTATCTTACAGAAAAATCTACATCGGAGCGAAAGCATATGAAGCAGTAATAGCGGTATCTTACAGATCAACAGAGAGTATCTTACATTATTATTCGAAATAGTGTCGAAACATCCAAACATATTTAAAATTAAGAAGATTGTGTTTAATTGCTAATATACGCTCATCAACTATAGAGCTTGACTCTCATTTGTCATATTATTTTATTAATTAATCATTATTTTTCCATAATTTTGATATTTAAAAAAATAATAAGTAATTTTTAAGATTATTATTACTTTATTAAAAAATGTTTCATATTTTATTGTATTATCATTTAACAGGTCCTTTTAATCTAACTATTGAAGATGCGAAAGGAACATGGGAGTTAACAGGGCATGTAGTAAACGACACATGGATTGTAGAACACTTTCGTACATTACCATCAGTTAAAAAGCTTCAGCTATATTTTGATTTTTTTCCAAACAACAAAGAATTTAGTAAGCAATTTAGATGTATATTAAACTAATTTAGATAAAATTCTATTTTTTTACAGTTTTATTCATCAAAATATTTTAGTAAAAACATATAATTTAACGTGTAAATATTATATATATATAGAGGAAATTGACCTAGCCTTTTTAATGTGGTACCCCGTATGTCTCGAAACATATTGCTCTGCATTAATATTGATTAAAATATAAATTGAAATATATGTATATAAATAAAAAATTAAAAGCTGTCGAATTCTTTCTTTTTCAAGAGAAATTTAAAATAAATTTATATTTTGTTATGATAATGTAATAATGTATGAACTCAAATTATTTAAAAGTATAAAAGTAGATGTATATTATTTTATAAATTATTATTATATACCCGGGAAAAATGGACCTCTATGAACATGCAAGGTCATGTATCATCATACATAAACGGCCCACATGGATTTTGTCTCTGAATTATCACATCTGTTCGTGCATGATCTTGCATGTTTATAGAGAATCATTTTTTCCCGGATATATATAAATTTAAAACATAATTTTAATCTTTAATTTATTATTTTTATTTATTTTGTTATTTGTAAAATTTATAACTACATTTCTAATTTTACATTAATTTGTTTTTATTTTAAAATCACTTTGTTATAAATCAATCTTTATTTTCAGATGATCTTATCGTAACTTTTGCAAACGAATACTGGCCCTCATTATTTCGAGTGATGTTGCCAATATCGTCTATTGTATGGGATCCATGGTTAACTGGTATTGCTAATAAGTTATTTTCGAAAGTTTCCTTCTCAGAAGTATTTCTATAAAATTTATACAATAATTACACATAAATATGTAAAATTACTACCAACTTCAATGTGACAATTATTTATGGCAAAATTACGGTAAGATAGTAATTTATTAGTAACTTTGATAAAATTTATTGTTAGATTGACAAGAAGAATTAAATTTCCGAAAAATCGGTGCACACGTTACCTTTCTTAAAAGAAGCGCATAAATCGATTTTTTTGTGTAAACAGGATAACTCAAGGGGCATAGAAGGTGTGTCATAACTAGTTCGACTAGTACTAGTCTTCAATTGTATCAGCCGTCGTAGTCATATCTTAAAATCAATCGAACATTTTACATGGACACAACTTCAAGATTTTGCAGATCATTCCAAAAGTGCTCTCGAGGGATAACTTTTGCGGCCCACGATTGTCCCTAGTTCTACTCCAATCTATATACTCTTATATACAACAAGTTGTGAATCAAACCGTAAATACTTATTATTATGTGGAAGACTACACGTTTGAATTTACAGCGAGAGACATGCAATAGAAATTCGGACCAATCCATGACCGATCCCGTAACACACTTTCCCCATTTTTGTCTACCATCCCGATCTTTGACAGTTCCTAGAATTCGGAGAATCTTTTCGAAGAACCTTTTTCCTCATAATACCTCTCTCTCTGTCTGCGAAGATGACTTTTATGAGGATCCTGCTTCTTCTCTTTCATCTAGAATAAACGAAATTCCAATACACTTTCTACCTTCTGCCTGTCTTTCTAATCACGATTGTGATGAGATCCTCCCTGATTCTTCCGCTTTTCTTCAAACGATTTTCCCTCTTTCTTCCAAATGTTTCTTTGTTGGCCCTGGTCTAGTAGATTTAGTACAGCTTAAGACATTTATTTTTTGTTTCTCTGCTAATTAAGCGACTTTTATGTATTTGCTTCAAACCTTCTTGTTCTTCTTGATTCTGGCAAACCATTTTTACCTTTTATTTCCCACTTCTACCATTACAAACGAGAAATTAGACTAACTTTTGGTATGTAAGATTCGTTATCTATCATGACACAATTAAATAGTTATACTTAAATATATACTTATTGATTAATAAACAATTTTGCAATTATAATACTGTCTATTTTTTTCCTTTATGTATTTTCCGCAGACTGCCGTAATTACGACAATAAATTCTTCAGAACAATTTTTAACTTTAGCTCACATGTTCTCGAGTTAATGAATATTCGCGTAGGTGGCCATCGTTAAGCGTCAATTATTGTAATGTGTTTCTATTCTTTCGTTTGATATAACAATAGATACGTTTCTTGTCAGAACGCCTCTCTAAGTACGACTACTTCTTCATGGATATATTTTTGAATAATATTTAAAATATTCAAGTTTATATTCAAGTATATAATCAATAATAGAGTTGATATTTTTTTGCTTTTGTTAAACATTATTTTTATGTATGAAACGAATATAACTTAAAATCAGAAGTTTTTATAATGTCACAAACATAGGGGAGAAGGTGATGATATAATAGGGGTACTCATTTACTTTTTATTTATTTTATTAATATTTAATGTTTTATATTGAAAGTTAACTATTATGTTAATCAAAAATGTTGTTTAATAAATTCTAAATTCAACGTTATAAAATATTTGTTATTTAGAACGTTATTTATAAAAATGTGAAATTTATAAAAACGACATTGTGTAATGGATAAGAAGAACAAAAATGGTAATATAAACCAAACAAAAATAAATTTAAAAATTAATTCTTGTTTAAAACTAAGACAATTCTAGCGAATTTTTGGCCTCACTGCAAGATAATTATTATTACTTAAAGTTGTTGTTAATCAAATTCCGACGTAAAAACAGAAATAGTAAGTAAAAAGAAAATGTACACTTTAATTTATTAATGTCCTCAAGTTCTATTCAATATTCGTTTTAGTAAATAATAATTCTGTTTTGTTATTTTCACAAGTTGAGCACTACAATCTTTGAAACGTTAATCCGACAAGCATGTCTTTTTTTCATCTCGTTTACGGTCGAGAAAAGGTCAGCGGATCGATTCATTCAAAATATTTTTTGGCCCAATAAAATCTGTCATATATTCATATTAATCAAGACTTCAGGAACAATAAGCAATTGGCATGAGCGAATTGCTCGCGAACAGACGTTTACTCCGACTCTCTCTCGCCCAACATGTAATATGAGCTTTGCATTCTTGAAAATCGAGTTACACGATTGGATGAGCAAAGCAACGCGATCTGAGCACTGTTAATCGGATTTGAAAAAGTTAATAAGTATCGCGACTCTTGAACGGATAATTGTAATCAGAACTTGCGTCACGCGCTAGCAAGAAAAACTGTAATTGCGCGCCGAGTGATAGAAAGGATCGTTGCATTGATCTACGTTGCATCGTAGAAATTAATTAAATATTCAACAACTTAGTTTTCGAAGCAAGTAAAATTTTGTGACATTAAAGACAATTGTCATCTAAATCTATGCTCAAGTAAATCCCTCTTACTCAAACTCTCTCAAGCAATTTGTACTCACACTTTATCCGAGTGATATCTTCTCGTTCACGCGTAGATTTTTACGCGACACAATTGCAAACAGTCTGTTTAAAAAAGATTATTTTTTTACAAAATTATATATATCTTTTTTATTTTTTATTGTTATATTTAAAACAGTTGCATAATACGTGCCCTGAATTGTTGTCTATTATTTCTGTTACAGAAAAAGCAGGCAGAAGTAATTAGCGTGATAAAACAGATTATATGAAATAAAAACTTAATGATAACTGTCTCAAAACTCATAATGATCTCATTCGGCTTGTCATCTGATTCGGTCTATTGTATTCTACAAAATTGTATTTCTATATTATGTTCGTTAATTTAATACATCTTTTATTAAAATATCTTTTTGCGATGCACGTACTTTGGTACTCACATCAGTGTCTATACTTTCTCCCTCTATCTCTCTCTCTCTAACATTCAAATATATATTTATATCATTGTAGGTGCAAAATTTTTTGAGAATTTTAAACAACTTGAACAAATCTTATGCCATTTGATTCCAAATGTGAGTTTCATACAGGGGGCTGTAACTGCATAGGCTGGGAAGAAAAAAGTTGGTCACGAAAAATGTTCCGTGGACCATAACGTTGCCATCTTGGATACTGATTTTATCCTTGTTGTTCACGAAATGTTAAACAAAGATAAAATGATACACGTTGGCATTTTACCTCTGTCTAATTTGGTCAAAAATAGCGACGCTATGGCCCACAGAATATTTTTTCTGACCATTTTCAATCTTTGCAGTTATGTCTCCTTAATCTTACTTCATGGTTTCATACAGCAGAAATCTCAAATCAGTTCTTGACATATGTCACCTGTGACAGCTGTAATATTGGCACATGCGCACACAAAATGAGTATTTTACTTATATAACTTTTCCTCTCTCTTAGACATATCTTAGACACATCTTTTGATCACACTATGCCCACTTCAATTACAAATATAGTATGTATGCACTACGCTCATAGGAACATAAGTACGCAAATAATAAACCGCTTGAAAGACAAGAAAAACTCCATTTATTATTTAATAAGAAGAGTAATATAATATGCGTAATTAATATTTTAAATCTTATATGTCTACCCAATTGAAATATCAATTCAATATTTATTACGTTGCCTAAAAGCCTTGAGAACTGCTATTATATAAAGCACGTGATTCACAATAGTCAATCGAACAATTCTTGAGAATACTGAACGATCAACATGTTATTCTACAAACTTGCATTCAGTGTTGTGATACTTGGATTATCCTTAGCCAACCAACCTACGCTTCGTAAGTCTTATTTAATAATTTGTTTTATTATTTTCTTTTTAATAATATTATTACACAAAAAAAAATAAAACAACGATTTTCTTAAACATACAAATGTAAAAATAATTATATTGGATCATTAAAATAATTATATTGCACTGAAAAAATAATTTAGTAACTATTATCAAATTTGGCAATAGTTACCAAATTGTTTTTTTAATGTAATTATTTTAATGATCTAACATAATTATTTTTCTATCTGTATTTTCAACAAACTTGTTTTTTATTTATACATATTCACATTTAATCACGATATATCGATTGCTTTATTTGTATAAAAATTTTACAATATCAATGTGAAGTTGATAAAAAAATTGTACATACTAATGAAAACATGACTTACTTTGATAAAAAAAATTAAAAATCCATAATTCATATATTTGTTTTTCTTCTATGTTTTTTTAATGTTTTTTTTATATATTTTATTTTCTTATACTAAATTTCAAATAAATCAAATTCTTTAAAAGCGAGAATAAAATTTGCACTGTATCCTTTTGAAAATTGCACAGTGCTGTTCAGGATTTGTAGTTCTGAGCTTGAAATTGAAATATGTCAGTGTTCATGCTTATTGCCATCCTTTTCCTCATTTTACACCTATTTTCTCGAAACGTATAATATTCTCAAGATCAAGACTAGTTTAAAATTTTATTAAAATTATTTTATGTTTTAAAATATTCATTGTTTTAAAATATTCAGGTTTGAAAACGTTATAAAACTAATGCGTTACTCTTGTCGTTATTTTTATATAAAAAAATAACTAGTAATTAATTTTAAAAATTTTAAATATAAAATTTATAAAAATTTTGGTTAGTTGCACTGTTTATGAGTATGTAGTACATACGTTTATAAAGTAATGATAAAAGTAACGATAAAATTTATTACCGTTACTGTAAAACGTAATAATGTTATCGTTACTGTTATAGAAAAAGGTTTAAAAAAAGTTGAATAAACTTGTAATGCGTAACAAATAACAAATAACAAATCACAATTACTTTTATTTTTTTATAATAACGATTTGATAATGATAAATATTTTCATAATAGTAATGTCAGAATAGGAATAGTTATTATTGTACTTTTGACGAGTAACTTCTTACCTTTATTCTTTACTGATTAAAAAAAATAAATAAAAATTAGTTAATTTGTTACTTAATAAGTAAAAACAATGTGTGCAAAAACTAATGCGTTACTTTGATTTGTTACATAATAAGTAAAGTTACTATACAAAAGTGACTATTTTAACTTTGGCCCCACCATTATCGTCATGAAAAATTGTAACTATTATCAAATTGCTATTATAAATAAGTAACGATGATTATTAATTATTTACGATATTATTTAAATTTTCTTTCTTCCTATTTTTAGATTCTGTGTAATAATCAGAGTCTGAAACTCGATATATCATTATTCCCCACTCCAACAGCCACACGCTATGAAAAGCAGTGCCGTTTATATAATAATGCTCTATTTGCCGCACTATCGGCTGTTTTTTGTCCACGAAAGGTGCTTTTTCACCCACTGTAGGATGTAGAGGTCTAGCGTAACAAATGGAGCATCATTGCATAGAGCAAAGAAAATATTTGTTAGATTTATAGAAATGAGTAACAAAATACTGAGATAAACTATTAAATTTAAAATTATGGTGTCTATCTATTAAAATAAGTTTTAACTTTAATTGTTTTGCTACGCTAAAGATATAATCTAAAAAGAAAGTAGTATAGTAATATTGGCAATTTTCTTCTACTTTTCGGTATTCGTTAATCATTCTTTTATTAAAAGTTAATTCTTTTACACATTTGTTTTGTGGTTTTGTAAGCACATAGTAGTCACATATACGAACGTATGAATCGTGAGTATTATAAATAGAAAGCGATGAATCACGAATCGTAATAACATTATTTACTGCATTAAAAAAAAGAGTAAAAGAAAATTTCTTTTTAGATTCGTAATATAAATATATGTGTATTTATAAAAAAAAAGTTGCTTTTTAAATTACATTTTAAATCATAATTTCTCATTACAGTAGTTTATGTATTTTTATATTTTTAATATTAATTTGTTTTATTCTATTTTTATTTCTAATAGCTGTAACCACCTGCAAACAAGGTTCAATTGATTACTCTGCTTGTTTAAAACATGCTTTTGAAGAAGCATTTCCACGATTTATTGCAGGTACTCTCATTTAAAAAATTTATAAGTTTTTATTATTTTAATTTTTGTTTTAATTTTTTAATTAAAGTGCACTTATTTAGAATATTTGAAATTCTTTGAATATGATAAATTTAAATATTATTTTTTTTAATATTAATTTATATATTATTTTTAAATATTTTTATATTATTTTTTAAATAACTTAAAAAATATTTAAATTTATTCAGAGAATTACGCCCAGTAATAATTTAGAAAAGTTTTAGCCATTTCAGTAACTCTTTCTGGTAATATTTTAGAAAGGTTGCAAATTGTTTCAATAATGTTCCAGCTATTCTTTTTATAAGATTTTAAGTTGTAAATTGCGGATATTTTGCTATTTTAAAGCTCAGAAAAGTTACATACTTCGTAATTTTTATGAAATATTTCACTTCTTAGTTGAAACATTTCTGAGATACCTTTGAAAAATTTTCGTGTATTATGAGTATTGTTCTATTCGGAATAGAAAAAGAAAATAAATTTATAAATTGTTTAAATTTTATGTAACGCAAGAATCATTTTAAAATATATGAATGGTTTTACGATATTTAATATTAGCTTATTCATTCTTGTAGGAATACCAGAATTTGAGTTACCACCTTTGGATCCATTATTTTACAAATATGGCAAAGCTGTATTTAATTCAGGCCAGATACGTGCAGACATTATTTTGTTAAACAGTACTGCTGTTGGTATATCAAAAATGCATGTTTTTGATATCAGAACACATTTACTTAATGACGTTTTCCGGTTGGAAATTGACGAGGACGTACCAAATGTGTTCTTACAAGGTATCGTGAAAATGAATGGAACTCTAGGAGGTATATTCAGAATTGTTAGTGAAGGTACGACAATATTTTCTTCATATGATATATACACAACACATTATTTTTATTTTATTTGTATTTGTAAATTTAATAATTATTATAAATATATAAATGGTATATTCTTAAAATGATTAATTATTAGGATAATATAGAAAATGAAAATCAAACGCTGTAGTTAATGTGCATATAAATAATGAATACTAGGAATGATACATATTATAGTTTATAACGTTTTAATCATCATCATTGGACTTTTTTATTATTTACCGCGATTTCTGTTGAATACCATTTGAAATATTGTCTAAACGTCCAAACAACATATTCAAAACTTATTAAGAAAATTGTGTTTAATTGTTAATATATGTAACTATATATGCATTAACTATAGAGTTTGATTTTCATTTTTTATATTATTCTATTAATTAATAATTAATGTTTTATAGTTTTGGCATTTAAAAAAATAATAAATAATTTTTAAGATTATTGTTATTTATTGAAAAATATTCTATATTTTATTGTATTGTATTTTAACAGGTCCTTTCAATCTAACTGCTGATCATGTGACAGGAACATGGAATTTAATAGGGCGTGTAGTAAACGATACATGGATTGTAGAACACTTTCATATGTTACCATTAGTTAAAAAGCTCAAAGTGTATTTTGATGTTTTCCAAGGCAACAAAGAACTTAGTAAGTAATTTAGATGTATATTAAACTAATTCAGATATAATTTCATTCTTTTATTGTTTTATTCAGTATGCATAAAAATGTTTTAGTAGCGCATAATTTAACGTGTAAATATATTATATATGTAGAGGAAAGTCATTAATATTGACCTATCCGTCCTAATATGATATATTTGTGTAGATCGTCCTGGTAGTATATTTTTAGCGTATTTAATAATCATGTATTAAGTGTAAATATACCATTTTTAAATTTTAAGTTTTTAAATCTTTTGCTTACCAAAAACAAAATAAACTCTCTATTTTATTATTTTTGTAAGAGTACATTTATAATTTAATTTATAACTATATTTCTAATTTTATATTGATTTGTTGTTATTTTAAAATCACATTGTTATATTTTTATTAAATCAATTTTTATTTTCAGATGATCTTGCCGTAACTTTTGTGAATAATTTCTGGCCAGCGTTATATCGTTATATGTTGCCAATAACGTCTGATGTATGGGATCCATGGTTAACCGGTATTGCTAATAAGTTTTTTTCGAAAGTTTCTTTCTCAGAAATATTTCCATAAAATTCATATGAGTATACATAAAAGAGATGTAAAATTACCAGCAAATTTGTTGTAACAATTATTTAGAGTAAAATTACGATAATTTAGTAATTTCTTGGTAATTTTAATAAAATTTAATGTCTTTATAGCAATTAAATTGTTTTCCGCTTAAGATAAAATAACATTCTTTTTTGTTTTCGTCAATTGTATTTTTTACTTAATGATACCAATTCTACTTACACAAACTTTTTGCTTTTTTTATTATTATATGATAAACGCGTTATCATCACCGTTGTGAATGATAATTTTGCCTCTGATAATAAGTCAGATAGTAAATAAGTAAAAGAGCAATGTAAACTGATAAGTTTAGTATTTTTTTTACATAATTCTTAATTTTTATTAACGTTATAAAATATTTGTTTCTTATTTTTAACTTAAAATAATTTTATATTTTTGTTAAATATTTCTGCAGTAATGCACGTTACGTCCTAAGGAGTAACAATTCTTTTCTTTCAAAGACAAAAATGGTGACAGATTGAACATTGAGTCTTGATTTAATTTTTTGGCAGGATGACATCACATAAAATGTGCTGTCAACGCATTTGTTGAAAAGTTACTTTATTTTAATTCAGTGGTGGCCCGATTGACTTCAATAAACTATATGAGAAAATATCAAAACTCGACTTTAGAGTCCAAAGTATCAAAAAAGTTTAGAAAAATTTATAAAAAGATCTACATACATTCGTCTAATTCATTTATTATATACAGTACGTAATTGTTCTCATGTAATCTAGTTGTAAGATAAAAATCCACTGCATATATCTGATAACGATAGCACATACTGCTCGCTGGTGAAGCATAGAACATTACTTTTTATAATATTTTAGAAACATTGCTACAACATTGCTAAAGTTACTTACTTTTAAAAAATCTTTGCAATGTTTCTGTAACGTTGCAGTACAGTGTGCAATGCTGCAACATTGCAGTCATTGCTGCAAACTTCTATGTTGTATGAAATCGGGATTTAAAACAAAATAAAAGAAAAATACTCTTTTAAATTTTATTTTATTTTGGTCACTATTTGTTCGATATTCATTCGTTCTTTTAGTAATTTTTTATGAAATTTAAAATCAATATTTTTTTAACATAAAATAATGTTACGTATAATATATTTACATTACAATGAGAAGAATATGCGAGAATTGTTTTCAAACAATTTTAATAATTTTTTTTTTAAATAATTTTAATATCTAAAATCTTAAATAGTTACACTGTCTACAGAAACCTTGTCACATTTTTAAACATAATAAAAAATAGCCAAGTTATTTACAGTAATATGATAGCGTTAATACACATTTCCAATCCGATCAATCTCGTTCGATCACAATGAAACCTTTTCTATAAAATATGTCCTTACATTTTTCCTGTTACTCTCCTTCCTATTTTCCAATCACTATTCCACTAGTATGTCTTTCTCAAACTTCTATTTTTATTATACTAGTTTTTTCTACCATAATTTGATTGTTGGCATGATTTACACTATACGTTAACAAACTGGGATTCCTTTAAGTGGGAGAACATCTTCGCTATTCATCGCTCTTTCCAAAGACTCTTCTCTTATCTATTTTCTCGTCGCTAACATTCATATTTTTCACACAGGACACTCAAGTCATATTCGCACACATTCAAGAATCTTATTGGATCATTGGTAATCAAGCTCCAGTAAAGTTTTTTATTCTTCTTTGTACTCGTTGTAATCTTCGAATTCAGTAACTTTATCAGTCGACTATCCAAATTTCCGGTCACACCGGTTTCGTTCATTTCTTTATTCTGGTATGGACGCATGTCCACTTTCAAAACTTGGCAAAAAACGGGCTGCAAATATCTACAATAAGTACAAACTGTTTTCATATGATTACTGACACATGGTCTTAATTAACTTGAAGAAGCAGGACGAAGCTGTACAATCGTCGTGAAGATCATATTTTTTGGAGATTGTAAAAGAGACGCATATTTTAAATAACTGATATTAGCAAATGAGAAATTAATTTTTCAATCAAAATTTGTTTAATTGTTATTGTACGGACATACCATTCGTAGCTAGAGGGTGCTCGGTGGACTACGAGTAGAATGTTAATACAGATGTATGATTTCCGCGGACTAAAATCGTAGGTGGCATATCTCTCGTAAGTGTCTCCAACCAAGCCATGTATAACGGTGCGGAGACTGCGCCTTTCCTTGGCATTGGTAAAGACCTATGATTACAAAAGTATTCATTAAAAATGTTTAATAATATTATAAGGAAAATAATGTAGGAAGATATGCGAGTTACATATTCATGTAATCCATGTAGCTGAATATAATCTTGTACAAAATTATCTTTTTCATATATTTTTGAATAATATTCAAAATATTTATATATAATCAAGCACATAATCAATAATAGAGTAGATCTTTTTTTACTCTTTACATTAAACACTATTCTTATATTAATCAAACAAATATAATTTAAAATCAGAAGTTTTTATACATAAACACAAACATATATTTAAGTTCTGTAATAAAGATTATTATGAAGCTTAATGTTATTATACGTACATAACTATCAAGGTTGACTGACTTGAGTTTTCCAGTAATAATTCTCGCAGTCGTAACTGTCGATGCGTTTTATCTCGTAAAGTCTGAAGTTCGTTATCAGTAATATAACATTCTAAAATTAATAATTATTCACATTGAGTATTAAATGGAGATAATATCATTAGAATAAAATTTGTGCCATTAACTTACCACCATTTTCAGAAGAATCGTTTATTCGAAAATCGGATATTAATTTGTCGAAGAAAGTTCGCGTCTCCTGTTTCAATTCGACGCTGATGTCATCTACTATCTTTAGGCTAGTGTAGTTAATTCGTGCCTTGTTCATTATCTCAACCATTCTGCAGGATTAATTAATAATATAATCCTACATCAAGATACTTTATTTACATTTTCAGTAAAATCGTTAGCCTAAAGTGACTTTCTCGATTACACTGTCCGACAAATTAAAATTTTTTTTAGACCACGAATTAAATTAAAGCATGTATTATGAGTATTATGAAACTGTTTAAACTGGAGATTGTAAAGTTATTAAATTATTTCTTAGGTTTCTATTGTGTTTTCTGAAAAACAAAATAATTTTGATTGGAATTTATTTTGAACAATTTCATGTATGCCCACATAATTCTTCCAGATTTTTTATCGCTAAAGTAAATTTACAAATGAAATTGCTCTATCACGTCATTTTCGAGCTATTTAAGCACAAAGGTACCAAAAAATTTATTATTTTTATTTTTAAATTTAATTTTCTTCAAAATGTGACATGATATGTAGAACAATTCACTTGCGGATTCGTTTTTAGTTACAAAATATTTATGATTATGTTTTACGGCTTGATTTATGCTAAAGTTACAATATGTAACAATTTCGCATGAAATAGCGTTTCTATGGCATTTAACATTAATAGTCATAACATCGACATTATAACGTCTGTTTAAACAAGCCGTGTAAACGTAGTCTGTAAGACTTACTTAATCTGATTCGTAGTCTAAGATCCGTGTCGGATAAGTGTTATCAATGTTTTAAAGCACTTTATATCTTTTCTTTATTATTTACTTACTCTTTTTCTTGTGCGCTGATATCGTGTTTATGATTGGTCAGAGCGAATATCCTCATCTTGCAGTGCTTCCAATTTGAACGAGTGCTAATTATGTACGGTAGGAGAATCGTCAAACCTGTCGAATAATAATTTCTGCCACTTACAAATGAGTTGGGAATTCCAATGAATTTTATACGGATGATTGAGGTATGTCTACACCGACTCAGACATACCTCAATCATCCGCTTATTTTTATAAGTTACCTCCGTCATCATACAGCCACCACACATCGATTGTTCCCTTCTTGTGTTTCTTTTGGAAAATTGTTACATTTTCCGGTATAGAAGCCATGCCACCGTTTCGCCTCTCACTAAAATCATTGAATATCAATTAATAGTAATTTTAAATAATTCCCTTTTCGTTAAATTTTTTAATTTTTATTGAAAGAAAGATTTATTACAAAATTATGAAACAAATTTTTTTCAGCAGCAAAATTTTTATATACATATAATCGAAAAAATATTAAATATTAAAAATTAGAAATATGACAAGTAAAGCTTTAATAAATAAAAACTAACAGAAAAACTTGATTTTGTTTTAGTTCATTTTAACTATTGTAATGGAACTTTGTTTTCGTCAACAAAATATTTAATATTTTAAATTATAAAAACATGTTTTATCATTTTACTTACAGTAGCTTATCAACAGCATGTTTTTTCTTTTGTTTCAAATGATCTTGAGCTTTCCAATTTATAGTTGAATATCCGATTACAGGTGTCGTATCGGGTGTGGTAAATGTAGTACCTATAAAATGATATTAAATTGAAATATGAGAAACAATTATATTAAGAAACTAAATTTGTACTTTTTAATTACAATTTTTCAAATTTATTTACGATAGAGCTAATTTTTATTTAATAAATTGTTCAAAACGTATTGTCGAGAATGGAATAAATATCCGTTTTTTAATCGTTAAATAAAGACGAAACAATACAACTCTTTGTATAATTATAAATAACAAATTGTAAATGTTGCTCGAAAAGGAATATAATTTTAATTCATTTTAATTTAACATCAATTTTTACCTATTGTCGGCACACTTTGTACTCTAGGAATCTGCGTGCTCATCGATAGATTGCTGTCGGCGTGCATTAAAGTGTTTCCTGCCAAATTATAACTACTCTGTGCAAGAGTTCCATGATCATCTTCTCCATTCGCTTCTTCTCCGTTCGTGATACTGGAGCAATCCAGACCTTCGGCAATTCTTAAAATTGCTACAGCCAGCTTGTTATCAAAAGCATTGCTAGAAAGAAAACCAGTGTTAAAATTTTCGAACCCGATTCAAAATTATTAATTTAGCCTTTTAACGCCGTTACTCAACTTACTGAAGAGTGTTGAAATATTCCTGAAGGTCTTTATGATTGCATGTTGACCAGTGTGTTTTGTAACCCATGAGGACAACATTGGGAGCTAACTTGCCGATTCCGGTAGCCTGCATCAGCGCAGCAGCACCTCGTTCCAGACTCAAGTCATCCACCAAGTGGTAAAATGATTTTATACGTTGTTGTTGCAGCCAGAAGGTACCATTATTTAGACGTACGGAGCGTAGTCGATACGATAATCGTGTCTGAAATTACGTTAAAAATTTATTATTCATAATGACGAGTAACAAAATTTTATCGTTTGATTATGAAAATCAAGGTAGTACCGGAAAGACTTCGCCGGTGATCAGCAAAGAATTATTCTTCGTGATGAGATTCGCTAAGTGTATCAATGCGGGTCTCGCAGCAGGTGGACCAGTCAGCGCCAGAATTTTAGGAGCGTAATTCTTCACATGTTCGTCAATGGAATTCAACCTGGAAGTTATTGTAAATTTCGGATTAAAAGCTGCAACTTTAGAATAAAATAAAATAAGTTTCTTTTTAAATTGAAGTAGAAAAAACAGAGATATTAATTCTTAAATAAGATTTCCCAATAAAAAATTTGATCAAGACGAATACAAACGGCAAACGGAAGAAATTATTTTTTTCAACGATACCTGTAGACGATGGAAATTGCAGACTTAAAAGTTTGCGCCTGCGTGCTGCTGCCCCAATTCACATCTGGTTTACGGTAAACTACTATTAAATATAGCGCGAAGATGATGACGAAGGTAACGAGTGAAGTTACCCAATCGATGAGGAACATAATCGCCACGCAAAGGATAAAACCAAGCAGAGACAGCCAAGTATTGTAATACTGCAAAAAGAAGAAATTTATAATAAGTATCATTCGTATATTTTTATCTTGATAAAAATTCTTGTAGTAAAGACGTTTAAAAAAAAAACTTAATCTTTTTTTTTCTCAAAATTCTGTAATTCTCAACAGATACCACTAATTTGCTGTATATAAATAAAGAATAATTATAAACAATATAATTTTAAAATATGAAAATCTGAAAAGGATAAATCAAAATTAATATAATATAAAAAGTTTCTCGTTCTCTTTTTTTAATTATAATAAATTTTCTTCAAACGAATAATGTCATACATGCGAAGGTTGCAAAGTAAGGTTCCGTAATATCAATGGTATTGAAGATTAAACATCTTTAGAAAGTATCGTTTTTTCGACTTTGTTATTATTTAATTAGATAAATTGTTAATTTACTTTAAAACTAGGCCGCCATCCGAGAGGTCGAATTAACGCTGCGTGAAAAGTGCAGAAGTTGATTAGAGCGTACGACGCTAGATAGAAGTTCGAGATGAGCGGTGCGACTGCGTTGAGATCAGCTGAAAGGAAAATGATTAAGAGTTTCTAGAAAACAAAATTAACGCTAATAGAAAATCGATAGCCTCCGATGAGTTTGTAATACTTTAGGACAGATACTTTACCGATTAAAAGGAAGAGAGCCGCAACGGCAAACGTGAGAACGTATCCTCGATAAGGTTCCCCAGATTTTCCGTATCCCTTGCTGAAGTAAATCAATCCGGGATAAATTCGATCTTGACCCAGGGCTTGAATGAGTCTTGGCACTGACAATAAATTTGTCAGCGCCGTCGACAAAGTAGCTGCGAAGCATCCTGCGTAAATTAGTGGACCCCACAATGACATTAATTGCATGACCTAAAAAAATAATTATTTTGTATAAAATTGTATTAATAGTTAATAACTAATTTATGGAATGAAAATATCTAATTATTACATTTTCGCAATTTCTTGACAAAAATTAAAAATAATATCCTTCATATATGTAATAAAGTAAACAGTAAATTTATTTTGGTTTTAAAATTAGTTTCAGTTAGCAGCTCTATCTTACATTACATATTGTTAAAAAGTAAAGTGCACCAGTAATTATTTGAAAAACGCAATGTGTGTCGTAAGTTTCGTTATCTGTTCATACTCTTTAAAGTTACATAGATAGTAAGCTAAGTTATTTGTCGTTATGTCAGCTTCAAAATGCCACTTTGATGTCGAAACAAACGTCGAAAAATAACGTCAGCTTATTAACTAGATAATTTGTGAATAAATTTAGACCAATTATAAATTTAATTATAAACTTACTTTTATTGCAGATTTTATTGAAGACATTCGAAATATTTTATCTTTGAAAAAATGCACTTTAACTTTAAAACTATCGTTTGAGATTGAAATGAGGGAGAGTTTGAAAAATTTAAAAACCCGCCATATCTTTATATACTTATTTTAGTTCAAATGCTTACCGAGTAACTATTGTGCAGTCCGTACGTGCAGTTAATCTTAGGAATGCAGTCCACAATAGTGTTGTTGACGAAACCACCTGCGTCTCTAGCAGCCGCGGCGCCAGCGAAAAAGACGAAAGTTACATAACTAAACATGGAGATCAGTAGAGCGAGAAGAGTTCCCATAGGTATGCTGCTCGCTGGATCTTTCAGGTCACCAGATATGTTAGCGCCCGCTTGAATCCCGGTGACCGATGGAAAGAAGATGGCAAACACCGAGAAGAAACTTTGATTGTTTTTCTCAGAGTACCGATAGTCTGGATTAAGGTTATCCATAAATACTTGCTCTATAAGTACAATATATTCTTAGTTATTAAAACGATCTTTGATGGATCCAGTTTATGTGATTTACATCATATTACTATTATAGCTTCACTAGTTGTGGCTTCATACAAACCGGAGAACCCCATGAAACCTTTTGCTTTCTGTTCCTCACTTTGTGGTCCCATGATAGTACCAATTAAAAAATCGAAGACCGCAGCTACAATGACGGCTATAAGGAAGTTTTGTGCCTATTGAAAAGTAACATTATATTAATAAGAAATTAAAACGTTTTATTTTACAATAGTATTTTTCAATTCAGTTATCAATTTTACGAGTTAAAAAAATTCAATATGTTTATAATTCAATATGTATTTTAGAGACAAGATAATATTCTAGAATAAACAGATCTAATACCTTTGACTCCCACTCCATGCCGACTGCACAGATAAGAATCATGACAATGAGTGCTATTGTACCAACGATTCTAACGTCATTCACGCTATTATCTATGATCTTCAAATGGTGTGACTTTAATAAGTCGTTCAGGGAATCACAGAAACCGATCGTGTTCATAGAAGCAGCTACAGCATTTGCAAATGCAAATACAATGCCCACTGATGCACCAAACTCGGGTCCAAGAGAACGAGATATAATGAAGTAAATCCCACCTGTAGATCACAATTAATTTTATTCCATTTCTAACCGCCAAAAGTCTTCTTGCAAGAATAGAAAAGCATCAACTGCTAGAATTATTTGGGGGATCAGATTTGTAAATCAAAATTTAGTCAAGATATTATTTAATCATGAATTTAAAGCACAATCCATTCAAAATTAATTAAAACAGGATTTTGTGTCATATATACATACATTGAAAAATAAATTGTGTCTATTCGTTTTATAAAGATCATAGCTTTGCCTTTATACTATTAAAAAAAAAAAAAATGACTTTGAAGTACACGGAAAAACTAAATTGGGTGATTCAGCAAAGCTATAGCTTGCAATGCTCATATAAGGAGATTAAAGTTCAACAAAGAAATTATGTCTCAAAGTAATTATCATTTTAACGATCATTGAACAAACTCTTTGCTGATATAACGAGTCTTTTTTTATTACAACAGTAAAGTATGCGCTATCTTAGCTAGTATGTTTTACTAAAAATTTTAATCAATATTCAATCAATTGATTTTCACAGAAAGTTGTTTTGTATTAAATTTATTGTGCTATTATAATAAATATATTCAGTTATAATTACTAATTTTCAATTGTAAAACTTTGCTACTTTAGCAATAAAAATACTGACTATGTGTATATTACTGTTATAGATCTGCTGAATCAGTGAAGTTAGTTATTTTAACGAATCTTTTTTTTCGTGATCATTATACTTTATTATACTTTTAGATTAATAACTTTAATTTTGATATTCTGAATCGTAATCTCTTCAGTAGAGAAGAAATAGAGGGAAAGTTCAAGAGAATTATAATCACATTTTCTGCATTTCTCTATCAAGAAAAATTACCCTGACTAAATTGGATAAATAATTCTGATGAGAAACATCTAGTTCGGGGAAAATCCCCGAGAGTGTCTAACGACACATTCGTATATAGAGCGGTGGTGTGCACAACGACGCCACTCCTTTGGAAAAAAAGAATTACAGAATGCGTTACCGTAACACACCTCCCTTTACTTCCCCATTAGTGCTAATTGCGCTGAGGCTAAGCGTCGTAATGACGCAGACGACCGCCGATATTCCGATAATGACGACGGTTTCCAGTATGCCGGCTTGTGCGACTACCCACGAGAGTCGCAGAAACAGCATGACGCCCCATATGTTCAGCAGGCACGGTATGAGAACGCCTTGGATCCATCCTAATTTTATTCCGACGTGACCCTGCTGACCGGAGACGCTCCCGGCCTGTCCAGTCTCGACGGCGTTGGCGTCCTGGAATAGTGTTTATTTAGAGGCTTGATTCCGCACTGCTTGCGCAATTCAATGCCGATGTCGATAGAGATGTCATGCACAGTATCACAAATTACATAATTACACAATTCCGATAGTATGATAATTCTGATTCTAATAAATTATACAAGTTATATAATTTTGACAGTACTGATCCAACGGGAAACTTCTGAAAAATTCCACACACACTACGTTGTTCAGTTTTAACATTTTTTGTCACAAATTGCGTGAATAAAAAATCAAATTAATATTGTTGACAAGATAATTAAATGTTATAAGAATCACAATCTAATTCATACTTTGCTGTAAAGGATATATAAGACACTTCTCAAAACATTAAGAAAATTATGAAAAAATTACAGATTGTTGATAAGTTATAAGTATAACACTGCAATAAGATTTCACTGATTCAAATTTTAACAATAAATCCGATACATCCGATATTTAAAAAATATCATGTTTTGGTAAAGTACTCTTTCTTTTATTCTAGAACTATAATAAAATTAATGCACTATAATATTATAAGTTGCACTAGACCCTTTAAGTAAATGACATAAACGTATAAAGAAACGCCGAATATAATCGAGACTGAAGTTTGCTTAATAATAATTATGTACAAATTTTTTAATACGTTTTTCAGAATTATAAAACTGTACGATTATTGTCAGACTAACGCAATCATGAATTGAAGTTTATGGAAATATTATCAAAAAAATTTATTATTTTAATAATGATGCTAATAAGTATCTTTCAGAATGGGATAATATTTTTCGCAATTAGTTCTTTACAATGTTTGAAGATGCTTATTAGCATCACTATTAAATTGGAACTCGATTTCAATTGTGATTATTTCCAATTTTATGACTGCGTTTCAAGTCTGACAGTAATCGACACGGAGTTTTATATTTATTTGAATAAATGTATTAAAAAATTTACACATAGATATTATTAGGCACTAAGACTTAGCCTTGATTGTATTTGACACTTCTTTATAAAATTCAATATATTTATACATTTTTTTATCAATCCATCAAAAGTATTATATGTGTAAAACTTTGACGATCGATAGGTGAAATACTTTGGTAGAAGAAATAACTTGTATATGCGTCTTGAAGTAATGTAAAAATTTTGTCATAAACATTTATGCCATTTAAAAACAAGAACATATTGAGTAATAACTAGTAATAGTGATAGAGTAATAACTTGAGCAATAACTAAAAAATGTTAAGAACCAACCATTGGAAATTTTTATGAACTCTCTCATACGTGTTTAAGATAGTATCATAATTAGCTGTATAGAATGTTATCGCAATGACTATATATAGTTTATATATTTCAAATTTTATTTTAAACATAAACTTATTATATTATGTATAAATTTATAAATAAATTTTTTATGTAAATCAATTTTTCAATTGCTTTATTTTTTATTTTATTCTACACTTTATAAATAAAAATCATTGTTTTTTATGTATAATAAATACATTATCAAATTTAAGTTTTTTTCTATTTTTTTTCAAATGCTCTATTTAATCTTTTATTTTATTCAATAATTTTGATTGTATAATGTTATCAGTTATAATGTCACAGTGAATAAAGCAAGATAATAAGATTTTTGTTTTTATAAACAAATTTGTTGACATGAACTTAATAAGTAATAGCAAAAATAAATTTATAAATAAATAATAATTTTTATAGTAATTTTAAAATAAGAATAGTAGATTTTTTTGTAGTAAATCATTTTTTGTTGAACGAGAAATTACAATGTAATAATATTCTTAAAATCTTTTTTTTAATGCATGCAAAACTGACGACACACGTTTAAGTAAACTCGTTAAGTATTCATACGCAAGCATGCTTTTTAAGTTTATTGGAGAGCATGGATGACAAAACTGTATAGTTATTTTGACTTGTGCAAACAACTAGAGCAAATATGAAAAAATTATTCGATGTACTTGCGCCAAACTTGCTTAAGTAAACTGAAGTGTGTGGCAGGCTCGACTCAAACCAATCGAAAGAGGGTGTTGCAAATAAAAGTAATTATAATAAAATTACAATACAAAGTGCTTTTTAATTGCTTTTTCTACATCTGTAATTGTTTAATTAATATTGGTGTTACATGAAAATGATTATATGAAAACAATCACTAATTTTTAGTCAATAACTCATTCACATTTACTTTATTTTAAATCTTTTCTTATAAAACAGTTGCTTCTTAGTCGCTTTTTTTTATTTCTATTATCGGATTTTTAATTTTAATTAAAGAGCAATTCTTTGGTATACTTTTTACATAATTATTTTTTTAACGCGTTTCTATAAATTTATCAGAATGACTAAACTGCATTGCAGTTATCGGTTATCGCAAATACAAGACACACGTTTCGGTTGATTTGCACAAATACACTTGAGAAGTTTACTTGAACATGTGTGGCCGGCTTAAGAATTCTACATCCACATAGTACTTCTTCCAATCTCACTGAACGGATGTTTACTGCTGCGTAAACTTAATAAACTAGTTTCCCTTCGCCTAGTTTTGTTACCCCTATGACTTCGATCGTCTTTGAAATAGAAAAGAGAAATCACAATGTGGGGCGATTCTCTTATCATCCACGAAAATATCAAATACTTGCGTTACATTCTACGTAATATACTCTCTTAAAATTATCTCTATAAATAATCTCGAAGTACGTAAGTTTATTTAAAAATTTAATTGTAGATATATGAGTAAAATAAATTTTAGTAAGCACTTTTTATAAGACAAAAAGTATAATTTTTTCTACAGTCTTGCTTATGTAATAATTATTGATGAAAATAAGAGTTTTAAAAGTGTGACCAAATTTTAAACACGTTCTTTGAATAAAAAAAAGCAATGAAAGGTACTGCGAAGTCATAATCTGTTGAATAATATTATTGTATTGAGCTTATAAAAGTGGTATCTGTTATCTTTCAATAAAAATTACTATGATAATATTCTATGAAAACATACGTCAAGTATTTATTGATAGAATGTATTTAGTTATAACTAGATTAATCTAATAATCTAGTAAAAACTAGATTAATCTAATTATAATTTTGCTTTATTATTACTGTCAGTATTTTATTATCGAAAAAAGTTCAATATATTTTATAGGGAGATTCAAGTCCATATCTTAAACCTGAAATGTTATTTTTTTACAATAAATTCTTGAAGTTTTTCAAGGACAAGAGATCTTGTAGATACTTTTTATCAATATATTTAAAAATCATTATAAACTTGTTTACACTTCTCTAGATATACTTTTTAATTGAAATATATAGAAATATATTGCTATTATATTGTTGAATACAAAAATATTACATTTGAAGCAATATAACTATACAATTAATTTTACCCGTAAACGTCACAATTAACAGCATAAATAAATTTATAAGACTCAAAACCTTTAAATTACGTCAAATATTGATTTTAATAAAACAAACGAAATTGACTTAGCTGCACAAAACACTGACACAAAAAACTGGGGTGCAAATATACCCCAAACGAAATATCGATGAGTTTAGCTTAACAGCTAACAACTGCCTGGCGCGCCAGTAAGCCTGACCATACTTTTAGAAAGTGAAAGTGAATTATGAATAACGTCCTGAACCGAAAATGTCATCTACTATCTCGATAGTTCGAAATTATTTTGATACTTTTACCCCCGTTATGGATTCTTTAGTTACTTATTTATTTTTTAAATCAGTGTCTGAAGTTTTGATACATCATCATATGGTATATCTGAAATGAAGCATAAATATAATATAATTTTCCTCACCTTTATGAGATTTCCTTCATGAAGAGTGCTTAGGGACGGTCTTTTCGCGCGACGACTTAATCTATAAAAAGAGATTGATATTGAAAAGTAACGATAAAACCATTATTTTAGTCGACCAAATTCGCAGAATTGAATAAATCCTTTTCGGATAAATGTACAAAAAACGTTACTGACTTTTTTATATTGAGAACGCGAAAAAAGATTAATGATTTTCCAATATTGCTTAAGCGAACAAAACGTGGAAAACGTCGTTATGTTATCGCATGAATGGGACAATAGACCGAAGTTTGATGATAAATTTGATAGCAAAATTTTTGAAATGATAAAAAACTTTTTTCTCTTTTAAATCAATTTTACTCGCAATAATATAAGTATATGATATGGCAATTAAGTACAGTGTATACGTGCAGTTAATTTGATATACGTGATACACTGAAGTACCTCAATTAATTCATGAAGTCGTACCTATAGTGATCTAGTCGTGGAACTACGTCCCACAGTCCGCCCATACTTAGAGACATTGAAGGCCTCTTATTAGTTAGAGGTAATTGTCCAACCGTATCATCTTCCGGTGCTTTCCCTTGAAAACGGTTCTCCATCTTGTCCTGCCTAAAAAATGCATTTTACAAACAATATTTTATTAATTTCCGTCTTTGCATATTACAAGTTGTTATTCTCCCGTACGATTAGTTAAGTAATAAAGTGCTTAAATAAGCTGAGACAATTGTAATTGTAAAAGAGAAATAATGAATCGATACGTTGATAGAAAAGTGACACAAGTCAAAAATTAGCATTTTCGAGATAATAAAAAGAAATGGACTAAAAGCGTAAAGATTAATTTTAAAGGATACATTATTGAAAATATAACGAAAACGTATAAAGAAAGTGAAATTCAGATTTTAAAAAAAATATTCACGAAAGTATGTTTCTAATTTTGAGATCTGTCAACAGAGCCAAAAATTTATAATAACAATTATTTTTATATATCTAAGTGTACGTTGTACGTATAATTCTGGTGTGTAATTATATTTAAGCATAACAATAGAATATTCTCTGTAATATTGCCCACGTTGCAATTTTCGGAAGGCGACATGTGATTCAGTATTGATTAAAAGGTCTCATACAGTGATAACGAGAAATAAGGGCAATTAAGGTCACCCATGAAAGTAGTTCGTAGAAAATACTACGAACATTTTCGAGCAATGAGTCAGAAATGGATCAAATGTCTGTAGTATATAGGACTTTAATTAATGATACTAGTAACCGGCCAAGCTTAGATAATTCACCTTCCATGTCATCCGGAACTAACCGGAAGCCCCGGGATATAAGATAAGATACTATTGGACAAATCTATGTTTAAAGATTGTCTCATGTTAGTGAACGAGTACGTTCATATATCAAATGCGCGTAGGATATTATCAGTCTCACTCTCATTCACTCTCTCTTCTCCCAACAGATTTATATATAGTAAGTATGACTGCGTTTAGTGGCACGCAAATTTTCGAGTAATTACTTGGCCACTTTCCCAAAATGCAATTGGGCGGTTCAACGTCTTGCAAATTTGAGGATTTATTAGCGATGCAATAAAGAAACTTATGACTGCCATTTTTCATGACTGTTACATGAGAAAACAGTAACGATGTATAGAATTGGTTATTTAAACGTCAACTTTGTGGGGCACTTGAATTGGTACGCAAACGTTATTTTTACAAATAGGTGTTTATCTATCTGATAATAAAATGAAAAAACCAATGCGATTATGTAATGTGTTCTCAAAAATTAAAGCGGCTTTACTGATATATTTTCCTCTTTCTTTTTCTCTCTTTTAAGAAAGTTTTTTTAAGAAGTTTGCGCTTTTTAGATAGATTATTTATTGTTTAATTTTAGTACACACTAAGATAATTGTAAAATGCAAAAATAAATTACGCGTTTGTCAGACTTGTGATGCGACGTAATCGAATATTTTTTACAAGGCCTAAGGACTAATTTAATAAGGGAAGGGCTCTGATCTATCGAAGACATATTTTATGTTTGCTAATGTCAGGTATGCAATTCTCGATATCTACGCGATAACGTGATAGTATAATGTAAGAAAATATCTCAGTCAACGCGGAAAGTATTTTTTATAAGTTTACTAATTCTTGGAATTAGAAAAAATATAGAGTTAAACCGAGATTGGAGTCAACCAACATTGATCAAAATGGATATAAAATTATTTCAAGAAAATTTAGTCTCATTTCTTAATTTTAGTTTACTTATAACCCGTTTCGATGAAATTGAATTCTACGCATTTAAATTTATCGAAAATTGATGCCAAAAAATTCAACAAATTTAATAGCATTTTCTCAGAAGGTAATTTTTGTCACTTCATAATGTGTTATTTTATAAAAAGAATTATTTAAATAAAATTTTAAGGCAATTACTTTTACTAATATTTAAAAAATGCCCAATAAAACATTTAAATAATTAAATAAGAAATTAATTCTTTTTGATCATGTTAAGGTTAATTTAAATTAATAATAAACTTTAAAAACTTTTTTATTTTCTTAAATATTTGATACTTTAGATATACTCTTAATTTTTAGTCTTGACCAAAGTTATAAATATAAATGTTTTGATACAATTTTACTTTTATTTAGGTTTGTAGTATACGAAGAAAAGAAACTATTTACCAAACTATACTTTGCAGAAAATAAAAGAAAATAAACAGAAAGAGAGAATCAGAAAGAAAAATTAGTAAAAGATAGAAAGGAATTTATATCATGGTAAGACGAATGTAAATTTTCTGAGAAAGATCTCGTAAATCTTTGTTCTATGCGAATCCTTCTGATTCGGTGCATAATTACGGGTCAATGAAATGAAAAGTACGGTAACTCGAAATCGAAGATAAACACCCGCGGCGCGGTACGATTCATTTGCGTCGATTTATCATTCTGAGCTTCCTGCTTGCAAACGTATGCATCTCACGATGCCAAATTAAACAAATCTACGAAACGGTATTCGATGTTGGCGCGGTCTTTACTTTCTCACGATTTTCAATTTGTCGATTTGTTTCGGCAACGATGACACCGAGATGTCCACGATGTCCTTGAACGTGCCTTCCATTGACAGTCGCTCCCCTTATCAACTCGGTTCGGAGCAAGACTTCGATTTATCACGGCTTACAGGACAGGCGAATTGCGAACAGATAATCGATCAAAATAATACGTCAGTTTTGCATCCCTTCTCTGGATGATTAAATCAATCTATTTCAGAGATAATAGCTTTCAAACGATAATGCGTTTTCAATAATGCGTACCTGTTGTTTACGACGCATACTCATCACTAATAAATTTTATTCAAATGTAATTTTTATAAATGTAAGAGTTATATATTTTATTTTTTGTGCACAAAAACTGTTGTGTACATTATAATTTTTTATTTGATTTATGTTTTTTTGTTTAGATAAAATTCCAAATTAGTAGACAATGTTTTTTAAATGTTTTCTAAATTCTTAAAAACGTTATTATAAAGAATAAATATTAAAAAGACATTTAAAAAATATTGTGCTGATTGGATTGATTAGCTTAAGAATTAACAAAACAAGATTTAATTACATATTTAAAAATAGTGCAGGTTTTGAAAAATTATATTTACATTAAAATAAAATAAAACAGTTTGTATTTATGTTTATTATATATTCGAAAAGTCAATTTCTTTATGTAGTAAGAAAATCACATATTATGTTAATCATTTAAATATTTTCAATTATATTTATACATTTTGTAAAATATTAGTAAGATATCGATACAGATATTGAACAAATAAAACAATTCACTTTTGTTAAAAGTATTTTGTGTGATTTAAATTTTTGAAAACAGGCAAGATTAAAAACAAATTTGAATTTTTATGTACCTTGATTATAAAAAATTATGATTGATAATTATTTACATATAATTAACAATATAAATTATAATAAAATTTGCATTACTGTTAAATGTTTCTAAACAAAAGCTTTGATCTTCAAAAAGATTGTAAATTTGTTATTTAAATGTTTGTAAAATTATTTGAACAAATTTAAGTATATTAACTAAATATATTTTTTACAATTTACAAATATTTTTAACATAATTCATTTTTAATACAAAATTAATTAATTAAAACAACGCATTCATCAATTAGTCGCTGTCAATTATGAGATAGAAGAAACTAAAATTCACATGAACTTTTCCTTTGAAATAAATGTATTGAAGTGATCGGCGTAAAATCTAAACTTAATCCACTTGTTGATCATACATTCTGCGATAGATTATAATCGAGTGATTGTGAAACAATAAAAAATACGGAGAAACAATATAAAAATCGATGATAAGGTGACAAAAGAAAATTCCAATCCGAAATACTCACGATGTGAGGATCCGGTTGAAAGAAGAAATGCAAATTCGACAATCACCCGCGGCTTGCAACTCACAGAGTGTTGCCGAAGCGCTCCGCGAGAATCTGACACGAGGTACTGAGCGTTGTGAGAACTTGAACCCCCTCATGGATCAAAACCCCTCGAGTACACCAGACATTAAGGAAAGAAGCATGCGTCGAACTTCCCTTTCCACGAGCGCTTACGCGGACGAGTGACACACAGGCGCAGTTCCGAACGCGAGGTTACACAACGTAACGTTTAAACAAATTACGTATACGGAAGGCCGTCTAAAATTGTTCCAATTAACACAAAGATACATTCGAAAGGGTTTATAGAACTACGGTGGCCGCATGCGTGCCTGCGTGGCTCGCGAGAACGTGCGCGCATCGATTTTTTGAGTTTGCGTGGGCGGCTGCGTGCACATTTCGTAAACCTCGACGTGCTTGCGGTAGGAAACGAGGGAAAAAGGAGAGGAAGGAAAAAGAGGATAAAAGAAATGCGCTTTCGAGAGAAACACGCGCGATTTTCATCGCGCTTCGCAGAAGCGCCACAGACAAAAATGCAGAGCGTCCAAGACGCGAAGATGAGAAGGCGAGACGGTTCGCTCGTTTCGAAATCCTTTGACGTCTCTTAATGCGGCAGAGTGGCGCGAAAAGAAGCACTCCGTGCGTGCACGTACGTGCGAAGGGCACGTAGGGGGAAATATACGTGCAAGCGATGAGAACTTGAAAGAAATTGTGTTATATATAGTAAAACAGACGCAAGAGCTGTCTCGCGAAGAAAGAGGAAAAGTTAAACGTAATGAAGAAAGCTATTCACACAAACGTAAAAATAACATTGCCGTGTGCTCAAAAGCGGTACGACTCACCTCGATACTCGTCACTATTTTAAAATCACGTAAGAGTCCCTCGAATGAGAGTATTGGGGTATTAATAGTGCCACTTCAATTAGCCGAAGTTTCTCCACTTCAGAAATTCGTCCGTTGAACTTGTCTTTGGAAACGTACGTGTGTGTGTGTGTGTGTGTGTGTGCGCGTGCGCGAGCGCAAAAAATGTTTATTTCACGAAAGCGTCGTTCGCGGAATGAAATCACGACGTGGTGGTTTAGTTCTCATTATTATCGCGCGGCTCGCCGAAGAGTGACCGTGCGATCGAATTCCGCGAGCGACTACTATCGTTTTCAGTGGTTCCGACATTTATATAGACGGCGAGGAACACCCGTTGAGGAACTGTCAATGCGACCGATGACGTTGAGTTAATGTTTAACGTCGACGGCTATACGTCTAATACTGACGGAGATATATGTTACCGAACTGTATTGCTTTGAAATTTTTATACTGGAAGGAAGTGTGCAGATCCGCTAATAGATTATCCGCTCTTCTGTCGAGTTATTGTTTGCTTTGTTATTACTAATAAGCGCGGTGCTGACGGAGGTGATGCAATGCTGTGGTGCTTGCTGCGCTAGGAATCCTTTGCGCAGCCTTTGAAGAGCATTTTACAGTCATGTTTTATTACTGCCGAAGTATAAGTTAAAATCACTGAACGTGTTTCACTGAACGTCTAAAGAAGAAGTATATCGGCCGTGGTGAAAAAATATAATATAGTGTTTCTGGAAAGGCGACTTATCTATTCAAGCATCGTATTACGTCTTATCGAGATAACATTTGTTATTCATGTTGTTCTTATCATTTTTTTTACGGCAACTTAGATAAATCATATTTACTATTGCGCGTATATAACATATTCAATACATTCCATCTTACAGTCTTTTCTTCGTACAAAATTACTTCTACTGTAGATACAATTTTAATAATAGATATTATAATGCAGAATTTTATATAGATATTATTTTATATACATTTAAATGAATTTTATTTATGCCTAAATTATTATTATTATTATTTTTTTTTCATTTGAATTAATCCATCATAAATTTGAAGTTGACACTTAAATGCGCGATCGCACAATTATCAGATTATTATTATAATTTAACTCGGCTGAATATTCTATGAAACAAATATACATGCATTTATATGTATGCTTATACATTCGAATTGTAATATGTAAAAAGGTTTTCAATTTTTTTTGTAACTTTAATATATAAAAATTTAAAATAAATATTGTTAATTTAAATTAATCAAACTAAAATTTTACAATTAATTGAATCATATTAATTTAAATTGTAAACAAAGTGCCACATTATTTAATGAAAGAAATTTATAGTAAAGATTATATTGGAATTTTCTTATCTGCGATTAAATGCCAATTTTTCTGTTCAACATGTAGTTAATCGATAATTGATAAGTAGTTAAATCAATAATTGTCGCGTTTGTTGGCAAACGATATCGCAAATGCTTTACTACATCTACGCCGTTTTACGCTTCATTTGGTTAATCTGTCGTCAAGGAAGCAATGATTTACGAATTTGCATGAAACATTGAACAAGAAATACCATAGCAAAATATTGGACAATGGATTACTTGTTTTCTGAACCATATCTAACGTATACATTGACTTTTTTCTTTTTCTAAGGTGCAAGTTGAAAAAAAATGGAAATAATACAAATTCAATGTCGGTTATGCATCACTAATGATTCTATTGAAACAATTTGAAAGAAACAAATTGAAAGACATTTTTATATTATTTTATAATTGTAAGAAGATATAAACTTTTCGTTAATCGATCTATCCAATCATTTTTAATTCGATACTTTTCTGTATACAAAAGTTCTTTATAAAACTTTCTGTATATAAATCTTTCTTCCTTATGAAAGTCTACTTAAACATAGCGAATGCTTAGTTTCAGTAGTAATGCGCGCAATTGAGTAGTCTCAAAATAATGTAAATTTTTTAAAATGAATGGATACGTTTATTGCCATATGTAAGTCTATCAATGACCTTAAAATACATAAAAAGTACCTAAGACAACGCGGTATTGTTAGTGACATTGTGTTACGCTAACGATAGTTTGCCGCCAGGTGCGCGCGGCTGATAATCAAATCCACTACTGCGCGACGTTGAAATGATATAAGCGATGGATGCGCCTTTTTTTAACATCCTTTTAACAAGTTGTCACGCATGTGGCGATTTCCTTAAAAGGAACGATACGAGGCAAGTTTAACGTGCCAACACAGGCTTTTGTACAAACCGTGAGCTTCAATAGCTTTAACGTCATAAAGAAAATTAAAGTTTACATTTTTTTGTTCCTAAAAGTGTTGTGTTAATAATGAAATTACTTATAAAATCTACATTAAAGTTATATATTAATAAATAAGAGCAACTAATTACTAATTTGCAAGTATATTGTTTTCTGCTACATCTGTCATGTTACATGAAAATTATAAGATATTGAATAAATACTTTTTTAATAAATATAAAACTTATATAAAAATGTGTTTGCTAGATTTATCTAAAGATAAACAATTTGTTAATAATTGTATAATTATATAATAATTTTTAAAATAAAAATTAATTCTAGTTAAACTTATTGCTAATTTACTTCCGCATCCTAAAGGAAATAAAATATTTTATAATGAGCTTTTTTGCGTGAGAGAATTGGTTACTACTCGTAAATTAGAGATCCTGTCGGAAAAAGATATTTCATGGATATAACAAGTATGTCATATAAATAATGTAGAATATGACGGCTGTCAGTATGAAAATGTAAATCATCTTGCTCAAAAAGTCAAAATATAGTAATAACAAATCGGATATGATTACACAAATCTTACATTAACTTTAACAAGAGCAGTATATATGCACGTAACTAAATACAAGAAAAAATGAGTTAAAATACATATATTTAAATGCAAAATTTTTGTTTTAATTACTGAAAAGAATTGTGAATTAATTATATGTATAAACATACATATAATGCGGATTAATAATGTTCATTTAAAATAGTATTTCTGTAACGTAAATACTAGGAAAAAGACAATTTAAAATATTCTTGCAGATAGATATAATTGCGCAATGACAATTGTAACTTTGTGCAAATTTTTCTTATCAGGAAAAGTGCGCTTTAATTTCAAAGTTAAACTTGCACAACGCACGCTATTTGAGTCATTGGTTAATTATAGAAACCGGCAAAGAAACGGAAAAATGCAGCAATTCTTTTATACGTTTATTGAATTTCTGGAGAATCATTTAGCAACGTCTTCAATTGATTCTTGTCTGCTTCAATAAAATTATCATAAAAGTATAAATAAAATATATGTTATAAATAAAATATAATTAAATAAAATTTTATTCTAATACATATGTATTTAGACGAGTAAACAATATTGAACTATATAACTTATATGTATTAAATGTACACTTTATACATATAAAAGATCACAAATTCTTATAGAAAGTGATGTTGTTACGAGCCTGTTAGTTAAAAAGACAGAATGTTGTTACTTGTCAGTGATAATTTTAAAATTACGCTGTGATCGAAATCGAAAAAAATATGTTTCGGTGATTTTTACAGTCGATTAAATTCATTACGCTGTGTGTAATGGACAAATTGACAGAAATTTTTATTTAATAAGAAAAAATATTATGTGTAGTATTTATCGCTATTTACTCTTTTTACAAAAGCAGAAATTTACCGAAAAGAAATAAAAATAAAATAAAAATCCTGATTTTTTCATTCATTTACCCTTCTACCCCATGTAAAAGAAAATACCGCATCTTTATGAAAACGTAGAGATTTGGGATGTAAATTTGCTTAATACTTAAATAACAAAAATTTTTAATTCTCAGCGTGCTTAATGATTTTTAAATTGTAGTTTTGATGACTTATTTATTTTCAGTGTTTTAATTACCGACATCTGCAATCATCTTCTCAAACTCGACATATATCGATTTGATGTAAGCTTGCGTCAAAAGAAGAATAGTTAGGTTTAACCATTGATTTCCGTGTTCATACACTTGACATGGGTATAATTACTTCAGTAGAATTTCGATACCTTAGCTACGTTGGTTGTGTGTCGTTTGATTATCGTGTACGTTATATATCCACCTTGCGTCAGGTACCATAACGCGTGCTCAAATACTTTACCGGATTAAACTGATATCAGCAAGTATGTTACCGGCTAAAACTATGCCGATTATGCGCAAGTGGGTGGTACATTTTTTTTTTATGTTAGCTCAGCTAAGGTTAATCTTATTTATATTTCAGATATCAGTCTCCTTGCGAAGAATAAAATCTACGGAGAATAATAACAATCAGCAAAAAACCATTATTTTACTTCTGGTACACTTTAATTGTGTATAATTAGCGCTGTCGCAATTGTATTATACATAACTTCCGTGTTTCGTGACAGTATCAGATACTACTGAGAGTGTTACATGTGTACTTTATTGTTTTTGTGCTGCACTTGATGTATGATGCAGCATTGATTAATTGTCATTTGCGAATTCAAGTTAACGAAACTCGTTAAAAACTCGTTAAAAAATATATAATATGCAATTTATTATAAGTGCTGGAAAATTATTAAAACAATGTTAATAAAGAAAGAGATTTACATGATATTATGTTTAAAAAGTAGTAAAATAATATAAAAATAATATATTGTATAAAGAGCATTAAAATAGAAAACGTGAGGATTTTTTATAGAAAGTTAATAAAATTGATAAAAATTAAAATATGTTGTTTTTTGAATACAATTACATTTTACTTTACAATGTATTAATATTAATAATGTATTTACCGATGAAAGTATCATTCTTTTGTGATTATTTAAAAATAATTTATTGTTTTTGCTATATTCATAATAAATAATTTAAAAAAAAAATTTTTTAATATTTATTTGTTAAATAAAAAATATTATAGGTATTTGAAGTAAGAAATGAGAATCCCAGTCGTTTCAAGAATAACTAAAATATTTGAAAATACTTGGAAAATTTTGTTAATGGATTTTAAATAACCGCATATAATATGAGTAACAGTGCTTTGAAATTATTACACGTGCAAGGGGTTGAGTTGCAAGGGATCGATTTCGTTGAAAGGGAAAGAAAGGTTTGACAAACTGCCAATACTTGAAATTCCGCGCACAAGTGGCACGGTACAAATATTTGGTGGCGAATAGATGGAAGTAATATGTCACCCAAAAGGTATATCGGTGATTCACTATATCATTCCGTGGCAATAATCAACTGCTCCAAAACTGGCACGACTGACTGTGTGACCGCGTGGAATCCAGTTTACGCTCGGCAAAAGATACCACGATGATTCACAGAATGGTCCATCATCTCGACGGTTCAATGAAATTTTGCCACTTGGGAATTTTATTATGCCAAATATTTTGAAGCTATTTGTATGTAACGCTGCTTCTCGAATTTATTTTAGATTTGTCATGCGAATATTTATGAAAACATATTAGAACCTGATACATAAATTGAAAGTTATGCGACTGATTCATCGTTATCCATCGAAATTCTCGCCAAAAATGTAGCCAGATGAACTTTACTAAAAGAAAATATTATTTATAACTAATCGATTCATATCAACTATTTATATTGTAACTATAAATTTCATCATTATATAATATCAAGAAAAATTAAAACTAATTTAAAATTTAATCTGTTTAATAAATTTAAATTGTTAACATTTATTCAGCAGATTATATACATTAAATACATTTCTTTGCAAAACGTTAGGTTAAATTTATATTAATTTTATAATAAATTTATAGTTTTCTTTAATGATTTTAACCTTCATATTATATGTTGCATATTGCTATTGCGGGGAAAGAACGACGCAAGGTGCCACGTGTCAAAGCGTGTAAAAATCAGTACAAGTGCTCTGTGTGTAGGCACCGTAGGCACGTAATCTACCAGGAAAGCTAGTTATAGCTCGCGTAGCACCAGAATTGCGCGGAAATCCGAATTAACGACTTAGTTGCGAAATCACGGTTCGTTCCCATATGTCAAAGATTTTTTGCCTTGATTATTTTATTTATTACAATCACGTGTGAAAATCGCATTTATGTACAAGAACATTGTTACAAATATTACAGAGTTCATTAGTAGCTAAAACTAGTTTGTTTCTTTGTAGTGGAAAACAAATAAGAATCAAAAAAATCCCATACAGAATATTGATTTATCAAAAAGTTTGTTATAAATATAATACAATAATACTATTACATTTATATTAAAAGGTACTTTGTATTAGAAAAATATTTTTGGAATAGATATTGGTTTCTTGTGATTGTACTTATATATATAAAGTCAAGAAAAATAAAAATAAAAATGAAAAAATACAAATTTGTATTTTGTTTATTACCTAAAATCCAAAATAATTAACAGTTGTTAATAATTATACTGTTTAACCGTTGATTGAATGAGCTCTATGCACATGCTAAAAAAGTCTAATCAAATGAATCTGTTCATTAATCGATCATGTCTCTCATGCACTAAATCCCATTGCCGTAATTGCGTCACCTTAACCCGAAATTGCCTATTTGCAATTACCGTAATTACGAACTTGGTACGCCGCAAATTTAACACGAGGGAAAATAGATGGAAGTGCAATTGATAAAGTATTAGACATTTACGTAAGCAATTGAAAAGTTTTTTAGCCAGTAAGATTTTACATCAATAAAATATAATATTTATTAATGGCCACCTTGAGAAAAGAAGTTGTTAACTTGATGAAAATTTTCAACTTAATTAAGTTTCTTCAGTTCAAGTATTTATGTAGTTAACTATATAAATGCTTAATACTTACAGGCACACATTTTTTTTTATTTACATGTTCCTTGGATTGCTAATTACGAATTTAAAGTCTAATATTAAAAATTCAAAATAACGGATCCAATATAGCAGATAATTTGTTTATATCAAAGATTATTTTTAAAACACTTATATTTTTTAGCAATGTTTGAGTCACTGATTATAAATCTAAGGACAAATTTTAAAAATTCAAAATGTCGGATTAATTTTTTATATAAAGAATTATTTTCAGCAAGCTTATATTTTCGAAAGTTTTGTTGATCGTTACTATAAATCTGAGATTAAACTCAAAAAATTAAAAAGAATGTAATTAATACCACATTTTATTAAATTCTTGAAAACTTAAAAATTTTTTAAGTTTTTTTTATTAACGTTTTTTTTATAAAATTTATTATTAAATAATTAAGTTAATTTTTTCTTTTACAATGCACAAATAAAAAAACAATGAAGCTACATATTTTGTAAAATAAAATAATGTAACAAAATAATAATTAAAATAAAATTATCTATATGTCATGAGCAGGAAGTTAATAATAATGAATTCTTGCCTTATCTTTCATATATCACCTCATCTTTCGTATATCAACATTGCATGGAATTTTGTTATTAGCACGAATAGCGATCTCATATGCTTTACATTGCGTCACATGTGTAACAATTATCTTATAACACATTACTTCGTTTTCTTGGAATTTTTATTCGACTTTTACATATTAAAGTCGTTACGTCTTTACGTATTAAAGATTATTTTCATGCATTAATGTAATTGTATAATTCATTATAGTAACAAATATTCTTATCTAACAATTTACTATTTTATAACGTAAATGTTAGTTCTTAACAACAATTTTCTTCAAAAATTAGTATTGCAATAAATCTAATATTGCAACAAAAACGTTAAAAATAGTTGCTTAATTTTTCAATATAAATATTATACATTTAAAAAAATAAAATTGTATTAAATCTCAACTTCCAAAATTATAAAACATATATTTCCTAAGTAAAAAAAATAAAAATATTTAAAAACTTCTTTATTAGAATAACTCATAATTAATTGAAAGAATTTAAAATTTTCATTAAAAGAGGCATACATAAAAAGATAAAAGTAATCATTTTTAAACAGATATATTTTACTGATGTGACAAGACAACTTACGTAAAAGAAGTAAATTTTATATTATATATTTCATTCATATGAGAACAGTGAATTTATGAATTGTGTATTTATCGTGAAGATCGCAAAATAAATTTTGTTAACATTTTGGAAAGAAGGATTATACTCGTGCTATCTGATGGGATTGCAATTGGAACAGGAAATGCGAATAAACGTTCGTAAGCCTCTTCAAGTTTAAACGTCCGTTTCGGCGGCGTACACATGGCCGCCGAGATATACGCGCGCATTTTATGCGTTTTCGAGGGGATTCTAAATAAAGCGAACGGAATTCATTAGGTCAGTTTCCTTCCTTCACGGCCTGCCAGATGGTGACGCTTCTCGTGTGTACACTGGTGATAAGTACTTGTATCCATATAACCTTGCCAGATAAAACATATTGTACGAAACCAATAAGACGTTTTCTGCCGTTTGGAATGTACGTTAAAAGAATGAGAAAATATATGCAATATTCAATAATACGTTAAACTGGACACAATATTTTATTCTTCGTACGACAGACTGCATTCTCGCTATCTAACGCAACATCATCAGCTGTTATCCAAGCTGTTATCCAAGTGGATTTAATTTAATTCAGTGTTACGTTTATTTAGTGAAACGATCTTAAATACAGTTTTTAAATTTAAAATGATAAGTAGACGTGTGATGGAAATTAATTCTAATATTAAGCTTTCAAGTTTTTTTTTGCACGTTCAAATCATTGTAATTGAAACGTCGATAATTAATATCATGAGCCACTTCAATACGTGTCAAACGTATTTTCCAATGTAACTCGACAAGTGACAATTATAAAATAAAATTTAAAACGATCTATATCGAATTAATTAATTCTGACTATATGATAAAGATTGCTTTGCAGCCGTATACACGATTCAATCATATTCAGTAACAATCCATTATTTCACTTAATGAATTTTTAACTACGCTCTTTGTTGGTTCTTGTTGAGCGCTAATTATCGGCTACACGAGCGTGGCACGTATGATTACCTCTAAACGGCGTGGTTGATATTTCTTTGAACACAACGCGTCTGTCGAGGTTATAACTCGATAACTAAAACACGTATGTCATGGAGATAATGACTCCTATTAACATCCAATTTGACAACTCGCACGCTGCATACATATACAAGTATGCAAGACAACTTGGCGAGAACTATCCTGATAATGTAAAAATGCATTTAAAGGTTGATAAGAGAAATGTACGTTTTTGTTTATAACGTTCTAAGCTTTACTCGTGTATTATGTTCTGCTCAAGCGGCATTTAATGCCAGCTAATATAAATGATAGATAAGAATATCGGAGGGTTTACTTGGACCTTCTACAGAGAAGAGAACCGAAGACTATAATCCAAGCATTCTTCTGATCCGTAAGAAAACGAATCTATTTGCCGAGATACGAGCGACATTTCTAATCTGATGTACCATGAAACGTATGTTATGTCAATCTCAGACTGGCCTAATTTTTATTACACTATTATAGCACTTTTCAAATTAATTTCAACACGTTATTTCGTTATCGCGTTGATATGGTACTGGCGAGTTGCCCGGTATCGACAGGGGTTTGTCTTAAATGCTGTCAAACTTCGCCGCTACGAGTTTTCAACGTCCGTTTATTTATTTGCCGCAAATATCGGCGTTTACTTCGAAAGTCTGTCCATTCATCAGCGATTCGTTCTTTGAGGCACCGTTTCGCGGATTTCGAGATAAGATTGAGGTCTGCGGGCAACTCAATTTGTTCGACTTGCAAAATCATTTACCGATAATTAGACTTTAGATTAGAAGCTACTTGCATGTAGCTTAGATTTATAGAAGAAACGTACAAGATCTTTTGCACGGATTACGATGTTACACAACTGATTTTACATGTTGATACAGAAGACGTAGGTGTTTTAAATGCAGCTGTAATTATGCAATCTGTCTGGATATTATTAGTCTGAATTTTGCGTACGATAAAATGAAAATGGGATTTACCCGGTTGTCTCTGGGCACGTGTGAGCTATTTAAATTATTAGCAATCTATTACTAGTAGCAATCCCGTGGAAAATCCATAGACAGCATAAGATAGTTTCGACAAAGTACACCCTCGAGACACAGGCTTGTGTGAAAAATCGATGGCACATCTACGACAAAAGGGATGATTTTTTCAATGAGGCCAAGTGCCATTCCGCCCCTTGCTTAGCCCTCGCTTGTGGTAGATGTATATTGAGATCGATTCCAAGAACTTCTGACTATAATTGATGTCTCCACAAAGATAAGAAGTATCCGCTGTTGTAGCCAGTCGCCATTCGCCATATCTGCTCTTAAACAGGGTTAATAGATACCTTGAAAATATTTTTTCAGTAATTATTTATTCTTTTAGACTTTTAAACATTACATACAAGTTCGAACGCTTCTTTATGTAGTAATAGTACATTGTACTTCTTTTTAAATGTCTTTTTAAGTGCTCAAAAAATGACATTACATTATTATTAGATGTACAAACACACACACACATACACACACACACACACACTTTCTCTCTCTCTCTCTCTCTCTCTCTCTCTCTGTCGCTGTCTCTCCCTTTGTTAAATTCTTACATACATGGGAAATACATCTACGTAATTAAAATCACATTAAACTCTGCAGATTATATCCAAGCGTGTGATTGGACTACTTAAAAAGATTAAATCAAAAATAATGCAAATGTCAATATAAACTAAACATAGTTGTTTAAACTGATTATAATAAAAAGATTATATTTGTATTACCAATTTTTTAAAACTTTTTTATTATTATCAAATTATAAATTGTTATATTTTATGATATGTTACCTTATCGCATTTGTAACATTATATCGTTTGAGAAATTCTGAAAGAATGTACGAAATAGGAAAAAAGAATCCTTATCTTTTTTCAATAAGTACAAAGAACACTCGCAATCCTTAAGCTGTTGCAGCAAACAACACTATTTTGCAAAAGCAGTTTGCTAATCGACACAATAAACGGTTAGTCAGTAATCAGACAATCGATTTTACATTTCAGTCCGGTTTTCTTTATCAGCAAACGTTGTTTTGTTCTAAGAACAAAACCACCACCTTTGACAGAAAAACAGGTATGTCTCTCTGTATGTTCTCTACAAACAATTATCTCTCGAATATGTGCAATTCCCCTCTTCCCGCGAAGGCGCGAACAAGCCCAGACGTCTCGAGATCCAACAGCCACGATCCAGTTAAAGCCAGTCAAATCCAACCGATCTGGAATACCACAAGGTTTGGGATTCCAAAGTATTCGTCTTTATTTGTATGAAATATAACTGATAGGATAATGATTAAAGGATAATGACTAAATGCACCTAGAGTATAATGACTGTATAAAAAAAGGAAATTAAAAAAATTAATGTATTGCAATATTAATAATTTTCTGTATCAAATGTATGTCTGTATGTGTGTAGTCGTATTTTTAGTCAGCTGTCTTTTTGTTTGTTTTTAATTATTGAAATAATTAAATAATTATTTTTAAAAAATTTTGTAATAATTCAAATATTTTTAAAATAAAGTAATTATAAAATAATAAAAAAATTACGAAAGATACGTAGACTTTGCATCAATCGATAATTTTTTTAAACAATTTAGTTTAGTTTAAAAGTAATTTTTAATAAACTAATTTGGTTTCAAAAAATTTATATCTCTTTAACTGTATTTCTGAAGAACAGATCTATGAGATTAGAAAAAGAAATTCTTATTCCATCGGCGATCAACATTTCAAGATCGATCCACTTTGATCCAATATGAATTTCGTAAACATACCTGTGATTGATATCTTTCACACGTGCCATATTTGTAACTTCTCAAGCTGCGTCTCAAGCTGCGTCTCAAGGGAAAGAAGCATGGGAGCTTTCGACGGAATACGTCATAAGAAGTACGCCGAATGGGGCCAAGAAAGAGTTTTGTCCGATCGATAGAGCTACACGTGGTTCAGGCATACCAATGTTTACCATAAGGATAAAGTAGGCGAAACCTAATCTGTGTGAAGTGACTTATGCAATTGCGAAAGAATATTTTTTGCAAACGTTTGCGCACCACTCGTAACTCTAGAATATTATTACTGCTCAATTTAACATCCCCTTGACTTACGACGCAGTAAGAACACAGAGAAGTTTCACCTAAGACAAAATCTTAAGGGTGATAACGCAAAGAATGAGGAAAAAGCTACGATAAAATTAAAAAATCTTAAACATTTATATTTTATAAATAAATTTTGTCATTTATATCATACACTTGATTGATTTATAGTAATAAGATTTTTAATTTAATTAATCTTATCATTTATCTAATCAATCATAATATCGATTTTGATGACAACTTTTATTTCGTAATTAGTGTTTTGGACGATATCGAGACTGATCTCAGTCTCGGCGGCAAAACCAAGACGAGATCGAGACAAGACCGAAACGATATTTTTTGTACCGAGAGTCTTGACGACATCAAGAGTCTCGTCGAGACTCTCAAATTTTGTGATATATAAGATATAACTTCATTAAAAAAGTTATTAGGTTAATAATACCTATAAATCCTAATCTGTTAATGCAAATAATAATTATTCATTAATGTTATTAATAATAATTGAGTCACAGGCACGAGGAATATATGTCGGAGCCACTCTCGTGTCTCTGACAAAACGACGACCTAAATTTTTTATTTAAACGAAAGAATAATAATAATAATAGTAATATACAGATGCAATCATAAATGTTTATAATATTTTTAAAAACAGTATGGGTGTGTGTGTTATTTTTATAATTTATTTCTAAATTATTGTAAATAATGGCATATTCAATATTGAAAACAATATTTTGCTCTCTGATATAAGTAGATTTCTAAGCGTCACAACAAAAATTTCAAAAATTTTATAACGAGTACGATTGGCCAATATAAACAGGCATCACAAAAAACTTTTCTTTCTAAACTTTAGGAACAGTTCAAATATAAATTCTGTCTCTGTTATTTAGATTGGTTAAGTACACCATATGAGTATTACAATATTGGTTAATCACTTATATACCTTAGTTAATTTTTTGTAGTCAAAAAATTGTGGCTAAAATTGCAAGATCATCTTTTTGAGTGTTTAAAAATAGATATGTAAACAGAAAGAAATGATATATATTGGATTGGGCAATTTAGCGACATATATGTGGCTACATAGATCTATGTTTAAATATTTAAACATTTGTCTTTGAATTTCACTTAAAAAACGATACAAACTTTTGTTTCAACTCAATATATTTCAATAAAAAAATTTTTTGTACTAACTTCTATATTTATAGATGTTAATGAAGAAAGTTGACAACTTACACATACCATTAGCGATTCTATAAATAACAGATGTACTTTACGCATTATCACCTTCTACTTTGTGAACCCTTTCTTAAAAATCTGCATTAAATGTCAGTTCGTATATTATTAGCGTATATTATCACGGTTAAAAATAATTCGTTAACCGTATAAGTTTTCACTAGTTTTGATACAAAGTTAAAAACAAGAAAACATTGTAGCCTTCCATACGTGTAACAATCAGTTTCAGTATAAAATAAAAAAAGAAAAAATATTTTACATGTTATTTTGTATATTATAAAAAAAATTGTGGATATAATTGATCAATGATTTTTTTTATGAAATGTTGAAATCTTGTTTCAAGTTTTCTTTCCTAATATAATTATAATCATTTAATTTTTTTAATCTATACGCGTGATGAATGTTATAAGAAATATATTTTATTTAAAAATATTTTTTTGTATGTTAAGGTATCCCAGTGTCTTTCTCAAGAATTAATGTAGAGGAAGAAGGGGTATTATGGACATTACGACTATCTCTATTATCTCCGTTATTAGGAGATGAATTCTAACAATTACTTATAGAATTATTCGTTTAGTAGTTTGCCATTTTTTATTGGTATTAATATACCAATATCCAATAAGTAATTGTTATAAGACATTTTTATTTTTGAGCACTTTGAAATTTTTTCGAGGTATATTTTAATACTTAATTACACATTACAATGGAAAATAACGTTTATCAAATTTTAAGTAACATATCTAAATTTTTAAGCATAATAGTCTTATTTTCATCTAAATTTGCACACTTGTTAATGTTATTTTAGTAATAAATAAAATAATGTTGTGAATAATATAATGTGCAAATTAGAAAAGGAAGTCTGGTTTTTCAGTGATAAAACAGTTTTTTTTTTAATAAAACGTAACTTGTCTTTGTTTCATGTTTTTTAGTAATAAACAAAATAATATTTTATATAATATAAAATGCAGAAAGTGTTTGTTTTTCTCGCGATATATACCAGTTTTGTAGATAAAATTTTGAATTATGTATAGTGCATCTCTTTCATGTTTTACAATCACGTTTAAGAACGCATATATAATTGCAATATGATATCATTTATTTAGATATTTTATTATTAAATAAGATATAAGAATCGTAATCAACGCCATAAACTTATTCATTGAATATAATTTGTATATTTAGAGACATAAGTTAACGATTTCAAGATATAAACTTATAGTTGTAAGCTTACGTCTCGACTTGGCTTGGTACATACCGATAAATACCGTGTACATAAAATTTCGATATTTTTCTATATAATATTACAATATATATTATCATATATATAATCATGGTCCAAGATATGTATTTCTTCAAGAATTGAATAAATATCACCTGTAAATTCTGCTATGTTATAGATTCTAGATACAACATGATGCTAATCTATCAATTTTCAAATTTCCGAAATCCATTAATATTACAATATTATCGGACACTTTTACATAACTACTTTTATTTTCACATCAGTCGATAATTGCAGTTATAAATCACAATACACGATCGCAGATACGGCCGTCATAATCACTAATTAGTAATATTGTGGTATTATTTCTTATATAATAATGGGTAATACAATGTATTGATCATATCATGTTATTCATACAATTCGCCATTTGTATAATATTTGAAAGACATAAAATGCATCTCTCTTTCTCTCTCTCTCTCTCTCTCTCTCTCTCTCTCTCTCTCTCCCTCTCTTTGACATAAATCTGACATGTGTGTGTGTGTGTGTGTGTTTCGCTACACACTCGTTTTAGAGATTAACTCTGTGATGTTTTCTGATTATAATATTATCATATTCCTTTTTGAGGATACAGCGATTGATCGTAAACACGAATGACACATCTAAATACCCATTCATTAAATTAAATAGAGTAATGAAATTTTAGCTTACGTGAGGTATCTTCCAGCATCACCGAAGAGTCGAATAATTAAAATTAATTTGCAATAAATTCAGATAAATAAATTCACTGGATTGTTAATTAATTATTTAATAATTAACTTGCATTCAAAAAATTAAAATTAATCTTTCTCTTTTTATCACGTCTCGCCCTAATTGTAGGGAATATAATCCAGACTGAACATTCTTTTAATAACTATGTACAATATAACTATATACTAATTTTTAAATACACTTGGTATATTGCACTTGTGGACGGACATTCGCTTCAAGTCCGTACAATTAGGCTCACCAAATAAACGCAGGTAATTCTCGGCCTAGAAATCGATGTTTGACGATTTCTATATATAAATAAAATCTCTGAAGTCGATTAATCAACGCAATTGTCGAAATAATCGTTCACATTCTACATATTTACAATTATAGAGAGCGACGCGCCACGGAATTGAGATATATTCTGTACAATGATAACAACAATAATAACAATAACAACAATAAAATATCTTATTTGAGAAAAAGTCAAAAATCATTCTGCCTGGGTATTATTACAGATACAAAAGGAACGACTGTTGTGTTAAATGATTATATATAAGCGATCACGCCTTTACATTTACAAGGATATTCATTAATACACAACTGATCGATTTGTATTTTTGCATGCATGTTTAAAAAGTATTTTTTATCGTGTCTTTCAAATTTAAATCAAAATATTAAAAATTACTTCTTTTTCGATGAGAAAAACAAATTTTAAACTTTATTTTCTAAAATGCCATAATTTTGTTGTATAAACAATAGCGACAAAAATTTTTTTCTGTTTTAGATCAATCAAAATCTTTAAATATCTTTTACATATGCTGTCAAAAAGTATTTTTTAAAATAAGGTACGTGTGTGTATTTTATTACAAAATAAAAAACTTTTTAACATCAAAATTATTAAGTAACAGAAATTTAAAAATTTATAAATATAATTAAAACATAAGTAAATATATTCATTAAATCAAATTGGTATATTTAATTTTTTTTAAGATTTATGAAATTTGACGTAAAAATTTATTTCTAAATGGAAATACCCATTTAAAATAACATTAATCAATTCTGAAATATTATTTCAAAATATTCTTAAATTTTCTGAAAGCGATGTGATCACATCATATTATATAAAATTTTTAATAAAAATAATTAACAAATTTATTAATCTCAATATTAAAATTTTTGCCAAACTCGTCTCTCCTCCAGTTTCGATATTTCATACATTGCAAGTCACACCGAGCTAATAATATCAACATAATATCTTATTAATTTTAAGAATGTCTAAAAATAGTACCGTTGTTTAAAAAATTTGAAATGAAATTCGTCTTTCAAATCTAATCGAATATCGATTAATAAATAATAGTAAAAGTTGGATTTTATTTATTTTCGCAAAAAATTTTTCATTCTAGAAAATATTATACGTACGCAAATTTAATACATTTAATGTATTGTATAATTTGTGTATATATAAATTAATCTAAATATATCTGAATTGTTCTATCTTGCTCTACTTAGAAAAAGTAGCGAATACTTCTCGCAGAGAAGAGAGGTCTTTGGAAATCCCTAAAATTCTGCGTCGACAAAATCACAAATCAGCAGTGAAATAAATTGCATCAATATCAGCAAACTTACAAGTAATATAAGAATTCACATATCACAAACTAATTTCACGCTGTACCTTAGGTAACATTTAAATTCCTCCAACAATCGTCCCAATCTGACGTGTCATTACGTAACATCCAACGTTCTAACAAAATACACATTCATCCTGTTTTATATCTATTTCGTGACCACTTGTCTTATAGCTGCATTCAACAAAGTCCTTTTTTTTCTTAAGAGCAACAGAATACCTCTCTTCTTAAATCAGACAACATTTGGCATCTTTGTAGTTTACTTCTTTCAGTTAGCAATTCGCGCACTTATCTATCCGTATATGAAAACCTTTTTAGATAAAGGTTTCTTCCGATCTCACATCCATGCACTATGTGCTAACCAAAGAGTTGATCTTCGTCAAGTGATATCTATTTTCCGCAAATCTTCACAAAACTTGTTCTTCACGTTGACTCTAGCACGCCGCCGGCGAGTTTTGTTGCATACAAGTTTAATGCCTTAAAAAAAAAGAGTTTTAGTCTAAATTATGATACCATATTATGATAACATCACATTAATAAATTTGATTGTATCATTTATAAATCAATCTATCATAATAGACATAATTTCAATTTATAAATTTTTAATCAATCTAATTTTTGCGTTTTATATTTTCTTTTTTTTCTGTGAATACATTTTTTATGATTTTTTTTTAACTGAAATGACAAGATGGATCATTTTAATCAATTCAGTCAATCTTTTCAAAATTATTGATGATGCAAAAAAAATATTTCAGATGAAAGTGATTTTAAGAGGGGCATTTAGTCGCTATTTTCTTTATAAATGGAAAAGCCAATAAAAAAATGAAGATTATCATATATTATTATCATTTTTTTAAATGGAATAGTTTGTATTTCTTTATATAATCTGATTAAACAGACAAGCTGTCTAGTTATTCAAGCAAACAAAGAATGTATTAAAATGAACACTTTTATAGGTAAAATATCCAAGTAATACAACAAGTTACAATAACGTCAAAATGACATTAAAGTAAATCGTGTTTTATCAAAAAGTAACTTTTAATAATCATTTTGTAATCATTTTGAATAGCCTCCATCTATTTAAAAAAATGTAATTAAAATATTATGTCCCTCTCGAAACCGTTCTACTTTTGTCTAAAATATTTTTTTGTGTACTCAATAATTTCGAAGAAAATTGACTAAATTGATTAAAATGGTTCACCCTGTTTACAGATATTCTATCTAATTTTTTATAAAATCCAATTTTATTCCTTTATAAATGTTTCACGTTTTATACTTTTAACGTAAAAAAAAAAACGATCCAATTTAAAGTATCAAATTCGTGTGCTAAATTTATATTGGAGAAAGACAAGCAGTCTGCTTAAGCGCCATTGTGTTAACGATTGATGGGCTGAAGCATTACCTTGTATATGAAAGCATATTGCTCCTTGGTCTGAACTGAGCCAGCCCGGTCTCTCCTGATAGTGTAAATGACCCTTGGCACGTCCACGGTCCTCGTAATTTCATATTGTCTAATTCCTAGGTCGAGGGCTATTAGCGTGCCAGTGCGTCCTGTGCCAGAACTACAATGGACTACGATGGGCCCAGGACCACCTCGTTGGAGTGCTCTCGCCTCGAGGAGCACCGCTATTAGGCCTGTACCGTCCGATTGGACGCCATTCACTGGCCATAGGTACCAGATGTGGAATACTTCTCGGAATGTGTTGTTCTCCAGGTTCTGCATAACATTTAATTTAATTAATTTCTCCTACTCGATGGAAGATTGTAATTGAGTACTACTATGGTTACTATTGAAGTTACTGAAACAAGTTACTTGTCAGGTGAAGTACAAAATTATAATAAAATCAAGTGATGTAAAATAGAAATTATTTTAGAAAAAATTCTTACAATCTTATTTGATGTATATTTTTAATTATAATTTTGTAATAAGTTCTTGGTATCGTAACAGTTTTAAAACAATTTTTTTAGAATTAATCAAGTGAGATTATAATGACTTTTTTTAAAATAATTTTTACTGGATGTCTTCATATTATTATAATTTTGTTTTACGTGAGTGAATGTTTATTTTTGCACAGATCTTTCGCAGTATGTGTTATACTTTAAATTTCGTGACAAACTTCTGTTTTATAGGCGATATTTAATGAATCAGTGTGATTAAAAGTTAAAAAAATAATTGAGAAAACATAACTGATATCACAAAATTATATTGTACGATTAGATACAATCAGATTTCAAAGTTCTGTTATCACAAAATGATTCATACAATTAGAAATATTCTTTACCTTCAAGTGAAGTGTAGAGATAGCGTACTTCTCCTTAGCTTCTCGCTTCTTCAGAGTGACTTGGAAGTCACCGTAAAGTCGATGACAATCTGTCACCTCCGAAGGTGGAATGTACTCCGTACATTTTTCCACTTCATTTTCGATGAGATCGGTCAGCATGATAATCACCTTGCTCTGTTGCTCCCAAATCATTCGCCAAAAGTCTGTAACGGTCGACTCTAATGGCGCTTGGCACGCGATATAATACTTCGTAGCGTTCTTAGGACCCTGAAAAATCAATGTGTGTTTTTAAATCACACGCTGTGCTGCATGTTGAGAGTCTATACAAATAGTACCTACAATTGTTTTCACACAGAAAAAAATATTAATTCTACTGCGAAAAAAGCGATTATTTAATTTACTATTTTTATTTTAGCAAATGGTAACGATTATCTTTAACAAAGATTATTGTTGATAACTGTTTTAAAATGTACTTATCAAAAATTTTAGACAAATTTATATACTAAAAAAAATATATATATAATTTTTCTCTGCGTGTACACAAAAATTCATTTTAAGTATAATACATATTATTTGTTTCAAATAAATGATGAGTATAAGACTATTATCTAGAAAATATGTTTTGTAACCATATCGGTTCCTTAAAAGAAGATAACTAAATTGAGTAATCGCTTTTCTCAACAAAAATAATATTTTGCTGCATATGTAGACACTACTTAATGGTAAAACTAAATATTATTATTTGTATCAAGTACATTAGTATTTTTCATCAAATATGTTACACCTATTACGAAACGTAATTACAAAATGTGAAAATATTAAATTCACTTTTTACTTAAATTATTAATATTAAGTTTGTCACTGTTAATGAAATTAAAATACAAAATTACGTTCGTGCTGAATGTGCAATGTTTCATACAACAATATTTCTACATTGTTGTATGCACGGTGAAGAACTTGTTCACTCTCGTTTTTACGTTTTGTATGACAATTTTATTAAAAATTTGTATTTACACTGAACGCGTTTCTCGCGTTCTTACGCATCGAGTTTACAGTTCGCTCGCCTTTCGCTCGTTAGGAGTATTGCTGGTTGCCAACGTTGATAGCCGCACGAGACGAATGCTCTAGTAGATTTTTGGAAATAATGATGCCACACTTGAGGAAGTATCGATTTTTATGGATCCTCGGAGACTCACACGATCCCACCACTTCACCGGCAACGAATCCGTAAGCGTCTCCGTGATCCTTTGGTCTGAGTGGCTGTCGCGCACAGCCGAGATTGCGCCAACTCTGGCGCCCGTACGTCTGAGACATGATCTAACATGTCGAGCGGTACGCGCGGACCTTGGTGATTTCATACTTATGTTATTCTACGCAACATACTCCCCCGTTGAGAGGGTACACCGATCAATAACGCAATTACAGCCGGAATGTTTCATGACAAAATTTGAGTACAATGTTTACGCAGTCAAGGCTCAATTGGCAATATGTATAGTAACGCCGTTGATCGCTTTATCTCACCGCTCACAGTTTTAATAGTAGCGGCTCGTGATATCCCGTCGTCGCCAGGATGTAATCTGGTAATTCTTCCCAAGTTCCATTGTGCGCACGGAGCTGTTTTGTCCTTAATAAGTACGACGGCTCCAATCTCGAAACGCTGTCCCTCTTTGATCCATTTGCGACGGACTTGTAACTCGTTTAAATACTCGAGACTCCACCTCTTCCAGAAGTCTTGTCTCACCTTAGCAATATGTTGCCAAGTGGACAAACGGTTATCTGAAATGCTCGTATAATCGTTTTCGGGCAACATGGTTAATGGTTTGCCGATTAAATAATGAGCGGGGGACAGTACTAATAAGTCGTTCGGATCGGACGAAATAGATGTAATTGGTCTCGAATTTAGAATACCCTCGACTTCTACAACGAACGTATTTAATTCCTCGAATGTAAACAAGGAATCACCAATTACTCGTTTGAAATGGTGTTTGAAACTCTTTACGGTAGACTCCCATAGCCCGCCGAAGTGGGGTGCTGCTGGCGGTATAAAATGCCAGGTGATACGGCGATCACTCGCATATTGTTGTATTAATTTTTTGTGCTCGTTCGAATTAAATACGGCATATAGGTCCTTCAACTGATTGTTCGCGCCAACAAAATTCGTACCATTATCCGAGTATACGTGTTCCGGTAAACCTCGCCTCGCAGCGAATCGGCGTAATGCGGCTAAGAATCCATCGGAAGTTAAGTCACTCACTACTTCAAGATGTATCGCCTTAATCGTCATGCACACAAATACGCATACATAGACCTTGACACGTGTTTTATTGCGGTATTTTTTTCTTTAATATAAAATGGGCCGCAGAAATCAATGCCTGTGTTTTGAAAGGGCGTGCTTACGCGTACGCGGGCTATCGGAAGATTGCCCATTTTATAATCGCTGTTATTGTGGTTAAATCGAATGCAACGCGTGCATGTACGGACAATTTTCCGTACTTGGTTACGGCCGTCCGGTAACCAAAATCTTTGCCGAAGAATGTAAAGCGTGGTTTGTATGCCTGTATGGTAATGCTTCTCATGGATTTCGCGTATGATGCGATCGGTCAAGCTGTGTCGACTGGGAAGCAGAATTGGGTGTTTTTGCGCGAACGTGAGGTCTGATTTTTGCAAACGTCCTCCCACGCGAATTAAACCGTATTCATCAATAAACGGATTTAAATTGGCGAATTTACTCTTGTTAGTCGAAGCTCCATTTAATCCTTTAATTTCATCAGAAAATTGATCAGCTTGTAATATTTTTAGCACGCGTATTTCTGCCTTATTAATCTCTTCCGCTTGTAAGACCCCTGTGTGTTTATTTGGATGACGGACCCGGAGACAATATGAAACGATTCTGATTAATTTGGAATAAGAAGAATATCTATCGAGGATATCAAACTTAGTATGTTCGGAAATTAAGCAAGCATTCTTTTTTAATTCGGGTATTTCGGGTATCCGAATAATTTCGTTGGGCCATTCATCTTCATCCTTGCTCAACCACGATGGTCCCGTAAACCATGTTTGATTTCGCAAAAAATCGTGTGGCAATTGACCCCTCGAAATAGCGTCGGCAGGATTTTCCTCTGTTCGAACGTGTCGCCATTCGTGTGACTCAGTAAATTGTCGAATGCTCGCGACGCGGTTAGACACGTAAGTTTTTAACAAATGGGGGGCTGTATTCAACCAGTGAAGCACGATGGTAGAATCGCACCAAAAGATAATCTTATTGAAATTGATGTTCAATGTGCCTTTTACTTCCCGAAATAACTGTGCTAATGTTAATGCACCGCACAGCTCGAGTCGTGGAATCGTGACGGTTTTCAAGGGTGCAACTCGCGATTTCGCGCATAGCAATTTCGCCACGGTTTTCTGATTATTAGATGAACGTATGTATATGCATGCCCCGTAGCCGATACTACTGGCGTCACAAAAACCATGCAATTGCACATCGTGATACCCTTCAATTAATAACTTACGGTCAACCGAAATCTTATTTATAGATTCCCATTGTCTAGCGAAATTAGACCATTCGGTATAAATACTTTGCGGAATGGATTCATCCCAATGTACACCGCTACGCCACACGTCTTGCATTAATTTTTTGATATACAAGATAACTGGTCCTACTAAACCCAACGGATCGTAAAATTTTGCGATTTCTGATAATATCTTTCTCTTCGTCACCCTTTCCGTGATCTCGATTGATCTTGTTGCGTAATATAATTTATCGTTTTTCGCGCTCCACGTGATGCCTAGTGTTTTTAGATCACGATCAATACGGATAGTGAAACTCTCGTGCAACGCGGTAGACTCTAAGTCATGGATTATGCGTTCATCATTCGATGCCCATTGTCTTATCGTAAAACCGCCTCGTGCTAACAACGCGATGATATCGTCTCGTAATATTCGGGCTTCCTTGATCGTTTCGGAACCGGTTAATAAATCGTCTACATATAAGTGTGATTTTAAAACTCCGGCCGCCTTAGGAAATGATTGATATTCGTCCTCTGCAAGTTTTTGTATGGTACGGATTGCCAAAAATGGCGAGGATGATACACCGAAAGCTAATGTATTCAATTGCAATGTTTCTATCTTGCCATCTCTACGCCATAGAATCTGTTGAAAGTGTCGATCCTGTTCATGTACTAGTACTTGGCGATACATTTTTTCTATATCCGCTGTTATAACGTAATTGTACGTGCGGAAACGAATTAAATGTGATATTATTTTATCTTGTATGCTTGGACCCGTCATTAACACGTCATTTAACGATACGCCGTTGTCAGACTTAGCAGAGGCGTCGAACACTACTCGCACCTTTGTAGTATTGCTTGTATTTTTTATCACCGCGTGATGCGGCATGTAATACCCGCTTTCGTCAGAATTTGTCACCCATGACATATGTTTTAGATTTAAGTACTCATTTATTACCCGCGCGTATTCATTCTTTAACTTTGCGTCTGTGTCAAGTTTGCGCTCTAACGACAATAGGCGTTTGAGTGCCATTTTACGTGAATTTCCGAGACGTTTATTTGTATTGCCGAATGGCAACCGAACTGTATATCGCCCATTAACGTCGCGAGATACCGTTCTTATAAAATGCGACTCACATTCGACTTCCTCTTCTGTTTGCGGTTTATTTAATCCGATCTCTTCGATTTCCCAAAACTTCTGTATCAAATCCTCCAAACGCGTTAAATGGCATGTTACAGCCCTTCCCGTTTTTTGCGATGATGTGCCGCCAGCGATTATCCATCCTAATCGCGTTTTTTGTAAATATAAGTCATATCCCTCACGAGACAAATCTATCTGACCAATAGCGAACAACGATAGTGACGCTCCCGAGCCAATCAGTAAATCAACATGTCGTGGTAAATGAAAATCCGGATCTGCTAATCTGATATTTGACGGTATCTTAACTGAATTGCGCGGAAAGGTTTCAGACGGAACTAAATCTGTTATAGTCGGAATTGTCAAACAGGTCAATTCTTTAGAAAAGTTATCATGTATAGATTGAATTGTAATTCGTACTATGCCCCTTGATTTAGTATTCATGCCATTGATCGCGCTAATTGGCGAAGAATGTGCCGTCACTTCTTCCTTCAAATATCTCGCGATCGATTCTGTTAAAAAGTTCGCCGAAGCGCACGTATCTAGTAGAGCACGACATTTTATTGGACCGTGTTTGCCGCCACGTATGTATACCATTGCGCTCGTCATTAGATGTGGCGCTGATACGTGCAATGACGCGAGACTCGTGGTCTTGCCGTTGTTCGCTTCAATTAGTCAATCGGTTTGAACGGAGGTGGATTTTGATTTGTCCGATTTATGCGTGTTCGCGTAATTATCAATATGGAGAAGCGAATTATGACGCTTGTTGCAAATAGAGCAATTGGAAAAGTTGCAAACATTGCCCTTGTGCGACCGTAAGCAATTATAACAGAGTTTCGCGGTTTTTATCGCGTCAATACGTTTTTGCACCGGTAGTTGTTTGAATTTTTCACACAAATGAAGAGGATGTCGACGATTTCTGCATATTATACAATTACGCGATGTATTTAACACGAATGCTTTATTTGGAGAAGAAGAGTATCGTTTTTTCTTTATCGGCGGTTCCCCTTTGCTTCTTTCTGCCTCTAATGTCTTAGTCCGCTCGCGTTTTGATGCGAAGACCGCGGATTTATATAAAAAATCGTATATTTGGTCGGGTTCCGGAAATGTTTCTCGTTCGAGAGAGTTTTCCCATCTTTCCGCCGTACTTTTCGGTAACTTGGTCTCTAAAACGTGCACAATCATTTCGGGCCCGACGGAAGCTCCCAATACGCTTAATGACGCGATATGCTGTTGTACGTCGTCCGCAAGTTTCGACAAACCGCTAGACGTTTCTTTCTCTAACACCGGTAGGTTTAAAATAGACGATAAATGTCGCGAAATGAGAATGCGCTTCACTTCATATGATCGTTCAAGTAACTCCCATGCCTTAGAATAATTTATATCGTCGGTTTCAAAGATTTTAATTTTATTGGCCGCTTCGCCCGTTAAAGCCGATTTCAAATAATGAAGCTTGTCAATGTCTGACAAGTCGGTCTGTGATCCGATCATATTCCGGAAGCTATTCTTAAACGAGAGCCAACTCTCAAATTTGCCATCAAAGGTCGGAAGCGAGGCTTCGGGCAATTTGATACGCCGTTTTTTGGTCGAAGTAGCGAGTGAATTCTCATAGGGCCGATCTTCGTGGGACGCGCTGGTACTAGCCTCGGATATATTTGACGCGGACAACCTATTTTTTATCTTAGCCGCAAGCAAATAATATCGTTCTTCAATATTTTCATATTCGGTTTGGTGTGACTCGTTTGGATCTAATTCGGTAAGCTCATCGTTGAAGTCCTCATACGCGTGAAATAACTCAGTTACACGTTCTAAGCGTAATTTGATTAATGTATCGTCCGTTGTACCTTTGTCGAGGATATTATTGAGATTCGTGATTTTAGACTTTAAAGAAGTCCGTTTATTTATGAGTATTTTGGCTCTGTTTGCCATTGTTCACTGATCGAAATAACGAAACCGAACGACTTACTTGATTTTGTACTCTGCTCGTGTATATTCCCCCTCTCGCTCGTGTAGCTCGTGGTAGTGGAGGGTCGTCTCTGGCTCGTTCCTCGTAGGTTACGTAACCTCGCGAACTCGTCCGTTCGCTTGCTCGTGGCTCGTTTGCGCGCTGGCTCGTGTGCGCGCCGTCTCGTTGCTCGTATGCGCGCTGGCTCGTTGTCGTTGACTCGTGTGCGCGCCGTCTCGTTGCTCGTATGCGCGCTGGCTCGTCGCTCGTTGCTCGTTGACCGTGGGTCGCAAGACCTCACAGGAGGCACCAAATGTTGTATGCACGGTGAAGAACTTGTTCACTCTCGTTTTTACGTTTTGTATGACAATTTTATTAAAAATTTGTATTTACACTGAACGCGTTTCTCGCGTTCTTACGCATCGAGTTTACAGTTCGCTCGCCTTTCGCTCGTTAGGAGTATTGCTGGTTGCCAACGTTGATAGCCGCACGAGACGAATGCTCTAGTAGATTTTTGGAAATAATGATGCCACACTTGAGGAAGTATCGATTTTTATGGATCCTCGGAGACTCACACGATCCCACCACTTCACCGGCAACGAATCCGTAAGCGTCTCCGTGATCCTTTGGTCTGAGTGGCTATCGCGCACAGCCGAGATTGCGCCAACTCTGGCGCCCGTACGTCTGAGACATGATCTAACATGTCGAGCGGTACGCGCGGACCTTGGTGATTTCATACTTATGTTATTCTACGCAACAAATTTTTTTACTTAAAAGCTTAAACGTAATGTGTCTGTAAATATTAAAGAAATGCAATTTATCAAATTTTGTAGCATTTTAAATTAAAACTTATTAATTTATTAATTACTGCCATAATTAATATAATGTCGAGAGGCATGTAAAGCGTCTTAGTTGATATTATATTTTGAAGATCACAGCTGCTACAGGAGTCTTGTCTTTCTTTAATCTAATCTATTTTAACATTTTTCCTGTATTATTATCTATAAATTATCTATACAATTATTTATAGATAATTGTTGAATACGACCAATTGCGTTGTATTCAGATGCACAATCGTATTTCCAGAGTATTACTCGATCTTATAAGAGAGTTGAGAGAAATTAATTACGCGTCAGACTGCGTTTCATCGACCACATTCAGCGCGTATTAATTCCTCCACGCTCTAATTGCAAGACGTGTGCTATACATACAAGTTATATGCAAGGTGCAAGCGTTACGAATGCCGGTTCGATTGTATCCCCGATATGAAGCAATCCGAAGGCGGAAGCGATACCGCTGGGTACGCTTGTCGATCGATCGATTCGTTCCTAATGGAAGTTTTGTCCGTTATGTTACCGTCGAATCCCACGCGGAAGCGTCTTAACGCGTGCGAGAGATAAATGAGCTTGCTGCGCACCCTTAGAGCGCCAGGCACCTCAGGATACTTGAGAGAGAGAGAGAGAGAGAGCAATAAAAACACGACTTTTGTGTGTTCATATATTTTTTTCCCTAGCTTTCTCTCGTTTCTTAAACGAGAAGAATTTACCAAGCGATAAATTGAAAATTGCCCAGCCGTCGCGCATATTGCGTTTATTGGATAAAATTGTTCATCGCGTAAATTGTTACGACATTGTGCACGTAACACATTCATGACATCCCTCTACGATTTATGTAATAAAGGAAATTTCGTATGCGCGTAGGTTCTCCCCTTCGAGCATTATTATTATTATTATTAGAAATTGCCGTTATCGAAATATTATTTCGTGCGCTAAACATACACAATGCACTGGCAAAACGAGCGAATCTAATATATGAGATATTCCAAAAATCAGCGAATATAATAATATCTTCACTAAAGCACACAAAAAAAACGTGAATTAATAAACAAAATAATAATAAAGTAGAGCAAAATGTCTCAAAAAGTGAGGTATCAACATAAAATTGCCCTAAACTTATAATACAGAAATAACTATTCCATTTATATACAAATAAAATGATAGAATTACAGACGAAAGAGTAGTAGATAAAAATATTTCTGAAACGTTGTTGAAAAAGTGAATATACAATTAAAATAATAATATACGATATATGTAGAAGAAATAACCGAATAAGAAATAGAATATAACAAATTGAAGCAATACAATACGATATATTAAAAATGCAACATGTTATATATTAAGCAATACAGGTGGAAAAAAACGTTACTGAATATTATACATCCGAATAAAATAAAATGTTATACTCTTGTAATAAAGATACATTACTGCAGGTATTTTAAAAGGGCATCAAATCTTGTTGCATCAAATCTATAATTAAAAAACAATTTTTCTTATTTTAAGACAATATTATTGAAAGTTATCTTTGAATTTAATCATATTTATATTTAAGTTTATTTTTAACCATCTGAAAGATAGATATATAACTAGAGATAGAATTGAAATAGAATACTTGTCTAGAATTCTGTCGTTATTATAAGTCGCCCCAAAGTGGGCTTCTGTGAAGAAGCTTTCGATTGTGAATTGTGTCAGCATCTTCCATTTCGTTATACATTATATAACATACTTTATCGTATACTTTTAATGCTGAAAGATCAAGGTAGACTTACATAAAAATCATTCTTATTCAATAATATTTAATAGAACTCTCAAACTAAAAAAACAATAATTAGAAGAAAGGCAAACAAAATATTGCAAATCTCAATACGCAATGTCATTACTGAAGAAAACTTATCATAACGTATCATAATTGCGTTGTACATACAAGATGATTAGCCCTTGTACCTATTTGACCCCGATTTGTGGAACTATTGAGGCTGTAGAAGACGAACTAGTTATATTCAGCAAACAATTCCTGCCGCTTCCGCATCTAAGTTCCCAGCTTGAACGATACAATGCACTCACTTTCCCGGCGATACGTGTTACGCAACATTCCTTTCCCACGCGCGCCGCGAAAACGCTTTGCTACTCTTTAACACGTTAGCATTCACTGTATGACGTGGCTGACATAATCTGATCTCGCATATAAACACCCTATTATCCTAATGACACAGATAACCATGGAGTTCTCCCATGATTTATGTAGCAACGAGGCGAACATAAGAAACAAATAGTTCGCCATTTGTCTTTATTCGACGCTGTTGTCGTCCGCTATCGATTCGCAAATTAATTGATTCGTATTATTCGCGAAAACGTGAACTCGTAATTTCATGACGTAGATGTAAATCATGATTAAATTCGAGCCTGGTGGTTTTATGTTTCGCGTAGGAAATGCCGGGTGTGTAATCCCCAACAGTAATAACCCGCAACGACAAAGACGTCCCTTGAGAACGGGACGATATACGATGTGAGACACGCCCGCGAAATCAGTTCGAACAAAACGTCTCACTTACCCGCACGTAACTAGCGTTGATGTACTCAGTCAAAGCATCATTGTTCAGCCTCTGTAACGGCACCCTTGTCTCCGGAAGCGGTATTACGTTCGCATATCTATTCTTCACCTCAGCGCCCGGGGGTAGCTCGTCTATCTTCGCCGAAACCTGGGGTATGCCCGCGAACTCCTCGTTGATTGCGTTAACGTCGTTACAGAAAGATGAAAGCCCGGCGAAGTTGAGGGGATGGGAGGGAATGGCGCTCTGAAATAAGAGAATACCTCTCATAGAAAGCTTTGCTCCTGGCCTCGCTCGTGGAAGAGAGAATGCCTCGCTTCCTTTGACGGAGCGTTACATGGGAAATCAATCAATATCGATCGTAAAAAATATTTCGAATATGCCAATTTTCTAAATTTAATTCAGTAAAAACGTTTACATTAAGTATAGCGAGGTGTGATGTTGAAGTGTAAAGCAACTTTAGTAAGGTGTAGTAAATGAAAAGTCTGTCTTCACAAACTTACAGCTAAAATACATTTTTAAATACTGATAATTTATACGTACTTTCTTTTTCTATTTCTTTTCTATTTATTTTTCTATTACATTTAACTGCGCCTTTGTAACTGCGCCTTTGTAACTGCGCCTTGATTTTTATTAATCTTTTGGGAGCATTGTTTATCGATTTTCAAGAGTCCAGTTTAAAATTTGTTGTATTATAAATACGTTTTAATTTATATTTTAAGTATTATTATTTATAAATATTTTCAGGCGACATCAAATATATAATAATATATGTAATTTTTATTTTTTTTTTGTAATTACCTTTATAATTTTATATTTATAATTTATGCAAAATATACATATTAAAATTGAAAAATATTTTCAGGAGATATTTCAAATAATTTTATATGGAAATTAACGTAGATTAATTAATGAGAAATTAACTGATTAAACATTAATTACTGTTACAAGTGACTGCAGATGTTTTCAAGATAATAGTTTATTGAGAGACGCCATTTTATAAATCAAACAAATGTACCTACTATCCAAATAAAGTTAAGTCTGCTCTAGAGCATTTCAACACTGATCAAGAATCTGTTATATTTAATAACGTCAGTGGAATTCAGAAGCAAGAATCTAAGTCAACTAACGGCAATCTAACGGCAGAAATCAAACAAAGCAGTGACACAGTTAATTAACTATTTACTAATCAAATCTACCATTTTACTATTTGGATACAAGCAATATTATCGTTTTACACTTTTTTTACCTGAACAATTAATTTAGATCTATACTTTTGTAACACGAAACAGAAGCTATAAAGAAAAGAAAAATTATTAACGTAAAAATTGTAATGTAGAAAATATATAATACATTGTTGTAAAATACATTATTTCTTTTTAAATTTGCCATATTTACATATTCTTAAAATAATAAAAAAGTATATTGAAAAAAAAAAAATTTTTTTCCATTATCTCAACAAACAATTAATGACGTTAGTAGTTCGTATTTCTCTCACAAGTAAATGTCTCTAAATTAATTTATATAACACACAAATTTTGATATAACTAAAGTCAACGGTACATAGATCGAAATGACGTAATATACTATAATCATCCATTAAATACAAGATTAAATTTCAAAGAGCAGCACACAAGAAATTCAAACAGTCTTGAAGGCTTTTACAATTAATCTCCTTGAACTTACCGAATCTTCGAAAGTTGGATTGCCGTAACTTCTCTTGGAGGATCTTGCCGCACCTTTGCGCCTTACGCTATTGTACGCCGAAACGCTGTCGAGGCTGTAGGCGTCCAAGGATACTGGTCGGCACCGTTCTCCGTAATTGAACCTCGTTTGCCTCTTTCTCATTATAAACTGCAAGTTACAGCTAAGGTTAGCGGCCGTTACGTTCGACGGAACGAAAAGCAAAAGTCGATACAGCGACCTTCTACTGCTTGCATCTTTGCGATGCTGCCCCGCAATAGTATAATTCGTCTACAAATACTCACGATGTCCCGAAATACGGCGACAGTTAATTTAGTGGCCATGCATTGAATCGAAAACTGCAGGTCGCCAGCATGCAAAACATATTTACAAACGATAAAGGTGTGCCGCGAATTACAATTTTTGATTTAACTCTATCGAGTCTAGTGGGACACATGTCCCAGTGTCTCTAAAAAATTATAGCTTTAGTAAATATTAAGCTATTCAGTTCAATTAGAACTTGTTTTAAAGAAAACTATTTTAATTTTATTTGAAAAATGTTGTGATAAATAAAATCATAAAATATAAAAAATTATTTACGTAGTAAGATCGGAAAGTTCTGGAACTAACCATGGAAAGTTTGATGCCTAATATTATTATACTTTCGTATAGCAATTACTCAAATATAACTAATATTTAAAAATTTCTAATATTTCTGATACTACGTATAAACACGCAGAATTTATTTCAATTGTTTCGTATTTCAATAATATAAAAAATAACTGTTGATATAGAAATGCTATTAATTGATATTATTAATAGAGGTAAGACAAACATTCATTACATACTATTTCATTTCAATAACAAATATTAAAATACGCCCGTAAAAACAACTTTATTACAATATGTATAATAATAAATGTAATAATAAATTGTATTTTTTGGATTCGTTATATTAGATCCGCCATTTTGAATTTTTATATTTTGACCTCATTTTCAGCGATCCCTCAAACTTTAAAAAATAATATTTAATACAATATGTTCCATTTCTAAAACAAAAGTCAGACTTGAAAGGTTAATCATTTCAATGTAATGAATTATTGTACAATTTGTGTTTCTCTTATTTAATCATTAGCAACAGATGGATATAATAAAAAGAACAGCTATCAATTAAATTAACTATCTGACGCAGATTTTATGTGATTCTCTTCTTTTTTTAAAAATGTAATTAGAGCAAAAGGTGAGACTGTGTCGACAAATGCAAGATAAAATAAAATTGCCCGTTAGCATACGACAAAAACGCAACAATCAATTATAATTGTAAATCATGCATTCTGATAAGTCCCTTTCATTGCAATTAAGCAACGACACCTGTATTACCAATTACGCCACATGACCGACATATCTGAAAAGAGATTGAAAAAATCTCGGGACGGTCAGCGAAATATAATAACGTGTTCGAAACACGTTCGTAGCAGGCGGGCCATTTCAACATCGTCATTCGCATGCACAAAAGATTGTAGGAAACACGACACAGAGCGACGCTGATGAAGTGTAAAACGCTGTTTGCTATAGTCAATCTAATCTACCATTCAAGGTTGGACAACCGCGTGTGCGAGTGACATTTCATTTCTTCCGGCAAGAAGACTCGACGCCAATACTCTTATCGTTAATTATATATTACAAATATGTGCTTTGCGGTATTTCTATGCGTTCGATGTGCGCGTTTCAAAATAAACCACATCGATTTTAATACCGCATTATCGTCCGTATATTTGCGAATTTGCGATTCATACACTGAGCGGAAATTTTTCTTGTAATGAAGAAAATATATTTTTTAAAACCTTATATTTTATACAAGCATTTGTTTGTTTTGTTTAAGTAAAAATAATTATTTTTAAGTAAATAAATATATTGAGTTTATAATTTTGTATTTTTACATTTTTTTACAACCAAATAATAATTTTAATTAAATTGTTTCCTTAGATTTAAAAAAATCTCATTTTTTTTAATATAAAAATAAGTATTTTCTAGAACTGTAAGAAAAAAATACTTGATTAAAAATTATTGTTTTATTTTATTTACATAAATATTTCAATAAAAAAATTCTTAACTTGACTGTAAGTAAAGCTATTAGATCTTATCAAACAAAGAATTTTTTTGTACTAATAAATATATCGCAAAGCACATATTAATTTTTTTTTAAGATATTTTTTTTCAGCGTATTATTTATATTTTCAATAATTTAATGATGTCGCTGATTTATTCATAATTAAATAAAAATAAATTTAAAAACAAGATTGTTTTACATTTTTTTTCTTACCTGGCGGCGTAAAACATTTTTTACGATATAAACTCGTTTGTTTAACAGAGTTATTAAAGCTACTCATTAAGAAAGATTGCTTCTATAACGAGAATATAATTTCAAAAATGGGACAATACCGTTGTATTTTCTGGCTCCGTCCAGTAATTTTCTTTCCCTTTTATATTAATTGATTCGTTAAGTTTCGTTAGCTCAAAAATTCCTCCCGGCGTTATATGACTGCATTATACGTTCATTAAAATTAATTGTTGCACGCTGTGCAAGCACTGCGTATTAATGTTATTGATGACCGGAGAAAATGTTGTGCGAGGCAGTAGATCTTGTGCGACGCTATTATCGAAATAATAGCAAAACACGTTCCAACATTAAAGTTGTACAATACAAAGTTAAATACACAAGCAATTAATAATACAACCATTATTCCTCGCGACTGTTATTAACATCAAAAAGATTCAATTTTTTTTTTACTATTGCTTACATAAATGCAATACCTATTACACGAATATAATCTGCACGTCTCTTGACTTCTTGTGAAGCGATCAACTTGCATTTGACGTAAGTCTCGCACACGTGCGTGCGTTTTATTATACGAATAAACGTCGACGTAAGCGCGACTGAAAAAAGGAATCATGAAATAAGCTGCCATTATTGTAAAAGTAAAAGAAAAAAAAAACTTGTTTGTGCCGCGAGGTATTACGCGTGCATCGCACATTATCTTCGTCATTCCGCGCGACAAAGAAGAAAACACTGTCTTTCACCTGCCAGGTGGAAACATATACACAGACATGTTATCATGAGCGTATTACGTACACTGGAAGAGAATTATGAGTGTGGACGGATGGATGGACGAATGGACGGAGACGAATCGACACGAGTAATGTAAACCTTCCGTGAACAGAGGTTTATCGCCAAGCAAGCGCGACTTAGCAGCAGGCTACGTCAGTGAGCATAGATTTTCGCGGATCTGCGCATCTGTCATCTTGAAATATTAGTATTTCCAGTTTCGCGATTCCTCGGTATCGTGCCGCGTAATGCGTGAGCACGGTACAAAAAAAGGCATGCAACATACATTCATAACGCTAAAAAGAGAAACGAGATGAAAAACGTGCTTGAGGAAGAATAATTTAAGCTTGAAAAATCTCGTGATCATGTTGCCTCGTGAAGATGTCAAAAGAAAAATGACTCGAACCTATATGATATATTGGACAATATTTACGACGCGTCGTTTGTTTTGCGTGTACGTTTGCGTTTTAAAAAATAATTCGAACGTCAAGTGTCAATATTTGTCGGCCATAAATTAAATATGACGCGTAGATATCTCGCGAGCTGTTAAATACTTGCAGTGAAACGCTTACCAGAAGGCCAGCTAAGAGAATCAGGCAAATGAAAGCCACGGAGGAGACCACGACGACCGCTATTGCGTTTCCGGAGTCCGCTTCCGGTACCAGAAGAAGCTTGTGTATCTGGAAAGAATGAACCACCTAAGGAAATTTAATAAAAGTGCTCTTTCAATTAACTGCCACTGAACATAATATCAATGATTTTGACACGGTGTATCGATTAATAGAGGAAGCTAATAAAAAAGAAGTGTTAGAAACGTCTTGAACGATAACCGAGGATTATTCCAAGTGAGTGATGAATGATTCTAATTTGATAATCGGGAAAATTACATTTTCGAGACGTGCCGAAGCAAGTTATAATGGACTTTTGCTGACATTCGACAGCCACAGGGTTCTAATCCGCGCCCCCGATCTCTCCACCGTTTTCAACTTACTTTTAATGGGAAGCTGGGAGACCCCTTGTACAAACTTGGTAGACTCTTTGTCATGGCGGCGTCGAACTTGCCGTCCTCATCGACAACGTAAACCAGAATGGTTGTTAGGGAAATCTCTGCGGGAGTCGGTGACAAGGTTTGGTCGGAGCAAGGGTTCTGATGGATGATAATTTGTTGCGGTTGCACAGGCCTGCAAAATAAAATATTCCACGCTATATGATATGTGACAAACACCTTCTTGGCTAAAGCTTTCACTTAGAATTTTTAAGCCGTAATATTTATATAAATGGAGTTTGATGTTCTTACTAAAAGAAGAATAACATTTTATATTAATCTAAACTCTTTTTATGTCTTATACAAGTTCAGAACTATTTTGAAAGTCTAATTAGTGACAATATCGCAAATATTGGATTTTAAATACTTTTTTTAAATGTATAAATCATATTTATACATAATTGTATTTAATTTTACTTAAGTTCTTAAGGAATTTATTTATTGTTATAAAATTTCATATTAAAAGTTAAACTTTAATCTTTTAATTAAATAAGAAGCGTTTAAGAGGTCGGATTTAGTGTCCAATATTTAGGACATTTAAGCATTAAAGTCATTTATTCTCTACATTATTAATTTATTATTATCATTATTGTTATACAACTATTATATAAATTATTTAGTTAGAAGATAATAATTATTTATGATATAAAAAATATATAAATTATATCAATTGCAAAGACATTTAAACATCTAAACATTAAAAAAAATTTTTATGACACATTTTTTTACGAAATAATATTAGTTAACAGGTAAATAGTTTTTACATGTTATAATATTAAATAACATGTTAAATATTTGATAATTTGAATTATATATATATATATATATCTAAAAAAAGTTCACATTTAAAATAAATAATAATTTTTTAAATAAACTCACTTGTCCAATCCTTCTTTAAGGACATCCGCAAGCGCTTTCCTCAAGTCAAGCAATCGAAGACAGACCTCTTGTAAAGTGCCCTCAACAACTATTTTAACGAGCAATGTGATCTCATCCGGTGAGAGGGACTGAATACTTTCCGTTATCTCTTCCTCGGGTGATTCCGTGAAACCCACTGTACTCCAGAGTACTATCGGCTCCAAAGTACTCGTAGTCGAAGGACGCTTTGTGACGTTCGTCGTTGTCCTGACGCCCGGAAGTTCCGTCGCGCCTGGGGCGGACGTCTCGGTGATGTTCGCATCGAAACTTGAATCCTTAGACTCTGAAGGATTCTCGGTAACGCCGGAGGCTCTCGTGGCATTAGCGGCGCTGGTGAAATCGATAACGCTTACAGTAACTTCATTCTTTGTGAACTCCGTGCGATTACTTTGACTCTCCGAAATAGTCTGTATAACTGGAGGCTCTTTGGTAGTTTCGTTATCCACGCTCAAGTGCACATCCGACACTTGATTCGTCGTTGGAGTTCCCTCTTCGGTCGTCATCGGAAGTTCGGTGGATTCCTCTAGTTTCATCGTGGTGGCCGCATTCTCAGTCGAATTGTTCATCACAGACGAATATTTAATCGTCGTCGTCCTCGAAGGCATCGTTTGTTCCTCGACGGTTTCTGTGACGTTTCTCCCGGTCGCGTTTCCCGTAGAAATCGCCTCCGTTAGACTGATGAACTCGTATTCAATGGATGTAGTCGTCGGAATTGAGGATTCGTCGGGATTTAAAGTAGCAGAGGGAGATTCAGTGGTGTAATTAGCATTCGAAGAGGATAATAACGTGACATTCGTCTTCGAGGCCGATTCCGTAGAATTTTCGAGAAGCATCGTGACGCTCGTATTGACCTCCGCTGCCGACGTCGTCGAATTTTTGAATTTATTCGCTTCCGTCGTTGCGTTCTTGTCTAAAGGAGGCACACTCGTAGATTCGGTAACGACGAAAGTCGAACGAATCATCATAGCTTCTTCCGGCTCCATCTGAACGTCGGTATTCAGAGGCAGAGGTTTGGACGTATTTGTTTCCGTAGAACGCAATGTTGACGATTCCGTCGCTTCGCTGGAATGTGATTTCACTTCCTTGCTATCCGGAGCCAGGCTCACTTCCGTTATTCCATTTCCAGTCACGTCGTAGCCTTCGTCTTTACTTACAATCACTTTCTCCTCCTCTTTTGCACCTGGCGTGTCATTATCGTTCGACTTCGAGCGTTTCATTTCCGCGGCCTTCGCGCTGCCATTAAATCCTTCTGGAAAAGTTTCGTTCGTTGGTCCAACATCAGCCGAGACGATTGGGATCGCCGTCGAAGACGAGAGGCTCTTTGTCGTAGAATTCGTAGAGTCGTTCACATTCTTCTTGTTCGACTTGTGCTGTTGGATGCTGTTCTCGATTACGACCGAGGGTTCCGTGACGACGAGCTTCTTTTCGGATTCTCCTCTACCGATCGTGTTCTCGTAAGCGGAAGTTTCCTCCGTAACGTCACCGGCTTCCTTCTTCAGTTTTAAACTAGCCTCCGTTGTCACCCGAGACGATTCCCTGCTGGATTTCAAATACGGATAAGGTTTTTGATCTATTTTTTCTGTTTTGTTTTGCAGGCTCTGGGTGACCGATGATCTCCCATCTCCCATCGGTTCTCATCGAAACTGTAGATTTCGCCTCGTTATTCGAAAACTTGTTAGCACCGGAAAATCCGATAGTTCTGCCTTGCGGAACTAAATTAGGAGTAGTTTCGGGAATGAACGAGGAACGCTCTTCAAGTCGTACGCTCTGAGTCGTTGTTTCGGGCAACTTCACCTGACTCTCGGGTTCTCCTATCGATTTCCATTCTTCCAAACCATCTATACTCTTAGTAGTTACGTTGGAAATGGAGAAGTCTATGCTTTGCTCACGATGATTCTCATCTTTCGCGCTAGTCTCCCCTTTCTTCTTGATATAAAGGGCTCCTTCCTGATCATTCACTTCATTAATGTCAGAATCGTTCTTCGCAGTATTGTTGGTGATTGTCACAATTTTCAATGCGGGTGTATGAGTCACGTTTCTAACGATCTCCACTTCTTCTTTCGGATTGTCCTTCTCGGGCGATTTATTCGCATTAATCGAATTGTTTCCTGGGCCAGCTTCGGAATTCTTCTCTGTTGAAGTCTTATATAAATAATCGTTCACGTATGTGTCGTTAACTAATGAGACGGTTCCCTCATGCACCTTCTCATCAACCTTTTCTAAATCGAGCACCTCAGATGCCGTCGTCCCTAGCGCATTGTTCGCATTTTTCTTAAATCCTGTGAAATTTTCATCATGCACCGTAATTAATTCTCGATCACGAGCCTCCGTTGTATGATCCTCCACTTCTTTCAAGTCAGTCAAGGTATTTTTATCCTTTTTCGGGACAACTTCCTTATGATCAAGCTTTATAATTTTGTCCTTTTCGTCGGATCTAACGGCGTCCTCAAATATTGATTTTGAAGTCGTCGAGAAGAAATCTCCGATAGACTTGACGGTTAATATCTCTTGTTTGTTTGCAGTTACGTTATTCTTTTCGTCATACTTCATAAAAGATTCCTTCTCCGTCTCTTCAGATTCTGAAGTTTCCATAATATTTGTAAATGACTTACCATCGACAATTCTTTCCTTCGTGTTTGGAGACATGCTCGTGGTCGCATTGGATATTTTTTGATTGGAAGTTTCTTGAAACGCGACATTCTCTGTGTTCTTACTCTCCTTTGAATCATCGAAAGCTGGTTTCGCAGTCGCTGCAGTTAATTCGTTCTTCCTAGAGAGTCTAAGGAGATCTTCGGAGACAACTTTCGTACTGGTGCTTTTTCCGGAGCTTTCAACAGTAATTTCTCCGTATCTCGGCTTCCTGCCTCCATCAGCTAAATTTTCGTATTCATCGCTCGATTTTTCCACGTGCAAACTCTTAGGTGCTAGCACGTCGTCTTTTATTTCCCGATTTGCGATGTCGATAACACTATCGTGTAATTTATACTCTGCGTCATGAGCTTTTCGATTTGTCGACTCGATATTTCTTTCATCGCCTTCTACAAATGATCGATTTTGATGGATCGAAGAGACTCTTGTTAGGATCGTCGTAGATTCGTGGGAACTCGATGCTTTTTGAGACTCAGATTTCTCGGATGCAATCGATGCTTCCGTAACTTCCGCCACCGCACTATCGAAGAGTAGCAGTAAAGTACCTGAAATAGCAAAGTTCAATTTTGTAACTTTATATAAATACTAATCTTTTTTCTTAAAGATGCAACAATTACTTTTATTTTTACAATTTTTTTAAATATAGAATGTTTCACAATCACCTTATAATACTTTAATACTTAATAATACTTATACTTTAAGAGAAAACTCACAGTATTTTAGAAATATCGAAGTTGATTGCGTGGGTATTGCGTAGGATTTGTTTGTCAGACTTATAATTATTTTTGCTATATTATATATGCCATTCTTGTCATCTGTTATTGATTAAATTCAGATTATATTGTTTTTCATTTTCAACTATTAATATCTTTTAGTTTCGTATATATGTAGATGTTACATATAGTGTAGCTTATGAGCTTATGTGCTTTAGTTATAAAAACAGCTGATATCGACCAGTTGACTGATAACAAATTTTAACTAATACAGATATTATAAAATACTTGATTTAAAAATTCTAATTTTTATTAAAATTATTAATTCTAGTTAAAATTTATTATTTGAAAAAGAGGTGTATCTAATTGTCAAATTTGTTAAATTATTATCACTTTTTTCCAAAATTTTACATTTTAAGACAAATAAAATTATGTAATTTTTATTTTAAATAAAGAACGTGAGATTGAATTATCGTATTTATTGCAGCAATTTAATATTAATTTTTTATTTAAATACAATTGAGAATTTGTAAGATTTGCATTATTATATTAAATATTAAATTTAATACACGTTGTTATTTATCGAAAATTAATTTTTATCGCAAGGTAGAAAATGTAAAAGAAAAAATTTATTTTATAAAACTGAATCCAGGTCAAGCAAAAATTGCGAACAAAGAAAATGAACTTGTAGCAATGCATACGGATGACAGTGCTGCCGAGTACGAACAAGTCCAAATTTACATTGCCGAATACATTTTGTCTCTTGTCTCGATAGATGAAAGACATAGTTACAATTGCAATCGTCCGCATTTATTGTTCATTTATAATTGTTCAGTCTTGATCTGAATTTGACTTATGCTCATTTTTACCAATGTAAATTAATTTTAATTTTAATTTAACATTAAAAGTACCGAATGGTTATTATTGATTACTTGTACTTTTCCATTTTTCTAATTCTTATTTTTTTATTCATATCTTATGTTTTGTATAAAAAAAAAACTCTAAAATTTTTTTACTTTTCATTAATTATTTCCTTTACTTTGAAATATTTGGTTTTATATTATCTTTTTTATTTTTATACATTTAATCATTTATTTGCTTGGTTCTTTTTTAATAAATAAAAAATATTAACTCTTAATGATATTTTTCTTATTTCTAATACTTAAATAAACAATAAATCAATAGAACAATTAAATAAATTAAAACATTAATAGATCAAATATATTGTGAGCGAAATATTTTATCGAACGAAGACAGCGGCATCTGCGTATTTTTTTGCTGCATATGGTGTGCTGATTGTTTGCAGTCGTGGTAGTCTTATTACTATTCGCACGATGGAACTCGAATCAGCAGGTAACAGTGCGATAGCTCCATGTGTCGTATTATTGTATTATTACTTTTCGAGACACGACGACACGACGTTTCCATGTGTATATTTACCAATTATCAGTCTGTGCGTTTTACTGTTTTTTACGATTAACGATTTATAGGCGTGATGAAGCGACAATTATATGTGTCGAAGATACTCTTCGTGCGGTTTATTACGAAACAGGAATTAAACAATACGGCACAGAATTAATTATATTATTACATTGTTATTTCACGATATTTACGCGCGACGATGATTATTTTTTCTTTTTACATATGTGAGTCTGAATTAGAGATGAAAAAAAAACGGGTATTTTCAACATCAGAGTAAAAAAACCGTGTAAAACAATTTTCAGTAAAAAAACAGTTCTTTTTATTCAAATATTTAAAAAAATCATGTAAAATTTATTTTTATTCATACGTCTCATTAAAACGTTTAATACGATATTTTGATATTATTTAATATTTATAATTTCAAATCGTGGCTGAAACGTCCTTTTATTGTTGCAGCAATCTAATGAGCACAAGTCGAAATCAGATCAAGGCTGACTGATTTAATTACGTCATTTAATTAAAAAATGGAAAAAATAAAAAAATAATAAATAACAGAATTTTTATGCATTTTTATTGCCTTTTTAATTATGAATTCACGAATTTACAAATTCCTAGTGATTAAAAAAACACAAAAGAAATTTGTTTCTTCAAACAATATGATCTCTGAATTCTTGTTTCTAACAATGATCTCAGTATATTTATGGCTATTATCATAGTACTACATTTTAATCATGTGCATTTTTACAGCTATTTTTACATGCAAATCTTTTGAATTAACACAAAAACCAAATTCTGGAACAAAAATATGACATCAAATGTCGAAAAAAAATACATATCCTAATAATAAATTTTCACGACAAAAAATCGTTTTTTTTTATTGAGTTTTTACTCAATGTTTTTAGTTTTTTTAGATCATTTTCATTTGTAGTCTAAAAGTTGCATAACACTTTAAACGGTTCATCAATTTAAATGCAATTTATCAATAAATTTCATGAGATTATCATATAAATTACCAAATAATAAATTACTAAATAATGAAAAATCATAATTTATCAAGTTTATTAATTTTGTCTACTTCGTGGAATTGTGCAGTATATACAATTAAATTGGAAATTTGATGTAAAATGTCGCATTAATGTTTTATGAGTCTGATCATTATTACAAGCGCGTGTAATTAACCGTATTTCGTGAGTGTTGCATTGTGTATATGCAACGAAAGAACTTGAGAGAAGGGTAAATGAGATCTGAGAATGGCATTAGGCAATGACGGAGCAAGTGACAGTATAGACATAATTTATTTTATTACTGTTTCATTTTATTTCCTTTATGATGTTTATATCTTAAAAGGAAAATGCAAATTGAAATAAAACATTTATACATTATACGTATACATGTGCAACAGAGAATAAATAAATAATATTTACAGAGAAGGAAAATCATTAAATATTTGAATATGTCATTTATTATGCCCTTTCACGAATATTTTTAAAATAAAATCTGAAAATGAGAAATCTGCTTTTGATCTCTGTATAATTCCAAAATTAAATAATGGATAAATTGTATAAAAAAAGATACTCTTACTCTTCGAGCAAAAAATGGCTACAAATGACTTGATTATAGATTTCACGTGCAATTAATTGTAATTATGATTATTGAATCAATATACAATTAATTGTAATTACGATTATTAATTTAGTTACGAATTAAACATCGTAAATTGAAAAGCACGCTTCAGAGAAAAAAAAACTTCGAGAAAATAAACAGCGTGATTGTCTTTATTCATTATTTCTACTGTTTATGATTCAAGATTCATTATCGAACATTGACTAGTTGAAAAAAAAATTATGTAACACGCTTATACATTTATTTTAAAGGAGAAAAAAAATTTATCTGTATTAGCAAGATTATTTATCTGATATTAGCAAGAGATTTACGTTTTCAGGAGATTTATTGAAAATTGTGTAGGAAAACATTTAGCAGTAAATTAGTTCTCACGTATAATAACACGTGTTAATTGTTTTTCCTCCGGGTAATCTTAGTCACACGTGCGACATTAAAACGGTGAATTATGGTAATAAACGCGTTCGCTTGACGCACGAAAACAGAAGTTTCCCGCGCTCATCGACAACAACTGGTTTAACACCAAGGTGCGCGACGCAATAAAAATGTGGCATGCGTAGACGAGACGTTTAATGGATCGAAAAACCGGTTGTCCGTGGAATTACCGCGGCGGGTTTCTTCGGAACTATTCACGAGGTTCTACGATACAGTTCTGCAAATTGAAAGCGCTACGATCGCGCGCGATCGCGGCCCGGCGCGCAAGAGCATGCGTGTGAATATTAAACAGACCTCAGAATTATGCAGGGGCTTCGAGTGTGTCCTCGTGTTCTGCTGATTTACGTCGATGCGAGACGACTAGTTGTCTCCGTGAACGCCGAGATAAATGTTTATTTTACTGACGCGAGAATTTTCCACCTGATCTCTACCTCGATACTCCTGACTAATACATTTCCGATCGGTGATGAAAATTTTATGGCAATGTATCGATTTCCAGTACCTGATTATTTAAAAAAAAAAAGAGGAAAAAACCTGTTCCTTTTCTTATATTACGTATTTTTATTTGTCAACTGTACAGATTTATGTATCTTGACATTTTAAACGTGTTTTCAATTTTAAACTTCATAAAAATCAAATACTGTTATACTTGTGAATTCTATCACATGAACATTTAATAAAGTAAAAAAAAAACTCAGTTTATACTCGAAGTGCATTTTAAAATATAAATGGAGAAGATTCTGCATAAAACACGGCATAAAGTATGTGCACACATTTGTGTACACATTTAAACACTAATATCCTGTCAAGAGATTATCATGTCAATAATGTCTTTTTATGTATATAAATTCCGTATTGAACAATGTCCATCGCTGGAAAACAGGTATCGTATGACGCGAAATATTTATGTAATAAGATTTACGAACGGCGGAAACATACCGATATTGATTAAAAAGTCATTTTAATCATTATGCAAAACTATTATTTAAAATAATAAACTACTAAAGCACGTGAAAATTATTATTTATTAAGTATTCCTCTACAACAAAATGATTCGAGTAAGCGAGATATTTATTTATGCGGAGTGTACGAGACTTTTAATAATAGATGACTCTTAACTTGTTAGTTTACACGCAACTTCTTTAACTTCTAATTACTAGGAATTTGTACATTGTTCTCTGATCACATAGCATTTTGCTCAACAATACGTCTAAAAAGAATTAATTTTAAAGTACATGAAGTGACGTGCGTGTGCATTTTTTTTTTTAATGGTTAAATTAAAAAGGTTGGACTATATTGTTTAAGTTTCTTCATTTCTAGTTGGGAAATACTTACCACGTTGAAAACATCATTAAATTAATTATCTACCTTATTACCCATTGCATCAGAGACGCTACTTATGTTACAGACGTTAATTCCAGCTAATTAATTAAATTCACGAGAATTCTATCGCTGTTAGACTTCAACTCGAGATTCTTCTGAAGAAGTACAAATGCATTTTGTATGCAAATAAATACGTAGAATATCTAATCTATTCAAATTCCAGATATGCATTTGCGATATTTATCTCAGACAGTTAAACTAAATATTATTGAGTTTCATTTGCTTTTTATTTAAATATTTAAAAGTTGAATTTACATTAAAAAAACGCGTTATTCACATTCACTTTAAACCGAAAGATGACGATCGCACTGAAGGGGAAATTGAAAATTTTGTTAATAAGCTGAAAGTTACAGTTAACTCGCAGTCAGGCTCGTTGCAGTAAACCTAACAGTACTTAGTGGCAGTCACCTCGATTGGCAAGCTTTACATCACGAGTTCACAATGCAACAGGATGCAGCCGAGAGATGCTAGTCCATTCTCTTCGGCGGCAATGCTGCTGCGCATGCGATGCAATACGACTTGAAATAAAAACTGCGTGCATAATCCGCTTAAAAAACCGTTCTCCCTTTCTTTTCAGGATAATCCAGCGCAACGCTTTAATGCCCATTCTATATTTTTTGTAAATTTCAAAAAAATTATAAAAAATATGGGAGAAAATTCAACCTTTTTGCAACTAAAGCTTACCTATGCATACTCCCAATGCGAAGATAAATGTTCTTCTTCGCGTCATTTCTGACGGTTTAGATCTTCCCGCTCGATCTGCAACAAAAACCAGAAACATTGTTTCAAAAATACATATTTCAATAAAAATATAAGGCATTTAAATCAAGAAATGGCTAACAATTTTGAGTTCAAACCCTGGCTGAAGTAATAATTTTCTTAACAATGCTTAACAGTTTTTTGGAACGGCGCATCTTATAAATGCTTGTTAACATTATTATTATTAAATTAATTAACACTTTAATATTATTCTGATATTATTTTTCTAAATCAATTTAAGATCCTAGTTTCAAGACCAACGAATATGCGGCACGTAATTCAGGAGAATTAGAAAATGTATATAGACTCACCTAGGAACATTTAAGAAATTATTATTTCAGCACTAAGGTCCGCTTTGTCCGTTGATTAATTTATTTCTTAATTTAAATGTGTTATATATTTCACCGTCTTGTAGGTATATTAAAAGTACTGAGAAAAAAGTTGTTAACTTTTGATTAAATTTTTCAACTCGATTAAATTTCTTCAGTTTAAGTATTTATCAAGCAATATAGTCTTACTTATAATTGCCAGTAATAAAATATAATAAATAAAATTTTTAATTAATAATAATCAAATTAAACACAATTTGTCTAAGTTTATTTAACATAAACTGAGGAATTTAATCGATTAAAAAATTTGAGTTAAGTTGGCAACTTTTTTTCTCAGTATATGAAGTTTATGGCTAAACAGAAATTAGTAATTGATCTAGTCATTTGGTATTTATAAATAAAAAGTTAGTTTTATTAAGGTATCAGAATATTTGTAACAATTTTTAATAACGTGCAAATAGTGCAACGTTATGAAAGAAAAGTGACTACATAAATATAGATACTTCACTTTAGCAATATCAATATGTTGCCGATTGATATTCAAGAAAAAGTATCGACCAGAGAGCACGGGAATGAATACCATTCGCTATGTACACCCAGGTACAATTTTCAACATTGCGAGGATGACCTCGTTTACGAGCCTGTTCACCTTAGGGAGTATAACGTAAAACTCCAGTCCGCAATGCAGCGCAGGAGCTTTATTAAAAGTTTTCATCCTGTGTTAGCAACGTTGTGCTAAGATACAGTGTAGTCGGTCAAGGATGATCGGGTATTCAGACTTCGAGCAATCTTTTTGTTATTCACCCGCGCGTGTGTGCTAAAGTAGTTCAATATCGTTCGAATCTAATTTTCGTAAAAAAAAACAAACTTCCCACAAAAATCAATTTTTATACTTTTTATACTTTTTATCCTCTTTGACGGAAAAAGTTACGCACAGGTCTAAATTGTCTTGAATTTTCCACCTCACTTTTTTAGTGTAAAAATATCTTCTAGGAAAATTGACTTAGGGTGGTAAAATAGAGACTTTGCAGTTTAATATGATCCTAGAAAGGTTGTTGATTTTTTTTACAAAGTTATAAGTTCAAAGGTCAACAATTCTTAAGCTATGTGAAACATTTTTATTAATAAAAAATGTCTATCCTGCAATTATCATTACAAAGAATTTATATAACGGTGGCACGAAATAAGTATTTCAGATTTCACGAAAGCTATTTTGATTCGATGGTGCAAATGAAACATAGTTGTGCTAAAGTCCGATCGCAATTACTCAATTTCCATAATATGTAGGTTGATACATTCCGCTATTCAACGCCTCGTTTGCTGCACGAACGCGCTTGCCGGTAGCGTGCAGGTGGTCGTTCACTAAACACATGCCGGTGACTTTAATTGTAGAAAGTAATAATCGTAGAAAGTACAATTATTAATTTATCGTTAATATAGCGTGTAGACTGCGCGCATATCCTAGTTATTCAAAAAAATCAATTTCTTTGATCTTGATGTATTGAAGTTTATATCGCGTAGAAGTTCGTTTCATATTACAAATACAAAAAAAATTGATCAGTAATTTCAGTCAGTATAACTGCCATAAGTATACGATAATATTAACAGATATTAAAAATAAAAACTTAAACTTTAAATATTCTAACGTTGATAGAAATTTTATGCATTTTTGGAACAATTATTAGACAATTTATTATTTCTGTCTAGTAATTGAGAAGTAAAACTTGGATTCCAAATCAAGGTATAACGCTTTACCTGCAGTTATTGCACACAAAAAATACACAAAATTTGAACCCATTTACTGAATAATCGATTCAATAAACAAATTATTTAATTAATTAATAAACAAACTTGAAATGAATTATGCAGTTAATTAATAAATAAACTTGTCCAATGCTGATGAAAAACTACGTAAATAACTCCGCAAATGTCTACGTATATTTTTATCTTACAGGAAAACTGCATTTATTTCTACCAGGAAAACGTTTGAAAACTCAATTCGGATATTTATCAGATATAAATAATTCAAATATTTAAAAAGTTTCAAAAGTGTAATCTAATCTTACTTTTTTTATCTATCCTCTGAGAAAGGACGTTTAAAAGCAAGACTAAAAATATTTTTACTGTTCTGAATCTTACTGCAATTTTATGTTTTACAAAAATAAAGCAATATTAAGCTTTATATTCTTCCTCATCAAATTAAATAAAATTGATTTATTGTCTTGAGAAAAGATTAACACATATAAAACCCAGCTTATATATTTTTCGATTTAGAATAGAAATTACTCGATGTTATAACATACGATGATTAATAATTACGTAGTTCGGGATACCACCGTGGGACCGTGCGGAAAAGTTCTCTCTCGCAAGAAAAGTTCGCATGCAATGTATTATAATTATTAACGCATCCACGGAAAGCCTAGTAGCCTTTGCCCACGCATGAAATAAGCTTTTATGAGCCTTTACACTTTGGCACGAGGTATTTAATATCTATGAAGCGAGCTCCCTTGCTTACGCCTTCGCGTGACACTTTAGAAAAAGAAAAGTTCTTCAAGTTTTCTTCAGTCGATTGTTCAATCAAGAATATTATGAGATTTACCATAAATTTCCATTATTTAATTTAAATCTGTTTGAGAAAATTAATGGAGCAGCGCCAAGATTGTTTTATTTTAGATTTATAAGTTTTTCCAATTAAGAATAAACTTCTCTTTCTAATAATAACTATGAATCTATATATATCAATCTTATTTTATAATACATAAAATAAGATTGTGTTATAAAATAAGATTGATATAGAGACTAACACATAGAAGAGTAAATGGCATTAAATCCAGGAGTCTTTTCTGTGATTCTGTATGACTTTACAATTATAAAATCTAAAACTTTATCTCGCGCCAACTTAAAATTGCAAAACTGATGACATGCAAAAATTCTTTTAAACATTCTCTTTTATTTAACCGTCAAAATTACTCGAATAAACGTAATGGTATAACTTCCTCGCTTTGCCTCATAGAATCGTATTTTGCTTTCGTCCTTATTTCAAAGCACATCGTAGCAAGTTCGCTCCTTATTAGTTCAACTCCCGGAAGAGCGTGTCTGAAGTATCTATTAAATCCCGTAGGTAGCTTGTGGCACTGTGTCGAATAGTCGCATAAGTGACGCTTCATAAAGCGGCATCGACAATCAGAAGTAATAGAGTTGCACGAGTGAAGACGTAACGTAGTCTCTACTTGACGTGTTGCGATGAGATCCATTTACCGTAGAATTCCATGCTTACAGAATTAATGGAGCGTGTGATTGGCAGTTCCGTTCGTGTCACATCTTACATATTTTACGTAAAATTTGAACGAACGTCTCAATATATTTTGATCAAACATCTTAATCACGTGAAGTTTAAATTGATAGCATACTTGTTGCACGGAAAAGTGCAACATGCATCCCGATAGGCACATTGTGCAAATACTGCACAATAATGGCATCTTGAATTGACAAAAAGTTTACAATAATTGCGCTTAGATAATAGAAGATCATAGGACGACAGTTTTGTCAAAATAAAATTTAGAAATAATATTTGTTAAAAATTAGACAAATTTAAGTTTGAGGTTTAAATATTTTACAACTGTTTAAAAAACCGTTTGATTCTTTATTCAAAATTGTATTGACTATGTAATATTTCATTCTGGAATATTTTTACATATAATCTAGGAATAATTATGCATTTTTTGTATATAAATTAATTATATTTCTAAATATTTTATACATAATACAGCTAAAAAATTTTCTAATTATTAAACAATTATTAAACAATTTCTTCTTAAATTTAATTTGGAAACATAACACTAACAATAAAATGATTCATCATATTATCATAATTTTACCAAAATACTATTTCAAAATTAATTGCACAAATAGTTGTTAATATTTTACAAAAGATCAATACTTCTGCTATTTCTATATCCATTTTTGTAACTACATCTACATAATTTTAAATTATAATTTGTGTGCTAAATTTCGTCATATAATTTAATAAATGTTGTTCTGTAGGAACAAATATATTCTTATTTTATTAAAGTCATATGATTTCAACATTCTCACTACATAAATATTTAGCAATTTAGTAATAAATCAATATAAATAAAATGGAATTTGTCTTTTAGTGAACATTACATTTAATATACATACGACGATAGTCCATAGTCAAATTCAATGTGATATAAAAGATAAAATATTTAAAGTAAGTTTATTTCACTCAACACATCTATTTTATTTCATAAGACATTTTAAATATTACAGCCAACGCGCGGTACCATATAATTCGTCCAATTCGCGGCCTTGGCATTTGTTTTTCCGGCATACGAACAATGCTCCTGGCGTACGCAAGGTCGCGCCACGCTGTCAGTTGTGCGTCGTGCGTCAGCATTAAACAAATGGACGGTGGCGAAGGGATATTTTACCGTAAATATTCATTCCGGGAGTACCGTGCGACGGGCGTACTTTGATAATTAGTTTGCGTACGCGTAATTGTCTCGTAGTTGTACGTGTCTTGAATGTTCTGCGAGTGCAAGGATTCCTGTCAACCTGAGAAGAGGAGGAAGGAGAGATGTCCGGCGATGGAGCGCGCGCGCAACCTTGAGGTAATATTAGTTATATTTATATATTGTTTCTTACACAGAATTAAATCATTTTCCTTCAACTGGATTGTTTGTATTCTCAAAAATAAGAATTGAAGAGAAAAGAGAAACTTTTATTTAATAAAAATTTATAAATATACTTAACCTTCATGCGGATGAGTGGCCCACTAATATGTTATGTTATAGTTAAAATTACATTAGCTATGCTCTTATGAAATAAAGAAATGCAGAAATAATGAACTTTAAGATTTCAACAATGGGATGGTATAAATGGATGAGCTCTGTTGCTAACCTAAAAGTATGAAATATTTAAGAAAACAATGCTTGAGGTGATGTAGCTGTCCCATTTATCTACTCAAAGATTAAAGAGGTAGAAAGCTTTGTCGAAAAGATCTAACTATTTTATGAAATCCATTTGAAAGATGAATAAAAATTTGATGTAAACAATTATTTTTTCAAAATACTTTGACTTTTGGTATCAATTTGGCTGTTATTACATGTTTTATTTGTATGTTGCAGTGCCATCGTAGTTTGTGATGCAGATCACTCTGCTTGCACATCACATCGGTGAGTGATGAATTAAATTTTGCTTTAAATTGAGATAATGGATCCACCAACGTTACGTCAGATGTGTGTGAATGTATGTCAAAGAAATGTGAGCGCTATTACAAATAAATATAGCGTTACACAGACCATTGCTTCAAAATGAATAGGCTGGAAAAGACTAGGATAAATATTTAATCCTGAATCTGTAATTATTTATCGATTTGCCACGTGCACATAACAAACAGAGCTTACAAAACAGAGAATGTATTTTATCGACATACCATTTATTGGCATGTCCTATACAAAACAAAATACACTAATTGTGAGGTACATGAGTTACCTGACATTTTTAAAACAATCTCGCAAATGTGAAGAGGTATGTTGCGAGAATAAATACAAATAATTAAAAGAATAATTATTATTTTATTTATACGAGTAAGTATAAATAAAAATAAATAGTTATTTATAAAGAAAGAAAAAATTATTTGTAGTAGTTAGGCATTATTTTATCTTTATATTTTTTTCTCTATTCTTTTACCAAATATTTTTTCTTCCAAAATTAAATATTATATTAATTTGCAAATTAAAGCAGTATACTTTCGGAGATTCTTTCAATAACTTCTTCTCCGCGTGCAATGCGCTTCTCAGCGCGTAAGCGATCTCTTCTGCATATATTCGTAGATTCTTTCAATATGTGTTTTATAAATAAAGAAAAATGGTGAAAAGTGTTTTAGTCATTCCAGATATCTAAGAACTACTGAAAATTATTGTATATAATTGTCATTATTTTTATAATGCACTAATATTACCTGAAACTTTTATAATCTATTTGTATAATCTATTGATTGATAACTAGAATTTATTTTACTTAATGTAACTTCAAATGACGGGAGACGTTTGAGATTTTGAGTTTTGATGCAGAAAAAATTTTGTTAAATATAAATAAAAGATAATGAATAAACAAATAAAGAATTTGTACAAAGAAAAAAGAAACATTGGTTATATTGATGGAGAGTTTTTATAAGTTGGGGTTTTTATCGGATAAAATTTTAATGTAAATCTAAAATTGAAAATAGAATTAATATTGTAATGAGTCGATTTAACTAGAAAAATTTAAAATCAAGTTCAAAGTCAAGATAAGTTTAATCGCAACATTGTTCGATAAAAATGAGGTAATGTAAAAGATATAAAAAGATAAGATGCAGCTTGTATACTTTTCTGGTGTCAGAATGAAATTAAATTGTACATCAGCGTATTGTCTTGCAACTAGAAAGAAATATTCTACAAAAGGACGCAAAGGAGATTGAAACCTCCTGGAGAATTAGCGGAAGAGGTCGTCGTTTTCCGCTCGCAAAGGAAAAGATGTTCTTTGGTAGAAAAATATAGAAAAATATGTCATCTCCTTATTTACAAGACGAGAGATACGCGAGAAAATATTCCATTCTCTTCTTATTTTTTTTTTCCTTTTTTAAACAACCGAGATAACGCGCGGTATATATTTCACACGGTGTACACAAGTGGCGAGGAATAAATTTATCGCGAGAGGGAAGGAGATGAATGGAGACTCGCGAACCGTTCTACCCAAATTAATTAGCACGTGAAAGGATTAAGTCATCAGTTGCAAGAGACATCAAAGTGCACTCTTAGTCATGTGAACGGAACAGGTGTGCGTGTGTGCTGAATTCCTATGTTACAACGTCGATGCTGCTCGCGGGGATCATTCAGCCAGTCGGTGGTACCAAAGGAAGTCGACCTCAAGGCTTGTCAATTAGATTAGTACAAGTTAACTCACCTCGAGGACGGAATCTAGTCTCGTCGCGCAACAGTTCCGTACGTTATCGTTCGTGATCTCTTTGTACGCGGCAAACAGGGCAGGGGCTTTGAATGCCGATTCTAGATGTTTGTCTAGGATTTCGCTTTACCGTGACCCGAATAGACTAAATGTCGAACATCGAGCGCGTCCAGTTATTGTAACCCCCAATGCTTTACGGTCCGCGTTACATCGCTGCCATTTGCATATATCGGTAAATGTTTCCTTATTTACATTTTGCACGCGGATTATAGTACGTGGAACCAATGCCTACGGTTTTTTGCCAAAATTACATTGGGTTGGAACAAAAGTTTGTAGCGTTGTTTAAATAAAATTCAAAGAAAATGTTTACATTTATTTGTCTAATATTTATTTATTTATTTATCATATGTACCGCAGCGAACTTTTGTTTCAACTCAATATATTTGCATGTGTTCAGGAAAATTATATTACATCATTATTATTATAATATTCTAGGAAAATTAACTTAACATCATTAAGAGAATGTATTACATATATTGCCAACGTTATGACTGTCATCACATTTAAAGGAACGGTACACAGTTGGGAAATTTGTGTCAAATTAAACAAATATCCCTAGTAATATAATTTAATTTTATATACGTTTTCTAAATGTTTATAAAGCATTAGATACGTTTAAGAAACGTAAAATGTATATGAATCAATATGTGTTACTTGGGATTGTTCCAAACGGTCCATTTAAATTCTTGTGATTATATTTAAATATTTTGTATAGAAATTCCTAGTGTTAAAACAATACAATTTTTGAGTAAATAAACAAATAACATTTTTAAGATAAACGAATAGATGTACAATATATAAATTTTAATTTTATTAAAGAAATATGCTTTTATAATTTTTCCAAATTGTATTAAAGTGTTACTTTTTGTGTTACTTTCTAATATATTCATCTCATGTTAAATTAACATTGGGTTATGTTAGAAATGCAACACAAAAATTTTAAGGACCGATTTTAACATAAATATAAAACGTTTTCCACTGTGTAACATCCCGCATATTAAAAAAGAGATGAGATTTTACTGTACGTACAGTACGTACAGTCATAATATAAAATGCTACGTACATTTTTCAAAAATGAAAAAGCAATGCGTACACGGTCGTGAAACTTTTTAATGTAACATTAACTAGTTTTTTCTTAATGCCTGCATATATTACTTAAAAATGTTCGAAAAAATTTGTTTAGCTTCATGGTACACACTATGTGCGCTCGCATTCATCTCATCTCATCCCAGCCCAGAGCACGCGAATGCCGTTATTGTGCTGGATTAACCTCGCAGCTAAAGCAATAGTACGCGCCCATTTGGTGACGATTCAACAGCAGTCATTGCGCGAAAAGCGGGATAAAGGATGCATTTTCCACCAATCTTGCTCCCTTTGTTTCTGTTGATTGGATCGCTTTTCCCGCGTTGCTCCCTCCGTCGCGAAAAGCCTTTTTCCCGCCGCGAATTGGGCCACTGCGCCCCGTCCATCTCACCGGGACGTGAAACGTATCGAGAGATAGTAGTAGAAAGTTTAGTATAATTTTTAAACGCTACGATGTGTTGTTGCCAAGCTTCGAATCGTGGCAGCGGATATCCTCCGCGTCGAAGAAATCGCCTGTATCGAAGACAACGTATCCATGTACCATTGCAACATTCCCTTTCTGTTAAGCGGACGGGTCTGCTTGAGATAATCACAAACTCGCTTTCAGATTTCAATTCTGATTATATTCTCGTACAACCTGTTTATGCAACGAGACAAAAGAACTGAAACAGGTACTTATGGTTTCGAAGATTTCTTCCGCAATTAACGAACTTCGTGATTACAATACCTCCTATTCATTTTATGGCGAAATTATTATTGGAAGAAGGGTAGAATGGGTTTTAATAATCACGGGCGGGTATCGCTACGCAATTGTAAAGAATTTAATTACGATGCAAAGCTTGCCCTTCGGCCTAGGTGTAGAAATTTTGCAGCAGCGCGCGGTGAGTATAGAGCGGTGAAGGAAAACGCTGTACTTTCTCCTAGCAGCGGCGAACGATGCGGTACGAAAAGCAGTTTACCAAAGCGAGAACGGGAAGCGCCACGAGCTGCGCCGCGAGTTGATCCATCGTCATAGCTGACGGAAAAGTGAAATACATTTCTAGCACATGAATTCCCCTCGCGCCACCGTCTACTCGCGCCTCCAGACATAACGCGACCCAAGCGCATGCATAAGCCGCCTGTGGATTCGCGTTACTCAACTTCCTTCGTTTACATGCTAATAGAACTACCGGCTACTCGCGGATAGTTAGGGACTCATTGTTGCACGCAGGAGTTCATGTAACTCGAGCGTGTAAATTTTGTTGCACTTCTGCAGCGTGCTTTCTCGCATTTTTCGAAGATTGCGCCGGCGGCCGATCGTAAATAACGCGCGATTTAAGCCAGAAGTGGGTTATAATATCGCGCATCTTGTGAACCAGAAGATACCGCGCCAGATTTAACAAGCGGGCAAGTTCTCTCCGCTTCTTCTCCTGTCCGTGAGCACTTTACGTTTTGCATTTTCTCTAATGAAGAAAATTTTGCGGTAAAAGATCGCGCCTTGAGCGCGTTTACGCTCAATCTCGTTATCTCGTGGAACGCTTATGAACGCATAATATTCTTCCTGCGTAAAAGCGCGATAAAACTCATATAAATGTTAGAGAGATAGTAAAATTTCGAGAGTTATGATTTTCGTAAAAATGGCGAAGGAAAGTTCCATTTGTAATATTTGATCCAAGTTCAAGAAGCATTAAATTTTATTTATCTCGTGTGACAGCGTGGAATTTTATGAACAATTTTTTGAATAAGGACTATAGCTTTTATAGGGAATTTCAAACTCGTGACGAATTTGCTGTATGAGAAGCTGGTACAAATATGTTAATCTCTACAGCTTTGTTAAAGTATAGTAGTTGAAGTTATTATTAAATTACGAAATTATAAAGGATATTATTGCACATAATAAATAATACCAAATGCTGTAGCTACTAAAACTCAACACTCATAGAAGTATTTAGAATTTTAATTAAGATATTAACATGTTTTATTTCTTGTCTCCATTTTTTAAATACTTGATAATATTTTTATTCTAAACGGTGTTTAGAAATAAAACATTTAAAGCTGAAACATCTTTTATTATTAAACATTTGTTTTGAAAAAAAAATTTTAATATATACATTTTTTTCAACTAAAATATTTTTAACTTTTTAAAAAATGGAGACAAAAAATAAAGCATTTCAAAACATTTCTATGGATGAATTTGAATGAGTAGAAAACAGCATTTTTATATTTATTATTCATTAATTAACTATAATTAAATGTTGCAATGATTCTTTTTTTTCCTTCTCTAATGTTAATAACAAGACCGAAGATTGTTCTACTTTCGATTTACTTCTCTCTCTCTCTCTCTCTCTCTCTCTCTCTTTCTCTCTGTCTCTCTTACGGCGGAAAAACCGTATTAAATATCGTGTGCGCTGACTTCTCAGTAAATTTACATTCCCGCGCTTGGGGGTGCTTAACCGGGCGTCTCTAAGAAAAAAACCATCAGTCTCAAGTATGGATGGCGAGTCAGCGGAGCGTGACCACCTGTTCTCCCTTGGTGTTTCATTGTTGGCCGCGGCTCTTCGTGTTTCACGTGATGTTTCGCCGGATACGGTGCACACGGCTGTACGCTCCACTAACTTCAACGTCCGTCGCGATGTCTTCGCTCTTCGTGACCGCGGAGTGGGCGCTAGGGCGAATGAAAACCAGTTCGGGCAAACGGTGCTAACGGTTTTTTTTTGCAACTAATATTTGCAAGGTATGTAGCGTGTGAGATAAAGACCCCTCGGAGAATGTCTCGAGAAGTGCACGAGAATGCTCTTGCTTCCTGCCATTAATTCCAACTGTCCCATTAAAGTAGTAATAATTTATACTCATTGTCAGTTAAACAAAATTATGGAAACAAATTTATTTATTATTCAATTATCTGCAATTAAATATGTAATATTTTGTTCGTCAAAATTATTACACATTTGATGATTTGTTAATTATATTCATTTTCATCGGAAAATTACTTATTTGCAGCTAAACGATTTAGTGTTAGCGATTGATAACAGTAATCAGTATTGATATTTATTTAATTAAATAAATGTTCTATGCCTATTAAATATATGCAAGCATAAATTTAATTTACTTTAATTTAAATATTGATTGAATCAAACGTGAAATATTACACATTTATCCCACTTCTGTGAAAAAAACGATTCGTAGAAAGAAGGCGAATTATTTAGAATTAAATGTGATGTATCTTCACTTTTGCTTTTTAATTATAATTAAAAAAATATATAATATATGTATATACTCTATGAAGTATTATAACTAGCTAAGAATTAGTTTTCCCAAAACCGTGTCTTCGATTAGTAGATTGCGAGAAACTTTTGTTGGGGAAATATACAGACAAAGCAAGCACGGTTTAATGTCATAGGAAATACCTGTGCTTCAGCGTTCGATTGCAAGCGCGATCCGCATTAACAGAGAATATACATACAAATGTGTATATTCTCTGCTAATACTCTAGCCACCAGGAGACACACATACATAAAAATTTATCGGGAAGACAACATACACGAATATTTACTACGATTTCTTCATTAAAAGAGACAAGTAAATCAAAAGCAGAACAAGTCAGTCTTCTATTAAGACTGAGAGATTACAAAGAAGGAGGAAAAAAGATTATTGCAGCATTTATGATTTTGTTAGTAGTATACTGCACATTAACTTAATTATCTACTTAAATATAATTGCTGCATATTACCTTGTATCATAGAATATAAAAGATTGAACACACACACACACACACACACACACACACACACACACACAACTGAAATGGAAGAAACTACTAAGTAAAAAAATTGCAGTGACATGAAGATTATGATCTAGCTCAATTCTCTTCCGAGTTTTACTTAAATATGCATATATACAAAAATGTGATTCAAGTTAATGACAAGAAATCTTGAAGAAAATATTTACACATTTTTATTTCTGAAACTTTAATTATGGAATTTTAATATAATTACTTTCTGAACTAATTTGCTACATATCAATGAGAAAAAACTGTTGATTATTTAAATTCTAGAAAAAGGCTATTTAATCCTAGAAAAAAGAATCTCGTTTATGTAAAATTGTGCGCATACTGTAAAACGCAAAATAAATTAAAATACACGCACGACTGAACTGTAAAATTGTTAATTTTAATTTATGTCGTATAATCCAATTACAAGAAAACTCGGAAAAAATATTGTACTTCTCTCGTAATCCAATTATAAAGGAAAAAAACAGCAACACAAAACAGACATATATAGTTTGCGAATTAATGCATACGCATTGATAAATCCAATAAATGTAGATGTATTCCACTATTATAAACAATACATGTATATCGAAATATCGACGCCCGCGAGAGAGCTCAGTCGCACTTACAAGAGTCAACACTCAGGAGGATCATTTTCATTAGGATAGTAACGATGCGCGCTCTACGCCATGCATCAGTGAAATAGAAGCACGCAACGGGAGTGGCCGGCAAGTGTTGTCAATCGAATTCAATGTGACGCAACGTGAATGTCAATCGATGACGGAATGACACTCGGATATCGATTCACCCGTTCACGGTCGGCATCCATTGTTTCGCCGTGTGCGCTCGCGTTTGTGCTCCCAATCGCAATGAATTTGCATTAATGAGCGATTATGCGTGCACTGCATTTCACAAATATGGTTATGCGGAAACGTTTGATCGATTCATCCGCAGACGCGCCTCGAAATTGTATGTACATATTACACACCGGAAAAAAAAATTGAACGCAGATGCTACTCAATAGATTTCCTTGTAATAATGTAAATGATTAATGTTTCAAGGATAACGAAGCCCGATTCCATCGCGTTATAGAAAATTAATTTATCTTTACAAAATAATTTTGATACGTGTTGGATTAATGAAAATTAAATAATATTGAATGTTTGATGACAAAAACTATACTTAATTCAACATCACTTGACAATGATCAGCTATAAAAAAGAATAATCAATATATCTTTGTGAAAAATATTCTTACATGCTTCTCGCATATTTCTTACGATTATCTTCTCTGTTTGGTTAATATATTTAAAAAAATTTATTTTTTTTTAAACAGATAAAAAGTTATGTTTTATTGCATTCGCAAAGTTTTATCTTTCTGCTGCTTTTCATTAGGTTTCCATCTTTAGATTTACCAAGTTTGGCACGAAAGAACTTTTTCATTAAACATCGAAAGAACTTTATTCCTATTGGAAGAGCAATACAGAATGTTTCCTATCGACCGCACTTCAGGCGAGGAAACGGCAATCGTGCTATTTTCCGGTCCGTTTGGTAACGCCAGTAGGGAAACACGTTACGTCACTCTCTAAAACGTTGTAATGATTAGCCTCTTTATTGGCTGCGAAACGTCGAAGAAGCGCGCCCACCGCCTTCGTATTTGCTCGACTGCCGCGGCAAACTGTTTCCGTTCCGACTGCTAAATCCACGTTAAAGTTAGCGGAGCCGCAACGCTCGATTGCAAGTACGAGTGGCCAGTTAACCGCGCCAAAAGTTTCCGATCGATTACCGCGTTTAAACAGGTGTTCTAAACTTACGAAAATCTATCGTGATGCACCATCACTTTTCATTCAGCAAAACCGCTTGCACGTGGTTCAAGAAGTTCGCACTTCGCAAATAATGTTTCGGTTGAATCAAACCGACTGTTCAAGAAATCAATAACTACATTAACTCTGATTTTCCGTTCAAATTTATTTGATCAAAGTGGTTTTTATTTCCTTATTAATATTTTATTTGACAACTTTTCTCTATTTTGCTGACCTCGCGTTTGTTAATGTAAAAACTCTTTTGTTGAAATTTTTTTATTTTTTACAAATAATCGGCACGCAGTTTGTTTGAACTATTGCAAAAGCATTATTAAACACTAAGATTCCCCTTGACTGAAAAATGGTATTTTTCCTTGCTCAATTTGTTTTATTAGAGCTTTTTGATTGTGTTGACCCAAACAATGTGATAGGAAATTCAAACAGAACAGTTGGGTTAAGTGACTTACTAACTTTAGCTAATGAGATTAATCTTTTCAGTTTGTACATTTAAAGAGTACAGCTTAATATTGTGCAATATTCTATATACAATATTCTATATATTAAGTATGAAAGAGTAAAAAACATGGTCGCATTTTCCTCGAATTAATAATGGATAACTGTTTAGCAACGCAATACTATCCGAATAATTAGATCGGGTGCTGAAAGATAATTAATCTTTCATAATTCTATAGAATAATAGTTCTATAGAATGATAGTTTTACAGCCTGTTTGCGTCAATCGGATTTAGCTATTTGAATTGCGGTCTTAAATATCCATGCGAAATATTTGTTGTTGAATTATGATTAAAGATACATTCATCATCGCGATGCATGCTATCGCGTTATCAGATAATTACTGATACCACGAGATCGTATCATATCGCGCACATGGTCTGATTCTCTTATTCGGATGACGTTTTGACTGTTCTACTTTTTGTTTTTTTTTTTTTATTAAGTCACAGCCTTGTTTGTACGGTGCTTTTGTTGCCGAGTGCTCTAAGCGGATTGAATCATTTCGTAGACCCATCACGCCACGATGAGCCTTGCATCAGCGGCAGCATCGTGCGTAGATACGAGTATGAGTAACAGTGCGAATACGAGTGCCCAATTATCCAATAACATGTCACGGCCTTGTCTTGCGTTGCCGAACAATGACGTCCTATTATATTCTTTTAGTTTGTTTGCTGTCGGGTACTGTGTCGCGCGAGAATGTTTGCTCCGGACACTCTGAGAAAATACACCAAATAAGAAAATACACCAAATATTTTATGAAAATTTTGCATACTTAGATTTTGTACATTACTTTGCTCATTCACCTCAGAGATAAAAATGAAAATTAATATAGACAGTCTAGATACAAAACTTTTGACGTCTACACACATTCAATTAAGATATCTGTATTTATTTATGATAACGAAAAATAGCTACATTCTCATAACATGATGTATAACGTTATTTCAATTTTAATCTCGCCGCAATCTAAAGAAAAAAATCAATGAAAAAAGAAATTTGTTTTAGATGTATCACGTATGTGTTCGCGTGTAATACTTTTAAATAGCTTTAGATAGCTTCAAAAATTCAATATTAAAAGTTTGAGAATGTTCAAATATATTTATAGATATAAAAAATTAAACTTTTTAAAAGTTTAAAACGTTAAAAAATTTTGATATTAAATTAAACATTTGAAAAGGGATAACGTTTGCCAAACTAAAATCATAAAAATTTTATGTTTATTTTAATAATAAATGTAACATAATTTTTTTTATATTTTTATATTTTTAAAGAAATAAAATGTATAAAATTTTATGCAAGTATATCCTTTGAAAATATAAAAATATAAAAAAAATTATACTTGCATAAAATTTTGTATATTTTATTTTTATTATATAAGAGGAATTAAAGCATATTCAGGATTAGTCTGAAAAGATGTGTTAGTCATAAAAACATTGAAAAATTAAATCCGTAAATTCTTCAATAAATTATTTTTAAATCTAAAAAATGCGAGAAATTTTATTTTCACCGATCTATTAGTACTGGACGCGCTACTCGCGCATCTCTTTCTCTATCATCGTCTCTTTCGCTTTTCGTGTCGCTGCTAATTAGAAGTGCTACGGCGTAATACGATCTCCCATAAGGCCGGCATGTTCATTGTGTCACAGGCGAGTAACGTCACTCGTGTCGCGCGAAAGCAAATTGCAAAATAGCGATGGGGACCGCGAATTACCGTCACGCGGAGGGCATTGTTCGCGCGAAGCCGACACAACAACGTTTCTCCGTGGAAAATGTTCCCATGATGTTTCCGCAGGCATGAATCGGGTGATTAATCGCGACGTGTCTCGTCATTGTCACTAGGTACCCTTTGTTTGATAATGCCTGACATTCGTGTTTATTGCCTCATCGGTAACCTCCGCTTGCTGAATGTGTAAAGAGCAATTGGCAATTATAAATTGTTGAATATGATTATTAAAGTCATAAATCCTGCTAAAATATTTTGAGAACAAATATTTAGACATTTAGTGAAATATCGGATATTCGTGTCGTCTAAAAGTACGACAAATATATTAATGTGTATTAATCGACAATCTATTAATCAAATTATTTTTATTATAACAACCGAGATATTAATAATTAAAAACTTGTAGAGATTAATATATAAATAATATAAAAAACTTATAGAGATATAATATATAATATGTGAGTAATATTTGACTTATTTGATTTTTGTCTTTTCAGGACAATTTCTGAAATTATTTTGCTATTGTGTTCTACATAAAAATCACATGCACATATCACATTTTTATTTTGCTGTATAAAATGATATTAAAGATTTAAAAAAACAATTTCCTGTGCGCTATGTTAGTGACACAAAGGAAAGCGTGGTACAGTCGACGAGCACGCAATATCTGTCCGGAAGCGGAGTTTCGTTTTTACGAAGTAGTGAAAGTTGGATTAATCGCAACATGTAGTGGCTACGGCGCAATAAAAATCCATAGGTACATAGTTTCATTGAAGCTTCGTTAACAAATATTTGTTAATAACAAACATTACGCACTCGTCGCATTAATATTAATTTTTACCTCGTCGATTAATTATCCATTGTACATCCGCAAGCGCAATTTATTGTTTCCGCATAAAAGTTCATTAAAATTAAATGCACGTTATACGTTCATAAAGTCACGTAAATTTATATACATAGTACAAAAAAATCAAATATGAATATAGAAGAAAAATATATATTTATTAAAATATTTTTCCAAAACATTGATCTTTTTTATTAAATTTCGAGTTCAAAAACCAATTTTTTTTTTTATTTTGCGAAATATTTTCTATTCAATATATGACGTAATCACGTTACTTTTATCGAATAACAAATATCTTTTCATATAATAGTGATTCTTCTTAAATTTATTTCTATACAAAAAAATATATGAAAAACTAGGAAATAGAATAAAAATTATATGCGTTTTAAAATATCAATTTGATATTAAAATATGTTTATATAATATATTTCCATGCAATATATTTTTATTTAATTCTACAAAATAATTTTGTATAATAATTCATTTACATGTACGTGGGAAGCAACGGACGGTACGTACAGAGAGTTTTTTTTAGATTAATTGCTAATTCACCTAAAAAAATACGGAGAAGAGTTGGACGAAACATTATGATAATGACAGCATGGCAGTCCATTCTTAATTATTATCCGAGAATACGTTCACCGTGTAGATAAATATTATAGTACGTAATATTATTGCTCGGTAATGATGCAGAAGAGAGTGCGCTGACACTGAAATAATATTTTACTCCGGGTTAAGACAACAGAGAGAGCAGCGGTGGAGCTGATAGCAACCGCGGTTCTCCGAAAGGTAAACGTTAGTTCCCCTTCGCCCTGAAGTACGGTTCATCGTCAAAATTCATCAACCCGTGTGTACACGTCGGAACGTCACTGCTAACGTAAAAATAGTACGAAAATCCATCTCTCCGTTTGCAGACGTTACGTCATAATTATTTCCACGTTTTGATACACTTACATTTATACGTTGGAAGGGAAAAAATTCGAGTGGCTCGAACCTCTCTTACGTTTGCAAGCAGATGAAAATATAAAGCGGAAGGAGTTTAATTATAAAAACTGAATGGGTCCGTGCAAGCACAATTATTTTCCAGGCAATTACGGAGTTGGTAGCCGCTGTAATTGCACTCGTTACGAATATTCTTCTTTTTATTACATCAGCGTGTTGCAATCACGCGCGGACTATTTTTTCGCGGGTTGTTAAATATTAGCTTTATGCTAGAGGAGTTCTTTTATCATTTGATCTCGCGTATATACATATAACCGCATTCCAGGACAAAGCTCGCAAAAGACTAATGCCAATTTTTCCAAGTACGATGAACAAAGAGAATGCATAAATATATGATACATACATATTGCGATATTATTTCTGGTGAAAAACACAAACACTTTCTTTTATAATTTAAATATTATTTCTGCAATGCTCACTTTCATCAAAATACCGCCGTTTCACAAACAAAAATATCATACGTAAACACACGTAACATATATTGCGATGTTATTTCTCGTAAAATGTATAAATTCTTCGTTTATCGCTTATTTTTACTAAAATTCCTCAGTATAATACATCGTATCGGTGAAAAATTATGATTGATTTATGACGTTTAAAGGAAACTTGTGAAAAATGTAGAACCCTTTTTTGGGCGATAAATTCCAACTTGTTTTTTTTTTTAAACGGAACAAACGATATTTCAGGGAATTATTTCAATTACGTTAATGGAGATGCCTTAAATGGAACAGTAATTCAAGTCTCTCCGGTTTGTACTTCAACAAACTGCGAGATTTCGTTGTTACGAGATATCGAATGGCAAGAGAGCTCGTAGTCGACGAAACCGATTCCGCTGCGATTTCATCTCTCTCCCCCCCCCTCCCTCTTTCTCTCTCTCTCTCTCTCTCTCTCTCTCTCTCTCTCTCTCTCTACACGTTGCAATTAAACCAAACAATCATAATGACAAAGGCAATAACAATGGCGATACCGATGACGCAATTAGTAACGGGATCTCGACTCTGTCAATTGCGATTTCCATTCTCCAACAAAACGTGAGACGTAACCACAATACACGGACATAATAGAAATTATCTTCGTGACCCAATCTTCAGAAATATAAACGCGTTTAGAATTTTGTTTAAATTATTTTATTATATTTTATTATTCAATAGTAGTTCACATTAAACATTTGAAAATTGCTATATAAACAACCAAAATTAAAAGTGTTCTTATCAAACTTTAATAATACTTTAATAATCTGATCAAGAAAATCTCAAAAGTTATAAGCTACATACAATTTTTCTATAAAATTATAGTAGATAAAGACGATACTTAAAACGGTTTAAAATATAAGAATCGACTATGAATACTGATCTAATACTCAGTACGATTCATAGTTCGTTTCGTAATATTAGTGAAATTATTTTTACGAGATATTAATAAAATTATATGGTATTAGAAAAAGAGATAAGAGATTAAAATGCAATTTGTGCCAGTTGAAAAATTTATTAATATACACATAAAAATATTTTTCTATAGCACATATTTTTATTTCCATTTCAAAAATTGAGCTACAGTTCAACTGCAATTTTAATGTTAGTAATATTTATAGGTATTCATTCGTAATATTTATAATAATTTATTTATTATCTTTAACAGATTATATATGGTTAATTAATAGCAGTTTATATTGTTATACAAATAAATAATAATATTTATAATAATAAAATTACTATGCAAATGTTTAATATTTACAATTTTGATTTAAAAAAAGATGTTAATAATTGCATTAACGTATTACTGACACTAGGTTGTGTCTCGATTATAGAACAACCGTTTCATTTCAATACTCTTGATTTAACTATAGCCATCGTCCCGCGACGGCGAGTACCAAATTGGCGCCCTAATAAGAGGATTATGTGGCGACGTTATCGTGTTAATCTGCGAGCGAGATAGCCGTCCACTTCAATGTGTTTGATTTAATGCGTCGCGCGCGCGCATATATTCACGTGACAAATCACAACGGAATCTTTCGAATAGTACGGTACTAATATAGAGAATTGCCGGACGTGGTTGACGTGCGATTGAAAATAGACGCTTCCGGCTTCTCCTTAACACGTACGGCCATAACACGTAATGTGTGCCACGGCGACTTGCTGCTAGTCGCTTTCAAACCGAACCGCAGCGCAGAAATCGAACACGGATGAACAAACGTGCGTGTAATACCAGCCGTCCGTTTTACATGTTCAATACGCTCAATACTGCTTTTAAATGTAAACTTGTTTAATGAAATTCTGGAGTAAAAAATAAAATTGCTCGACATAGAAAACTTGATATATTTCTACCATTTTATGTGTGTACTTTGATAGACATTTTTAATCACTCGGGAGAAATATTGTATTAAATAATTGAGCAAGTAGACCTTGACAAATAAATTATGCGGTTGTACACGCATATATTAAACAGGCATCGAGAAACTTGCTGATTTATGTTATTGAAATTCTTTTTTTCTTTTTGCATTAGTTTTAGAAAAAATCGTGGTCTTATTTCATTTGCAATGCTAGCAGATACGAAATAGTCGATCAAGATCGACTAGGAATCCTTGCAGTTAGAATAATCTAATCGTCAGCAACGTGCGGCTTAAAGCCGTTTACAGCCTTGGCTTATCTTATCATTGCAGTTCTGACGTTTGCTACTCCCAAGTAGCGAAATCTCGTAAAGTGCAATGCAGCAGCCATGTAAGTTGGAAGTGCAATGACCTTCAAGGTGACTCAGATCTCTGAATAAATCGGCGACGTTAGAAGTAATATTTTCCCAATGATAAAAATTGCACTTCCTACTTTTTCTCCTTGATGTATCCATTAAGAACAAAATTTGTCGGCTATATCGGATCTGACCGTAACATTAAAAATAATAATTGTTCCATGTTCTGTGTCACTCGCATGTACGAAGAGCTATTATAAAAAGAAATTTACGTAAACTAGGGAAAAAATGTCCTCGGGAAAATTCAACGTGGCATCACGTTGTGCAACCGTTTCACGGAATAAAATATCGCGACTTTCTTCTCAATAAATTGTAATCGGTGATTTTTGATAAGATGTACATGCACGTGTCGTACTGCACCGGAAACTTGATATTGGCTTTCGTCAAAGCGTATCTGAGAGAGAGTTAAAATTCATGTAGGTTTGAGAGGTTTCAAGAAAGTCGCCGGAAATAAACGTGCTTCCACGAAGAAAAGGTCCCTTACATAACCCGCGCATGTACAACGGCGCAATTAGCCCGAGAAAAAAGGGCACGCAGGAATATTCCCAACCATTTTTTTTTCAAGAACAAGAGAAACAACAAAAGAAAAGTGAGGAAGAAAGCATTAACACTGTAATTTTTCATAGCAGAATTTTTCTTGGCTAAGTGTCACTTATTTGTTAAAACGACATTATTAATGATGATTATAAAGTAACAAAATAATAACGTACTGTTAAAATTTTAATTACATTAAATATTTTTTTATTTAAAAGAGATTAATATTATTATAAATAAAAAAATGGTTTTATCCAGTATCGAGTAAAATTAAAAAACTCCTTTTTTAAATAAGAATATTTGCTGCCGTTTCTCATCGAAAAAGGGACACGTTTATTTTAGTTTTAAATGAAATGCCTGTGCGTCGCAATTTTCCAGAAAGGTTGAACCGTCAATATTCTCCAAAGGCATTGGAACTCCCATCGATATTGCACACTAAGAGGGAAAAATTTAGGAAAATTAAACAACTCGCGTATTTCGCTTTAGTTGCGCAACTGTAATTGTACACGGGATATTTTTAATTAACTGGTGATGGAGAACGCGTCAAATGCAGGAATTTCTTAATGGCGAGAAACAACTCTGAAGACCGTCTTGTTGCTCCGCCATTATACGTGGAGAGATTTTTCATTAAGTTAAAACTGACATCCTCAAACGAATAAATCCGAGAAACAATTCGCAAGAGACAACTTTGCTTCGAGCTGCTTGGTAAATGCGATTATGCACACGAGAAAATTTAACTAGCGCAAACAAAGTAACATTACATTATAAGGCCAACCCGCCCCGGCACAAAATGGAATACATAGTACGTCGTATGAAAGAACTCGCGTTTTCTATTTTTCTTCTTTATATATAATTTCTTTTATTAATAAATTCCCGATATCGATGTAGCAAAATCAATACGTAAACCATAGGACAAAAAGATACATGCTCATAAGGGTATGCAAAAATCATGTATTTCACAAGATATTTTCGCAAGATGAACTTTTATGCATATCTTAAATCAATAACGATATAACGAGATAGCCATAAACTATTCCGGTTACGTGAAAGCATTTACATGATGTGAAAGAGAAGAATTTTATATAAGAAGCAAAACGCGCAATAGTTTCTCATGTAATCTTCTGTGAAAATTGCACTATAGAAAATTCCTCTTTTGAATATCAGGCAAAAATACAGCGCCTTGCCATGATGCAAGATACAAAGAAATTCTATTCTCTGTGCGCACGTTGCGCTGCAAGTGAGATTCTCGATATCTTCAATTTTTAATTTCTCGATGCAACCACTTAACTATCCGATCTCTTCAATAAAGCAAAAGAATGCCGATGTAGAATATCTTGGATATTTACTAATCCTGCATTATAAATAATTATATTGTATTTTAAAAACTTTTTCAAAATAGATATTTTTACACACGGCCACGAAATTAATTATCCGGACGCAGAATGTAGAAGTTTATTTTATAACTACAAATTCAGCAAATATCATAATAAGAAAAGTTCAATTAGAAGTGAAAACCCTTGCCAGTGATGCATTTCTATCAAAACTGTTGTAACATAAAATAAACGTAGTATCTTATGTACCTGGATAATTAGTTTTGTGACTGTATATAAGATTACTTTGTTTATTTAATATTATTCCACTATAATTTTACTATCTTTTGCATATTTTTCAGACTTAAGTAAAAACACGTAAAAATAGAGATAAAGTAAATTTCGGCTTTTTGTCGTAATTTTATTTAAATATACTTTCAGTATCTGATTTTTTTATTGTAATAACAGGCCAGTGATTTTTTTCAGTTTGAATAAAAAGTTACTTTTGATGGAATGTATCCCTATCAAAAGTTTACACATTCCCAATCGAATTTTTCTTGAAAAAATTTAGTAAATTTGTTGAATTTGACGCTAAACTCTCAATATCCTATGTTCGGATAACTATTTTCGTAACTACGTATACATAAAATTAAAAAAATGCATAAATAAATACATACATATTATAAATGCACACATACGTACACATATACGTGTCATTTTTTGCGAATTAAAGGAGACTCTGTCTCCTGTCCTCAGAATTATTTTTAGACACAGCAGAAATATCTGCTTCGCTGAACTATGAGTCATAAAAGTTAAAGGTTGATAGGGTTTTACGAACAGAATGGAACAGGTGTTGCAACACAGAAACTATTGTTGACTGTACAATTTGCGCCTCCCACATTCTTTCCCGATATCTCTCAATTAACCTTTTGGTCAGGTATCGTTCGTCTCGCGTAACGAAAAAAAAACACTAGCCACTCACGAGGATCATTTTCTTTCTTTTTTTTTTTTAAGAGAGAAAAATCAATTGCACCTTACATCCGTGCACAAAAATACATGTATTGTTCATCAGACAATGGCAAACCAAATTAAACGAGTTTCTGAGAATTCATATGGCGCGTGAATATTCAACTTGATTCATTTAAATTAAAAAAATATTGGAACAGTTCATATCGCTTGTATACATATAAATGCCGTTATAATTCGTTGTAGTTAGTATTCTACTGAAATATTAAGACAAATTTCAATCAATTAATTCGTTGAATTAAAATGTATATTACTTAATATTATAATAAAGTTTAATTGAATCAAGAAAAAATTTCTTCTAATTAATATTATATTTCAGATTAAACTTATTTTTTTTAACGCACTTAATTTTCTCTTAAAGAATACTGAATCAATAAATATAAAGTATAAATTTTTGTTTATCTTGCAATATCCCGTACGGACGGACGAGGAAAGGTGTAAGCGTGACGGCTCAAAGACTCCCACGGCATATTTCGCAACGAGCGCACGATGCAAAATTCCCTTTGACCGCGCAGCGGGCAATAAAAAAGCTCCGCCAGATGAACAATTCGAACGCGCCATTCGCGGGTACTCCCATGGAGAATGGGAGTAGGCGCGCCGTTCATAGGTATGTTGTATTCGCGGTGGAAATAAAGCGCACGGAGAGGCTGCGATCGCACACAGACGCGACTAGCTTCGCCAGTCACTTGACCTGACATTTAATGCCATTACACAAGTCGCGGCTACTCGTTATTCTTTGTCCGTGCGGCGCAGATGCTTATTTACCGAGGTGACGATATAAATGGAAGAAAACAAGATATATATGCGTATCATTACGTGATAATGAACGTGTGCTGATTTATTTCAAAGGTTGCAGCTTTCTTGCGCTCCTCGATACGTAAGGGCGATCTATTTTATCGCATTCACATATGCGCAATCGATTCGTCGCGTCGTCTCGATCAATCGCGCGTTCACGAATAGCAAAAGAAGCGCAATGTATTAGTAGGAGAACGAATATATACATCGGTAATAATGGTATGCATTTGGAACGGATAGATTTTTGCATATCACTAATCATGAAACGTATACCTTATAATTCAATTTCTGATTATTTGAGACGAAAAAGATGTAATTATACCGTTCGATATCTATAAATTTGATAAATTAAAAGTGATTGCGAAGTTATCTTGAACATGCACTTAAACTTCCCCTTTTTTTTCTTTTTTTTTTTTTACAAATTGAATTGAAGGAAAAGGTAGAGAAACAAGCAAGATTTCAATTAACTTTATTAAAAAGTATGCATTGAAAATCAAGAAACAAGTACGTAATAGAGGAAGGTGGAATAAGATAGAGTGGCAGAGTACGATGGGATATCTCCTTTACACGTTAGATGTAGCCCCTCGGTCGTTGAAAATTTAAGTTACCCACGAAGTTACTAGCGAAGTAGGCAGCTGCGTTATTAAGGTAGACCATAATTTATGTTTCTTTGCAATTTTCTTGCGATTTTATCTTATTTTTTTACTTGTGACATTAATATTAAATTATAGTATACTTTTAAAGTGTATCCCATCTTGCCCATGGGGATACTCCATCTTCACCCATGGGGCAAGATGAGAAAAATACCTTTTTTTATTTTTAATAAAGTTTATTAAATTCTCTGAAGAACGATTTTATTTAATGTCAATTATATTGAAAAATATCCAAAGAATACTTAAAAAGTAAAGCCTTTATTTATCATCAGCTTAACTACTCCGACCTTAACTACTCCGTCTTGTCCTACCTTCCCCTGTACAATAAAATAAGTAAAGAAGCTAGTGCGATAAATAAATTGGCAAGTACGTTGAGAGGATAATAAGCAAGCTGTTGTTCATCTTATGTCTTCTGCAATCATAGCCCGTGGGATCTTATACAAATCATAATGGAGCCTTTTGTGTCCTCAGAGGGACGGATCAATGATCGGCGCACACGATCACATTTCGTCGCTCCTCTCGCGGGGAAGCCTTGTCGCGATAAATAACATTTATGCTAATACCTCCGCTATAAACGATCGCTCCTCGTAGTCCGTTATAAATGCAAATTTTGTTCGTCGGCCCGTTATCGTTTTATCACGAAAGCAAACGCTCATTACGCTTGTTAAGTGACGCGTAACCAGAGTGCCATTAGCTGGATGCCGTAATATTTACTCGTACTCGGAATTTGCCCGACAATCTCGTGAGTTTTCCATCCAGACCTTTATCTAGGCTCATCACGCTATTCCGTCGTTGAAGTATACTTATTCTCCTTGATCTCGCTCTTTTACCGCACTGCATCATTCATGCACTCGCTCGATCGTATTTTCTCGTCTGGATTAGCTAATTCTGGGCCACCGATCTCTCTCTCTCTCTCTCTCTCTCTCTCTCTCTCTCTCCCTCTCTCTCCCTCTCTCCCTCTCCTCTCCCTCCCTCTCTCCCCTCTCTCTCCCTCTCTCTCCCTCCTCTCCCTCCTCTTTCTCTTTTCTATATTAAGGTTCGATCTTATAGACGGGAAGAATGGAATCGGCCAGAATTAGTGCCCAAGTTTTGTAACGGGTCGAGTCTATAACATCTTCAGTTCAACAGGCAGAATTCCTCCCGTCGATATTTTACGACGTAGACCTCGCTACATGCCTTCGTCGCGCTTCGATGAAATTATTTATGATCTCGCCTGCCCACGAAAGGCGTTTGATGCGTTATATATATTGCAAATTATCGCTCAAAGCTTGCCTAACCGATGGTAACTGCTTGACGAACTGGCGTCCCAATTACGATAATTGACATTAGATTGCTTGATACAAGAAATGGCGTATGGCGCACTGAATAGCCGTGGCAAAAGGGGACCATGTATCAAATATTAAATATCTTCGTGCAGAATGTACTGTCGTGAGACCGAATCGATTGTCGTATTGCGTGTTAACGCGACGTACCCTTATGAAGCGTCTGGTGACATATTAACTCAAACATTTCATTGATTGCCAGGCGACTGGAATATTATTGACGTCGATGTGACTCATATAATATCAAGGCTAGATACCTATCTCGATGTGGAGGACCACTAGTTCTACTTTTCAAAGTTTCAGAACTCGAAAAAGAGCAGCCGTGAAATTATTTACTGAAATACACGTCTTCGATCGTTCATACTTGTCTTGTCAATAATTCATATGTATCCATGTGTCGCAGTCGGAAAGCAATTTTCCTTCTGAACATTTTGCAAAGTTGCACGTGATACCTATATTTCTTGTAATAGTATTATAACATGTTTGTACGCTTCATAATTTATATGAAACGTTGTAATCGAATGTACATTTTAAATATAGTTTTATTAAATTTTGCATACAATTTAATATAAACGTAAATACAAAAATTATACATTTTGTTCAATTTTAATCAATAATTATATTTACACAAAGAATATGTGAAAAAGAAAAAGGCGCATTGCTAAATATTATTGTTTGTCATACGCGTACAACAATATTGCAGGTTATGATAATGAATGACTAAGCCGTTAGCTATAAGTTTGATAAGATATCGACAAGGTAATATAATTATTATTTATCTCTCTGAAAATACGTACTGATACGTCTCCTTGTTAGAGTCTGGCCAAACTACCCATTATACGTTGAACGTCCCATTCAAAGACGTATCTATGTATATGTAATAGCAAAAGTTGCTCCAATTTGCAAGGTTTCTATTCTCGGATGTGATTAAGTCGGTGCGCGCCGTGCGCCACAATGGGCCACATTTCCATGTCCCTTACGTAGGTACCACGACCGTAACTTTGATTGGTTCGAAATTGGTTTTGCTCAATCAGACATATATAACGTGCATGTGTGTGTGTGTGTGTGTGTGTGTGTGTGTGTGTGTTTGCATATACACATATGTATATTTACATAGCACATAATATGCGTGTACACGTCGTCATAGATATTAATTCGAATAACCCCTGTCGGCAGTGCAACGGGATAGCCCATCTGTATGATCGTAAAATGAAATGACTCATTGTGCCCGCCATTACACAAACAATGACATTGAGAGACCGCGCGTTAAAATAACAGACATAAAAATAATACCATTCGTAAACGTGAATAAAAGCAAACGATGAGTATTCTCTCGCGAATGTTTCAACAAAAGATGAAAAAATGCTTTTAAAAAATATAAAAGTTTGAAAAATATTTTACACTTATTGCTTAAACCCGTTCTTCACTACAAAAGTAACAGTATTAAAAGCTGTTAAAACTTTGTGCCAAATATATAAAAAATCATTGCTCTATATAAATTCTTCCATATTATCACATGGAATGAATAATTTTGCTGAAATACAGGTTTAAAAGTAATTATATTGAACCATTTAAAAAATTGGATCAGATGTTTAATTTGGTTGCAGCTCATTATCATGATTGGGCATCCCACATAATCATCATTTTGATGGGTCAATATAAAATTCTTTTTCGAACTGCATTTAGCTACATTTTTAGATGCTGCAACAAAATTGTTCTTTCCGTGCATGTTTCAATTACACTCTTTATAACACACCTTGTGCCTTTTGAAAAGTATTCACGTAATTGACATTTTCAAAAATATACACATATGTATACCTATATAACAATATGTCATGAGTTACTCGGCGTTTAAATTTGAATAGATTTTCACGCTTGTCGAAAGTACTTTGCAATTAAAAGCACAACATGTATAAACAGTTTACGGCGACGTAAAGGATATTATATTTTAATAACGTTTTAATATCGAAAGCCTGAAAAGGTTGGGTACTGAAAGTAACAAGAACATTCATGAAGCTGAAGACTCATGAATTAATCATTACTATCACCGATCATTATTGTCTTCCACAAGCGTCGTTTTTCTCGTGATTCTGTTTGCATATATTACCGGCGCACTCCCACAGCCCGTGAGAGATTATTGCGTTTTCGTGATGCGCGCTTAAGGGCTCGGAGCTCGGTCCTACAGAGGCTACGAATTAAAAATCATAGTGGTGCTCGCGTGGCGTGTGCACGTGGAGAGTGTCACGACGTGACGTGGAGGCATGCGTACGCGGAGGCATGTGAAAGAAAATAGGCTGAGAAGCTCGCGAGAAGGCGTACAAGCAGCGGACGACAAGGAAATACGTTCAGATCAGTTACCTTAATTTGTAGTGAGAGAACTCCTTTTGCCCATGAAAACTGATTGATAGCGATACGTGGTAAATTGGCCGGGACGATTAAAGTGCTTAGAAACTCCAACATATAATAAATTCATTTAGTGTGTTTTGCTCTTAAAGAGCCATCATCAAATCAAGAAAATTACAAAATCTAAAGATTTAAATATTTCCTTAATAAATAAATTATTAAATATCATTAAAATGTGAAAAGTATAAAGAATATCAGAGATGTTTACGGGACGTGCTTTGTTCTACACATTCAATAATTTTGCAATTTTTGCCCGTATCAATCGGTAATTACGAGTAAAAAGCTGTCGGTCCAAATGCAACTTGATGGAAGGGAAAACAAAATAATGAGTTTAACAAATCGCGAGGTGTAAATACTGTGAGAACGACATTACATTTTCGTAACCGACACGACGGACGTGCGTTTATTAATCTGGTGGTGTGTGTGCCGGATAAAATGTATTTTTCTAGAGAAAAGAAATCATAACAATTGCATTTTTTTTATTGTAAAGTATACCATCGCATGCTCGCGCTTCGTTCCCCCGACGACATAAAAGAAAAGGTTTCGTGAAAGACAGCAGCGTGCATTCCGCGCATTTCTTTGTACTGACGAGTCATCTGCCACGACTATACAAGGTGTTTTATTCTTTCGATTGTTGAGCAGCGTCGCAAGTGACAGTCGATGTGATGCTCATGAAATTCTTATGAATGTGAGACATAGAAAAATATCAATTCTACTGCTAAGGAAAGCAATTACTTAACTTATTTATTTATTATTCTTTTAGTAACTTTTTTTAACATAGAACATTTTCTTGATAATTGTTATGTCATAATCATTTTTCTTAGCATAAGAATGATATTTTTCTGCGTGTAACTTTCAATTTCTAAAGAGCCTAAATTTCTGTTTAAGTTTTTTTTTAAAGAGAAAATATAATATAAATAGTTTCATGAATAGAAGATCACGAATTTAAGAAGAAAATATTTTCTGAAGTTTATGACAATGAGTTTAAAATTCCTTATTCTCCAAGAAAAGTTTAAACTGATTAATGTAATTTAATGTAAAGAAAGATTACAAAGTAATTGATTACAAATGTAAACAAAGATTTGACAAAGAATTTTAAAAAATAATTAATTCTTTAAATCTTTAAATATATCTTACGTCATTAGCGTTATTTAATTTTAAGATATGCATTATATTATTTTCTATTAAATGATATTAGCAACAAAAATTTAACAAATTGAAAATAATCAAAAACATCTAAATAAATTTTATGCTCCACATCGACCGGCAAACGAAATTTCGTGTGTCTGTAACGTGTGAAACATTCCATAGTGTTCCAATGTCCGAGTTCTTCAGTTTCCAGTTTCAACGCGCGACGCAGAACATTTTCAATATAAATTCGCGTCGCAGTATCAACGTCGCGCACTGCTGTGCAAAAAAGCGCGCCCGAGTATATTCAGCTCGATATAAAAGCGTCGAACAAAAAGTGCAGACAGAAATTCAACTGCGTAATATCCTTCCCGAACTGGCCAAAATATACCTCGCGTTGCGAGAGATATTTATCAACGGAGATTAAAACGGGACATCTCACGAGTGTCTGCTCACGCGCACACTCGCGCGCACATTCGGATACCGTAAGATTTCGGTCCTTTCGGAACCGTCCGGTCTCGAAGGAATCTCGTTATTGGACGCGCAGAATAATCCGGTAAAAAGTAAACCGCGTGACCTAAAGAAAAAAGATAAGATCGTTTCTCGCATTGACGCAATATGCAAATTGATCGAGCCAGCTGAGAATCTAGGTTCTCCTACGTTCATTGTAAATTCAAATGGCAGAAACGCACGATCGTGATATGTTATGATTGTGGTCTGATTAACAGTCTATAAATGCAGATAATCGTGTTGGGTGATTCCTATCGCTTTGAATTAGAATTGTTACGTCGAAGACGATCACAATCTGTTATTTGATAGCGAAGATTGAAGCAGCGTTTTGAAGCTTGGTATACAGATGGGCTATACGTGGTGTCCCAGATTTCTCTCATCTACGATTTCTTTGACCAATTTGGAGTCGACTTCGCTTTAATGAAAACACGTCGGAATGTGCCTGAAACATTAATCTTTGAAGTAGAAATTCCATTGAACCAAGATTTCGATTCGTTTTGAAATATATGATTTCACTATCTATTTTATATGAAGTTAAAACGCGATCGCTCTGCCCTAATATTTGAATGATCCCATACAGTACGCAGTTGCAATGTTTCAGTAATATTGCAGCAATGATAAAATGTTTGCTTTAGAAATACGTAATGTTGGAGCAACAATTATAATATTGTATTAACATTGCTGCAACATTACGTATCAATTTTGAAGCGGACATTTTATCGTTGCTGCAATATTGCTGAAACATTGTAGAAATATTTTGCAATGTTTTTGCTATACTGTGCTGTGTGGGATACCCATGAAATATTTTGCTGACTTGTTAAAAAATGTTACAAGCAAGTTACCAACAAGATGAGTTCTCATTTGGTGCAACATTGTAGACAAAATATCACGCAAACTGAGTACAGCAATTTTGTGGCGACAATTGTAAAAGATATATGATTATGGCAATATTTCAGCAAAATTGCGGCAAAGTTGCTCAAAAATATAAGAAGTAAAAAATATTATTTCATGAAACATGCGAGCAAAAGTTTAATTCGGGTAATAATTCTGCCATTATTGTGGCAACATGACGGCAACAATCGTTAGCAGATGGATTACACTGCTTTGCTTTTCCACGAAACGTTATCTACGGATACGGTTGTTGCGGCGTTCACGATTCGAGCAAAATTTAGTCCGAATCCGAGTCGATTCGTGTAATGACAGCGCGAAGAACGGGATAACATGTATATTGTGTTAATCCGAAGTTTGCAGTTGCAGAGATTACTCGATAGCGCGAAACGAGAGAGGAGAGATAAAAATCTGCCCAGGAAATGCTTAGCATGCAGCGCTCGGATGCATTCCCTCGCTTAACGTAATTTTGCATGCTCGCGCTGCCTCGGATACGCGTTCCAACGCCGCCGTTGTGTGATTCAGAATGAAAAGTCAACGTTATCGCGTATTATTTTTTCGCTGCTTCATTATTATCGCATGATCGCTGGATTGCAGGTTGTCTCTCCTTTTGTTCGTATCGACCGGCAGCTCGTATCGTGAGTGCTATCTGAGCGCTTTGTAGGTCTAACAGTCTAGATACCTCGACGCTGTGCTGCTTTAAAACGGATAATCAGTACGGCGGCGTCGTACAACAGGCGAAGCGTTTAAAAAAAAATAAAAAAAATAGAAAAAAACAAAAGCGAAGAAAACCTGACAAGCGCGATCGCGCAATCTTCGAGCAGACCGTTCATAAATCATGACTCAAGCTTCCTCTGAAATCGTCTGAGTCATTCCTCGCAGGTTCGGCGAGCAGAGCCACTTATGTATGCCTCGCAGTAATGTACAAAAATTCTCCGCTGGAAGGAAAATTACTTTGAGTAAATTCGAGCTGGCGTAATAGGAGAATCATTTTGGCGTAGCGGTATTTGTTGCAGCATTACCGTTGCGTATTTCGCGATTGTTATTAGAGTGTGTCCTCTACTACTTGGCACAGATCCTCGTTTCAGAATTGCAATTTCAGCGTGGCGCTTTACCATTAAATAACGATGCGAAATTACGCCGTAAATTCCACAACGCTGGAACTCATTATTTGATTAATCGTCACAAAGCTTTGATCGTTTCGAGTAACGACGGTGCGCGCCGTGTCTGTGGCAGAAACGATTTGTCCGGCGCGAGTTAGATTTTCAAACACGTCCCCGACGGCATTTGGACGCCTCGCTCCGACGATGGCGGAAAAGAGTGTCGGTCAGCACGTCTGGCAAGTGAGTTTTCGGATCTCTTCTTCCCGAACTTTTTAACGCCGTCGTTTAGAAGCTCGTAAAGATTTCGCGCGAACTCCTCCTTAGAATTCCGAAAGTGATGAACAACGGACGCGCGACTCGGTGATTCGAGAAAGAGCGATGGGCGATCGGGGAATATCGCGCTTTACATTTTATCGATGCCCGAAGGTTAATCGCGTGTTAAGCATTTCCCACCATCCCAGCTAATCGCCTGTGCGAAAAGCGTGGGTGATAAACGAGCGCGGCGAGGAAAAGTTACGGGCATAATTGCGGGCGGTGGGAACACTCCGCGGTCACGTGCGCCACCATATTTATGAGATGCGGAAGAATGAGTGCGTGTGAGGCTCGCGTATCATTACTATGAAATATTCTAGCAATGGCAGTGCACAGCGGCAGTGCACAGCGCTAAAACTGAAAGCAAAACGATTAAGCACGATGTCGGATAACGCGCGCGTGCAGAGGTTGAGGTTTCATTCGACTTTGCACGCGTATTTTCCGATATTGCATACGGGCTGCAAATGTTACATTGTAACTTAATAAATTGAATTATATTTGAGCTAGTTAATACGAATATGCAAGAGTTGTTAAAATAAACAAACGATTATGAATGTGCGTTAGTATAGGTTTTGTATTGTATCGCGAGCTTGCGCTAATTGCAAAGTAATGAATTTTATATTCAGTTTAATTAATGGCATTGCACGAATTTAATTCGTAAAATTATTTTATGCAAATGCCAAATCAAATCAGCGGAATGCAAATGAAAAGCAATTTATTGATTTACGCGTGACCGCTAGAGGAAAAAGGACTGCCATTTTCGAGAAACAGAAACGTTATGAACGTTACGAAAGAAATAGTGATGCAATAATATGTAATGGACATATACGCGGCACACAAAGGAAATTTCTTTAGCTGATTTACCCGATGAGTCAAGAATTATTACGTAACACACGCAATTCTATGTATTCGTTGAGCTTTTAAGGATTCTTAAATTACGCTGTCTCTTATAAGTGCAGAGGTGCAGAGTTGCAGTTAAATGAAATTAAATAAAAGTGAAAATGTTACAAACTCTCTTCTCTCTCTCTCTCTCTCTCTCTCTCTCTCTCTCTCTCTCTCTCTCTCGCCTTGCAAATAGTGCTAACTATATTATTCTGTTATTCTATTTTACATTACTTTGCATTCTATTACCGTAATTATATCTCGGCGAACATAAAGAGAAGAATTCATTTAACTGGAGATAAATTAGAGAATGCAAAATTAATTATCTCTATTCTCCGATGAAAACAGTTTCCTCAATAAAGCTGTCTTTTTATATTGAAAACGCGCGCTGCGATTTCAATAGAGAATTCTTATCTTTGAAACATCGCATTGAATCCTTGTGAATTTATTTGGCAAATTGAATTCCCCATTAAGGAAGGAAAATCAAATTGATTTCGTTTCGCACTTCGAGAGCGGCCAGTAAATAGCCCACCCTCGTTGGGCTTTGCGGGATTGACGCGCGCAAATTCGCCGTCGCGATGCCTTATGCATTTCAATGAGCGGCATTTTGAGAGTGGAGTTTCGTTCTTGCAGCGCGTGGACAGATACAAATTAGCCGTATACTCAAAATACTATAAACGCAATTAACACCGAAACATGGTTAACGAGCCTTTGCGTCCAAATGTGTCGCGTTGCCATTGCGCAGATATCGGATTTCGGAATAGGCCAATTAACGACGAGTGCTGCGTAAAAATCAATATCCTTGCGTACCAAGTGTTGTTATAAACTGTATTTTTATCTCTCGCCGTTGTACATTCTACTTACAGTAACAAGTTTCTCTTTTCAAATTTGTCTTGTGCAGTTACAATTGAAGATATTATATCTTGAATTAAATAGAAGACGGGCCAAGACGATCATTGCAAGATCTTGGTGCTAAAATGATATTTTATACAGTGATTTTTACATACAGTTTCCAATTTATTCGAACTGCTGTTATTTTTGGTTTCAAACATAGCTTTTGAAGTGAACTATATTACATCTCTTTTAAATAGTGTAAGTTATACTATAAGATATTCTTATTACAATATTAATATATCCAAAAATATAAATTCTGATGACTAATAAAATTGTTGCAAAAGCTTGCGGCCATGTGAAAATCGATATTTGCGAATCTATATGATCTGAATTTATTTTTATAATCAATTAAAATCTCAGGAACTTGTTCAGTTTATAGATGGAGGCCAAGCTCCTGAAATTCATACCATTCAGAATGGAGAAAGTCGTCTATTGTTTTTTCCCTATTCGCGCGTTACTTCGGGAACAAGTCTTCGTTCGAAGATAATTAGAAGAATCATTATGATGTAACATGTAGACAATTAAATTAGCGCCTTTCTAATGATAATGTTTTAATATGTAATCTGGCATTAACTCATAATGCATCTTTCTCCGCTTGCGTCATTGTAACGCTGAGCATTAACGTATCAATCTCTGATATGAATCGCTCCCACATTGTAATTTGCACGCAAATTTAGTTTTACACATTCATAGCGACGCAATTAACTAACAAAGCTTTATTTGCAATGCGATTGAAAATAATTTAAATCATTGACGTGGACGGGCGAATGAAAAAAAAGTCAACTAATCGAAAATGCGCTGAGTGTCGTTAGACCGGCCAAAGCTATATTCTACTTCTCAACAATCGCATTTAATTTATCGGACGGTATATAATCCAATGCACAATAATAATATATTCGCTCCACTATTATTTCCGCTCAACTAATTCGCGAACGTCATTTCCGATTGTCGCGCGAATGGAGTGTCATAAATGACGCCCGTCGTACATTATCCAAGATATAAGTCGCAACTGAAATTCTAGAGATCAATGTTTAAGAAATCACTTCCAGAGAATTCTCTTTCGTGGATATATTATGTATATATGCCGTTTAGTTTACGGTCGATCGCCTCAAGCGACTACACCTTATTTTTAACTCTTTAAAGCAGCGTCAACGGAACCGGCGCGTGGCCGTTCTTACGTGAAAATCGGGGCCAACGAGTCCGCGGCACTCGGCCGCTCGACAATCGCCGCTTTAATTGACGCAGACGGAACGGTGCTCGATTAAAGATGGGAGTTACGATCGCGATAGTACTCGCGGTGAACTCGATTAGTCAAAATCAATTAAGCTATACGAGAGTTATAACTCTTCAATGTCACGGGGACTTGTAACTATACTATCGAGATGCAAAGTAGAGACCGAAACAATCTTTTTTAATTTCCGCTGAAACCGAAAACGAATATTCGGATATGTGTCAATTATTTAGGTCAAAACTGAAACCGAAAATCGAAATTTTTATGGAAATTCTGGAAAGATTACATATATAGATGTGGGAACATTTATACCGTGTATTTCCTTCTTTATAAATCTCATATCATAATTATATGATTTCAATAATAACCAAGTTTCAAACATTCATTGAAAAAAAGTTTCTTCCGATCTAATCATTTCCTTTGATTTAAATAAATATTAATATAAAATAATTTATTTTTAAACTTAGAAAATATTTTTTTAATTAAGGAAATAATGTTTGAAAAAAAATTTTTTAGCGAAAAAGTATAAAAATGTAAAATAAAAATATTTTTAAACGAGTATTTAGTGGATAATAAATGTTTCGTAAAAAATAAATTTTAAATTAATAAAATAAAGAGTAATTATGGCTAAAAATAAATTAATAATAAAATTAATTACCAATATGAGTCTTCTCTCACTCATTGTTAAATTGTAAGACAGTACTTTGAGTCCTTTCGTTGGTTCGAGTATAAATTATTGTTGAAGAGGATTCACATTTAAACATGAAAACTAACTGCAAGAGTTTTTATTAATTAAATATATTTGTAAAATAATTTGTGATAATTTATTATTATTTCATGTCCCGTTACAACCGTGAAGGCCCATATCGGCAATTGATTTTATAAATTTTAAGTAATAAATACTTTGTACTGTAAATTTTATTTTGCTCCGTATTGCAAGTTGTAAATTATAATTTGATTTTGGCCGAAATTTCTTTTTAATTTTGATCAAAATCTAACAAAAATTTCAATTTTTAGTTAAAACTGAGTTTAACCGAAACTGAATCTAAATTTTTGATTGGACTCTAATGCAAAGTAATCTACGTACATGAAGTGGTGTTTACATAATTCAAATTTATTTCGTTTAATTTTGAATAATGAAGTACAATATAACATAACTAAAAACATATACAATAAAGTTCTAATATTTTTCGCATTGGAACATTTTCATTAAATAAACAGGATGAAAGTTATCATATCCACAAATAAGAGCAAAATGATAAAGTTGATCTGTCCTTAAAAATTTTTAATTTTAAAGAATTTTAATTTATTTAACGATTTTTCAATATTTTCAGATGATAATCAAAGTTTTAGTAAAAAAAAATAGATTAACGTTAAGTAGTAGAGAATAAATTCAACATTTTTCTTCTCGATTTACACACGGAAAGAACGGATTTGCTGAAGTATTTTAACATTTAGCTGGATCTGAGAGTAATTTTGTTGGACCATTAAAATAATTATGTAGGACACTCAAGCATGACGAGACACGCGGCACAATGTTTTGACATTTTAGCAATCAGTTTGAGTGTTCTATACAATTATTTTGATGGTCCCACAAATTTTTTTTCAAATAAGTATCCAGCTCAATTTTTAAACAATGTTTCAACAAAATCGTTCTTTTGTGTAGTTTATCTCTGGTATTATGAGAAGAATGCAAAGAGATATGCGAATGACTGATTACTTTTGAGTGACTCCCATATTTTAAGATATTAAGTCACTGTGCTCTTAGTAGTACGTGCCTGTATGTGCCTGTGATATACATATCATAAAATTATGTAATTGGATTTCATAATATCGATCATACGTTTTTTCACATTTAACATTTTCATTCGTTAATGATTTTCCTTTTGTAATATTCGTAATATTTTTTTCTCGTTCGCCAACAAAGAATATTCGCTCAGAAACTCAATACTCCTGGGCTACATTATTATGACGAACAATATTCATTGTTATTATTGTAAATATAAAACTCATCAATATGTGATATCAGTATCTATACAACAACGAAACATTTATCTTTTGAAACATTGATATTTTTTATTTTTGTAGTTTACAAGCTTTTCGAATTTTATGCCGTAAAATATCATATTTAACTGAACTAATTATCTGAACAGCATTACTTTTTATATGATTTCTTGTTTAATTTGGAAAAAAACGTGAAAAAAATCTTCACGAGAGAAAGATATTTAACTCATCGATACATAAATTAAAATCCATTTCATTTAACTTTGGATAATAAAATACAAACTTTATCTTAAAAAAGTTTAATATCGATAGGAAAAAGGAAGATAAGATGATGAAGTGAGTAAAATAAAGTTTTCAATGCTAATAATTGAGCTGCTGTTTAACTGATCAGTATCTGTACAATCGCGAAATGTTTTATATTTTGAAATGTTGATATTTTGAATTTTCGTTCAATTATTTAATATATTAGTTTACAGGCATTTCGAATTTGTGCGGCAAATGTATCATATTTACCGGAACTAATATCAAAACATTAGCTTTCACACGATTTTTTTATTTAATTTGAAAGATATGAGAAAAATTTGCGTGAAAATAAATTTTTAAAGAAAGCAGGATTTCGGTTAATTTCTACAAGGTGATAAATGTGCCTGGCACTTTCTTATTCATTATCCCCATTTCACTTATTGTTCGTTGAATTAAAAAGAAAACGCGAGTACTTGAAAGGATTAAACTTTCAAGAGAATATTATCGCCGCTCATTCTGCGTGAATATAGCAGATGTTAGAAATGGACACGAAAAAAAAGAAAAAACACTAAGATATCATTAAATATCAAATGATATTCTCACTTCTCACAGTTCTTGATTCAATTTCTACGTGAAGAATAAATTTGTTGTCACATGCCAGCCAGTTCTATTTTTAAATTGGCATATTTTTTAATTTAAAACTGCTTTCCGCGTTTCCGATTGGTTGTAAATTTGTTAATTTAATATAAATATAATAATTTTATAAATGGTTAATATAATTAATATAATTGTTTTGTTAAACAATTGTATAGCTATTTTATTAATATAAATATTTATTAAATTTGTAAAAGAATTGCTGTTCTATTTCATTTTTGGCGCATTGAAGCCTCTTCGTTGAAGCCTCTTTTCCTCGAGGATGAAAATTAATTGTTTAATTAATTACAATATAATTATTGTATAATTGTTTAATTAATATTAATATTTAATAAATTTGTAAAAGAATGATTCCTAATTTTAATTATTTTATTGGAAATGGCTGAACCAATTTGGCAATCCTTTCTAAAAAAAAGGTATGCAAAGTCATATATTTCTTGAAATTTGATTAGTTTTTGAGTTTATTCAAATTTCCAGAAACATGATTATCGCGCCCTTTATACACGCCCTTTTTGCTTTTCTATTGCCAATTATTGTCGCTTTTCCTCGATGCTGATTGGTTCTCTTGCTGCGTCAACTTGGTGAGCGGCTGTCATCGCGGCAAATGCCAATTTGTAAAAATATGCATTAATAGACTCTTCTTAATTGCAATTTATTGTCAAAAAGTAACAAATAAGAAGATAAATAGCGCGCGCGAAGACGCGTCTATGGTGTCTAGTTACTATAAAATATCGAAGACGATTTACGTATCGCGAGAATGCGAGTGGAATTCACGAGTGGAGGGCAAACAGCCGCTACGACATCCTCGTAAATCCGACGCAGTTGTTATCCCCGCGAGCATCCCCGGTGGTTTATTTCACTTACTACGAGCAGATCCGAACGTCGTCTTGTCGCTGAAGACGGAAGCAACGACTCCGCATTATCGTCTCCGTGTGCGCCTCTATTCTTTCTCCGCCTCTCTTTACGGCTCCTCCGTTTCTCCTTCGCCTCAGCGGGGGTCGCGGTTTAACCCACACGTATTCTGTATCCTCGGTTCTTTCTCAGCTTCGCTCTATCCCCCTTTCTTTATCTCCCTCGTCCAATCGCACTCTACACCCGCGGGGCACAACACACGGTACCCATGACGACGCGTTCTCTCTCAGCACTTTGCTCTAGCGTACAATTTCGCGCTCATCCATCCCGATCGACCAAGGTCGAGTCAGCCAGGCGACTGTATTAATTAAAGACACGCGCTACGCGAGCGAGGAACCACGCGGGAACTGCTCCTCTTTCCTCCGATTTGGCGCCAAGTGTGCGCGAACGACGAGGAAAAAAAGGTCACCCTCCCACGATGGCGCTCGACGCGTTACTGACCATCCGCGCGGAGGTGCAAGCGGCGGCGGGCGCACGCTTTGATGCCTTTGAGACGAGCGCCGCTGCGCGCATGCGCCGTTGCCGGTAAAAGGCGAAAACTACGATCGGCGTTCTCCAAGCGCGCGAGGATTGCGAGGAACCGATCGCGATCGGCGACCGAGGGATTTGATCAGGGAGTCATGTGCTCGTCGTCCAACGCTGGCGAATGGTATTTAATTCCTTTCATTGCGTAAATTGTGTGCGAATGGCGTTATGCTCGATTCCGGCTTCTATCGCGAATGATGAAGAATTACGATGAAAAATGTCTGGTAGAACGTGACGTTCAAGACGCTCTTTTCGAATTATATCTTTATCTACTTGTCGTCGCCAGCTTGCGAGAGTGAGGAACCGACAGTGATTAATATCCGCGAAAAGGATGTAAATATGTTCGATCAGATAAAATGATGCAAACAAAAAAAGTTATCCAATTTAAAGCAGTCTTATTAATGCGTCTATTTTTTTAATCCTTCGAAATCTAGCTTCACATACATATTATATAATAATTTTTGAAACGTTATTTGAAATATCATTGAATTACGTACATCTTTACCTACTTGTCGTCGCGAACACTTGCGAGAGTAATGAATTAATAGTAATTGATATTCGCAGAAAGGATTAGAAATAGGTTCAAACATTTCAGATAAAATTTTATATATAAGCAAAGAAGTTATTCAATTTAAAGTAATTTTATGAATGCACCTATTCCTCCTAGTTCTTTGAAATAAAGCTTCATAGATATAATTTTTTAAATATATCTTTTTACCTACTTATTATCGCCAACACTTGCGAGAATGAATTGATAGTGATTGATGTCCGCGAAAAGGATATGTAAATATTCTTCAAACATTTCAGATAAAGTTTTATGTGCAAGCAAAGAAGTTATCCAGTTTAAAGCAATTTTATTAATGCATCTACAATTTGTGTGAATTCTCCAAAACCTAGTTTTATTTTATACATATTTAAATATATCTTTACCTTTTCGTTGTCGCCAATATTTGCGAGAATAATCAATCAACAGTGATTAATATCCGCAAGGATGTAAACATTTCAAAAATTTTATCTGCAAGCATACAAGTTATGAATAATTAATGCGTTAACTAATTGAAATTACATTAAAATTTATATTGATTTTACTAGTGCGTCTGAGTTCTTCGAAACATAGCTTCAAACATATAATACAATATAAGAAGATCGTAATATTTTAATAAACTTTCAACCAAGCATAGAACAACGTATCGCTAACACTTATGAAAGTAATGACTCGAGAATGATTAATATCCCTGAAAGGAACGTTAATATTTCCAAGCATTTCAGATGAAGTTTTATGTACAACAAAGAAGTTATCCAATTTATGGCAAGTTTATTAATTTACTTGAGTCCTGCCAAACATAACTTTGTGTACGCAGTATAATAATAAAATATAACAATATAATAAGATTGTAATATTTTTCATAAGACTTTGAAACAAGCATAGAACACGGTATGTTGTTAGTACTTTCGAGAGTAATGAATCGACAGTGATTAATATCCGCAAACTAGATGTAATAAATGTTCAAGCATTTCCGATAAAGTTTTATGTGCAAAAAAAGGGGTTCTCTAATTTATAATAATTTTCTTAATGTTTTTATTAACTTATAGCTTTTTATTAATTTATAGCTTCATTCATATAAAGTTTGTAACATTTTTTTATAAACTTTTAACCAATTGTTAAATAACATGTTACACCGACACTTGCGAGAGTAATCGATAGTAATTAAAATCTACAAAAAAAATATAAACATATTCAAATATTTCAGATAGTTTTATACAAATAAAGATATTATGGCAATTTTGTTTTAATGCGTCTATTTGAATCCTTCGGTACATAGTTTAATGTACGTAACGTAATATAGAAGTAATAATGTAATGGGATTTTATAATATTTTTCGTAAGATTTTCTCAAACAAGCGTGGATAGTGGTGAGAAGTAGAGCCTGAAATTTTTCTCCTGAAATTTTTATTTACGGGCTTACAACCTTTTTATTGCATGTTTGCAAATGATGATGGTTGACAAACATTGCGGTTGCAGAGCCGTGATTCTTTCACGACTTGCTAGAGACGACAAGATCGATGTGAAGGGAAGATGTTACTGCTTGTACACGTATTACGTACTCGCGCATACCGATCTGCGTGTGACGGAGCGGAATAAAAGTCTGGTAGTAAAAGGCGGAAATCCACGCCAGGATAATGCCGCGAGTATATCGCGCGAATATATCTATTGTTCGCTGGCAGATTTTCCTGAATAACTGTTTTTAAATATGCTAACAATTACATTTGAGCACAGAAATAACGAGAGACGTCTCTAGCGAGCTTTCGAATTATTTGCGCTCCTAAATACAATAATAATATTACTATTATTTAAATGTGTGTGTGTTTAACACGTCATATTAAACAGTTAACATGATCAAAAACAAAGGAATGGAAACAGGTGATTTCGTTGGCACGCCTGTCAAGAATTTATAACATGCATCATACAATATGTAACATTTTTAATTAAATTACTACCGCAAACACACGGTTCAGTGCTTACGTATTTTTTTATATTAATTGACTCTTTCGCTCTCTCGAATGTAAGAATTGATACAAGAATTGTTGCTACTTGTAATTTCAAAGAGGCATGACGAAACGAAGACTCATATATTACACGGTACTCTTCCGCGGGCGCAGATGGTAATTATCTGAGTAGATTTATGCACGCACAGACACTGCGAAAAAATACAAAAGCTGTCGGCGTGACGTACACCGTTATGCTTGCCCCCCTTACGGATTTCGCCTTTGAAAATTGGCACGTATGACTCCGGAAACCGCGAAACGAAACGGCGCGATGGCCGTTCTTATGACTGTTTTGCGTGCACAAAAGTCATGAATTACATTAATCTCTTGGCCATTAAATAAATTACTTTAGTGAAAAATTGTTCGCTTCGTATCGGCAACGTGATTATTACATGTGAGTGAATTACAAAATGGCGGTAACAAAACTTTAGCGCGCTCTGAATTTTCCTGTTAAACTGACTGACAGGTTGACGGAAACGAAAAGGGTTAAATACTATTATAAAAATTTCATTACTTTATTGAATTAAATGATTTGATTTAAATGATTAACGCGGCTAACGACGTAATTCAAACTTTTATTTTATTGAGCGCGTCAATCTGAAGATAGAAATCCGCAGATTGTCACAAAGAGAGAAAAGATTTTTTCTGAATTTTTGTTATCGAATCACCGCTCAGCTTGTGCTTTCAATTTTCCACGGAATTCTGCATGTCGAGCGCGTTTCGCGAGACGGCGATATGCAAGGCCATTGTGATTTTTATTTTTTGCGTGAATCACATCGCTGACGTCCATGTGTGACGGCAAGAGAATGCACTTTTCCTCCGCGCTTGTTATGTACACACTCTTTATCGTATGTACGCGCATGCGATAAAACGCGAAAATCCGCCACACATTTGCAACAATACATGACTTCCTGGTTATGAGTTGCGAACCCGAAAATCACGTTTCTCTGCTTGATTCAGCTATAGTGATAACAAGTGCTGCTTTATTTTTTTTTTATTTCGTTCTTTAATCTATCATACAAAAAAATGAATACTTAAAGAAATGCATAAATACTTTGATCTAATTAAGAATATTTTATGCTTAGAATAGCGCCAAGACTAAATAATCTTTGATTAAGAATACATTATTTTTAAAACAAAACGAAAAGATATTCTTAATTGAAAACAAATTTTACTTTATTGAAAGAATAGAATTGCGCCCGTTTAACATTAAATATGCTTGTATTAGGATTATTTTTTCTTCAGTGCGGACGAGTCTGCTACAGCGGATTTATTACACATTTCACTCATGTTGCTTGTGGGTAGTAAATCCGCTATGGCAGATCCGTGTATACAAGTAACCAGCGTTTTTCTATCGCTATGACAAAGTCGGCCGTCTATTAATTATGGACAGAGATTAGATAGGTCAAGCTGAATATTTTACTTATTATTGAAAATTTGAATCACAATTTGAAGGCATACTTTGTCAATATAATATTTCACTTACGAAATTACCCTCACTTATTTTATAATCATTAATGGTCTGTTCAAAAATGGGTTTGATTATCACTAATAAAAATGCAGTTGACAGAAGTGAAAATCACTGGTGTTGCATTTTGTTTCTTCCATCAGTAAAACTAGTAGACGATCCCAAACGTCCGAAACGTCATAAAGATTTTCGGGTTTAAAATTACGGACATTTCAACGTTATTGTAAGTTTGTAGTAACATTGCAGAAATCTTTTGTAACTTCCATATAATATTACAATGTTTCAGTAAGATTTATGCAATGTTTCTTTAATCTTCCAATGGGTTATGATTCTAATCTTTACTTTTTATAACAAATATTATATTAATGATTAATATTATTAAAATATGGGTGTTTTATTTATACTTTTCCTTCTTTTTTTTCTTTCTTCTTTTTACCTTCATCTTTTTCCGTATTTAAAAACTCTTTTTTTTTCTTTTTTTTTCATTATTTTATTTTGTTTTTTTTTTTTTTAAATATCTAACGTTTTGTAATATTTGTCTATTACATATGATTTTTACTGAAAGACAGAAAAGAAAATATTTTATTAACTAAATTTTTATTTCTATTAATACTTATGATAAAAGTTATTAACTTTATTATTAAACTTTTAATTTTTTAATTACCCAACTCTGCAAGTGAGTTACAAGAATTTGTAACGCGGTGCAATGCAAGATCTCCCTAAAAGTCCTTGCGGTAGTCTCGCGCAGCGAGAGACTCTGCATTACATGGACGCCGTCTCTGTTAAATGCCCCACTCGGGTCGTTGACCGCACACATGGTTCGCAGACAGCGCACGTGCTTGCCGTCTGGGCCGCCTCCCCACTCTTCTCGGCCGACGGAGAGTGGGGAGACGGCCCAGACGGCAAGCACGTGCGCCTGCCTGCCGGGGCCGCGTGCGGTCAACGACCCGAGTGGTGCTTTAGCAGAGACGGCATGCACGCGCGCTTTGGGTAGCAGCGTCTCTCTCGCTACGCGAAACTACCGCAGCGACTTTTAGGAAGATCTTGCATCGCACTGCGTTACAAATTCTTGTAATTTATTTGCAGAGTTGGATAATTAAAAAATTAAAAGTTAAATAATAAAATTAATAACTTTTACCAATATGATATTAGAAACAAAAATACTATTTTAAGAATAAAATATACTTTGCACAGATCTATTTATTGTTGATGCAAGTGAACAGTTCTAACTGTAGAGAGCATACTTAAATGAAAACAAATAGCATTCAAGAATAAAAATATACGTGAGTAAAAAATTTATTTTTTTTGTGTGATTAACAAAATCCTCGCTGATTATGCTATTCTTTTAATGTTACGTAATGTATTAATTCTTTAATTTGTTTAATGAATTTATCATTATTGGCTCTATTTTTCTATCTCTATTATTATTATTATTGTTGCAATTGCGATTCTGCAATTTTTGTGTTTTATTTTATTTAATTATCACAAAAATTAAATTATTATTGATATTTTTATTATTTTTAAAATATGTTGATAACATATTATTAACTTTTTAAGCATTATTTTTTTGTCATTAAAAATTTTTTTATTAATTGTACTGAAAAATTAACTTATGAGTAAAAAATCTATTGATATTTTCTTTATCTTTAATTTTTTTATGCCTAGTCCTTTTGGTGGTAAAAACACTATTATATTTTAGTAAGCAATGCTATAAACACTTCCATTTTAATTGTAATAAAATTGCGTAGACCTCCGAATTTACTGATATATTTTTTATAAAAGACGCATGGAAAATGTATCAGTAAATTGGCTGCTAGAAGATATATATAATTATAATAATCAATTTTTTCTTCAAATAGTCTGATTCTAATTGCACAAGTAGTCTGTTGCTGATTTAAGCAACATTAAACATTACAATTTACTGTCGTTATTATTACATTTATTGAAACGACCCTTTTAAATAGATTACGATTGAAAAGTATGACGCGGACGCGGAAATTTACGAGCAACCTTAGCCCTTCAAATATCATTATTATTACACTACTAAAACTTTCCTCTTAAGGTTATTGCGCGTCCGCGAAAAGTTTAATGGTTCTCTTCCGCAATTCAGTTTTGCGACTAACTTCTCGTTATACCCCTTATACAAGATGCTTCAAAACCATTAAATATCCTGTTAACCATAAATTAGCAACCTTCTAACTCGTGAGAGTTCGAAATCTTGTTCGAAGAAAAATGTTGAAATATTTACGCGCATTAAAATAGACAGTGCTTTGTTACTTCACATCTCATTGTTACATTTAGCTAAAGTTACGTGAGTTCTATTTGCTAACTTTCTATGAACAAAACCGGCATCTATAATGCAAGGCGCCGTCAGTGAGCATGAGAAATGTAACTTGAACGTTTTGATTACACTCTCAGCGCGCAAGTCACAGTTTTTATATATAGTTCGTTTCAATATTACTGTAATTTTAAGGCAATAAAAGAACAAGAGTTTCGTCAACCTCTCTTTTCTAGATAAATAAAAGTCACTGCTTGAATCACATTGAGAAAAAAATACGTAAAAATTTATTTGTGGGATATAAATTTATGTAACGTTTTAAAAAATTTTCATTTAAGTACGGTGAAATAAAATTTTATTCCTAGCAAATAAAACCAATTAATAAGAAAAATGAGATGTATTGTACAGAAATGGTGGGTTTTGTCATCACAGATTTTTTTATAACCAATACATATCAAAGAAAAAGTTACAAGTAGTATTTGCTTGCAAATATTTCGACTTCTTTTCAGTAGCCACTAACTTATACGATAAAAAGTAAAAAAAGATTCGTTTGCGCTTGTCAACTCGTGTGTATGCAAATTCGACTTCTATATTAGGTGAAATGAATCGTGAGGCAAACAGTTTGACAAGCATCGACGAGTGAATTGTCAGTTCATTATGCAATTTCACTATTTGATTTATGTGGGCAAAATCGATAACTCACGCGAGTCAGTGCTTACACTCCGCAGGTGTTCATTTAACAGAATCCTCAAATTAATCAAGAGACGAAGGACAATGACAGAAAGACAATTTCTTTGTTTATTGTGTAATGTAAATTATCTCTCAAGCCGCTTCTTCAACTACTTTTTTAAACAAAAGTTAACAAAAGATAGTAATAATCTTCAACATTTAAACATTTTACAAAACAAGATTTATTAATATAAATCAGATATTTCTTTAATTCTTTAATTATTTTTTTAACAAAACTCGATAAAATATGGAGAGAATTTTAGTATATTAATATTTTGAAAAATAAAATTCTTTGATATTAAACAAGTTTTTCTTCTGTAACAAGTATAAAATTTAAACGTAAAGTTTCACCAAGATTTTCTCTAAACATCTTGATTACACAAAATATAACAACGCAATTTTTTCATCAGCAGAATTTTTTTGAAATTTTCTGAGATTTTCCGAGTATCAAAGTGAAGACTTTTATAAAACATCAATTGCGCTAATTCGATTCCTCTTACGCCTAACATTTCGCGAATGGACTTTGGATCTTCATTCGCACAAGTATCCTTCATGAAACTTGCAAATCCAATTTCCTGGATTACAACTCGGGTTAGGAATTCACATCGCTGGAAAGCTGGACCGGTCGAGTTCGATTTAACTCCGACGAGGCGTGTTTCAGACGAAACGTATTTCGTTCTATGCTCTGGGGATCCTTAAAGCTAATACCGGGATATTCACGTGCACGCCGTGGCCACAGGTGGTGTATCGATGCTGGTTTGCACGTCAAACGATGTGAAATTATTACTACCTGACTTCACTTTACAATTCAATTAATTATCACATTCCGTGATTATAAATGAATTGAACTGTAATAAAATATATCAATACACCAAAATTATTAGTGCAAAATCTTTAGTTCACTTTTGACATATAGTTCGCGTCATACCGAGGGAGAGATTATTGATATTTATGATTATACCTGCATGATAAAATAATTATTATTTTATGCAGTTAAATTACAAATATCAAATATTTTTTTTTAATACAGAATTTAAGCTAAAAAAATTTTATGTATTGCGTAATAAAAATTTGCAGAATAAGAAATATGTACACATATAAAAGACATGTCACAATACGCTTATATATAGGAATATCAACATATTCCGCGTATAAAATCTGAATAAAGATTTATATTAAAATCTGACGTAAATTTTATATCGTCTAAAGTGGGCTTTACAAACAAGTTACAAATTTTTCAATATGAACAAAACGCCTTACAGATCGTAGCTAAATCTGAACGCTGATATTGTGTAATTTTATATACTTTTTCAAGTTCACGAAACTGTGTACCGAATAAATTATCGGTCTTAAAACACGATTATAAATTAAACAAGAAGCAATAATATTAAAAGTTTCCGTTACGTATAAATTATATAACAATTTTTCTTACAATTTTTAAATTATATAACTTTAATTTTACACAACAATTACTTAGAAATTATCTGAATTACAATAAACTTTCTCTGTATATCTTTAGTTTATTGCAACAAGCATATAGGAATATCTTGTATATTGATTGCGTAAAAAATCGAAAGTAATATACACCGCGTGCGCTATAAATAAAATCGACACACGCCCCTCGCCAAATTATCGGCGATACCAACCGATGAAATTTTTCTCGATATGTCATAGCTTAATACATGCGAGTGCACTGCTATGCATGATTTGGCGTACAAAAAAAATGATAACTGCAGAAAATTCGTTCGTGTATTCGACAAGCGAGAAGTAAAATTGGAAACTGAACTAGACACAATTTAAAAATATTAAAACGTTGTACTTTATATTGAAAAAAATAACGTAGAATTGTTTGCTGTATTGATATTTATTATTTTACATGAAAGCAAAAAAGTTATATTGAAATTTAGTTTAAATTCAAGAGTATTACAATTTGTGTTAATTGAGGACGTTTGTATACACTTTGTGTATTTTATGATTTAAAAAGTGTTCATGTGTCGCTTTAGCCTCTCAAAAATCGCGTCCCATTTAATCGCTCGCGATGAACGAGACCAAGGTTTTCCAGGAAATCACAAGGCTTAGCCAGTTCTGACATTAGAGAGGCGGAGGTTAAAATCCGAGAGGATTTCCTTGATATACGAGCTAGTCATCAGTACCAACCACCTATTGTTCAAAATCCCTACGCTAATTCTACGTTCATTTTAATATGCATTAATTAGCCTAATTGATATAAACGAGGTTATATAATCTAAGAATTATAATAATATCTCGGTTTAAAAGGAGATTACTCTGTCTTGCAACAACGCTATTTAACAAAACGTTTATTTCCATTGATTAATAATATCATTTCTATTTCAATTATATTAAATTTAAAAATATAATTAAAACTTATGTTTATAAATGAACCACTTTCTATTACTTATAAATATTAATTATTTGGAAACAAGATTACAAATAAGATCCTATTTATGAATGAATTCTGAAGCTAATAATCATGTTTAAAGAATAATAAATAAATGTATAAAGAATAATAAATAACGAATGTACTTTGCGTTAATCATCGCGTCTCTATCGTTACGATCGATTCGCTATTCCGAAAGTTTTATCGTGTTAATTTTTAGCATAAGAAATGGAAACTCCATATTTGTAATTACTGCAGATGTATTTTGCGGAGATGTCATATTGCATCTTCGTTTTCCCATTTGAACGCTGGGTAGACTATCAAGATCGGACCAAAGCCGTAGCTAATTTCACGGCGAAGGAGCTACTGGTACGAATCGAGTTGGAATATAGGATTACGGAATTACAAGGCAAGGTTGTCGCCCAGTTCGCTCAAATAAGGTTAACAGAGGACGCGGCAGCCGGGCGATTTCCTTGACACGGGCTTGGTCTGTGCTTTAATCAAGTTACAGTTTGTAATGACGGCAAAAATCTATTTTGTCTCTGCGTGACGTAACTGTAGATACTTCAAGAAAATAAAACGTAAGGAAAAAAACGACTTGGGCCTTTTGAGTGCAGCTTGAAGGTTTGGCAGCGATCGCCGCTCGTAATACTCTCCTAGCTTACACTATTTTTCAATGTATTGACGTTTAATCATACCAAGAACGTTTCCAGAGATAGATCTTGCTTCAAGAATAAAGGCATGGAATGTACTTCATTTATACTACAGTGGGATTTCTGCCAAGGAAAAAAGTGATTGGAACGAGTGGTCTAAGAATGATACTGAAACGTTATAAGTCGATTATTGGAAGTGATTTTGTTTCTCGTAATTATTTTACGTTTTAAATCGTATTAACTTTTAAATGGAATTTTTGCTTTATGACAAAAGGTATAAAGTGCTTTTTAACAAAAGATATAAAGCGCTCGTTTTATAATGAGAATTCAACAGAAATGATAGAGGAAATTAATTCAAAGTACATGCATACCTGAACACCTGGAAAAGTAGATTTATAAAGGGGGATATTTGGAAATTTTTTTTATCCAATATGGGGCAACAGAAAGTGAAAATTATTAGATATACATCTTAGAGACTATTAATATACGCCCACTTGGAAAAAAAGCATGAGAATTAAACATAAAAATATTCGCTGCCAGTCAATTTACGTCATTATCGCATGAAACCAGCTATTACTAACGTCTGCTAACGTCTGTTGTCCGATAAACGATATGACACAGAGAAATTCAATATTTTCCAGTCCAGACGTGGTATTTATTATCATAAAACTTGTAATTTATTCCGGGGGCGTATCCTCCCGTTCGAAATGTCAAGCATGCTCGACATACGGTTCAAAAAATATGTAGGTTTACATGTAGGAGCATCACATGTAAACTGCGATGTTGCTAATTGTAAAAAATAGAATTAAATCAATTAACTGCACGAGAATGTGCATAAAGCGATGCACAAAGATAAATAAAAATAACAAATATTATCATTACGTGACACACGATTGCATCTCTTTTAAAAACGAGACATGAAACGTTTTGTAAAACACTATAATGTTGCAAAATCGTAGAATTATTTTATAATGTTTTATTTGATTTTAATTAAACTAAAAGTGGAAAGATAGTTGAGACTATACAGCATTAGTGTAAGCAATTTTTCGAAGTAATTCTCTCTCTTCCTACAAATGCATTTTCGTCTATATATTATATACACGTATTTTTATTATACGAATATACAACGGACAACAGAATGCTCGGAATAAAATACAACGAATATATATTTTACAAACGAATACATTTTACTCACACCGTGCATTCGGTACAAAGAATCTCGAATTTTTCCGAAGCGCAGTTTTTTGTATACGAACAAATATTTGCCGGACATGATAAACCGCTCTCTTTTTTTTTTTAATTCAATCTTTGCAAAGGAGTTAAATTGGATTATTTAGTATAAAAAAAATAAAGTATAATATTTATTTTTCTTTATTTTTAAGATTACGGTCCCAATTATGGATCTAGTTCTAATTATGGGTTTAAGTTTATAAAATTAAATGCTTTCCCAGACATACATTTGTTAATAAAATTACAGAAAATTTTTTTATATTTACAAATTTTTTTGTAATTGTAATATGAAATCATTTTCTTAATCATTGCTAATATTTAAGAAAAAAGCGAAAAAGTATCTTTAATGATCTCTCTAATAAGCTCTCTAAATACCTCTTTAATGATTCCTTTATTATGAGGATTTTAAGAGATTATATTTTTAGTACACAATAAACTTACAATGAAACGTATTAAAAACGTACATTAACAAGCAGTGTATATTTAATTATGCCGACCCATTATTAGGATTTATATAAACGTGTTTTTCAAATATTTTTCCAAAATTCACAAATTAGTTTGTTAAATATATAGTGTAATTATATATTTTAAAGTTATATTTACTATTTATATTGACATTAATAATTTTTTAAAATGTTTGATTGTTAAATTTACACGAATTAATTGAAATTATTTTAAACTTAAAAGGCATAATTGGGACCTTAATTTTTCCCTTATTTCCGTCTTAAATTCAATATATATATATAATTACCATTAAAATAGTATTGTTAATATAACACGAGACTAATCATATCCGTATTCTTTTAATATTCTCTGAGAATCTGTTAATTGCAGCAACTTATAACAAACAACGAATATTCAATTTTTTTCTTTTTGTAATAAATTCTTCTAGCGGAATGTAATATTTTCTATAATGCTCCACATGACTCTCTATGGAAATATGCGAGACAATCTCATAAGTCTGGAAAAATATCGGGCGATAAACGCAGATAGGGAAAGTGAAATGCATTGTACCGCGAGACGGTGATTCATGAGAGATTTCCCTACTGGCTACTTTAGAAACTAAAAGAATTGCGCCATTAAGCATTCAAAAGCATGCGGAACAAAAATAACAAAAAAAAGACACATAAAAGTTCCAGCGTGAATATTATACAACAAAACCGTTTCTCCGCCTTGTTCTTTTCATTAATCCTTTTTGATTAAAAGATTTTAATTGGGCATAAATTCAGCTTATTAGTATCAAATGAGTGCGTGGTTCCGGTAGAAGAAGAAGCAGCGGTTTAATTAGCCGTTCCCGCGTTTTCGATGAAACTATCCGGAAAATATCAAATTAAGATTAAAATTAAAACTGTGCGAAAACGACGGGTACAAATTGATCTTGCATGCCGGGTACGAGATTAACGCGAAAGACGTAGCTGCGACGTTTACGTTATACCTATAGATGCACGAGCGAAATTTTGTCCCGCAAACTGTCACAACTTCTCACTGTCGCGGACTTAAAGAGCTGGTAAAACGCTTGAAATATTGAGCAGTCAACCACAGCTTCCTCGGTGGAAATCGATCGAGGTTGTTCACCTCTCCTACTTATACCAATACGCACGTATCTAGTGTTCATTCGATGGGAGTTCACCCGACTAAATATTTTATTTCCGCCACAATGTAGTCTCGGCCGCGTATGTGTCACGCGGATCGATGGTACTTGACGTGCGCGTCGCGATTTCTCGTCGCTGAAACTACTAAATTAAAATCATTTAAATTTTCACACATCACTAAAAAAATAAATAACATTTTTATTCACTGATGCAGCATTATTTATTCGACTTCTCGTTTATCCGATATCATGTACACCTATAATACATTCTGTGAAAATATCAAATTATGTGATATTTTATATCTGAATTATATTTTTGGTATCTTTTTGTCCGAAATTTTGTAATAATTAATTAGATTAATTAGATTAATTTTTTGCTTAATTAAACGTCAATAGTGCTTTAATTGCTCCAAATTTCTTATTATCGTTATTTTAATTTTGCATTTTCGTACATGTTCTATTAATTTTCTGCTGCATAGATAGCAAGATAAAATAAAAACTAAATTAAATTTTAATGACCTTTGTATTGAATCTAAAAAAACATAATTACAATACAATAATTACAATGAGTGCTTAATGAATCAAAATACTAATATCTCATGATGCGTAAGAAAATAATTATTTACTGCCCTTAGATCTCAGTGTACCTTTTTCAAAAAGATTTTAATAAATAAATCGTAATTATATTAATACAATTATAATCTTAAAAAAATTCTTAAAGTAATTTAACATAAAAATTAAATTCTTCTGTACTAAATTAATATTCATAACGCAACAGTTAGTTTCTACTTAACAATTATAACTAATCGTAAACAGTCGATATATTTGCTCTTATAAATTATTTTTAAGATTAATTTACAATGTACTTTTCTCTTACCTTGTTTCTTACTTTTAAATTACTTTTAATCTATCGTCTTCTTGCCTTTTCGCGCACTGTTTGAACTTGGCGAGATAAAAGTTAACGAGCTCCGAAAGATACGAGAAACACGATTGTTGATAAAATAATGCGTGAAGGGGCAAAAAAGTAATTTGCAAAAAGTTAAAAACAAGAAGCAAAACGCATATTGTAAATTAACCTTTACTGAGTATTGAGCTAACAGTGATAACGAGTTAGTTAAAAATAATCAAATATATGCAGTCGTTGCATATAAGTTTTTCGCAATAAAACTATCTAACATAAGTGAACTTTTGAATTTTGCAAAATATCTAAATTCAAATAACATAACTGAATAATAAATATCTGCGTATCACGCTAAGAATTAATCGATCTATCGCAAATACGATATCGCGTGACTACAAGAACACGAGCGAGCAATATCTAATCCGCTTAATACAGGCAGATAGATATAGGCTCACTACCACTTCGTGTGTGCAAATCTTCCATATGTGTTCGGTACGTTTGCTCAGACGACTCGCAGCTTCTACCGCGGGATTACTTCACACCAGCGGAAGCTGTAGCAACATCACACCACACGTGTCCTAATGCACTATTTATTGAGCACTTTAGACGATAAATTCGCGATAGGTTATTTAGTACCGTCCCGTGACAGATACGCACGAATGTACTTCTCGCGATGTGAATTTCACGTTCGGTAGTACGGTCTGTAGGTGGACATTGGGATATTGTTCTTTGATAAATGATGAACGTCACCCTGATCGTACTCCACGTCATTGTAGATACCGCTTTGATTCTGAAACATAAGTCAACTCATCGATATACATTTAGCAGGCAATTAGTTTCTATCGTCGTAATATTTAAATGATAATACAAACGAATCGGATTAAGATGAAATTGAACAGTTAAATTATATTGGAAAGAGGAAATCGGAAAAGGATCAGAACGACGGTATTTGCGCAAAAGTATAGTGATTTAAAGCGAATTGATTAAAAATTGCTTTGCGGTATTATTGGATCTCTCTCGGTCTCGGGAATTGGCTTTATAATTATTGAATTTTACTCTATTTCTTTTTATCTCTATCTCTTATTAGATTTCAATTAATCTGACGGGTTTAAAGAGACTTTTTATTATTAATATAAAATTTTTATTTGAAATTGTGATGTATCAAACGAATTCTTCTTTTATTAGCCATTGAATTGCACTGCTAAGTTATTTAATAAAAAACATTAAATTTCAGATGGGGATATATTATGAAACCAATCTTTAATCTTCTACATCAAACATTTATTTTTGCAATATGTTCTTAACTCGGAAATAAATTCTTTTTACACACGTGCACAATTTATTTTAATTTATCATTATCTATCGGGATATGTAATACACGCTCGTCGAGTTAATGAACACTCACCGCTAATGAAGATCTCGACTTTGGCCTCGGCACGTGAAAACCACTGCTCTGAGGAATTAGGTCAGCTCTGTCCTTATCTTGCGGTTCAGAATCCGAGCTATCCGGATCTGGTTGAGGTCTTTGTCTCGGCCGTAATGGGGCCTGAAGCCGCGGTAATGGGACCGGAGGCAACGTTCCGTGAACGCTCATAGGTGGATAACCGAACATCGCCGAGCTCGGTCGCGTAGGACCCATTGGTTCGGTCTTTCAGTACAATAAAAAATTCAATGAGTTCTTATTGCTAACAAGCAAAATTAGAACAATCCAATAAGAAAAAATGGTTACTTCAATTATTACAGTTTATTGCGCAAAAATCATCTAATTTACAATTTCAAGAATCATTACCTTGCACTTTGATAATAATGATTATATTTTTTTTACGTATAAAGCATATCATCTATTTATTTCTAAGCACATTAAATTTTTGTATTGCGTTTACGCTCTTTTTTTTTCCTTAATTTCAACATCAATTACGTAATATTTTTTTCTCGAGTAATAAAATTCTCACCACATCTTCGATATTTGTTATTGAATATTTATTAGTAAAGTTAATACATACCGCATAGAGATTCGCTGTAGCCATGTGCTCCCCAAAATGAGCCCACATGTACGGTGGCAAATTCGTCGGCGGTCCTTGTTTTACGGACGCTAGAGTGCCTACAGAACCGACCCTCGCTAAAGTTCCTGCAAATCAAATTTTCATTTTTAGATCTGTATCCACATAGCAAAATTTATATTTAATTGCTAATTGATTTTACCTGGAAGAGTACCAGGTATTCCACCTTGGATATAACCGTATACCGGAGAACCCGCAGACTTTTGCTCGCGAGACCATTTACGACTGTAAAACGTAAGTACACAGTTGGAGGCACATTAATGTAATAACCGTAATAATAACTGTTGTATCGAAATGTTATTTTTTTTTTCAACGATAATTACCTCCACATTACGAGACAGACTAGAGTTAGAACTATGATTATTAACGCGGCCACGGATGCGCCTATAGCAACGCCCAAGACCTCACCGTCGACCTCGCATTGCGCGCCGTAATAATTGCCGGTGCACCTGGGGAAATAAATTAAAAGGAAATGTTCAATGCACCTGACGAGAACTTGCACGATCGTGTTTACTTACGTGCAATGCATCTGATCTCCCTGATAAGAGCAAGTGCCGCGATTATTGCAATAGGTCGAGGGACACGACAGGCACGTTCTGCCAGATTCATTAGGATCGTTTTTATGAGGGTCCTTCAATCCTGAATTGCAGGAACACGTGAAACTGCCGAAGGTATTAGTGCAACTGGCGGATGAATGGCAGTCGTTCAGATCCGACGAAGCGCATTCATCCAGATCTGTATAAATTCAGAGATGATTTATGTTACTAATTTCCATTCGTAATTTTCATGATTATGTCTTATTTCTCCAGCAAACGAAAATAAATTCAAATTGATTGAGAATTGCAATTCATTTATCCGATTTTCGGCTTTAGAGCCCCGGAGTATTTTTGCATTCAAATGAACTCAAATAGATTGAAATACGAAATGCGCTATTCATCATTTTGAATTTGGATGGATTCGTGTTCTTATTATATTATTTTTACATTCAAATGAATTGAAATACGAAATGAGCTATTCATCATTCGTATTATTTTTGGATTCAATTGGATTCGAAAAATCTGAAGCGCGAATTCGGAAATATCGAAATAAATTCATTTTTATCAATTTTAATTCATTTTTGTTTGCTGGGTTGTTAAATTTAGTTAATATTAAAATTTAATAGTTAAAATATCGTTTTAAAATAACTTAAATAGTTTAAAACATCACGCCCCCAGTATAGCTGTACAGAAAGAATGATTTTACTGAAGCATCTAAAAGTTTAATGTAGATTTAAAAACAATTTTACTGGACTCTGAATAATTATAAAGGATGTTCAAACATAATAAGCAATGTTACAAGTTTTGACATTTTAGCAATTAGCTTGAGCATTCTACATAATTATTTTGGTCTAAATTGTTTTCAGATTTGTCAGCTAATTTTGTAGATATCATACTTTAACAAAAATTATTCTTTCCGTATACTAATTACTAATCGTATACCTTGCAAATTTGATATGGATCCCGGTGGGCTATCCACGTACAGGGCACTGTTTCCAATGTTATTATTTCTTCTATGAATAACACCTAGCAGATGCCTTTGAAGTTCACCGGCTAAACTTGACCTAATCGTTCTCGCTTCGTAAATGAGTTTCAGGGTTGTATTCACGAAAACTCCGCCTTGTCCTTGGCTTACGTCACCATGATAAACGTTGTTTATCAGCGATCCCATGTACTCGTCCGAAAATGGTGTCATAGACATGGCAGACTCAATCTGTAAAAATTATATACGCAAATAAATAACATAATTCGGTTGAGGAAAGATAGACGGTTAAATTTTTATTTTAATAAATTATGTTCTAAATAATTAAATTATTTGAGATCTTTTAACACATCTTATAAATATATTTTTATTGGGAATCAATAGAATTAAAATTTTTATAATTTTTTATAAATTATAACTTTTATTTGTCAAAGACATCAAGAAACTATTTTAGTTGCGTTTAATTAGCTAGAATATATTATAATTTATTATAAGAAAATTTTTTAAATCGTTATTTGCACGTCTCGTTAATATTCCGAATAATAAATAATTTAATTAAAAGTATAATTTATACTTACAGCTCTATTGGCCTCATAAGCAAGGGTTTGATAAGATTCCGAGTCCTTGTCAGCTAATCCTCGATCCCACACGACCTTCTTGTCGTAAAATTTGTCAACTCTAATTGACACGACAATACTGACGATCTCTGAAAAAGAAATACGGAATACAAACATAAATCATACAATTAGAACTATGCATTACAAAAATCTCACGATTCTTCATCATTTACTTTTGCATGGAAGCGAATGCTGCAATCTCGCATATCCTGGCTTGCAATGACAAGCCGATACCCCTTGAACGGTCGCGCAAGCTTCATGTTGACTTGCATCGCACGTACTCGTATCGCCCACAATGCAAGTATCTATTCTGACAGGTGGCTGTGTAGGTCTTCGATACGGTGGCTGCCTTCGGTTTGATCCATTCGGACGGGAAGTGGCAACAGGAGCATCCGGTTGTGGAATGGCGAGACTGAGCAAGAGAAATGGAAATTTTTTGTTTGACATTTTTTCCTTGACTAAATTATCTTTTTTATTGTCGGTGTAAAATTTTTTTTGATACGATACAAAAAACAAAATTATTAGAATAAATCGTGTGGTATTCAACAGAAAATCTAAATCGTCGGAAAAGCTTAATATATACATATATATTATTGAGTGACATGTTCTAAAAAAAACTTTCAGCTTCATGAAAGTGAGACATACCCACTACCGAGGACGGGCGGCGGTTGAGTTCGAGTTGGTTGCGGTTGTACATGGGTGGGTGCGATTTGCTCCGTGTTATCGAACACATTCATATATGTTCTTTTGCCGTCAATACTCACGAAACCTTCTCCGCCCACTGCAGAAGTTAATATAACATCACCGCCGCCAGAGTTTAAAGACACTCTAATGCTCCCTCCTAAGTTGAAAAAAAAAAAAATAATCACTTATCAAAACCTAGTCTAACTTAAAAAAATTTTAATTTATTTGTGAAAATGTTTGTTTAAATTGTTTACACGTTGAAAGAAGATATTTAAGTGGAAAGGAAGATGTGTTATGTTTTGGCTATTTTTCGGTCAACATGAATTAATATTTAACGTTCTCCTTTCTGTGCACTGCACGAAAATTGATAAAGAATTAACTAAAATAATAATTCGGCATGCGCATGTAGCTAAAAAAAGCTTGCGTTAGATAATCTATAAGTCGCGTCAGATTTTAAAATAGAATTCTAATTTATAATTTTATGTGCCATATATTTTAAAATATATATTTATATTTTAATATACAATATTTTATATATGTTTTTAGAACACTTTTATAGAATAGAAAATACGCATATATTAAATACATATGTATTTTTATTCTATAAATGTTTTTCGAATTACACGATATATAAAATAATGGAATTTATGAATTTTGACAAATTGTATAAATCATGGATTTAGGCAGTGACATAAAAATTACCGGAACTTCCTCCGGGTCCCTGAATGGCCGAAACTGTTACGTCAAAAATATCACCAGGGGCTGGATGTCTCGAAGGTGCATAAGGTCTCTGACTTGGCAATCCTTGCGCTCCAGTATAATCCAAAGTATCGTCCAAAACAATTCCAGGTCGTGGGCGATAACGTTCAGTGGATCCTATCGCAATTATTTCATAGATTATTTATTAATTTATAAATTTAGTTAATATATTAATTGTGGATAATATGCATCAGTGTGCTTATACGGTATAAACTTGCTGAAATTTTTGTGTTAATTTAATATAATATGAATAAATTAAAAAGTAACACAAATATTACGTAAAAAATTAATACAAAAAAATGTATCACTTTGAAACAAAATATGGAAGTATATTTCTTCAGTACGCATTTTATTCATAAATTGTGTTATTTTAACGCTAAGAAATGTTAAACATCAATTTAACACAAAATATTTAAATACCATAATCACATTATGTTAAATTAACACTTGGATAAAAATTTAACATAAAAATTTTAACAAAGATCGGTTTTAACATAAGATGTTTTCTGCTATGTTTATGTAATCCTTTACGTGCCTGTATTTTTTGTGAATACCGAAGTCGAAGGATGAACGTTCTTTTCTATCGTGGCCAAATTCTTCGAGTAAGTTGTAGGAAGACCATCGGTCGGCGTCGATACGCTGGCTGTCGGTTCCATGTATTCAAAGTTATCTGATGCGCTAGGCTCCAAACTCACACCGAACTTAGTATCAATACTTGATTTCACGGTAGTCGCGGACGGTCGTAGGATGACTTTCGTCGGCACAGATTCGATCACTTGGACCGACGAACTAGTCTCGATGTTCAAGGTGCTAGTCGAAAAAGTCTTTGAGATAGTCGAGGTGGTCTTCTCGATTGGTTTTTCACCCTTCGACGTCGCGGACACTTGCTCTTCGCTTTTCGAAGATTTCGTAACTTTAATTTGACTGTCCGAAGGTACTGTCGAAGACTCTGGATGTCGTATCGTGTAGGACGTCGAAGTAAAATCGGTAGGAAGACCGAGCAACAACGTCTCCTCGCTGTTGATCTTGTTTTCCTTCGATGGTATATGATACTTGTGAATTATAATATTATGCTTCTTTGTTGACTCTTCGGGTTCGGGTTTTTTCGTTGCGTTTTGGATAGCTGAATCATTGGTCGTCACTGTGGATTCAACTCGATCTTTGCCAACGCTAGAATTGCTCGTGTGATTCTTAGTATCGTCGTTTTTGATAAGTGCTTCTTGATGACTGGCATCTTTCTTTATCGTAGAGCTCTCTTGAGGCGTTTCGGATTCCGGTTTTAAATCATACTGCGAGTTCTCCGTCGTTGAAAGGTTTTTGTCGCGATGGATGGAAGAATCCAACGATGGTAATGAAGGTTTATAAGATGGTGTCGGTCGTCTGTTTCCATCTTCAAAAAAGAAACATTAATTTTCTGATTAATTTTAATAAAATAAAAATTGTTTCATAATTGTGATCAAATAATTTTCAATTTATTAAAATTACCCGGAAAATTATTCTGTTTTATATCCACGTTCCGTTATGTTAAAGCGTCCATGCAAAATAAATGATTAATTAGATTCGTAATTATTTACGACGTACTATGAGAAGAGTCCCAACTCCATGGCGGCACAACTTGCTCTGGTAATGGCACTCCGCTGATGAAGGGTCTAATGGGTCTCTCCGGTGGCAACAATGGTCTGTCAGGTGCAGGGGGCTTTTCGAACGGGTAAGGATGAGACGACGTCGGCAATGGTGGTGGATTCATGCCAGGAGTGTCAAAGTCCGACAGCAACGGCGGTACATCCGATATTCTCGGTGGTCCTCTGTTGTTGATTCTACAAGTTTTATGTCATTGCCAATAATGAGTCACGCATACATACGCACTTATCATACATTATTTTTTCAGATATTAATTAACTGTAATGCTGTACTCATATTTATCTTACATTAACGATACTTTGTAAAAATTCATCTATTAGAAGAATTTTCTTTTATACCTTTACGAATTCTTTTATAGGTTACACGATATTAGAATAACCGAATTAACACTATTTTAATGTAAACAAAATCTTATTAAATATTATTTTAAGTTATAAAAACGTCAACAATAACTAAACTTGAATTAGCATTTGGGTGAAAATTCATTCACAATAGCACTCTATGGTTAATGCAAATTTTTGCGTTTTCTTTGCTCTCAGAAAAAAATTATTTTACACAATACTTTTTTATATGAAAGCACTTTTCAATCCTGATATATTTTTTCTCTATAAATGTAATAATAAATAATTTTTTTTTTATAAACGCAAGTGTACGGAAATATATGAAATAACAATTTCGAAAATTATTACAACAATTTTGATGCTAAGAACTAAGGGGAAGTGATTGAATCGGTAGTAAATCGATGTAAAGTATATAGATTACGGGTGATTGAAATCTATTTGATTTACCTCGTGGCTTGTATCGGCCTCATTGGCCTCACGGTGTTCGCGGCTACGTTTACATTGCCATTGAGCAACTTGACGATGCCGGTGATAATATCCTGTATATCGGGGTTTGCTTGTCTGTGACCTGTTGAGGCAGTTTGAACGATCGGCGGTGGCGCGTGTTCGCTATAAATCCTCGGAATCTCTTGACGACCTCGCCGCTGCTGATCCGTTACTGGTAAATGCTGTTCTCGTTGCCTCGGCGCGCCAACCAGCTGATGGGGCTCCGACAGGAGATCTACTCTCAGCGGAGCCCCTTGTCCTTCCCCCGGCATCGACTGGCTGGTGGTGGGCACTATGCTACTTGTAATAACGAAATATTTTCAAAAATTGCTCTCACAATCAGTAACCTTAAAATTAAAACAAATTAATTGAAGTTTACGCGAACGCTTAACTCTTCACGTTTAATCTGAGAATATTCACCTAGTTTTTTTCCTTTTTTTTTACGTAAATGATCACTTATTCTATAATTTGTTTGAGATCATTATGTATGTAAATGTATATTTAATATTTTTTTTTTCAATTCAGAAGAAATGAAAGAAAGGTATCAATTTTTGATTAGTAACAAAAACAGCTATATTAGGCTTTATTTTCTCGCTACTGAGCCAATTGATACAGAGTTAATCGAAACTCCGATGGATACGCATAACTCAAATAACAACTACAATTACCACGAGTATTAGACGTTGACTTTAATAAATGTTAACATCTAATACACGGAGTAGACCGTAGTTATACTCTTGTCAATATAGAGAGTTTATTTGCGTTTAGAGCCCTTCGCGTGCAAATCGTCCTTCTATCAGTATTCATAGAAACGGAATGAAACTTACTGATAGTACTCGCCGGCTTTCGCCTCGATGTTATTACCGTCGATATGAGCCACGTGCTTTGACGACGTTAGTTCGTCGATAGACTCATCGCGACTTGCATCTTTGAACACAATCCTGCTCTCCTCTCTGTCGTAATCGTTGACGTGTTTCGAACTTTCCAATTGGAACGCTGGCATGGTTTTTTGGAAAGTCCGCGACTCATCCGGCTGTCTCTCACTGGATGTTTTTTCAGGGCCGGTGTAAGCGCTAGCACTCAACACGATATTTTCCCGAGATGTTCGAGAGGATGTTTTATCGTTTTGTATGGCCAAAACTCCTACAAATGAACAAAAACTAATGTCAATTTTTCAACGTACTTCATTCAAAGTTTACTAGTATATAAAAAAGAAAAGAGAATATAGAACATTTATTGTAAAATATTGTCTTCTCCTTTTCTTTAAAAAAAAATTTAATACTAATAAAGCACGTTTTTAATTGTTAATTAAATTGCAACAGGAAAGAATGGCTCTGCTAAAGTATCAAAATTTGGTTGGATATTGATCTGAAAATAATTTTGTACGACGCTCAAATTTGTAACTAGAATATCAACATTTTTTACAGCATCACTCATTATGCTTGAACGTTCCTCACAATTATTCCGATGATTCAACAAAATTATTTTCAAATTCGTATCTAGCTAAATTTTTAGACGCTTCAACAAGACCATTCTTTCCGTGAAGCTATAGGATTTTCCACCTTCGAGATTTTGATAATAGGATGTTAGAGGAAATCGAGCTTTATGCTCGATTATATTGCTGATTTTATACGTGAGGGCGATAAACCCAAATATAATGCATGCTCGTATTTTACGCGAATATTAAAACGGTAAACCACTGAAGTGAAGACTATTAGACCTACGGTCGTACGAGGAATATTCGCCATGCTCGAGGAACTCGCGGTATATAATACTTGCGTATAAGGTTGATGAACTTTTTTCGTCATATTGCATCAACGCTCTTCGCGAATGACCGAATTGCTTTTTAAGACCGGCGTGTTGACCCGTAAGAAATAAAGGGGCTGGGCAGAGGGCCGCACGAGTGATTGTTGCAGCGGATGAAAAAGGAGCATATCAAATTGTAATGGTCACTTCCTCATTCCACCGCGTAAAAAATATGCAATTATATCGTCGTTAGGACGTAATTAGCCCTGCCATGCTCGCGTGAGAAAGATTCTCGCACTTGATCGGGACGCAGATGAAATAAATTCGCACTCAAACGGTACTTTGAAAAGGTACTTTACCGTATCGTCGATTTGCACCTTGGCCCTATTAAACGAGAAAGGTGCATTCCGGAAGGAACTGTTAAATTCGCACGATGCTGAAGATACGTGAAATAGCCCTTTGTGCCGCGGAAGCGATTTTCAACTTTTCCGAAGTTGCCCTGTCGTACCATAAATAGTCTTATTTCCTCAAATTAATTTCGCATTTACGAGAATGTTCTTTTTCACTTATGATTAGAGATGATTGAAAATGACTGAAAAGAACTAGAAGTTTTGAGTAAAGAATCAGTAATATTTTTTTTTATTCTCTCTCTCTCTCTCTCTCTCTATATATATATATATATATATATATATATATATATATCTGAGTAAAAAAACATTTAATATCGAAAAAATATATATGTATAAACATGTATAACATATATTTTTTTTTCAAAATTTAATGCTTTATTATTATTTTAGAATTCAATTTTTATATTCATCCGAAAGATTTCTGTATAAACAATCAAAATGTAGTACAATGAATAAATAACGAGAGATAACTTTTGACGATGGAGCTTATTGTTGGTAAGAAGCAGGAAATGAATTCATTTTATGTTATTTGAATAAACACATCCCATTTGCATTTATTCATTCATTAGGAACACAAAAATATTAAATAATATCGCAATAACGTTTCAAATGTCTATCAAACATTTTAACGATAAATATCCAAAAAGAAACTATCATTTTTTTAAGTATTTTGACAAAAATACAGTTTTTACTTGATCTCTTCTTCTGAATTCAAAAATACCTGTATTTTTTTTTCATCTGTATTTATGATTATTCTTCTAAAGTATATTTGCATATTTTTACGTTGAACTAATTTTATAGTAATTCTTATTCTTTTCTAAATTTAAAGACGTAATACCAAAAAAAACTGTAAGAAAATTTTCAAGTTAAAAAACACGATCACTATTATCCTACAATATATTACACGATTAAAAATTGAAGTAGAATAATTGTGTAAACAATTGAAAAATAAAGGAAACGTTGTTTTGATCCGGGAAAAATTCTTTAACACGTATGTTGCGTTGCCCAAGCGAACGGGAACTTTCGAGACAATCGAGAGGCTGTATCCGTGACCCTGCCCTCGACTACTTCGACTAGTCAGGTGATCTCAGCGTTCTCCTTCCCGCGAAAGGGTGGATCAGCCATCGCGGCCAAGCAAAAAAGATCCACAGTCAAGTTGCCCAGTCAATCCATCGAGGCGAACGGTACTCGAGCGGTTGACATTCTCGAGGCCGGTATCGAGCCGTTTGGCCAATCGTGAACGTGACGGGTATGAAATTACGATTGCGCTCTGTTCACCTCTCTCCGACTCTCGGCTCACCTCTCCTTCTCTTTCCACGACGGCACCTTGCGCCTTTCAGTAGAAGGTAAAAAGGTTCATTGACATCGACAGCCGAGCGCGTCATCGGCGATCGGCGCATCGAAATCGATTAGCGATCTGAGATCCCTCTTGATAGGAAGGCCAATCGAGGAATAGACGGAAGTAGCTACTACGGTCAGCCACTTGTCTCGATTATTCGCGATAGTTTTATTGCCAAGACGAAAGAAGCAAAATCGGTTTAGTTTAGAGTTCCTTGATCAAGCGGCTTTAATGACCGTTCAATTCTTGTTGACTGCTCAGAGATGCAGAGTTTCAACCTGATCATAATGCAATAGATGCAGCGAAAAAACATTTGTTGAACGTAATAGAAACGCTTGGTGCGAAGGTGAACGTTTGCACCTGTTGTCGACGGCTTGCAAAATTCCATACTGGAGATGCAGAATTTTGCAAGTCTTGAAGTCAACATCCGGAAAGAGCGCAAAAAGATAAGGAGCTGAAAAAGGATGAGAAATTGTTGTAACAATGCAGTTGGATTTTTAATACAAAGTGTTCTTAAGAACTGAACTCTTTTCTTTTGTTTTAACTAAAATGAACAGAATATATAGCAATCTTATTATCTAATATATATAATTAAAAACTACATACCGCGCATACTTCCGCAAGAAATGTGATACAAGTCGAAAATTTTCAAATTTTTTATTATATTTTTTACTTGGTTCTCAAAATATTTGTACTTTAATCAGAAAAAATGCACAAATAAATCTTTTAAAAAATGGGAAAAATGCCACGAATAAAAATGGGAGTAATTTTTTTACATTTAGCACAATACTATAGCAAAATTAATATTTACATTATTTTTATAAAAGAATATTTTTTTATAAAAATACAACTTTTGAAATAAGTAATTTGTGATCAGTTCTAAGTTAATTTATGTGTTTAATACTACCGTAAATAATTAACTTATTTTGAAATGCGCAAATTTTTTTTTTCTCTTCTGAACAATTTTATATGTTTTACTTGTGTTTCACTTTTCTTGCAGAGGTGCGATATAATGTATGAAATAGCAACAAATTACTGAAGCATTAGGAAACTGACGGAGGTTAATTACATAAGCCAAGGGATAAACAAATGACGCACGTTCATGTACCTAACTTATTACATAAAGGAGGATAAAATAGCTCCGTTGAATTGTTCTCGTGAGATTCTTCTCATGATTGATGATAACACATTTAATATTATCGTAACACGCTTATCTGTTTCTCACAGGGTTGCACTGCAAATGAAACGTCTGTCTTTCTCGCAATTTTCTGGGCTTTGCTTCCTTAATGTCATAATTACATAATGAAAGCACCAAAGAGGGTGAAAATGAATAGAATGTGAGCAGCGCTCAATCCTTTCCGTTCCTTGATGCTATACCGCTGCTTTTGTAGGAAAATTGCATAATGCATTTTCGTTTTATGCAACAAAATTTTTCTGTATCTGTTATGTAAATAGCGTAATATTCCTGATAAAATCAAACTCGATAATAATGTGCAACCTCGATAATTATGTTGTCTTCCCATCTACTAGGCAATTAAGTTTGTATAAAACACTTCTACAGTTCTGTAGAATCTGTAACATACACTGAGAGAAATGTTTGGTGAAATCAACCAAAGTTTAGTTAAATTCTAATCAAATGAATTTTATAGTTATAATTACTAAATGTATAGCTCTTTTGACCAAGCAATTTATAGCCTCAACCAAACAATTATTTTCATATAACTAATTATGAAAAATTTCGTTAAATGTAACAAAGTTTTTGTACCATTAACTACAAAATTTATTTGATTACTATTTAACTAAAGTGGATCTCATCAAACGATTTCTCTCAGTGTATTATCATTTTTTAATTATTTTATAATTTGAATATAAAAAGTAATATCTATATATTGAGAGAAATGATTTTATTGTATTATATCAACAAGACATATAATTTTTAGTTATTATAATCGGACTTGAAATTTTATAATCAGAACGTTTGACAGACTTTACTGTAAACTGGTAATTCCTATAATATACGATTTCTGATCCGTTGATTTTGAACACGTTCTGGTTGAATCTACCAGATTTATAAATAATGCAACAAGATTCTTTTTTCAGTGTAATGAGAAATTAAGAATTGCAATAAAAAATAACATTAACAAATATTATAGAGACGCAGTAGAAGGAAAAGTTACATAGTCTAATTAAGAGACGAAAAAGCCAAGAAAAGAAGGTATCATAACTGTAATCGGAAAGTACCGTAATTTAAACGGTTCCGGCATTTTTTTTTCTTTAAATCAAGAAATTGAAACCGAAACCGGAACATCTACCAGCTCGCCTTATCAAGGTTTAACCGTAATCGGGCCTTAATTTTATTTTGCATTCGTGATGTAAGCTGTCGGATGGACATAAGTTATTTACGTGAGCAACGCGCATATGTAATATCTAGTTTTACGATTTTTAAGTCGACTGGTTTATATTCGACTCTCGGATAGAATCTCCCCAACCGCGGGTTTGTATTTCGTACACGTGTCGGACAATGGCGTATCCTCGCGCGGGGATGCAACGACGCGCGAAGCAATTTAAGTGAAACTAAGACGACACGCCACAGCACAGATCACGGAGTTTCGATAATGGCCACGGTCGACCTGAATATTAGCTATAAATACGAAATATATCGGCCGAAACAATTAATCGCGTCTATCTCGCGGAACGTAACATGACCGCGTAAGTATCCCCGCATCCGGCGATTTTACCCGATCGCGAAGATGCATCTAGACTTATCGTGTAGAAAGTGTGCATATTTTTTTTTGCAAGCCTTTCCCTCTTTTCGCGACTTTCACCGTGGACGACAATAGCGCGAAACAAAATTGGCAGAATCAAATCGAGACTCGCGACGACTTTTTGTAGAGCGTACACGGGAAGAACAATTTTATTGTAGTATCTAAAAGTTTAGCTAGATACAGATCAGAAAATAATTTAATTTTGAACTATCAGAATAATTATGTAAAACGTTCAAGGATGATGGCGAAAGCAGTTTTGCAACATTCTAGGAATCAGCTTGAACGTCCAATCTAGATATTTTAATGGCTCAACGTAATTATTTTCAGATCTGTATTTCAGCAAAATTGTTCTTTCCGTGTATCCTCCGTTATTCGCGATTATCCGAATAACAGGAATGCTAATGGTAGAAATTAGAAGAGACAATTCTATCTGCAAAAAAACGCTGGTAGAGGATTTAATTTTACGCCACTTATGATGATTACTGATACCGTGATTACGATCATACATCGAAAACGGAAGTTTGTGTATCGATGAGATGCTTAATGGACATCCGAATTGCAGGCAATACTGGAAAATTAGATAATAGCATATCGATCCGCTGTTTGCGTTACTGGGTTCCGGTAAATTATTTCTCCAACGAGATGGATTACAAGACACGATATCGTGAGACCAAGCATATAAAAAAAATTGTATTTCATGTCATCATTACGATCACATAAAATCATCATGTCGTAAAGTGGAAATAAAACGCGAAGATGATACTCATTATCCAGGCGGTACTGTGAAATAATAGAAAGCTTCGCCTCCGTACGTCCCAAGATCTCGAGTACAAGAACTTTAACGTTTTTGCGAGCATGCGATCCAGCCGGGCGGATAAAGCCGTTCGCATCGCTGACTAGCCGCTACGTTAACTATTAATTATTCATTAGCGAAGGCGCCGATCGTTCAGGTAAAAAGCACATTTGTGCCTCCGCGAATCGGTTCGCCGCGGCTAGTTTGCCGAGTATTCTTTCCCGAGAGAGAAAGAGAGAGAGAGAGAGAGGGAGGGAGGGAGGTCTCACTTCCGCGCGCATTGCCTATCACCGATTAATTACTGAGCGACGTACGACACGCGATGACCCCTACCGTAGGTACGATTAGGGTTGCATTCATCGCGTTCTCGGTGTAAAACTTTTTCTTCTATTACAATACACCGTTGCGGCGCGCACAATGCTCTGCTATCGTAATTAAATCGCAAGTACGTCGGCTGATGCGAAGGAATGATAAAACGACTGATGATACCGGGATACGATAAATCACGATCGAGATGAGGTACGCTAAATAACCTCTTATTGAAGTACTTTGTTTCTTACATGTAAATGGATTACGTTGTTCCTTTGACTAAAAAAGGAGTCGCGTGTTGAGTATAAAATTACTATGTGCACGTAAGTTTACTCTTGTACAGCTTAAGACTCAGTGAAATTCTCATTGGAGAATGATAATCTTAAATTCCATATTATGAATTGTAATGTTCTGTTGAAGCCTCGATGAAATCTCCCGATAAGAGTTAATAATACGCCGATTGCAGAGTAAGAGCCGCTGAGACGTTTCCTTCCGTGAATCTCTTCAGTTAATCCAATGTAAATGCTATTAAAAATAAATTATTTACTTTGTATAAAGATATTATTACAATCTTAAATGCGTGTGAAGGAAGATGCGGAAGTGAATGTAAGATCCCTCGCTTCCTTTTTACGCGAAGCGCTCGAACATTATTCAAACATGTCGATAGAAATTTGCTGTAAAAGCTCACGGCGCGCTTCTCTACTCTTCCGCGTAGTGATAAAAGTTATCAGACTCTACGGAACATTCTCGGGACAGCGACGGCTGTACAATTTGTCTGGATTCTCACGGTGTCCTTTCTCTCTCTCTCTCTCTCTCTCTCTCTCCTCTTCCGATAGCATCCAGCATAATATATGCATTACGAACTACCCGCCGTAACTCTAGATGCCGGCTGAAGCCGCAAGCCTAATGCTCACAATAGTAGGACATTCCGCGTAACAGGATAATACACCGTAATTGCGAGCAAACTCCTGTGCCGTACAGGAGAGCTGACAATTGCTGGTGCATGCGCACGGGAGAGCGTAATTTTAATTCTAATTAAAATACAATGCTCGACGTGTGCGTTTGCGTGAATAAGAGATTCTCAACTGCTACTCACAGTTATCTCCCGGAAAGTATGTCAAATTATAAAAATGTCGGACATACGCGTCAACAAAGTATCGATCGAAAACGTTGCTCTGTGTACGTAATTAATTTATTATAAGTACAATAACAATATTGAATAATTCAACAGCGATAGATCAGTACTTGTTTATATTATTAAGAATAATGTAAACAGTATAAGTATAAACTAATATCGAATCGTTACTTTATAACGTACGCATATGTTTTTGCTTTTGTTATAGATATAAAATGTTAAATCTCATGCTTCACTACATTTCTCTTCTGCTCTAAGAGAAAAGCATTTGGCATTTGTGACTATAATTAAGGATGTATAAGACAAATTTCTCAAAAATATTTACAAAATTACAGATTGTTTTATACTGCATTTGAATGTAGTAGAAAAAAATTTGGCGGTAATTTTCTCTTGAATAAAAACTTATTTTAATAAGAAATAAACATGTGCTCTAATAAAAATATAATTAATAATGGATTAATAAAATAAGAAATAATGAAAAAATCTGATATTTCTCAATGTTGTAAAAAATAATTTAATTTTTGGGTTTAATAATGGTTAGAACATTCATTTTTGTAGTTATTATTGTTATAATATTATAGTAATAACCGCATGTTATACTGACAAAAATAATTTATAATCATTTTTTATGCCAAATAAATTTGAATTACTTGATAATTGCAGTTATTTTTTGTTAATATGACATATTGTATGCTAGTATTACTAACATTATAGCAGTAATAACTATAAAAATTGAACTCCTAACCATAATTATTTTAACAATTGTAGTCACAAGTATTCAATTATAGTCACAAATACCAGATACTTTTCTCTTGGTATGCCATTTAGTATAACTCTAAGGGGAATGTATTTGTGTACATATATCAATAAAAATTTTCATTTTGAAGGAGATAAAAATTTTTTCGAAGGATTTTCTACGAATAAGCGTCAAATCGAAGTGACCCGACGACCTCCTGATTAGGATGAGTCCGTGTCGTCGAAGTCTATAAAAATTTCATTCGATCGTTCCACTCGGCGCAGCGATGCGCCGTTTTATCGGCGCGCATTGCATTAATGGAGGATATTTTTACAGTTTGCGCGCTGTAAACAAGTAACGGAGTTCACGGGCACTACGATCTCTCTAATGCAAGCCAGGGAAGCCGTGAGAATGTAGGTGAATCGCATAGCAAGCACCGTGCCGCCGCCGTCGTAACGAACGGAATGCAGTCCCGCCAAGCCTCTCGCGGGGACCGGAATATTCTGCATCTTCGGCCGGGAACCGCGATTCCGTCGTGCGGATTCTCGCCTCTCGGCCAGACGACGAGACTGCGAAACGTCGCGTCCATCGTCGCCCGCACGCAATCGTACTCGAAATAATTAGTGGGCAAATGTGCGAGAGAGTACCTATGCGGCGCAACGATCTTCAGCGGCGGTACTTTTACTTCGTTAATTAGCTTCTTGCAGAACATTTCTTACTGAATCGCTCGGTTCGAGAGCATCGTGAATAAAGGAATTGAAATTGTTCCAAAGAATGAAAACGGTACTATACTTGCAAGAGATATCTATCCTACTTAATGTAGCATAATACAAAAGTAGAAAGAAATATATGTATTCCGCATGAAACTATGCTGCTTCCACTTAGAGAAAGTATACATTCGTACTTTTTATTAGCTTACAGAGTATTATCGTAATTAGCCTTTTAGATATATTTTACACATGTGCAGCTTAGTTTCTGAAAATTTTAAGTACAATTAATAAACACTTTATTTAAAAGTATATTTTAAAAAATGCGCTTTACTTATAAATACTTTTAAATAAATACCTTATTTAAAAGTATATTTAAAAAAAAATATTTTTAAGGTTGCTCCACAAATTATTATCGTAATTAGTTTATTAGATATATTTGATACATGCATAACTTAGTTTCTAAAAATTTTAAATCCAATAAATAATTACAATAAACACTTTATTTAAAAGTATATTAAAAAAATATATTTTTAAGATTACTCCAAAGCTAAATATAATTCAAGAAACGAGATAAGAAAGAGAGCTGAATATAATTGGATGCATCTATCACTCATTTGCTACGATTCAAAAATCAAAGTTTGTATGTGTTATATGCATTAAATATATTTTATACGAGAAATCTCTTTGTTTAAAAAAGAATTGAAAATCTGCATGGCATATCAACTAACAGTTTCCACCACTATTTTATTATTAGCATGTACAAGAAAGCGTATAGTGCATGTAGAAGATGAGGACAAGGCATAAACGGAACCATAAAGATAAGATTCTTATGGTTACTTGTAGAAACCGCAGGTTGCCAGGGTTAGTACGACAAACGGTGTAGGTAAAGGACTGAATGCTGGAAACAAAGTAAATTGTTCACAGCAACATATATTTTCAACAGTCACGAAGTTCTTTTCACGAGAAGGTAGAACACCTTTCTCAATGGAAAGGCGAAATTGTTATATCGTATCTGTGAGAGAAGGAGAAAGAGAGAGGGAGAGGTAGATGTAAAAATGTTACTGATCTCAAATTCTTTACCATTGGTGATAATGATATTGACCCGAAACTGACATTAGCGCGATTACGCGCACGAGTGACCTCAAACAACATGACCGATTGAGCATGGGAGTCTCCGAGACCCGTCCTATCTAATTCAAAAGATCGATCCGGTTCGCACGGCCCCGACGAATTTCCCATAACGTGCGCGCGCGATAATGACTCTTACGTTAAATCTCGAGTAATCATCTCTTATTGTTTTCAGTAAAGTTAATTCGGGTACCACTATTGCGCCACTCTTTCGACACACATTACTGATCTACACGCTATATTATGATTTCCTGATTTTCAATTGACACATATTTGAAATAATCGAAAATAACAAAACGCGAAATATGAATTCTTTTTACTGTATGTTGTTTTATTATTCTTTCTTTTCCTTCTTTGTCTTTTTTTTGGACTAACTAAACGTCGATAAGTCTCGTCTAACGCAACCATAAAGGAACAGGAAAGAAACCTGACAAGGGTTAGCCGTGGACGTGTATACCGTGCTATGTGCCGTCTCTCGAGGCGGTAACGGCAGACTTAACGGTACCCCATTCCAGCCCAATATTTATTCTTTTCGCTGGTAAACGCGACATTTCGTATCCGCGTGGTGCAATTCGACAACGCGGTGTTTGTAGGATCGATGTTGCACATACGCAAATCAAACGTCATGTGAAAGCGACACTATCGCGAAAGAGCGTGAATTGTTTTACGACAGCTGGTAATCGCGACATGACGAGAGGGTAGGCGATTAGAGGGTAGGCGATTTCGCATAATTGCGCGAGTCTATAAATGTCAATCGTGTGAAATAATTGTCGTGTTACGCGAAAACGTTCGAGCAAAAGATCAGCAATACAAAAAGATCAGCTTAAATTATGTTACGAAAAAGTTTAAATTATGTTACGAAGCGTCATGCGTCACAATCCTTTACGATTAATATTCCAAACTGTCTTTATTGCTACTATGATATTTTCATAGTCTTTCAGATATTAATCATACAGCATAGAAACTTGCAACATTGCTGCGACGTTACAATATATATTATAGTACGTGTATATTTTACAGAAATATTGCAACGATTTTTTTGCAATATGATTTCAGCAATGCTACAACAATGTTTTAAAAACATTGTAAAAAAATGTTTTATGCATTAAAAAGCCACATAAAATAGAATAAAATGTGCGCAGTATTATAACATTTTTTAACTATATCTCAATGAAATAATTCCTAGAAAAAACAAATTTTCAAAATCGAATTCGAAGACGAAAGTAAATGAGATATATTTTGATGATAAAACTTTTCATGTTTTTGTATAAAAATTAAGTCAAGGATGTATGATGTTCCTGAGAGTTTTAGGTGCCATATAATATGTTAATATAATGGAACCTGAAATATGATCAAAAACACCAACACATATTGTATTGTATTATAATATTGTTTCAATATTGCATTACAAATATTTTTAAAGGACATTTTATCATTGCTGCAATATTGTAACAACATTTCACAACGTTGTAATGTTGCAATCTTTCTGAGCTGTAATATTATTTTGACGATAAATCGAATCAGCCTGCTTTTATTTTCAAGTATCATAATTCTCCTCTCTACTTCTTGTGCTCCATAAATATTAGTTTTTCCCTTCAAATTCGACTTTCGCTTTCGTAAATTTGGCAGAAAAATAGACAGAGATCTTATCTCGGTGAATCTTCGAAGCAGCGACTCTCTGAACTAGTCTTCGTTTTTGTTCTACGCAACGATTTCGTGACACTTTCACGGTTCGTGCGGTTGGGCGAAAGTCAGGGAGTGATGAAACTCTATGCCGGATATACGTTTCGCGGTGTCGTTGCTCCCGCGCGCGCGATGACGTTGGTGGCTGCTTTATGCAAATATTTCTCCTTGCGCAAATGGGAAGCCCGATATAGCGACGGTAAAACTCATGAAAGCTACGGGAATGACGTGTCAGTTGATGACTTTTTCAATAGGGGAAAAGGAATGCTTACGGCATCGAACATCATGATATCGATGTGTCACGCAATAATGGCACCAATTCGACATTTCAATATTTTAAGAATTCATTAGCCAATAATTCCATAATTGTTAATTACATTAACGCGAAATTGCAATCCCGTCAGTCATTAATATATACGTGAAGAGAGACAGAATTCAATATTAATGTTACAAAGTGTAAATGCTAATGAGCGAAAATGGGCAAAGGGTAATTATGATCGCATAGCTTCAGCGACTCGTGTATCATAGAACGGATTCTGAAATGTGCGAAATTAAATCCATGAAATTTGCATAAATTCTCAATAATTAAATATTGTGATGTACCAGCGAACGTTTGTTTTATACGCCAACGTGCTTTTGAAATAATTAAATTAATTAAAAAAATAAGATATACTAAAAAAAATCACAAAATTTACTTTCATCCTCTAATAATAACATAATTAATCATAACTTAGAAGATATTAACTGTATCAATGCATTAGGCAGCGTATTTGGGAATTTAAAACGATATAAATATTGAACATTTGCCTCGTGTAGACTATAAATCTGATAAAAAGAGCGTTACAAAGAGTTTTCTTGGTTTATCTTCGTTTTATGTAGAAACAGGTGGTGAAACATGAATAAAGAAAATATAGGCCATATCACTTATTCGATCCCGACAATTTTATGCGGGTTATAAAAATTGCAAAAAATAAATTGCATATACGTGTACGCGTTTTGTAATCGTGTCACCAATTTCTGAAACATGAAAAATGTTTCAATTCTTCAGAGAGTAATCTCTATGCATTAGCATATTATTTTTTTTGTGCGACTATTTTTGTTGTGATATATAAAACGAAATATTAATCCTAGAGTGCTACTGTGCTATTGTGCTAATCATATTTTTATTACATGAACTCTGGGCTCGATAAAGATTCACCCATAAAATTAAAATTTTTTTTACACTTATTTTCTTTATAGATCGCAAGATGTTAGAATAATTGAGTTAATTAATATTACACTATTTTAATATCAACGAAATCTTATTAAATTTATTTTAAGCTATCAAAAGTTTAGTAACAAAAATTGTACTAAAATTGAATTAGCACACTGGGTGAAAATTTACCTACAATAGCACTCTTACAGGGTTAATTACTATATTAATTGATAATGTTAATTAATAAAATGATAATTTAATATTTTTATTTTTCTGTGCATTGCTTCTTTGTGGTCATCCGCACCTGCTTTTTAATCGCGTATATTCCGTGGAATGCATTCGTGATCCTGATTTTACATGGGATATGATTTACGTAGAATTGAAACCGCATGCATAGTAGCACGACACGGTTACCAAAGCGCTTATCTCGTCGAGGTAGCACTGCTGCGTACTCCGCTGCGAAACCGGACGTACTTCTATTTACGCAGCCGCGCCGCATTTGCATAAATTCTCGACATGTTTTTTCGAAAAAATGAGGATCAATATTCATCATGTATAAGTATAGTTATCTCCTGCGGGATCCTTGTAGAGCTTGCAAACGTTACGTCCAACGGGGAAGTGAAAAAAATGTTCCTCAATTACTTAATAGCCACATGCGAATCGATGGAGGCTCGATACAGGCATTCTTGAACCTGCCGAAATTTTTCGGTGGAGGTCAAGATACCGGTTTCGGACATGCCGACACGCCGCTGGCTTGAAAACTTATCGGACAGGTTCAAGATACGTTTCAAGAGATTGCAGTTATTTTTTTTGTAAATTACGTTAATTATCTCGCGACAGTGCAATGCGACGCCGACATACTTAAGCTTGGCGTTAATGTCACCATAACGACATCACATTGCAATCGTTGATATCTCCACCGAATTCTTTCGGTCTGTATATTTTTCAGTATTTTATAATGTATGTGAATTTTAGGCGAGACGTATTAGCCAACTAAGCAAAAATTTTATCTAGCATTAACTATACTTTTAATTATGCATTACCATTTTTAATTGCATATTAATAAAAAAAATTATAACTATATTTCATTAAATTATATTGTTTTATTGAACATATAACTTTGCTGCTCTATAATTATCATTGAGAGGCTTGTAATTGAAATGGGATACGTTTAATATTTTGCATTTATAAAAAGACTTTTTATATAAATTCTAATACGAAATACTTTAGGAATTGATCGCAGAGTAATTAACATAAATGCACCATGTCTAATCAATCCCCACCTCTCGACTCACTACCCTATCCCAACGTTTCTTTCCCCGGACTTACCGGACAGTGCAAGGATCATCAAGGTCACGAGGACCTTCGACCCAATAGGACCCGCCATGATCATCTGATGACTGTTCTCGCAATCCTGCGCTTTTCCTAGCAAGATAAAGGATGCGAATGTCAAGGACGCGATATATCGCGTGGACACCTTCTTCAGGATTCCGCGCACCCGGACCGGTCGTCGTCGATTCGAAGCGAGCAGTGGTGCCTACCGACATCCGCCATTTTGGATCACAAGTCTACAACGAGCCGCTGGACATCAGGAGAGCCGACTTTACGGGCGCTGCCTGCGGCACGCCATTCTTTCTTTTTCCCTCTTGTCTCTCTCTCTCTCTCTCTCTCTCTCTCTCTCTCTCTCTCTCTCTTTTCCTCCACTTCTTATCCTGCCACTTGTGATGTTTCTTTTTTTCTCTTACTCAGTCTCGCACTCTCGCACACGCCGGTTGACCTACTTGGCGGCGGATCAGACCGGTGTACACGTCAGATTTTTGGCCAATGTGCCGTGCCGGATTTTAACTCAATATTGAGATGAGACGGAAGTCTATTTAACAAGACTGATTGAGATTTATTTTATCTTGCTCATTTGCTTTGAATTGCTCTCTTTTTAAAAAAATTTCATTGCTTTTATCTTTTGTCAAAATTTTTCTTAGGCAACTTTCTTTTGATTCCCGAAAAGAGAAACTTGTAAATTACTTGTTCAAAATTTAAGGCAGTTTGACAACTATATTTAAAGAGATTTTAACAATCTCTTCTTTTAGAAAGCGTCAGTCAATTTTTCAATCTCACAATTATGAAGTCGCATAAGAATTTCTTAAATTAATTGAAATTTAAAGTACCTTCTGTACTGAATAACACGACAATATATCAAGTTGATGATTCCGGTTTTGAAGGCAATAATTAATCATTCTCTTCTGATAATCAAGTCAATGTTGAATAATAAATTATTCAACAAATTAAATATCGTTCAAACAACAAGATGTCACATTCGAAACACCTCGGTAAAATTTGCCGACACTCTGTTCACACTGAAGAATAAGGCACATCCCGAACAAGGTTCACGAAAAATCTGGATCAATTTCTCCTCGAGAACAAATCGTCAGCTTCTTCGTTTTGGCAAAATTGGATGATCACTAAAGAGCGCACTGGCGATCGTCCACTGTCCTCTACCAGCAGCTGCTGGTTATCCTGAAGCTCCGGAGTCGCAACGCGAAAAGGACTCAAGGTCCTGAACGTGCACCATTCGAGGTTCACTTCACGGTCGTTCACACGAGACTGGCTCAGGCTGAGGACGGTCATACACGGTTTCTCCCACTAACTATGCCATAGCTACGCCATGGTACACTGTACACTGCCGCGTATGTACGTCACGTCTTCGTGGCTGACTTCCACCATGCCGTGGCTCTCTACCACCATTCCTGCTTTGTAAAGCAGTCTTTTCCCCACTCCCATGAGTCTTTCTCTCTTTCTCCCAATATTTTCTGCGGCGGAGCGTGTCTACCTGCGCGGCTGGTACTATGTAGTTCTTGCCCATAGTCTGTGTTACCAGTTTTCTAAACTGAAGCAAGCATGATTTCGGCAATGAGAAAACAGAAATGGAAAGTCAACTTGGGACTGAACCCTTTAACCTCGAGAATAGCCCTTCTTATCATTTATCACATTAAATTGATTTATTTTAGTGTACCACATTTTCCTCTCTTTCAAGAAACTCGTAGATGTGAAGAAAACATGAAAAACCTGAATTTTGGTCCAAAAATTAAAATTCCAAAATTTTACGATGAAGATCGGCAGTAGCTGATGTTCCCTTCAAAGAAGTTACTGAAAGTAGAAAGTCTCGTGACAGGAAAAATCTTAATAATTAAACAGAGCTGCTGTTAAAGTATTTATAAAATACGCATTTGTGAATTTTAAACTAGACTACGAAAAGTAAACTGTACAGGGTATTGCTCGTCTTTCACACTAGATAGCATGTTTAAACTAAAGTGTACTTGCCTGGTTTTTCGTGACTTCCTCGTTTTACTCATTTAAAATGTAAAATCCTTATTCCAGTTATGATGTGATAAACTGTAATTATTACGTACTGAATATTTTGTGCCAGAAAATCTTAGAAATATCTTTCAGAAAACGTCTATTAGTAATACATGTGATAGAAACATATTTCACTCCTCAATTCAGGACAAGATTCAAAAGTTAAAACAATAAAGCTTTTATTATATATATTTTTACATTCAAACGGTTATAATTAAAATAACAATATTACTAGTATAGAATTATATGGTATTGCAATTATTTCTGTAATACAATTTTAATTTTATAACTGTCAACACGGAACTATTTTCCTCATTGTATACATTTTTAATTGTTGTCATTAAAAATTGCTAAGTGTACGCTGTCCGCTCGGTAATTTCTGCTCCGTTCCATACTTGCTTTAAAGCTGGTAATTTCATTGGCGTTGTGATTATAGACGAAGATATAATAAGCATGACGTTGTAATAATACGTAACATTTGATGATCTATATTCTGAAATCTTGTTCTGATATCGTTACACTTTATTAGCAATAAATATCATATTTGCAATTTCATAATTTATATCGTCTATGTTTTATTAGTAGATTAAAAAATTAGATTTCTTAGAATTCTTTTAAAAAATTAAAATTGTTAAAATTTTTATTAAAATTATACAATTTTATTATAAATGGAACAAACAATAATCTATTATAATTTGAGATCATTATGTCAGAATTGTTGTTCAAATTCTGTTCCATGTACAATCAAGTAATTGTGTAACATACGCAAAGTCGTGCACATGTATAGTTAACGGGACTTCCATGCGTCGTGAGCATGGGAGCCTAAGTTGCACCGAAATGTCATTAATGTTACTTCTTTTCCAAGATGTTACAAGAATTGAAACTCTATAAAAGCCTGTGCATATTTTCTTTTTTTTTTTACTTTTAACTTTGTTAAGTAAAGTTTTTTTGTACCATAATATAAATAGTAAGATATTTTAAATCTTTTTTATAAAAATAAAGCTCTAAGAAAACTTTTAATAAACTATACATAAAATGTACATAATTAATAAATAAGCATATAGTCCAAAGAAAATTTGATAAAAATCACTGTATACAGTCTAGTATTTTTACTATTTATTATAATTCAATTTCTATAGATACATTATATTAAGAAAAAATAAAATTTTTTAGATCTTTCTTTTTTAAAAAATTACAATTAAAATGTACTTAAAATTTTTGTAAATAATGGAACAGATTTCGGTAAATAACACAATATGTATTACACAATTGTTAATATATTAACAAATTTATATCTTGTGACCGAATTTGACGTTGTAGAATTTTATCATTTTTACCGCTGCGTAAAATCTAGGGAATGCACGGTATCCATGGGCGTTTTACTTTATTAATGAATATAACGTAACTGAGAGGATTGGTCAGTATGGTATATAACTGAATCTTGCAGGTGCGTTGTGCACGCACAAGCATATTTTTCTGCATTCAGTAAACACAAGATGTACCGATGGCTTACTATTTTTCCCGTTGTTGTGATAAATCGCGTGCCCACACTCGTTACCTCATCTCTTTACGCTTTGTACAAATGTTCGTGTTACAATCATACGTGATTATTGTCACGAAGTATCGTATTATGTAAATTGATTAACATTAATGTAAATTTGGTATTCAATTTGGTATTAATTATTTTGTTTGGCCGTAATATATAAATTATTTAACAAATAATTATTAAATAAGTAATTAATTTAACATATTTATATAATTAATTATCAATTTTAATTTAAAAACTATAATTATAATGAATACAGAATTGTTTAAATAAGTTTATGATATAAATAAATATACAAATATAATCGGATGTTTTTTTAATTTTCTTCAAATAAGTTGATTAAACTAATTGATTTCTTTCTTTAAAATAAAAAGTGAATGTAAGAAATAAACAATGCTAATTAAAAAAACATGGGTAAACAAGTAGATTATCGCTTTAGAATTTCTAAAGTGCCATTACAGTAGCCCTAAGAATTGTCATAATCATTGTGATAGATCAGCGAATTCTTTAAAGGATTTCAAGTCTGAGAATGCTCGATTTTATTCCTGGAATATTCTTTCAATTCCGACGAGTCATTTCATTATACAAATATCTTTTGCTAATAGATTTTTCTTTAATTCGTGATTTGATCGAAAAAGTTTGTTTGAATTTTTAGCATACTAAACATACAACAAATTTTAAAAATCATAATTACACTTATTTTAAACTGAAGAATTCTTAATACTTAATACATAATTTTACATAATACTTGAGTTACAACATAATTTAATTATTTTGTTTGGCTATGATTTATAAATTGCTTAACAAATAATGATTAAACTAATTAATTTAACATGTTTATATAATTAATTATTAATTTTTATTGTAAAACAATAATAAAGAATTTAAAAAATTTATATAATATAAGTATTTTATACATATAAGTTTAGGATTGATATTAATTGTCTGGAATAATTTTACTCATGTAATGTCTGTCATATCACTTGAATGGAAATAATCGAAGGAATATTACTTTCTTATGTAGAATTAACTGGCCTGCTTTTCTAAGTCGCTAATTCTGTGAAAGCTTGGCAGCTGCAAGACGTACATGCACGTACGTCTCTGTTGCTTTCTGATAGTTCTGTAGCATTCTTTCACAGGCAAATGATATGAGCACCATGTGTTCCTGTACAAGTGCACATTTCATTTCCTCTTTCCTATACGGCAACAACGGGTTGGGATGCACAAGTTATTTAAATATTATAAATAACATTGATTCAATACCACAGGATATTCATTGCTGAAATTTATCACAATTAGAAGTCATTTATATTTGATGTAAAAATAATACGTATAATTTGTGTTACGTTATATAATGTACTGCACGAATTTTATAAAGAACAATATAATATTCTTTTAATTAAAAACTTCTTAAAATATTTTCTCTTCTAAAAAAACATCAATCAATAATTATAATTAATGGTTATTATAGTATGAAAAGGTATATTGTGAAAATTATATAATATGAAATTTATAACATGTAATCTGATAAAAATAAGATAAAAAGATCAAGCTTTGATTTAAAGATATTTATTTTGATGGAAAAATTTTATTTTTTTATCAATAATCAGGATCTATTTATTGATTGACCTCACGTATAGACACACCCGTTTCTATAAACCATTACGCGAACTTTGGTAGGATTGTCCGCATTGCACTATGCGGCGCACGAAGAATTAAAATTGCATTTCTATGTAACGGATAGTCCCCTGGCCAAGTACGCATGAAATTACTCGGTCAGTAACTGATTCTCATCCGGAAAGAAAAACAGAAGAAAATTATCTTTGCATGAGGGGGAGTAGAATCTCGCATATACTCATTACATTACGTTAATGTCACCATATTTAATATTTGTTAATAACTATTTGTTATCATATCCACATTAATTTTTACTGGGGAAAGATATCCAATTTCGTAAAAGATAGTGCTTATAAAAATTACTTACATAAAAAATTCACACAACTTAATTATATTTAATTGTAGGAAACGTAATAATTTTTTTTATTATAATGCTTTTATTGCAATGTAACTATATCATTATTTTAATTTGTACTTTTAAATAGAAACTATGAAAAATAAAATAACAAGTAATTTTTAATAAACGTTAAACCGCACATTTTTAGAAAATTACAGAAATAAAAACATTTTTTTAATGAAAAAGAGAGACATTCATTTCTAAATTAAAAATTCTGATTTTTTGTTTAAATTAGGTTTTAAAGTATATTTTTCAATAAACATTGCGTTTAGTTCCTATAACATACTGATTTTTCATGTAATAATAGTTTCATTATTTAAAATGTATATTTTATGCTTATTATTATATATTACGTAGCTCATATTAATTGTATAAAAATGTAGTTCAAATCGCGTATTTTATTTTTTTAATTCAAAATATGTGGTACCCAATTTTCGCTGGGATATTCAAAGTACATATTAAATTTTTACTTCCTATAATTATCAAATATCTGTGAAATTGCGTGCAGTATATAAAAATTCAGTAATTCAACAATTCAGAAATGTACATACTCTTTATGTATGTGCATTTCTTAATTTGTAAATTATTATAATTTATTTATTAATTTAAAAGTATATTAAATTAATATTAAAAGTTATATGTTGCATTTTTGCAATTTAAAATATTTTAAAACATTTTGGCTTTAAATTAATTTAATTAAATTTGATTAAAAAATATCTCTTTCTTTATATTTATAATTAAAAAATTTTGCAATTTTAAAAAACTCGAACTATGCTACAAACCGCCTTAACTTCATTTGTACTTATTTCAGTATATGTACTAAAATTGGAACTATACAAAGATGATCTATAACTTATATCAAGATTCAATCGATTTTGATTCAAACTATTAATGTGCAATTAAGTATGTAAAAAATAATTGTTTTTTATTTTGACGTATCCTCAAAGCTCATCAAAATCAAAAAGTGTCAATTGGGAATGTTTTTTCCTCCTTAGTTTTGATCATTAGTTGATAATATAGAAAATGATTAACTATTACTCGTATTTTTTTATTAATAAATAAAATGTATATTGTATAAAAATAAAAATCTGATAATAGTTTTATAGATATAAAATAGAATAATTATTATAAAAATGTACAAATAGATTTTAAATTTTATCTAAGCTGAACAATATAAGTCACGATATTATCAAAATGACGTTAAAATGAATCGTGACCGATCAAAACATAATTTTAATAATTATTTTGGAATCATTTTGATGTCATGACGGCTTTTCATTCTGCTCGGATAAATGAATTAAATTTCGAAGCGACGAACAAATAGTACGTTAATATTACTTCTTTTAACATAAAACTCTTTTCCATGAGCGCGTTTATATGCAGAAAAAAAAACGCAACGTCTTTTATAGCGACCGATTCCAGAATTAATATATTATTCTTTACCATATTTATTGCACAAATGCATGCTTTGAATTATACTTTGTTTTTCTTTTCATTTTGACCTAAATCATATTCTGTTAACTTTCTTCACATGCATTGGCATCTCTTAATCTTATACTAGTTTATTTATTAAACATAAATAACGTTCGTATAAAATTAAAATATGACGCAGATGGTTGAAAATATCATTTATGATATATTATTTACGATAGCATTTGACTGCAAATTAATGTAATAAAATAGTTGCAAAATATAATGACATATGTATTTGTATTTTGTAAGAACATTTATAATTATTATGTTGCTAATATACGAAAACTATTTCAATTACGAGGTTTTAATCGATAAATCTGATAATAATTTTTGCGTTATTTTGAAATAAAATATTACTCTTATTATTTATTTCAAATAACATGTCCTTATATTAACTTCATATAACAAATAAATATTCATATATAACGTAAAATAGATTTAGAAACTCGACTCAACTAACAAGTTGAACTTCTTATTTACCATCGGTAGATACATGAATATACGAATAACTCTGAAATTATATCAGACACAATTAAAATATATTTATAAAAATACACTTATATACAAATATATATTTTATTATTATTAGTATAAAAAAATATATATACATACAACAAGGACTTCATATCCAAATAATATAACTTTACATTTGTAAAAATTTCCTAAAAAAGATAATCGATATTTTCATGAATATTTATTCTAAACAAATGTAATATATATAAATGAATGATCCTATTATAAAATTTTGCCATAAATAGCTACATAGGATTATCCGGCTTGTAATATCCATGCGGTAGATCGTAAAAGATTGGTCGGCCGTCAAAATTTTATTAAGCATGCTCAATCGAGGCGAGAGAAGCATAAACGACGTTGTTGTCTGCATCAGGCGCACAATTACCGTCGTTTTAAGCGTTGTGTCGTCGATGATAACCAAAACGAGCATCCGGACATGGCACCAGACATGGAAGAAAACAAGACAAATACAAGATGAGCAACCAGACCAAGCTATCGTGTTTAAAAAGAAAAGATACAAAAAAGATAAAAAAGAGGCCGTAGAAGAGCGCGATCTTGTTGAACGCTGATAATTGGTGGCCTCTAGAGCGGGAGAATTCACATTGAATCAAACAAAATCGAAAAAAAGTTGCATGTTTTATTATCATCTTTATTTTTTCACCTTTTTTTTCGTTAAATAGCAGTTTGGTATCATACCTCAAATTTATATTAATCTTTTATGTGTTTTACAAGTAAAATTAGAGAGAAATAACTTTCTACAGTTATATTATAAATCTAATACAGTCATCAAACACATCGCGAAATAAAAGTCTGTATCTTACTTTTTTATCTGTTTTCTTTCATAATCATAAACTCAGTTTTAAATTAACTTTGAACTAACTCATCAATCTTCAATGTTATGACTAGCACTAACGTTCGCCCATCTCGAATAACATATTGATTTTGTAAATTGCCACTTATCTCCTCTGACATAATCAATTTGACGAATAATCTTGTCGCGAAGATACCCGCCGTTTTCGACACACATAGCTCACACTCCCGACTGGGCGCATCCTCCTTCCGAAAAGGCCCACATTCCGACACGTCCATCCCTAAACGTCGACCAACCCGGATACTCTTCCAGGAACAGCTGCATTGGCGCGAGCGATGAGCCGAAAAAACGACGCCGTAAACGGTATCGGGAAAAAATCGCGCGCGGGTTCAAAAAGAGAAACGAAAAGGAAGGGTAAAAAAAAATAAGACGAAATTCGGGTGTCATAACTGACCAAGGGTGCAACGAACTAGCCGGGTGGCAGAGGTGCACGGGGACATTCCTTCACAGTTGCTGTGTTAATTGCCACGTTTATCTGCAAAGCCGGTTGCTCGCGGGTTCCGAGGACATCGGAACGGTCCTCGCTGAATCGATCGCAGATCCCACCCGGTCGCTTTATACGACTTGGCTGCATTGTGAGACTATCGACGTGCCTCCCTCTCTCGTGCCTTTTCTCTTCAACTCTCCTTCTCGCTCCTTGCCTCTTACCCTTCTCACTAACCCCCTGGCGCTGCTCCTGGTCCCACTGTGCACCAGAATGTGCCTCCGACCTCACCAAACTAGACGCCAGACTGGTTTTTGCCCAATTTAGATCCCCCATTGTTCGGTCTGCGCTGGAACGAAAATAAAGGAACCACTAACCGCGTCCTATTCGCGTACGTTGCATAGGAAAACACCGGCAGTGCCAACGAGCATGCTCGGCCCCGTGTCAAATTGATATATGTTGGTGAGATAGGTGCAAGGTCACTTCAGAAATGAGTGCGGGCGGCTAATCTTCATGGTTTCTTGTATCGCGAAATGAATTTTTTTGCTCTTTGCTGCGTAAATTGAACATACGAATATAGTTTCTGATCACACCTCAGCTCGAGGTGTCCATTAATATTTTGCACGACTACCTCTCTACTCTTCAAACATGTAGCTAGTCTTGGCTGATGTGAGTTGTATATTTTTCTAAACGTGATATTTTAGACCGTAGCGTGCTTTAGTTGCACGAATCGTCCGTGAGTTTAACTACTATGAAACAAAAGTGCTAGCGCGACATTTCAACGCATTGATAAGAATAAGCTGAAATGCATATCGACATGTTGCCAGAGCTACGTACAGTTGGTTCATTGTGCTTTCTCTGTCCCTCTTGATGCACGCCGAAATGCGATGAAAGGAACTCTTATGAGCAACCAGGTGTAGATGGCCTCCAGGTGTTCCTTAGTGCAACGTCAAGACAACCCTGGCATTATCGTCTTGATTATTTTTGTACGAAATCATCTTGATATTTTTATATTAAACTTATTGCACAAATTATTCGTGCGTTCGGCTGTATAATTGTAATATAAATAAAAGAAATGATTTGTATCGCGATTAAAAATCAAACATAATAATTCTCTACTAGTATGTAAGAATAATAATTAATCGGCTTTCAATTGTTGATTAAATACGACTTTTAATTATCGAATAAAGCGATAAGTCTGAAAGAGGATTAAATTGAAAACTAGCTCCATTCAAATATACTATAAAAGATCCACATTCCCACTGTGTGCATTCCCAGAAATGATTTACAAGTAAAATGTGCGTTCTCTTTCTAAGTGGCTCGAATAATTTAATGAGAACCCATTGCAGCGAAAGAAATAGTTACTTTGTCGGTGCACCGGATCCTCATTATACGACACACGTAACGGAACTCAATTCCTCTCTATTTCTACAGTCAACAGGTATTTTTTACATAAAATGTGCTGTGCGTCTTCGTAGCACCATTCATTGCTAGATTAGAGAACTCGCCATCTAATTCCCCTCATCTTAATTATTCTACGACATTCCAAGTAATGAATAACAAAGTTTTCATTTCAAATCATTCTACATTCTTTGCTATAATAATAAAATTAAAAGGACCACGCAAAAAAATGATGACACGATTCTAAAGTTAATTATTTGTGAATACAATATCGTAATTAATTCCAATATTAATTAATAATAAAGAAATAAGTAATAAAAATGATAATAATTAGTAAATAATGAGGGAATATTTTCTATGTGCTTTTATTTGGATTTCAATTGATTATCAATCGCCTTTCCGGATTTGTAGCCGCGGAACAGCACAAAGCACAGTAACTCGTCGGGCGGCAATAATGGTCATTGATTCATACGTCATCTGGCTGCAGTATGCGTCACTGCGTTACTGTGCTTATAGAAACGGGCGGCGTTAGATGCATCACTGGTTCGTCACGCGGGATAATTCCGCGCAAGCTGCTCGAATAACAGAATGACGAGTATGAAAAGTCTCCTAATCGTCAGCGGACGCAGCGTTACTCATTCATAGATACAAAACAGAATAATTTTCTTGACCATTTATAGTGTATTTTTAACTTCGAGCCAAAGAACTCGAATCATTCTCACATACGGTACACGATAAAAAGCACTCGTAGATATATATATATATATATATATATATATATATATATATTTCCAAGTGTCTTCTGTTTAATAATTTTAAAAAAATGTAATTCTTATTCTATTTTGGAATATTTTTATGAAACAAAATTTCTGCAAGATTACGTTTAAATGTTTCAAAAGTAAAAAAATATTATTGAAAAAAAATAATATTAATAATAATAATTTTAATTATGACTTTGCATGGAGGACAAAAGAAAAGGAATAATTAAGGGTAAAGTTCAAACAAAAAATTCCAACATATACGTTCCTCTATTCGAATAGTTCAAAGTAAAAAGATATGAGAATCCAGTTCGAATATTTCGGACAGTTCAAACTGACGCAGTGTTCGTCGATTTTTAATATTAATTTATTATATTTGAGGTTTGGGCAGTAAAAAAAATTGAAAATGCATTATACATTGGAAATAAAAAAAACAGCTTTTTACAAGTTTTTTTTTATATTAATATGTCAAAATGGTTAGGTGCAAACTGTAATAATTTCAAACTTTTAAATTTACAATTTAAATTGAGAAAGGCATATAGATGATTGTGGATATGCTTTGAAATAATGTTTCCCTCCTGAAATAATGTTAATTTTTAAACACATTTTCCAATTTTTTTGAACTGTGAAACTTAAGTTAGAACATCTTCAGTTCGAAAAGTTTGAACTATGTGACGTTCAATCTTGAAATTCGATCACCTGGCGTTTTCAAATAATTTAAGCGAGACTACCAACGAGAAATCAAATGTACAATTTAGGTCAATCAATAACTTGACGCATATCGGATTCTTTAACCCTACACCTTCGACGCAGATCGTCTTGCCCCTACGATCACAAATTCCGATCACGCGTATAGACAGTGAAACGACATACTTTCCTACGCCGGAAATTCGAACACAAGTGAGGCTAACAAAACTACAGGTCTAATTAAATATTGTGCCTATATCTTGCACGTGCGTCAACGATGCCTTCACAGCAGTGTCGTAAAATGCATACTTTAGTATAAAAGAAGCTATCAAAATACTACACTACGGAATTCCAAAATGAAAGTCTTCAGTCATAAATTTCAGAAATTAGCGAGGGTCCTTCTTTAATTTGCCGACATGCTTGTGGCGTTACATCGTTGTCGATAACGACATCTGATGTTCTGGAAGAGATTGCAAGAGTAATCCTCTGTATTTTATAAAAAAAAATGATTGTTTAAAAAATTAATAATTATACGCGTGATATTAAATGACTTCTAATTTAACAATCGAGTTATTCCTTTATTCCTTAAGAATGTTTTCAAGCTCTACAATATCAGCTAAAAATTATAAAAATTTGAAAACTACAGGCTTCTTCGCTTTACTCTTTTTCCTAAAAAAAAATTTGACTTAATTCGTAATGTTACTTTTTTATTAAATAAGCACTATAAAACAATTTTTAATACGAATTAATAGCAAACATAAGTTAAAAAACTTTTAAATCACTAATAGAAATATGCTCAAATTTTACAGATACAAATGTAATAGTTGAACAATCCATGAATTTTTAAAATACTTTGAGATGTGACACATGCATTCTTAATAAAACAATTCACGTAGAAAATTGATTTGCAGTAAAAAATTGAAGATATTTCATATACATTACACTGAAGTACTCTACAATCTAAATTTAAAAAAAGAAGAATTACTGAAGAAATTCATTACAAATATATTTACAAGCAAGTTTTAAGGATGTGTTCGTCACATCACAAAGTATTATCAAAATTTTAAACATTTTATAAATTATTCTATTACGTTTGAATGACTATGTAAAAATTTAAACATATTTTTGTTCTTGATTAAATTATTTAATGTTTTGTTTGCTCTTGATTTTTATATAAAATTGCGTTTTATAGTACTTTTTTTACAAATTTAATGAGGAAATAGTATTATGACTTGAATCAAATTTTTTATGTATATTAATAAAACTATAATTAATATTTATTAATTAATAATTTTGCAAAGGCTTATTTGATTCCACTTACTCGTTTAAAAGTTATTTATTTTTATTTAATTAAAATTGCAACAAAAAAGGAGCAATTCGCTATAAACTATTTCGCTATAATCGCTATAAACCAATTTTTCCGTTGTTCTCTTCTTTGCAGCTGGTTTCAGGTCACAAACGCTATAAATTTTTTGTGCCGTTGAATAGGAAAAAAAAAGAATAAACCTAAGCAACCTTTAATTTTTAAATTTCGATAACTTTTAGATGATATTTGTGGAGTCAAAATATACTTAATATGCTAACTTATTTTTTTTTATACATTCCTGTTATTTTATTATTTCATTCGGCAGCAAGTTGGAAGATTTTATTTCTAGCATTTTCAGTATATAGGCATTCTCACACAGGATATATCACACGCACGTTTGAACGCGCATTTCGGCACAGAAGCTAGCTACAGCCCTGAGGCCAAGACAAGCCCTGTAAAGGGTCCGGCGAGTGCCGGCCCCACTCCTGGGACAGACCCGTGCTGAAGCCTGAAGCCTCTCGGCCCATTCCATTCCATTCCATTCCAGACCCGTATAGTCGTCTCTCGCGTGCATCGTTCGCCGAAGGAAGCATTCCATTCATGTCTCGGAGCGCGCAACACGCTCGTCGCAGCGCCGCGTGAGAGAGAGAAGGCCACGAAAGAGCGACCGCGTCGCTCGGTGCCCCGCCGCGAAGAGAAGCGTTGGATTCTCGCTACCTGGCGCCGTTGTCTTCAGCGACAGCGACGACGACGACGACGACGACGGGCCGGGATGACGATCGACGGGTTCGTCAGGAACGTCAACCACTCACCCTGCGAACGCCAAGCACATGGTCCTGCGTTATCGTCTGGGCGCCGCGCCGAGCGCATCCGGGGATGCAGTGAAGCTGCACTGGTGCGTTCTTTTGTTTACCTTGCTCTTTTCTTTTTTACACCGCTTTCTCGTTCTGTGCGCGTCTCGCACGATGTACCGCGGATCGTGAAGAAAATTCCTCAGAAATCGATCCTGGCATAAGAAATACAGACCAAGTATTTTTTAGACTGATCGACAAGTTCCATGCGAACACGCATCGCGAAGGTGTGAAGATAATACGTGCGACGTATTATCTCGGTTTTAGTTCAAGATAGAATTGGGTGTCTGTAAATATAACTTGATTAAGAGGTTTATCAACGTGTTTGTGCTGCTGATAAAGGCGAGTGGTTAGAATGGTAAAACGTTTAGCGAGATGTCTGCCTTGTCGCATCGGCGCCGCCTAGAATGCCATGGGGATCTCATGTTTCCGTTTCTTGAATAGATAACGTCTTGTTTCGTTGCATGATAGAATTTTAAAAAAAAATTTGTAATTGATCTTTTAATCATCTGGGCGGAATATAATTGTGTAATCAATAATTAATATCAACACCAAGACCGCGATTTGTATATGACATTATACAGTTTAAATCGAGAGAGGCGGCACACGGTCATAGTAAGAGCTTAGCGCTGATATAAATGTTTCTTGTGTAGTTTTACATACAACTTCTAATTTTTTTGCGTTGTTATTTGCGATCAAACACAGTTCTTAAATTGAATTAGAAGAGTAATATCACAGAATTAAATTGACAATCAATTTAATATACTGATGCTAACTAGAAGATTCCCCATTACAGAAAAAATAAAAAATCTGTTATTAAAATTTATCAGCCATAGTATTATAATATTTTTCGCATATTTATTACTTTTTCCGGGATGGAGGGATCTTAGAAATGCTAATGAAGGATTGTTCGAATAACTTATTTTAAATAAAACTTATTTAAAATAAATTAAATCGACTTACTTAAAATAAAAGATATGAAATAGATTCCAAAAACTTACTTAAATATTTCTGAAATTTATTTTTTTTTAATTACTGAAAATTTTTTTCAGTAATTTGATTTAGTTTATCTTAAATAAATCTTATTTAAAATAAATAAAATTTTAAAATAAAAATGTTTTTTTTAATATTATTTATTAATTAAATTTTACTATTTTATTATTGATTAAATAATAAAAATTTATTTAAATTAATATTTGAAATAAGTTTCAAATAAGTATTTAACTAACTCCCGCTAATAATATTAAATTGATTGCCAATTTAATTCTGATATTATTTTTCTGCTTCAATTTGATAGCTGTGTTTGACAAACCAAAAGTAACGGCGTACTGTTCGAAAGCATTAGAAATTGTAAAATCACACAAGAAACATTATTTCCACACCAAAAAATTTGCTATGAACGTATACTGGTCCATTCTCAATTTAAATTGCAATTTTATAATGTAATTAGCGGTACGACAATCTTATTATTTCTATGTCAAAATCGCGTATCGGCACTATCGCGTTGATAGAACTGTAATCGTAATATGACGCACAATCACTGAATGCGAATTATCTGTTCGAATCTCGAGTCTGTTCGAATCTCGCCACGTATTCTGATTTCTATCGTGTCTGTTTTCTCTGCCGATTTAAAATCATTCACTGACACGATAGAATGCGGAGAATGGCGCTATTGTAAATAATCTTTATTTAGCAAAGCGGACTGCGGGGCTCGTAACCGACCATCATCCCGACTCCCTTCGTCTTCAAAGCACATAACCGCCGTGCATCCTCCGCATGCTAACGCGGCTGTTGAACTCCCCGGGGTCCCCGGTTTCACCTTGTATGTGTGTATGTATGTATATATATATATATATATATATATATATATATATATATATATATATTGTGGGAAAAAAAAAATATATATATATATGTGTGTGTGTGTGTGTGTGTGTGTATTTTTATTTATTTATTTATGATTATCGCTTTTAAATCGGTCGATGTAATAGCCTCGCCATGTATCGCAAATATATATAATATAGGGCGAGTTTTTTAATTCATCGATTGATCAGTTGCATTATTCGACTCAAATGCGGCTTTTATAAAACAAAATTGCATTTGCGCATAATGCAAATGACCAATCGATGAATTAAAAAACTCGCCCATGTGTGTGTGTCCGTGTATATATGTTATTTAAAACTTATTTAAAATGAAATACACACACACACACACACACACACACACACACACACACACACACATACACATATACGAGCCTTTTTCTCCTCCCCGATAAGGAACATTCCGGACGGCTTCACGAGAAAGATGTTCCAGTGCAGCCTCCGTACATCAGAATTTCTCACAACTACCCTCTCCTCCAACAGGATTCTCCCGCAAACGCGGCGGCATCCGGCACGATAGAGCGACAGACCCGCGATTTTTACGACTCGGATGTTGAAATAACGGGCGGGGGGATCCTGGGGCCGTTCCGCACACGGTCGTCGAAACCGCCGCACTTCCTTTGCTTCCCTCCGTGGGTGATAGTGTCAAGCGCGGATGACGAATGTGTAATGTCACGCCGCTAATTTTCCCGGGAATATGCATGTGACTTTGCTGACGTGATGATACCAAAGTCCTGTCTTGCACGGTTATGGTGAACCGTTCCGATCGTTTAACGCGCCGTTAATGTCGCAATGGAATAAATAAAAACCATAATAAACAAGCGATTCTTTCGTGGACCTGTTTGTATCAATATAGATTGAAGGTCCAGTAGAGTCCGGAAACGTTTATTCGAATAAGTTGTTTGTCAGTCGGTGACAGATCAACAGGTGAAATAATCTTTCCACCCATATTGATTGCTCATTATTGGATCATTGTCACATTTATTAATTTGGAAATGTAGATTGAGTTCAATCTCATTTTAGCTTATTTTTTATTTTTTTCTAATTCTTAGAACTAAAAAAGGATAGAAAAATATATATACGTTACACACATCAAGATTAAAGTGTTAATCTACTTGGTGCAAACCCTTAGCAACGTAACAGATTTAAAAATAATATCGAAATTCTTGTTATTATCCTTATTCCGGAAAGAAGATCAAATACTGGATATCTTTTCACTTGGATAACCAACTATAATCGCGCAGTAATGTCCTTCGACTAATATAGAATCCATCTCACCAACTGCAATTTATTCATTATATAATCCGTGACTCGGAAAACGATGGTGCATTAGATAGTACATTAGGTACAATCACTGGAAAGCTATCCATGTTAAGCATTTCAGATTAACTGTGTATCTTCAAACGCTAAATGCTAATGTATATTTGCATGCACTCGGCAGGACTTTACCATCATTCGCGGAACAAGGAGATATTCATGATTCTGCACATTGAATAAACATGTATTTCTACAATAATAATCGTTCTCTATATTCAGAGAATAGAGATATTCTCTATGAGAATAGTGAGAATAATCGACAGACATTTGACAAATAGTTCACTGTCCGAAATGCTTGAAATTCGCATTTTCAAGATCACAAAATTGCAAATTCCCAGAAGAGCATTCGACAGCATTCTATGTGCTTGGATACCGTCCAACAATCGCCTTCGATTGCTATTGCTTTAAACTTGACCCGAGTGACGTGTTACTCCAGGATAGCTCATTGAGCGTCGTGAATCACATTCCTCAACCGTAGCAGGTACTACGCTGAAACGTCATACGTTTCCGCGTATTTGTGGGAAATCACGATCTCGCTCCGTTCATATAAATTCCGTGGCGTATCGCGTGCGCGGCCATTCAGTAACTCGAACGAGCCACCGTATACATTGGGCTTTGAGGCGCGTCTCGTCCCTCCGAAACACGATTCACAAGACCCTGGGTCTTCGGCACACTTCGGCACAGCGGCGGCGTGCCTCCCTTTCTCTCCCAGGCAGCGCCTCCCAAACTAGGGTTCCGCGAGATGATGAAAAATTACACGTTCTTCGCCGCTTGTAAAGCCTATTTAAACGACGCCGTCCGCTTTAGGGATCACTTACTGCGGCCATAAATATGTAAGTACATACGAGCGAATATCGACTCTGTTTGCTCTTCAGTATTACGAGTTTGTTTTCTCTCTCTCTTCTTAGTTTTTACTTTTTTATGATTTAGAACATAATACGGAGGAAAAAAATACAATATTAACTAGAAGTACATAACTAAAAGAGACACATTGCAAATCTCACGTGCGTTTGAAGCTTACTAATATTAATAATCTTTGGAAAATATTTTTTTTCTAAACTAGGAAGAAAATTTATTTTGATGTAGATATTTGCATGTAAGTCGTAGTAAATAAATCATAAATAATAATAGTTTTTTTTATTGCTTTTATATACTTTTCTATACGTATAAATTTCTTACGTATAAATTTATTAATATATTTTTATCGCGTAACTATTATATATATATTTGCATAGTTATTATATATTTATTTTACATAGTGAGTACAATAACATATACAGTGACTATTAGTTTAGGCAAATGAAAAGTAGACTATGAATCTATGCACCGACTTTAACAGATTTCCCTGTAAAAAATGTGATAAAATTCATTGTATTTTCAAGTTACACATTAAATTTAATGTATCTATAACTGAAAAACATGTGCATAAAATCTAGTGCACTTTTGATAACATTAAATGTACATTAAATGTTTTTAATGTACCTGCTTGAAATTTGCTTCCGTTACATTAAATTCTGTTGCCAGTTTTTAACAGTGTACACACATGCAAAATTACGACATCATTGACGTAATAAGCATGGAAGGATAATTGCCGATTAGATTTGGACGTCCGTAATTCATTCACCGCGGAAGATTGAAAATATTGTCTATCTATCGATTGCATAAGTTCATGTTTGCTCGCGAAAGGCGTGTATCTATAAATAGTATCTTGTGTCAACTCAATTTCTCGTGTAATTCAAGGGTACAAAATTCTGCAACATTCCGATTTTGATATTAAACTAAGGGTCATTTAACCCTTAAACACGTAAGTGGGTCTGAGAGACCCCATATGAAGTTTTGAACGCTTGCTATGTGAAGACGGAATGAGATAGGAGGTTCAGACCAAGACGTAAAAAAAGTTTGAAATCTCTTTCGATTGATATGGTTGATCAACTTTTTTGGTCACTTAGAATTCGAACGGCACGGCATCAAAGTTTTGTTAGGGCCAATGCGACCCATATAGTGTGAAAGTGAAACTTTTTTGTGAGTATTTTACATAAAAAAGTTGGACAAAATACGTTCGAATAGGTCGGTTTGCGGATGTTACTTGCATATACTCTGTCTAAAGTTGGAATACTATAAAATACCTCATATTCGCTTTGTTACATAAGTACATTTTTTAAAGAAATAACAATGATATAATTTTTTTTTGAAAGTATGAATCTTTAGCTTTAAAACGCCGTATTGTAAAGTTCTTCACAGTTTTTTGTTGCAAAGAAATGATTTTTTTTTTAAGTGAATTTTTAGATGGCCAAAAATACCTCATATTCTCCATGTTACATAATTATACTTTTTAAAAGGAATGACTTTGCCAAATTTTATTTTGAAAGTGTGAATCTTTAGCTTTAAAACGCCTTATTTGAAAGTCCTTAAAAGTTTTTTGTTGCGAAAATATGATTTTTTGAAGGAAAAGTGGATTTTTTACCAATTTCTTATTTTTGCTTAATGGTTTTTCTTTTATAGCTTTACAATAAATTATTTTTCGGCAATGCCGATTGTGAAGTCACACTCCTAAGATTTTGAACTTTTGTTTAAAAAAAAAATTGTAAAAAAATGTTGATTGTAATCAAAGTTATAACTTCTCAAAGTTGAAAAAGTCTCCCAGACCCAAAAATGTGTTTCCGTATTTTACAGGATCGGTGTGTTTAAGGGTGAAATAGGAGATACACGCAAGAGATATGCAATATCTTTCAGTTTCTATCTTTTTAACATATTAATAATGAACTTGACTTGAACAAGTATTGGATAAGTATTTCAACAGTGCCAGAGTGTAACAGCTGCATACCATCATGATCATTTAATGAAGTGTGTATATGGTACCATTGAATTTTATTTAACTCGATTGAGATTAACAGTAAGTTTAGAGTTGAGGGCAAACTTTCAAAACTGCCCACTCTAAGTGCAAACATCTTGAAAGTTATCTTGGAAAGTATTCCCCTCTCCCTTTCCCCTGTTTTCGGAGTGCGCTTACTCTTCGGTAATCCGAGCGTGGCTCGAGCTGGAAAATAGGACGGACGGCAGCTGCAGGGAGTGAGAAGAAGAGAAAGAGTGAGAGAGACAGAGCAGAAGCGCGTGCATAGAACGCAGCCACGAACAATCCCTTCGGAAAGCCGGGACCTGAGTCGGCCTGGCCTGAACCGGCCAACCCGCTCGAGAGACCGCCGTCAACTGATCGGATCCGTTGAAGCCGGCGTGGCGAGACTCGGTTGTTCTACAGCCTGACCCACAGCTCGGTCTGTGCCTGGTCTCATGCCGCCTCAATGCCGGATACAGCCTGACGATTCGTTGGCCGCGCGGCGACCGTAGTTGTGAGTGGTGAACGGTCTGGTGTATGCGTGACGTGTCGTCGCCTCCTGTGTGCGGCTCATAACCCCGTTGTGTCTCGCGCGAGTGCTTACGAGCGAGTGCGTACGCTGAGGCATTCGTTAATACTGTTTCCGGCGCGCGCTCCGGGACCGTGCATACAGTTTCGGTTGTGTTGTGTGTCTCGCGCGCGGCGTCCGTCCGTCCCTTCGTCTGGCTGTCGCTGTTCTCTACTTTCTGCGTATGCTCGTCATCATCATCATCATCATCTTCATCTTCACCATCATCTTCATCCAACTCTTCAGCCTTCTCTTCTTCGTCTTCCGCGGAGTACAATACGCAACGTCGCGGGTTTTGGCTGTTTCACTCCTCTCGCGGGAGGTCAGCACCTTAGCGTCGGTAGGTAGGTAGGTAGGTAGGTAAGTGCGGAATGTGGGATTCGGGGTTGCTGCCGCTGGAACGTGGAAGATGCCGGGCTCCCGAGAGAAGGAGAGAGAGACAAATCGAGCCTCCCATTACCTCTCGAAAGGAGAGCTCGCGGTGAAATATGAGCAGCCGGTTTCGGTAGTTTTCTTCTCTTTGCGTTGGCGGCCAACGCGGGGGATCCCGCCGCCGCGTGTCTCGCGTGTGAAGCCGCCGGCATCGTGGAATCCACGGCGACGATTGGACGGCAAGGTTCGTGGCGAATGTTCGCCAATCGCTTCTCCACGGGGCACCGGCGAAAAATCGCTCATGAGACAGCCACGGACCGATTTAAATGGGCTGCCTTGCTGATCTCCCTGATGAACGGAGATTCCGCGACGTTCAAAGACGACCGCGTCGTTCGTACGCTTTCCAGCGAAGTCTCAAATCGAGTCATGAGATGTCATTTAGACGTCTTTAAGACTATTTTTATTAATGTGTCTTGAAACATCTTTTAGACGTCTTTAAGACGTCTAAAAGATGTTTTAAGACACATTAATAAAATATTTGTGGTTTTGTTATGTGGTTTCTTATCTGACGGGTGATTTTAACGCGAATTTATTTTGGATAATGAGGATTTCAACGCATGGATAATCCGATAATCTCCTGCGCGCTAATTAGGGAAAGCATCCTTTTTTTTTCTTTTTTTTTATCAATTATGGCACGAAATATTTATATATATCCACGTTCTAGTTTTCTTTCGACTTGTATGTTGCATAGCATTTGCAGTTTTAGAACATTACAGTTTCAATGTGAATAAATCTATGGATCTATGGATTTTTTCTGGTTTGTCAGAGTGTAAACAACTGGCGTATTCTCGTATTCATCATTGAATTTCATTCAACGTATTTTTTCATGAGCATTTTCATTATTTTGTTTCGTTATGTGTCTGAATATGGGCGATTTTCAAAAACGTGGTGAATCTTTACCAGGTAGTATCCGAAGTCTGAGAAATAATTCCTACTTCTTCTCACGAGAGACGTACGGTCTTCATTTATCACCGTGTTTCGTAATACTCATCGTGAGAAATGCACTTGAATGGGATTACGGATAGCATATCTGTAAAACGCAGGACGAGTGTGTGTGGAATGTTTCGGCGTGTGTGAAGATAAGACAAGAAGCGACAGCCTGGCGCGACGGGGTTGGTTTGCCCTGATCCCGGCCGCCATTGTGCGCCCCTCTTGTTTACGAACGGTGTGCGTAGAGAAGGCGTAGAAAAACCACGTGATCGCTAACGTGGGATATTCTCGAGAGGCTAGATCGCAGCATTTCGTCGTAGAAAAATTTCGAAAAGTTGTGCTGCACTTCTACTACCCGACAGGTGACGTAAAAGAAGCAATTTATATTTTGGAAATAATTGATAATTAATGTGTATGAAAAAGAGATAAACTGACAAATTACTTAAGAAATGAATCAACGCGAATGTTGAAAACATCGAAATAACTTGACATTTTATTTTCTTTGTATCTTGATGTGTTATTGACACGTTCATATTATTCGAGCGAACGCGTTAGTAGTCTGCTTATTCCTAAAATCGGTTAGTCTGCTTATTCTTAAATAAAAAATTGTTGGACGGTATTCTGAGAAAACCGTAACACATATCGCATTTATGCTTATACACATCTACAGTTCAGACACGTTAGTGCAACGCTTACAGTTCTGTATCTAAGAAATATGATGATTCTCCCACGACATAAGACATCACTGAACTTGCACAGATTTAGATAACCTGTATACTTAGATGAACTTTACAGACATGAAGTCAATAATTGTAAAACCATTCGTAGCGAAATAATTTTTATCTACAAATTTTTTTCATTTATAAAAGTCCCAATAAACAGCTTGAAATAAAACTATAAACTTTGTGCTTATTTTTCAAGTATATGTAAGTTTAATTTTTAAAATATTCATTTATTAAAAGATGTATATAAGCATTCAAATATATTAAAAATAAATTTATAAAAATTTATCTATTACAATTTGTATTAAATTTATAAGAATTTATCTATTACATAAGAAAATTAATTTCTTTATATTATAAGGAAAGATGGATTAACTTTATTATTTAATTAAAATGAAAAACAATTTTTAGTGCAAAACAAAAGTTTTAATAAAATATTTTGAACTTTTGTTATATACGTACGAATTATTTCTATAGAAAAAATATTAATTTTAAATAGCAAAATTATTGAGCATTCTACCAAAAATTTTCTGTAAGACAGATTTTTTTTTTAAGAGGGATCATATTCAGCTTCCTAGTCGAAGCGATATACGATACTGCATACACGAAACTCTTAGTACATTCACGCTCAACTTTTCGTTCTAGAAATAGAAGTGAATGAGAGCGTTGAGCAAGTGTTTGTTGTGTGAAAGACTTGAGTACATACACAGTAGTGTCAATCCTGCGGATAAGCAGCGATGCCTTGTTTACTCAGTTTACTTCGGTAGTCTAGCATAGTAAAACGAGAGCTTAGAATACCATCGTCGAAGATTCAATGTATTTTCAGCGTCTTTAATTGAATAGGGTCGACGCGACACTCGTAAATTATTCGAGTTCCTAATTAGACCGTCATTGGGTCCCTTCGTGAAGGAATTTTCTCCGCACGAAGAACATTCTTTGTCGACCATTTTATCGAATGTCGATTATTCAAATTCAAATGGCATTCGTTTTACTACAAAATAATAATCCCCTCTTCTACGATACTTTTTGATATTCTCTGTCTAATTAACAACTGCAAATGGATATGTGATTATCCGTAAATTCTTCGCGTTCTAATACCATGAATAACATTTTCAGTTTAGAAAGCACAAGCACAGTAATATTTTTGATATACAAAAATGTATAACTCTGTAGCTCGTGTTTCATGAATTTGAGTATACTCATTTTATATTTGCGATAATTTTTCTATTTGTTATATTCAATTGAATTGTACTATCTATAATCAAAATTCTACATTTTATTACAATTTTTTATACATAAAAGAGTAATTTATGTACAATATTTTTTTAATTTTTAATCTCGTTACGAAGCGCGGATGCCTGGATTGAGATAAGATAATCGACAACTTGCACTTAGAGTGATTGACCTCCTTTGTGCAGCCTAAAGTTAATAGGCACTCGATCGGGAATAGCTTCGTGAGATAAGATTTAAGAGTTTCAGGATTGGGTAGTAACTCGTTAAAAAATTAACAGTTAAAATGATAAAATTGAAAAGTTAGTAACTTTTAACTTAGTTAATTTTAAATGATTTAACTTTTATCTTTAATTTATTAACTTTTTTCTAAATTAAAAATTTATGTAATAAAAGAGAGAGAGAAAAAAGTATAAAAAAAGTACATTCTTACAAAAAAAACAATATTTGTCTCTTATTTTGTCTCTTATTGTAAACTTAGTTTACAATAAAGTATTAAAAATTTGATGAGCCATATTATAATTAGTTTAAATAATCTTAATTTAAAAAATTTTGAATTTCTAATTTAATATGAATAATGCTTTTCAGAATTAACTATTAATTTAATCTTAAAGTAACTTTTCATTAAATTTTTGTGTAACTTTTTATGTTAATAAATTAATTTTTTAAGCTATTAACTTTAACTTAATTTAGTTAAAAATATGTTGATTTACCCTGGTGAGTTTTAACAAAGTGGAACCGCGATATTTTATCGAGATTTAAGAGAGGTTTCGAGCTGAGCATTCTCGTACTTATCCGGTCATAATGAATTGATGGCGCACATTATGTTTTACACTCACATGCAGCCGTTTATTCATCCAGCGCGGATCTGTACACGTTGACGCTCAACTTTGCAAACAATGGGCCGTAATTGCGACTTCAATTATGTTACAATTGAGGTAACGCGTGATTTACGCATCATGCTGCTTACGTTACGCCCTACATAATGCGTAAACAATCAAGTGACACGTGACTTTGCGGAAACCGCGGGGCAAGAGTCGTGCGACCTAAAATTTTGATGATCCTATCGCCGAGAGGAACTTAATGAGCTACACACTGCACGTAACTCCGATGGAAAATAATTTTCTTGCGAAGTAACGTGACGCGGTAATAATTTATTAAAAACGTTATTAACAATATTCTTTCTTTTCCTTGAGATATACAAAAGTTGGTACGAGAAATTAAGAAAGTATTCAAGCAAACTAATTTTTCTAATAAGCACGACTTTTCAGTAGCGCCATTTTCTTCTTTTAAATTGCGCTTTTCTTTACTTTTTAATATTTTACGTTCTGAAGTATTGAAAGACAGTTGTTACCATTTAAAATAACGCTAGCTTGAAACGCTGTCATAAACCGAAACATTGCCTGCCATTGCATCTTTTTTTTTCGATTTTAGTTTTATCTATACACGGAAATTCTGCTGAGTCCGGGTATATCTATGGAGTGTACTTTGCCAAGCAATATGATAAGAAGATTGAGTAACTCGACATTCCGACATTCGAAAGTTGTTACGTTATCTAATTTGCCAGCGGAAGTCGTGTTTTTCAAAGACGCACATTGCGTGATTTCACGTCTCGAAGCCGAGTTTGATACGTCAAACACGCGCGTCTCGGTTTTAGACGGTTTAAGCTTCAAGATTCAGTTAAAACTTCTTTCTCCATTGGGTATCCTCTTTCGCGTACGGCTGTTTATCTAGCACGAAGACTTCTCGAGTTATCAGTCGAGTTATCCCACGGAACCTTCCGACCGCTTATCTGCTACGTCAACCTTCTTGGACTGTTCTCGTCCTTTTTATGTGATTCTGGATGCAACAATGTGGAAGAATAGCGTATCCTCTCCTGTACTTCAATGGCACCAGAACAGCAAAGGTCCCGCAGACAATAAAACGAAAGCCTCTCGGAAAAAAGGAAAGGCGCCCATTGTTTCCTTCAAACGCTAAAAGTGCCTAAAGAACACCGCTTGTGGCAGGCTGATACGCGTTACTTTGCAGCATAAATGGCAACTTTTAAAACAAGGGATTTACTAAAAGTTATGTGAAAAAAAAAGTTGCAGCGAGAAATATCGTTACCTTGTGTTGTAAAATGAACTGAACATTTTTTCCAGTGGTGAAATACCTTTCGAATGTGTTCTTTATGATTTTAATGACTTGCAAGAGAAAGTGAAGAACATACATTCTTTGTACGATTATCATTCAAATTATCTATTTGCATTAATAAAAAATAATACACGGTGATAGAATGATACGTAGTATTTCCCCTAGTCTCCCCTATGTGCTTCAACAAAATATGCAGAACACGCGGACATATATTTACAAGTACATTACCATTATATTACCAGCGAAAGTAAAATAAATTGTTGACGACCATTAATAGAAATAAACACGAACGAAAAGTAATTATAAAGACGAACAAATTACACGTTTCCATTATCTTGAAACATGCTTAAAGAAAACCAGAATACTACTCTAAAATACTACGCCTCATCGAGTTCACCATTACGCTCACCAACAAACTCGTAGAAAACATCTGCCTCTGCCAGGAAGGTGGTCTCGAGATAATGCTATATGAAAACTGCTGCTTTGTACATACAAAGTTGCTGGTCGCCTCCAGAAGGAAGACACGTTTTCCTTCAATTCCGTGAATCGTCTATACATTTCCCTTTTTTCCCCCATTCGTTTCTTTTACTTTGCGACGGATCTCACTGCTCGGAATTTTTCCACAATGGCCTCTTAAAATTTATGTCCTAGGAACATCCCGTTTTTTTTTTTCTAGTTCGATGAATAGACATTGCAAAAAAAAAAAAGAAATTTCTCGTGGTGTAGAAACCAACTTTTTTCCTTCATTCATTCATTCATTCATTCATTCATTCATTCATTCATTTACTCTTTCCTTCCTTCCGCTCGGCTTTTCTACAACTTCTTATCGTAAGAGGAAGTTGATACAAGAATTTAATCAAAGCCGCGAGAATACATCCGTTTGCAAAGTGGTCTTCTCCGAAAGTACCAATTGTAGGTTATTCGACATTATGTCTGTGTTAATATAATACAGCAAAATACTAGTAATACGGTTGTTATTTGAGAACTAAATGTGAGAGTTTAGGGGTTTTCTCATAGCATAGGAGAAATGTGTTTACGACATTGAATCAATGACGTTGTATTATCAATGCTCAGTTGACTTTTCCTATAATTAGCATAGTCTAACGGTGGCCATGTGCCACGAAGGAATTACGAAGTGATAAGCGTATAGTTTATTATTTCCTCTGAACGAAGGCGGACGTCTTTTTTCGGCATCCGGCTATTTAAACCATTTGAATTATGCCACACGGATCTCCCCTATCGTTACTTCGTATCTCTTCGTGCGGCCTAATATCTCCAGCTTCCTCTTTCGACCCGTCATTACGGTTTTTCATAATTGAAGCTATGAAATTTACATACCCATATCAAGTGTGAGACACGCATCGTTTATAATTAATAGTTTACAGTCGAGACTCAATTCTAATGTAAAAAAAAAAAGATAACTTGTCATCAAGTATCACGTCGGAAATGAGCGCCGTGATGAAACTGATCATTTATCGATTTTTATCTGTTCGTCAACTGTTATGTACCGCGAAAGGTAGCAAAGGTACTTGGGAAATATCCTAAGATTCTTAAAGAAAAATTGACCTAATGATTCAGTGAGGCGCGACTAACATATCTTTTCTTCGTTTTGGAATTTTCTAACTCTCGATGTGTGACCAATACGCAACACGGTTTGACAGTGTAATAACTGATATGATTTTTCACGCAACCAATTACTGTCGCTGGACCCGAGCGAAAAAGACAAAGGGCAAGGACCCCGGGTGGGGGTTAGGGCTTCCCCTGCGTTTACAAGATGTTCTGGAAAGCCGACGATGAGGCCGGCATAGCGAGCTATTATATGAGCGCAGGTGTCTGTGCAGATGTCGCGTAGCAGACGGCCTGCCACAATCGTGCGTCCCGCTTTTGCGGTACCGTCTTGAAATTTTAATAAAATGCAAACGAAAGAGAGAAGTGAGTCGGCCCGTGTATCGGGGTATTCACGACGTGAATCCCGGTATTAAGTGCGATTATACAAATGTGCATGCACGCGCCATGATATCCATGCCGTGCACTTTATCGCGTATCCTCGCACGGATCCCTACGCGGATTTGACGAATTTATCGTAGATGATCTATGACTCGAAGCAAGACTTGTATGATTTGGGTTTAACGCTAGAGTTTTGGCTATTGTTCTAAATACAGTCTATCATTATATATATACTAAGAAAAAAAGTTGTTAACTTGACTAAAATTTTCAACTTGATTAAATTTCTTTAATTCAAGTATTTATATATTTAAGTTAAATGTATAAATGCTTAAATTTTGAATATTTTATGTATTTGCTTTATGTACATAAATACTTGAACTAAATAAATTTAATCAAGTTGAAAAATTTAGTCATTTTAATAACTTTTTTCAGTGCAATCTTGGCAAAAAGCATCTTATATTTTTTTTAAACATTTTTAACTAAAAGGATTTAAACAGAAATTAAAATGTAAATTATCCTTTGTTTCGAGAGCTCTTTAAACTTATGTATAATACCAATAATCTCAATATGAAATAATAGAATTTAAAATAAACGAAAAAAAATACAAGTACTTAATAATTTTAGCTAAGACTGTACCATTTGGAAGATAAATTAAAGTCCTACATAATTGTTATATGAAAATATGTCGAATATAATGTGAAAAATGTATGGAAAATATAATAATAGAGAGAAAATATACAGAATAAAATCCCTTCTGATAGAGAGATATTGAAGTTTATCGAAGTCAATACAGTTCTCGTATCATAAGAAATTTGGTTTACGTTTATTTGCTACGTCTATAATATTTGATATTGTTGAATTAAATACTTCAATTTGTACATGAATTTTTGTCTTTCAAGAAAATATAATTGGATGGGAGAAAAATAATGTTTTTATTTATATCATTTTATTTATATTACCTTTAAAATACCTTTAGTTTTAAAAATACAGTTTTGAATTTCTATATATATATGTATTATTGTCTACTTTTGTTATTTTAATGTACTAATGTGTTGATTAAAAACTTGATAGAAAATTATTTGAACATTTTTTGAATATATTTTGGAAATAGTACTCTTGAAAAATTGAAATAAATGTGTCAAGGTTTTCTCTTTTTAAAGAAATTGCTCTCAAACATATCTCTTCACTTTTTAAGTTTATCATTTCCATCGATAACAAGAAAAAAAAACTCGTTTTAGGTAGAAGGCGAGATGTTGTGATGGCTGGTAGATCACGACGTTCGAGCACAGAGCTCGAACCAGATTTATCGACGCCAACTGCCCCTAAGAGGCCCAAGCAATCCGAGACCTCACCCGAATCGTCTGGCGAGGAGAACTTAACGGAAGTGGAAAGTACCGAGACACCAACCGCGAGTGAAATATCTTTACAGGCGGAGGTCGTGGTCGTTCGAGAAGGGGAGAAACAGCTCTCAGATGTTACAGAGCAAGCAGGAACGTCGAAGCAGTCGGTTTTGATCAGTAAAACGTCCCCAGAGTCGTCCAAAGAATCGTCTCAAACGGACACGGATATCTTCGAACGAGAGAGCGTCGCCTCGACCTCTACGGAAGCGATCCCGAGCACCTCGAGGGAAGAGCAACTCGGCACGCTGAAAACCATTGTAATGAAATACAGCGATCAGGGCGAGCTCTCTGGTCCTTCCGGAAGACGATCAGAGGAGACGGTACAAAGTTTATTACTGCGCGAACATATGTCGTACGAGGATCTGTCCCTTATCGGGAACGGCGCTTACGGAACAGTGTACAAAGCTAAAGATAGAACCGGCAACGCCGTAGCGCTTAAGAAAGTCAGAATACCTTTGACGGAGGATGGTCTGCCTACGTCCACGCTAAGAGAGATTGCTGTCCTGAAATCGCTCGAACGATATGAGCACCCACATATCGTAAGTATCTTCTAATCGTTGTAACATTATTTAATCAATGTAATAATCTATGTTAACAAAACACACACACGATTATGTAAATACTTAAATACAATACATATTGCAAAATATTTTTATTCATTCTTTATGTTCTTAATTATCATATCGTAGATATATGGATGCATATTTATTTTTATTTTCCTTTACCCAGGTCAGATTATTGGACGTCTGTCATGGAGATTATCTACATTTACCGTCAAGTGACAGTACACGATCCGAAAGGCTAGACCCTGGCGTTACCCTCTGGTTGGTGTTCGAACATTTGGAAAGCGATCTCGCATCGTTCATAGCTAATTATCGGAATAGCTCGCCGCACTCAGGCATCTCGCCGTATCTCGTGAGGAAAATGTCAAAAGAGATACTCAACGGGGTAGAGTTTCTACATAGCCATAGAATAGTACACAGGGACTTGAAGCCGCAGAATCTTTTGGTAACGCGCGACAGGCAAATCAAGATCGCGGATTTTGGTCTGGCCAAGACCTACGACTTTGCGATGAGATTAACTTCCGTGGTACGTGCATATCACATAAATATTAAAGTATTACAAATGCGTTTATTGTTAACTACAAATATCGAAATTCAGATATTTTTAATTTTACGTTAGAATTAAAATCAAGATTATATCATAATTTTCTTTTTACCAAAATTTAAATTAAAATTTACAATTGATAGAAAAATATTTCTTAATTATTATTTTTATTGATGTCTATTGATTTATATATACGCATTCATAACTTGATTTTTCATTATTCAAATATTAAATTATAATAATGCATTAAAACGCTCGCCGTTTCATTTTTTTTCGGACTGCATTATCTGCGGTTCGTCTAAGCAATGTCTCGTATCATTTATTATCGCTATTGATAAAAGCTGATATTGTACATATAGGTTGTAACTCAATGGTATCGAGCACCCGAAGTACTCTTAGGATGTTCCTATGCTACTCCTGTAGATATTTGGTCTGTTGGATGCATATTGGCAGAACTTTGCAAGTTGGAGCCGTTATTCCCAGGTACCAGTGAAGGCGATCAACTGGATAGGATTTTCCAGTGAGTTGTACTGTCCGTTCTTTTTTCGAAAATTTGTATCTTCCAATATTCTTCTAAGCTATATGTTTCTCATTCTTTTATTTTAGAGTTTTGGGGACTCCGCCAAGGCAAGCGTGGCCGGAAAACGTATCGCTCAGTTGGACAGCTTTCCCACGCAGACAACCCAAACCTCTCGGTGCAATAATACCGGATCTCAATGAACACGGATTAGACTTAGTAAGGAGTATGCTCATGTTTGATCCTCATAGTCGTATAACCGCAGCTCAAGCCGTAAGACACCGATATTTTTCCGAGGAGATCGTACAATGACCATTCTATAAATTATCTAGACTTACTGCTGGAATAATCTGGCAAACCCAGACTGACATAATTATATTCAGGAATAGAAGTACATATAATACTTAAGTGTGCACTATAACAGTATGAATTATTATAGTAGAATTACTAATAATACGTTGATTATTAAATATCTAATAAAAGCCACGTATAAACTTATTGCGTATTCAGCGTATTGTATTGAAATTTTGAGATAATACAGAATCTTTGACAAATGCAGAATACAACAATATGGAAAATACATACAGCGTATCATGATTTGATATGCAGCGATACATATACGATGATATGATACGCAACAAGTCTATATTCGCCCTAATTCGAGTATTAAAAAACGCCCATGCGTATAAATGCTGAAGTACCATAAATTCAATTAGCATTTAAATTTATTATATCGTATTAAATTATACATATCGCTTATTTTTACATAACTAGCCTTGCGAAATTAAGTTATTAACAGTAAATATAACAACCTCTAACAGTTTACGAAATAAGCTCGTAATATTTAAGTTAATTTATCTGAGGTATACCTTAATGTACAATATGAAAACGAAACGATTATTATTATTTTTGATATGTTATTTATTTACGTAATGTCTTAATGTTTTAGTCACTTGTCTTTTTATGACATTATGAGTTATACTTCTTGGTAATTTTTTTGTCATAGCAATTACTACTTAGTAATTTAATTGTACGTTTATGTTAGTAATTACGTAAGATTTTTGTAGTTGCGGCGAATCCTATTAGAGGTATAAAAGTGTATGTGTAAATTGTATATTTGATACACATACTTAACTTAGTTTTCGATACAAAATTAGTGTAAAAAATCTAAGATAACACTGTATATTTTTTACAAGTAGAATTATTTTTCTAAGACTGGGGCCTTCGCGACCCATTAGCAAACACGGGAATGATTTAAAGATCTTCCGGAAGAAATCAGCTAACACTGCCATATTTTATTTGTACGACAAGCCATTGCAATCGTTACTAGCGTATTTTTATAAATGTACAATGTCGATGATACGTGTATAAAGCAATAAGTGACAATATTTATATGCCTTTAGGGTGCATTATAGTGTTAAGATGTCAAAAAATAGAATAAGCGCATTATTAAGAGAAGACTGTTCAATGAAATATAAGTTTTATAATTTTACACGTAGCATTACTGTGTTTTTAATTTTCCAAAAAAATAAAATGGAGACAAAATTAAGTTTTTCCAAAAAATATGGAAAGAAAACGATTATGATAATAAAGTATCAATGTTTTTAATCTTCTAGAAAAAATGAGAAATTGAAAGAAAAACTCGATTTTTTCAAAAAATAGAAAAGTACAATTGTAACGGAACAAACTCGTTTGATGAATTAAAATTTTTAAATATGTAAGAAATATTAAAACTATTGACGTGCAGAGAACAGTAAAGGTGACATTATTTTAAAAGAAAGAAACTTGAAAAATACGAATTAAGAAAAAATAGATAATAATCCTTTTTTTTTCAAAATTTTTGAGAATTTTTTCGAGTTAAGAAGACTATATAGAATCATTATGTCTATAAATAATTTCTTCAATATATTCGTCAGCAGATTTTTCGACTTCTTGCAATCGTAAAAAATCTAAGAAGCGATTTGTTGGAAAAGAAAGTATTTATCCAAGTAGTTTTTTTTTATTTTTGTAGATTCCAAAATATGCTTTGAAATTTGCGCCTCGAGATCTCGATCGTGGCTGCACTGACACGATCGTCGCGACCTTTGGACTGAGATAGAGTGGAATGCAGAAATAAGATGAAGCATCGAGGAGCGTGCAAAACGTGAAGCTAATAATACTTACTAATTATCGTGGTCGCGACAACATCACCGATTTTCAACATGCGGTTACTGTCGAATGTCATAAACGCATACAAACACTTGGCGATAGGTGCCAACCTGCCAATGTGCTCCGCCAGTCTGAGAAAAATGGCGTCCGAGGTGGAGAAGGCGCAGTCCGCTGCGCCGGAAGGTGACACGATATTTGGGAAAATAATACGTAAAGAGATCCCATGCAACTTTATTTATGAGGACAGCCAGGTAAACAATAGTGTGACACACAAAGATTACGTTTTTTCGTCGAATTACGTGGCAAATCAAATTTACCGGCGTCATTCAAATGCTCTTCGTCACATTTATTGTCGAAAAAAAAAGAACATTTGTTATCGAGCTAAATTTTGTAATATTGTTTACCATAATATAAAAAGTGTGACTAAAATGAGCAATCCAAATATGTTTCTAAACATAATCTAAGTTATATTATATATTATCTACTTGTGAAATATTACGTTTATGTATGCAGCAAAAGACCTATCCTGTTATCTAAAATGACTAGTTGTTTTTTGTTATGTGTGTTAACTGTCTATAATTATTATATAACCATTAACCATTTGTTGGAGTCTACTGAGTTGTAGTAGATGTTGGCATGTTATATCAGAAAGATTATGGATTGAAATATTTTTATTTAGACACAATGTAAAAATTATTTTATATATATTGATTATAACTGGATAAATAATGACAAATTTTAATTGTGTAACAATGTTTTATATTTTCATTTAATAGGAATATTCATTTGTTTTTATTTTATGAAATATTGATATAAATATTTAATATTAATTTATTGAACATGTTTTATGATTTGCAGTGCGTTGCATTTGATGATATAAATCCTCAAGCACCTGTGCACTTCTTGGTAATTCCACGAAAGCCAATTTCTCAACTCTCCAAAGCTCAAGATGAGGATGAACCTTTGCTCGGTCACCTAATGAACGTTGCTCACAAACTTGCAAAACAAAAAAATTTGACAAAAGGATTTCGCTTGGTTATTAATGACGGAAAGCAGGGTGCTCAGTCTGTGTATCATCTGCATCTGCATGTTCTTGGTGGTCGGCAAATGGAGTGGCCACCTGGCTAATGTGTATGTTTAAGTGATTTCCTTAAGTCTTTATTTTTTATCAATAAAGTGTTAAAAATATAATAAAGGGTATAAAAAATGTGTATTATCAATAATTAAAAACATTTATATATTAAAAACAAAATTAATTGATAATAATATATATAGTACTTTTTATAGTTTTATTCTTACTTATAGAAGCAACAAAAAATATGTTTACTAAAATAGTTCATTTATTTATAGTTTACATGGTTGGAAAAAGTAACTCCGCTATTTATCTTCTTTCATATACTTCGTATACAAATTCAATTCCATTTTCTTCCTGTATACCTTGTGGTACCGTTGGATCTCTGGAATTATTATTAGTTGTTACAAGGCAGTTGATATGACACATCAAATCTAATATAGAAAAATATTAATACTCACTCGACCAATACAAAGTCGTTTGGAATGAGAGGAAAGAACGTATCACATTCATATTTTTTCTTTATACGCGTCAGATACAATCGTCCGAAATACGGAGATTCTATGGCGCTCTATAAAATTGTTACAACAATTACCATCTAATTTAAATTTATATTTTTAGTGTATATATATATATATATATATATATATCCCTTTGCTATGAAGTATCTGGCCTGTTTTTTTTAGTTACACTTTTTGTATTTTTTTCCCCTTTATTTTTAAGCCGTGAGTACTTATTTCACATTAAATGTAGAAAATTTAGATTTTTCATTTATTTGCAGTAGCAACAATTCAATTATCTAATTAGCTTGTTATTTACTATGATATTATCTATCTATAAATATTATATAACTTTTAAGCAATGCGGTAGTGTCGCATATATAACTTACTCAAGTCTGCTGAATTATAGTGCAGTTATAGTATTGTACAACTAAGAAAGACTTACCTATCTTTTAAAAATGTATTAATTTGTTATACAAAGTACCTTGTACACACTACTTCCTCCTATCACCCATACTCTTTCCACTTGATTCTGCATTCCTGAAATCACGTCAAGGGCGTGTGGTATGCTCTTGCACACTATTGCCTCATCTTTATAATCCCTAAAATTTATATACAGTCTATCGATTTCTGAAGAATAAAATTTTCTTTTGCATCTTTTATTTCGTTCATAATTACAATGATTGTGAAGACAACACCATGTTTATACGATCCTTCAGAGGTCGATACTTCTTGGGAATGCACTCCCACGTACGCCGGCCCATAAGTACGACGTTCTTTTTATTGTTTTGCTTCGTGTCGGTCGTCATGCGCGTGAAAAACGCCATTTCTGTCCTAAATACAAATTACAATTCATTCAAATGTTCTGTCGAACTTCATCGTATGTAATTTATTAATAATTTTACTTTAAGCGCCAAGGTAAATCACCATTTACTCCAATGCCCATATTCTCACATGCTGCAGCGATTAGTTCCAATTTAGGTGGCATGTCAAAAGATGCTCTTGAGTAAATTCGATACAACAGTCCTGGACCATGTATGAAATCATTAAATTTCTATTTATTTAAACAATTTTAATTGGTTAAAAAATTTTATTTGGAAAAGGTTTTATTACTCCATTAAAAAAATTTTAATTTGATTTAGAAAAAATTGAGAAATATTAATATTGATTGATTATAACTGTTATTTTAAAAGAGAGAAGTAATTACACAGATAATCAGCGATTAAAAATCGTAACGCAGTTAATTTTTAATTCCCATATTGTCAAGTAATTCCAAGGACTACGTTTCCTTTCACTTTATCAATGCCAATAATATAAAAACTGCTATAAGTCAGTGTTTGCTCTTAAACATTTATTTTTAAAAATGTATAAATTGTATTTTTCTAATTATAAATATCTGTAAAAAGATTTGTGTAAATTGTATTTAAAACAAGTATATATTTTTAAGAATGATATTTTTGTTCTACTAAACATATCAGCTAAAAGTAATCAAACTTAAAAAATCTACAGACTTATTTTCTTTTTTCTTCTAATCCACAACAAATTTTAGTCAGTATCCAAATTTTGACAATACTTTGAGATGTGACACATACATCCTTAAGTAAAAAGCCATTTATTTTTATTCAGAAGATTGGCATGATATTTTTGCTTTGATTCTTTTGATCTTCTATATTTTCCCAATTGTACCAATAAAATTAAATAATAAAAATCTTTTCTTCAGTAGAAAGTGCTGATATACGTAAACACTTTACATAATTATTATTATGCCTTTCTTGACGTCAGATAAATTCTTTTAATCAAGATTCCATAATTTAGTACAAAAATATTAAATAAAGAAATAAATACGTTAATTACTTGAACGAAAGGTCTAAATTGTTTTAATGTTGATCACCACTCATTGAATTTTTCAAGTATCTTCTTAAGAAACTTATTCACTCTACTTTATCACCGTTCTACCGATTATCACGAGGCAAACCAACCAGCGAATACTAACGGTCGAACTATTCATTCGAATATCTCCCCCCCACTATTCTATTTTGTAATTCTTAAAGAAGAGAATGCTATCTTAAAAAAGTGATATTTCAAGCCATTCTTTTGGTTGTCTTCATCACTCTTTGAAAAGTACAAAAAGGAAAAATTTTTTTTCATAACGTGTAATGTAACAACGGATACAGAACAGAAACTTTTAAACTAGGGGGCTTACAGCATATAGGGGACTTATTTTGCTGATTTGATTCCAAATCGATAGTCTGTTCTTTTTAGCTATAAAGAAAAGATAAACTGTGCAAGAAATGCAGCTTAAGAACAAATCACCGATTCGGAGTCGAGTCAACAAATCGAATATGTTAGGCTCTCAATAATGACGTCATAAGTCTGTTCTTTTCAGCTAAATTTCTCATTTTTTTCCTTTTTCTTCAATGTAAATAGACATAATGCTATTAACATTTCAATCGAATTCGGTTTGTTATATAGCAAAATAGATACAACTTACGTGGTGCATATTTACTGCTAAAATTGAACAACATTGCAGTCCTCAAACTGGTCCCAAATAAGGACTAGTACTTCGCTCACTGTAAAAACTGTATGTGTTGTAATCGGATAAATCTTGTTTTTTTTTCGAATAATTAATGAATTAAATGTTATTCTTTGTAAAAAAAGCTATGAGATCTTTTCTTTATGACTATGTTATACTTTTTAGAATTAACATGAAAAATGTATATATGTATAAAATCCATTTTAAATCTATAAGTTTGTATCAGATTCCAGTACAGAATTCTGTTTACAATTAGATATCATATATTTTAATATATTTTTGTGTGTTATATAATTACATACCGCGACACATTTATTATTAATTTCTATCGTAAAATTTTCTTAAATACTTTTCGAATGATTTCACTTGACATTGTTAGATAGTGAAGATAGTTTGATAGAGAACAATAGAAAACTATTCACATTAGTGAATTCACGAAATCCATATTCAAAACAATGAGATTTTTTTCTATCGAAAATTTTCACTTGGAATCATTCTTGCAACAGTGTGCATCACGAAATCCATATTCAAAACAATGAGAGATTTTTTTTCTATCGGAAATTTTCACTAGGAATCACTCTTGTAACAGTGTGAATTTTAATTTTTTAGTTTTATATTCTGCGATACATAAACAGAACTTTATCTTAAATTCTGACGCAAATTGCACATGAATGAAAACATAAAAAAAGGAAAAGTATGTATATTTAACTAGAAGAACAGACCTAAGGTTAACCAAACTTTGAAGTTTACGGCTTGTGGCAGCACGATCTGCTCTAGTGTGATCAGCGGTGATCAGCTTCAGAAAGATTTGCCGTTTCGTCAAGTCAACATTTATTAATTAATCTTGACCCGAACATTTTCGTACGAATTATCTTCTCTCGTTTCAACCTTGCGATCCTGTTCAAGAATTTAGTACAACTACAAGTAAGTTGAGGATTCGTATATTAACAGAATACAATCGTAAGAGTAGCATTTACATAGTATATGTATTACTGCCTTTGTGAATGTGTTGCATCAATAATTTCCAAATATCACCCTACATATTTGGATGAGATTTTATTTTATGCCAATATTAATATTATTCCGCTTATAGAATTTTTATTCCATCTCACTTGTGATTTAATCACTTTCCATTTCAGTGGAGGTTATATTATTGATTTATGTCCATATTTTCACCAATATATATTAACTTTAATCTCAGTTTAACTTATTCTATTTTTTTCTAATTTTTAGAACTAGAACAAGATAAAGAGTAAGTTAAACTGAGCTCAAAATTAACCTACAAAGGTTGAAATGAACATTTACCTTCTGCACACACAATTTGACACGAATGACGTACAATTCTTTTTCTCTGAAAAACTAAAACTCGGTATTCATAGTCTGTTCTTATATTTAAGACTGTCTTAAGTACTCTTTTAAGATGTTATTAATCAATCACAGAGTATTTTAAGAGATTACTTATGACAGTTTTGAAATAAAATTTAACTATGAATATTAATCCAAGAGCATTCTGATTAGTTATAATATTTATATATAATTTTTTAAAAATAAACCATTGCATAAATTTATAGAGATATTATATGTGAGTCATTGAATTTTTTATACTTGTAAAAGTAATAAAAATCAATTCAGAATTGGCAAATTTATCAGATGTTCTCTCAAATTTAGGTTTTATTATTATCAAGAATTTTTAAGAGAAGATAAAAATATAAATATCCCCTTCCTTAATAATGCTTCTAAACTTTTTTCTTTTCTGAATCTTTCATGATAATAAGATTCACAAAAATTTGGAAGAAAATTCTCTATTCTAGCAATTCTATTCTAAAGTGTCATTATTTAACATATATCAAAAAAGTGCTAAAGATGTGTACAAAAGATTAATACAAGTTTATTATTAGAGCATGTGTTATTTCTAAGTAATAATCTTTGTGTATTTTAGAATGTCTAACCGAGAAGGAGGTAAGAAGAAGCCCCTAAAGGCACCAAAAAAGGAGTCTAAAGTTATGGATGAGGAAGATGTGGCATTTAAGCAAAAGCAAAAGGAAGCACAAAAAGCCTTAGCTGAGGCAGCAAAGAAAGCAAGTCAAAAGGGTCCTCTAGTTACTGGTGGCATTAAAAAGTCTGGGAAGAAATGATCGTAAAAAATAAACAAAATATGTGATCCACTGTGCCCATAAATGTTCCGATTATAACAATGATTTTGAACTGAACCATCATTACATCAGACTGCAACTTCTTTTTAATGTTCCTTAAATATTTTGAGAGATGCTTTAAACTTGTAAATATAACAATATTATGTATATGTTCTCCATTAAATTTTTATAAAAATTAACACAAGTCTTATATAATGGCATTTATTAAATAATGGATTTTTATATGTTTCAAGTACATTGATTCACAGGAAGAGGGAACAAAATAATAAACGTATAAAACTCTTTGAATCTATCAATTCTTACACACTACATTTGAAATATAATTGTTACATTATTATTATTATTTAATATTCAATTATTACTTTTGTTTATTATTAATAAAAATATATGGTGTAATTATGTCAAACTTTCTGATTTTTCATGATTGTGACAAAGATTTTAAACGACAAAAATCTAGAATTTTGTTAGATAATGATTATCTTAGATACATTTAGATAGCGTTCAAAATTAGGGTGCACTCACATGAGATGCGGAATGGCGGAACTGTGGAACGTTCGTAATTGGTAGCGGCTTTATTCTGCCGATTTCGCTCCGCTAAAGTGTATTTTCCTATGTCCCCATTAAGCGGAAATTGCGAAATGCGTAATTAGCGTTGATCAATCGCAAGAGCCTTCCCGTAAATCACTTATATGAGATCTGCCGGAATAGTGTTTATCATTGGCTTGCATTGATTGCGCATTTACAAGTTCCACTCCATGGGACATAGGAAACAAACTGATGATCGGAAATCACAAACATATACCCTACCCAACAAAATATTATTTAATATTAAATAATATTCTTGAAATATTAGATTTAATGTTAAAAATATTATATTCTTGAAATATTATTTTAATATTATTTTAATTTTTAATAATATTCGTATAATATTCTGAAAATATTGTAGCTCTTATAAGGTATAGGGATGCCTGCATACCGATTGTGTATGTGTACCAATTTTGATTTATATTTTCGCTCTTGCTTCAAAAGATAGATACATATACAGAATAACAACACAATTATTTATCTGCCATTGCAGCAATAAAATCTGATAAATTATTTATTGTTATTTGCGGGTTTAAAAAAAAAAATTAAAATCATAATGCATTTGATCAACGAAGACTGCATCAGAAGATTGCAAAATTATATATTCTGTTACAATTGCAAAAAAAAAAAGAAAATCACAATCCTGTAGAATAAAAGTACGCAGAAAAAAACTTGGATAGGATAGATTTTACGAGAAAATCGAAAGGAAAAAGAGAAGAAAAAGCCTGAGAATGGCCATATCCACAATTTAGTTGATATATATATATATGTATAATTTTATATATATATATATATATATATATATATATATAAAGGGAACAGCCACTGGGAACGTGCCCATTTGGCTAATTTAGCTGATATGATTCGAGACGCCATACGCCATCTCTACAACGTAAACATACACTACGATGCCAATGCTGCCAATGCATATACATACAGTCGGAAAGCACATCAATCGCGTTTGTTGGCACACCTGGCGAAGGGATGAATGCCGAGCGCGCGTACACGAATTTTAATTTTTTTCTATCCTAACGGCTTATCCGCGATTTATTGAGTCGCAATTTATGCGAGCGCAATCAGGACGAGACACAAATACTGAAATGTGGGGACGAATAAACAATAGATATTCGTACAAATAAATTGACTCACTATTCGCTGATCGCTCCGTCCAGCTCCGTCTCGTAGTCTCAGCCGCCGCTTTCGAAGATCCAAGATCCTCTCGATTCATACTTTTGGCACACACGCGCAACACTTGGTTCGTTTTCAGCACCTCCGGTACTAACGCCCGTCGAAAACTTGAGATACGAAATACGGAGCAACGGAGAAGACGCGATTGAACGCGCGATACGACTTCGTGCTATCCCGACCGATCATTGTCGTCTGAGCGACACAAAGGATCCAAAATTCTCCTCACGATGATTCGTCTTGATTCATACTTGGCACGAACGCGCGAGCCTTCGTTTTCGGTACTTTCGAAACCCTCCTGGTACTCACGCGTCTCGGAAACTCAGAATAAGAAGCAACGGAGAAGCTGCGAAACTCGATTGAATGCGACACGATTTCGCATCATGCATTCGACACGACGAATGTCGGTACAAAGGCCGACACTTCACTTTCGGCAGTCCACGACGCTCTCTCGAAACATTCGCTCGCATCAAACATTCGTACGGGATGACGAGGATACGAATTGAAATGCGCTGCGACGCACCGCGACCTTCCGCCATGCTCCCTAACCGACCGACTGCTGGCACTGCGTACTGCGTAGCGGCGTGACTCACGTGATTGGCGCGTGGCCGCGCCTGCGCACCGCTGCGTCGCTACCGCCGCTGCTACGCAGTGCCAGCAATCGGTCGGTATGTCGGTTAGAGCGGAAGCAAGGTCGTGGCGCGTCGCGGCGCATTTCAACTCGCATTCTCGTCGTTCCGTATGAGTTTTTGACGCGAGCGAGAGTTTCGAGAGTTTCGTGGAGTAAATTGTCGGGCGTTCATGTCAACATTCGTCGTCAGTCGGATGCGATGTATTGTGTCACGTTTAATCGTGTTTGTATTTTCTCCGTTGCCTCATATCCCGAGTTTTCGACGCAGAAAGAAGATTATTGCAAGTAGCAAGTGCAAATCTTGCGAAGAAAATGCAGGCTCAAGCTGAAGAAAAATATATTGATTATTTTAGATTGCCACCTCAATTGATGAATTACTAAAATTAGTCCGATCTGTTATTACCAAAGAACAATTATCCCATTTCGCCTGAAATTTGACTACACATAACACTGCGGTTTTTAGCATCAGGAGATAGCATGAAATTGATATCGTAATGACAATTATTTGATGAATTAGTAAAATTAATAAATTAATTATTAATTAATTAATTAAGTTTTTTGTTTTTCTTCGTGACTATACACGTGAAAGACGAATACATGCACAAAAGTTATTCCGCTGAAAACGGAAAAAGAAAAAACGGCGGAATCGGCAGAATAAAGCCGCTACCAATCACAAACGTTCTGCAGTTCCGCCATTCCGCATCCCATGTGAGCGCACCCTTACAGTTTTGGCAGCACTGACGCAGGTGGTTGATCGTCGCGACTAGTTGTGCAAAGCACTAAAATACAAACTCAATTCTAAAATGTATATTTAAATTTTCTCGTTTTTCTGAACGTGAATCTCACGTTATAAAAAATGTGGATGTGGAGGACGTCAGTTATTACCGCGTCGGATCGCATATTTCCCGGTCTGGCATATTATGATCGAAAAAAGGAATTTTATGATATAGGTATGCATCTTGCGGTCTCTGTTGTTGGATAGCAGTTGTTGCCATGAGCAACGGTAATGACAACTTGAGCTGCCGCACATGATGTTTAAGTCATTTTAATTGATCTGTTAACCTTAATGTAATGAATCAATGTATTAATGAGAAGTTTTGTGAACATTGTAATGTTCAAGGCAACAATAGATCTGTTCTTTTTAGCTGCATTTCTTGCACAGTTTATTTCTTTTTTTCTTTCTCAGCTATAGAGAGAAAAAGAGAAAAGATAAATTGTGCAAAAAGTTCAATTAAAAAGAACAGACCAAGTATGTTTATCAACAAATTTTTTTTTATTACAGACTTAATCACTGAATTTTAACAGTAACGAAACGTATAACTTAAACTTCTAATAAAAGTTAACTAAATTTCTAATAAAAGTTCAATTTTAATTTTTTAGTTTTACTAGTTTAATAATCTATTTTCTTGATAAAATTTTGTATATTTATGTTTTATATACACACACAACAATTCATACTACTTGCTTTCTACAGGAAATCAAATACAATCCAACTTGCCGCTCCAAATGGCATTATATTTTAATGTATGGACATATCCTGTATGGTTCTTTGTGACACTTGTCAATTTAGATGCAAAAGTAAATATATGACAAAATGTAAAATTTTTGAAAAACCTGGAAAAAAAATAGACAAATATCATCTCTTAATTTACAGTATTACTACTTGACAGACGTGTACAAATTCATAACTGTAGCAGTATTTATTGTTATATCGGTATTGGAAGGTATACGATTGTACTTGGGATATCTTGGAAACTTAACTGAGAAGGTAATTTATTTCAATAAGATAAATAAATTAGACAAATGGATGTTAGGACTGAAGATATTCTTTTTATACAGATTCCAGAATTGGCAAGTTTCTGGCTGATATCTACTCTCATACATTTTCCTTTAGAGATGTTTCTTCTTTTCGATAGCAAAACTGAACCTCACCTTAGTGAAACAATTATTAACAGTATCATGGCGTTTCTGCTAGTCACAGAAATTATAACGTCTACCATAGCTTTAAAGAAGTCAGCGGACCATCATGCCAAAAGGTTTTATGTCGCACAATTATATGGGATTGATGACAGTAGACATTAATTTATTTATTACTTTTGAGATTTAATAATATTATTGCACTTTATTAATGTGCCGAAAGACTTAAGGTAATATCATATGAATGATATGTACATTTTTGAACAGAAACTAATTTTTGTAGTAGATTGAAAATCTTGAAATGCAATATATATAAAAATTTATGGTTTTATAAGTAAACATGTATGAAAACCATGAAGTTCTTCCTTCATTATACTTTTTTTTATGTAATCTTTTCAAGTAGCTTTCTGCATTGAAGATATAATATTGAATTCTAATAAATTTTGTATTATACTACAGTGCTCACTTCTAGATCATGATCATTATAAAACGTCTTCAAAGCTACTATATTTTTCCTTAGGTTTACTAAAGACAGCTCCATTTTACTTAAAGTAATTTCTTCTTTCCCCATTTGTCCATCCGCTAATGCCAGTAAGAGTTGTGAACGAGAAGGCGTCATACGTGACAAGAGCTAGAATAAAATGAAATTTATAGTAGTATCATGATTTTAAGAATTATTAACGCATCTAAAAAAAAGTGCATATAGAAAGTATATAAATTACATTAAATAATTGCTGTGCCATCCAACCATGATATGGCTCCAAAGTTTCTTTGTACGCTTCTCTTAAGAATGCAACCAAATCTTCTGTTGCTTCTCCAGCTTTATGAGTCTCCACGATTCTTTCAAAGAATAGTAAAATTAGATGTAAGGCCCTAAAACATAATCTTTTTAATAATTGTACATACAATTATGTATTTGAAGGAATTTGTAGATACATTTAATAATTAAATAGCGACTGATATATGTATAGCATAGAATATTGATATAAATATTTCAATCATTGGGATTTTATGCCAAATAATAACTTTTATAAGTTTTATACATTTTGCCTTTATTAAATAAATTTTATGTAACAAAAACTCTTGTGTCTTGTGCTCCAAAAGACAGTGCTACATATTGAATTAATTACTTTGGAATTTATTTTATGATCTTATTTTTACTGTCGAAATATTTTTCTATCAACAATTTTTTTGTATGCAGTATAATATGAGTTGAATTATGTACCAATTACTGTTTTAAAATGTGCATTCAAGTCAAAGTTAAAAATATAATCTCATATTATTCAATTGATATAAGATTTATTACTGCGTTAACAAGCATATTGAACAATAAACAATGTACTGTGAAAGATAAGACAAAAATAATTATTGGCATAAGATTCCCAATGATTAAAAACGTTAACATTTGCATAAATACATGTTTAATACCTTCTTAACCACATTAAGGCATCAACCGCAATGAGATCTTTTTCGGTAGATTTTTCAAGCAAGATCATATCTTGTAAAGTCGAGTTGGCAGTTTTATTCATGGAATACCTGGTTGTGAGCTTCTGCAATTGAGAAGAAGGTGCAACTTTAGATCCTTAGTTCATTCAAAGATCATTAATACTATCTCTTTGTGGGAAATGTTTTGTTTAACTTACATCGATATTGCCTTGCATGTCGTAACGCACGGGCGCAAACAATTTGCCAAATTTATCTGAAACACAGATTTGTTTCTGTCGCGCGTCATATTGTACTTAAAGCAAGTTTTATTATCGTAGAGTGGCATTCGTTTCCGCGATTCTTTGTACAATTTGAGGTTAAGTTAGAAAATAGGTGTACGCACCAACTGTTCGCACGACATCACGAGCAGCCTCTAAAAACTCCTCGGTATTTATCTTGTCGTCGATTATTTCAGGAAATTGCACTCTGTCATCGAATCCTGTTTCTGCACAAGCGTTTTTCCGAACGATTGAATCGGAGGATGACATGTTCTACTTCAAATCAAATACGTGTGTTCGACATACTTTGATAAGAATAAAGAATAAAGAAATGCGCTGCTATGTTGTTATCCTCAATTTTATACGCAATTTTTCGCGATATACGCGTACTTGAGAAAAAAGACGACTATTACTATCTGTGTTCTGTTACTATGCATTTACGATAAGTATGCTTTTCAGTATGTTACGTACGTTTTTGCAACACAAATTTATGTATATAGTTTGTATAGTATCAGAATACAAGTAAAAATGATCCAATTTTTTTATTATATATAATAAGTGATTATAAATATATTTTATATTATAAGATAAAAATTATATAATAAAAATTATATAATTAATAAAAAATATTTTTTTCTAAAATAATATGATCTCTAAATAATTTTTTTTAATTTTTGAAACATTTCTGATTATTGGTTTCAAGAATCATATTCCAGATACAATTATTATATAATAATAATTATTATTATTATTGTAGCATCAAATTTCATTTGGAGAATCTTTTTTAACTTACCTTTTTTTTATTATTAAAATTTTTATTATTTAAGTGAGCGTGTGAGGGTCAAACTCAGACGCACGACAAATGTTTCTCAATCTCACATTTGTTTAACTTCAGTCAAATAGCATCCGTAACATTTAAATGTTTTATTTACAGCAGTTCTTCTATTCCTTGGATCAAATTGACGGCACGCAGGCAGACGTGTGTCACATAATTCACGTCGCTGTTGTGATTGGCTGTCAAATAGACGTGGCGTTCACAGGAAAGTAACTATATAATTAATTAAAATATGTCATTAATCGTCCGTAAAATATCTTTCAAAACTGAGAAAATATGAAAAACACGTACGTATACATATACACATCTATTCTTATACATATATTTATACATATACACGTATATGTATATATATGTATGTACATATACAATATAATCCACGTTTATAAAGAAATACATATAATTTGGTTCGATAATATATATATATATATATATATATATATATATATATATATATTAATTCTATCTATGCACGCTATAATACACCACACAACAGCGTAAATAGTTTCTCGCTAAGAATAAATTGATCGATCGACATGAGAAATCAATTTGACTCATACTTTAATTACATTGCATCTTTTTATTTTTATTTAAAAGTAATTATAATTATCTGAGACATATTTTAAACATGAAATAATAATTTGTATTATAATGTGAAAAATGTATGAAAGTTAAAAGCGGGAAATGTAACGTGTGTGTCGGCACCCTTGTCGCGTGAAGTTGCGCGAGACGAAGGCGTTTCTCACCAACTTCACTTGATACACCTTTCTGGAAATACAGTGGACGCGGGACGGACGCGGAGCGGATCAGCTCCAGGAAAAATGCCATCACAATTAGTTTAATAGGTGAACGAAACTTACATTTGATCTCGCATTAATATTTATTGGCAAACTAATCGCGTAGTATAGATTCGGTGTCCGCGTATCGATAATTCATGAAAACGCGTATCTCGTAATTGCTCGATCGCACAGCGCACGTATCATTGACAATGCGATGGGGATATTATCATATATTGATAGTGACGCGCGTGGATATCTATCAATACGCCTATTCTAATTGAAATTAAAAGCGAGATATTTTAACCGCAGTGCGAGCGTGACGTCCACTTTGGTACGTAAAATTATTTTCGCGGGAAACGATCCGAAGCCGGCTCGCCATCTTGACGTGCATTTACGTGTCTGATTGCAGAAAACGGCGGACGCGGGATCAGCCGAATCAGCGGGATGATGGATCAGAACCGAAGCGAGTGACGTCGCAACTTGTTTAACAGGTAAGCGAAACGAATATTGTGAAATAAATTAGTGCTCATGTATCGGCGATCCAGAAAACCGCGTTTGTCATAGTAATTAATTTATCAAAAGTGTATTGCGCGAATAATTAATTGATAACGCGACGATCATATTATGGAATAATGCACGCGGATCTATCTTTTAATATTAATCTTTCACGCTTCTCTAGGTGTGGTATATGATATAGTAATATCAACGTCATAAGGGACAATTAACGTATTTGTCGCATGATACTCGGATAATACATTAAAGTGAAGTTGATAACGGGACGCGAGGCGTTGGTTTGAAGTTGATCGTGCGGGAGATGAAGCCGTTTGCCCCACCTTGATTCTATTCCTGTTTTATTTACAGAATGCAGCGAACTGGATGGACTTGGCAGACCGGGCGGACGTGGCGGCATGAATCGGAACAGGAGCGAGCGGCGCGGCGTCGCGACTCGTTTAACAGGTAAACGATATCAATTTCATTCTCGCATCAATATCTATTGCCAGTTTAACCATGACATAATACAAATTCTGTACTTATGCCAGTGATTCATACAAATGCGTATTTCGCGATAATTACTCGGTCGAAGGTACGTCTATTGCGCTACCTGTTGACAATGACGGTATATATTATCGAATTGCAAGTAACGCGCAAGGATGTCGAGCTAACAATATTAATACCCTTCTAACGTATAATATGAAATAATAATCGTCATAAACGACAACATATATTTGTTGCTTGAGACGCGGACCAGTACATAAATATGAAGTTGAGAGCGGGATGTGTAGCGTCATTACGTCACAAATGCGGCGTTGCTATGAAGTTGTCCGCGCGGAAGATAAAGCCGCTTCGTCAACGCTTACGCCTCGATCAATTTATTATTATTTTGAAATATTTCATTTTGAAAAATAAAAAAATTTATTATTCGGAAATAACTGTTAATTCATATGAAACGCGCGAGCCAAAAGACACGAAATATTAAGTATTGAGAATAGTTTAAAACCTTTTCACATTTCATTCTGTGATTCACTTTTTTTAAGGGTAACATTATACATATTAATTATGTAAGCTTAACATGGAGGAGGAGAAATGGGTAGAAAAACTGTTAGTTACATTTCTATTTAACTTGTATATTGTTAATTTAATACATAGATTGTTTTTATCAGTTTGCCAGAATTGGTAATACAATATTGTCTCTGTAACTTTTGGTTCACTAGCCTAATTTATTAAAATAATTTAGGATACAATATTACATGTACATATATATGCTTAACCGTTTGAATGCTAAAAATCCGTGTGAAAAATACAAGCAGTCTATTTGCACTTCTGTTTCATGTCGAAAAGTGCCATAAATAAGTGTCATGAATAAATTAAGATAAAATTTATTAATTTATACATTTTCATCTATTTTTAATAAATTGAAAAAAAAAAACATTTTGATTAGTTCAAAAGTATTACTGTGGATGAATTTTTACTCATATGCTAATAAATATTCACTAATTTTTTTTTTTATTAAAATTTTGATAGCTTAAAGTAATATTTCATAAGATTTTGTTTACATTAAAATAGTACTAGTTCAATTGTTCTAACATCTTGCAATCTTCAGAAAAAGTGTAAAACAAATTTTTAATTTTGTGAATAAATTTTTACCTAGAATAATGTAAATATAAGAAAAATATAATATTCCAGAATTAAAGTATAATTCTATGAATTGCAGAAGCTGAGCTCATTATCAATTTATTGCTGCTTGTTGGCATTTTTCGACATGAAAAATTAGCGGTATCTGCAATACATTAAACGGTTAATAATATATAGATGCTCTAGTGACTTTATCAGAAAACTCAGCGTCTTTTTAAAAATTCTAAGTATATCTAATTGCATACGTATTATAAGATCATTCTATATGAAGTTTCCGTTTGTATATAATTACAAGCATGCCCAATATCTTATATACTAAACCTTATAAACTAAATATACTCCTCATTTTAATGCTCATAACGCATTTGTGCACGTTATGGATGTTATTATTATGTCTATTAAAGATTGAGGCTATAGTTCACGGGGTGTTAGGGACTATTGTTATAAAATAATTATAAAGTAGTTCCCTGCATATTCGACAACATGGAAAGAGTCGATACATGAGCAAGATGTATTATCAAATATTTGTCATTTAATTATGCCATCATATGATTATATATAAAATCCATATTATCTGTATGTCACTTACATACATGTGGATACAAGCTTCTATTTGATTCTCAGTTATACATACAAATCGTATTTGAAAGTATAATCTATAAAATAAATACCTGAATATTATACTGTATTATTGGAACTCTAATGGAATAGCAGAACAAAAAGCATCAAAATAAATTTATTATGTGACATGAGAGAAAGTTTTTTTTTTTTAATTTTACGTGCAAATTGTGTCTTTATTCTGGCCGAAATCGTATTCGTATTTTCAGAAGCAAGGGATATATAATGGCAGTATAATATTTCGATTAATATCTCTATAAATAAAAACTGCAATATCGCTATGAGGTATTTGGACGATTAATGATTTTACATTAAATAGATACTAGAGATTTTGATATTTCATATTTTAAAAATTAAAGAAAAAATAACTCATAAAAATACAACACATAAAAATGATAAATATCTTTATACAATAGATATCTTTTTTGCACATTTTTATTCTCACTCTTAATATTGCATTTATTATGGTGTGTATATATATATGTCTAAAAATATCTCTTTTATATCTATGCCAATGTATTAACAAATATAATTAGCGCGTAAAAGATACCAACAGAAAATTTATTTCTATACATATTTAATTAATAAACTTGTAAACGAGGAACAAATGAAAAATATAACATCTTTGAATAATTTATAATATATATGTATACATATATGAAGCTAATATTGCTTACAAACAATATTATGCAAACTGTAACAATCTCTGTCGGACTAGAAAATAAAATTATGCATCATTGTTTCTGCTGCCTACCTTTAAAAGGCAGTAGGAAGAGGATGTTTGAGCACATTCCCGGTGGAGTCTTCGGCAACGAGAGTAAGAGTGGTGAGGCAGTGGGGTGGAGGTGGTGGAACTAAAGCCTCCAAGGGTGGTCGTAAGCCAGGAAATTGACGGGAACCCACAACCATTCCACCCGATGTCTCTCTAAGCTCTATTACTCGTACTCCATATCGTGATCTTACCACGTTCCTTACAAAAAATAAAATCATAGCTGTTAGAAACAGTCATGCTAAAGCTTATTTCATTAGAGATTAATCGTTCGAAAAGATTGCTTAAATATATATGTATATCATTTTAAAACGTGAGTGTATTGTCGCCAACTCACCTTTTTCCATCATATTCTATCTCGTGATGATGCCTATTGGAGCGATTATCAATTTCGTTATTAAACCAGCGATGATAGGCGAGTAATGACGCGCATGATGGACCCCAGAATGTCCGATCAGGCTGTGAAGGAGGTTCCAAGACAATCAGACTCTTAGAAAGAGATCTATTAAGTTCAGGACTAGCTGGCGCTGAAAGTCTTCCGGGTAATTGTCTCGAAGTAAACGACGACGTGGATCTGGATGTTTCTGAGAGCAATCTACCTCTTCGTGGGCTCGATAGTACGGGTTCTTGCACAGTTACCGTGACACTGAGTGGTCGGCTGAGGGCGACAGTCGTATGTTGGGGGTCTCTTCTAATAGGATTACGATTGAAATCGATTCCAGCCGCGCCTACGAAAACCCTATCGATGTAATCAAATCCTCGCCCCATTATCCCTTCTCGAGTGTGACCGAGATCGAAGGTGTGACCAAGTTCGTGTAGAACAGAACCTAACGTTGTCGCTAAACAACCACCGTGCGTGCCGCGATAATTGCTGTCGTCCATGAGTTGCTCGGTGTCGATGACAGTTGCGTCCAGAAATCTTGATAATACCTAATAAATTATATGAAAGAATTTATTTTTGAAATACTCTTTTCGCTAGCTTTCCATGTGAAATATGAAACGAATCTACTCGGATCTTCTTTATTACATCAAATCGTTTTCTCAATGTTAACCAACCTGAGCCATACACGTAGGCCAGGTGTGAAGACACGCCGAACCGAAGAGCGCTAGGCCACCTCCGCCGAGGGCCGCATGGCCCTGCGTTCTCGCCAAGGTGTCTTCGTGCGTGCGAGGGCTAGGCGCACCTCGGTATCTCGTACATGACAAAAACGCTAGGTATTTGCGATCTTTAGATGCTAAGGGACCAGTCATTAGCTCGCGCGCAATCAGTTCCCATAGTTCTCGTTGCTTCATTGCCCGTGCTTGATCCACGTGAAGCATACTGTGCATCACCAAACATTCCGGACCATCTAAATCTCTTTCCAACTGGAAGGTTTTCCTACCGTAACCGGCCTCCTGCAATTTTTCGGCCGTTAGGGTCTGCAGAAGCCTGGCACCGAGCCCTATTCTCGTTGCCGCGCTCTCGGGAGATCGATCCTCATTACGTGGACCCTGAAAATGTAGATCAGACCATGACCTACAATAACTTCGATGCGAACAAGTTGCGAGATTATAATATCGTTTTACGAGATTAATCAAGAAAAAACAATCGGATTATCGCAGCGAAATAACATAGGTATGTAAAGCTAACATGGTGATATAGCTATTCAGGCAATAGAATAGTGATCGATAATTGGACAAATGCACGCTACGTTCCAAGTAGCTGAATTATGGGTCACGATAACTTATCTGTATTACGTTTCTTAAGTATCAATTACAGCTAATTTTCTGAATGTAATGTGGGTGAAGGGAGGGGGGGGGGATTTTAGTAATATAATATTAGATTGATTAAAATGCGATTGTTAAAATAAAATTGCGATCTGAGGCTTCAAGCGATCATGCAAAATGTAAAAATAATTCCTATCACATTTTACTTAGGTGATTATTATCATAAATATAATCAGGGTTGAAAAGTAACGCGTTTTAAATTATTTGTTATTACGAGGGGCATTTAAAAACTAAGTATCGTAGGAAAATAAAATGAAAAGTAAAACAATCATACCACTTTTTTTATCCTATTAATTTGATCCTTAAGTTACTTCACAAAGTAATCATCTTTGACATTTAAACATTCTTCGTAATGTGACACCAGTTTTTCGATACCAGTGTTATAAAAAAAAAACATGTCCATGGATTGGAGTCATGATTTGAGGAGCGGCTAGCATTCTTGTTTGCGTTGAATATCGTAAGATGACGACCGTTTTGGACAAGTGCACGAATTACTATGAGAATACCAGTACTTAATGTGTGCGGCTTACTGTTTTGAGACTCGTCATGAATTTCCGTGTGACTATTAATCAACTCTGATCACTATTTGCACACTCATGTATTGTTCTCTATAGAAATTAGTTAAATATTTATTGCACTTTCTTTTTTTTCAAATCGGTTAAGATTCGAATTACTGCACGTAATTCGCAGTCAGCCATATCCTATATTGGCGCCTCCATAATTTAAATTTGCTCAACTAACAATAGTAGCAATGAATGCAAAAATATTGCCAACTTACTTCAAAGAAAAAATTCTGCAATGCACAAGCTATTCCATATAACTGATTTTTTTTTACTTGGGAAAACTTAATTTTTTTATGCCCCTCGTATTTGATAATTTTTTGATAATAATGTACTTGTCAATGACAAAAAATCATCTATTCGGAGGCCATCATCTAATTTGCCCTATACGCGTTCATGTATGTAATTCTGAATACTCTCTCTTGAAATTCGGGATACGGTGCTATCTCAATATTTATTTTGACATTTTCAACCCTGTCTGTAATTTACTTTTGTCGCTACCTGAAAATAACCATCATGACCCGCACAGATGACGTAGACCGGTGTCACCCGCAGTCTCGTAGTTCTTGGTTCATATATGAGAACTAATCTTCTTTTATGTCCGCCCGCTTCGAGTTCTAATTTGTTTGGACCGCGTGCCAGATCTACCAAGACACGGAATTGTCCGGCGATGATCGGCCATTCCGAAGTCACATTCTTGTGACCTCGAACTGTAATATAACTGCATAGCGCGGGTGCGCGACCCCTTATCAAGGCCAAGCTGTAAGTCAAGGTCTCACCGTCCACTAAGTTGCGTATCGTGATGCCTTCTGGGTTACCGTTCGCCGTGAAGGTACGATGATGACGATGGTGATTGTTCGCCAATGTCGCGTCTGCAAGTACCTTAAATACACACAAAAGTATTTCGTATTTATACTTCGGAGACTGGGTATTTCTTGTACAACAAACACAGATATAAGCTATCATAAGAGAGTGTTTGCTCAAATTTTTGTACAAGAATTTCCTAAGAATTCTCGGATTCTTCAGGAATTTTCTAGTAAAAATTTCAAGTAGTATTAGGTAATTTTTTAATGTAGTTTTAAAAAGAGAGTAGTTGGAGTTTAAAATCAATTTGTTTTGTTATATCATTTAAGGTTTCTTAAACATACAAAGATATAAAGATATAAAGATTATAAAGAAAAGTCACTTAAGTTTTGAGTATTAAATGGAGACAGTACTAAAAAGAATAATATAAACTAAATATGTGGTACATGATCTGCCCACAATACATGGATCACTGAAAATACAAAATTTAAAAGGTGATTAAATTTCAACTTAGAACAATGCATTGTCATTAATTTTTTAATAAAAATGTACAAGTTATATAAGTGTATATGAATATGTATGTCATATTTATTGCTAATGAATTCTGCGTTATCAAAAAATAATAAATGAAGAAACGATTTTGTCAGAAAGAGAGAATTTAAATTAAAAATTTAAATTCCACAAATTTCTCTGAATAAAATTCCAATAAAATTCCATAAAAATCCCTGATTTTCAAGAATAAAAAATAAATTTCTAAAAACAATTCTAGGTTGTCTGATAATAAACAATCTATATAAAGTTTAAAAAAAAGTTTTACTATTTGCTACATAACAATTTCATTCCTTGAAAAAGACTAACAACTCATTATATTACAATTTATGACAATTTAAATTAAATGAAAAAAAACTTTTGAATTATAAATTAAATTTTAAAGCTCAATTTTCGAATGTTTCTGTAATATAATCGCACAAAATAATATTTTAAAAACATTTTACGTAATTACAAAATCTACTATCGTGGAATAAAATCCACCTCTTAATCCACCATCTTAATTAGATTAAGTTTCCTAAGGGATACGTGGTAAATACTTTGAAAGCATCGAGATTTATCAAGGAAAGTATAGCTTTTCTGTCGTAACTATAGACACAAAAGCATATTTATTAAGTCTTATAAGATGCACAGGATAAAGATTTTTATTGGATAATATTACGATACGAGATGAAATTACACACGACATTGCATTTTAGATAAGATTTATAAAGTTTATTAATTTGAATAACTTTAATTAATTTTATCATAAATCATAAACAATGAAAAAAATTATAACTATGCTTTCTTTTCAAGTTTTCTGAGATGTAAAAATACACATTTCAATATCTCTTTCTACGATCAACACATATAAAATGAGAAATAATCTCAATTGTATACGAAAGTATCGTTTGCAACTCGTTTTGTAAGAAAGCTTAAAAACTTTGCCGTGAATCGATAAGCTAAGGAACAGTTGTTAGTTTCACGTCACATTCAGAACTCTTTCGAAAGCGGCAATTTAATCTTCCATGAGTAAAGACAAACAGATCGATACACCAATTCTCGAACGATCGTTCTGCAAATACTCGAATTGCATGGGGTTTCATTTCCTGGTTTTAATTACTACGGAAGAATATCCCTGCAAACATGAGTGCAATCTGTATATCTCGCTAAATGATCAATATGTCTGCATAAGCAGGTGCATGTTGTGACGATCTTTAGATTATGTATATGTCGTATAAATGCTCTTTCAAAATTACAAATGTTCAGAAGGTAATTTCACTTTATATTTCTTTCCAATTTTAAATTAAGAATAAAATAATCGTGAAAAAAGGTTTCAAATATGTTTTTAAGTGCAAAGAAAATTATTAGTTTTTTATATCCGACTTTTTTAAAAAAGACAAATACCTAGTTTAACTATTTTTAAAGGTTTTTGAGGTCGCCGTATAAAAATGGATTCAAACGTAAAAATGTAAAAGTAAATGTAAAGCAAATGTAACGAGTAAAACATTTTAAATCGTAATGAAGTTGATTTAATGAGATTGAATGAGATTTTCGCTAAATGTGAAAATGATATCGCGCAAAGTATAAAAAATTCAAAGTAGCAAACATAAAGTGAACGTAAAAAATAAAAATTATTTATAATATTATCATTAAAAACTTTGCTCTGTTTGTAGATCATATTTTTTGTATTGTTTTAATATAATTGAGCTTTAATTATTGTTCATTATTATTCTTTTTTTTTTCCAAGTAATATTATAAGTCATGTTACGCTTTGCGGGTCACTGCTTTCATGGTCACTAAAATAATTAAGTGCAACATATTCCATATTTAATCCCATTAACCTTACGCTATCACTGCACGCAGAATTAATTGCCAAATATTTATTATATAATAAACAAGGTTTAAAGACACTTTAATGGACGATCTAATAGATTTTTTTTACTAAATACATTTTGCTTCAAAAGTAATAAGTTTATGATAAAACCAGCAGACGACACCTATTTGTCTAATAAAAACCCTGCTATTTTATATTAGAAGTCTATTTCATATATAATACGAGACTACTAATATACTAAATAACATTAATTAATATTACTTCTTTGATTTATTTTATACGTCATAAAAATATTTCTTATTACTAATATTAATTTTTACCAATGTAGATTAACTTTTATTCTCGGTTAAATTTAGTTCTTAGAATTAGAAAAAACTAAAGAGCAAGTTAAGTTCAGATTAAAGTTAATCTATGTTAGTAGAAACGGATGTAGAAGGTGGATTTTTTTATCTCGGACGTCAGAATGTGTAATCCTAGCTTTGCAGAGAACTTTTGAATCTTACTATGCAAATATGACTTTTTGTACTTCAAAATAATATTTATAATGTATTCTTTGATAAAACTTTAAGCTATCTTCTTTAAAATAATTCTTAATTGATCTTGACGACTTAATGTTTAATACATGTTTTACTAGACACGAAAGGATCAAATACAAAGATCGTAACATGTCCGTGCAACGTTTGTTGTATAGTTTTACATCGATTTCTCGACACACCCGTTTTCCCTTCATGACATTTTGATTAAGCTTTCAGACTATGCGATGCAATTATAACGACACGATTATAGCAACAGTGGACTAATATCGACGCGAATTAACTTTTTAAAAGCGTTATGCGACGCGCTGAAAATACGATTTCAATTGCAAAATTGTTCAACGTTCACGCGTAGGACGCAATAACAGCACAAGATATCGAACGAATATTACAAATATACGCATGATATCCCGATATTGTATGAATGTTCGTACGATATCTAGAATATTCTAGAATATACGATATCTTGTGCTGTTAGGGAAGACGCAAATTAGATGAAATAAAAGAGAAAGAGAAGATTGAAAACGCAGCCGACGTTCGCAACTTGGAGAATATTAGCCGTGCGTAAGGGGCTTTTCCGTCATGTGCTGCGATCACGCGGTAAATTTCGTAACCGTGGAACTAACCGCGTACCAACGCACTATAGACCTCCCAGTCCTTCCCGTCATTATGAGTGGTCTACAATACAGTCACGAGGTTACGATGCTGCGACAGACCAATCAAAGAAGAAAAAACCATATATTCTCTTCTTTGACTGGTCCGTCGCAGCGTCCGTAACATTGTGACGACTACATTGTAGAGCCCGTCTTAGTGCGCGTCGCATTAAGTTGCCGGGGCGGAAGTTTTCGCGCGCGGTCTCCTCTCTTCTCTATCGTTACGATTTAACCCCGCCGGCAGCAGCCGTTGTTTGCCAGCGATTTCCGTTACATCGTCGGGTAATAAGAGTGTGAGCAAAGCAGATGACAAGTAGCAGACGACACGCCGCCGCGCCGCAGCTGCGGCATGTCTGTTGTAATGTTATCCTTTGATAGATGTCTCCTTCGTACTGGCCACACACGACAAATGCGCGTAGATGCGATTCCGCGAAATGCAGATGCATACGCGAGATTCCGAAAGTCCGTTGGGGTCAAATGGCCCCAAGTCAATGGGCCCTTCCCATCTCTAGTTTCCCCTCTTTTCTTACAAAGCTATCCCGCGTTTATAGGGTTTTCCGGTCGGAGCAGGACAATGACCCCAATTTTAGGACCGTTTTGAACTTAAACACTGTAATCGTACACTATTCGCAGCGAGTCGACTTACCATTTTATGTTTTTGTTGATAGAGAGTCGGGAGACGATGTAGACGACGCCGACAAACCTGTCACGGTGGATCACCCGGCTGCGAACATGCGGAAATAGAGAGTGTAGCGCCGAAGCGACGGCGGGTTGCGGTACTAACGGCGCCGTCGCAGCGGCGCGGCGCATGCAGAGTCCGCACCCGCGTCTTCGTCCCCCTCGTTCTCTCTTTCTGTCTTACTCTCTGATTACCGTCGGGTGGTCCTCCCTCGACTACCACTTACGCGCGGCGTCGTTTATTCACCCTCTCTCTCTCCCTTGTCGCTGGCATACTGCGTCATCACGACATACGTATATACCGCGTGTGCGACTGCAAAATGCGACGTAAGCCGTGAACTAGGCTGCGAAGATACACTGCCGACTCCGCGCTTCCTTTATTTACTACGTAAACAAACAAACAAATAAGCGAGCCCTTATTCGGCGAGTTTTACCATCAAAATATTCGCCTCGTTGCTTTGTTGTTGTTTTTTTAATTCTCTAATATCAAAGCGCACGCAGTCTCACGATTTCCCTGACGCTCGCTTGAGCCGATCAGATAGATCCGCGTCAAATTCGATGGAATTTTATTTGTTTTATCATTTATTTAATTCAGGAGTAGTTGGGGTGATTTTTACACTAACAAGGTGATGAAGCTTGTTACAGTAGGATTTCATAAAAAAATCACTTTCTATTTTTCTTTATTCTTTTTTTTTAGAAATTATTGAGTAAATCTATGTATATAACGATGAAATATTAATAAATTATAAAACAATCAATATACAATATGTAGTTAATAATAGCAACTTTTAATTGGAGCGTAAGAAACATCTTAGGTAATCATTTACGCATTAAAAAACTAAGTGATTATTTCCAAGTTAATTAAAATAGAACTTTACTTATAATTTTATATGCCATACATTTTTCATGTACGAAGGATGTTAGCAAACTCTTGAAAAAAATTATAATTTCTAAATCTTTTATTTATTTATTTTCATCAACATTACATTATAGTTTTTCAATATGGTTCCTGTTTATGACTATTTTTTTTAGTCTTCGAAAAACTTGATAAAAATATTTGCCTCGCGGCGAGATTTTTAAAACCTTGGAACATCCCTCGTGTATACATTATAATACAAATTTTATGCATTTCATGCATCTTATACAAGAGACGTATTATGATTAGAATATTTTTCGTATCGTACATCATGTTAAATTACAAACAGAATTCCGTTTTAAATCCTTACAAGGTCTAAAATGGTTTGATTTTATATTTTATGGATTACAATTAGCATTTATAGTTTTTCTTCTTTTCCTTTCAATTTAATCGAGAAATACGTTTCACGGAAGTCAGAGTGGGTCGTCATTTACAGATCCAAGAAAAATATGCCCACGATAGGAATTCTTCAAGATATATCACAACTTATAACTTATACGATTTGCAGCCACAGCATTTTAAATTTTCAAACCTAATGGCGAGTGATATGTTGATCGCCACTTTCATAAATTGCCACGAATAGTACATTACTCTCAGTTGCGATTTAAGACGTTTACCATTTACTACGTTTACACGTCAAAAGGATTTAATAACATCCTTAGTTATGAAACTGGCCAATTACAATCATTCCATTCAGAGGAATACTTACGATTGGCTTATTGTTAGTTTAGTTGTAACATCAAAGTTTTAACTTCAGTATAAATCGAGTCGTGTAATTTAACGTAGTCATAGATTTCCACATGTACGTAAAACCGCCAATATTGATCTATATAACTTTGGCCCTGTTGTGGCTGTTATGTGATCAATTAATCACACGTTGTCAATGTTAACATATACTGTAAGAAATTTCTAGAAAAAAAAAGTTAAGCCAATGCGATAACGATTTTTGATTAGTTAAAATTTTGTGTTTGTGCCCTTATTGCGTGTTCAGGGGTGGGCAAAATACATTAAAAAGTGGATTTAAATACAAAATATGAAATACAAAATCTGTATTTAACAAGAATGGGAAGTAATTTGTTGATGAATTTTACGTTACTTGTAACAAAGTTATAGTTAAAGTCACTTTTTTTGTAACTGTAACTTCGTTATTTTTTTCCATCTGTAACTATGACTTAACTATATTTAGTTATATTTTTTTAGTAACTAATATTTAAAATAATTAAAATAGTTACTTTACCTATTTTAAATTTATTATCAATTTAATGTCATTGGTTAGATCTCAAGATAAAAACGAATCATAGGCGATTGCTAACTACTTATTGGTGAGCAAGTATAATACATTGCTGTGTATTAAATGCACACTCTATGCAAAGTTATCAGAAATCAGCCTCTGTAATATTATTCTCTAAGAGAAGGATATAGGGTGCGTTCTACTTTACACTCACAACTCCTGGAATCATTTTATCGTTGTTGTTTATCGAGTACTAAATAAGAACAAATAACGCTCGTGAACGTTGCAAGCGTTAAGTGAAATGCACCTACAGGAGTCAAATCCGTGATGCTCAGCATTGCTGGGTCTCTTTTGAAAACACGTTTTAAAATAAATAAAATAATTTAATACAAGAGTTTAGTATTTAAAATAACAATGCATTAAAATATTACAAGAAATTAATAGAAGAATAACTGAAAAGTAAACTACTCGTTACTTTTTCAGTAACTGTAACTATAACTAGTTTTACAAAGTAACTTTCCCAAATCTGGTATTTAAATACAAGATACATGGAAACCAGAGGTCAACGACGCGTTAATGAGGATATCATATTTAACGACATATGACATAAGAGTTCGTTTACACGATATTTTGACTGAAGCAGGCGTTTTGCCGGATCGGAAATGGACCTGTCTGTTCAAATAATCATCTGCATCGTTTGTGGCAAAATGATCGATTCGGTCAAAATATTGTATCATGTTAACGAGCTCTAACATGGCATGCCTAAAAACTTTTAAATAGCTTACAGATTGTCCGGAAAACAGAGTTGATTTGGATACATATTGGATTGGATTAATGGTTTTCTTCTAAATTAAATTAAGTTAAAGTTAATCTTCGGTGAACTGGATAGAGTAACAAATACCCTCGTAAAATTTAAACTATACTATTTTAACTGTACTTGTATTATTACAAGTATACTCTTTAAACTTCTTTTATTTTTTGTTTTCTCATTTTGCAAGACGAAAGAATATTTATAAATAGTATTTATAAGTAATGTCTTAATATGCTAATATAATTATGTTATGATTAGTTCATGCCATTTTAAGACTATACATAAGACAGTCTTAAATATATGTAGATTCAATTATGGGAGAAAGAGAATATCGTACCTCCAGTTTCTTTTCCGTATTGTATTACTTAAAATATGAAAATTTAATCAACTAAATATTAATTTCATTTCTTACATAGTAAATAAATAAAAAAAATTGTTGGCTAAGACACCCGCACATTTTAATTTAAAAAAAAAAAGATTTTAAAAATGTTTTTTTATCACTGCTATAAAAAACTTTTTCAAGTCAATCAACTTTCATTCAGAACATTTTTTTTGTATCTCTTATAACTTCGACGATATATGCTTCGAAAGAAAAAAAAAACTGATTTTCTTCAAGGAAGTATTTCATCTCTTAAGAGTGAAAACGGGCACGTATAAAAAAAAATATAGTACGTGTCCCTTATTTTGATCTGTACTACTTTATTCTTATTTTTTTTCGTCATGACATTGCAATGATTATTTTTCCAAATCGTCCCCAAGTTGGTATCTTTCTCTTCGTATCTTTCTTTCCGTACTCGTCCTGGGAGAAAAGCAGATGTGGTCACGGAAGATACGAAGATCCGCGGCAACTTCGTTTTTCCGTGGAGCATTAGAGACCATCGCGTCGTCGCGAGGAGAGAAGGAAGACACGTCTCGCGGCTGCGGGGGCTATTATCGCGATCGGAGAGATAGTAGGCCAACTTTCGAGATGACAGTTTTATTCTCCGTGCATGGCGGACTGTGCAAAAGCGAGCCGGCCGGTGATCCTCGGAACGTCGAGAGGTGCTGCGGGGGGGAAGGGAAAGAAATCCTCGAACACGTTTTCGCTACTTTCCGAGCACGATATCGTGAGAATTCATGGTGAAAAGTGGGCCCCATGGATCGCGATCCGCGCGAGGATAAAAGTTGAGAAACCGAGGGAAATCCTCGCGACGCGACCTAGGACGAAAAATCGGCGCGCGCGCTCATTCAGATAAACCGCCGGAAGGAAAAGAGAAATAGTAAGAAGAGGGAAGGCAGGAAATGAATAGCATATTTATCAAATAGATACATATCGAAAGACCAGCATCTTTATCGAAGATACACGATATCATTTTGACGAGGAATGCAAATTTTATATTGAGAACAATTCTATCTTATATTGCAAATAATTATATGCCATCTTAATTATTATGTGTACATTCATTTTTCAATTTACGCGGAAAATAATCCCTCCTCTTACGCTGTTCTTTTTTACGTAATCTGTTTTACGCAGTCGGAAAATATATTTTTGTATGGTATTTATTGAAATTATTCTATGTATATAAGTGAGCCAAAAGTTCTTAATACTTCACTGTATTTATCATATGATGATTGACTGCTTTAAAATACAGTAGTGACAGCTAGAAATAAATAAAATAAAATTTATTTTTCTTAATTTTTGTTATTATTATTTTTATTTAAATAGATGAAATAAATATTTTTACAATATTTGTGAGTTTTTTCTCACGTATTTGTTTGCATTGGCAGTCTCCATTTACGAAATTCTTAACATCGTAAACAAGAAACACGTGGAACGTATAGTCTGCATAAATCGCGGCGGATCAATATAATGTTATGTATTTACTAAATTTTGTTCTTTTTCTTTTGTAACACTTATATTTATTATCTTGGCAAGAGAATTTTCCATGTGTGAAATTTGAATAAATTATCAACTCTCAGTTTTATATTTTACATATCGATCGCATATATTATTATTATTGTGTATTTCATGATAAATTTCTTTCGTAGTACTATTTCGACGAATGTTATATGATTAATTAGAATATTCACATTAGAATATTCACATATCCAGATAAAGAATTGATTTCTTCTTCTACAAATTTATCTATCTTATAAATAACAAATTGTTAGAATAAGTAACACTATTTTGATATAAACAAAATCTTACTAAATGTTATATTTTAAGGTATCACATTTTTAATAATGAAAACTGTACTAAATCCGAATTAACATTTGATTGAAAATTAATTGACAGTAGCAGAGTTAAAATCTGTATTCGAAAAATATGTCAATTGTTCAAGTATCAATCAAATTAGAAATATTTATTTTTTATTTTCTACTTTTACAACTTCATTCATTGATACATGAATGCAGTCAGATTCGATCGATTTTCTCGATTAATTACATGAATCTCCCTGGAACGCCTCTCTTTTAACGTGCCGATACGTCGTTCAGCGAGATGACACTAGGCGATTTATGGCAAGTGACAAGAGTGGTCCTCTCCGTTAGAGAGTCCGTGAACCTGGCCAGTTTTACGGCACACAAGCGCGGGTAGCGCTTGTCGTGTCGAGATCAGCACGATCCTCTCGCGGGGTTAGCGACCGTGAAAGTACTCCCTTGCAGAAGTGGGACGGTCATTTTTCAAAATCGTTGCGACGATTGCGTGCGCCCACAACCGACACACTTCGCGGCGGGTCGTTGCACCGGAGGTCGGTTTCCTCGTTCTTCTCACCTTCGGCCGTCCTCGGCGCACCAACCGTGAAAGAAAGTGCAATTCCCTAATAAGTGCGCTGGTTAACGCGTCGCGCTAGTTAGCTACCGATCTTCCTTTCGATTCCACCGCTTTTCTCTCTGTCATCATCTCGCGAATTCTCGAGATGACGCTTTTACAAGACATTCAGGGTATCGCAACTCTCTTCCGAGTTTTCGAATAACAGTGAATTATGAACAAAAACCGATTTGGCATTTTGTCAAATTATTGATTTATATATCTGACGCTTATATCGTAACTCATCTTCAAAAGCGTGACACGAGCCAAAATATTGAATTTCTCAAAAAAGGGAGAAAATTATTTTTTAATTTAACAGAAAATTATTGATTAATTGAAAAATATCAGTAAAAAAATAATATTATAATATGAGGTGTGATATTTGGCAACAGATAAAAAATTATTTTTAACCTTTAGAGGATTTGAAAACAAATATATATAGCTTTTGACAAATTAAAAGAATTTTGTTATAATAATATTTTTATAATTGTTTTTAATAAAATTTTTCTACTGCAAATCTTGAATAGTTATTCTAGAAATATATAATAATATAAAATTCAAATATGGAAGAAATTTTTATACTCCCGGTCCGGAAGCTAACATATCAATCCTGGAGTGACATCCTCTTTTTCCCAGATCGATGTAACGATATAGTCAACAAAATTCTAAGTCAAAAGCCGATATTCATGAATAACTCTCAATCTTTGATTAAAAGCGTAATTAATTACAACTTTATTCATACATTTATTCATATTTTTTTTCCAATCAAGGATTGAAAATTATTTATGACTATGAATATCGGCTTAAAATTGCAAAAGTCATCCATAAACATACCGATCTTCAGGAAGTTAAATTATGATTCACATTTCTATAAAACTGTTTAAGAAATATTCATCATTTTGTTTGTCATTTATTCAATAGAATGATAGAAATACAAAGCAAAAGGTAAAGTTTCTAAAAAATATCTACTTTCTTTATACCGGTCGATTCCTATACAAAACGGGCAGACATTAATGACCCTTCAGGTGTTCTGAAGAAATCACAGCGTCAAGAAGGAAACAGGAAATTATTTGAGAATCTTGAAACTTAGCTTTTAGAGAAGATACTTGAATGGGTAGTGCAACAGTGACTGAGTTTTAATTGATTCGTTACATTAAAATTATCACAGATGCGACATACTTCCCACTCCTTATTAGCTAGCCAAAGCTTAACAGTAGATTAAGCGGTAAATCGTTCGGGCTAAATCTAATCAGCGCGCAATCAACTGATTTATCATGGCACTTACAATTCGTTTCCGTGCAATGCCGTACAGAGAAACTCAATGGCCGATCGGGTCCAAATTCATCATTTCGCAAGCAATTATTAAACTTTTATTGGAAAGTCCGTTGAACATCTGGGATAGTACTCTCGCTCGGTCTCTCCCGCGTGCTCGTTGCGCCTCTCTCGCATCGATCTCGCGGGTCGGCGCGTCCGCAAAAGGAAAACGAATTCTTCCGTCGGTGGAAGCGCCGGTGCCGCGCCGTCCGGTCATTCCTTCCTCCAGCTATCTCGCCGTGAGATTTTTCACGCGCGCACCTCTCGCACTCTCTCGGCTCGCTTCCATTTTTCCACTCTCTCGTCCGCGTCCTACGGCGATCCCGGCGATTCGCGGCCGCGCCGTCTGCGTCCGATCTAACGTCCCATTCTCTCGTCTATCGGCAGGAGCCCGGCTCGCGACGTAAGTCGGCCAGTTATAAATAAAAGTATAGCTTTGTTGTCGCACAAGCGGCGCGCTCCACTTGCGGCACTTTCATAACAGAACGAGGGGGAGAGCCGGGAGAGCGAGCGAAAGACGACCGAGGAAGATGGTCGAAAGAAGGGAGACGAGAGATGCTTTCCATCGTCCAGAATCGGGAAGAGCATCCTGCCACTCGTAACGGCGGCGCGGCAGCGCGGTCTCCTCTTCGATCTTGAGTGCAGTAAGAAGCGAACGACTTTTCTCACTGGAAACCAGGTCGAGTCGGATGGATCGCCGTGCATCGGCCACCGGGCACGTCGTCCTTCTCTCTTCCTCTCTTTCTTGATTGATTTATATGCCAATCTATTTACTATCACTAGTATGCTGCAGTACGCGGTCCTGCTGATAGAAGAGCGAGATACGTGGGTTAATAAGATTGATATCGACGAATCGAAGCGGCAAATTTTAACACATGATTCTACAATTTCTAAAGTATTCCTGCTTAGATTTTATTCAAATTTGATTACCGTCCGTAGACCAACCTACTTTTTATTGCTTCACTCAGAGACCAACTGAGTCACTGGTTGCATTTTTTAAAGAGTTTTTAAACTTTAATATATGTAAAAAAATTCTGCCTGTTACACTGAAGACACTGTTAAAAATGTCATGAAATTTTATGTATTTTTGAGATACACATTAAATTGCATATATCAATAAGTGAAAATCTTGTGCAATTAATGTACTTTTAGTGCACTTTTGATAACATTAAATTTACATTAAATGTACATTAAATGTTTTTTAACAGTGTACTCTTTTAACATTTAGGAATATAATGGTTCGAAAAGTTTTTACTTTTTTTGTACATATCTGAATTTGAGGTAGAATCGGCAAAATGGAAAAATTGTTTGGAATCTCAAACGATTCTGGATAGTATGCGGAAAGTTAATAAAAGGAGAAGTGAAGTAAAAGAGAAGTGAACCATAATAATTTTTGCCGCTTGAAAGATCAAAGCATTATACGGCAAAAAATAGATTCGGTGACTCGGTAAAGCTCGCTGAACAAGTTCAATCCCTATAACTGAGGAGATTTGATAGTTTAACAAAGAAATTATGAAGTCTGAAAGCAATGAATAAATTGTTTAGAGCAATTTTTTAGAGTATTTTGTGCAATGAAAATTGTTAACGTAAAATTTTCTTTATTACAGCCAAATAATAATTTTTTAATTTTTACAATCTCCAACTTATTCAAATTGTGCGTGCCACATATTTGTCGGACTTGAAACACAGTCATGAAGCCAGAATATGTAATATTAATGCTTTAGAAGGATGTGTAAGATCTCTTTCCCCGAAAAAAACTGTAAGAAATTTTATTGCGAAAAAATAATACGTCAACTATAAGGGGTTAATCATAAAACTTTTTTCCTAGGGGCGAAAAAACGTAAAAAATTTCTCCATTAACTTCAAAAAATTTTATTTTTCACGTTTTTATCTCAGGGAAAAGTTCATTGACTCAGGATTCGAAGCTGGATCTCCCGGTATTAACCATGCGGATGTCCTACCATTCAACTAGCGAGACATGTCGAATGGTAGGACACCCTCACGGAATCCAGCTTCAGGAAATTCAATTTCGAATTCTAAAAGGTCAATGAACTTTTTCCCTAGGGTGGAAATCCTTGACATTCAAGTTAATGGAGAAATTTTTAACGTTTCACGTTTCCGCTCTAGAGAAAAATTAACCCCTTGAGGTATTATTTTTTCGCAATAAAATTCTTTACAGTTTTTCCGGGGACGGAAAGATCTTATATATGCTTCTAAAACATTAATATTACATATTCCGGTTTCACGACTGTGTTTCAAGTCCGATAACTATGCGGCGCGTAGTTTAAATAAATTTTTGATAGTAAACATTAAAAATTATTATTCAGCACTATAAATCATTGTGACTGATAAGTTTACTAATATCATGTTTAATTTGGTCAGTCCGCTGTGACTTAGTTTTATAAAAATTATAATATTGTACAAAATTTTAATATATATTCGATTGATCTTTGCAGAAAATTGTCTCTGCATTAACAAATTTGCTGTGCTATTTTAACAAATATGTTTAATTATAATCGCTAATTTTATTCAGATATAGAACTTTGCTACTTTAACACAGAAAACTATCTGCTCCTATATTACTGCATCTGCTGAATCAATCAAGTTCTTAATTGTTTTAACAAATCTGTTCTTTTCGTGTTCGTGTCTATAAGTTTGGTTTGATCTTGACCTATTTGCAAAAGGTAATATTAAGAAGATTTAGTATCGAGATTAAATAATAACACGATTCGGTCTTTTCAACATCCTTAATATTTATTTAACTGCCTTTATCTCCATTACTCTATATACGTCAACTTTTATACGTGAACAAAGTTTCATTTTTCATGTGTGAAAAAGATTCCGTATTGAGATAAAAATGTCAAGATTTTTTTTTTATTTCAAAATCTTTATAAGTAAATAATTTTTTTGATAGGATGAATGTAAATGATAGGGAAAGAAATCAATTACCGAGCGGTAGGGAAAGCGGTGACCGGAAGGGGCGAAGGAGAAAAGCGCGATTGAAAAAGGAGACGCATGGCGCACGCGGTCGCGGTCGCTTTGTTCCGTGCACGAAATGAAAGAGAGTGAGAACACGAGCGCGAAGAAGGAGAGTGAACGACGCTGGAGAGAGTAGGCCAATGCCACTAATGCCAGTGTCAGCGACTAGCCAGCCCCTCTCGGCCGGGCAAACTTGATCGTGAAAACAGAAAAACAACGAGCTGCGCCGATTACGTTCTCGCGAGATTTATTTATAGGTCCCCTTCACCCCTATCGACCGTACGCGAATTTCGATGTAAGATGAAAACGAATCGGCGATGGTTCGACGATTATAAACGTATGAGATTTGAATAATAATATTTGCTATTATAAAATTAGCTTTAAATCGCAATCCTAAGTCAATATTGGATTTTTACTTTTCTAAGGGTTGGGGTCAACTCACAACAGCAAGATGAATCCAACAATAGTTGTCAGTTACAATAGTATCCTGATATGTATCTTCACATTCCTGCAGAAATTGGATTCAACGTCAACTTGGAATTAAGGTTCAAGGCTTTTATAATGGCAAATATTATTTTACGAATTATAATCTAAAAAAATATTTTGTTATTTTCTAAAATAAAAGTCTATAATCGTTTTTAGTGATAAAAATAATTATTTTGCATAAATAATGTTTTATTTATATGTAATATAAATACTATTCGATTTAGGGTCGAATATAACTCTGTCCCGGATAAAAAATTGTTCATGCATAATCATTTACTTATATAAAATACAATATATATATATATATATATATATATAAATTATGTATAATTCATTATATAATATTCAATCTCGCTGCAATTTTAGCACTCCGGATGGAAGTCAAATGGAAATAGGCAATCTGACTCTGACTCGATTCGAATCTTCGACGGAAACTCTTTTTTGATTCTGGCGAAAATAAAGTGTAAAGCAAGCGTAGATCGGAACATTGAAACGCTTGTATGACGCTTCAAAAAGTTTTCTATTTTTGTCAGAGTAGCGGTCAGCTTGCTTAGACCTTTTCTATCTAATCGCAGGCATACGCGGCCTCGTCCTTTGCAACCGAAGCTGGTTAGCTATGCTATTTCAATTCTCATCGCCATGCTTAATCAGGAGAGACTGATGGCTCATGGAACGATTATGTGGATCATTGCCACGTATTGCTGATAAATATGCAACATTGGAAATAGGATGATGTCGATAATCGATGCGCAACAGCGCTCACACTCGTCGTCCGTCATGCGTATCAAAATACAGTAACAATGTAGTACGGAGATTTTGAATGACTTACGAAAGTCAACGAATCCGAAATTTTTGTATAAAATTTCTAATTTTACTTGTTCTGCCAACGCCTTTTGTTTCCAATTAAGAGATAAATTACAAAAGCAATCAAATGTCGCAATTTTCAATGCAGTTTTTTTTTAATGTGATTACATCAGTTTCACTTCAAATACAATAAGCAAATTTCGAATAAAAATAGAAGATTCGCGTTTTATAAATCTTTGCATTAAAACTCTAATTTCAGACGGAATAATGATTAGCGGCTCGATTGAAAAAGGTATCCGAATAGTTAGGCTACTCGCGTAGCTTCGAGGAATGAGAAACGCTCTTCGTCGCGACAATCTCATTTCATATGTCAAGTGGATATAAAGTTGTCACTACTAACCTAGACACGCATATACACGCGCACATGTCGCGACTCGTCTATCTAGTTCATTGTCAGGACTGCGGTTAGCGAGACGCGGAGACGCGTGTCTTTGCGAGATGTATCCGCAGATCGTGAGTTGCTCGCAACGCCGTCGATTATTACTATCATTATCCCGCCTCTTGCGGGGAGAGGAGGATGGGAAAGAGATGCGGCGGACACTTGCGGAAATTACATTGTAAAAAGACGTGCTAATGAGTTCTGGAAGTAGGGCAAGCGATACGAGCGAGAGGAGTCGCACTCTTGATTTCTCCGGAAAAGCCGGAGTGTCCGACGAAAAAATTGGAAAAAGCGTGAAAAGAGAAGGCAACGAGTGATTGAACGACGAGTTGGAAGAGAGTGGTAGAACGATTATTAAGTATAATCGTTTTATATAAATATATATGTATATATAACATTAAATCGTGCGCGACAGCTTCTATCTTAAAAGCATTACGTTTCACTCCGTTCACCTATATATTCAATATGTACAGCCTTGATAAAAAATATTAAGCAACCATATTTTTTTTATTTATCTAGAATTTCTTTACCTGAATTATATTCTATTAATAAATAATTTGCGTATAAGCAAATAATCCCTCTATTTACGACTAATTCGACTTTTTGGGTTTTACGAATTTTCAGATTTACAACTGACTTGTTGATTAAAAATTATTTAAAAGATTATAAAGCTAATTAAGGATGTATCGGGCATAGTTACAGAAAATTTATGTCGAACGCTAAAAAAATTTGCGTATATTATTTTGTACATCGGTCTCCAACGTTAATTTATATTTGTAAATTCATTACGTTAAACCAATGATGTGAACCTAAAACATTGCCGATTGCTTTTTTTTAAATAGATTTATTAATTGAATTCTTTTATTTTTGAATTCGTTGTTAATCTTTAATTTTGGTGCTGAGGAGGACATTGTTAGTAAGTTGAAACGTACACGATATTTACATTGAAAACATTGGAATAAATGTATTAGTTTTATTTTTTTCATCTAATTCTTTTGTTTGTTATTGACTTATGTTCGTGTTTATTATTTTTATGTAAAACATTTTGATCTCAACGCAAGTGCAGTGCGGTATGGGGGGCTTGCTTAGAAATAAATTTGAATCTGATTGGTCATTCGTGCATTAGTTGGGGTTCACCGGATACATTCTTTAAAATGAAGGAATGGAAGAATGGAGGGACTTCAACAATAGAGGGATGGAGCATAATCGAAAAGTCACAGCAGGAGGGCGGGGGAGAAGGCATGCTGTTTCCAAAAGCTGCACCAATAAAATGTGCATATGCATATGTGTGTGTGTGTGTGTGTGTGTGTGTGTGTGTGTGTGTGCGCGCGCGCGCGCGTGTGCGTGTGTGTGTGAAGAGTATCTAGTCTTTTAGCTATTACACCAACCCAGCACAAGTGGAATGACAAAAACATATCATGTAAGATATTTGAGATGAAATGGGCGGTTTCCTCTACTTGAAATTTACCTCCTCCCCCCCCCTCCACCTTAAACTGTAACGCTCAAAAAAATCACACTATTGGTATTTACCAATTGGTTTGTCATCTTTCTACTAATTTTATAAGTTTTTTAGATAATGAAAAAAATGTATATTTTTAATTACTTTAAATACTTATAAATAAGAGAGACAGAGAGAGATATTTTAATGTGAGGATTAGCAGAAAAAGATTTCGTATAGGTACAAGATGACTAAAGCCTGTAGAATTTTACCCGCTGTATTTTAAAAACAGTTTAAATTTATGAAAAATTGCGAAATACCTATTTGATCATTTCGAGGAGCTTGTATTTAAGGGGGTTGTAGAGCGTGCTCTCTTCAAGGGGTGCTTTTGTGGTACTCCAACTTAAATATTTCAAATAGAGCACTCCATATTGTAATATATTATTTGAAAGAGCATAAAAAGAAGAAAATTTTAGGTACAAAGCGGAGGTTAATACGTTGACTCATTTAAAAATTACTTAGGGTCAAGGTTCAAAAAAAGCTTTCAAAAGATCGCTACTTTCATTTAAAAAATGTTTTAAATCCCAACAAATCCTAAGAAAAATAAATCACAAAAATTTTTCTAACATTACAATATATTACATTAATAAATAAGAGTAATGTATAAATAAGATGTAGATGAAGAAATACATACATGCCCAATACTGCGAAAAAGTAAAGTAGTATTTGGTGAGGACAAATGGTATACGAAGGTTCTATGAGTTTAGAACGCTTCTTGTGGATCTTGTACTCCCTCTTGTAAAGTCAACTTGAATCAGGACTAGGAAAGCAGAAAGAAAAGAATACGTTAGATTATTTCCGCAAATTCTTCCGGATAAATACACATAATGATTTAAACATAATCATGTAAGATTTCTTATAGTTCATATATAAATTGATATAATTATATGTGAAACATTTATCCATATACCTTGTTATGTATAAAGTAAGACTCCAGATATATTCTATTAATATATATATATATATTATTTGTATTATTTAATGCGATTGAATTTTTTCAGTTTTCTCAACAGTATGTGTAATATATAATTATATATGTATATTTATGTATAGACATATTTGATATATCATTTTATATAATTATACGTATATAATTATTTATATATAACTATATGAAAATTTTTTTATCGGGGTTGTAATTAGAGGATACTTATATAATACTAATGACCAATAGGAAATAATGCAGATAAAAGAAATTCCAGATAATTGTGTGTGCATGTATGTATAAAAGAAATATAAGTGCCCAACATTTTTAGCTATGGCTGTACTTTATGTTGATAAATCATCAAGTTACATCTTACTCCACGTTTTACATGTACAAATAAAAACTAAAGTTTATAGCGTACAATCTCGATTGTACGTTACCTAAGAGTTATGTTATCCAACAATCATGCGTTTCTATTCACAGTTACGCGATCGATTAGTCAATAAATCCCCATACAATCACGCAAAAAGTCAACACTTTTTTTAGGCATGTATATGTATCCTATATATGTATCCTATAACATTTTCTGTAATTGCAAATGTTAACAACAGATTATATTAGCCGAAAAGCCGCAAGACCAACATAAATATTGTTGCATTATAAATTTTGATAATAAAAAAAGAATTTTATGTAAAAAAGTAAGTACTGACTATATGATATAAAGTTACTTTCAATATAATTTTTAATATTTGAAATTTTTAAATAGTTCGAATTTGAAACATAGATATTCAAATTCGAATCAATTTAAATCCTATCTGATTCGATTCGATTTGCATTTAAATAGTTCATGCAGCTGAAAAGCCGAAAATAAAGGCAAATCTCTTTTTACGAAGATTTCCGTTTTCTATTGATCAATTGCTGGATAAATTTAAAAAAAAACATTAATATTATATTTTAAAAATATTAATTTAACACATTTAATTTTGTCAATAAAAAATTCACATTTAATGCAAAAACAAAAACTGATATAATCAAATCAACGAAATTTTTGGAAAATTTTAAAAGTTGAAACCGGGCACACGGTGTTATGAGAATATGATATCGTTACTACATACACTCGTAACGAGTATCGATTTAAAGTTATGAATTGTAAGAAGCCCAATATTGATTTGATTATAAAGATTAAGAGGCAAAAAATAGATTGCAATGGTGGAACTTTTCACAGTAAAACATTCAGAGCAGAGAATTGCAGGCAAATAATGGCTGGATTACGGTAACAGAAAAACCGTGCAAAAATTCAATATCTTGAGACAAGAGAAAGAGCGAAGATGTTAATGGAAATACGATTAGTATTATAGTAATACCGAGAAATCGTATTACGACACTACGGAGTTTGTTTGGAAATTTTTGGCATTGGATGACGACATTGATACAACGAAGAAATATTATACGGAGAACTGTCAACGATTGATTGCAAGAAACTGAAGGATATTTAGGAGTTGAATGAACTTCATGAGAAATGAAACAAATACTATACATGATTACCATACATTTTTTAAATTAAAAATGGAAACATTCATAATGTAGTTCTGAGATTTTTTGCGGCTAATTATTTTTATGGAAAATAAAAGTAAAAATTACTTCGGTAATTTAGCGTAGAGATATGCGAATCAAGATTTCTTGATGTTCTAGTCGAATCAACAAAATTTTACCTGAATTGAATCCATTGAATTAAATTAAATCAAATCGCTGAAACGTAGCTTTTATTTAACAACATAAATATTGTTGCATTGGGAATTTTGATTACAAAAAAAATTTTATGTAAGAAAAATGACACTAATTATATGATATAAAGTTACTTTAAATATGATTTAATATTCGAAATTTTCATATAGTTCGAATTTGAAACATAGATATTCGAATTGATTTGAATTTCACCTGATTCGTTTTGTATTCGAATCGTTCATACATCTGTAGTTTAAAGAGAATTTTTAAGTATTCTATGTTCGCTAGATTCAATATTTTTTACAGTATCCCAACTAGAAATTGTTTTTAGGTTTACTTAATATGTTATAAGGTCCTGATTGATAAGGTAATCTTGAATAAGGTACACCTAAAAAAATCTTTATCAGGTTTGAATGTGGATCACAACAAATGAGATTGTTGGGATTATTATTGACTAAGAAAACACAGTAAATACACTTCTAAGAAGTTTCGAAATTTTTCCAACTTTTGATATCTGTCAAAACAACAAACACACACAAAATATTAAGATAAGTCGTAAATATAATAAGAATTTTCCACAATAAGTATAGAAACAATTTTACTAGGAAAGAATATCTTATGTAAAAGAGAGGAAAAACTTTTGTTTTTTATCTTTTCTATGCCTATTATTAAAAATTCCTATTTATAATTACCTATTTTATACTAGACACGAGAGACGTCTCATGATAAATGTCGTGACTCTTTACGACTACACAAATATAAAATGCCATTAGAGGACTTGCTTTCGAATTCTATGTATATTTCTTACAGAAGTTTTAATCCGTGTATAAACCTAGCAAATATATGTAAGATAAATGATCTAGAATGTTTTATTGCAGTATGTCTCACATACAATCAGTGGCACAAAAAACCGTGTTAGCTGTTTCTTCTGGAAAGGTTCTTTGAAAAATAAGTATATGAACCTTGAAGTATATTACATACGCTTCAATGCGTTTTCTCATTCTCAGTGATGGTCAACCCGCGGCTTGTCTATGAATTTTTTGCGATCCGTCGACTCGAAGTCGAAAATATAAAATCACATATTTTCTATTTTATGCAAACTATAAAACTAGAGTAACTTAATGCATGTTTTGGTCATTTTGAAAATAATTCATACAATTTTGTTTTTATTAAATTTTTTTTTAAATATTACGCATACACAAGTAGCCGTATCGATTAGCTCTCAAGCAATTGTTTCAAATTTGAAAAACATCTCGAGAAATGCATTGTTTTAATAGACGAATGCGTCGAATATAAACATCGATACATAGGAAACTTTCCAGCAAAAGAAATCGTTCTGGACCCAGGTCTTTCTGTTTTTGTTTGATATTCAATGAGTAACAAAGACAAACTTTTGTGTCGATTTGTCTCTTGCTGGAAAGTTTCCATCATCTTTGTGCCCATCATCAAATAAAGATCTTTGAATAAAAACTACGGTTGTGGAAAATACAAATAAAGAAAAATAATTTTACACATTTTTTAACACATTATTTCAATATAAAATTATCAAAATTGAAAAATATGTGAGCGCAGTATCTTCTTTAAAATCTGATTTTTTTTATTAAATTTCAAGATTTCAAATCTAATGAAAATCAATTGAAAATCTTCTGTATTCTATTCAGTATTGAAGTTGAGAATTATTCCAAGTATCATGCAAATGGAACTGATTGAACTGCAGTATAATACGGATTTGAAGTACATCGGCGAAGATCTCTCTCGTGATTACGTATAAATCTCTAAATTTTCAAAATCGACAACCCTATCTTCTTCGTTTCAGTTACATACGCATTCCCATGTTGCTTTTAGAAAGCGGTTAATTAATTAATATAATTGCGAAGACGACGCTACTAACAGGCGTTAAGGGACACGCAATCCACGCCAAAAATAAATTTTTTTACAGATTTTGCCAGGGAAGAAACCTGTTCCGCGGTATGTGATGTTGCGAAACGTGTGCGACTAGTGCGAAAGCGTGCCCAACATAACTGGCAATTATGCGTGAGAGCGTGTCGCAGAATAATTACACGTAATCGTGTATCAAATAATTTGATGATAAAAAAGATTCTTGTCATCCATTTCTCTGCTGGAGGTGAATTGCATGATAAATTTCAAGCCCTCGACTTTTCGATCGTACAGGTAGACGACGACGTAAAAGTGCCTGAAGAACCAAAGATAAATGTAGATAAACGGGAGAAAGTGTCTTATTTCGAATTTGAAATTTCTTAGTATTTTGACTTTTAAATGGGAAGCGCTACTTTAAGCCCGATACTCAAACTCGGCTCGTGGCAATTAAATTTTCAATCGTTGGAAAGATATAAGTGACACGAAAGCCCTAAATCATTCTACGGATTAGAAACCGAAACATGTGAATTTCATCGTCGTCTCGCAGGTATCGATCATTCGATTCACGTACGATAACGATCTGTTACACTGGTACGCCGCGCCGTTTCGAATTCGCTTTATATAAGCAACACTAATGTTGCTGTTTCGGGATATACCGAAATGCATAGAGAAAAAAAGAACCGCTCGTCGACGTGGACCGATAGCCGGTATTTTAGAGAGAGTCATTAGAATAGAATTGCTCAGTCTACAGTTTTATAATTCTGACGAGAAGAATTACACTTCACTTTCTTCTGTTTTTTTTTCCAACTCACTTCGAATCTCCGTGAAGTTATTCATAAATCAATGATTCGTGCTACTTTTAAATTAATTAGTCTACACATAAGTGATACATTTAATGCGTATGAAACTGTTATCCGATTACATCTCGCAGCATCTCGTTTTTCAAACGAGTTATTCGACAGAGGGAATCAACAATGGAGTGAATAATTTCGAAAATAACCTTTGTCATGTCCCTTTGCCCTTTGCCCATTTTATCATGTGCCGCCAATCTAAATTAATTGATCTTTAAATTCGCGATTTAAATTAAAATTCATTTGTCCCCTTTAGAAGCAGAGTCGCAACAACGAAGGCAATGTAGAGCCGCGAGCGAGATATGTCGGTGACATGCGCCGAATCAAATGGAGAATTTCGAGTCACGTCGGCGTCGATAGGCCAAACGGTCTGTGTGTTTCACTTTCGGCGCTCGAATAAAATTCTTCGGACGAATCGTGCGCCATACGCGCGCGTCGTGCTCGCGCCGTGTCAAGGACAACGCGTCTATTCCCGCGTGCTTTCCTGAGAGGCACGAAAATCGCCCCGTTCTTTTCATTTTCGGCGAAACATTGTGCAAACTGACATCATAAATAATTCTGGTGAAAGATAATAATAACAGCTTTATTGAATGTGTTAGTTAATAGAGGTTTAAGAGAAAGAAAGAATACAAAAAGTCACAATTCAGGTAGTGTGGTAAGCCAATACCTTCAATAGGCTGTAGCTAACTATCGATACCTGCTGTGATGAAGTATGACTTGGAGTATTTTTCATACTCCAATTTTTAGAGATCCGAGGATTTTGTGTTACTCGAGATGGTAAATGATATTATTTATCAAAATTTGTTGGAAAATTTGTCATTTTTATGTTCAAATCATCTTGGATTTGGTTCGATTACAATCGTATGGTTTATTAAAATGATTACAATCCATGCGTTTATAATATTTGAAAGGTGGACCCTACGAACTGTAGGGTCTATTGTTCGATTTGTATATTTATTCATAAATCACTTTTGAGAAAAATTATTTTAATTTATTTACAAATAATGAAAATTACGGTTGTCTTAGTAACAAGGCCCATTTTCTCAGTGGTTTACAAAATTCTCTCGGTTGAGAAAAACTTGAGCTTCTCTCGAGGACTGCATTTGGAAAAATTTACTATCATCGTAACTCAGTGACGGGATAAGAAATCTCAACTGGTCACACTCCGGTGACTACGAACTTTTTACATTAGTCGATCGCACTTCACCGAATGAGCGTCACGTATTAGCGAGATTTAATGCGGTCGCTCATCGCGAGGAATTAGGCCGAGAGGACCTGACGCCGGTGTCCTTGACACGCTGAAAGTGAATCCGGTCCCGCGCGTACTGACTTTAAGGACTTACGCAATCGGTCGTAGGTGTATAGACGCCGTCCAACGCCGAAAACCACGGTAGCCGACCGACGGCAGAACGGTATAATGTTACTACTGTCGGACGCGCGTGACTGCGGATTATGCAAATCCGCGAACTGTATCTCCCGTGTCGCGGCTTCTGCCGTAACTGAAACTTTGAACTTGGAATTACTGTGTAAACCGACGAAATGTGCTCGACATAAGTCTTTCCTATGTAAAGTCAGAGGAAACTAAACTAAAACTCCGCCTTGAAAATCCGCATTTTAGAAAGAAATCTACACGGAAATGTATGTTCAAATTTATTTCTCAGATAGTATATGGAAATGCATTCTTGTTAGCTATCACAATTTTTAGAGAGGCATACAAATTTATGTCATCAATCGCAATATCAGCTAATGCATTATGGAACACAACAAAGTTAATTTCAGCGCTACAATCTTCATTTACGAAATTTCAAAAGAAATTTGTACGAGTTGATCAGTTTCATGAATCATTGTATTCCCGTTATACTTCACTTTTCGAGTAAATTAGTCGGAGGAGACATGGATTCGACGATAGAACAATTCGAAAATAACGTACTATTCACGGAAAAAAACATTAGTTGCAACAATAAAAATCTGTGATAACTAAATTTCAATTGTAACATATGGATAGCCAAAACTTTAGCAGCGTAACAAAATTTAAGTGAAGCTTCTTGAGATAAATCGAAATAAAAACAATTAATCAATACCGTCAATTAGTTGTTGCAATTAATAACGCATGATTAAGCAAAACGTTACAAGAAACTTTATCAACGCATACGTTTTGATTTTAATTCGGATCTTTTCAATGCGTAGACTAAAAAACAGTAAAAGAGCATCTATAATGCAGTCGTTGCGATGTTACGACGCTATGATGGATCAATCAGAGAAGAACAAATCATATATATTCTCTTTGATCGATTCGTCGCAGAGTCGTAATACTGTAATGACTTTATTGCAGACGCTGTCTAATAGAGTAGAAATGTTTTGACGCCTCTTCCCAACTGTCGTATCTAAACGTTAAAACGTTTGAAAGAAATGTTAGGATGAAAGTAATAATCAAACGGAGAGAGAAGTCAGATTTTGATGTGTAGATTCAATAAATAACAATTAGGTAGACCACGTTTTGTATATGAAAATTAAAAATGAAGTAAGCCTATATACAATCATAGCAGGATTTTGTCGCCGAAATAATATTCTTTAGGATTTTACAAACAATTTCTGATTCTTTCGAACTGTGCGCCGTTACTTTCAGTTTCAAACACAGCTCTTAGATTAAATCAGAATAAGTAATATCACAGAATTAAATTGACATGTTAATTTTACATATTACTAATGCCAATATAGCCATCTTATAAGATCCTTTTTATCTTGGAAAAAGTGAAAAATTTTATATATGATATGTCTCATATGAAATATCTGATTGATATGTTCAGGAAGAGAAACCGGATCTCAAAGAAGTCCGGTTTCTCTTCCTGAACATATTAATCAAATAACGATGAGATAACTGTAAAATCAGTACAAGTGTGTTAAAGTCAAATTTTGATATGTTTCAGTTCATATGTTTAGTTGTAGTGGTTTTGTAGTTATCTCATCATTACTTCTTCGACGTCCGATTTCTCTTCCTAAACATACAAAAATTTGACTACATTTGTATTTAATAAAAAAAATATTGAAAGTAATAGTAAAGAAATAGTAAATGTAATATAATGTATTTTTTGTCTAAAATATGTGAAAAATATTTATTATAGTTTTCACATCATTTATTTTGTTGCACAATCTTTATATTGATTATTCAAGAATCTTTGATCTTAATGAGTATTTTTCTCTTCTTTCATATAATTTTTTCACTTTTCTCTATTTTTAATTCATTTATTTCTCTCTACAACTGCTTTTTATTAATAAATTTATTAATAAAAGAATCTTTTTACTTTATTCTTACAGTCATCAATTACAGTTATCGATTTTCAATTTTTAATTATGCAATATTGCCAAATATTTTTTTCAATTAATAAAAAAATTTATTTAAAAAAAATGTAAGTTTATATCTAACACCCTTGCATAAATAAATAATCATATTTCTTACAATTATATACATAATACTTTAAAAATTTATATTTCTTTTTTCAAAGATCAATATTTAAGGTTAATGCAAGGGTGGTGATATAGCTTGTACAAGAATAAATTAAGAAAAAAATTTTAATTAAAAAAATATAGTATTTTGTATTAAAATTATATATTTATTTAAAATAAAGAGAAAATATTGTAGATTATGAGCAAATGCATGTACGTACACATAAAGATTCCGAATTTAGATTGCAGTACTAGAAATCTATAATATATGTATATTATAAACTATAGATTTACAGTAAAACTACAACGAATTTATCGAATGACTACCTTGATGGAAACTTTGAAAAAGAAGTCTGTTCATTTTCTTCATGATCTTCATATTTTTTATACAACTTATCAGAATCAGATCTTGTATATGTCGCAGGCAAATAGCAATTTTAGGAAAATAGTATCTGACTAGGCAAATAGCATTTGCCAGGTTAGGTTAGATTAGAATTACATAATTTTTGTGTTTTTAAAGAAGGCATTTTGTGTTTTTAATTCTCTACTTTAAATACACAACATGCCTGCTTGAAAAACACAAAAATTCTATAATTATTGGGTTTTTAAAGCAGGCATTTTGTGTTTTAATTCTAAGCTATTTGACCAGGCAAATGCTATTTGCCTAGTCAGATACTATTTTCCTAAAATTGCTATTTGCCTACGACATATACACTAATACTATTATTATTACCTTTTATTATTATTATTATTATTATTTCATCTTTATTTTTTCATGGAGAGTGTTTTATATGTATTAACAGCTCATCAACGTCATTATCATCATTATCGTTATTGTTGCTGTTATACAATTTTATAAAAATTCTTAATCATATTTTTCGATAAAAGCTGTCGCATGCCACGCATGAGATTTTTCTTATAGTGTCTCTGGCGTGATGCCGAAAATTCAAATCGGTCAGTCGAACGCGAGGGGAAAGATAGGTGATATCGCGTCAGGCTCATGAATGAAAGTGAGATCTGATTTATGAATAAGTCTTAGCGGCCTTGAATACATTACACGGCGCCGGTGGCGCAAGAAGAACACGCACCTGTTCCTCGCACCTGTTCTTCGGCTGACTTGAAGATACTAAAGCTAATCATTACGAGTTGCTGCCGGATCCGATAATGTCGCTGCTTCCTGCCGCGTGTTCCTTTCGAAATTGCGGGAATTTCTCCGTAATCCCTGGCGTATCCATCCACCGCTCTGTTCCCAAATAACTGGTATCAATTTTATTTTACGATAGTCGCGCATCCGTGTAGCTTCTATTTAGTCTATGTAATCAGATGTAGATCTTGATAGAGAAAAACGTTATCAATTTTTTTCATATTAACAGTAGCAACAAGATTATGTTGACAACTTAGTCGTGCGAAAAAAAATATGTTTTCCGGATATTCTCTAGAACAATTTAATTACGATTTTTGGATTCAGCAAGTAAAATTGAGCAAAAGGAAGAAAGATGAATTCAACGATCCCAGATCTTGCTTCTCAAATCGCATAAAATGCATAAATTGCTTTTGAATTTTGATTTGCAATTTGGAGAATATATCTTTCAGATGTGTTACTAATGAGAGAGATTTATGAAAAAAGTTGATTTCTTCGATCCGTTACATCAGGATCCCCCCTTAAATTCAGCAATTCGAGCAATTCCGTTTATCGGTGTAATAAGTAGTAAAGAAAAAGTCTCTTTTCGTAGAAACTTTTATCGACTTTTCCTGTTTGCATGGTGGAAGACTAATTTCGAAAGAAGAGAAAGGAATGTATTTTGAATGACGTCTTTTATGTGATCAAATATGCACGTGAGCAAAGTTATTGCATATTGGCATTAAAGAATTTTACATCACAGAATTGATAATTTACAAGAATTTTAGATATAGAAAATTTATGAAAGAAACAAAAGGTGATTGTTTTTCTTACATTCTTTAAATTATTCTTTTGAATTCTTAAAAGATACCTACCTCTGTCTATTATTTATCATTTCTATGAAAAATTTATCGCTTCTATGAAAAATACAAAAAGAAATATTTTGTCATTATCTCTAATATTTTCTGAAAAAAGTGATATTTTATATAAAAGAGGTATACCGCCATATACTACGATACAGTATCATTCGTTGCATGATTCAAAATGTCAGGTAATACTTAAATAATTTGTGTTCCAAACACTCAATCTTATCTATAGAAGATCCATAAGGAGAATGACCTTAACGAGACCAAAAACTCAATATTCAAATATGTATGATCTGGTAGGAAGGAGAATAATTTTTTATACATATTTTAATATTTTTACATATTAATATTCATTTCCACCTACGTAGATTAATTTTATATCTTACAATACATTGCAATTATTTTAGGTCTCTTTAAAATTTTTTATATATAAATAATTTTGAATAATTTTGAACTTATACGACACTTATACGCACACATGTACGAATTTAGAAAATATGCAGATATTAAAGAATGCTAGTTATCTAACAATAAGAATTCTAGTGGATGATATAATTGTATGCTTATTGCTCTTTTTCTTTTCTTATTTGTTGATGTCAAACCGTCACGAAATGTCAAGAGTGAATCGTTGCTTGAGCTTATATTCGATATATCAATATCTGTCAATATACGGATGGATAATACGACGAAAGAAATATTGGTGCGCACGCAGAATGTTCTTACAATCGGTCAAGGCTACAACCGTATCGATTTAACAAATGTTAATAGTCAAATCATTTTCCCGCGCAATTTAGTAGCCAAGGACTTCGCTAATTCGCCTACAACTCAAATTTTAAAAGTTTATAAGAAGAAAACAGTAATAAGAAAATTTATTTAACTATATTATAAATGATAGGAGTTTATTATTTAACCTTATTCTGTATACATATATCGAAGAATTCATCTTATAATCAGTTAAAATGTAAAAATGATTCGTATGTTTTTATAAAGAAAGAAAAAAAAAATTAGGAAATTAAAATATTTGCAAGTCGTGAAAGTATTTAAAAAAAGCACTATGAATGCTAGCTTTGAAAAGAATTATTTAAAGATGTATAAATCATTTCTTACTTTTCTGATGTAGCAAATATTATTTTCAATACCTATTTGAAAATAATATAATTAGTCTATTGGTGGTTACTTCAAGAATAATAAAATAGGCATAAGAAGCGAAGCGAGAGGTAACCCCCTCCCCGGCAGCATTTTCTTACGGAAATGCTGCCTACGGTCCTCTGTTCCATTCATTCTTTTGAATGTATCTTTGTAAAGTACAACACAGGTTAAAGAAAAAGAATCCTATGAATCGTAAAAGGCTTTGAGTCATTTATAGATAAACTGCATATTTGGAATACCAATGAGTCAATGACCTATGTTCAAGTCCTAAACATATGTCAAAGAAAGGACCTTAGGTTTTCTGGCAGGGAAGACAGTGAAAATTGATGAGAATTTTTTTTTTTTTTCATAATAGGAACAAAAATTAAGCGGTAGAAAGGAAGACAAGAATGTGGAAAAGAATGGGGACAAGGGTGTGGAAAAAGGGATTATCTTTAAATTGTTCAATGCTGGTTAGAGACCGCTATTGAAATGGTCAATAACTTGACATCCATATGTCTTCTAAGTTGATAGTATTTTTGTATGGATCTGTCCTCACCAAACACTGCAGTGGTCTCATTGTTACTCGTTGAGAACGTGCATGTAATATGGGAAGTTGAAAAACTGTAGCGGTTTGTCCTACAAACCAGAATTTACCCGTTATTTTTATCGCAGTATTGAGCATTTCTGCATTTCTTCATCTACGTCTTATTAACATATTTTTCTCTTTTATACAAAGTATTTTTTAACATGCGTAAAATAAACATGCGTATAGAAATATGATATAAACGTTTCTTCTAACTAAATATAAAGATATTAATAGCTTATAATTATTTTAATTCAAACTTCATTCAAACTCATTATTTCGAATTAATCATATGAACTCTTATTGTACTTAATCGATTTTATAAATCACTTATAATAACCGATTATCGGGAATGTTTTCTAATATACCGCAGCTAGTTAACAGATCGAATTATAAATTATTGTTTTTATTGTGTACAAATTAGCTCTCGAAATGTTTGAATAAAAGGTAGATATGTATTTTGGATTAATAAAAAAATTTGTTGCGACGTGAGCCTCACTTTTCCAATGCCGAGGTGTAAAAGGTACTCTAGGTAATTATTCTCAGATTAAGCGTATAATATTCCCGATCTTCCTCGCAGCTCTCGATCATTGTACTGAGAAAATTTGTAATTTTGCCAGATGCTGACGACCTCGCGCAAGGCCGTGCGGATGTGTAAAATGTGCGCTCCCGTACGCGCGTACGCTGCCCATTCTTGCTCGGGTGTCGCCGCACGCATGTGCGTGCCGCATCTCTTACCTGCGTGCGAGAGGAAAGACGTTTCGTGTTCCGATTTGAATACGATTCCGCGAGACAAATTTTTCAAGATAAACGTCCTATCAGCCGTTTCCGTTTCCTCTACCGTCGCTGTCTGGCACGCATCGCTTACGCACGTTTCTTCAGCAGATCGCTCCGCGTGGCAATGGACGTCAGCCGACGCACGCATCGCAGATACTCGCGGATACTTGCGCTGTCTGGCTAGACGACACGTCTGTCCGGTAAGCGGCGTATTTCGCTAACTGTCCACTATGCGCGGAAGATAAGGGAAAAATGAGTGACTAGCGTCGCGGCGTATTGTGTTTCAAGAACTGATAGCGGTTTCGGTTTTCGTCGCTGCTTCGTTGATGAAAAAAATCAGCGAAGATGCATCGTGTTTTATTTATAATGACGATCATTGTGCTTCACCGTTCTTTTTATAACGGTATAGATGCCTAGAGACTATTAAAGGCAAATAACTTTGATTTTAATATGTAGAACTTCAATTTCCTTTACGACTTCTTAAAATATCACATTAAGGGTTTGCTGGCATCGTCAGTCGATGAAGTCAATCTACACACGTACGATTTACGTACGTATAATTTACGAGATATCTACAGATCCCTATTACTACATTGAGATCTCACGTATACATATACACAATTCGTCAAACATTACGTTCTCTTAAATTAGCCTTCCAACTTTATTCTAATGATTCAATATTGTTCATTTATTTGTTGTATACCTGCCTTTATTTCGTATACATACATAATCTGCCTAACGTTTCCACGAAGTAAATGTTTCGGTAAACTGACGGTTTTAATTGCCATATTAAAGTAAAAGTAGATAAGGAAATCTATAATTTTTTACTTTTTCCTATTTTTTGACAAAAAATGGACCAGCGCCATATACATTATCGTATACATTTTAATTCTGTAGAAGGCATTATATTTCTGTAAAATCGATACGAAATAACTTTTCGCAACAAATTCTTTATAGTTTTTTTTAGGAAGAAAAAGTTCTGACATTTAGACGCTTGTTAGCACCAGTTATTAAATTAACTTTCAATTTATTAATGTGATATTACTATTTTCTTGTTCAACTTAAAACTATTTTAAGACAGAAAAGTTAGTGATGTAGACGACTCCGTCATCGCCTTAACGGATAGCTAAACGAAAAATTGTTTAATATATACAGTTATTATACTTATTAACAACATCAATTAAAGCAATTAAATCTACTATTTTTCTGAATTTATTTATCTTTTTCAAGCTACAGATTAATTGTCTGTTATTTGTTACATATTTAAATATTCCTTTTCTATTTTTTTTCTTTCAAAAATGGTCAATTAGTTAATAACATAGTTTGTCGTTGAACGAACAGTTGCATTTTGATTATAAAATTCTAAAGAGAATAATGTTTTCAGAAAAAATCTTTACAGTTTATCGAAAATTTATGAAAAGCAAGAATCCTTTGCCGTTAATTATTAAAGTGATACGCAGCAAGATTTCCAAGAACAGCAAAATGTTACTCATGTCCATGACGATGACAGGAGTTTAGTATTGAGACATCAAATCGTAATAATTGAATCGCAGAGTTCTTCGCGGGTGAGCGTGAGCGTTGCAGAGGAAACCGTATTTACGAATGCAACACGGCTTCCAATGCGGTTTTTGAGGAATTGGCGGCACGATGCAGATGTGACGTGGCGAGTTACTGGGGCAGACGAATTTCATTGAACATGATTCTTCCGGCGGACTAGGTCGCATTGGACAACCGGAACTCGGCTGGCAAGGCTGGTTATGTGAATTAAAAATTTATTAGATTAATATCCTTTGTAAAATCTTTAACGATACTCTCGGACAAGCATCATCGTACTAATACATAACTAATTCAGTCTAAAATTTATGGAAAACAAGCTGTTTCGCTTGATACAATCAGGCTAAAAGCAGGCTAGATAAATATGATATACCTATTTAATTAATTTAATAACAAGATGTATTGATATAACTTTCGGTCGATTAATTTCGTTGTGTTATTAATAAATGAATAATGTGAAGGATTATTTAAATATATATAAAATGTACGTTGCTTGCCTCTCAATCATTAGCCAAAAACAATCATTTCATTTAATTATAGATAAGAACAATGCTTATTTCGTGTTGCATTATGAAATGCTTACCATGATTTAGTTGAACATGAGGAATATGTTTAATTTACAAGAATTTAAAGAAGATATTTTGGAGATTTATTGTGAAAGTCGTAACCAAAATGTCTCGTTTCTCGTTTCCATCATTACTACTGATATCGATACTCGCGATTGTCTCTTTTCTCTTCTTTTTTTTTAAACGTAAGCAGTAAGGAAATCGACAAATTGAATTTGCTACAGCATATCGCCTTAAATTCTTGATTGTGATTGGTTGATTCGCTTACTGTCTTAATACTGTTTTTTTTTTATATGTTATAGCCTTAATACTAGTGGCATAGATAAACGTAAGTAATTGATTATTGATTAGTAAACGAATTGATCAATCACAGAAAACCTAAGTAAGATAAGTACAGTAGCATAAGCAGTAAAAAAATCCATATGTTTGCTAATGTAATATAAGTATGCTAAGTTTATACAGAAAAATTGTGCTCAAGATAAAAAAGAAGCTTGACGAAGAAGTATTAAGAAAATTTGCTGAAGATTCTAAAAACTCTCTCTCTCTTTCTCTGGCTTTAATATAAGTATTTTAATCGATTTTGTACGAAAATAAATTTTGGCTTCCCCTTGATTAAAATCTTGGGTATGCCCATGAATACGACACCAAAGTATCAACCGAAGACTGCATGGTTTTGGCATCACGAAACCCGACCTGCATTAAGGTGCGTGACGCAGCAATTTTTTGACGGGAATCGAGACCTTGACTCCAAAACACAGATTCTGCAATGATCCAAGTTTTTTCTCCCTTTCTATTTTCTTTTTTTTTTCATACCACAGTTATCGCTTTCTTGATGATTCTTTAGATAGGAATTCCCTCTCGTGTTTGTTACCTCATTTAAAATAGTTAATCTATTAGCTGGCATCTAAAAATATTGAAATAAAATTCTTACACGTACTATCACGCACATACAAAGATATTATTATTGTAAATTATTATCATGATCGTTTGTTTTTTACCATCCATTCATAGTCCTTTTGTGTTATTTATTTTTATTATTATATACTCATATTTAATAGCATTTATTTTTTAGTACAATTTTTAGTACAATAATATATATAAATATAATTGTATATATTATTATATATATGACTAAATGAATTTATTTCTATCCATTTCAATTCATTTTCGTTTGCTGGATTACTTTAATAACTTCTCAGGTGTTGACAGTCAAGACAGACTGGCGTTGGATTTATTATGAATTGTCGCTCAACCGGACTGATTATATTTACATGCTTTGAAATTTGATTACACACTTCATCCATTTATTTAAGGGACATATTTATAAAAATATTATTTGAAATACGTACTTTCTATAATAAATATGAAAAAGTAAATAGAGTATTTAACATTTGTATTTATATTTATTTGATATTTTTATAAATATATTCTTCAAATATTTTTAACGTTTTGGTGAAATTCAATGTTTAAATATTTGTATAGATTTATTCAACGATATAAGTACCTCTACGAAATTTTGGGCCAGCTCGATGTATAAAGAGAAAATAAAAAAGAAAATAAGAACAAGAAATGGATTATTAAGTAGCAAGAAAGAAATAATTATCTATTTGAGAACAGAAAAAAGATCGAATTGATTGAGATTATGTAAGATGCCCAGACAGACTTTAGAATATTACGAGTCTCCCGACAGGGGAACCTGTAAAAGTGTAGAAGACAGGGCAAAGATCGCGGGTGGCAGAAGTAAATGAGCTCAAGGTTACCTCACGAACATTAAGATGCCCAAGTGACCACGACTTACTCTAACAAGTGAAACAGCTTCTCGGTCTCTCTTCGGCAACATGCTTGCGTAAGATCTACGAATTTTCACGCGTGTCTGCGTTCATAAAACGCAATTTGACATTCAGACGTTATCGATCGTTTTGAGAAGTGCATATTGTTGATCGACCTCTCATTGTCAAACGAAAAGAGAAAATGTAAGAAAAAAATTTCATTATACGTATAAATATTCGGCATATTAATGTATTTTAATACATTACTTTAATTATATTGTTACATTTTATAATTAACAATGGATTTAACATTTGAATTATATTTAACACATTTAAATTGAGAAAAAATAACTAATCAGTCAAAAGTGAATTTTAATGCAATAATCTAGCTGAATCTTTTCTAGCTGAATTCATATACATTTACAAATTCCCCTAAACTACGAGCCACATTTGCCGGATTTTAAAACGCAGCCATTAAGTAGAACAAGAATTGTAATATCGCAAATTAAATTGCTAGTCAATTTAATAATTTTGATGCTTACAAGTATCTATACAAAGTATCTATACTCCTTTATCCCAAAAACTCTAATTATATTTAATATTAATCGTCATCGAAATTTATTCAAATTCCTATAATGATGCATTCTACGTGCATAATTTTATTCATGTTTTTGTAATCAAAATCCATTTTGTGCATCTAAGATTTATATAAATTTTATATTTGTACATCTGTCCTGTATATAGCATAGTAATTATTCATTGATTCAGAAATAATATTTTTTTGAATAATTTATGAAAATATCGCTCATTTCTTGCAACAATAAATTAAAAAACAAAATTATTCAGTTTGAACGTTTTGAATCATTTAAAACTTTGTAATATTATTTTTAAATGCGGTTTTTGTGCCACAATTTAGTCTATTCTGATTGTAGAGAAATAAAAATATCACTAGTTTTAAATTCAATGTATTGAATTCTTATCAGATTTTTTTTTCTTTTTACACGCAACTATAAAATACTTATGACAATCTTTGAGTTACGTCGTGCTACGGCAAATAAACGATACGTGTTATTTGAAATAAAATTTACCGTGAATATAGATTTCAACAGTTTCTCTACGTGTCTTTAATACAACTCTATTTTTGAATCCGCTTTCACAGTTTTGTCAGGTATAAGATTGAATACGTGATACCTGTAATTGAAATCCGCGTGACTTCCGCGCGCGATTAAGTATCGTGCGGGGCGGCCGACGCATGATGTCTTATCGAAAGCGAGACGCAGGTGTCCTTTTCATCTCAAGAATACTCAGCACCGCGAAGGGTTAACGATCTTCCCCTTGCGATGTAGGTATATATGTATGCATAAGGGAGATACGACGTCGCGGCCGGAGCGTCTGTCGTCGTCGGCGTTCCAGGATGACGAGCTTCTTGCTAATCGCTGGTGTCGGTGGCCGCGCTCGAGGTCTCCCGTTGGATTCCTATGTGCGTCACGCGATTCCACGAGTCTAATTGTATGCCGACGCGTTCGAATAATTTTGTGTTAGAGACGATGAGGAAGAGGGAGGAGGACGACGACGTAGCAGACGTCGGCTGGATGGCGGGAGAGGAGGGACGAGATAGCACGCGTAGGCATATTAAAAAATTCCTTCGGTATGAATGGACTTCCGATCTCGTGATCGCATTCTTCGCAAAGGAAGAATGCGAAGGGATCGACTCTAGTTTAGGCCAATAATGCGGTTCTTGGTTGTGAATAACGCACATGAACATGAGACTGAAGTCAAAGAAGTTGTAAAAAAAAAAATTTTTTTTAATTCTATAAAAAATGTTGAAACAAATTTTGAAAAAATCAATCTTATATGGATCAACAAATTTTTTGAAAAAAATGTCCAGGTTTATATGTGTGAGAAGCGCCACTGCACAGTGGTCTTCAAGCATCGATAGGTACCATGAAAATGTGGACAAAGGGTTTCACAGCTTTATTTGTAACCATTCATAGGTTTGCATTTTTCTAAATTTATGAATAGTCACGAATAAAGCTGTAAAATCTACTTTTATCTATATTGATGTTTGAAAACCACTGTGACTGAAAGAAAGGGAGTGATTCATTCCTGAGGTCCAAATTCTAGGTTGTTTCTCAGATTTCACGATCCGTCAAAGACGCGAGACAAAGACAGACTTGAGATCCGAAACGTCTATGAATTTGGACGTAAATGTATTTTCTGCCACTAACAGTAACTGTTCTTTTTAGCTAAACTCCTTGTACCATTTTTTTTTCTCTTTTTCTCTTCACGTTGAAGAAAAAAAGAGGAAAGAATGATGTGTCAAGTTCAGCTGAGAAGAATAAACCTACTATCACAAGTAACAAAATATAAAGACTTTGGAGTACAATATCAATGTTGCGTATACTTCGGATATCACTTAAGAAATGTGAATAACATTTTCTTTCGCGAAAACTCTTGCACAATGAGATGTATGGAAATAGTGACTAACGTTGTAATTAGTGATAATTATGGAATATAAAAATTAATTAATTGCGTGTAATACAGATAGATAAATCAGCATCGGAATATCCACGCGTGCAGCCGGATACAAAATTAATTAATAGGGAAAAGTTGCTAAACGCGTACCGCTTAAGATATTTTATATTATATTTCGTATTTGCAAATTTATTGTTTTGCAAATCGCAGTTCGAAATTGTAGCTTGACGTTTCAGGCATCTATTATTACATGTTAAATCTTTCAGTAATTAAACATTAATTTATTATAAGCTTTTCTGTAACATGCTGCGAAAGGTGTGATTGAGGAAACCAGTCGCCTAAAGCGTATCTGTAATCTTAAATCGTATCGTCTTCGAAAATATCGAATTTATGAATTAAAGTGATTATAAATATAAGAATCATTAACTAATATTTATTTTATTAATAATGTATCAAAAAAAGTTATTAAATTTTCAATAACTAATATATATACATATATAATTAATATACAGGTGTTTCACAAATGCATGTTAATACTTTAGGAGGTAAATGTATATGGCACATATACCGTATCGTGAAGATACATGCAAAATGAATATCATATTTAGAAACACTTTCAATGTATACCTACGCGCGCGAATTTCGGACAGTTTGATTCGTCAATTTTAAACCCTTCTCATTTAAGAACTACTGTAGCTTCGACATTTTTGATACTAGAATTTTCGTCTTGAAATGATCTCAGGAATCTGCCATTAACAAGTGTCACGCGAAATCCGCGATATCCTGTGTATATTTATACATATGTATGTGTCGCAGGCAAATAGCAATTTTAGGAAAATAGTATCTGACTAGGCAAATAGCATTTGCCAGATTAGATTAGGTTAGAATAAATTACATAATTTTTGTGTTTTTAAAGCAGGCATTTTGTGTTTTTAATTCTCTACTTTAAATACACAACATGCTTGCTTGAAAAACACAAAAATCAGATACTATTTTCCTAAAATTGCTATTTGCCTACGACATATGCATGCGTGCATACGCGCGCGCGCACGCGCGCGTGTGTGTGTTTGTGTGTCAGGATAATTCGGATCTTACCGATATTTACGAACATATAAATAATTATCCTAGACGTGTCGAAATATATTTTACGTACATCGCAATTTTATTATGATCATCGCACGCAGGCGTGTATAAATATGGTGAACTTGATCGGTGCAACGAAGATATCCGCGGCCTTGAAGAGTGAACGATGAGTCATCGTGACACATACACACCGCTTGGATTCTGCATATCCCGAAACTACATCGCAGGAGAACGACGATTACGTCATCCTAAAAAAGAATCGTATTCTTCAGCTTTCCATAATATAAAGACAAGGGTATGCTCGTGCGCATATTCATGTCCATCGGCCAATCAGAATTGTTAACACGAATCACTTTAATATAGCTGAGTTGGCATACGTTTGTTGATCTTCGATAAATGAGTATACCCTTGTTTTTGAATCATAGGTCATTCCAATCTTATGCGCAGGTAGCAACGCTGATGACGAGAATTTACGTGTCAATAAAAAAAGAAAAGATCTGCGTTCTTCGCAAAATTTCAAGATGCGTAATATACTTGTTCTAAGGGACTTTTGAGAAATAAGAAGAGAAATAATAGCTCTAAGTTATAAAACATATAGTGTAAAAAAGTTCTCACGGTTTTAATTATTATCTTATTTATATAATATATTTTTTACATACGTGAAAAAAAGTTTCCGAAATTTGTCTTTATAATTTTTAATTATTGCAACTTATTTAGCTTTATTTTCAAAATATTTTCTTTTTCGACTGGTATACCTGATTACCATCCTTGGTAAAAAAGTAGGTAGAATCTGATCGTTTTGAACATGAACTTTGATTCATGAATTCACAAAAGTGAATTGTTTTGAAAGTGAAATTTGAATATAAATTTTCTAATATCACAAATTAAATTACCAATCAATTTAATACTTTTAGTGCCTACAAGCATTTTTACAAACTCCCGTATTTTGAAGACTCTAAAGAATTTGTTGTGAAAAATATTACTTTGATCGGGATTTAAATTAGTTTTCTTTGCATTCTGTATTTTAGTCACGTGTACGTTTTCATATATTCTGCAATATTATCTTTTCATTTTGAATAAATATATAATTGTATAACGTAACACTGTTTTTTTCAATTAAAATCAATTTTTTAATTCTATTCTTGCAATGGGTCATATCATTTCTGTTCTTCTTCGACCCATTATGCAATGTCGCGTTACATTTTTATAAATAATATTTTATATAATAAATATGTTATAACTTTAAGTCTAGAATCTGTTGAAGAATAGATTGATGAATATAATCGTTGTTTTTAATTTAAAATATGGATTATTAACATTAAGTCATTGTAAAATTATTTTGAACTTTTCTTCTGTGTGTTTCTTGGGGTATTATAAGCTGTCAGCCAAGTGGAACCAAAATGGCGGATGAGAATACCTACATCTATAGTGCTCTACTAATATATGTGAAATAAACATATTTTTAGGCAACGCACAGTAGTCTAAATCAATTTTATAGCACGAATTAAAAAGAAAATGGTGGAGACGAATATGGGGCTGTGCTGTACCATCTATAAGTTCATGTCAACCATATTTAGCATCCCTAGAATTCCTATTTTTTGTCGGATACTAGTACCGTCCAATGGGGATAGTGCCAGAAAAAAAGAAAATGGCGAAAAGGAACATGGAGTCTTTGCTGCCCCCCATATAAGTTCGTGTTATCTATATTTAGCATCAGCAAAAGACAGACTCTTGAGATTTTTACCTGGGTTAAGCGTCGTCTACTAATTAGAAACTTTTCCCGAATTCCCTCATCCCTGATGAGAACGAGAAGCACAACATAAAATGTAAATGTATGACCATATCACCTTCTTTTCTACTTTAGGTGTTGTGCTTCTCCAAAATCTCAAAAGTCTATCTTTTGCTAAAGTAGCATCGAATACCAAATACAGATGCTAAATACAGATGATACGAACTTATATGGGGGGACAGCAAAGACTCCATGTTTCTTTCCGCCATTTTCTTTTTTTCTGGCACTATCCCCATTGTATTAGTATCCGACAAAAGATAGAAATTCTTGGGATATGGCCGACATGAACTCATAAATGGGACAACACAGGCCCATATCCCTCTCCGTCATTTTCTTTAAAAGATTTTGATATGTTTATATCGATTTAATCTTTATAATAATTGCATATATATATATATATATATATATATATATATATATATACGTGAAATGAATATAAAATATTCTACAATAAATCTTTTAAACATGCACAAAATAAGACGTAACATTAACGTTAATTTTTTTTGTCTATATTACTAACTTTTTGATTACTAAATTGGTTGTTTATATTATTTGAGTAAAACTATAAAATTAAAAAGATATAATTTACGTGACGGTACACATTTGGCAACTTTCCTTTAGTGAATGTTTTAATTCCCATATCACAAATTTATAATAATTCAAACAAAGATAAGACAATAAGTAAATAACAAAGAGAGTCTTAAGCAAGATATGTGGACTGAATAAAGCTATTTTATTTTAGTTTTTAAAACTTTTATTTTCTAAAATTCTGATTTAACAATTAATAGACGGAAAGAACGGTTTTGCTAACGTGTCCAAAAATTTAGCTGAATACAGATCTGAAAATAATTTTGTTGCCATCTAAATAATTATACAGGCCGTCAAACGTGATGAGCAAGGCTGCAAAATGTTTTGACATTTCAGCAATTAATTTCACTATCCTACGTAATTATTTTGATGGCAACCAACAAAATTATTTTTAGATCTATATCCAGCTAAATTTTTGGACACTTCAGCAAAACCGTTCTTTCCGTGTATACCGAATATCTAATTGAATTCTATACATTCTCTCTCTCTCTCTCAGTTTAAAAAGAATAAATATGTATACATTCCATTTACTGTAAATTATTTTAAACTTGTGATATGGCAGCTAAAACATTCACTTACGTCGCCCTCGACTGCTCCTTGATTGCAACGTGAGTTTTGGCATTTCTAATTCTTGATTACTTTCCACGCGGTCGCAATTACGATAGATCGGATCGGATTTAACGTTTCTCACAATCAGCCGAATTGTTTATGGTAGCTCGGCTGTGGCGAGCACACGGCGCGGCGCGGCGCGGCGCGGCGCGGCGCGGCCTCGGCGCGCGTGTTACCTACGTAGTATTACGCGCTACGTTTTCCGCGTTCACTGCCCTCGAACACACGCGAGTTAACGTCCCGCAACAGAAAACGTGAGCGCGCGTGCAGAGATCGGATCAAAGATCGGCACGTAAAATATATTTCATTTGCGAACGCGGGATCGCGGTCCATTCCAATTGCTGCGGCCCACGTGGCGCAAACGTGCCGGCACGATCGACTGCACGGGTAAGTCCTCGTGACCATTTCCTCGGAAGGTGCCTGGTGCAATTCGATGTACTTAAAGCACACTCTGTCGCTCTATCCGCGTTATTCAGGCTGGAATTCTATTTATAATTTTATTGAGTCGGATAGTATTTAAAAAATTAACATACGCTGCATGTAACAAATGTAACAATCGGGATATTGCTGAAACTCCTGTCGTTTTGTATAAGGATAAAATGAAACGAATCAAACGTTATTCTGTGAACAAAACGCGTTATTCTTATTAGCACATAGTGCAAAAAAGTACACTTGTAAACCTGTAAAAATAAATATTATAAGAAAGGGCCAACGATTTGGTTAGTTGGATGATCGCACTGATGTATGTTCAGAAGATTTCGACATCGACAGTCATTTCCATGAAAGAAATTTACTTGAAATGCCTCGAAGGTATAGTTATATTTATTAATGTTAGAAAGTGTATTTATAATACACATCTCGATTATTGTGCAAGTCTAGATAGTCATCGTTTCGAAAAACATCCATCATTGAATCATGCAATCAGTCGGGTCGATGGCTTTTTTGTAATGTCTATTTTTTACAAACCCATCAATCTTATTAGCACGCATATATTCCTACATATATAATATATGTATACATACGATATCACGAAACTAATTGTCTGGACATCAGATATTAAGAGTTTATTTTATGCTACAAATTCATTAAATATAATTTTTTTAACTCGATCGGAAATAGAAATTTTTGCCACTAATACATACATTTTCATCAAAAGCAAACTTTTGTTCAAATTGAAAAAATTCATTGGTTAGTAACAAAATCCGATTAAAAGATTGAAATAAAAAATATTTAAATAAAATTACAATAAAGCGCTATACCTCATCTATGTCTTTATCTGTTTCTACTTGAGCGTAAAAATGTGTGTAAAAGATGATAAAATTATGGCGAAATAATGTTAAATAAATAAGATAATCGTGTAAGATGAAGATCGTGTAACTGTTATAGTTACGAAACTAGTTGGTCAGACATACATTGATATTGGGACTTTAGTTTATTTTTCAAACTATTATTAGATATTTTTTCAGAACAGACCTGAAATCCAACAAATATCCCGGAATGTATCATTAGGTATTTCCAGATGCGTTAATACCTCCCACATTTAACAAAGATATATATATATATATATATATATATATATATATGTGTGTGTGTGTGTGTGTGTGTGTGGATTATGTATTACATTTGTAATTACTTTAAAAATGTATCTCATCCGTATGATCTCTCTCTCTCTCTCTCTCTTCGCCAAAAGTTTAAAATTGAAAACGTTAATATTTATACTTTTCATATAAAAATAAATATTAAAACTATATATCGTTATTTAACAATATACTTTATACTTCATTTATTGTATTTGCTATTACTTTTCGTTGTTATAATACTTTAACTTAAAAAATAACAATCAATTTTTTTGGAAAAGTACTTAAGTAAATATTCATGATTTTTTCATGAAATAAATTTTTGTGAAATTTTGTTGTAATGCAGATAATTACTCTATAAATAAACAAACATAACACGTTATTCACACAACTTTTTTATTTGTATATATATATATATATATATATATATATATATATATATATATATACAATTTTAAATGTTTGCAGGGACTGCAAAATACGGGTGATCTACATCCTTAAGAAAAAATTAGATGAAAGATAACTAGATATAAAAGTATAGATGTAGAAGAAATAAGACTCGTAAACATTATTTTGCAACCTAGCCGCATTACTCTCGTCGGACAATTCTAATCACATATGCACAGCATTATCATCTACAAAAGAAACGGCGAAGCAAGTCAACGTGTCCCTGGGATTATACAACGCCACGGACAGTTTCCCATTCTTTCCCGTTCGTTTTATTGACTTCATTCCGCGAGCCGTGCGTATAAACATATGCGAAAATCAATCACGCAACGATCGGAAGAAAAATCGCGCACATAAATATGTAGAGTCCCCGAGCTCCTACGTTTCTACACGTGTGGACGGAAAAAAAAAGTTCTCCGCTCACTTTGCCGCTCTCGTCACATTAATAGTCGCTAATTTTCGTAACGCACCACCCACTGCACGATTTACCCACCGTACGGAATGAAGTGTTAATGTGTCCTTATTGTCGCGGTAAGGACGAAATAGAATGCGAGCTCGCGAACGTAATGCGATGATCTTTCGCGCTGAATCGCTCGCTCGATCGATTTGCTTCACGCGCGATGCCAATTTCTTCGAGCTTTACGGAATTCGCAACTCTATAGTTATTGTCGTCGTGTTAGATCCGACAATATCAGATCTAATTGTCGCAAAAATCATTTTAGTTATTGTTGCCGTAAAGAGCAAATTGAATAAAAATTAGCTTCTCACACGAAAGAAAATATTTCACGTACTAATAAGTCTGATATTTTATTTCAGCTTGTATCGATTCTCGTCATCAGTTTTTATGCATTCGAATCGCAACTTTCGTTAATTTTACACATGCTTTGCATTTTTTTTTCTCGAAACACTTGCTCATGCAAAAATTCGCTAATGCCGTATACAATAAATGGCGCCGCAGATTTATATTGATTCACGAATTGAGGATTCTCGTGTGACTTATTACGCGTGAATCGCCGCGGTTCCTGGAAATTGATAAGACGACGTAATGGACTTTGTTGTTCAGTTCCTGCCAAGGAAAGTGATCTCGGACGGAGAGGCGAGAGAAACGACGTGAGGAACGAAGAGAGATAGAAAGGAAGGGTGGGAGAGGTGGAAGAGAGAGGAAGAGGGCTACGACCTGTGTTTACTATCGTTTACACCGAGAGTGACAGTGATTCTATATCTGTGGCTGGTGACGCAACTAGGATCGGTCCGTCATGAATGCTCGGCTCGTATTTCGTAGGTGGAACTTGGCGGACTACGCGGACCATCCGATACTTCATCAAGTTACAACATTGTGCGTAATTACAGTACGTCAAAGGATGACACGGTTAATGAATCATTACAAATGTTGTTGTTCTTTTCTGAATTACGACGCAGTTGCTTAGTCCGCGATTTTAACTCCTGTGATGCTAATAAAGATATATCATTGTAATATATTAAACATTTTATGATTTTATGTTATATAAATGTATAAAATACATTTTATGATGTTTCTATATTTCTTACAATAATCATATATTATGTACAATCTCTTTTTCAACTTTATTTAACATTATCAACACTTTAGAATTTTTGTTATTTTATATATAGTACTTTCAATCATTGAACGGTGTATTTCATGTTTTAAAAATACTTTCGTAATTTCCCCATTTTTCTATATAACTTTATTTTCTATATAAAATAAGAAAATATTTCGAAAACGTGAAATAAGACTTGAAAATTAAATGCACTTAAGATATAACATATAACGTATAACAAGTATGATGAGTGTACTGATAAAAGAGATTATTCGATTTAAATATGTTATTAGTACTATTCAAATAATTTATTTACATCAAACAAAGGAATATTATTTGTTTGTGATATTACAGATTTTATATAAAATAGTTATTCGAATAGTATTAATAACATATTTTATTAATAGATAACTTTTTCTCACAAAAAAAAAGGAAACTGTCCTTCACTGATTTTGATGAGCTTTGGATATGTTGTAGATCATTAAAAGATATTTTTTATCTGCTTATCTCGAAATTTAGGGATTGAAATATTCCCCCGAAAATAATGAATTTTTTTAGCGAATATTTTTGAAACTATGAGGTATGACAAAATGCTTCATACAGCAGTTTTATAGTTTTTTTACACTCTGTGTAATGGTATTTTCACTTTTTTGAAAAACTAAAATTCTTTGAAAATACATTATTTTCGAGGAAATGTTTCAACCCCTAAACCTCGATCGAGATAAGCAGATAAAAAAAATATGAATCTAAGATTTTTTAAGATGGTGCACAATGATCACTTCTGTTATATCAAAAACAAAAATTAGGAGGTTATGCTAAGATTATATTTAATATTTATAGAATGTGATTTAGAAGATAATCATTAAAAATTTTAAACAATTTTAATCGAGCTCATTGTTACGCTCATATCGGTCATTCGCCGAGTTCACGGTCAAATTGTTTACAACGTAGAGGTAATTTGAAACAAAAAAAGAATAAAAAGAGAGAACGTAGTCAAAAGATAAGATCTAAAAAAGTACAAAAAATGACAAACGTGGTCAAAAGATAAGATTTAAAAAAACCAAAAAAAAGAAAAACGTGGTCAAAAGATAAGATTTTTAAAAATAAAGACAAAATAATGCGCAATAAGGAGGAAGCTTGAATCGGTTATTTTGGACGCATCGAAACGTTGACAGATGAAACATTAATTTCGCATTCATACGCGTTGCGTATGAATATAAAAAGCGTAATGATTTCTTTCATTAAAAATCGTGGGACTCTGGAATCTCGACAGCGGAATCTACCGTTTCGTCAGATCGAGTTCTAACGTTTAAAGCAGCTGACGTGCACGCGACGTCTCCTTTTCGCATGGAAACGCACGTCGATGCCGATCCCGGATTCAGCGAATCCGTGCGAATCGAAGCTCGGGTTAAGCTGAACGCATGTGGAAATGCAACTGTCCAGGTGTAACGCCGGGTTTGCTTTGCTTCCTATTCGTCTCATGTTTCCGCGATGGCGATCCTTAGCGCGCTGTCATACGATCGTCGGCGCGATCGAAAGTTGAGGCGGAAGAATCGATGGGCAAGGAACGCGCCGCTCATTATGCGAACGAGTAGACGGAAGACGATGACGATGAAATCAGCCGACGAGGGAGATGACCTGTGTTTTGCGCCAATACGCGAGAACTGCGTAAAATGATCGAGGTCGGAGACCTCATCGATGTTCTCTAAGCATCGTCTGTTATTAATTAGCATATCATCTAATCGCGATCGCGTTTCTCAAGTCAACCACCGAATTGGCACCGAGAACGATTTAACGACGCATATTATATCGATAAACATTCAAGCGTAATTATATCGTGCGTGTGAAAATGGAAATTCCCATTGAATCACGTCGGAGATGCGTATCAGATCCAAAACAACGCCTCTTTGAATCTTTTCGAGAAATCCTTTTATTGCTCGGAAACGCATGCTATGCTTCCGTTAGAGAAATCGTAAGGCATCATTATGCCTTTATCCTTTTTATCAAAATTTTCAAGGTAATTAAATTATATTACATTTTCCCCTTGAAAAAAAAACTTGATAAAGTGTTTCAATAAACTGATTATTATATCAGTAACTAATAAAATATCACCAGTTACTGATATAGTAATCAGTTTATTGAAACACTTTATCAATTTTTTAAGGATTGTTTTTTTTTTAAATACAGATATTTGTTCTAGAAACTTGAAAACACGTTTATAAATTTTTAGAGATTTCTTGAACTTTAAATAGACGAAAAAAGTGGACGAAATCGAAAGACCCATGGCATAATACTAAGAAGACATTGTTTTTTCACACATGGTACGTTAAGGGTCAATAACTAATTGAAAGTAACAAATGTAATAAATGATGCGTCACGCTGAAGAAGATTCTCCGCTGATCATCAGATTGCCGCATACGCTGGTAATGTAAGATCTGTAGGATTGTTGCAACGTTATTAATTAATTCGATTAGTTTTAGTGCCTCTTTTCTGCGTCACCAGCTCACGCGTCACAATGCATGCGTGTGTATAAAACACTTGGTACACAGTGTACCTGCAGGTCAATGTCCTTTCGAAGGTTCGGATCGTGCGATCGTAAGAGTCAGTGCGCAGTACGTCGCATACCGATCGATCGGTGTAACAACTGGTCACAGGAGCGGATCGATCCTCTAAGGCCGCCGATCAATCTCTAATTTGGCCAGAAAAGTTTCGTCGCTTATCGTAACTCATGAGAAGTTTTGATTTTATTTGACACAAAAATAAATGGCACTCGTATCGTCGGCTTTTCTTTTATGTTCGATCATGACTAATCGTTGAAACTAAATCAGTTTATCTACTTTTGATATAATAAGAACTCTTAATAAGTAACATGTGAGGTATATTTTAGAATTGAATATATTGGATGTGAAATGTTTTCTCTTTAAAAGTATTGGAGATCAACTTCTCTTTTGCAGCTTGTAAAGGCTTACTCTTGTTCACGTTCTCTTTCTTGTAATTTTAACAAAGGACCGAGTGAGGAAGGCCAATCGAGTGCTATGATGACTCGGTTTGGCTCACGAGAGAGGGTGGATGCGCCCCTGACGAAAGAGACACGAGAGAGTTTCCTCGAGAGATACGTACGAGGTTTCCTGTTCGCGCGAGACTCTCGTTGACATTTCGATCTCGTTGCGACGCCAATCCCTGCCAATCACCCCGCGCTCGCGCGCGTTTATAATTCTCGAGCCCGCTGTCCTCTTATAGTGCCGCACTCGTCCCGTTGCTCTTACGATAATTTTCTACGTCGGGTTTTCCTGTTCCAGTTTTGCAACCGCGGCCTCGTCGTCATGGCGCGCGTTCTTCTACCGATCGTAGTATGATTGAATATTTATTTTCTCGGAGACCGTTCGTTGGATACAATTGCAGCTATTTTTCAATCCTCCAGTTCTCGCGCAATAATACGGAATAACATGGCGATGCATTAAACGTGTGTTGAACGGCAGAACGCGTGTTACAGAAGCTTTGAATTTTATTTTGATAAGTGGTATTTTCAAGCTTCGCATGTATCAGATGTGTACATACATGTACGAATGGAGTATATATCTTCAGGAAATTATCGCATTCATTTTTATGAACTACTTTGCACGATTAATTCTATGTAAGATCCTACGTAAAATTTAAAAGACTCGCTTACAGTACCATTTTTCTTTTTGTATTTCTTTTTAGCAATTTTTTGGAAAGAATACAAAAGTTATAAACTTGAAACTTGATATAATTATTCGGTGATATTTGAACGTTCTTTACAATTTTTTTTTCAAGTATTAGAAAAAATATTTTTGGCAATTGTAAATCTATTTGAGTGAGTCGAAGAAATATCGTTATTGTCATTTAAGATGCAGAAATTAACAGAAACATAAAATTGAAACAATTCTTAATGTATATAAGTGTAGTTCTTGTCTGGATTACAATAAAGTTGGCAAAAATTTGTATTTAATTATAGTTCTGACAAAAAAGAAAAGTATCGCAAATATCTTCTAAAAATGTTTACTAAATCGGATTAAATAAATGATAAAAGATAAACTAGAAGAATTATCATGGCAACAAGTTTGAAAAATGTTGCTTCAAGAACGATACGTATAAAAGTTTTTTATAGATTAATAAAAAATTTTGCAAATTCTCTTTAATTTACTCTTTCTCTTTCAAAATTAAAATTAATTAAAATAATCTAAAAATCAATTTTTTTTTAATTCAAAAACAAAAATATCCGCTTAATTAATAATTTATAACAACATCAATTATAGAAAGGCAATTTGCATGACTTTTTGGTGCATTCATTTTTCTGTTGCCAAATATTCGAAATTAATCATATAAATTGCTAATTATTAATGATTAGGGCGAGCTGACTCGATGGGCTTAGGATGAGAAATAAAATGAATGAAAACCCGTAAGGCGGTGCATTAAGTGCCGTTTGGTACACTGCAGGATAGCCGAGAATAAGCGGAGGGGATGGAATCGAAGAATCGAGTTCTCGGCTGGCTTCGACGAGCGGAGCCAAGCGTTTGTCACTTTTACTGTTGTTGAGGTCAGTCGAGCATTGACCGCTCCAACTTGTCTTACTACGGCGGAACGTGCACAAGAGATCCTTCTTTTTCTCTCATTCATTACGCGCATATAAAGAGGAAGTTTAGCAAAGAACGCAGATTGAATAAGGTTACTTAATTGATTTTATTTTTTCAAAACTCCAAAATAATTTTTAAAAAATAAAATAAACTAAAAAATTCTATTACGTAGAGTTTTAAAGAAATAAAATAAAAATTATATAAAACGAGTCTTATTTAGTCTAGGGATTCCATTTGATGTTTTTCATTACTTGCTTTCGTCATAATTTGTTTTAATTACGATGATCTGTATATAATTTAAAAAATTTTAATCATAAATTTTAATCATGAATTTACAACAAATTGATTTCTATTTTAATTTTATAACGCAAAGTTTCAACGATAATTAATGTTGCATTAAGTATTTCAAAGTATGTCAAAACGATTGCAGGAAGATGTAAGTGATGCGTATTTTATGATATACTTTTCTCTTATAAAAAAACTTTACAAAAATAAAAACAAATACACCAAGTACATAAATATCTTTAAAAGTGTATGCAATAAAAATAAAAAAAAAATTTATTCTAAAGTTAACTGTTCAAAAATGAATATAATACATATTGTTTTTTAATGCATTTAATGCAAAAGTATATGCAGCAAAACTTCAACACATTTATTTTCTTTTATTTAAATTCTAAATCGTATAAAACAGAAATGAAGTGAATGAAATGACCAACGGAATCACAATGAAGCAAAGTTAGCATACACAGGTTCATGTTTCATTAAAACACAATGGTCTATCTGTTTTACAATAGAAAAATTTTTTGTCTGAGAGATTAATATGTTACATAACTTACGTTGATCTGTACTACTTGATGCATCATCGAACGCAGCGATGGTGGCACACAAAGAAGCATCAGCGACGGTGCACGCAACCTAACGCAAAGAAAGAAAGGTTAAAAGTAATCTTTTAACTATTATTCTGCAAGGTTTCAAGTACAAGAATCGCGGACATTTTGCTATCTCTTAGGAATGTTGCAGATATATTTTGCAATGTTTATGAAATGTTTTTTTTTTCTTTTTAGTTGAAATATTTCTGAGACTCATCTCTGAAAAATTTCGGTGCTATGAGAACATATTTTTTAATACAGTTTTAGTTTTTGAGATATTTTAACCAAAAACTTGTTTCATATATAAGTTCCGAATAAGTTTAGCAACGCTGCGCAGCGATGTACACGTCACATGGCTCGTCGATTTTTTTGTTTTACGTATTTTGCGTCTTGATGCGTTGTTCGATTAATAAAAAAGTACTGCGTAAATATTTTTCTTTGATTTGTTTTTGTGTTTGTTTACCAGTCTGTATACGAATGGCATACTTCAAATTGCTGTTCAGCATGATCATATTTACAAATGCTCTTCACTTACGATTGGTTTCAAATTGTGGCTGGCGATTACAGGGAATATCAAGAGTCGGTGCATTGCCGGTGTGTAACGGATATTACGGTACTCTTGATCGTTACATGTGGTAACGAGTACGCGAGGTCTGTAGAAAGAAATAATACGAGCGCGCTAACTTTAACATTCGCTAATAAAGTATAAATCGATGTTTATACCAGTCATTTACACCCGTTAACCTACTCCATATTATCAAGACGCGAAAAATCTAGATTATGATTAAGTGATTAACTAGTTTGTTAATAATAAAAGATAGCTGCAATTAAGTATACTTGGAAGAAAACAAGACTTTATGTTTCCTTACAACTACATACAATGAAGGGTTGGTAAAAATCATTTTAAACACATAATACATCTCCCCCCCCCCCCTTCTTTGAAGATTTTAAACGAAAGTTACATCAAAAGAGGAAGATGACTTCTTCAAGACTTCAGTTTGAAGACATCTTCAGCAAAAATGAGAAGGAGAACCTTTATGTTTTTACAAATCTGCAAGCAAAAAGCAACGATAAGCATTGTCTTTCTGGAGGGTGTTGACAAGCAAGATATTCGCAGTTCGCGCGATGAAAAGAAGACTGGCCATCTTCCAACGAGTCGATAGGGTTTGTGCAAGAAAGTCACATTATGGAAGAAAGAAGAAACAGATCCAAGTGTTTCCGGAATGTAGATTGGGAAAGAGTGATGCTCATAAACCTGGAGCGGGAGCTCAGGAGACAGCAGGGAGTCATCCGGAATTCTGGAGTCTACGGGGATAAAGCAGAATATCTGTTTGCAGGAGTTTAGATTGTCAAGACGACAATCTTGAAGAGAGAGAGGGCAATGTTGTAGTACATTCGTATCATTCAGTATTTGGACAACCTGAAATATTTTCTGGCACGAAGTGATTGGGAAGCAAGAGATGCTTTCTTCTGTCAAACATTCGCCACGGAGATTTGAAGGCGAGCCGTCGACCCGTTCGGACGTGCTTCATCTATTCGCGTTTCTTGCATTCCTTCTAGTAATAATAGTGTTCTTACTATTCTAAAAAGAGTATTCTCTCATTTCCGCGTGGGAGTGCGTGTGAAAGTGTGTCCGCGGAAGCACGGAAGTTACTCCGCGGGTAACAATATTAATAATATAATATATTTTAATAATGTTGATCTTTAATATAACATTCTTAAAAAGTGAAGGTTAAAATCATACAAACCCACAGATGCAAAAACCAAAAGATGCAAAAACATTGCATAAACCTTATATTGAGACATTGCAATAATGCATGGAAGCTACGAAGGATTTCTGCAATATTACTGCAAGCTTGCGGTAACGTTGAAATAAATTATATATACGTATGTTTAAATCTGGAAATCATCTTTCTGACGTTTTGGCCTATTTTGGGATTATTTCGATCGTTTACTGGAAGAAACGAAATGCAACGCCAGTAATTTTAACCTCTGCAACTGCACTAATACTTTTACTGACAGTAATCATCAAACTCATTTTCAAATAAAAACATAGTCGGTCAATGATCTTTAAACCTATTATTACAAATAAAAGCTTATTACTGATTTGATGGGGTTTGTAAAAATAGAAATTAAATTACGTTTGAATACTTTTATATGAAACTTGATAAAGAATCGAACATAAAGTTATAAGGAAAACTTTTTATCGTGTAAAATATATACAACTTTGACCTTAGAGTGATACAATTAGGTATAAATGAAAATCATGTGCTCTGAGATATAATTGCATATAACTTGTTTTCATTAACGAGAAAGAATAAATCATAATATTATTTTATTGAAATTATAATATTAATAGATTGATTTACACATGAATATTGAAAAAAAAAGAAAATCCAGGAACGCTGTTCTTAAAAGAGAATGAAACATTCAATACGCTGATTCAATCGATTGTTGATTTTTAACCTCATTAACTCATCACTCATTGATCCCATTCATTACATATTTGAACCAGCAATTATCATTTCGTGAGCTTCCTAAAGTCTTTGAACTCGATTCACGGTATTGATCGATTAGTCAATATTGCAGCTGTGATCCCCACCTTGATCTCTTCTTTTCCTCCTTTTCTCCTCCTCCTCCTCTCTCTCTCTCTCTCTTACTCTCTCTTTAATTTATTTCACCCAATTCAGGTCGTTAACCTCGTCTGTAAACCTGCCGCCGTAAGAACAGGATGAAAGTAGTGTTAGAGATATAAAAGCTAAGTTAAATTGTCCTCATCGCAAAATTTTATTTATAAGATAGATTGATAAGATGTCTGGGCACCGGCTATCGAACACATGTCATCTAAATTCCACATGTCGGATTTTTGGGAGGTCCTTGAACCCGAGTGACGAATTCGATTGATCATCGACATCGATAAACCGGACTTGCTTCTATGTTCGCCGACCGATTGTAAATCTTCAATTCTCGTCTTTCATTCTGTATCAATTTCTGATCGGGCGAACGAGCTCACGTTAACGACGGAAATATCGATGATTGCAAAATAACGATAATGTCGGATCGTACGTGCTGCTTTTCATCGTGCGGCTTGAGCGTTTTCTGATATTTCTTAAACTTCATTTCCTCCGCCGTCGATTCCTAAGGCGGTCGCCCGGCGAACGATCCGTAGCGGGATCCGAATCGGGAGTAATACGTGAGCAAGAATTCGAGCATGTTTCACCGGGGCGTCAAAGTGTACCGAAAAACCGTCGCGCGATGCACCTCGGAGACGGATCTGAAGCGAACGCCCTGAGGTGGTCTTTGCGAGATGCGAGTTCATCGACCCCGCTGAATTAAGTGCGCGAGGCGCATCCTCTTCTCGTCATCGGCGCGGCCGGCCAACCGAATTCGGAGCTTTCGGTCAGTCGGCTACGAGACTTGTCGTTCATAAATGAAGGACGAAGCCCCGTCAGTGACTCCTAGCCGATCCGCGTGCGGCATTTACGCCACTTTGCCGGTCGTTCACCTCACGGCAATCGGTCATGCGTGTTAAAGCACCGTCATTATTCGCCACGTATCACCATTTCACGACTCCTCGCAAACTCCTTCGATTATGCCTTGTCCAGAATTGATGGGGAAGCTTGCAAAGACCTCTCGAGAAACGATAGGGCGCGAGAAAGACAATGCCATTCAATTTGAATGGCATTGGCAGATTTGCGTAGCAAAACTAAATATGGGCATCTCTCACTGACGAATCGTAAATTGTTAATAGTATATAGAATTATTTATTAATGCACGTCCACGTATGGAACAAATAAAGTCCTCGAACAGATAAAATTAATAGAAACAAACTTTTTTCTTGCGTTACATTTTTTTGATTTTTGAATTATAAAAGATTTTCTGTTTTTTCGTATTGTGATATGCTCATGATTGAAAGTTCTGCACAAGATATCGAAAGAAAAAAATGAGATATACAGTAATTTATAAATGCTATATAAAAATAAGGAGACATGCGATATTGAGAAGTTTGCTATGAGTCAAATCATGGTGCCGTTATTTTATCTAGAAATCGCGTTCAATAATTGCCGATTTTTGGTGTTGATTGTACGAATCAATAAAGCTATCGAGCTAATTCAGAATATCTCGATTTCTCGTTTCTATTATCACGTAAAATTGGCGCGCAAATAAACGTAATCATTTTATGGCTGATAACTGATGTTATCACATAATGATGCAATCGCTCGTTCGGACTTCAGTTTTAATGATTATAAAAAGTTAAAACAAAAACTAAGTACTCACTCACTTGATATTTATATAATTTTCTATCTCGATTGCTGAATAGTTGGCTACTCCGCGAATAGAAGAATACATGTCTATTCGAAAGTTTTGCAAATGTTCGTCCATAAAATTTGGAAAATTTTTGAAAGAGTGACGATCAGTATTGCAACAACAATTTCGCCATGTTTTGTTACACGATTGTTGCAACAATTTGATCGTTGCGACAATGTCATGAGATAGGACCGTAGGAATGCAAGTAACGATTTGGGTATTGCTGGTCAATGCGATTTTAATGCGCAACGTCAGCGACCGCCCATAAGTTTGACAATTAAATTTGCAATAGCCATCGATAATGTGAAACACGTGTCTTACATAATTTGACCCATTATTGACAAGTGTAATGCGCTACGTGCGAGGAACGAGGAAATCGTCGACGCAAGCATATTTTTTTCCTAAATATAACGACATGTAAGCCGAACAGTTGTTTAACAATTTGGATTAAAGGGAAAACAGTTTTCGTGTGTCATCGTCCTTCGGTTTTTGTGGATATTAAATTTACGACCATCGGATTCGTGCCTGTTGAATATTCTGATGTGCACTGTAAGAAACTTCTTAGTATTTACCCTCAAAATCGTGATCAACATGGGCCAACATACACAGCGTATCAAAGGTTTTTATGTAATTTTCTCTAATGTATTAATATCTATCAATATAAAATATAAAATAGAGGTCCGCTAAATTTTAATAAAATTATACAAAAATTTTTTGAAATATTATTCAAAGTATCCCAAGACTATATTATGATTTTGAGAGTAATTGCTAAGAAAAAATTCTGTCTACGTAGGTGAAAAAAATTCGTTATAATTCATATCAGAATGTTATGTAATATAATATCAGAATAAAATAAGTAAAATAATATCAGAATGCTATGTAATATTATTAATTGAAAATATCATCGCCATAATAAAAATTAGAAAAATTAAATCAAAGAGATTCCTATATTACTAGAAAATATTGTAACTATGCTGCAAACTACTGTACTGCAATTATCGTGAAAAGCAATAGAAACGCTCGGTAAAGAAAGCTGTAGATTACAACTCTTAGTAAGCAATCGAATTTTTGACCAAATGTGTGCTTGCTGAATCTAAAGAATATAATATAATATTTTGTGACCAAATTTATATACTATTAATATTAGACATAGATTTTTTATAATAAGTATCAAATCATTCCTTACATGAAAAGAACAGTTTTGCTGAAATACAGATCTGATAAAAATAAATATGATAAACAAAATTACAAATAACAAATTTAACTTGAACATTTAAATTGGTTGCTAAAATGTCAAAATTTTGTATCATCATGCTTGAATGTCTTGCATGATAATTTTGATGATACAACATAAAACTGTTTATTGATCTGTATCCAGGTAAGTTTTTAGATACTGCAATAAAATTGTTCTTTTCGTGTAATCACTAGTCTACTCATCAGTGGACTAATTTTATCAGAAGAGCTTTGAATAAGAAACGTTTATCACAATAAGGAAAATTTTCTTATTAATATCTGTGCAAAAAGTTGTACGTGACTCTTATTTACTTTATCATTCAATTTCCGCGTGTCACCTAGATATTTCAAAGTTCTGAGTCATTCATTCACCGGTGCACCGGAGAAGTCCGTTCACCCCTGAATCAAGGAGTCGTTCAATGTCGTCAACGGGAAATTTAAAGAGACGTGTGGACAAGAGAAGAGAGGAAGAGACCGCAGCCGCACCGATGCGTCGTCGCAACGCGCGAGTCGAAAATTTCGGCTACGAACGCGATCTCAGGTCACTGACCGTTGACAGTGGTCAGTGATGCTAACGGGCGATCGACCAACCAGTCCATTCGTTCGACGCATCGCTCGGGTCCTTCACCCGCCATTATCTCGACTGTTACGTACATTCACGTAGTACACGTGCTCGCAATATGTCTTCTCGTGAACTTCGAACGAGTCACAAGGAAAATATGCCTCGTTCCCAGAGGAAAGCCACGAAGCGAGCGAGCGCGAGCGCGATTCACCATACGTGCATTTGCTACCAGATGCATATCGAAATTCCGCGACAATTCGTATGCGCGACCAGGAGGGGGTTTCTCCTCGTTTTCTTCTTCGATTTTTGACGCGTGCCCGTTGCGTGTCCGATTCTTCTTGTTTCTTTTATTTGTAAATCTTTTCTTTTTAAATCTTAAAGACTTTTGTGGATGCTTCGATGATGTGATGAATGTTTGATATTTCGTGACAGTGATGGAGTTACTTTGAAAGAGCTTTGCAAATCTTTTAATAAATTTATAACTCTGTCATATAATTCTAAGAACCTTCTTCCACACATGATCGTTATTTCCTAATAATTTATACCTACTCTCTTGCTCAATTACGGAGCCTACGCTTTCCAAAGCATTGTTGCATAAAACAAAAAGAGCTTAGAAAAAAGGCGTATTTTACAATTTCACAATTGTTCTACAGACATTTATACAAGGGGCTGTCTATTAAAGCAAACCTAAAGTAAGATCGTCCTTAGGCTGTTGGTTTTTTCTTTTTCACCTCACATACCAGAATATTCACAAGTTTAGCTAGACAAACAGACGATAAATGGAATTATTCACCTGGAACATGAGGGCCCAAATGGTCGACACGTGTATCAAAATACGTAAAGAGAAACGTTGAGATAGATGACGAGTCGATGATCGAGGCACGCGTTAGTTCATTTCGCTGGAAGATCATTGATCGCAATGGCCTTGATCACAGCCTTACGCGTGCGTCTGATTTATTTGAATTTTTTTCCCACGAGCCGAGAGATTGATCAAAATTCACAACCTGCCCGTAGAGTCTATTATTTTGTATGTGTTTACGATATCGATAGAAAGTACAAGTTATTTTTACGACCTGTCTTTTAGCCAGTCAGTTTCTAAAACGTTTCTAACGTTATTAACAATTGATTAAAGATTCAAAATAATACGACGACCTATCTATTAGCATTGGTAACAAATTTTCTACTATTATAATCATTGCCCTAGTTGTTTAAAATTCAATATTTTAATGTCTTATTTCATATGTAAGTATTATAGGGACCTCATACAATAAATACTGACAATATTATTGATCGTACGTGATTAATATTAATGTAGATTATGGACGATCCAAATTTTTTTTAATCTTGAATCAGTATGTAGAGATCACTATGTAGAGATATTGATAATGATTGTGTGAAGAGGACGCGTCAATATTTTTGTCGGTATAATTCCATAATTATGGATAACGCAGAAATCACAGAAATAATTTTAGTTTGTAAAAATATTAATATATATTATAAGTATTAATAAGTCGATATTACTGATCAGTATTATTGACCGCGTAAGCTCCTACTATATTTCTCAATCAATGTATCGATTAATGGAAAAATTTCTTATAATGTATATAATTTTATATTCTTTATATAATTTGTTTTAATTTGTTTTGTGTCAGAGTTTGAAATTTTTTTTACTTTCTTAGAACATGTCATTCAACTCGTCGAATAAAATTTGGAGGATTATCGTTCGTTTTTCTTGGCATCAAAAAGAATGTTGCATGAATCGCAAACACGTGATGATTGCTTTACCAAAAATTATAATGAAGAGTGATAAAGTGTACGCTAACGCCCCTTTGCACCCACACTTTGCACTTTGATTCGCCGGCATCGTAACGTGACGCGCTGTTTGTAAACGCATTGTATTTCGATTCTACGCAATTTACCTCTCTCGATTGTCAACAATCAGTCGCGTTTATCGGGTTGTTTCAAGAGCGCGATGACCTTTCAGTAACAAATTTTAGACACATCGATACCGTTCTGATCGAATCTATTCATTCTGTTTATTAACGACGCAACTCGCATACTTGTTGTTTCACTTATCAAACATTGTGTTTGTCATATGTTGCTCTTAAGCTTCGCCACTTAATTGTAATCGTATTCTGGCAATTATCAGGGTACAAAATCTGTTCCCGCAAAGAGGTGCAATGCAATAATTTAAACATCTTATTAATTAGAATTTTATCTAGATTTTACTCTATTTTGCAAAAAAATAAATAATTTTATATACTTGATTCAGTTGTCTAACATCTTTTAATACATTAAATCATCTTTTATAATCTGCAGGAAAATTTCGAATTGAGATTTTTTGCTGTGAAGATTTGATAGTATTGACATTTTGTCTGTATTATTTTTTTTTAATATTATAAAATATCTTAATGATTAATTCTTTATACAATGTTAAAGTTCAAAAGAATCTGCGTACATAGATATTATTTTTAAAAAATTATCTTTTATACAGAGTGATTCATATAATATGAGCATCGCAAATAGCTAAAAAATAAGCCTTTTACGGAAGAATATTTCAAATAAAAGATATATTGCCTGAAAGAGGATAAATAATGGTTAAATCAATTTTCAAATTAATTTTTCAAGGTTATATGAAGATTATTTCTATCTTTTTAATGGAAGTATATGATCTTTTTTTAATAATACTTTTTCTCTGATTATTCTGCATATAAAAATATAAAAATACAATTTTTACAAATTCAATACCGGATGTTTTGTGCATAGAATATGCCGTAAAGACTATAACAATGTTTAAGGATAGATTCCTGAGATCATTTTGAGACGAAAATCCTCATATCAATTATTAAAATACAAAATATTAAGGGAATTATTTTTAGATGAGAAGTGTTTAAAGTTGGCAAGTCAGACTGTCAAAAATGCACGCATGCTCAAGTATTGCATACCACACAGTAGTGAAGGTCCTAAATATGATTCTTAGTTTTCAAATTGATTTTTTGTAAACGTCTTCACTTTATGACATGCTATACCTGAGCACACGAATTTCCGACAATTTGATTACTCAATTTTAAATTCTTCTCATTTAAGAATTATGATAGTCTCAACATTTTGGCATTAGGATTCCGTCTCAAAATAATCTCAGAAGTTTACCCTTAAGCGTTGCTATGATCTTTACGAGACACTCTGTATATTATATAATAAACGTTATGTTAATAATTCAAATAATCACTGTATTTTTCTTTTCAATGGCAATTTTAAAGGTCATCTCTTTTATTTTATCGGAGTCAAAGTCAGTATTGTGTAACACGTTTGAATGTTATATCGCCGAACCTTACATCTTTAAATGGCTGATAAATCCTTATTGCTCTATAGAAACTACGCCGAAAAGTGATCTCGGTCATCGGATTATCGTATATTGCGTTTTCAATTGAAAGCGGTTGCTGCATATTGATTGCATACTTTGCGAGGTAAGAGCGATAACCTTGCAAAATTTGTCCGATAAGCCGCTCGGTCGTGCTCGAGTATTTCTCGTGTGCTTGAAAATACTTGAAAATATATAGTCTGGAATAGGAACGTGACTGGCATAACTTTTGTTTGTTAAACGGAAAATTCCGGTTAAAGAGCAGAAAGCGACCCTCTTCGCGATACGTTTTAAAAGATTATTTGTTGCTCGATTTTCATGATAAAAAGACATGTTCTCAGTGAGTGCCGCCTATGCAAAACAATTCAAACCGTGTTTTTTTTTAATACACTAAAGGACTAAAAATGTCGCAAGAAACAATTATAAAGTTAAAACTTCCTGGAAAGGAACTATGGAAGTTGAAAAGTTTGGCTCGACGAAGAATCTGGCACGAATTTTACATAAAGATTTAAGCTTCTCGCGTACAGTGATAATTTGTATATCAAATTATAAAGCATAAAGAGTAGATTAAAACTGCATAGATGCCAACTGCTGCAACAGCTGCAGATCAGTAGTATGATTTCACAAATGTGGCATGCGAGGTATATTAATTTTGCTATTTATGTTTGCAGGATACTTTTAATCAATTGATGATCTTTCATTATGTAATTAAAAATATATCTAGATTTCTTTTTTATTCATCTTCCTCTTCTCCATTTATTTCTTCATTCATTTTCTTATATCTTCTTGCGGTATCAAATGCTGCATGTCTTATGTTACATTATATTGTCAGAAGAAATCGAAATCAATAATTCATAATAACAATGCCTCTAGAGTCTTGGAGTGAAAGAGTGGATATATTGGTGTTCATACCGTACTCACATTGTGTTAGTCATGTGATATGTCAAATATCTTGCTGAAGATATATCTATCTAAGGAATATATTTATGATATATTTCTGTATTCGATACATTTTTGTCAGCTTTAATAAAAAGTAGCAACCGGATGATTAATAGATCTTAAAAATGGAACCATTTTCTGCAGGGGTTTGAGAGGGTTGAAATTAAAACTATTTAATTTTTAATACTTCTATTATTATCACAAAATGGAATACAATTGGTAAATGTAGGCAAAAGGTCCAAAATCAATAGTTCTTTATTTAATATAAATATCGTTATTTCAACAATATTTGTATTAAATCAATCTAGTGGAAAAACATCGAAAGTGCCAGGCGATGGTCGCGAACAACTTATTAATATAAAAGCGCTGCAGCATTAAAATCTAGAAGTTATACACAAAGAAAAAGGCTTTCTAGTTTTTCTTTAGCTTTAATATTCCCATTTATTTGACTGAAATTTGTACCATTGAAATAACGTATGCTTATACAAAACATTATTTATTTGAATAAAAATTTTGTTATTTTATTCAAAAATATCTATATTATTTGACGGAAATAACACTATTATTTGAAGTAATATTTTTTAACTAAATAATATATTATTTGATTACAATAAATATAAACAATGAAGTAAATAATTTATTTCTATAAAATTGGCAAAATATATTTATGGGAGTTGTTCCATGTAAATAATCGTTTTTTTTGTAGAACCACCATTTATTATTATATAATATACGTTTTATATTTTTATTACCAGAAATGATTTTGATATTATACCGGCCACGCTCGTATTAGATAGACTGTACTTTGCGTATGATTTAACTTATTAATAATTTGTAAATATTATTAAGATTAAGAACTGATTTTGGCTAATAGATGTGCGACTGATGTCTATTTTACGTAATTCTCTCGATTTAAGATTTTCTCTCTTGAATTGATAAGAATTATTTTTTGATAAAAATTATCGAGATGTCATTCACCTTTTGATGGACTGATTTATATTATCGCAAGTTGAACGAAAAATTAAAATTATTGCATTAATATGCAAATAAATTTGATATAAAAATTTGATATAAACTTGTTACGTATATGATTTATTTTTATATTACGTAAGAAAATTTAAAAAAATTTATATATATTGTATGCAATTATATTTTTATAATACACTTTGGTTGATGAATAATCTATTTTGACAAAGGATGTGATATATCAAATATCTTGCTGAGGATATACCTATCTAAGGAATAGATCTTTAAAATAAAACTACTTTTCCCTTAGGAATTTGAGGGGTTGAAATTAAAACTACCGAATTTTTAAATTTTCAATCCTACTACTAAGCTTTATAAGCACAAAATGACATTTTTTATCTAAGAACGTAAGATGAAGAGACGATGAACTTGATTGCATATATCATCAGTTTTAAATAAAATTCTAAAACTCGTTAAATGCAAATTATTATCGTCAACGCGAGAGTTAAAGTTACAATAATAGCGTGCAACGGGGTTATCAGCGAGGTTTGACCCGATTTCTAATGGACGGGTGTCCGAGCAACAGTCATAAGAGGAATAACGGAAATCCCAAAAATCACCTGGACCCGTTATTAGCCGTTAGAAACGAAACCTGTTGGATTGGCAGAAGGTAGACTCCTCGCGAGACATCCAGCACGCTTCGTCACATTATTCTTTTACTCCGATCACACATTCGAGGGACCGTATCACTCGCAAGTTAAAATCGGTGATCAGACAGGTATTCTTACGCCATCATATTGCTCACATTTTTATGTCTGAGTACTATAAAATTTACAGATAAAAAAGAAGAAAGAATGTATTTTACAACATTTTACTTTAATTTAATTTAATATTTGATATTACTATAACACCATTTTCTCAACGTTTTTTTTTTTTATTTTCACGGAAGCTTTTTTCAGAGGATGGAAATCTTATGAAAATTCTTTTACCGTTTACATTGTATGCATACTTATTATGTAAACGGGCGCGTTGTATGTGTATAGATTGATTTAAATCTACAATGTCAACTGTCTAAGGATACGGTATGATTACTGTACGTTATTGTAGTAGATACCGATATATTTATCGGGTCCAACTCTGACACACATATACAATTCAGTCAATGAAGATTCAACCTCCAACTTTACGTGGGATACAAAAGTGGATTAAAATGAAGTAATTACGTGTGGTTAGCTTCTCAACTTGACGATACTTAAAAAATAAATTCTAATTTATAATCAATAATTGAGAAAATATAATTTTACGAAAATAAAACTGATAACAAATTAACAATTTTGGCAATAATTTACAAATGTACATAAATGCAATTGCCTCAAATATGTGCGCTATACATAGTTATAAATATATTAAATATAAAAACTAGCTTTCTCTGAAATTTTAACGGAAGTTGATAGTGGATATTTAAAATTTTTTTATTTCAATTTTTATGTTAAAGTATTTTCTTTTTAATTTTAAAAATTATTTTTTAGCGTAAAAAAACGTCATTCTTTTAGTTAATTTCAGTGTGCCAAATGATTCTGATCGTATCTAGTTGTAAAGCATTTCACACACGTTGCCGGTGTAACAAGACGCGCGCGATATACGATACGCTTTTCACTTATCGAGTGTTCGAGTTCAATGACCTCGAAGGTTCTTATGCTACGATGTCACATCTGTGTATAATCGAATTGTATATATTTTTTGAGATTTGACAAAATCATATGCATTATGAATGTGACGTCGCGAATATCAAATCAACTCTCTAGATCGTCCTGTTGAACTGCATCACGTCTCAAAACCAGTCGAGTTCCTCAGCACAAACGTGACTATAAACAGAAGTTTTAGTATGCGAGAACTAGAGCTCTCGCGAGTGAGAGGTAGTAAATCTTTCGGTTCTAGGTTAAATATGCGTCTGAGCATAATCACGCTTAGCATACGGGCATCAGTGTCATTTTCTTTCAATAAATTTTTTCTTTCTTTGAGCTAATACACTATTGATAAGCTTACAATTAGTAAACCATGTTCCACTATATATATTTTTTTTCTTATAAAATCAATATAAATTTTTTAAATTAAAATAATATTTAATATTAGAAGCATTATTATATCATAAAAATAACACAACACGTTTGACACGTACAGATCGCTTTTTTACTCTCAAAAGACTTAGAGGCGAAGAGATATATAAGGCTGTTGGTAATTAACGTATGTTTTTTTCTCTTTATAAGCCAAACTAGCGAGACAAACTCAATGCGGTATCAAGTTGGAGCATTTTTTTTCTAGCGAAAAGAGCTATTGAGATATTTTGCTCTAATCATATATTGTCACGTCGCGCCGTGGCGAAAAAGTCGCGTCAATCTCACTTCAAGTTTCTCTAATGTCGAAATTGCCAGCAGCGCGCAGCGTTCCGCTAAGCTATCGCGGAAGCGAGCGCAGATACTAACGCTACGTTTTCCCAGGAATAGCGAGAAGGGATTTGAAAAAAAAAGATATCTGGGCGCCCGCGTCCACCTCTCAGAATTGTGTTCGCCATACACGCGCCGCGCGGCGCGATACCCTCCAATTAGAAGCTCGCGTGATCAAGCAACAGTACACGGAGCGAGCGAGGTACCGGCCAGCTAGCGCAACGCGGCGCGATAAATGAGTGGCGGTTTGGTATGCGCTCGCGAGTCGTATACACGCGTAGCTCAGGCACACGTACGGCAATAGCCGGTATAAACGTAAATGCGCGACACACGTGAGCGGTGTGCCCGCTTACTCGTTGAAATCGGGGCTGCAATTTCTGATTGTTTACATGCGAGGGCATTGCCCGGATGCCGCTTACCTTACACACATTCCAGATGTGTCCCACCACCACCTCCACCTCCTCCTACGGCCGCACCACCTTCTACTGCAGCACGCCGTGCGGAACGTGCACGGTAGTAAGTGCCCACTCTAGTCGCTGCCTCTCCTTTTGCCGGGCGCTTTATCAGGGAGCCGTCGCGCCGGTCGGTCCGACGCCGACGCCGACGTCGTGCCACGGAGGAAATCAGGAAATGCCACGAGTTCCAGTAGAATTTTTATCGGATTTATATGGGAAGTTGATCGGAGGGGTTTCACAACTTATTTACCTGCTGAATATTTTCATTTTACTGTTATCTCGACGAAGCAAAAGTTTCGATAACAGATATATTTATTATCATTCATGCGTTTCCTGTACCGATTGTAGCCTTGAAGAGAAAAAAGTTACGAAATATTTTTCTAAATATTTAACGAAGATTTATTGTATCGAGCGGTCAGGAAAAGAATCAAGTTTGATGTGTAGACGTTCCAGATGACACACACACTTCCGTTACGTTAGTGGCACACGGAAAAAGCAGTGAAACGTAAAAGCAGTAACGAAATCAACGTATTTGATTTGCTACTACTTGCGTTATTGCTTCAGTTTTAATTGCGATTGGCTGTTTCGTTCCCCAGGTAGAACACAAAGTTAAGAGCATCGTTATGACTTTATTTGTCTGACTTACAAATCAATAAATATTATATCTTATGACATCATTATGACATCATCGAGTAACAAATAAGTGATTTTTGATATCATTACGATTTGTGTGTTCTACCTGCCTGCTTACGTTTTTCTATGCGGCACTAGCATTATCTATCATTGATGCCTTTTCTTTCATCTTAATCGGTAACGTTATCGCATTTTTTTTTATCGCATTTTTTATCGCATTCTTTTACACGAACGTGGTATCCAAGGTCCATTCAAGAGCGGAAGATCACGGAACCGATATCGATTAGCCAACTATATCAATCGGTCGGTCAACGACCCGCGCGCATCGTCATAAGGCGCAGCGTACGTGACCAGAAAGCGCCGACTACGTGCATCTCGGTGAATTCTATTGGTACATAGAGCACCGGTTAAGCCAACCGCCGCGAATTCGTTAAGGAAGAAGAATGCTGGATGCACTTATTGGTACGTGCGAAGAATTATGGACCTGCCTGCGAAGCGTGCGCCTAATGCGCGACGTTCGCAATAGTGATGGCACGCGATAGAATGCTATTGTTACGACTAACGCGATGTAAATCCACGTTGGATTAGCATTTACTAGCGCCGTATGAGGAAGATATCCTTAACCACGCCGGAAGATGGGATAAGGAGACTAGATAGTCAAATCGTTTATAAATAAAAGTTTCTTCTTCTCTGTGAGTACTTTAATTGCAAAGAGAATAAAGTAAAATCAGATTTATCCTTTTATCCAATGTTTATTGTTAGCATATGAGGTTGAAAAAACTTGGTATCAATGGCGTGACAAGGGGATGACACTATAAGGAGAATTAAAAAAACTTCTTTCACTCTTGTAGCGAAACAGAGTTAAACAAGAAAAATATCAATTTTTCTTACGAGATGTTGTTCAGATTCATTGCTTCTAGCCAAACTCAAAAAATCAAAATAGGAACAAAATTATTTAAAGTGGCAGTCAAAAATAGCGATTTTTTGAGAAATTTGTTATAACAAAACACGATTTTTTAATTTTTTGAAAAAAAAAACTCAAAATTTTCAAACTGTATTGGATGTTTGGCGCGAGAAATGACGTTTTTTTTTTTTTTTTTTTTAAATCGATCTAAATCTCTGTCAGTTCGTAATTGGGAAAAAACCAAGAGAAAAGAAAGTTTTGAAAAAAACGCGTTTAAAAATTTGAAAGATTTCAAAGTACAGTTACTAATACACACCTCGCACAATACAATTGTAGTGTGTTAATATCTGTAAATGTAACATAAAGAAACCTATTTGGGCAAGTTCATGAAGAGACTAAAAGTAAACTCAGCATGTTTCGTACCAAGTAACTCAGCATGAATCTAACGAACAATGAAGAGCACTTTTACTACATAAAAGAAAAAGTCGACAGGCCTTTTGATATTTCTACCAAATAATTTTTTTCAGCTATACGACGCTCGTCTACCTGGAGAAAATCAAAAGCCGAGCCTGTTAGACCTTTTTTAAAAATAGTATCCTTCTTTTTTTTTAATAAAATATCACTTGGTACTTTCAAATTCATGAATATGAATTAAAAAAATCCAATAAAAAAAATCCATTTTTTTATTACCTATAATCTCCTTAACCTGCTCGCCTTGTATTGCCCCCTGCCTCCCCCTTTTTCGCCTTTTGTATAATAAAGCCGCACGAGACAATTGCGATAACGGCGACGTAACGTCTTCCCGTTCGTTCCACTTTGATTTTTCGCTACGGCCAAGTTACAAGTATATGATGAATACATGTAGCTCTTGATACTTTTAATCCCTAGTATAATTAGAACCACAGACATAATTTGCAAACGTAATTTTCATCGATTGCTAGAATTTGAATTCTTCAATACGGAGGGCAACGACCAAGACTGAAGCATCCATGAACTATGCTGCGGCCTACTTCAAATCTAAAATACGTACGAGAATACGTACAACCATCGACAAGAGATTAATAAGAATCATCAACCCTGGGTAAATTTTTGGGACCATTACAGCCCCAGGGATTTGGCGACAATTGAAGAGCGATGATGTTATCGACTATACAAGAAATTTATGATTGTTATTTGAACAATATATTATTAAAATCTTGATTTTTTTATTATACAAATACTTTATAAATAAGTATGCATACTTATAATGCAGTAACATTATATACATTGCTTCAAAATTTCAATCCTTATTGATCAGTTATTATCTCTGTCGATAATCAAACTTGACTTTTAACATTAAAGCTGCAGTTTTTAATAAAAATCGAGAATTTTCGGGTTACAAATACATAAACACATCTATGAAACATCGGGATAACAATAAATCATAAAATTAGTACTATATTATCAGTTTATCGTTTAAAATTTAACAGTCACACAAACTCCCGTACGGTAGCGGTCTTTGATAATCTCTCGTCGGTGGTACAACTATATATTGAAAAATCGCATATTTACCTATTTTCTATTAAATAAAGAATTGAGTAACAGCAAGTTCCCCCCAATCTCCTTTACTCGCGAATCCTCATAAGATTCTGCAGGCAGAGCCGAGTTACGATTAAGGAACATTTCGGACCTCGCGGCTCGTCGCGTCGACGCGTCGCTCCCGTGCGGCGAGAAATCCAAGGAAACCAGGTGTGCGCTTCGCGTTGTTCTCGACTCTCCCCGATTTCCATCACGTGAAATCCCCGCTCGCATACCATACGTCCGGCCGGCATGTCCGATTTAGCATGCCGCGAGTCGTGCCTGCGACGACGTGGTCGTGACCGTACTTCTTGCGCGCGCCCTGTGCTCGTCCGCCCGCGGCGCTCCTTGGACGGGAAGGGAGCAACCGACACGTCCTCCACATGGACGGTCGTTCACCCTCGTCACTGATCACAGACAGAGCGTAGACCGCGTTTCTCCGTCCGTCCTTTTCCTCCATCTTCGTCGCCGCTGTTGCTCGCTGTCCGCTGCTCTTCTCCTACCTCTTCGTTCGCTTCCTCTTCTTTGATTATCGAAACGAAGCTTGAGTCATTTTCGTCGCTTCCAACGCTCTCTTTTCCTCCTTTTTTTGCGCATTATAGATGCAACACTGCTAGATGCTTTCAATTTTCGAGCATGTCCGAGCGTTCGCGAATGTACTTGCGTTCATCGAGACAAAATAAAAGAACGGGGCCTGACAAGAGGGGTGGAGAGGGGGCATGATAATTTTCTCCACAGAAGTCTGTTTCGCGGTCGTTCACCTCTTACAAACGGTCACATAAGGGGTACGGACGTAATGCGCTGCTTCTTTATTGTTTTTTTCTTTCCTTTACCTCTTGTTGTCGACCAAGAGAGATTGAATTACGACTAATTTTTGTCCCTTCATCTTTTTACATTCCAGTTACTCGCAATGATCGCGATCATGTTAAGATCAAATTATATCATTGTTTAATTAATTCATATATATTGGACTTTTTTTCCTTGATACTCCTTATTAATGTATAATATAATAAAAACATGGGATATTAGTAAGTATGAAACTTTTTATAATGATATTAAAATATTTAGATATTGTATTTAAAAAAGTCTTTATTTTTATAAAATAGACGTCAAATTGAGAAAAGTTTTTGCAAAAATTAGGAGAAAGTGCACTTCGTGATTAACCATTGGAGAAATCAGAACGCAAGAGAATGTATAAATATATATATATATAATATATATATATATATATATATATATATATATATATATATATATATAATGTACGCATGCACATGTACAAAATTTTATTATATTTAAAATGTTCACAATTATCTTCTTAGATGAAAGATTTAATTACAGAATTAATCGTTTATTAAATGTTACTTCAAAAGTTTAGCGATTGATGTTAAATCTTTAAAATATAATTTGGATAGCGCGAACAATTGCTTTTTAGCTTTTTGCTCTTTAAATGTGTCATATTAATCTTTAATTAGAGAGTTTTAAAGAATATAATCTTGAATTCTGAGAAAAATAAAAATGCAATATTATTGTTTTATAGAACAAATATAACTTTCTTAAATAAAATCAAGACTTCCGTTAGTCGAAAGGGAAAATTACGAGAGAAGTATAGGAACCTTTAAGGATGTGCGTTCAAATTTATCACCCGAGTGTCCACTGATATTATTTTATCTTTGTTTACTAAATGTGAGACCAAAATGGTACTTCGCAGCAAGCGTGCAAATTTGTCCTCGAGAACCATTGTTACCACATGGTAATCGCAGCTGACACTCAAATTATTTGAAATTGCTTACAACAATGTGACAATACCTACTGAGCAGATTTGTCACGCCTGTAGAATAGCGATTAATGTTCAAGGCTAAAATGGATTTTCAAAAGCAGCCCAAGTGTGGGATTTGACCGTCATTAGGAGCGGTTTTATTTATTAGCTCTCGCTTTCCGACCGTTGACGAGGTGTTTGCGACGCATTGTAGATCGTTCGCAGCGGGGAACCGATCAGAATCATGCAAGCTTAGTGCAGGAAATAACACGTTACAACGAGTCACTGTTACTTTCATTTTTTCATAGTTTGGTAATGATATCACCATGTTTCATAATGGTAATGCGCACAAGTGCGAATAGCCATTTTTAACCAATAATTAACTCATCGTTACTATTACGCGTTAAATGTTGAAAAATAGTAACTTGTAACTTTACTCGTCACGAGTCAAAATAATGCGTTACCAATACGTTATACTTTTGTTCATTACATAACAACTCAATTAACGAAATTTACTTTTTCCACATCCTAAGACTGAACTTCCTGCATCGTTTATCTTTTCTTTGTTTCTCCTTAATGTGAAAAGAAAAAGAGAAAAGATAAACCGTGCAAGAAGTTCAGTTCCTGGAGTATGGAAAAAGAACAAGCTTTATGGTTTCGATTCTATACTCGGTCTAATATGATCCAGTACTATATGTCAATAGGCCACTCCATCTACCCACTTAAAGATTAAAAAATACAACAGTCCTGTCACAAAGCCTTCTTTCTGTTAAGACGGAAGAAAATTAAATTCTGCCTTATTTTAACTTGATTTGAAAACGGGTTTTTCCAAAAAAATGAGTCAATATCGAGCGATATCAAGCAATAATAAATTAGCATAGGTCGGCGTCCGCGATCGATCGAAGATAGTCGATTTAATCTTCGTACTCTGTACCTCACCGAATCGCGCGAGAGACGACGTGAGCACGTCCATGTATTTTGAACGATATACTCGTATTCCTAAGACCGCGAAGGTTATCTGGATGCGCACGTGGAGTCCTTCATCGACGAGACGAAGTCATGAGGATAATCGAGACACGCATGGCTCGTCGCGATATCAATATTCCTCTTTCATTGACCTGTACTGAGCAAATGACGAAGACAGAATTGTTACGTTCTGGATCAATGACCGAAGAAGTACAATCTCACACGAATACACATTTCGAGTGCATCGGCGTGCGCGCATGACGTTTGCGTTGCGAGAGAAACTTATCAAAGTGCGAAAAAAGTGATAGTCGCGCCTGAGTCGCGATTATTATTACTACGTTAGATAAATTCAATGTAAATTATAACGCACTTAATTACACAACTAATCTTAAAATGGAAAGTTTTAAGAGATCCATGATCGGGCACACTTTAACTTTTTGATGTCTCGAAAAATAATCTATATTAAGATAAAAAATTTGTCGGAACGTCGTAAATATTTAATTTCATTATTTTTTTATATACAGGGTGACAATTGGAATTGTATTTAAAGTAAATGATTATATTTCTTCTTTTTCATTTAGGCGGTTATTTAGCTAATTAGATTCTAGTACTTGAGATTGGTCAATTTTAAATAAAAAATAAATGGCAACTAAAAGACAACGCTGTTCCTAGTGCGCATGCAAATGTTGTATTTGAGTATTTCTTCTTTTAATTTCTTGAGACAGTTCGTACGCGCATTTCAGTTTATTTTTGAATCCTTTTTAGCGATCTTCTATAATGCTACTTTTTGTCATTTTCCCCATTATCTTGTATGACATGGGCTCACTTCTACAGAGAAAAAAAAATTGTTGACCTGACAAAATTGATTGCTGATTTGACTGAATTGCTTAACTTGATTAAATTTTTTTAGTTCAAGTATTTATGTATTTAAGTTAAATATGTATAAACGCTCGAGCCAAAGTAATTTAATTTAAATACTTGAATTGAAAAAATTTAATCAAGTTGAATAATTTAGTCAAGTTAATAATATTTTTTCTCAATGTAATAATTTTTACGAATTAAGCTCATTTTTGGCTGAACGGTTATGTCAATCAACAAACAAAATTATAAGTTTTACGGAAGAGAAAATTTGAATGTGTCTATTACCGTTCCTCTTCATCTCCAAAATGTCTACTCTTCATTCCCAAAAAGGCTAACATTTCTGTGAAAGAAGTGTACTTGAAATTTTTTTTAAAAGAACCGTTACCGGCGAAAGTTATAAAGAATTATTGAAGACTAAATTCTTTCTTCATGAAAAGAAACGAGGATTAGTAAAGAGAAATTTTATTTTATGCAAGATAGACGCGATGTATTTGAATCGATACATAAAGTGTAGTGTGGCAGTAGAGTGAATAGTTTAGGATAGCCAAAAGGATTTTATTTGCTTATGAAAAATGGGTTTCGATAGAATTGAATTTTGGCACCTGAAATTTTATATGTTGCAGCTTTCGGCATCCTGAAGAAATGTCTCTATAGATGCTCCTGGAAATCAATTTCTTCGTCCGCTACGAATCGGTAAAGATCAATAAATGGCTCTAACAGCAATAACAGCTATATATCCGCGATTGCTCCAAATTAATTTCCGCTCTCATGACACGGAATCAACGACGTGGCTGTAAAATGATTTCTTGTGTGTGTGTGTGTGTGTGTGTGTGTGTGTGTGTGTGTGTGTGTGTGTGTGTGTGTGTGTGTGTGTGTGAATTCGTGTGTTTGTATGCTACGTGTGCATTAATTTATTCCAATTTGTGCCTTAATTTCAACCTGTTGATAAATATAAAATCATGAAAACACAAAAAAAGTAAGAACAAGATAAAATATCTATTTACTGTTTTATTCAGAAAAAAATTGTATTCTTGTTTACATAAATAATGATAACCCTGCTTATTTATAAATTTACATATCTAATCTTCTTTAAAAAATGTAATAATCTTAAATTAGTAAAATATAATTTTATTTCAATTTTGTAATAGTCCTTTAAAAATTACAATATAATTATCTTGATAATAATAATATACAAATAAATTTAAATTAAAACTCAAAATTGAAAACCACAATACAATAAAAATAAATCAGAGTCAGGTTAATGGCGTGCAAAGATTAATAAATTATTTTTTTACTAGAATTTTATTTTTCCAAGTGTATATGAACGTTCAATTTTCTTCGAAATTATCCTCAGCGTTGTAATCTTTTTACGTTAGGTATCCTTAGTTCGAGTGAGCCAAATTATTATTCGATTGCATCATGGATCAGGATATTTATTTTGAAGGAACATGTTTCAAAAAACTATGGACTGGAATATTTAGTTTTCTCCCTATAATCTTCTAATCTACTAGGCCAATTATGAAACTATAATCACAAAGACAAATCAAGAAGAAGCCTACGTCACCCCCCAAAAAGTCGAATATTTTCTTAAAAGAATTATGAACTATATGCAAATTGCATATATCTATTAGTCTTCTTTCATTAGTGTATTTTCCTTTTTTATAACTTTATTAAGCCATTTGATCTCTATTTTCTCGAATCGCAGTTGCGAGTGTGATACGAGCATTATTACCTCCTTCCCATGCGTATTTTCGTACGTCTGGTCGACTTTAGTACAAAAAAAATGAAAAAAGAGAGGTATTTCTAAAAAAGTGAAAAAAGAGTTGCGCCCATGCCTGTATACAAAATTTCTCCATGCATGTAAATTTATATCTGTTTAATGCTGTGTAATCTTTTCTTCAATATTTTAACATTTCAAAAATAAGAATATTCTCAAAACAAGATTTTTCTATTTTCAGACAATTTCGTCGAAACCCAATTTCCATAAGAAAGTAGCGAGGTTTTTTAATCATGGAAGTCTGAAATGGCCTCCTTATTTACCTGATTTGAATCCGTGTGACTTTTTCCTCTAATCTCTAATGATATCTCAAATGGTATAGATAAATGACTGTACAGCAGTTTGATGCGCCACTTGCGGCTCGCAGGCCGCATAACCATGGACTACAGGCCGCAAGTTATTCACGTCATTTGTATAATGAGTATATAACACATTATATATGCACTACCAAAATAGACATGCAGCCTGCAAGATTTTTTCTATTTCTAAAAATAGTCGTTTAAAAAAGGCTACGCATTACTGCAATATCCTCAAAAGATTGAACAGCTTTTATATTTGTGTGTATGTGTATGTACTTGTGTTGTCTTGTGTTGTCTAATTTAAATAAAGATAAAATATCTCTAATGATTGTGAACGCAAGAAAATTCTAAATGGAAAATTAAAAATACATAATTTTGTAACAAAATACAGTGTTTTTTAAACTAAACCAATTTTTTTATTTATTTTCACCATTACTTTTTCACTTCCATCGATTGTACAGTGCGTCACATTTTTGTAAATCATGTCTTAAATAATAAATATTTCATTACTGTGAGTCTAGAATCTGTTAAACAACATTTTGACAAATATAATAGTTCAAGTTTCAATGTAAAGTATTGATTATTAACAAAGTTACTCAACGAAATGTAAATGGCTGTTATATTACTCCCTTCCCTATACATGTAATATATATGTATATACGTACATGTATTTAATTAGATTTGTATTATGAATTTCTCCAGAGCTTTTATTATGCAGAGATGTTTTCGAGGAGGAAAAACAATTGTATAAATAAATGTAATAGATATTAAATGCGAATTTACGTGTTTTTTTTTTTATAAAAAGGAAAGGGTATTATCATTTTATCGCGCATTGAAATACGAGTTCGACTTCACCGTTTTTGTAAGACTGACGCTGACATCGCTTTAGCGCAAAGTGCTAATTCCGTGGAAATTCCACGTTTGTAGACAACGACTCGAGTTTTGGCGAGTCTAAGCGACTTATCACCCACTGGAGACGGACAGAGTTCGTAAACTGAAACGAACACGTTACATTCGTTCAAACGCGTAACGAAAACGATTCCGTCTGCTGCTGCATAAAGTGATCCGATTGAAAGGGATATCATAAATCAATTTCAGTTAGATAATCAGATTCCTAAAACTGTTTTCTTTTCGTGTCCACGTGTTTAATTACTCTGCAACACGTGATGAACATATAAACACGCCTTGACTATTTATATGACTGATACAATTTTTATCATTTCACGTTGTTCCAAGGACCGCTATTTTTTGTTAAAAATGTTGAAAACTTTATATTATGCAAACTATACACCAATTATTTGCATTCTGATATTATTTGTTCAAATGTGGTTTTCCTTGTTTAGACAGGTCCCAACATATCGATAACTAAATATCAAAGTATCAACAGATGGTTTTACATGCGAATAATTTATCTCCAACTTGTTATAATGCAATACACTTTTTATTGAATCATTTAAAAGATCGATGTTTATTATCTGTAAAATTAAAATTTATATCAAGTTCGATCGATTCATATGTATATTTATCTGTCGCATGTAATACTGTATCTGTCTGTAACGCTTGCAATAAGTGTGCGTATCTACTCTGATATGTTAATCATTTAATTCTCAACAGAATATTATGAATAATCCTTGTGATTGATTTAATTAGACTTTGAACGTTAAATATCTGTGAAGGCGCAAAACGAGCGCAACTATCAGCGGCAGGTATGAAGCAGGTCGATAACCTGAGATGCAGGTTTATCGCGGCGAATGGCATATGATTCCGAATCGGTGTACGGCCGAGGAAAATTCATCGTGGGAAAGCATCGATCGCCTCAATGACTTCGTAAGCATTCTTTAAACAGGATACTTCTCATAGCAATGATACGCAGAAATACAAAGCGGAATTAAATAATGCAAAATTCAAAAATATAAAAACTGTTGTAGATAACATTGAGTATTAAGGAATTAATTAAAATAATTTATTAAAATTTCCTACAAATATCTTGATAATTTCATTCTTTCGTTTTTTTTATCATACTCACTATGAGATCACTTCCATTGTTAATTAGTAATTAATTAGTACGCACAAAATATTAAATGCACTGGCGCGACCGCCGTGCGTATTCTCAATAATTTTATAATACTTCGTTAGCGGTGCAAATCATTGGCCGTTTAAGAGAGTTCATTTCGTTCGATCACCCCGCCTCGAACCGTTTGCGTAATTACAGGCTTCATTAAGTTATATGAATATTGGCGCGCGGGATGAATGCGTTTGCGATTGAGATTAATTGGGCTTACACGTAACGGCCGTTTGCAAATTATGACTGTTCGAAATCTCGACGGGCGACGCGTCTGACCAAATGACCCCGAAGATTTGATAAGAGGAGGCAACGTCGGTGCAAAGTCATCGATCGGCACAATTCGCGAATTATGATGCAAGCGACCGATTATGAGACAGCCCGTTATTTCTTCGCACGGCACGTAGGCATTTATTGCGAAGTGTAATCTGCGCAAGCTGTACAGTCAAAATATATTCGCGTCAGCGTATCCATGCATGCGCGGAGTAATATTTTCAATCGCGATAAATTGCTCGTAACGACACTCGTTACTTATTTATTATCAATGTTGAATATGCGTTTTATCGTGAGCCGATTCTTCACTTTCGCTTCTAATTTACTGGTTTAAGTGGCACATATTAAGGTAACATTTATTTAATAAACTTGATAAGCATCTAATCCATCGATTGTTGTAATAATCAATCAATATTTTATTGATACAATTAGCAACATGTTGTAATATGTCATACTTTTTCAGATTTTTTTTAACACTGTTAGTTTTATTAGCAATAAGAAGATTATTTTTAAGATTTATTAATAAATTAACAATTGTGTACTAAAGTTATAGTTATGTAATAAATATTGGAAAATTATTTTGATTGTTGTTCTAAAAATTGTGACAATAAATTTTTCATAAATTAAAAACAAACGTGTTATATAATTAAAATAAAAATGAATCGCCCTGATTTAAAATGGCTTATTGCAATATATTCTTTTACTACTGAATTATATTACTTTTCTTTATTTCAGTGTATTTTTGTAAAAATATAAAATGTGATTAAATATCATGTTTGATTGCGATGTTATCTCTAAATAAATAGAGATTTTATAGAAGTATTTTTATTCACATTATTGTGCAATAATATGTTCCAATTATCTCTATTTTATAAAAATATATGTTTATCACTCTCTATTCAGTAATTAAGTTCAAATTATCTTAGTGCGTTTGATATTATCAGTTACACATAACTTACTATCTCGATAGGCTATTAAATAATTCTTAATTCATTGTGACGGTCAAGTGTTTGAGCAGTAATGAATCAATAGTATATGATTATAATACATGCGATGTTAATAAATCTGATTATGTTTAAATAATCAAATGATTTTTCTAAGCTCTTTTAAGCATCTTTGACACAAACGTTACCAGTGCAATAAATGTAATCCTTTATTAATAAAATGGACTTTTATATTTATAAAAGTGGGATCTAATTCGATCTTTATATTCTCTATTTTGATTATTTTTCACGTAATCAACATACAGAACGAGTAAACGATGTATATAATAACGTTTTTTGTCGCTGTGAATTCCTAAAAGAAAAGCTATAAAATAGGCGAAATCATTGATCGTGTATCCGATCTCAGTCTTTAGAGAACTAATTATATTTTGAGTCAAGTAAAAGATCAGATACGGACAATGCAAAATTTAAAAACTGAGACGAGATCTATCTAAAAAAATTCGTTTATGCGCTAAATCGTGTTAATTAACAGTTTCGGAAAATACAAGTATTAAATATTTATTTTTACATAATTTCCCGTGTATCTATTGTATTCATCATATTTTTTAAACAAAGTAACGCATCAACGACGACACGACGCGACCGTCGCGTCACTTGGTCTGAGGACAGCTCAATAATACAATTACTGCGAAGACCCGTCCCCACCAGAGGATTCGAAAGGATACTTCTGCCTGTGTGTCCCTCTCGACAAATGGATTTACAAGTAAGACCAAAGGTCCGCCTCTCTTTTCCCCACTTCGTTAATACCATCCTACCATAGGTGTTCCTATGTCTCTCTCTTTCGTCGAGGCCCCCTCCCATCAAGAATTACTGTCAGTTGATGCACTATATAAGACAGGCAAGGACAAGAAGGTGTATACTAGTACATTCAATCCTTCCGTGGCTCGCACAGTTCACGACGTGGCGAGCGGCAGCAAATTCGGCTGCGGCGGTGACCGACATTTTTTTCTCTCTCTTTTTTTCTCTTCCATCGCTTGTAGATTCTTTCCTTTTTCCCCTTCTACTTTCCCCTGCCTGTTCTATGTTGCCCACGGTACGTTCTTGATTTGTAATTTATCTTTGCTTACGGCGGGACATCGCTTATTCGTCTCGCAACAGCCGCAGTCACAGCATCAGAGCAGCATTAGATATAAAAGACGAAGAGTTGAACGGACGTAGTACACTCGAACAAACGAACTGTATTTTTTTTTGTATCGAGAAACTAAGAGAAGAAGAAAACCGTTCAAATATAGAGACTTCGTATGGTGTGCATGCAGCAGTGATAAACCAAGCAACGACAGATATTCGAAGACGAGCGCTTCGATATTTTCACGGCGCTTTGATCAATCGGCGGTCCGTGATCGATACGAGATGTTGGTAAAGCAAAGTGTGCTGTGGTTGTGGTGGACGCTGGGTGGAAACAATTTCGAGGTCTTTTACTCCCTTCTAATATTCATCGGTGGTGCTGCAACGGTGTCGCGCATACTACGGTTGAAACGTAGTCTCGCCTTGCCGCCTGGTCCATGGGGGTGCCCGATCAGAGGCTACTTACCCAACATGACGGGCCCCACGCACTTGAAGTTCAAGAAATTGGCCGACGACTTTGGTAAAATATTCAGTGTCTCCTTTGGATCTGATGTGATCGTCGTTCTCAGCGATTATCAGAAGATACGCGAAATGTTCAGCAAGGAGGAGTACACCGGCAGACCGCACACAGATTTCATGAACATCATCAATGGATACGGTGAGTGTCGAGCAGAGTAAAAATTTCAATAACATATTTTATCTCGCGACTTTAGCACGCTCCCGTATCATCGGCGGGGCGGGTTAAAGCACTCCGCTGACTCGCTCGTCTTTTGCGCGATTTCACGTTTCATCGGTTTTATCGGAAGTTCTTCGCTCGTGCCGCGCGATTGAGATTGCTCTCAATGTCAACTGCCACTGGAACATTTTTTTTTTCTAATACGTTTGCTAAGCAAAACTAGCGAGATACGAAATTCGGGAAAACTTCACAGGTGACTTATCTTCCGCGATCGTTCTATTTGATATTTTTCAAACCGTCGCTTTTCCAATCGGTCATGGCTACAAGTTTCCACGCTTGCTTCTCGGTCAATGCTAACTTCGAGGTGTTGCAATCAATTCTCGGTCCGATCGGTGAAAACGCGCGAAACGAGTCCGTGGACGAACCGCACGTACAAACGTTCCCGCGATTCAACATCACCCTCATTGTTATTGCAGGCATCGTTAATACAGAGGGTGCCCTGTGGAGCGAGCAGAGGAAATTTCTTCACGATAAACTTAGAAAGTTCGGCATGATGAATTCTGGCATGGGCAGGGCAAATATGGAAAAGAGAATCATGGTGAGTATCGAATTTAGATTAATAAGCTTGTGTAATCTGTTCATTTTTCTCATGTGGTAAATATTTTAAAAATTTTCAAGTGTTAACTATTTAAGTGTCTCTTTGCGTGATATTAAAACAATGTGCTACATAAACAATATATAATTTATAATTTTAATAATGCACGAAAGAGAAACATATAATACTAGAAATTTACAATGTCTATACTTAAAAATAGTACAATATTTTTAAGGCAATATATAAAAAATTTTGCAAATGTGACATTGAAAAAATTTTTACCATATAAAAATAAATTCCCCAAAAATTCAATTCAAAATTCGGTAAAATAAACGATCACGATATTTTGATCTAGTGCGAGGTTGACATGTTTCTTCAAGAATTGAGAACGCGGAAGGAGGAGCCTACAAATATTTCATCCCCTCTTGCTGTGGCGATCAGCAATGTGATTTGTTCCCTCACAATGGGCGTGCGCTTCAGCAACGATGATCCGAAATTTAAAAGATTCATGGATCTCATTGACGAGGGATTCAAACTTTTTGGGAAATTGACGTACGCGAATCATATACCGATATTGCGCTACTTGCCAGGGATTAACGGCATCCGAAATAAGATCTCGCAGAATCGAGCAGAAATGGTTGAGTTCTTCCAACAGATCATCGATGATCACAGAACTCATTGGAAACTCAATGGAACCGACGGACTCATTCAGATGAGCGATATTCGCGACATTGTTGATGCGTATCTGTACGAAATTCAAGAAGCGGAAAGAGAAGGCCGAGATCACGAACTCTTTCAGGGCAAAGATAAAGGTAAGCAGAAATCAATACTTTTAATAAGTACGCTACGCTAGTTTTATGTTTCAGTGCATTGTTACAAGCACAAAATTATTAACATATTCGTATATGATGTATAATATAATGTATAATAAATACGAACCCTTTTTTAAAAAATTGCTTGTTTTTCTTTTACAGATCGTCAAATGCAACAAATTATGGGCGACCTCTTCTCAGCTGGCATGGAAACGGTGAAGAACACCTTGGAGTGGTCAATGGTTTTCATGCTGAATTACCCGGAAGCGGCAAAGGCGGTGCAGAAAGAATTGGACGAGAAAGTAGGAAGAACGAGATTGCCTTTATTAAAGGACCTTCCCGATCTTCCGATCACCGACGCGACAATTCAAGAGATCCTTCGCAGATCCACTCTCGTGCCGCTTGGAACCACGCACGCCACTACACGGTAAATTGATGTTCGATTTATTGTTCCCGTATGATCTCGGAAAATCCTCTGTGCCACCCATTTCTCGTTCGCGCCGCATGGCCGGCCCTTTCCCTTTCTCTCTACATAAGTAAAGAGCGGGTTTCACAACGGTCTCACCTTCCTCTTCGGGCTGCTTTCCGTGTCTGGCATATCAGTACGCGCGCGCGTTTGTTTTGGATGATTATATTCGGCAAGCAAAAGTGAAAGCACTTTATGCGTGACTCCTGTCTGTTTCGATCGGGTCGAACACTTTTCGGCTGTCTCCCCCTCCACCCTTAGGTAAGTGGTCAATGACCCTCTTTCTTATCCAAAGAGTCGTTCCTGTTCGAGTGAGGGCAGATAGCCTCTCGCGTTAGGAATGATCGCGCACGAAAGTAATGACCGCCGAGAAACGTTAGAAACGGCGCGAACGGCACGGTTTCACTTCTTCGCGAAGAACGCGGCCAGAAAGAGCGTGACGAGCGCACGTGCGTGCGTGTAAAAAGATACAAGTTGGTGTTTGACTTCGGCGAATTAGTATTTCATATACCCATAATCATTGAAATATGCGATTATCAAGCTTTAAGCGCAGTAATTAAATTTTGCGTGAAACTTTAAATTTACACGATCATGCTTTAAAAAAAAAAAATTATTAATAACAAAACAAAACTTTTATATGTATATAAAAAATATAAACCCTTTCAAAGATTAACCATCTGTAAGCCATCGATTGATCGTTAATTGGGATCCATTGTAAAAACGTTTTTCTAATTAATGTTGCAGAGATGTGTCATTGGACAACTATACGCTACCAGCTGGTACTCACGTAATACCTTTGCTGTACAAGGTGCACATGGATCCGACACTTTGGGATGAGCCGGAAGCCTTCCGACCTAGTCGTTTTCTCTCCGAGGATAAGACAACAGTTAACAAGCCAAAATACTTCATGCCCTTCGGTGCCGGTAGACGAATATGCCTAGGCGAGACGCTGGCACGCATGGAAATCTTTCTGTTCTTCAGTTCGATGATGCACATGTTTCATCTGAACCTGCCCAAGGACGCCTCACCGCCCAGCTTGGAGGGCAATGTCGGCATCACGATATCACCGAAATCTTTTGAAGTTTGCTTACAGTACAGAGGTCTTGATCAGGACTGCGGTAGCAACGGGCCCCTGCGTAATATCGGCAGCCATTAAGTATTTTCAACAAACTTCAAAGCACGGGCACGGTATTTGTTCCTATTGCCGCAGGAGAGGCCAACAAAGAGATTCGTGTGCTGATGTCATGAGTCCATCTACGCTAATGCACGCGCCGAAATGTAAGATTACGTTTAATTTTATATTAACTATCAGAGAACGATTGAAAGTTTACGCTTCGTCGAAATCTTCAAGTACAAATCAAACATTTGTGAAAAGTTTTGACATTCCTAACTGAAAAGTTTATAAATTAGTTTTATTAAAAAAATGAGAAATTTTAAGTTTTATTAAAATTCACTCTTTAATTTTTAGAGCTAGAAATTTTCTCTGAAAATAAAACTTGATCGTTCTCTGACATCTAAGTATATTTTAGTATTTAAGTGGATTTTTGAAAGAAAAAAAAAACGGAAAAAAAATTAGTAGATTGTGGAAAGTTAAACTCTTCGCACAAAAACATCGTTAACGTATTACGGATATTCTTGTACGGAGAACCTAATAATTTTGATACTTCATAGAATCGCGTAAGCTATAGCGAATTCGATTATAGTAAATTGAACCGTATTAGAGTGCACTGGCACACTAAGTGCGCATTAAAGCCGTTGTAGATTGTTCTAAACTGATTGTAAAAACACAAATATTTCGAACGATAAAATATTTCCAATTTCACACAGAAATGTTATTTTTTGTAACACATTCTGTATAGTTTTTTTTTAAGTTGAAAAGGATTTTTTTATTGCCATGCATTAGATGCCTATTAGCATCATTATTATTAAATTATTTATTGAATTGTTTGCAATATTCTACTACTTTCCTTTAATTTTAGAAATGTTTTAATGTTTTAAAAAATTTATCGTGTAATTTGATGAAGTTAAAAATGTATAAGAAAAGAGGAAGATAACAATGGATAAAATGATAAATTATTAATTTTTTTTAAATTGCTAATAAACGATGAGCCGATACTTAATTTATTAAAGATTTTAAATAATAAATAATTTTTGGTAGTTTTTAATTTCTGTACACAAAAATGGACAATATAATAAGAAATGTATTTGACTGCACCTATTTTTGGGCAATTTTTGGGTGTTTATTTATGAGAAATGACATGATTATAGAAAAATATTTTCTTTGTAAAATCACAATATGAGTAAAACGAAAAAATTGTCAGAGTCTTAAATAACTCATGTTAATATGCGAAGAGTTAATGTACGCACTAGTCGGTTCAATTGAATTCGCTATTAGGTGTAAACTAGATTCTCGAGCGTATATTCAATACTCGATTCCCAACTAATCCGTTTAACTTTGGTCCAGAGTTATCTTACGTGACCCCATTCCTAATTTCTAAATTCATTTAAGAGGGATAGAAAGATTGAAAACAGGTTTTAGAAATCGGCAATCTTTTTTATTGTTTTAAATTCATGATTTCATAAACGTGGCTTCTTTTTATCGTGCATATGAAAAAAAAAAAAAAAAAACGTTAATCGCGTAGTGATGTAAACATCATTGAGTTGCTGATTGCAATATCGTAATCACATTAAAAATTCTGAATAGTCATTTTACTGGCGCCGGGATCACAATAGTAGTACATAAATAACTTTTTGGCAAGGAGATAACTCCTTTGTGAAACTAATTACGAATACTTTAGTATCAAGGAACGAAATAAAGCAGAAGTCTTCCACGACAACACAACAAACGATTTAAAGTACAAAGGAAGTTAGAACAGCTTTCACTATCTTCTCTTCCTCATTCCTTCTTTTCCTTCCTCTCATTTCATCTTAAACTCATCACTCCAATTTCTTGTTACCCCGAGTATTTATTACTTTGTAAATGTTACTTTGTTCCCGTTCACCCTTGCTCTTCGCCTCGTATTTATTTGCGCGTATTCCAGATCGGCGAAATCGACGAGATTTCGTCTCGGACGATCTTCGATAGCGTTAATCCGCCATATTGTGATAAATCGTGGTCCTCGTCGGAATATCTCGACTAGAATTGTCGGTTTATCACATTAACCTTCTAACCATGTTCGGGGTTTTTTCGACCCAAAGGTTCTTTGCGGAATTCTCATGATATTATTGTTACACTTTTGCAGATTACAATAATTATTCTATTCACTAAAATATGTCAAAATATTGTAGACATTCAGAAAAATCGCATTTGAACCTTTCATTGATAATACTCTAATACCACCATAATTTTTGAAAAGCGTTCAAGTCAAAAAAAGATCCGAACATGGTTAACTACGTTAACGAGTTCAAAAGCAATTCCAAACGATCCCGATCACGATCCGAACGCCGTCGACTCGCCATAGATCTCCGCCGACGAATGAGGATATCCGAAACTCCTCTTTCGTTCACGATAGTAGTAATTCGATTAATTAAGATAGATAGAAAGTGAGCGAGTGAGCGAGCGTGAGAAAGAGATTTTAGTATGTAATAGGTGATTCATTTGATTGTGCGTGAACATTAGCGTGAATTTACTGTATGCGTTTATAATGTTACATTTACTTTTTAAATCGGAATCGGATGAAACCTTACTGATTTGCAGTGCTATCCTTATAACTGTGATCATCAGTGACTGTTCACTGTCTTTCAGCGATTAAGAGGGACATTTTCACTAATCGGTATATTATCCCTGAAAGACAATGCACATTATCATTGATTGATATAATTAATAAGTATAATCAATAAGCATAATTAATAAGCATAAGTAAAATAAAAATATAAGTTATAGCACTGAAATCAGGCTTCACTTTTTCAGTGAACAGTTTACTGATTCAGATTTAGAGAGTATGGGTTTGGTCGACGAATCACGTGCCGAAGGTATCTGTTCTTTTTGGCAGAACTTCCTGTACGATTTATTTTTTCTTTTCATTTTTCCAATGTGAAAGAAAAAGGTAGAAAAGTAAATCGTGTACCAAGGTTCAATCAAAAAGAGCAGACCTAAGAAAATGCGAGACTGCCCTTGCACCTGATGCTCCTCGCGCCAACATCGCGGTGTCATTAAGTCACTTTTCCAGTGACGATTCTAGCAGTGCGGGCCGCACCTGCGTCAATTGATTCGGCAACGAATCGGTCGGACAGGACAGGCCAGGCCCGTGAACGATTTTCGTGAAAGTCACCGTTGTAAGATTCCGTTGCGACATCCGCCATTCGGCGACGACCACGCGGCACAGCGCAGCGCAGCGCGGAGGTCGTTAATGATAGAATGAATATCGATTGGGCCGATCGGATCGATCGGCCACTGTACGACTCAGGTGCAAGCGCAGGCTAAAGGCTGTGAATTCAAGTATCCCGGGATGTACGGTCGACGAATCATTGTGACGTCGTATAATCAGATTTCCCAAAGATATCCCAGGCTGTGCATCCTAGAAGCGGCGAGGAGTCGCATAGCGACGTTTCCCGATCCTGAGATTAGGGGCGCGAATCCGAAACCGTGTACCTTACTTTTAGTTTAACCGTACTCGACGACTGACGGATCTGCTTCCACGGGGTCGGCGCCGTGTGCATAAAGCTCCCTCGCTCAAATATCCGATAGGGCGATAATTATTTTACCGTAGCATGCACGATTTACAGAATGCCGCATTGTGTTCACTCGTCAACAATCAAGAATATTTAATGTTCTTTTTCTATTAAATAAAGAAGTTTGACAACTGACATAAGTGTTCGATTTAACTAATTTATCCTTAACGCAACACTCAAAAAATTCTCACTTTTATGGATGTATGTATGATCTATACAATCTCAGCAAAGAGTGATTTATATTTTTTTAATAACACTAATTTTTGAAGTTTTAGCATGTAATTGAATTCTATGAAATTACTATTGATTTTAACTGCGTAAAATTAAACTAACAAAATGTTTTTAATAACCTTTAAAAAGATTTTATATAGGTACTGTTTATGCATATTCTTAGTTTTGTCGTTAAAATTATCGAACGTGACTGTACAATTAGACAATCCTAAGCTGCGACCTTTCAACGCTCTTACCACATATCTCTGCATATTTCAATGCTTATTTACATTTGAAACCTTACAACAGATTAATTTTTAATTAATATCTTTGTCATTTTTTTATCATTTTTTAATAACGTTGCCTAATTCTTCACGTTATATTTCTTCAATTGATCAAAAGTTATCTTTAGCTTGTAAGTATATCTTTATCAGGTTTTTACTCATATAAAAAATCTGCACATTGAATGGAGTTGAATCCTTTTTGCAAGAATGTACAAAAATATTTGCTTTAACTATTCATATAATTGTTATGTATATTGATGCATTTGAAAAAGTAAGGTAATATATCGTTCGTATAAGTTCGATACATCTATTACATAGATCTCAACAGGGACGTTATCGTTCACCGATGGGCGCTGAGATCTCGGAAAGAGCGTTGCTTGTTCTAGGAGCAGTAGAGGGACGTCAAGGACTATCCAGTCAGCACACAATATATTTTTTAAATATTTAAAAAATGTTATAATAAAAAATAGATATTTAAAAAATATTTTTTGCTGAGTGAAAAGTAAATAAGACTGCGCTAGACAAATTACTAAGCGTCATACCAGACCCAGACTTCTCATTAGTGACAATTCTTTCTGTTTAACTTAGGGTAATTTCATCTTTGTTGCTCTATTTTCATAAATAACTTGAAAATTTCAGTCTTTAGTTATTTTATTTTCTTTAGTTTTAATCTAATTTGAAGATTCAAAAATACGCATAACTACACTTTAAAATTTTAATTAAAGAAACAGTTTGAAAAGGACAATGAGCCAAAAAAAATTAGGAAACTATAATCTATCATAATAAAATGCCATGTATAAACTTTAATTTTCTTAGAAATTATAAGGTCAATCGATTCGAAATTATAATATAATATTAATTTCGCTTTAAAGAACATTTTGTATAATTTTCAAACAAATTAAAGCATTTTAATTTTTCGATATCTCTTTAACAAGAATTCACTAAAAAACTCAATCAGAAGACATTCATTTTACGAATGTTAAAAACATTTCAAAACGCAGTATAAATTTACTAATCTGTCGATTCTATAAATTGTGTAATTGTGTAATAACAAGTGTATTTATGCACAATTCTGTTGTTTAACAACAAAATAATTTTTAAGTCCACAGAAATATCTAGAGTTTTCATCTAGATATAGATAAAGTAACGTACTTTACCATTAATAACAGTGACGAGCATTCATTGCCAAATATTTCAACAAATTGAATTTTTTATCGATCGTTCCCGCGAAAAATTTCGTCTGGAAACTGCAGTCTTGGAAACCGGATTTTTAAGGATGAGTAAAAAAAAAGACTCGTGCCTCTTCGGCTGCATGCACCATCGGCCTTCGACTCTGATCTCCGAGATCGTACGCTCATCCCTTCTTGCTGCTGCTCAATACTTTGAAGACTTTAGCTTGGGGTCTACGAAAGAGGACTGAATTGGGCCTAGCTTTCTCTTCCACTGGTCTCGCATTTGATAGAACGCTTTTTTTTCGTATTCTGCTACATAGCTAAAAATAGTCACAAGTAGATCCGATTTCGCTGACTACTTTAATTAGGCAATTAAAAAGGAAGCCGTAATTAATGCCAGATTAAAAGAAAATATTACCATGTTCTATTAGAACACTTTTGTGACGCTATAATGAATCCTATTTTAATGTTACACAATAAATTGGAATAGGAAAAGCACTTTATCATGTATTTATTATTATGTATTGTTTGATTGTGCTTCTTCAAAGATGTTTAACCAAAGTTTAAAACTTATACAGCTCGAACGTAATTGTCAGTGGAGTCATTAATCTAACATTTTCACGTATAAAATCTCCATGATATTTGGAATTTTAAGAATGAGAAAAATTGAAGGTCTATTGGAGTAATTATTTATTGATTCTCTGTTAATAATCCCGCGAGTTGGCTCGTACGTACGATACATAAGTTTCACGTGGCACCACAAAACGACAGACGAGCGCTTGGTGCGCGCTTACATAAGAGAAACTCACGCGTTCTGGGTTTCTAACGAAATATCGTCGCCGAGTACATTACGCTGAGTAAGGTTAATGACACGAGAGTCAAGTGGCCCCAAACCGCGCACAAGTTACGTAAGGTCAGCTCAGCTGGCCACCAATGAGCCCCGGAGACGTGCATTGATAATGGCGCATTTCCTGCGATGTCGTTCATGTGAGAAACGCATTGGCGTTCCAGGTGTGCAACCGCGACACGTGGCGCCTGCTGCCCCAGTAAGGCCCTTTTACTTCGCTCTTCGGTACGTAACTTGGTGGCCTTTTCTCGCCGAAGAGTCGGTCGAGTGCCAACTGGCCTGCCACAGTGAAGACAGAAAGTTTGAAGAACCGTTGCTTCAAGGCTTGGCTCAATGAAGCAGGAAGAGGCGTTTTGTGGTTTATTTTCCTTTTTTTTTTATTACCCAGCACAAAGTTGAAAGTATGTTAGAGTAGGGCCTTTTTATGGCCTGGATCGCGCCTGGATTTCTTCATCTTTCTCCCGATAGAAGTTCGGCTATTACAATGAGGTCTGTCAAAAAACACCTGATCGCCCTTAAAAAAAAAAGTCTTTCAATAAACTGATTACTATATAGTTAACTGGTGAAATATCACCAGTTACTGATATAATAACTACAGTAATCAGTTTATTAAAATACTTTTGAAGATATTGTGTCATTATTTTTCCTAGATATATGTATACTACTGTGATCATAGCAAACTGACTTAATAGCATATGACCGACCAGCATTTCTCAATAAAAGTTATTAATGTTTTCTTATGTGTATATCTCAATATTAATATGAAGAAATTATCCATCTTATTGAACTACGAATTTAAAATAGAGAAATAAATCTGACAAGCAAAATAAAGATTAATTGATTCCTTTACACATAAATTTCGCGTTAGTTATATAACATTCGCATTTTATATTCATACATATAATACTATTCATATATCCCCTAATGACATTTAAAATCCACGAATGTTAACGTGGACAAGAAGCAGGAAAAGGCCTTCGGATGCATTCATCATTCATTCCAAAACCTCGACTTTTTCTCTTTATACTCCCAGAAAAGATGTCGAATTCTTGGGTTTATCTTAGGCACTGCCTTTCTTTCCTAAAACATTTCTTTCCTTTATCTTCTGTAACGGTTCGAAAATTAGTAGAAGGAAACGCAGCCAATTTCGGCTGTAGGTGAACGGTGCGCTTGTAGTTTATTCAAGGCCGCTACATTGTGAGATAAAAATGTGTGTTACATAACGCTGGCGGAATTTCACGAATCTGATGCGAGAAAAAGAAAAGTGAGAGAGAAAAGGAACATGAAGAAAGAACGGAGCGAAGAGGTTTATATAAAATCATCTCCCAATGCGTGATCGCGTTTGACATTTTAACGGGCTTACGTTCCCGTATTGGGAATCCACAGTGGTAAAAAATGTGTCAATGAGTGCGTTCGAGGAGATGCTATTAATGTTATTTACGTCATTCTATCCTTATTTTACATCTGAATGAATAATAAAGGTAGAATGAATAATAAGTAGCGCTAATAGCTTCTACCCAAACGCGCTCAATAAAATAGTGAGGTGTGTGTGAATAAACACCGCTCCATTTCCATAGGGTGGAGATTTTCTTCATACCTAACTCGTTTCGCTCCGTGCGCTTTAATAAAAAGCGTTCTTTTTAATATCAACAGATTAAGATATTTGTTGATGTCGAAATTTAACTGCCGCGGTTCGCAATCACGATGTAAACCAGCCCGCGGACACACGTCTGACATTCTGCAGCGTTCGTTACCGTTCTCGTTAATATCTGGCTCGTGAGAAACATACGCCCAAGTGAGAATTGAATACCGGTGAAATAAACTATGTGAAGTTGGCCCCTCCTTCCCTTACTGAAAATCCAGTAACAGCCATTACCATTCGTTTGGTGATCGTTTACTGGTGTTTGATGGTACATTCCTGATAAATGCAAAAGTCAAAATTATATAAATAATATTATACGAAAAAAAGAATATACGAAAGTAAAGTTAGATCCCTTTTCGATTTTCCAGACTGTATAAATAATCATAATTGGAATAATGCAAGTATTCATTTGGTGATCGTTTAATAATCTATGATATTTTCAATGATTGTTGGTAAACCAAAGTTACTTTTTAAAGTTACTCATTACTGTTACTCGTTACTTAAAAAAGTAACAATTCATAATTTTTTCCGTTACTTTTTTAATGCTAAAATTAAATAAAATTAAATAAAAAAATTTACTTCTGCAATATTTTTTGTTGCAATATTAATAAAATTATTTATTTTGAGTTTGTAAAAAAAGGCAAATATAAAATTTTTATATTTATCAAAAAATGAAGATGGAATATATAAAAATTATGTTATAAATAGTCAAAAATATAAAAAAAGAATGATAAAAATATTAAATTCGTTATCGGTAATTTCTCGTCCAAAACAGTTTCGTTTATCCAAGGTGTGATGTCACAACCGCGTTCCGATTCGCAGTTTCCAAACGGACAACTTTTCGCCGTGTTCGAGATTTCGACGAAAAACGTATCGTATACGCAGAACAGGATGGTGTATGAAGCGCGACACTCAAATACCTGAGTAGCAAACTTTCATTAAGTAGCAAGTGTTCCGTTTCTCGAGACAGCCTCAGTGCCTGACGTCATAGCTGGACGAACACTTCGGCATGCAGAACACATCCCTGATGTGTCGATCAGCTGTTTAGTGACATGCCTTAGCTAGACATACGAGATTTTCGATATGCACTATCTGAACAATAGACGAGAGTATTATGGAACTTTTCGGAATAAATTCCGATTTAAATTATTATTCAATTATTTTCTAGATTTCTATTGTGTTTTTCTATGGAAAACAGAATAATTTCGATCGAAATTCAATCTGAGCAATTCCATAATAGGTGCTTGAATAAACCAATCATAATACTTGATTCCGTTACTTTAATTTGTCCTAACAATGAAGTTCGCTTGTCAAATGCGTACCCTCGAAAATTTGGAGCGTGTTGCCATTAACCCTCCATTGCTCTCATACGAAACAAACGCTCACTTAATTTTTGTAATTGCATACATTTAACATAAAAGTTGCTTCTGAAACTTTTGGCTTATAATCTTTGACTTTTTTTCGCTTATAATCTTCTAGATTATATTCATAATTTTGATTTCTCAGATGTACGAAAAATATACCCAACTAGTGTCCGAAATGACACTCAAATGAGCGTTAACTCTTAGATTGCATGTTTATTTGTGAGTTTCCATTTATTTGAGTGCCATTTCGGACAATAGTTGGATGTATTTGTCGTAAAAATGTTTATTCAAATTTTTATTAAAGACTTTGAAAGTATAAACGTAATAGGCCCGGCGCGGCGCGGCGGTCATATGAGAGTATATGTTCACTTAAAGTTTATTACTATTACAATTTTCTCCTTCTAAATAAATCCAGTCAAATGAGATACGTATTTTGCTGAAATTTATATTGATAATTATGACTGTATGAATAAATTCGCAATAAAATATAACAACATTGGATTAAAATATAATAATTATTTGGGGCAATAAAGGAGCTAATAATAAAGAAGTATTATAATCAATTATTTTTACGTAAATTAATATAAACATTATATAAAAGAAATTAAGTATATACGCATAATATTTCCATGAAATTCCAATGTAGATACTTTGTTCTGCATAACATAGCACACATAAAAATATAGTTGTAGATGTATATAAGCTTATTCCCGCAATGTAAAGATCAAGCGATGCGATTTAGGAACCAGAGTTATTCCGCATTCACCCTCCAAATCGATACGCATGCCGGATGGTACAGAGATAACAAATGTATGAAGAATTCTTGCGGCGAACAAAAATAATATCATCTTGGCCAGTTCGTCACCGACGCACATACGTTTACCTACGTATTACATAAAATAACATTAAAATTAAATGTGTATGTAATATTGTGCAAAATCATTTCCGCTCTTGCATTTTCTCTTACCTGCTTGATATGGTAAAAAGGCTTTCGGTTTAGCCAGACTTCCATCCTCAGCAATAAATCTCTCGGGTTTAAAGGAGAGCGGATCATGCCAGTAAAAATGATCCGTATGAATAGCCCATTGCAGAGGCACAACCATGGTGCCCTTCGGTACATCGTAATCACCTATTTGTGTGTCCTAAGCGCAAAAAATCCTGTGTCTATCTCTATTTTTATTTTGCGCGCACGAAAACGGTAAGGTTGGCTATTCAATCTTTCGTCGATATTAATCAACAGAGTGCGAAAATGTTAAAGTGTAAATCATAATTAAAATCTTCATGAAATAAAACGTTAAGTTATTTTTGTGGATAATTAATATTATTGCAAATATTTAAATATTACACAATATTATTGATCGTCTGGAGGCTATATTTAATTTTTTTCTAAACTGTCTAAAGTAGAGCTCAGCACGTGTTGCCCATTTCGGCCAATTTTTAGATTGGCTTTGTACATAACTCTTCCCTTATCCTACCGCCCTTTATGAATATTCCGACAACATTTTTTCATGTGTCCAGCCTTAGCCTACAATTATACATACAGTCTTGACCAAAAATATTAGACATCTTATATTTTTTTAAATATTTTTGGCTAAAAAAATTTAAACAGAAGTTAAAATGTAAATTGTTCTTTGTTTCGAGAACCCTCTAAATTTATGTATTATATAATGCCGGTAATCAACGAAATAATACAGATAAAAAAATTCTAGATAAAAAAATATAGATACCTAATAATCTTGATCAAGGTTGTATATATTCCACCGGGATATAGTAAGAATAGATTAAGCTTCAGGTAGATATCACCCAAAGGTATCCCATTCCATGTATTTCTCGCACACGTATTATTTCGCAAAATCCGTGGGCCTTAAAACATTTCAAAGATCGTTTCACTGTGATCCTATGACTCTCCTAATCATTCTGCTCATCTATTAATATTTAATTGATCTTAGGGCCTTAAATATTTCTACCTGTATCGCCGTATGCGCGTTGTAACTTGCTATCGTGTGACTGTACAATTATGTCAAAAATATATTGTTTCTTCAGGCCGTGCGCTGGACCTAGCGTATCCATCGCCATACAATATCTCTTATTGATAAATAAACATATATAAACTTAATTTGCAAATAAAGTATTAAATTTATTTGATGAATTATAATTGTTTTGTTATTTAGAGCAATCTAACTTTAAAAATTATGATATTCTAATTTAATATAAATAAAGCTTTTCAAAATTAACTTTTAATTTAAGTTAATTTAATGTTAACGCAATTTTTAACCAAGTTGGTTTTTTTATTTATTTAGCTTTTAACCATATAACTAAATTAATTTTATCACCTTTTAATTTAATTTAATATAAAAATAATTTACACAATCCTAGTGTATTACTTGTCATAATTACCTCTACTGTTCCATGAGGAATGCCGACCGGTACTACGCTCCGTAATCTTTGTGTCTCCGCAATGGCTGCCTCCAATCGAATTAAAAGTAGTCTGTCTTCCAAATTGGGAGGCTTTTCTCCAAGCAACTCATTCATTTCATCTTGAATTTTTTTCTGCACAGAAACAAGAACACCTAGGATTCGAAAAGAGTGTACCGCGGTTTGATAACATTTTATCAAGAAGAATATTGGCTAAAAAAAAAAGATCTTTTATGAAAAGATATAGATTCAAGCGTACTTGTTCGTCAGGATGTGTCGCCATGAAGAGCAGGAACCAACGAAAAGTTGTGAGAGTGGTATCGGTGCCTGCACCAAAAAGATCGGCTAGTAGATGATAAAATTGTGGCTGAGTGAAGTATCCATTATTCGTATCATTACTCATTGCTTCGTCAAAAGCCGCAAGGAAGTTATCCGTTTTTTCGCGTCGAGCGCGATGTTCATCGATGATCGTTTGATATTGTTGATGCGTTTTTAGTTGGCCATCGATGAGTAATTCCATTACTTTGCCATATCGTGGCAAAAATCTAAACAGTTGGAAAAATCCAACGAAAGAATTTTCATTTAATGCTCGAAATATGTTTAGGTTGAAATTAATCTCTTCACTTTTAAGCAGTTATTAATTTAGTCTTTTGACTGCCGCACGGATTTTTGTAATCGATCCTCAATCGCGTCACACGATTATTTTGTGCTTAACTTTCATAAAATCTAAGAGTATATTAACGTTGGCTCTCATTCATATGGTAGTAAGAAGGAAATGTGAGTGTATGTGTGTATTCAAATTGATACGCATGACGCCTTGGACCTACATAAATGTGCACCTAATTGAATCAGTGTTATTAATGGAAACGCGTTTTCTTACATACGTATCCATGCATTTTAATAAAAAATCAAATTCGTAGAAATCAAATTTATAAAAATGTAGATATTTTTAGAATCATTCATAATTGGTTCTTATATTAAAATCGTCTCAAGATGTCATAAATCAATTACGCGCATATTAGCATCTTTAAGGCATTACTTAGGATGATGAACAGTCTCGACCTTAGACCTTTCTAAACGAGATAATAAATTCTATAAAGGGACACATCGGCCTAAATTTTTAAAATTGTAACACAGAATTAAATACATATAGCAGCCAAGTCTTAAAGTACAATTAGTTCAATCTTTAAATATGTTTTATTCATAGACAAGAACCTGCCCTTTTTGAAAGTATATACTTTTAAGAATCTACCCTTAAATTTTTATCGAAAAATTTAAAAAATCACAAAAGTTATATTGTTTCATTAGAAGCGACGTGCAGGTCAGAATCGGACCACACTGACAGAGTCTTCGCAAGGGTTCCCCAGAGATGACCCCGAGGATTTTTTAATATAACAACTGTTGTAACGGTCTCAAGGGAATATAGCTACGGGTTTTTGCATACTAAGATCTATTATAGCACGCACAAACAAACGTGTGTTAAGCGTTTTGTGAAGTCACAAAAAGGATCGCTTGTGTGATCGTTTTTAGACTGCTTAATGTCTATTTAATAAAGAATATTCATTACTTCTTTAAATTATGTATATATCTTGAATATTATTATTAGTCCGCAAACAGTTTGTCGAGTTTCGGGCTAGACAACAGCAGTATCAGGCTAATAATAAGGCGTTCAGAAGATTCGAACAGCTGCGAGACAGATAACAAAGACCAAAAACGAATTTTTCAAACTTGAAAAAATTCAGTGATATCAGTTTTTTTTGTAAAATTATTCTTGTATTCGTTTTGGAATACAAAAATAATGTGTGGTCTCAATAAAATAAGCCTTTATGTCTTTGAAACATATATGAAGTTTTATCAAAACCCAAGTAATTTTAGAAATTTTTGGACAAAATAAAATGTTTCCTTTAATTTTGACACTTTGCATTTTTGAAACTGTTTCAGACATATACGTAGTTATATGAAATTCGTCTTGAATTAATTTGAAGAATCACCCCTTAAAAACTTTTAAATACTTAAATATCACCCTATACATAAAGAAATATATTGTTCACTTACAACATACATTATCAACTTACATTATCTAAATAAAAAAAATGTATAAATAAAAAAAAATAGAATTCTCGAAATAACGATTATGTGTCAATGATTATCATAATATCCGTATATTAATAGTATAATTACGTTATCTTACATCCACTTTACTATCGTTAGAATAAGCTAATTTGATTTTATAATTATAACCTTTTGTTAAGGACGCTTTATCGATAGCCTTCCAGTTTAACTTATGCAAAACTTAACGTGATAATTTAGCACGAATAAAACTGTCCTTCGCGCTACTTTTTCGAAACAAAGATTTGTATTTATTCTTTGCTATCCAGTTCAATTTATCATGTCACTTGCGTGCGTACAAAAAGAGTCCTCTCTTTCCACATTTATCGCACAAGAGCCATCGCTTTCGAAATAAAAAAAAACATGATATTTGCATGGTAGACGCTGAATGAATCACTGTCGCATCATCAATGTGTTAATTGGTCGTGCGAATCAATTTACTCGGTTTTTTCCTCATGGTAATGCGGCTTACTTTTCGTTAGCGAGATGCAAAACATTTCGTGCGCTATGCAACTGAACGGAGAGGATTGTCGAAAAATTTCGAGATTATGTCGTACCTGAGAAACGGCAAAAAGTTAAGCGGTCCTGCTACTCCAATGTGCTTCACTCCTTCCTCTTGTAGGTGTCTTAGCCATTTCCACACCTTGTCATCCTCCTCGTAAACTTTACCAAAGACGAGGTCATTCATCATGTTACCAATGCAATGATGAAGCGTCTCGAGAGGATCAATTTCTTCCATGGCAAGTTCTTTTAGTTTCTACGGAAAAAAACGGTTTTGCTGAAGTATCTAAAAATTTAGATACGTACAAATCTGTAAACAATTTTGTTGGACCATCAAAATAATTAAGACGTACAAGTATAATAAACAATGCTGTAAAGGATTTAATATTCTAGGCAACTGAAGGCAAGTTCAAGCATTTTAAAGATATAATTATTTTGATGATCCAATAAAATTATTTTCTGTATTAAACTCTCCACGTCAAGCTAAATTTTTAAGTACCATATACTTTAGCAAAATCGTTCTTTCCGTGTAAAATATCAATGGAAAAATATCTCATCATTATTGTCTGTTTCCTTCTCTGTACATACTATTAGCTAGCGCAAAACAATTAATTTTTTGAAAAATACATTCATAATATTTGAAATTCGCATGTTCTTATGATTGTTCCAAATATGATATTTGTCAAGTAAAAATTTGTATCTTCAATATAAGTGTCTATTTTTGCCTGTTAAGATTGTTAAGCGAAAACGATGGCATCGAAATGTCACAGGAATTAATAGCTTCATTAAATGCGATGACATTTCCAGATAAATAAATGTTAAGTTGTAGGAGTTGAATATTCCTTCTGGAATGAAACGTTCGGTCATCGACATGCTCGTTTAGGGGCAGATTTAGTGACATGATGGCCTTGTGTTAAATACTCTAGGCGCTTAATTTACCGACGTGCACTCGTTCACGGCCGCGAGAATCCTTTCCTCCATTTTGTCCCTCTTGGCACCAGGTAATTTTGTCATGCCGAAATTCTTCAGACATCCGGCTACAAATCTTCTTTGATCTTTCCAGAGGTCACCCTCTGCGCAAATGAGGCCTGCGGAATGCATAAAGAAACAGCGATAAAAATCTTCAAATTTCCTCTTCCTTCCCCCTTTTTCTCTTTTTTTTTGCTTACTTCACGCGAAGGCGATCCTCGTCGCACCTTAATCACGCGGTCATAAATAAGCTGCCACCCGAACGTGTCTCCGTCGCGTTCCCTCTTGCCGCGTGGAGGCGAGCCGCACGCTTGGTGGGAGGGTGTAAAAAATAGCGAGAGGATTACCGTCATTCCGTAAGTAGGCGCAGGCACTGAACTCGCCGAAGGATAATCCTCGAATGAATAAACAATAATCTCTCACCGCACCCACTCACCGTCCCTCCCTTCCTCGTGCGCGTGTTCGCAGCATAAACCAGGCACGGCGGTCGTCGATTAATAGCAATCGCGATTGTTGATTAGGCATGACGGCGATAATGACGAAAACGTTGGTCGTCGTTAACGCTATTCGCCCGAGTCCTTTTGTCTTTCGACTATTACCTATATTCTCTTTAATCGTATTTTTTACCTTTTCTTCCAGTCTCCCTTTTCTTCGATATGCTGCACCATTTATTTCATATTACATCTATTTTATTTAAAAAACGTAAAAGAATGGCAATTAAGCAAAAATATGGAATAAATTGATTTAAATTTATTTTTATATATGATCGGCAATTATTCTTAATACTACGGTAAGTACCGAGCGGTCGTTATTGACTGTTTCCACTTAGATTAATATTACATTTTTTTGCATAAAAAATAAAATTCTTAATTCTTTAACTTTCGAATAATTATACTAATAAAATCATTCATTTTTAATTAGATTCTTTATTCCTATAATAATTTATTCGTTTGGTCCTTTTAGTGAGTAAAACACAACGGTACTAGTATTTAATAATTAGCTGAATAAAAACAGTAATTATATATACTTTTTACCCAGACGATGCTAGATAATTAAAGGATTATTAAGATCGAGATACCAGACTTCGCAACTTGGTGAAGGCGTGTCGCTTATGTACATCTGTTACGTCGACTTTGCAGCCAGATCACACGCGAGTGTTGCCGGCGCGAGAATGATCTCGGAATCTTGATCATTGGTCAATGAGATTATCGAGGTTTACGGTCGACGTGCCACGGGAATATAGATTGAGATCTTTAGCGCGCAATTTGTCAGATGATATCTCGAATCCTACTCTCCTTTTCTTACGCGCGATAATCTTATCATTTCTATAAAAGAAGAAAAATAGGAATCTATATAGTAATATATTGCGATTTTTATCGACTGTCGCCGAGAATGGGACCCGCTTTGATTTTTGGCGGCGGTTAGTTCCCGAGGAACGAAAGCGAATTCGTATTGGGAGAGACGAGAGTATTTCTGCGAATTTAGAATTCGTCATGTTGCACGCTCGAGAGCGACGAGAGCGTCAAGAGAAGAAATAATGAAAGTCCGCTGGGGTATAAACAGGTCACCGCGCGATGCGTGTTTGCGATACTATTTATCATTCGCAGCTTGTTCTAAGAGGCAGCGCTGTCGATAGGTCAGTGTCGTATTTAAATGACGCCAAGAAAACTTTCCGGGATCGCAGGTGTGCATTAATCTCTCTTCGTTGCTCGATCGATTTTAAATCACATTTGTAAAAAGAATTAAAATTCGCAGCGTACATCTGAACTTTCAACCGAATAAATTTTACGATTCTTCGTCTCGTGTCTCTCATAGAAGAGAAATGTCATATGTTACAGTTTCCCATTAATTTTTTTACTTATTTATTACAGTTGTTCATTTAGTTTTTGTAGTAACTAACTTCTTAGTTGATTATTCGTCTCGCACAATTGTGGCCTTGCAGTTTATTAAGTTTAAATCAAGGCAATTGTAACTTCAAGATTATTGACTGGTTATTTCAAAGCTTTGAGACAAAAAAAAAAACAGATATTCTATACAATCGAGTAACCGAATATACTGCATTTTCTTTATTTAGAGATTGACTATTTTAGTAATATACAAAATAAATTATAAATTTCACAAGCAAATATCAGAAATGTTTAGAAAGAGAAGAGTAGGAGAGAATTGCATAGCTTCGAAGGAGGTATTTTTAAAAGTGAAAGACTGTACATAATTCTAACTTTGTAGTTCGCACGCTTGTTTCTCATCCTCGCAATGCGTCTGCACGGCAGACGCGAAGAGGGACGAGGGCTACGGACAATGAGCTCTCCTTGCCGGTTGATTCTTACGCAACTAAACACCCCGCCGCGGTGATTTCAGGGGATGACATCACTCGGGCACGGCGTGGCGAGGAGAGGAGGCGCTCTCCACGAATTCGCGAACCGCCAGAAATAAACCGGACGAGAGACGGATAATGCATACACACGTTCGAACGTTTCAGGGCCGGTCATTCCACCTCGACCGGCAAAAAGTCGGCGAGTGCAGCGCGAGATGGAGGCGACGCGTGATAGTCGTCCTGTCCAAATACAGTCGACCGATCGATCGTGCGTTTTATGGCGCGCCATTAAAATGCCACGATAGCTTTGTCGGCCGGCTGAAAAGTGTGACTATTCGGTAATGATCCCTTGCAAGTGTCTGCAACCGAATTATGCGCGAGATTCCTGAGAGGCTGGTTGCGTGAGAAACAAGAGGAAGATGTGGGATCTTTTATAAATAAATAAATTTACATTTTAAACAGCATTGAACAAATATATTCTTTTTTTTAATTTCTTGTTAAAACGTAGGAGAGAAGAATTAAGTTAACGTTTGTCGTTTTATTCCAAGTTTTGTAATAATATAAAAATATTAATCTATTATTTTCAGATTCACTAAAATTTTATTTTTAATTTAAAAATCAAAAGTTGTGCACAACAAATTAAATTTTTTTAAATTTACTTTTAAAGATTTTTTTTTTAATTCGAACAATTTTTTAAGGGCACTCAATTTCATGATCTTATTTACATATGTGAGTACTTTTAATAGTAGGCAAGATGAAAAATAGTCAAGTAAAGTTAAAAATATACTTCTCATAAATAATAAAAGATTTATCATAATATAATAAATTTAAATTACTGATATATATGAAATTTTAATAATTTTGTTTTGGTAAATTACATAAATATTTTTCGTTCTATTTTCTTTTATATATATATATATATAGTCAGAATGTTAAACTGAAAAAATTAATGCACAAATGGGTCATCTTGCTCCTACATGACGTTCGTTATCTTATCCATAGTCATGTTTAATTATTGAATATAAATGTTACAATGCAGAAAACACATTTCTTGTTATTCACTTGGACAGATCAAATTATCAAAGATTATTTATTATTATCTAAAGTCTCTAATAAATTAAGTATCATCATTTGTTATTAACTTCAAAATAATTAATTCGTTATCTTACTCCCCCCTCTTTTCATCCATATTCCGCGACAATCATATCAGTTTTTCTGCCCAGTTAATTAATTCAATCTGTATTGCGTAGATAATTGCAAACAAATCTTCCGATTGCAAGATTTAACGGATAAGTCAGAATAATCGTTGAAAGAATAATAACTAGTAATCAAGGACTATTGAATAACTAGTGGTTTACGAATTGCTCTTTAAAGAATCAGAACGCAATTAAAACCATTTTTCTAATTATCTATTATTCAAGGGGCTCTGACATCGCGAACTACCATTATTCCACATTGTAAATAAATTTCATCTTTTTAGACATTGCTAGAAATATTGTTGTTAAAGCAGTTTCAAAATCTCTAAGAATTTCTTTCTCAAGTCAACGCATTTCGCTAATTAGTCCACCTTAATGTCCTCATTAATGTGCATATATAAAACTTAAGGAAAAGATCAGGAAACAAATTTTTTTCTCGTTTATCAGGTTTTGACTAAAGATTCGTAAACAATTATATACTGTTCCTTTCCATTTAGCTTATGTTTTTCTTCGAAACTTTCAAAACTCCTAAATGGAATCATTGTAACAAATAACACATTTTAACATATTATCTCGTTATTCATCGAATAATTGCTTGTTTGTCGATTCGCTCATGAATCGATCATCAGTACATATATGGAAATCAGGGGAAAAATTATACGCGAGGCCGATCTCGATATTTGATTGCGTTTCAGTTTTTATCAAGCGACAGGAAATCATTAAATATCATGTTTCTTTTTATATATATATATATCATGGGAATCGTCGCAACAATTTTCTTTTACAAAGTGTGCGACGTATGCGCAATACATCTCGACTAATTGCGCCAACTCGAGAAAGCTGGGGGACTCCAGATGATTACCGACGACCTTCAGGCACGCAGGTCGTGACAGGTCGACGATGTGAACGCCGGTCGTCCATGCAACGCTCTGTCGCTCTTAACGGGAGAGGCCGTCGGCCCGTCCTTGCGGAGCTAACTGTAATTCCCCGCGGATGCAGAGCAGAACTGTCGACGACCGGGAGAACTTCCTTCAAGGAGACCGATAAAAGTGAGAGTCCTTTGCATCGAGTGCGAGCCGCGGCCGGTCCCGGGTTCGCTCGGACGTGCCTAACCTACCCAATTGCGGATAAGTCGCTCGTTAAGAAAACGAGAAAAGATTGATGAGATCCTGAACGGCAGCCAGCGATCGTACTCGCTTCGATGCGTGATCGTTAGTTGAACGAGCATGGATCGTAAGCGAAGATGGCAATTTATGTTAATTACGAATATGTAGCCGTTAATCGATACAAATTGTGTTTTCTTTAATAATTCAGAAAACACTTTAATTTATGATAATTTGTTTTTATAAATAAGCCCACCATACAAACGAGTTTTCAGAACTGGAAGTTCGGAGCAGAAATGCAAAAGATATTTTGTCATGACTTAAGATGTCTCGCATTTTTTTTTCAAAAAGCTTCGAAAAGACAGTTTTTATCGATCTAAATGATATCTTATGCAACATTTTGAGATATCATTTCAAACATCTGTGGAGATGTCTTGAAGATATCCTTCAGAAATCTGAAAGACATCTTATGTGACAAGTGTCATAAAAATATATTGCAAGATATCTTTTAGACATCTTCTAGAAATGTTTTGAAGGTATCTTTGATAAGATATCTTTCAGGTATCCACGAGATCTCGATGTTTTCTGAATTACGCGGTAGCTTTATAACAGCGACGATGAAAGTTACAAAAGTAGTAGATGCGTCAATAATTATGTAGAATGTAAAAAAAGGAGACAAGGATACTGCGTGGGGAACAGAATCAGCATGAGGGAAAAAATGAAATTCCACCCACACCCAGTCCAGCGTTCGAAGGAGGAAAAACAAGCCGTCCGCGGGAAAATCGCGGACGTATTACGTCAGTGTGTTACACGCGCTTGTAATAAGCCAAGCGCGGGAATAGTCACTTTGAAGCTCGCATGTAATGTTTATTTTGCACGCGCGCGCTTGGTTGCACCGTTGAGTCAGTGCTGTGGTATGCCAAGTCCGACTGCAACTGCGACGTTTCTATAACGATTTAGATCATCGGCGTTACGCGAATGTTCGCCTCTGCTCGTTACCTTCTTCGCGAGCCCGTATAAGAAGCTTACGTGTAGAGTACAACTAAATTAAAAATCTACCAACTTATTTATCTCGCATGCGCCGATTCAATTCAATTGAGAATTTAGGTAAGAAAAGTCCGAGACACGACCAATATTTTTTTTTTTTTTTCATTAAGCAGTAATCGGAAAAGCTATACTTGAACCAAAAATAGAGTTTTTATTATTACTTAAGTCTGTCAGAACCAAACAGATCAATTGTAGTTTTGTAATTTTCTTGTAAATTTTAATATCTATCAAAACGTATATGATTATTTTAGTTTTATTAATTTTCTCTATTTTTTTTATTTCATAGAGTTAATGATCATTTTAGCTTAATAATAATAAAAAGGATGAGAAACTTGTTTATCATTATTTTTATTTAAGTCATAATGCAGTTTTGCACAACAACAATGTAATGATTTTTGAAATTTGTATAGGGGAGACTGGGGCTCATTGACACAATTTTCACAATTTTGACATCCAACATTTTAAACAATTAATTATTATGTTTAAACTGTACTAATGTTATAAAGAGAAACTTTCTTTTACATTTTATTGTATAAAAAAAACTGTAGATAGGTAAATGTTAACTGTTAACAGGTAACTGTTGACAGGTAAATTGACACATATAATGATATAAGTTGCCTATACGACAAATTCCATTAATTAAATTAATAAAACAGAAAGAAAAAATAAAAGTATTTATAAAAATCGTATCTTTTGAAGTCATTTTGTGATGATGAAATAGTAAAGCTGCTGTTAGAGAAAAGCAAATAAATTATTTTAAATGTAGCTTGTTTGAATTATTAATATTATTAATATTATTAATATTATTAATATTATAAAAATTATTAATATTATAAAAATATTAAATATGAACCGTTTTTAAAATTAAATTATAATTGAGTGTTTACACATTCTTCACTTACGGGTGATCTTATTCACCTTAATCTTATTGCAATCTTGTTTAACTTAATTACCTTTTTCTATATTGTGTTATCTAATTTATAATAATTTACATTGCTTGTATTGTCCGCATGAAAAAGATTCGTGTAAACAATATGTAAATAATTATTGTTTACAACGTCTTCATGGATTATAATCTAGACATAATCTTGAAATGTACAACACCTTGGTTATAGCTAGAGCTGCGTTTTTGTTTGATAAAACTCTCTCCTTTACCATTGAAAAAAAGGACGATCATCAGCATTTTGGTATAAGTGACCAAATGTCGGTCGTCTTTGTCGAAGGAGCCTACCAAGCAAATTGCGATGTCATAAAAGTGAATCGTGACAGATCTTTTCTTTTTTTTTTTTGTTTGTCTGCCCAAAATTAGCCGACATGTTGCAGTTTGTGTGGCAGCGTCAGCACCAAGGACGTCGAGAATTTCAGGTTTCGTCGACCCGCTTAAAGGCCAACGCCGTCGCATCGTTCAGACACTTTTGACGATCGCCGCGATGCAGGTCGATGCACCGCGGTAACGAGAATGGCGGCGGCGATCTATCATTTTCCAAGATCAAGTCTTTCGCCCCTCTTCTCCTCCCTTTCCGCCGTCCATCGGCGCACCTTGCTCTCGCTGCACAAGGTGTAACGCGACAATCTGGGATCCACATACTCATTCGCTAACTTGGGCTGTAATCGCAGCGATGTCGTCATGTAATCGGCTTCGGTGATTCACGATATTTTTGATTTTTCTTCATTTGTTATCGAGATTAACGACATGAGAATTATCATATCGCAAACATCGCATCTACATTAACAGACTCGTTTTAATTATTACCGATATTTATTTTTTCTTACATACATCATTTTGTAAAAATAAAATTTACCAACAATAGCATACTTTTTTTTTACTTACTATTGTGTTTCAAATTATTGTTTTGCTATAAAAAGTTGGTACCATTGCAGAAACATTGTAAAACGTGTTTGGAAATTTATTATTTATGTTAATGTATTGTAAAATAAAATTGTTTCTAGCAAAGAATATTTTGCATGCGACATGTAGTTTTGCAAGTATTATTTTAGGCCTTAATCGAAATGCGAGAAACAGATTATTCGATTATTTCCTGGTATCCCCGTAGACGTGTCTTATAAGGACTAACATCACTCTCACTTTCGGTCCGTTTCTCAGAAGCCTATTAATACTTTGGTTCGCACCGCCGGCGTTTAGCCGATCGTTCTCCGCGTTACCTGATTCTCCGTTAACTGACGGTATTCGCGGTATTTCCGATCCTTCCTATCCATTCCCCGATCTCTGATTGCATTTGCTTGTTATAATAGGTTTTGCTAGAACTACTTCCTGGAACGAGCCTATTCCTAGAAAAACAGCTATGCAGAACATTTTATTAAGTTGATCAGGTACATTCTTATTCTTTTTTTTTCATGTAAATTTTAAGAAAGAATCGCACGTTATATATTTTTAAATGTCTAAATTATCACTGTATTTTAGTAATAGCGTTAGCATAAAATAATACATAAATTGATAGAATAACATACTTATATCTACAAGATTTTATAAATTCGTTTATGCTCTCGAGCTGAAGAACATTAATACGAAATTATGAAATGTTTGTTCGCACAGTCCCCTATCGGAGGTTGCAAAATGCATAGTGATTAACCATTATAATATATATAGCGCTATAATATATTTATTACAGCAAATTTTTATTCTAAACGTAAAAACGTGTAAATTGAAATTTAAATGTGTTACTTTTCAAGATAATAAAATAAATTTTATTTAATTTGATACAGGAGAATAGAAATTATAGACCTCATCTTAATATTGTTTTACTTTTATAAAATTGCAATAAGATTGAGTACGTCAAAAATATTTTTTTTTTAGTTTTATTAAAAATTTCTATTGAAAAGATACTCAGTTAACGAGCTGACGTTACTTGTCGTCACTTTAATGTTAAAATATGTCTTTGACGACATTTTGATATCAAAATAACGTCAGCTTACTACTTAGACAATGTACGTAGAACGCATAGCATAGTGCTCAATGAATTATACACTTGTCTCTTTCAATTGTAAGCTTAAGGAATAATAAAAAAATTTAAATATTGAAAAAAATTAAAATATACTTATGCTAATGACTGAACTAAACAATAGCACAATTGTTGAAATTCAATGAGAACAGAATCGATTACAGATAAATAACTCAGCAAACAAGAGCAAAATAAAATAACAGCTCTCAAAAATAAAACAATATCGTAATTTATAAATTATAGGATAATTTGGACTTTCAGTCATCCATTTCTTTTATTTTTAATTCGTGATTGGCAGAATTCTATATGAGGCGACTTAGTCGATTCGGCAATGCGATGCAAATAGAAACTTGCGTAATATGTTTATTTACGGACGACGCGCGTTATCGCCATCTCGACGCGCTCTATAATAAATTAACGCTATTACGCACGGCATTATCCGTCGTAGCGGGACAACCAGTTTGCCGACCGCATAAGAAATGTGAGCGCGCCCATAAAGAGGCGCGTGTAAACGCGCTGTCGGATAATCACTGGTTGCACCGTCAGAAGGCACGCGTCGGTATTCTTCTCCGTGTGCATCTGTCATGTAGGCATCGCCATTGTATACATTTATGTATAGTAGTTTCTCTTGTAAAATAGTGACTCTCGAGTCACTAATACTGGGTGCACTCTAAATTAACCGCAATAAAGCTGTGAGAGAGAGAGAGAGAGAGAGAGAGATGCAAAGCTATTCGAGAAATATAGATAACTTTCAAAATACACATTGTACTTTATCAAGAGAAATTCACAATTTTTGCAAATAAATTTAAATAGAAAAAGTAAAATATTTAATTTTAAATTCGATAATATTAAAAAAAGAACCTCCAATTATAATAAAGTAGTAACATGTGTATTTACATACACACACACACACACACACACGCACGCACGTACACGCGCAGATTAAATTCATTATTATAAATTGTTTTCTTTATTCGGTATACCAGCTTTTTTTACATTCTTTTTTATTTAAATTAAATTCTTTACTTCTTTAATTTTTTTATTTCAATTAAAATTTTTTATTTTATACTGTTACCTTTTTTAATCTTTATCATTAAATTTTATATTCCATTACAATATATCATTTGAATTAAAATAAAAATACAAAGGTATATTTCAGTTTCATTGTAGCTTTTAAAAATAGTTGTATAGCAATATTTATAGTTATATTTCGAGGAAATAGTTATGTTCCGTTTCTAATTTTTAAAAATTTAATTTTTTTTTTAAATACGTATTATTTAACTCACACGATTTTTTGTGGTATTATTTTTTGAGAAGAATTAAAGATATCATTACCTGAATTTTTTTGCAATGTTTTTTCATTAAGAATTGCATTCAGAAGGGCCATAATACCATCTTCTTTAAAGATGGGCAAGAGTCAAACATTTGTAAGATGGAAATGAATCAAACTGAATCCTTGATAGCATGTTCAAAATCAAATTAAATCAAATTCAAATTAAATTTTCTTGAATTTATATTACATACTAATTTAAGTATAACAAAATATTTTTAATAATATTAATCTTTTTTAATGGATCTCTTTTATCGACTTCTAGATAATCTAGTAGAAAACTTATTGAGAATACTTATTTTTATATTTATACTATAAAATTTATTTTTTTGTTTATTGCATAAGTGATCTTTTCATAAGGGTAGTTTTTCCATAACTTTTTTGACAAACACGACATTTAAAGGATTACACGATATTCAAAGGATAAATATAATCAAATCATTGCAAGATAAATTAATTTTTTCAGTATACTAAAAGTAATTATTCCAGTTCTGAATGCAATATTTAATATTTTTAATAACTATTTTTTAAATAAATTATTCTATTTTTTTGCATTATATATTATTATCACATTCTATTATTATATATTATATTCTTATTGCTGCCTAGAAACGTCTGGTAAAGACAGTAAACGTAGCTTCTTTTTTTTTTTCTACAGACTATCAACCGATTGATCAATTAATAGTCTGTGATTAAAATTTAAATATTGAACGATGAAAAGCGCACTGTCGGAAAAGACAGCAGTAAAAATGAGTTTTTATCGATACTTCGATTTGGAGACTTCAACGCGTGGTGATGCGTCTAAGTAGTAACGGTCCGCAATGTTCGGTCGCTCGTCTGACTAATCCCAGCCCTCACTACTTGAGACAAGCGTTAGACACTTCAGAGTCTCTCTTTCCGTCGAGCCGAATGCTCGCGGTGGATCTAAGTTTAGCGAAAGTTCACATATCAAATATGTACTTACGGACAGTACATATCAGACGGAGGCGTGGTTAGGATCTCCCCACCGAGCGTTAATCCGATCGAGAGAAAGAAAGGAAATCCACGGCGGGAGGATCTTTTCTGGAAGCCCTGGAGGGGCGTCCACAAGGAGTGGAGGAAGGCTCTCCGAACGCAGGAGTCTCTTGTGAAAGGTAGCAGAAGCGTCTCAATGTCGCGAGGGTACACGTGTGAAGGATGTAGCTGCACTGAACCGCGCATCGTCTAAACTGAAATAACTTTGTCGCACTTGTTTTTTTTTATGTTAAATTGTTTTATCTTGAACGCAAGCTATTTCTGCAATTCTTTCATAGCTTATCTTGCACTTTAAAATATTTGTTAAAGTAACATTTTGTAAGGCAATTTGTTATTTACACGATAAATTTTTATATGACAAAGATTAGAACAAATTATTTTTATAACTTATAAAACTAAACGTATAATTTATAACGTAAAGTTGCTGCAAACAGCATGTGTCAACACAAAAATAATAAGAAATTTTTTATCAATAAAAAATTATATATGACATATATAAAAAATTATTTTTCTATTTATTTACATCTCTATAAAATTAATTTTACATTATTATTTATATATGTATAAATTCACATCCAAAGGTATGCCTTCCAGTATCTGCTTCCTTGCTTTGTTATTTATCAATACATTGTCATGATTATAAAAGTAATTTTCTTTCACACACACCTTTATTAAATCAAAATTTATTTAACATATTTCGCGTCGATGACCCACTATAGATTTTACATTCAGAACGTTTAAAATTAAAAAAAAATTATTATAAAATAATTTCTGCTATCATGCGTGAATACTTAATTGTAATGTACTCTCTAAATCTCGTAGAGTAAAATGTCACTTAAAAAAAATGAAAATTATTGAGCTTGTGCAATTATTCAAATAATTTATCATTTTAATAATAAAAAATCACTTCAATAGCAATCTTATTCAGTCTTATAGTGAATTTTTCTTTTAGCAAATGGCAAATTACTCGAACAATTGTACAAGCTCAAGTTTCACTCCTTTAGAGTGGCATTTCACTTTATGAAATTTAGAAAGTACATTACAATTACATATTTACGCATGATAGCATATATTATTTTATAATGCTCTTCTTTTTGTAGCCAAAGTATCAAATGGTTTGAACGGAAAGTCCAGCATGGATCATCAATGATCTATATATAGAATGTGTTAAAGAAGTTTAGGTTTAATTTAAAAATTGTGTTAAAAAACAATTTTATAACCATCATTTTTATAAGCATTAGAAATTCATGGTACACACATTATTGGTACACTAGGCATTCTTCTTTATAATAATTATTTTTATAATTTTTAATTGTGAAATATATTTTGTCTAATAAATATAATAGACGAAAATGCTGTGAGTTATCTGCGACAATCCATGCAGCGTAATAATCACTTAAAATTGGCGCGACACGAAATTGTTAATATGTATAATAGTTACATAAAGGTCATATTAAATAAATAATTATCACATGCAAAAATGTCACATGCAAAATTCAAGAAGCAAATTATATTAAACCGTTGCTTACTACAAAAATGATGTACAAACTTCTAATAGACAACTGCAGTGAATAATAGATATCTATCCATATCTTCAACTTCGAGCGAGAATTCGTGATAGTTAATCATTCGAGATCGATGCCGCGATCAACTTGTAATGCACTCGAGTATTTATCGGCGCGCCGCTAGATTGGCGCATGTAAAAGATCGGCGGCGATAGCGACGAAAGAAATGAATGGAGAAATCACGGGGCCGTTGACTTGGAGGCATGGCGCCTCGTAAACATCGCCGAAGGCTCACGTACACGCGCGTGTATGCACCGGGCATCGAGAAAAAAGAAGGAAAGAAAGAAAGAAAGAAATGAAGAGGAAAGAAGGCGCGGGGGGACAAAGAGGCGTAGGTAGCGGGGAAGAAGGGGAGGGAAGCGCGCTGAAGACGGCGGAGGATCGCGAGAACGGGAGAATGGGAGCTTTCGAAACGAGGTGTAAAGGTACCAGCGGGTCCCGTGGTACACTTTGCCGTGAAATTATCGTCCCGCTCGACTCAGCACGGCGACGCGGCACCGCCCGATTCCGCTTGGCTCGGCTCGGCTGGCTGCCGTCGCCGACGATGAAATTTGTGGCCTTGCCGGCGAATTTTCAGCCGGCAGACGAAACTTACGACCGTTCGAGTAACCCTGTTTTCATATGGAAACAAAGGCCGCGCCGCGCAAATCAGAGACTAAGCGACAGCTCCGTGGCGAGCGATAATTGCGACTTCCGATATATCTCGTGCACGTCGACGGAACACGCCGGAGCTCAGGTGCTCCGATTTCTGCACAGGATATAGAGCAATGAAGAAGTCCGACGAGAGACGGGACGCGCTCTGCTGATACTCTCTTATCTAGCTTGTATTATATCCGCGACACTCCATGTAACTCAAGTAACGGAGCGACTCCGGGACTCACGCTATATAGAGGACCCGCTATCAAATGTCGCACTGCGATCGGCAACGCTTGATCGTAAATTGAAAATCGTAACGGCACTTGGATCTAGAGTCCTCGTTATCGCGAGAACGGGACCATCCAGGTAAGCTGATCAGCTTTGTTCTACTCTCTTCTTGACGATACACACCTTGGTGAAACCGCGGCTCTCCATCTCGACATGTCGTGTCGCAACGAGTAAATATATTTGTACATCGAGCAGTTAATTCTTATCGTCGCATGTTAGACGATGTTAATTCTAGGTGATCAAACTATGGGGGGGGGGGACATTTTCGATTATTCTGCCTCAAATTTGGACACGTACAAAAAAAAATTTCAAAGTTTTGAGTCAAACAATTGCGGAATCATATTCTGGAATGTTGGAAGAATGTATCACACACAAATTTTTTTAAAGTTTAAACATACGATTAGGCACCAGTGACCCGATTGGATCAGGAAGCAACAAAGAAAATGATAGACCATGGAGGGTCAAAGTTTCAAAAGTGCTATTCGGAATGTTTCAACATTCGATTTAAGTAGCTTTTCATTACTACCAAAAACAAAAATGATTTTAATATAATAGTGTCTTCAAATTATAGTACAAAGTTTCTCGCGCATTTATACTTATTTAAAGTGTTTTGCGTAGCAGGCCCCTAGAAATCTAATATTGGCAGTATTAAGTTGATTAGTCATTAATTACTTATCTTAGATATCGAAAGATTGTAGATATTGAAAGCATTGTTGTTAGTACTTTTAATATTCAAAATAATTAATTCAAAGTAATTAAACTGGTCAATTTATTACTGCTACTAAATTTCAGTAAAGAGCAATAAAAAATTCATGATTGTTTAAGAAGCAAAAATTCGCCGAAGTGGAGTCATAACTCAGACTCTAGGACGCAAATGACGGCGTTACTTTCGAGCGTATTCTAACGACTTCACAGGAATGTTTCAAGTGTCTCTTTGTTAGAATGACGTTGCGAGCAAACACGATGCGTTGCCGAAAGAAATCCATTTCTCGTTTACACCCGGGTCTTCACAAAGTGACTTTCACTGTGCGTACACATCGGGTTAACGCAGAAGAATGCTTGTAGGTCGGCGGTTTTAACGATTACAAAGACAACGATGGTGGACCCGGAAGCTCTCTAATGCCCGTATTCATGGTCCTTTCATGAAAAATGAGGATACCTTATTTCTATCTTTATCTCGCGCATGATAAAACGTAGTGCGCGAGATAGAGATAGACGGGAACAAGGAAACATTTTTCAAGGCAGGATTATGAATACGGGCATAAATCCTGCGAGAGAATCAGCGTCGAGTCGACCTCGTTCTCTTTCCACGGAACAGTCAAGATGTTTCAGCTTCTTGTTTTTTTTTTTTTTGTTGTAATTCTTAACACCACCGAACGGTATATTAGGAATGCAGGTATGGTTTCAGCTGTTTAGTAGGTTAGACGGTTCACGGCGAAAATTCATTCGTCAGAGGAACCGTTACATCTTAACGACAGCAGTGCCCTTCCATTATGAGCGCTCGCTCCATTGTTATATCTCCTCCTAGTACGAGGCGTGCTCGCAGCGTGCGTAAAATTATAAAATATGATACTGTACGTTATGACAGTTTATATCTTTAAAGATTATTCGTAAATTACTGATCGAATTATACTTTTCATAAAAAAAAGATATTCTTATGAAATGATAATAAGATAATAGTCCTTACGGCAAGTTTAAAATTTCTTGACTCTCTTGCTTGACTCGCAAATAAATAGAAGAATAGAAATTTAGCCTGTCTTGAAAAAGAGTACAGGTTGAATTTTCACTCTTTTAGAATGAGATTCTACTCCAAAAAATTTAGAGAGTAAATCTTATCATTTCTCTAATTCTCGTAGAGTAAAACATCACTCTAAAGGAATGAAAATTAAGACTGTGCAATTTTTCGAGCAATTTTTCCACTCTTTGATATTTACAGAAATCTTATTACAATGATTTATAAAATTCTATGCTTACATTGTAAAAATTTTAATTTGTTGTCCCCCAATGTTAGATCTTCTCATGTTTCTTCATTTCGATTAGCCGTTTATTTCGTTTAGTATTCATATCGATCTTTATAAATGTATCACATTTCTTACTTCCTTTTGTTTCTGTGACGAATCTATTTTTATTTAATAACATGGAAAGTATCTTACCGTATCCCTGCATTATTCCGTGCGTCAAATACAGTGGAGCCCGGCCGGCAAACGCATCCTTGGCAAAGGTCTGCCTTACCAGCTGTGGATCCGATAACAACACCGTGTATACAGAGCCCATTCGTAAGCCACAGATCGGACCATATTTTCTCGCCAGTTGAGTTAATGACACATGGGGACGTGCTGGATCAATCCATGGCAAATACCCAAGCAGCGGGACACCGTACGGTCCCGGTGGCAGCCGATGGGTTTTGTTATTTTTACGAAAGATATAGACAAAAAGTACGAGAGATACGCCGAGGAGAACAAGGGCTATCATCGTGATTCAGGGGAAGCGGCAGAAATGCGATGCTGCACCGTCTGCACATAAATTAAAGATAATGCTTTCGAGCGTGACGGTGCATTTTTTATCATGGTTGGACACTTACGTGTAAAATATAAATAAAAAGCACTGTTAATATAAAGAGTACAACATTTCTATATTAATATTCTATAACTTTGATGTCACTGTGTAATTAATAAGTAAATTATAAACGAAAGGCATCTAAAATTTCAATCTAAAATTCCTTTTTGTAAAACATTATAGTTTACAAAAATATAATTCAAAGGAATCGATTATTCAATTTACAATAATTTACATTGTTAATATTGTGCACATAAAAAGAAATAAAAAAATGTAAGATAAACTTCACGTACAATTTATGTATAATCCACGTAATTTAGAAATTTATTTAAAAAAAAAAAAAAAAAAAAACGTTACAATGTTTACGTCGTTGCATAACTTTTACAGCAGATGCAGACGTGCGCAAAATGGTGGCAATGGTCGTTTTCGTAACGAATATTGGCTTTATAAGCGAATCATTTGGATCGTTCCGTAAAAGAAACCCTCTAGCACAAGATACGCGCGCACAGTCACGCGGATGTAATAAATTACGCGAATGCACCTCTCGAAGATCCTCCAATGATCGTAAACGTTCGTAATCGAAAGAACGCGATTTCAGCTTCCAGGAATGGCACAACGGCAGAAACGAATGATAAACACAACCTTTCTCTGCGCCTACGGCGCAGTGCACGCACTTGTGTAAAGTTATCTCATTAGCGAGGCACGCGCACGTACACAATCGCGAAGAGGATAAGGAACGATTCCGTGCAGCGACTACGCGATATAGGCCGACACGTGGTCAAACACGTGCTGATGATTCGACGATGAATCGAGGAAGCTTACTTTCGATGGCGCGCCAGCAAGATTTTTATAGCCGTCACCATCGGTTCGGTTCGCAAAGCTTCGCAAACACTCGGCTCGCAAACCACTAAGTTAAATGCTTGGCGGTTACGACACTTCGTATTTTTATTCAATTCGCTGCGTATAAAGTTGACCCTTTCACGCCTAATGAATAATGTTTTAAGATTCTCGGATAATGGTAAAGAGTCTCCGATAGTTATGAGAACGCTGCGCTTGTAACTGATACAAATTATCGAGTAATTATTGATAAACGTTTAAATAAAAATGGATTTACAAATATAAAAAAAAAAAAAATATATATATATATATATATATATATAAATGAGATTTTTTATTATATACTATTTATTATTTTATTATATACTTATTTATTATTATTTATAAACGATATCCTAATTTGAGCAGGAAGTGTGTCAACACATTTAAATAATGAAAAAAAATTATTAAATTGATATGCGGCGTACAGTTTGGGAAATCTTGTAAATATTTGTAAATTTATCTAAAAGATTATTGAGTACAAAGATCTGTTTTTAACCGGTATAGCCTTCTCGTCATTTAAATGTATTAAAACACAAAACTAGAAGGCCTGTGTTGGTCACAGCGGTTTTTGGTGCCGAATAATAATTTTTAATTTTTTCGTGGGACGAATATGCAGCGCAAAGTTTGAGATAAAATTTGCAAAAATTAAAAATAAAAAAAAATTATTTGGTACCAAGAACCGCTATGATTGACACAGGCCTTCTAGTCTCGTGTTTTAATTTCATCAGTCCGATATAACGGATTATTGTTTAAATGTTTTCCAAATGTTTTCTTGTTAAAAATATTTCCTTAGCATTCATTTCCATTATAAAAAATTGTAACGTTGTTACCGTATCATTATTATAAAAAATGAAAGTAACAATAAAATAACGACAAAATAACTACTTTCTATTCTTACAATAAGGCCTATTCTTTTTAGATAAACGTAATGCTTGCGCATATAGTGTCATTCCTTCTTTTCTTTTTCTGTTTCAGAGAAAAAGAAAAAAGAACAACTGTGTAACAAGTTCAGCTAAAAAGAACAAACCTATATATACATATATGAAATTTTAGTCTGAAATTGGCAAAACAATTCCAGACTCATGTTAAGCTATGTGAATCTTTCAAGAAATAATTTTAAACTATAATTTTATATATCTTTTCGCAAAGTTTGTAAAGTTTGAGTATCAATTTTGGAGGTTATTGCAGTTTACATCACACGAATCATGCTTGCTGAGTAAGTTATAGTTAAAAAACATAGATATCCTTAGCGTGTAACAAATATATAAACCGTTACTTGTATAAAAACTCGAGAAATAAGTATAGCATTAGAGCAAACTTACCGAATCTGCGAGCACCGAACTCTTGCTGCAGGAGCTACAGAAGTCACGTCGACACCTGTCTTGAAGAATATTTTAGAACTGGTTGAGCGGGAATTATGAAACTCGAATCTGCAGCAAAGAAAAGAAGATATAAGCGATTTTATATAAAGAAACATATAAATAATTATTATTCACGTGTAAATGTGTATGGGATAGATACCAAAATGTAGACGTACATACAACTGTTTTTTCGACAAAAATATACTGCAGGAAAAAATACACGATGTAACATCGACAACAGTATCAGGCTAAATGTTGTCGTCAAGCGGTTGACGAAAGTGATCCCCGGATCGTTTGACTACCAAATGACAACTTCTCAGTGCTGCGACAGCAAAGATTCGTTCCGCGATATTCGACGACACTAGAGTAGAGTTCAATTTGTAATTTGAAATTTAATATCGAGATTAAAAACTCATTCATAAAAATTTTAATTCTAATTCGAAATCGAACAGTATTTAATAGTTTAGTGTGAACAACTACTAAAATATTTAGAGACAACAATGTTTCACATCAGCTGATTAAAAATCTTATAATATCGATATATTATAAAAGATGCTTGTATCATACGTATATTTGTTGTTTTATATTTCACAAAGATCAGTTTAATCGTACATTTAAAAATTTACTGAAAATTGATTTGATATGTATTGACTAATATATACGTATGAACTATTAAGTATATTAGTTATACAAATAAGTAATCCATTATATTGTATAAAATTTAGTATTTATTGTTAAAGCAGACGGATATGATTCAACCATAAAAGTTATTTTTATCATTTTTCAATATTTTTCTTTCACCTTTTAGGCAAGTTATATATTCTAGCTCGAAACTTTAGAAAAAACTTTATTTGCAAAAATAATCAAATAAAAACAAATGGAATAATAATTTGAAAACAATGTCCGGTGAGACAGTATTTTCTCCGTTATATTATTGAACGAGAAGAAAAGAGACCTTTTTTTAAAAAAAGGTCGTTGTCCAGTCAAATTCTTTATGTGTAGAGAACTTAGTAGGAATTTTACCATCGGCATCCGGCCATTTCCGGCAATGACCTTTTCCGAAAAGGGTCGCTTTTCTTCTTTCTTCAATGACATTAACTGACGATACGATAGTAAGAACTGCCGATTCTGGACCACCATATATACATTAGTGAGTATAATGTGTATGATGTCATCCCAGTTTTCCTTTTCGTAAATCCCGACACACATACACACTACACTAATACTTAAACATACAGTGATTCAGAATCGGTGTACTATTCCTATTGACGGTCTCCGATAGCGATCTGAATCTTATTGTTACACTGGGTTCAAGGAATTCATAATGAATCACACCTTTGAAATTCCACCAAATACATATCTTAATTTTTTCCGTGCATGTTTCGTTTAAGCATCACTGATTAAATCCATTATCTTTAAATCGCTTACTCCAATATTTACATATATCATATAATACGATGTTATTATCGAAAGTAACACAAATTAATTCATACGTTTTTGTGATATTTTATTTCTGATAGAATTCGAGTGGCGAATATAATCCTTATTTGTAACTATTTTAAATACTAATACGTTGAAGTTCTGTTCATATCTCGGCATGTAATACGCAGTTTTTAATAAAGCTATTACGTACTTCTGTCACATTGCAAAATAGCATGATAATAGATTAAGAAGTACATTACAGTAAAAATCTAAAAAATGCTTTTATGGTCATTTTTTGAAACAATTTATAAAAAATATAAATTGATACTCGATTGGTATTTAGATACATTTAAAAATTTTAAATATTAAAATATAAATATGTGTTAAAATTACTTACCATTGTAAACTTCCGTGTTTCAAAAATATGTCTATCGACGTGAAGAACTCAAATTATAATTATCTCAAATGAAAAATCCTTGAAAATTTCAGAACTAGATGAGTGTAATTTCAATTAAATATAGATTTTGTTAAATAATTTTTTCCAATAAAATAATAGCAATTAAAATTTTTTTTTTAATTTTACTACATTTTAACATTTTCAAACATCTCAGTTTCTGAAATTATAAATTAAAAAAAACTATATGCTTAACTAAAACTATTCATTTTTGTAATTCTACTATTTAAAAATGAAGTCAATCAGTTTGACTTGTAGAAAAGAAGTCATTTTAAGAAAAACATTTTTAAAGTTTCAGTATCTATCATTTAATAGAAATCAATGGAATTTGTTAACTTGCTATAATAAATTTATTCCAGGACTATAAAATAAATCATTTGTAGCAACTGCAACATATCCTATTACATTTATATCTTCCTGCACTGCATTCTTCTTTCATATTTTACGCGTATTTTTCTTCGTTTACGTAATTTTTTAGTAGAAGTAATGACAAAGTGTTCTAATTTTTTCGTCTATCTATTTAGGGAACACTGTCCTGTTCTACCGTCTATCTTTGCTGACGATTACACTGTTTCATAAATTTCCTGTCCACTTCGTACTTATTATTTCGTGCAGAATCAAATAAAAAAACAAAGCGAGAGAAGACTAACGATTAATCAACATAGTTATTTTGTGACATAGTTTAACATTGGTACATTTATACGTGGATATAATGAATGTTTTAATGAAAACATGGAGCCGATTTGGAGCAGTCAACCATATAGACATAGTATACTTAGACCGAGCATTTGAGTGGACAGTGTCGGAAACTACAACAAAAAGAGACAGCATTCTTTAGAGTATCATTCTGTCTTTGTTTAATGACGCGTGGTGGTGGACTTACTACACGATTTAGAGTGGGGCTAAGATGAGTGAAAATAAGACATAAAGCTCACACGATAGAAACTAGAAAGAGATAGCATGCTTTGGGGTACTATTCTGTCTTTGTCTAATGACGCGTGGTGGGAGATTTTATCCTCACTCTAAAACATACAGTAAGCCCCTCACCAAAAGGCATTAGACAAAGACAGAATGATACTCCAAAGCGTACTATCTCTTCCTAGTTTCTAACGCGTGAGCTTTACTCCTATTCTTCGAATGCTTGTCTATGCCATTAACCTATTCTCGAACGTATTCCGTGGCATTCAGTTTTTCTCGTGTTTTTGCAGCTGTCTTTATTATTCAAAAGAGATCCTTGTCCTAAGATTCCTAAGAGATCCCCAAAAAAGTATCCATTAATACGCCGACAAAACGAGTCAATGGTATTCGTCCTCTCGCAGGCAAAAATAAAGAGCCCTCGCTGGCGCCTCAATGAACCGTTTGCCAAATAAGAACATTCTTATTTTGGCGATTCTACGTGACTAAAGAATGATGACTTAACTCACCAGCGCCGAAGCGGCTTGGCAAGACCAGGTTGATTAATAAAATACAATAAATTCAATAGTGAAGGGTCTTGTAGAGTAAAAAATAAAAACAGTTAAAGCCGAAAGAATCTTTTGCCGAAATAGATATATATCTCGTTAGCGGATCGATTAAATTTATTTTTTAATCCAAAAATACTCAAAAATTCCATTTTTTGTTAGATATTTTATTGTTCATTTTTCTCATGCAAATAAAAATGAAAATTTGTACATGGGTATATACTGAGCTCAGAGATACAATAATAATTTGGCTCAGCACAGATTTTAATAAAGCTACTTAATTTATCCATTAGTTTTTCTAAATCAGCATTTTTATCATCTAATTTATTTAATATCAGATTATTTAAAATGATAAATGGCATTTATGCTTTCATTTCTGTTTCAATGACTGTGTATTTTGTTCCGGTAATATTTTACCGTTATTTTTTTCAGGAAATATCCCGAGCTCCAAGTTAGATTTCTTAATAGTTATGATACGTCAAATCCCTAGACGTTGCAGTTATACGCAGTTATAAGCATTTCGAATTTTATAAATATCGTACACCGTCAGGATTGATCTTTGACCAATCGGCCTCTGTGCCTAAAAACAAATTTACAATTAATTTTAATCAATAGACTTACATATTACTTTAATATTAAATATAATAAGTATTAAAATTTTTATTTAGTTTCAAAAGTATCTTCGGTATTATATTTAAAAATCGATATTACGTTAGGAATAGGTTCCAGTGTTTTGTACAATCTTCTTTTGGCAAACGCATTCGTAGGATAGTGCATTACGCTGTTATAGTCGTACGGATAGTCAAAAGTGGTTACGAAAGAATCATTGTATTTGTTAAAATTATGTCTATATTCTGTAAAAAATCTTTTGTTAATTTTATTTTAATTCAATATTAAGTTCAAAGCCTTTAGTACTTACCAGGTATTATATTTAAATAGTGTACCTGGACGTATTTGTCGCGATCTGGTCTCGAGTGCTCATGATATATACCTAAAGTGTGCATCATTTCGTGCATCGCGTGTCCAATATAATTGAAGCACCCGTCATTAATGTTTAGATTTAAAATATTATGTCCATTTGGATTACGTCCCACATTGGAGTAACAACCTCTGTCGTGAGCTGTGATATTAACCCAATTACGTCTTCCCAGCGAGTTTTCGAAAACGCGATTGAATGTTACGCATGGTTTATGGATAGATTTTGTATATCTTCTTATAACATCTAACGAAAGCAGTAAATCTCTCACTTTGTCCGGGTCACGGGCTGGAGTAAATAAATAAATTGTTGAATATATTTAGGTTTGATAAGCAATTCTTATAATCAAATATATTTGATTTTGAATGAAAATGTTTCATGAGCTTGATTTAATAAGTTTAATTGTGTGTAAATTACTGTTTTAATTAAAGAAATGCAAAAATGTCTTACTTAGAGAATGATGAAGTAATTCACGACACCACCAGGCCATCGGAAATTTGTATTCCTAAGAACGGATCTTCTCCCTTCTTCGAACGGAACTATATCTCCTTCTCTGTGTATGCCGAATTCAGGATTTATGTAATTATCCCAATCAACATAGCCTGCGAACATAAATAATATATTTGTAAAATATCAAGATATTTTCTTTTCATTATATTTTCATTTAGATATCTTCATGATATTTTTTAAACGTTTGCATATTCTCTAGGCGTATAATCAAAAAGAAATTATATTTCTTCACTTACCTTCTGGAGCGGGTTGATATCCTTCTTGCGGATATGCATTAATGTTACTGACAAACAAGTTACTTAATAAAAACGCCAATACTAAGATGAACATGTACCCAACGTTCCGAGCTTCCTGCATTTTTCTCGAACAAACTACAAACATGGATTGACGTTTAATCACCAATGTGAACTATTTAAATAACACGTTAACGATAAGATCGTAAGTAAATTAAATGGAGGAACTATTGTTAGAAATGAATTATTGGACTCATAGCAAATGGCCAATAAAACTTTAATTGATCGAGCCATATCACTGATAGCTTTTATTGTAGCAGACTTGGTCCTTCATAGAATTAAATTTAAATGGTATTTCATTGTAATGTTAATGTAATTTCATTACATTGTGTACTAACATTGTAAAAATTGTGAAAGACGACCTTTACGCAAAAAGAACTATTTTATAAATTATCTAAAAATTTAGTTTGATACAGAACTAAAAATAATTTTGTTAAATCATCAAAATATAATAATTATAAAGAATGTTCGAGCATGATGTGAAAATTGTTAACATTTAACCAACTCTCTGAAACATCATACATATGTAATTATTTTGATGACCTAACAAAATTATTTTTAAAATTCGTATCCAGCTAAATTTTTAGATACTTTAGCAAAACCATTCTTTCCTTATATACTTCAGAAAGTAATATCTTTAATATCTAAATAAATTTTCAGTAATTATTTGTACTTATATTACTAATTATGATATCGCTTTCGTCATGGTAGTTGACTTACAAATCAGAATATATCTTATCATAAGAAAAAGTAATGGCCATGCGTTATCAAAGCATAATTTTAACACAATTCTATTTTTTTTCTCGTTAAATCTTTAACACTGTATAATTAAATTGGTACGGTGATAGAGATTATTATGCACAAGCAAGAACGTCAAATTAAAAATTATTTCTCGATCAAATATTTCTAAATTATGTTAGTTTTTTAAAAAAGAGTTTGTATGTGTAAATCAATTAGGAGTGAGGGAAGTAAGATGACGAACCTTAAGGTTTGTCAATTTTTTCTAATTTCTGTGATGACGTAAAAATAATAATCTATTTTTTTAAATTATAATAGTACGTCCCGAAGGATCTTTCCCTTAGCAGTGGAAGCATGTGCCAACTTTTGTATTTAAAAATCCGCTTTGAAATTAATTAAATGAAATTAATTAAAATTGAAGCCTTTCTGGACAATTATCTCTGGAATCAGAAATCAGATCACCATAAAAATTACATAGGGGAGACCGGGGCTATTCATTAGACCTTTTTTTCTTTTGTGTCTCCTGAGTCCTATATTCATTAAAAAAAAAGAAACCTGGGACGGTTTGAAAGGTTGAATCTTTCCCTTCACAATGCTGGTATAGATAGAACATGGAAGTGTACTTGCTTTGAAGTACATATAAAAATGTCGACCAATGCCAAAAATTACGAATAGCCCCAAGCCCGGGATAATTCGTAACTAGTCCGGGAATATCCCGAAATTTCTGTTCCAAGTTGAAAGACTGTAAAAAAGCTGTTGTTAAGACTTTCTTTTATTTAAAAAAAGGTATAGGTATACAAAAAACAAATGCAACAATACACGTTCGCATGTCTTTTTATGCCATATCGGTGTGATAGATTTCCTGACCTCATCAGTGTCAATCTTTAACGCTTTATAATTTTTTACCTGCTTAAGAGCGTCGATTTTATATTCATATTCACGTTCTATGTACTGAAATACACAATATTATCAAGTTTGAACTAAATCAATGAAGAACTTTACCTCAATGCTTAACTCTGCGTAGCGCAGACGTTCGTAACATAGCCAAAAGGTTAGGGTTACCCAACTTAGGTTAGGCGCTGTAATTAATATTAACAAATCGCCCCGGTGCTCAGTATTACGAATAACTCGATCATCAACTGTGCGCATTATTGCGTATGATCGACAAAAATAGACATCACACAGCAAAAAGTAAACACAAAATGTTTCAAATACATTCAACTGGACACGATACATTCAAAGTTTTCAAAAAAAACCTTATTATCTTATTTAAATTTCGAAGAAATGCCGACTATCAGAAATTACTTCAACTGTCGCAAAACACATTTTTCACTACTACGACTTCAATATAATGCCGTTACCAATAAAACTTTGTTAGCAACATCGTTACATTAGGACGTGTTTACAGTGTTTAAAGTAAATTTTTAATATGTACCCATAAAAAGATATTTCCAATTATTGAATTACCCCGTCTAACGATTTGCCCCGGTCTCCCCAATCTGTAACTTGCTCGTTGAGACCTTTAATGTGATATCCATCTTAACCTCCAATTTCTCTGTTTCCTTGTGAGTCAAAATGGGGCACACCTTGATCTCACTCTTTTATATGACATTTTACAGAATCCTTTCAGAAGTGTTGCACATAAAATGTGAAACCTTTTTGCAAACTTTCTGCGATAATCGGTACTATATGTGTATGAAGTTACCCCTTCCCCTCCTTTAAAATTGGTTTGTTAATAACTTTTTTTATTATAATAGAAGTGTGCAAACAAAAATTCGAAAAGTACGTACATGTGCAAACAATGAGCAATTGAGGATGCGGTTCACTTAATGCTATAAATGCTTCGAACCATTTGATTGACGACCATTAAAGAATTTTATAAAGTATTTCACTTTCTATTTTTAAGGAATTTTAAGTGCCAATTAAAGAATGTTTCAAAGCATTTTAGCATGAGATGGATTCTGTATGTAACCTGAATATAGACTGAATGCTATAAAAAAAATTCATTTTTTTCTAGTAATTAATTTGATACGGGTGTACGTATCAAATGTCGCGCTTTGAGTCATATAACTTAATAAATACTTCGAATTTTATTAATCTCTTATTAATCTCTTCTTAATATTATCTCTTTATATTTTTAAGATATTAGTCTTTTAAAAAATGTTAAAAAAAGTAATTTTTTTTGATAATTTTACGGTAGCGTATCCTTTTAAATTTAAAATATTTTTTCGTAAGAATAAAAAAATATAGTGAATATAAAAGTGTAAAAATATAAAATTTTGATACAGAGAATTCTTTAAATTTCTACACATTCGGCGTTACTCTTTCAATATTTTTCGCATAGAAAAACCGTTCTCAAACTAATAAAATAAGAAATTAATTAACTGTAAATAAGTTGGTTTTTATCTCTGAAAACTTCTATAAAATTGAAGTATATCCGCGTTGTATTGGTTTCGATAAAATAGATAATTTGATTCATAAAAGTCAATCTGTTCACGATCAAGTACTTCTTAGTTTGTGTTCGTGCGCGCAGTTTGTAGTTATTTAAAAAAGATATTGGAATTAATTGAACACTAATTGCGTACTAACACTCCAAAGAGTGAAACTCTAAATTCAATTAAACATTGCATATATATATATATATATATATATATATATATATATATACATACATACACACACACATATATATATATATATATATATATATATATATATATCCATATTTACTGTAGATAAGTAAAAACTTCACGTAACCAGTTTTCTCATAAATTGCATTTATAATCATGAGAGAATGCATTCCTAGTATCTCTGTACACACGTAAATGTACACAAAATCAACAACGACCCGTTGCCCTTATACACACGACCAGTTTTCTCGGTTCATCCTTATGAGCATTTGTAAGTATGTGCATTCACTTCTACTCACGTGAGAGCTATCGCTCTCTGTCGCCAATCACGTGTGTGAGTTTGTACGTCGATCACGCCTGTGCGAGCCAAATTCAATTTATTTGGTACGTGCCCAAACGCTCGAGTTAAAGCAAGAGAAAGAAAAATAAAAAAAAGAAGAGAAAGAGCTCTCGATTTCCTATCGACCTACTGGCCGCCTGAAGAAGTATGGCTGAGACGTTTCAACCGCCGAAGCACGCTCCTCTCTGGACTTCTTAGCAAGCTATATTAGGGTACGTTCAGATCCTCTCCCTTTCCCCTTCCCGTCAGTGTTAGTATGATTTTATTTTTTATTATTCGAATACTAAACAAGGATAAGATTAAATCTTTTAGAAACTTCTGGAAATTAATACTAATTTTGTAGGTAAAATCCCCAAAAATTTTTATTCTTAAAAATGTATATCCGGGCAAAGAGAGAGAAAGCAAAGATTCTTGTAAAAAGTACAAACAACATAAATGGAATCTATTTCAATTAAATAGTCACAGTTGGAACTTAGTGCTAATATTTATCGTGTGATTTTATATATCTTTTCGAGATTTATTTCATTTGTCATGACACATCAATTTTGCTCGGGTTTCGAATTCCTAAAAATTTTTACACTTGAACCAATATAAATATTCGATATGTATGATATATGTATACGTTTGAATTTTAGAGCAAGAAAGAAAGCAAAGTGCAAGTTAAACAAGCAGACCTATTTTTCAAACGTGTCAATTGACTACAGCATATATAAAGAATTTCTGGTGACTCAAAGATCTGCTGCTAACCGAAAAGGCAAAATACGATATCGATACAGTAGTAGATACTTTTATATACATACAAAATATTACAAATATAAAAAAATATTCAATTCTTAAAATCTAGTAATAACATGTGTCATCTTATGATAGAAATGAAGATAAAATGTCATAAGTCAAGTATTTATATCTATTTTAAGATATAAATAAGATATAATCTATATTATGCAAAAAATTAAGAATCAGAAATTGAATGTAAAATCACACAGAAAACATTATTTTAGCTCCAAGGTTTTGCTATAGTCGTATAAAGGCCTATTTTGTTTTTAATTGTATCAGATACAAATCGTAGTCAAGGTTATTAATTATTAAAAAAATTAAAAAAAATTATTTGTTTTAATCTGATTTAAAATTAAAATAAAAGGTCGTAATGACTTTTTTGAACGCTTAAAATGTGATAATATGAAAGACGCATTTTCAATTCGTATCAAAGAACGTAATGCTGAGCGATCAGTCGACGCGCAAATTGTCCTCGACGCGTGCAGAATCCGCTCGCACACTGCAGATAAATCACGCATTCGCGAATGCGCGCGTACTACGTAGGTACTGCCACGCTCGCGAAGCTGTAATCGCCGGACGTGATAACACATGACGGGCGCGCCACTTTCCCTCCGCCGTAAGACGAACTGGATTGTACGGAGGAGGAAGAGGAGCAGGAGAAGTCGCGGGAGAAGATGACGAAGAAGAGGAGACGCTCGCGTGGAGTAGGCCGAAACGTGATCGATCGTGCACGTTGCATGGTGCTCGAAACGCGTTCCTGAGGCTCACCTATGAGCGCACGCACTCGAAAACGTGAGGCACGTTGATTATAATTGCGCGAACGCGCCATACAATTATCAACGATCGCCCGATCTCTCGTCGTTAGCTTCCTCAAAGGCACGCGCTCGCTCACCCGTCGACAATGCTCCAATCGCGTGACCGCGCGTCCTTACTTTTGCCCGATAAAACACACGCGAGTGCCAAAACACTATATTAACTCGCCAAAAATTAATGATTTAATTTTAGGGTTATCAGAGATACGCACGCTAGGAAAAGAAAAGTAGAATTCTTTAATCGGTTTGCAACTTCTTTTGGACATCGATTCCTAAATAAAAATATGAGTAATTATTAAATTATTTTTCTATGTTTTCGTTCAACATAAATTCAGCGTCTTAAAAAAAAATAATTGTTGAGAAATATTTAAAATTCAGAGAAGAAGAAAGGAAGACCGCCGCGGCGCCAGCTCGTTTTCTGCTCCAGAAATTAATTCGCGAATTGTCTCATTGTCAGCGAAAACGCACCTCAGCCACTTCGGCTGGAGGCTTTAGATCTCGCGGTCGATAACTTATGCTACGGCACGATAGCGCGCTCACGGAGAGGAAGAGAAGAAAAGAACGAAGGGCGGACATCGACTCTTTAATCGGCTCCTGCTCGGACCTCGGTGAATAAAGCGAACGGCCGCTGATGAGAGATCGGTAGTCCTCGTAATGGACCCCCGCGCGACTCCCTTCTCCTTTTCTTCCGTGAGACCCCCTTTGCACTGCGCCTGTCTCTGGTATGCACCGTCGACCGCGGAACAGGGTACAAATGCACTCCGACGCTATCTGACGGGACGTGCAACGACCGACAAAGGTCACCCGCGACGTTAAATCTGCATATCGTTTCTCGCGCCTCGCGCGTGTCTCGCTCGTTCATTCTCCTTCGGCTGAATCGGTCGCAGGTAAGGAAAGCCGCTAGAATCACACGTGTAGCGAGCATCAGGTAGATAGGCGAGGTGGATGCGACCGATTTGATATCGAAACGTGGGAGATTCCTGCAAGGCGCCAGGAAGACGGTTCCACGATTGACGATTTTCGTGCCGTACCGTACGATCGAGCGAAAGTAACGTATTTTCAACCGTCGTGTAAAAAAAAACCGGTTTGACTTTTGGATATACTGAAATGGATACCAATTAAAATTAATCTAAAAACGTGAAATATCTGTAAAATCAACATCGTTAAATTTGTAAATAATTCTACCCAAGCAGAATGAGTCACAATAATGTGAAAATGACATTAAAGTAAATTATGATTGATAAAAAAACGACTAATAATCATTTTACAGTCATTTTAATATCGTAATGATTTATTACTCAAGTAATTTTCTCTTGTATTTGCTTTGCCTATCTCTTTTTCTTCCCTTTCTTATACAGAATTATTTCGTCCTTTATAAAAATACTCTTTCTTAGACGTGACAACGTGGAAATTTTGGAAGAACGTTATCAATTTTTTTTTTTTGGTTTTTTAACAATGAATACCCGGGGAGAGGGAGGGGGGGGGGAAGAGGCAGAGAATTAGCTCGACGCAGAAAAGAGGAAGAACGAAACGCGAGAGTTCGTCGTCTCGTCTAATGCGGCTGATAACCTCGCCTAAACCCGGTCGTCGTACCGGGTAGAGACAGAAGAGAGGGATGGCAAATAAAAGAAAGAGAATGGCGCAGAGAGCGAAATAGAGGAGGGACAGGTAGGAGGCAACCGATCGTTTCGAAATTCCGACGCCGATCATCGCATCGCACCGCACTGATCACGGCAGATAAATTGTAGAGCTCAATAGAATTAATCGCGGTGATCGATGTGCTCCAGATAATGGCTGCGTTAAGAGATCGTTAAGTCGCGCCGCCGAGTCGTTGAACCACTTTGAGTAATCGATGGTTTCATCCTCGAACGCATCCAGTCTGGTTTTCACGAAGCAAAATGCTGTCTATTATAAACGTACATTCATTCTTTTATCTACGTGTTGTACTAAAGTTAGAGAAATACACAAATCTGTATGCACGAGTACTTGGGATTGATTACAACGAAAGCGTACATTCAAAGTCTAATAATCTTAAAAAATATTATTTATTTTGAATGTATAAATTTCAATGCATTGCTCTAAAAAGAATTAAAAGAAAAACTAAAAGAATTTCTCACAATCTGAGAAATCTGAGAAAACCTATTTTTGTTCATTTTCCTATTCCTTCGAAAGAAAATTCTCAGTCTTTCAGACATCTACTTTTTTTAAGATTTTTCCCTTTTTTGTCTTTCTTCGTGAAACGGTTTATGTGGGCAAAAAAAAATTACCGCGTTTCTCATAAAAAGACATCAAATAGATATAGATTTCCTGAAAAACGCAAAAAAAATTCCACCGGACGCTTTTGCAAAATGTGCACGCAAGGATACCACAGATCACCTTTTGAGAAGTCCCGACTCTACCCCTTTGAAAACTATAGACCGTTATTTACGGCCTCCATCTCCTCTTAGTCTCCACCGGGCCCCGACTCCCCCGAAGCACCGGCGCATAACTACCATCACCGTATAAGTGTAAGCCGGATTCTTCTCTCTGAGGCGGCAGCGGCGGCGGCGGTGGCGGCGGCGGCGACGGCGACGGCAGACATCGGGCAGCCATCTAGATATCGGCTGTAGCGTGCATTGAACGCAAGGGGAATGCACTTGAATGCAGAAGCGATGCGGGAGCAAGGGTACCAACCCCGGTGTTCTCTCGGGGGGCCCCAGGGCTGCAATCTCCATAGTGATCAATCGTACGTGACTGGAGGACTCCCGCTGCCTACCTTTCTCCGTAAGGGCGTCCTTCGCAGACCTCGTCACGATTCACACATCTAATGTGAAAGTTTTCCAGTGTCAGATTTAGTAACAATTTGGATGGGACAATCATAATACGGATTAGATTAACAGTTGTCTCAGAACGGCGTGGAGAATATTGCTAAATCCGTACCTGTAAGACAGTACAAGCACCCAGAGTATGAAATATTTTTCTTTCGACTTAAGGACGACTACTCTGGGTTCGATGAAACGGATTTTTCCACTGTCCGTGCATGCGAGGCAACGGGCGGTAGGCAAAGGAGGTGATGCCGACAGGCACTATGGTGATAAGGTTTTGACCAATCTCTGCCGGCTTTGCTCGAGAGAAAATAATAATAAACTCTCATGTGGGTGTCAATCACTCAAAATGTGATGTGATCCCCTAACGTGTGATTTTTCGCTTTGTTCTCCTTTCTCGTTTTCATCTTTCTTCTCTTTTCAACGATCTCATAATTAAATGCATCTCATTTTTGCTTACTCATTCGTGTTTTTATGCATCCGTATCGAATAACCGATTGATTTTTAAATCTATTATACTAGATATTTTTTACCAAATTCTCTCTCTTTGATGTTTTCTTTACTCCTCTTTCTTAATGCAATTGTGCACGAAGTCCATCCGTCTTCACTGTTAGTTATGGTCAATCGTCAAAAATAGAAAGTGTCCTAGCTCAGCATGTTATTTCCTTAAGTTAGAAATTCTAAATTTCTACCTAAACTGACTAATCTTAAAGTTTATTAGATATTTCTTACTATATTTTTTTTTAACGTTTCAAGCAACGTTTTTTCTTCATATTTGTTGACAGAAAATTTGTGTTTTTTGGTCAATACCGTTTGATCGGTTTGATCAAATATCAAAAATAAAATAGAATGTTTCCTAGAATAATATGTTATATCTCCAAAGGTAGAGTAATTCTAGATTTAGAGTCCAGAGTTAATAAATATATAACCTTTTCTTTCACAGAATTTTCAAGCGAACAAAATCGCTTTATATGTGACCAGTTTGACTCTTTATCTCTTTTCATTCTCTTGAATGAATGAATGAATGAATGAATGACCTTTTTATAGCTTTCTCACCTATTTGTAAATACACCATTCTAATTATAATATCTTGCTTAGAATATACTCTTTTAACATTCGCTTAAATTGTTCGAATCTCTCACACTTTATTTCAGCTACTAAGGAGTTATACACATTCTCAATCTTTCATAAAACATACTTTCTTTGCACACTTCTAGTTCAACGGAACTCTACATTTTCGACGTAGGTTATTTGTCTTTCTCTATCACTTTTTATTTCTAATCTATTTCTTAACATTTTCAGTAACGTGTTATTTAAGATCTTACAATTAGTAATAAATATATAAAATGTGTATATACTATAATAAATATATAAATTATAAAATGTGTATATACTATAATCTTTGTCTTATGAACATAAACTGCAGCGACTGCAACGTATGCTCCACTTTAATATATTTATTACATGTATTTGTAATATGACTTTTATGAACGCACTTTTCGCGCTTTTTGCAATTTACTCAGCTGTGTTTCTCTCATATCGATTAGTAACATTGTGTAAAACCCGACGTAATACCGAAAATGAGATATTAAATAAAAACAATTAATAAATTTCCGATCAAAATTAGTGAAGCAAATTAACTTTCGAACAGCATTAATTCGGAAGACCAAATTATGTCAAGAATGATATTACTAGAATTTCCTGACATAATTTGGTCTTCCAAATTAATGCGAGAGAAACACAGCTAAAAAACTCAGCTAAGAAAAGAACAATTTTACTGAAATACAGATTTGAAAATAATTATGTTGAACTGTTTAAAAAATTGTATCGGATGTTTAACTTGGTTGCAAGAATGTCAAAACTGTTTACAATATCTTTATCATGCTTAGACATTTTACAAAATTATTTTAATGTCTCAACATAAAATTATTTTCTGATCTATATCTAGCTAAACTTTTAAATATTACAGTAAAATTGCTCTTTTCGTGTAATAATATCATTTTTAGTTACTCAATGATCAATATCAATAATAATATCAGTAAATTAGTTAATTATTTAACTACTACACTTTTATATAATATTAAACAAAGAATTAGTCCTGTAACATATTTTTCAAATATTTAAACAGAACATAATTTTTATTGATATCGATTTTTTCATTATTAGCTGCATTTGTACAAAACGTCAAATTTATAGCACGACAAAAGCAGAGGCAACGTTTATCCCTGCAAGTGCACCAATCGTAACGCCATTAAGTTTTTGCAAGTAACGAAGAAAGTACCGGCTGTACAAGTACGTTCGTAAAGAAGAATCAATTATCTTGTACCATTGTTCCTTCTTTTGCTTGACGCTGCGAGAGTTTATTTATATCCATTCATCTTTTTTACAGGACTTTGAGGTACGTGCTCGACCGTTTAAGACCCCAGCAGCGGGATATAAGGATCTTGTTCCTTCTAAACCCTCACAGGTATCGATCCGGTCAACGACCCTTACCGTGGTCATTGGCTGGATCCAGTTACCAAGGTTGGGGTCCTTCGGTGCGAGAGATCGCCGTTTCTCGTCTACACGGATCAACGAACTTTTCAACTTCACCTGTAGCGCGCACCACCATCACCATATCTACGCTCTACAGCAACCCCCCTCGAAATTGCACTGTCGCCTCCAGCTTATTAATCCTTTAGGATTGGAAAACGCTGAGTCACATAGTAACGCATTTATTGCAAGCAATATCGTATATTCTCTTACTTACTATGTAATAGCAAAATTTTCGTATTGATGACTTTCGATTCTATCGGTCCAAATAGCAGTTACGATCGTTTTGTAATTGCAATTTTAACCTTACGACTAGTTCCATAATTTTACCATTATTAAACATGCCATCTATGATTATCGTTAAGACAGACAAGCAGATAGATTACAGTCTTTTGAAAATGCTGCACTCGAGATATACGTTCGTGCAGCTATGACTGTGTCCTTCAAAAAATGCATTCGTCGCTCATTGAATGACCGACTGCCCCACAGTTCAATGATGAGAAAGTGCGTGACTGCGTTATGGTCTTTTTTGAAAATCCGGAGGACAATGTAAAAATAATACCTTTTACCAGATATATTCGAGTTGTCTTACAACCGGAGATAATTTCATGCTTTATTTATACCAGACAGAAGAAAAATGTTGACATTGTCGGGGTTCGAGATTTCTCGTGCCAAAACTCTCTTTAGTGTTTTTTTGGAACAATGGACAGGATCTCATGTCCTTGCCAGGTAGAGGTAATGGAGGAGACACAGCCAGAGGGCAACGAATCCAGCTGTCTGCACGCATACTTCAAGAACCGATTTAAATATTGCGGAGTAATAAAATATCCTTTAATAACATTTTCTACAATTACAAAAGTTGACCATAAATTATATTAGTCAAAAATCCACAAATAATCCGCGATGATCAATGAGAGGTCAGCAGCAAGCAAATCCATCAAATATATTGACAGATTGACAGCAAAATTCGAAAAATCTGTCTTCATTAAAGTCGCTTATTCATGAGCAGTATCACCGATAGAAGCACGTGGAGTTTATTTTTTATAATAAAAAAATTGAAGACAATAGAATAAAAAGCGTAGCAATATGAGCCTTTTTACTTATATATTCTAATAAAATAATTTTGAAGGTATTCTAAATTAGATTCAAAAGCACAAATAAATGAAATGCATTTGACATGAATCTCTTGATGTATCTGGCGATAGATCTAACAGTTTAATCTATAGACGCTTTGCGGGAAATGAATGATCTGTTCGGAGTTTATTATCGACTGTCATCACATTATTATTGTCAGATCTGCTCTAGCATGAGTCAGTCTCACCAATACCATTAAATTATTCGGCCGATTAATTATGATTTTTCCATTGAAATTAACATACAAAAATATTACTATGGTACAATTATAACAGTTACTTCAAAATTCGACTCATAAACATATACATTTATAAATTCATATATTAATTGCTGTACACAATAATTCTTCGAAAATCTTTAAAATTTCATCGTCTTTTTATTGCTAAAATCAAAATCAGTTCAGAAAAAACAGCTTTGCAACTGTTGTAACATTCTTTCATACGATTGATTTTTGCTCTTAGTACTTGTTGGATATGAATGCACAAACCAATCATTAGGTAAAGATTCTTAAAACTGCAAAGCTGCTTTTTTCTATTGAATGCGTTAATGCTGTCGGAGCATTTCTAATCGAACAAAAATGCAAAATGCCGATCTCTTTGGAGATGAGTGGGCGTAGAAACTAATAAAGGTAGAAAACGAGAAGAAGAAGAAGAGAAGAAGAGGGGGAGGAGGAGGAGGAGGATCAAGCATAACCGGTCCAAGGAGAGCTGTGTTCTGATAACCCAGTTTCATGTGCTATCGGTCAGATCGACCTCCCCCGCCTTTGTCGAAGCGGAACGATCCTAGCTCTACTACCTCCGTGGCGCGAGACCGGCTCATTCAGCCGTGGATAGTCAGAGAGTGACTAGTTTGCGACTAGCGGACTAGCTCAGACTTGGCGCTCGCTCTTATCGTTCATCTCGCACGGCCATTAGCTGCTCCATTCAAGAGAATATTGCGACTCACCCCGCCGACGGATTAGACGCGGATCTGTGACTTTATCTTTTTCACCGTCTCTCTTCGGCTAGAAAGCACGACGTCGCGTTCAGAGTAGCCGCGATTTTCACATAATCTCCGCGTGCCGTCGCGATTTATGCACGGATTGTATTTTCAGATACTTTCACAGAAAGGCAAACTTGGAGATTTACCAACTATCTCATTTATCACATACGTGCTTATTAACGCTTACGTATATTGTTTGCCGCTTTTGTCGTTCAGGAATAACGCACTATGTCATAGAATCTGTCAAATCTTAAATTACAAGAGAATCATTATTCTTTAGAGAGAATTTTAAAATTAATTTCTAGAAATACATATTGTTTAATGTTTTAAAGTGCACAGTATTCGATATTGCTTTTAAAGAAAATGGACATCTTCAACTTCAATCAAAATGAACTCTTCAACGTTTTTTCCGTTACCTTCCTAATCTAACCAGGTCACTGGTGCCTAATAGTGTTTTTGAAAGGGTTCTTAAATTCTGAAAAATCTGAAAAAATTTTGGTACACTTTTCCACACACACACACACACACACAACATTCCAAAATATAATTTCATATTTATTTAACTCAAAATGTCTTTTTTGTACAAATTTAAAGTAGAATAATTCCAAATTGAAAATTCGCTTAGATCTTCAAATTCTCTGATTGAATCGCGGAGGGTTAATATAATTTCCTTACGAATATTACATATTCTTTAGATAACTGCTCTTTTCATAATCGCGATTATTTATATATTGACGTCGAAAGCGCTGCTACACAGACACTTGCACGCGACTGAAGCAAGTAAAACCAAATACAACAAAGGCGTTGCAATTGTCGGAACGATAAACAGAATTGTGTGCGTCGCTGCGAATCTCTCGATATCTGTACGGCATCGATAATTTAGTTGTCGGATTCCAGTCTGCGTGGGATACGTTTTGTTTATGTTCGCGTCGTTCTCTCGTAACGAGGCGACCTGTATGATTCGCTCGGCGTAATTGGCATCGACGCGATGTACTCGTGACGAAACGCACGCTGCAGCGCGCACACGGGGAAGCGTAAAGGTAAATTAGCAAGCCGCCGTCCATGTAGATGACTGTAACGCGAGTGCGTGATTTGAAAGTGCGATAGGCACACCCCCTGTCCTGCGCCCGTCTCTCCATGCCGATCCGTTCGTCTCTCCCCGCGTGACAGCCAGGAAATTGGGTCGTCGAAAACCATCGATCTTCGCGATGTGTGTACACGTAGCCGGCGACCAGCTGATCGACGCTCCCCTCCCGGGTTCAATGACCTGCTCTGTTCGCCAACTAGATATTTGTGCCTACTTAAAGTGTTTGCACGACCGGTGGACACCTCGCTGCAAAATAAACGCGGCGTCTCCGCCGTTGCACTTATGCAAGTGCGTCTTTGCACATCACTCCATCGCGATGTTACGTTTCAACGTGGCTCGCGTCGATGACTCCTCGTGGACAAACGTCGCCTTAATTTGAGTGCGCAAATATTTTGCCGCGACGGCGTTTTCACGTCCGTCGCTCGCGTCCTCTCGCGCAGATGCGAGATCGCGTCCGGCGAATCGTTATTTTCGCAAGAAGATCGTACGTTGCTCGGCGGTACGACATACGATTGTTTGTACGAACTTTCCCAAAAGTATCATGATACTGTACCATTACTTGGCTAGTAACATAATTAATAATCAGAAAATTATTTCTTACGATCGCGCATAGCGTCTGTGATTTTAAGTTAAGAGCAATTCCAAATATAAATAATAAAAACTCGATATGAATAAACTCAACAATTTAAATACAAGTTTCTTCTGAAACTTCGGTCGTAAATCAAATTGATTGTAAGTCCAACGCTATTATAACGTGAAGTACGCCAAACTGCAGCTGTTGCATAGTAGTATTTATGTTAAGATCAGTCATTGTTAAAATTTTTATGTTGAATGTTTTTAACACAATATCTTAATTAAAAACAATACAATTGTGTTATTTGAATATTTTGTGTTAAATTGCTATTCAACATTTTTTAGCGTTGAAATAATCTAAGGATAAACAAACAATATTAAAATAATGTAATATTAAAACGTAAATTCTAAAATAAATAAATAAATAAATAAATATATTTGTCAACATGCTATAAATATTAATTTTACCAAAAAAGTATGTTTCCAAATGATGTCAAACTGTTACATTTCTTGTGTCAGTTTCCAGCATAATATTTACATATGTTATTTTCTAACATATTTATCTTGTGTCGAATTAATTTTAAAATTTGAATTAACCGCCTTTGAAACATGCAATATATATTAAATTCTCCAATTGTGTACATCGTATTGTTGATGTATTATTGGTAAATTATTTGACATAAATGTTTTATATAAATAAAATATTATTTATGCGAATTACTGCATTTACAAAAACGAATAATTATTTTATTACTAAAAACGATTATGGACTTCTATTTAAAAAAATTACAAAACTTTTTTTAAAGATATAATTTTATAAGGAGGGATATTTTGGCTATTTAAAAAATAGGTACTAAATATCCTTAAACAAATACTTGTTATTATAAATTTAAATTTAATTTATACAATCTTAATTTCACCAAGTGATTAAAAACAATAACACTTATTTCAATGTAATTCTTTTTTTCAATATAATAGTTATTACTATAAATTAATATTTAATTTAAACCAGAATGAACGATGCTTAATCAATTTTATTATAATCTATTGGTTCATTTTTAATCAGGAGCGTGCCGCTTGTAAGACCGAAAGTTCGCAAATCGAGATAATCGAGAACAGAGAGATACCTATAAATAGACAAATTAGGAAATTGCGTTGTTCTCATGATATCTCTTATTCTTAGTTTTCGCTAATCCATTTTCGTCAATTTTTCACATATAAATAAAGGACGAAACGGACCAGATTGACTTCTTCGACAGGTGTCGAAGGTACAGTGGCAATTACGAATCTGCTCGTGCGCGTCGGGGATTTCACACGAGTTATGCGCGCCAGCTTTTTATCTCTTTCCTTCGAGAGTCCGTTCGCACGGGAATTCGCAGATTCGGCACTCGCGCGAACGTGATCGTGCGGCCGATGACCGCGACTTTCTCCTCTTATGCTAATTTGGTTAATATGCTATTTTCACGATTCTTATACCCCGGCCCACGCCATTGTGCCGGTGTTCGGCATGCGAAAGAGAGAGAGAAGGAAAACGTTCCCCAAAACTATACGATAATTAGAGGCAACCAGCTGGCGGCGTATTACGTAAAATTACAACAGCTGAATCGTACCACCGCGGTAAGCCTAAAAATTAAAAAGCTTATTTCCGCTTACTTTAATCACGCGTAAGAGGTGGGAATGATCGAAAGTTACTTGTCGTTATTGTATTCGCATTATTTGCTTATCAAAAATCGTGCGTTCCGGTTTTAACGGTATTAATTTTTTTCTGAAGACGACATATCTCGATAACAGGGTCTTATTCAAAGAAATGCATAATTACATAAGTAATGTAAGCACGGTATTTTATCGATGCCGAAGAACGTCACATCAGATACGTGTGCGCGTGATACGTTCATCAAATGATCGTTTATGAATTGAGTTTTATCATGGGTTTAATTAACAGATTCGGTTGATTCTGTAAGTCAAATCAGAAGAAATTAGCTATCTCGTTGAATATGCAATGTGGCGATTCTTTGACATTTAGCCTATTTCTTTATCTTGCTTGCGCACTGACCAAATATCGATTTAAAACATTTTATTTAGAAGTATTCACTATATTTGAGCAAGATGTAACGTATATTGATTAGCTACGTTTAAACATTTTAAACATACATTTAGGAAGTTTTACAATTTTTTTTATAGATTTAAAAAAATACAGTAATAAAATTCAGATTGGCAATAATAAACATATATAAAAAAAAAAATTTGACTGCATAATTTGGAAATTTGGTAAATTCAACTAGAAAAATAAATATAAATGAAAGATATTCATTGTGGTAAATCGATATAAACATTTTAGCTATAAAAGTCAGAAATTTAATCACGCTATAATCAGAATTTTGATTAGTAATATCAAAATGCATTTTGTATATATTTCTCATTTGTATAAATATTTGTCTAAATATAAAATGAAAATTATAAAAATTTAAAGTTGCGTAAGATCTTTATAATCACTCTAATATTGATGAGATCGCGACAGTAAAAAATTAATTGCATATAAGCGAAGAATTTTACAAGATTTAATATTTTCACGTGCATAATTGAAAACCTATAATTTATCTCGGGGTTTCTTAAATGAAAGAGCGCAACGTAAAAGTTCTGACTGCAGAGTCGTGTCTTATCAATGATATTAAAGCGTCTATCTACGTGGAGTTCTTGCCTATCGGATAGGGTGAGCGTGATATCCTTTCTTGCAGCATGGAATGTGCAGGCTGGGTTATTTTTCTCGTACAAAGTATACTCCTTGGACAAAACAATCGTCATCGGATTACATGTTGCTTTCCGGTACGTTGACATCAAAACAGGTTGCGACAATTACATAAAAAGGTTTTCAATAGATCTGTTACACATATAATATTATTTCTTATGATAAGATTTCTTGTGCTATTGTAGTATATATTCTTTCTTACAATTTTTTGCCTGCTGCAAAATGCAAATCATAGACTTTTATGCTTAAGTAATAATTACCCATCAAATTTTCAAGAATACTGCAATGAAAATCCAGTCGCCGAATTAAAAAAATCGCGTACAAATTCGGGAATGATTTTACAGAGAATTAATCCTTAGGAAAATTAATCAAATGCTTATAAACCCGATTAATTAATAGCTATGTGATTTTAACTGTTTGTCTTATGATAAGATGGATCGTGACGCCGGAGCTGATTACGATCGCGGCTCCGAGAGGAATCGCAGAAAGAAATGCTCCTCCCGGCTTGTTCGAGGAAAAAAAATGGATCGGACCTCGATCGATCGGTTTCTCCGAGTGGTTCGGTCAGTGCCGTAGCAAGTGACATCTGCGGTACCAATGCGAGAGCGGAGTTCGTTGCCCCGTGAAAGAAGACGGGCGCACTGGCCCCGCCGCCGCGTTTCTGGGTTTACTGTTTCTGCTCGCTCGCGAGTGTGAGGCCAACATCGCGCCTCGTGCACGCGTTTCGTAAGCTGCGAGGACTCGTCTGGTACCATATCGTACCGAAAGCACGAAGCCTCGTAAAAGTGCGGCGCGGACGAGGAGGACCGGCGAAAATTAGTTTCGGCGCGACGGACGGCCCGACAGGGGATTACGAAACCGACTGTGATTGATTAAACACGAAAATGCAATATGATACGTTTGGGTGGGGTTCTTTCTGCGTTGAGACACACACGTCGCTCAGCTCAATCACTAAGCCTAATTTGTAAATTAGAATAATGAGTGTACATGTAGAATATTCGCACACATAATGCTGCAATAAAAAATATGGTTTTTAAAATTTTTAGACATCTATTATTACGATTAATATCATTTTATGCATAATTGATATATTGATATGTAATTGATATATTATACGGAAGGAAGAAAGAGAAAGATAGAAATTAGTAGTTATTTGGACTAATAGTAATGAGAAGAGTAATATGATAGAAGTAACAAATGCTAATGACTCAGGCGGAAGAAACGAGATCCAAAGGAGATAAAACGTTCCAAATCTGTTATCTCTCGAACAGAGCTGAGCGCGCGTTTCTGCAGAGAACGTATTTCTGCAAGACGAACGAGCAAACCGATTATGGAACATTGTTAGCTTTTCTAGTGGCTATTTTGCACCTTATTCGCGCTTAGAGTACGCAAAATGCGTACTAATGAAGTTATAAATAGTGTGAAACCGATTGCGCCCATGGTGACGAGTCAATATGTCGCGGGCTGAGGATGATCGTTGCACGCGTGCACGAAGTAACCCGCAATATACGCGACGTTGTAAGATCGTAAACAGAAGCCGCTTTCGCGTGGGTAGCGCTTGGATGTGCATAAAAAAAGAGAAAAAAAAAAGGGATTTACATCGCGCATTACACCTCTCATATATCCATCGGTCGCGCTCGAGGAATAATCGGGACGATTGTCGCGGTTCGTAAGAAACGAATCGTGCGAAGTCGCACGAGTGCACTTTCCTCGCGGCGTAAATGAAAACGGTCGAGTTTCTATGTCAACGCCTTCCCTCGAGGTCGTCCGGCGTGCGCGAGCGATTTCGTTTGATTTCCGTCATTTAAGGGAACGCGATCTCGCGCGCGGCATTATAAATTCAGACTAGGCTGCATCATAAATTCCGTCGCCGTGAGAACTGGAATGAGATCGCGACTCGATCGTAATAACGGCGGCGGCGCATAATTAACTTCTGATGAGACGTTGGCTTGAGCGTAAGTCGCAATGTATACAAGATCGAGGAGGCTGTGAATCATGCTTCATCAATGTCTTTGGGGCACGATCGAGGGCGAAATTGAATCGTTATTACTTAATCGGAACGACAAGAAGTTGCGTAAGATTTTATCTAAAATTTTACTCTGAAAAGATTAATTATTGATCTGAAGCGACATATCTATTAAACTTTATTTAATCTTGAAATGATTATACGCGGACCAATATCTCTAATAGTAGCGTTTCTGCAGAGCAGAATCTGTACGGAAAGAACAATTTTGTTGAAGTACCTAAATATTTAGTTGCATATAGATCTGAAAATAATTTTATTAGACCATCAAAATAATTGTGATGAATGTTCAAGCATAATGAGCAATGCTAGAAAAAATTTTGACATTCTAGCAATTTTATTTGAGAGTCCAATATAATTATTTTGATGGCCCAATAAAATTATTTTTCCGATCTGTATCCAAAATTTTAGATACTTTAGCAAAACCGTTCTTTCCGCGTTTAAGCAATTAATTGTAGCAGAATTTAGTCAGACGTACAAAAAATTATTCTTAATACGGTCCTGCTAACAGTTCGTTAGCAATCTGCTGCGAGATTCGTGCAATGTATTATATAAATGAGCCATTCTGCAAATACCTACTACAGAAATCGAGCTGTCTTAAAGCTGATTCTTCTCGTAACTACAATTTATAAACAGTTCACCAGCAGTCTATCAGTACTGATATAATACTCTTTACAATGACGGAAGATTTGAACAGATTGAAGAAGCAGATTATAACGTGTTGCTGGCAGAATCTGTCAAAATCTGCTGCAAGATTTTATATAGCAGTCTTGTGACAAATTGCTACTAAAGATTATTTTATCAGTCCCACAAAATATATACTACAGCTGCAAGAAATTTATGACAATTGTAAAGAAAGTATATATCATTTTAAAATACATTTTGATAGCCTAATTCGTTGTCGTTGTTAACACTATTTGTCTTTATAACTATACCGCCTCCTATTCCTTTTTATAACCACGGTATAAAGATATAAAGTTAATAAAATATTCTATTTCTGAGAATGCGCAGTCAATCAACATAACGGTTGCTCTCTGACCAATCAAAACATTTGTAATTAATTTGCAATTTTTAAGCAAAAACACTACACGTATCGGACATTTACTGAATTCATGTATAGTAAAAGTATTGTAAAAATTGCAAACATTGCTAACAGTGTATTATTAATTTTATGTACAAATTTTTATACTTCCAAGTAATATACATGTATACAAAACATTTAAGAAAAACGTAATATTGTAAGCATTGAAAGCAACCCCTATATTTTACCAATCGTCCTCTTTGTTTGGATTCTCTTACGGAAAAAATCGACTAATTCTCGGAGCAGAGTTCTCGGACTATCGGAACCTAGATAATAAGTGTAAAGATATACCGGTTTGACATCACAGGGGATTGCGGGGGACGCGCATATGGTCCCGCGAAAGAAGAGGGAAGTCGTCCAGCTCGTTTGTCCCATCCCTACTTCAGTCAGTGCGTGTACCTTCACCTCCTCCGCTTCTGTGGATGACCGTTTTTTTTTCTTCCTTTTTTTCAAACTGGTCGTTTTTAGAGAGCGGAACCAGGGCCTACCCCACCAAAGCACGTTTGTCCGTTTTATTACGGGGGAGAGGAGAGGGGGAGGGGGGTAGGCATTAGTCCATGCTCCAGGGCGTACTCATTATTGCGCTCACGCTCTCGCCGCGCGATCGAGAGTCGGCCGAGCCGAGAGACGCGTCGGTCGATCGTACGTACGTACGTACGTACCCGGCCGACCGGTCGTATTACGACCGCGTTTGTACCCCGTTTGGAACACACAGCGGGTCGGTCGTCGACCTGGCCCCGCGGTACGCAAAGCAGCGCAGCGGAATTATAAAATTGTGTTACGACACCCAAAACGCGTGATGTGCTCGGACTCCCCTCTCGCGAAACGACGCAACGCTACCAGCCGTTGCAGCTGCGACTGTCTGCGTGCACCCCATTTACATGCCGTTTTCTCGGGACGCCGTTTAAACGCCTCTAGGCTTTCTTGCGCAAAGTTGTTCGTATTTCGGAAATATCAGCTTTTAGTTGATTTCATGTCTCATTCGTAAAATAAATAAATATAGTGTATCGATTAATTTGAAGGAAACTTTTAAGTAAGTTTGCAAGTTATGAAAATCAATATATTTATGATATGTAAGCTTATATAAAATAAGCTTTTCATCGAATAAAATTTTACTTTAGTTTGCTCATGTCAAGAATGAAAAAAATAAATTTCGCAACAGTTATCGAATTTAAATATTCCAGTTAGTGTTAGGAAATGAAATCATGAAAGAAAGAATACATCGAAAAAGAATGATTAATAGATAACATCCTGTGGGAAATGTGTTTCAAAAATTCCAAAATATTTTTGCACACTACATAGCAAGTGCTGACCACGGAAAGAAAGTTTCTCCATTGTGGCATCTGGAATCTTGAATCTCGAATCGAGAGGTGCGACGAACGCGTGAAATCGACCGTGAAAGAATACCGGATTGTCGAAAGCAGCGATGCTCAAAATTGCAGATTGGGCGCTATCTTGGGTGAGACGAAAAATAAACAGCGAAAAAGCAGAATACAATAAATTGAGAAAAAATCATTAATTTCTCGCGATCAGACAAATTATCGATAGAACAAAAGAATGAACAGAAAATTCAACTAAATTGTACATTGCACCTAATAAAATTCAAGCGATTCAAAAAGCTTACAGAAACTTTTTAAATTATTAAATAACATTTGCATGCAGTTGTTTAATTAAAAATATGTATTTTTTGAATAATAAATGTATTTAATTTATTTATGTATGTAAAATATAATAAATTTTGATAGTGAATATATTATGTAATTTATACAACTTTTTTATTATTTTTCGAAATGCAATTTTTAAGAGTAGACATAGTATTTTAAATAAATTTATGTACATGTATATAAAAAAAAATAAAATTGCATTTTTGATATTCGTTCATTTGTTTCAGCAATAAATTCTGATATCAAATTATATTTTGTGAAATTTAAATTACCTATAATCAATGTTTATTACGCAAATGCAGTGATTTAATTTAATACCCGAAAACACTTAAAAATACTATTTTGCATAATTTTGTAAAATCATTCGGATCTCAGTAGAAAGGATGAACGAGACGTTTGCCCGATTGCTTCGGGTCATTAGGGGTCGACGTACTCGAAAGTCGAAGCTTTCCCGACTCATCGGCATGCGGGTCTCGCGATATTGTCTATTAACGAAATTTCTAATGCGAATTTATGATAATGAATGACCGATTGAAGATTATTGCCCCGTCGCTATTCGATCTATCGCGACGCAGAGGTTCTCAAAATATTTCTGATATCGCTACCGCGTAAATCATTTCTATCTTCCTCTCTTTCTTTATAAAGACCCTTTATATCGTAAATATGTTTCTATAATTTATATACTTAAAATTAGATTGTGCAAATATTCATACATTTGATATACATATCATTTTAGTAACATAATCACACTGTCTTGCTACAGAATTATTTTGATATGTAGAGTAAAATTTTTATTACATAATTTTTCAACGTTAGAAACAATATTCATTGACGAAAAATATTTTATGCTTCTCTGTTTAATCAAAACGATATCTTTTGAACATTTTTAATTTTTCCTAAATCTTGATGTTTTATAAATGCTTTTCGTTATATTAAATAAACATTCAATAGAAAGTTGAATAATCCTAGTCAAATTTACTTTCCAAAATTTTAATGTCTTGTGTTAAATAGTGTTATCTTTGAAAACAACAAAATTTATGTAAAGACAATAATTATATTCTCTGATATCCGTTAGCGAATGATTATACTATCATAAAAAGTAAAAAAAGAAATTTAAAAAGATCTCGGGACAACTTTTACAGTTACTAAAAAATAAAAAACTGTTTCTTTTTTCAAAAGTGAACTTATCGAAAGATGCTGCTTCTCAAATGACGCAAACCTAAGAAAAAAGTCACGCTGCAAGAAAACGCGAGTCCTATAAGACTCATCTCTCTTCACGATTTCTTTATGGCGAAGAATAAACTCTTCTTAATTAACATATTGCTAATGACTCAAAATTTACGATCATAATTTATTGCATGTTAGTGATCTTTTAGGAAACCTGATAATATTTGTTACAACATGCAAACTAATTTTTAGATTTAAATTTAACGATGTCGATATTATGCAAGTTTATTATTTTATCTTTAGTATATAAATCAGTCTCTTGGAAAATATGCTGATACATAGAGTAGGTAATATATTTTGTAGAAACAAATACACAAAGTACAATTCCGATGAATATATTTTACGTGTAACAGGACGGATAGATTCAAAAAGTTAATAAAGCGCGTAATACTGTATGAAATACATATAATGTTTAGTTAAAAAATGTTTAGTTTAAAGTATATAAACTATTTGTTTTTAGTCAAATAAAATTTTGTAAATTTAATAACTAATTTTCTCAGTGCATCATCGTAAAATAATTTTATGTATAAAAATATAAAAACAATAAAATTTGTCCTTGACAAGAATAATTCCTAGTAAAAATATCAATAACTATTCTGATTCATCGGGATAAAGCTAAGATTAATGATTTTAAATATAAAGTATCACAATCGAAAAGTTTACCATGGGCGATTATCATTTCATGTTCTACAAAAAGAAGAAATTCACGGAAAGAAATCGTTTTGGTGCACAGGGAGGCTGACTCGAGGTGACAGGACGGGACGAGTCGTTGGTTGAGAAGATTTGGCGATCGTGCGTAATGGAGAATGGGCTGCGTGTATCGTCAAAGGTGTCGCGGAAGGTGGTAGCCGCCGAAGGTGGTGGTTTGATGAACGCGGGGAAGGAACGCGCGGCGCGGTGGACACTTTCACTCTCACAGGTGTATGACCGACTCGAGAACGCGAAGCTTGTTGCTCGAAAGAGCGAGAGAAGACAAGGCTAAGTGAGGAGGAGGAGGATGAGAGTGGAGGGAAGAGAGAGAGGGAGAGAGGGAAAGGATGATAGAGAGAAGAAGACACCGATAGAACGACAGAGAGAAAGAGAACGAAGAGCAAAGGGGGAAGGGAAGAAGGAAGATTTAATACCGCGGTGATCTCGGGCCGTTCCACAAAGTGGAGGGCTTCAAGCGGCCCGCTAGATAACGGGCTCGCGCGTACTAACATCCACCTCCTCCGTCGCGCTAATACGAAATGTCTTGTACCTGTCTGTCCTTAATATCTGTCGTTAGGCCACTTTCCTACTGCGTCGGTTAGACTCCAAAAATTTAATGAGACCTGTACATTATACATACAAAATCCGTACTCTAATTAAAGCTCGATGTGTTGAGATTTGGATTATTCAATTGTTATCAGAAAATCAAAAGTTGAGTTACGTAGCTTTGCAGAATAAACACGTGATCTGATTAAAATCCGTGTATCAGATTACACATTGGAGATTGAGAATTGCGAATTGGAGATTAAAACTCAATCAGATCAAAACGGATTAAAATTAAAATTGCATTACATAATTGGTCAAATTCTAATGTTCAATTCGCAATCCTCAATCTCTAATACGTAGTTTTATACACAATATAAAACAGTTATGACAAAGATTGGTATATTTACAACACTTGTCTCTTAATTTCGATATTCGTTCTGTGCTTCAGCCGTAACAAGTATTTGGACCTTTTCAAGAAGGAAAATTTATATTTATATATATATATATATATATATATATATATTTATATATATATATTCATATCTTGTGATTAAGGAATTAATTAATAAAGGTGAAATTAATAAAGGTGAAACATGAATATAGATTATATCTAGCGCAATTTTCGGCCCAGAGTTATTTGATCATTATCTGATAAAATTCATGATAAAATCAGCTTATGTAAATCAACTTGCCGACTCATCTTGCGCTCTTCAATAATGGCAGAGCGAATGCATGTAGCAAAACGGTGAATACGATGGTCCATCCGCGATAGCGGATATGATCGCATTAAAAGCCATGAGCACCATTGGCGACGACGGGAGGAGGGATATAGGACTCGGCAGGGGGGTGAGAAAGAAAAAAAAAGAAGAAAAAGAAAGAGGGAAGCAAAGAGTGAACGGGGGCGAAACGGAGGAGGAGAATGGCAAAAGGAAAGAGGGAAAGAGAGTAAGATAAAGAGAAAGACAAGGACAGCGATCAGGGTCAATGAACCGAGGACGTTCGCGCTGTTCGCTGAGTACTCACTACCGAAATACATTGTTGGTCCCGATGGTCCGGAGTGGTTCCAGTGGGTCAGTGGTTCACGGGACCCAGAACCAAGTCCGCTGGAGATGCGGCGTCAAAACATCTTTTATGATTTCGACTTTCATCTGTGCCTGGAGATCAGCGAGATCAACGAGGCGATGCTACTTACCGAAGCCGGCGCGAACAATGATTATAGGAAACGCGAAATTATAAGCATCGTTCCAGCTCGCATTCACATTCGCACTTGCATTCGCATTCGCGATGCATCGTGAAAGTAGATGGTTAAATTATTAATATCAGCATGTATCGGAATACGTTCGTCGCAATACTAACTTCGAAATTGGGTTTAGGTATAAGACATTATTGACTTATTAGTCAATAAATGTACAATAATTTATAAATAATTATTAGATCTGATGTAGTACATAATGCAGTGTGTAATGATCGTGACGCAGAGAATCGTGCGTCTGTTCTCTGTGCCGAAGATCCGGGTTCAAATCTCACTGATCAAAAACATCTGATTTTATTCGATCGCTACCTTTCGGAAGACAAACCACCGAGAGTATCTTGCCAAAAAAACCCTTCTAAATTAGACCGTTCGGAACAGGCATTTAAACTATAGATCCCGTATATTTATGTAAATTGTAAAAAGTGCATGCTATAGAAATACGTTGAGGAGCCTCTACGCTCTGACAAGAGCTAAAAATTAGAAAGAGAGAGATAGTACATAATATAAATATCTTCAAGTCAATTTAAAATAATTTAATCTTTCTTCATAGTGAAATTAGATAGGGAACAATCACAGTGAGCGAACTACCTGCCTTATATATTTGAAGGGTGCGAGTAACAAAGCTAAAAGAAACAATTGGCATAAATTTTTTTAGTTTGTCTCATTAAAAAAATATAATACATTTTTTCTCAAATCTCTACATATTTTAATTGCTATACAAATTTTAGAATTTAATTGGTTCTTTGCAAATAAAAATAAAAAAAATTATTTTGGAGATTTTACTCTTCTCATTTTGTTACATTGTTCTATCATATTAAGACTTATTTACGCTTTACATTAATAAATGGATTATTGTTTACTGAAAATGATAATTAACAAACTTATATGTTGAAGAAAGCGCAACTCATCTAATTTTCGAATGGAGATGTTTTTCAAATTTGATATAATCTAGATGGCAAGCTGACGTTATTTATCATTATTTTGATGTCAAAGTATTGTCAAAATGACTACAAATAATATTAAGATATGCTATTTGAGAAGTAGTGCGTCGTTTGGGAACGTGTCAGGCAGAAGATCACAAGGTGATTTGTTCAGATCATTGGTCGATTTTATTTGGCGATCAGGCATAAAAGGAAATCGCATTGCAAAAGTAAGGTCGACGGTCGTAAAGAAGAGTAAAGAGGTTAACTGTTGCACCTAAAAATACCTTCAATAGCCCGCCTTCGCAGGCTTCCGTTTGCTGCACCTCAAATCGATGTCTTTCACATTCATCAACACCTTCATTATTTGGAAATGGACTTTGAATGCAATAAAACCGTTAAAATAATAAAAAATTAATTTTCAAATATTTAAAAATTAAGTGCTAATTAGGTGCCAAAATCTGACATTAGGTGATCAAACCGTTTGGTAAAAATTTTAAAAAAATTTGGTGGGGTTAACTTATTATTAAGCGTCGCGATGTTTCAAATTAAACAAAAATTTATAACTCACCAGACCGATGCGCAGCAGCGGAGTTGTAACACAGCTACATTAATCTGTAAAATCCAAATATAAATCCAAATTATAATAGCGTTCAAAATAATTTTTTTTTTATTTATATTAACTTAAAGAAAGTCGTACTTTTTTAAAGATAAATTATTCAAAACAATTATAACATTGATTATCAAATAGATTTAATATTTTATTTGTAAATTAAATCTATGAAATAAAAGATATTTTTTATGGAAATGTATTTTTTCTTGTAATTATTTTCCTTGTTTTGCATAGATGATTTTTTAACTTGAAAAAAAGTTAATAAATTAAAGTTTATGTGTTTTAAAAATAACTAGTAGAAGATAAAAATCAATAACATTTTAACGTTATTATTTAACTTTTTATAATTATAATTTATTTACTTGTTATAATTTAAAACTTAGTTAAAACTATCTACTCAACTCTGATTATTTGAAATCTACGTCTATTAAGCTGACACAGCTATTTTACTACAATTAAATGTGACTCGTACAGGAAATTATTTGCTATCTTTTTTATGTATTTAAAATTTTTTTGCGGCAGCCGTTTCGTTAAAAATAATGGCTGTGCTAGCAACTCATTAAGCCCATAATCAGATCAGCAAAGATAGCCACAAAATAGCAATTAAAAATAGGACCAGAGCATAAAAAAATATTGAAATTAATCATGAATTTAATTTATAAATCCTGTACTCATTTACCTCGTGGTTGCTCCGCCGTTGCTTGGCTCCTCCTAGGTCCTTCTGTTGCTCCTCTCTTGTTCCTGCTTGTTGTTTTTTATGGCACTCACGAAAACACTACTTAGCAATAATCACCTCGACGATCGCGCGACGTTCTGGACGACACTCCCGTGCACGACGCGCAATTTATTACATTACGACAACGGAAAGTTAACGCAAAATGACGAAAGCGTTATCAGCATCACCCAATACCTGCGACGCCATCGGGGAAGTTAACGCGGCAGACGACGAATCTCGAGCGCCGGGAGTACACGCGATCACCTTCACGCCGCGCAGTGCGGCGCAACATAACCTTTTCGACCGGCAACATAACCGCGGTCGTTGCTAACACAGGCGCATCTCCGGGCGATTATTACGTCCGCGTTCTCACGTACGCTTATAAACATATTAATTGAGACCACAAACAGCCGCGGATTGAAAAATGCGATCGACCGACGTGCAATGGATCACTGACGCCGTCGCCGTCGCTTGCTTCTGTCGAATGGTGTTTCACGAACGGTGGCTCGCGATCTAACAAGTTACTGGTCTACTGTGAGTACAGCAATAATTAACTTGATAACAATACTACCGAATTGCGTGATGTCCAGTTTATTATGTCGCAACGCGAAATTAACGTGAAACAGCAAACGAGCTGCGATACGCCTCACTCAGCCACCGACGGCAATGACGTTGGCCGATTCTCGAACGATAGGGACGCGCGACTACCTTCACGCGACACCATCACCTCGCCGCGACGAGCAACGTAATCTTTGGTTCGGTGACCGCAACCGTTGCTAACGCACAACACGCACGCATGTCCCCGTACCATTACTACGTTCGCGTTCTCACGTACGCTGATAAACAAACGAATTGAGACACTGTAAACAAACACTCGCGGATCGAAAAATGCGATCGACCAACTGCCGACGGATCACTGACGCCCTTCGATCGAACAAACTCTCACGAGACTCGCGATCTAACAACAGACTGCCAGTACATTGGTGAGCACAACGGTAATCACTTTGACGTATCACACGGCATCTTGCACGATGCTTCCGATGTCGACCGACGCAGTTCATTAACGCCATTAGCAATTAGTGCGGCACCTTCACGCGACTAGCGCGACCTCCTAGTAACTAGCCGATTGTACTTAGGGGGTCGCGTTAGTCGCGTGAAGATGTCGCACTGATTACTAATGGCGTTAAAAAATTGCGCGTCGGTCGCGAGTCGACATCGAAAGCGTCGTGTAAGATGCCGTGCGATCTTCATTAAGGTGATTATCGTCATACTCATCACTGTACCGGCAATCCGTTGTTAGACCGCGAGTATCGTGAGAGCGACGGCGTTAGTGATCCGTCGGCAGTCGGTCGATCGCATCTATTGATCCGCGAGTGTTTGTTTTCGGTCACAATTCGTATGTTTATCAGCGTACGTGAGAACGGGGATGTGATAATCGTCTGGAGACGTGCGTGCGTGTTGTGCGTTAGCAACGGCTGCGACCACCGGGCCAAAGATTACGTCGCTCGTCGCGGCGAGGTGATGGTGTCGCGTGAATGTATCCGCGCATCCCCATCGTTCGAGAGTCGTCCGTCGGCTAACGTCACTGTTGTCGAGTGCCGAGTGAGGCGGATCGCAACTCGCTTGCCGTTTCGCGTTAATTTCCAGTTGCCGCGACATAATAAATTGGGCATTGCGCACGTCGAAAGTGTCTGGCAAATGCCGTGCGATCAAAGTGATTAGCGTCGTATGTATCGGCAATTTGTTAGATCGTGAATTTCGATCGAAACTCGTTGTGCGAGCGACGGTGTCAGTGATCCATCGCTCGTCGGTCGATCGCATTTTTCAATCCTCGGCTATTTGTTTCCGGTCTCAATTCGTATGTTTATAAGCGTACGTGAGAACGCGGACGTAATAATCGCCCGGAGATGCGCCTGTGTTGTGTGTTAGCAACGGCCGCGGTTATGTTGCCGGTCGAAAAGGTTATGTTGCGCCGCACTGCGCGGCGTGAAGGTGATCGCATGTACTCCCGGCGCTCGAGATTCGTCGTCTGCCGCGTTAACTTCCCCGATGGCGTCGCAGGTATTGGGTGATGCTGATAACGCTTTCGTCATTTTGCGTTAACTTCCCATTGTTGCAATGTAATAAACTGCGCATCATGCACGGGAGTGTCGTCCAGAACGTCGCGCGATCATCGAGGTGATTATTGCTAAGTAGTGTTTTCGTGAGTGCCATAAAAAACAACAAGCAGGAACAAGAGAGGAGCAACAGAAGGACCTAGGAGGAGCCAAGCAACGGCGGAGCAACCACGAGGTAAATGAGTACAGGATTTATAAATTAAACTACTTCATGATTAATTTCAAGATTTTTTCATACTCCGGTCCTATTTTCAATTGCTATTTTGTGGCTATCTTTGCTGATCTGACTGTGGGCCTAATAAGTTAAGCTAGCACACCCATTGTTTTTAACGAAATGGTTGCCGCAAAAAAATTTTAAATGGATAAAAAAATTAGCAAAAGATAGCAAATAATTTTCTGTATGAGTCGCATTTGATTGTACTAAAATGGTTGTGTCAGCTTAATAGACGTAGATATTTCAAATAATCAGAGTTGAGTAGTTTCAACTAAGTTTTAAATTACAATAAAAAGTTAAATAATAAAGTTAAAACGTTATTGATTTTTATCTTTAACTAGTTATTTTTAAAACACAAATTTTTTTAATTTATTAACTTTTTCCTCAAGTTAATCATCAATCATCAAAAAATTATCTATACAAAAAAGAAAATAATCACAAGAAAAAATACATTTCCATAAAAAATATTTCTTTTTTATATCATAGATTTAATTTACAAATAAAATATTAAATCTATTTAATCCATGTTATAATTGTTTTGAATAATTTATCTTTAAAAAATTACGACTTTCTTTAAGTTAATATAAATAAAAAAAAAATTATTTTGAATGCTATTATAATTTGGATTTATATTTGGATTTTACAGATTAATGTAGCTGTGTTACAACTCCGCTGCTACGCATCGGTCTGGTGAGTTATAAATTTTTGTTTAATTTGAAACATTGCGACGCTTAATAATAAGTTAACCCCACTAAATTTTTTTTTAATCTTTACCAAACGGTTTGATCACCTAATGTCAGATTTTTGCACTTAATTAGCACTTAATTTTAAAATATGTTAAAATTAATTTTGCGCTGGTAAAGGGGAAGAGAGATTAGCTTAATAGGGATAATGTAAATACGTATTGCATCTTGTCGATACATTTAGGCTACGGTTCGATTCGCGCTAAGTTGGTTTCAATCGCTATTGGTTTCATTCTTATATTCTTGTTTATGTTTAAACAATAAAGATATAGGCCAATAACGTTTTGAACGTGAATCGAACTGCGATCGATCTTAATCAGTATGACCTAACTTTAACGTTTAATAACTCGCTTCGCGGGGCAGATTGTCACGTTTTTTTTCCAGATTCTTTCATTCGGAAATGCGTCGAATGAGTACATTGTTATTAAGATTTGAGATGAGTTCCTTATTTTAAATAATCATCAGTTTATTTTTTCTTGATCTTATGTGAATGCAAATATTTCTACATAAGTTTTCTGCACACTAAATGACGCTTCAGAATGCGATATTAAATTCCTCTCTAACTCATAGTATACTGAAAAAATTGTTAAGTTGACTAAATGATTGTTGATTTGACTAAATTTTTCAATTTGATTAAGTTTTTTTCAACTTAAGTGTTTATGTATTTAAATATTTATGCATTTAAGTGGAATTAAATTTTTTCAGTTCAAGCATTTGTATATTTAACTTAAATATATATATAAATACTTAAAATGAATAAATTTAATCAAGTTGAAAAATTTAATCAATTTAACAATTTTTTCTCAGTATATATGATACGCATATATACGGTATGTATATTTAATTATTCGTTATTTCCCTTCTAAGACCCATTTGAAGAAATGGCTTACAAGTGTTTACTTGATAGGTTTCTCTAACATCGATGAAAAGCAGGGCGTAGTTTCTTTTTAATAAACAATTTGCTTAAATAATAAATTTTCGATATGAAAGATTAATCGTATTAAAATTGTAAAACGCATGTTGACTGCACAAGTCACCGCGTTAGCATTGCGTATTTCTGCTCTATCTCTATCGCTCCTTAAGAAAGAATTGCTTTTACATCGCTGGCGCAAAGACGAAACGTGCAGTACTTATGTTGTTAAACCTGCGTAATTTAAGCAAGCCGAAACTTTCGCAAAAAAAGAGAAGAAAAATAAAAGAGAGGAACTAAATAAACGTTGCACAAGTGAAACTTCACGGGAAGTCTTCCCCACGGTGAAGACCGGTTACGTACACAGTATTGAGCGACTTTAATGAACGGACGACGACATTGCAGGAAAAGTCAAATACGAGATCTTCGAGATATTACAATTACACGTGGAATCACGCTTAAATTTGGTTTATTGCAATGTTAATGATTGCGACGTTTCGTGACGACCTGCGAAAGGTATATTTGCGTAACGTTACCAAGAAAATGGCTAATAGTAGTCTTTTACAGTTGAAGAATTCCTTTACGAACGCTTTCAGCTTGGTCATAGATAAATGTAAAATTACATCTCTCCCTCCCCCCTCTCTCTCTCTCTCTCGACTTTGATTATGCAATTAATTACCAACTTGCTCGCAATGTTCGACATGCAATCTCCGATCGGTCCCTATTCGTCAGGAGAATCTTAGCGTTCATCTTCTCAGAAATCGTGTCTCGGGTCGCGCATTTATATTCTCGGATATATTAGAAAAAGCACGTTGAATGCTCCCACGTCGGGAAGATAAAACCGCGGTTCGATGACCCGCGACCACGTGGAGTAGCACGTGCATTCGCGAGAAATTTCGCGCGCGGTGAACGATCGTTAAGTGACTATCGCTTGGCTCGGCTCGCGCGTTGGGAGCAAGGAACTGTTAATGCGACCAACGATCGTTAGAAATCTTTCACGTTTCTTGCGCCACCAGGCATTCGCCTGGCCTAATCACTCGTTAGACAAGTCACGTGCTGCATACGCCACGCTGAATTCATCCTGCACAATAACTCTGACGAGAGTACGACAATAATAACGTACCGCGTGGTATCCTCGAGGCGATGCACTCGTTTGCACCTACACGTTATTTCGATCTCTGAAAGTGGTTCTCCCGAGGAATATGCTCCTTCGTTTATCTTGTATTCAACCAGAAATATATTCAAGATATTTTAGCCTAGTTATAATGAATTGAATCATTGAAAATATAAAGCATTTGCTAACAAAGGAATTTTGGAAAAAAAATTTTTTTTAATAAAAATCTTAAGGAATTCTTAGGAAAAGAACACGCTCTCTGAGAAAATTTTAATGTTTTTTCTTTTATCTTCTATTGCAAATGACGAAACTTTATTCGACACTCGACAAAATCAAAGCGAATGATAAATAATTCTTGAAGAAATGAGCTATTTTAGATTTATTTTGATAACAAAAAATATTATTTATTGTACAATTAACCATGTAAATAAAAAAGGTACTTTTCTTAAACGTATTAAAGAGAAATTTGACAACTGAATACAGGCGCTCTGAATACATATCATGCATGCATAAAATAGATTAATATGGAAATAGTTGTATGTTGTGTGCATGAAGATCAGGGAAAAGGATTATTTCAATTTCTAGACTATCAACCAGTAACCCTCTCCAAATTTTATCACTATCTGAGAATTAGCATCTTGGGCCGCGCAAACCCGATCAGAAGTAACAATCGGATTTTCGTGGAAGATAGTGTCTTGCGAAAAAATCAGCTCAAGAGGAAAGAAAAGGAATAAGCTAGATAAACGACGGACAAACGTTCAATAAGGATTCGTAAAATGGGCGGGAGGGAGGAGGGGGGTACGATTTGCAGAACAAAGTAATGAAGAAAATAAGAACCCATTAAGTTTCCTACGTTAGACAATCATAAAATGCGAGTTCTCCGTAGCGAGAACGTGAAAGAGTCATTCTTGTTCGCTTGCGGTTCCAAGAAGTCCGGTTAGAATTTAGGCTACGAGGAGCTCCTACCCGAATCTGGAACGCCTCGGTCGTTGGCCTTGCCTTCGATTCCCTGCCTGCGAGATTTTCGGGCGCGACTCGCGTACGCGGCATATTCGTATTCCCGCACGTTAAAACGGAGCTTTTATCTAATGAACGTCTAGACCGGTTCGCAAGCCGATCGTGCGAACGCCCGCGAATCACGCGACAATTTTGTCTCAGACCCATAGAATGTGCGAAAGGGAAAGACGGGACTAAAACGCCGCTTTAGAAGTGTATAAACGAAAATATCATTAAAAATTTTCGATTTTTGGTTTCTTTGAGATATCTAGCAAAAACAGCATTATTAATTCTTTTCTTTCTAAGTGAAGATAAGTAAAATCAACATGAATTGCTAAAAGATAATAAATAACAAATTTGTTAACAAACATGCAAATTATACTAAATAATAACAGAATACTGTGAAAGATTTTCTAAGTGGATGGCAAAATTCAAGATGAGAGATGTAATACATAAACATTTTTACTTTGTGTTCAATGTAGTATTTAGCGCGAATTTCGTTTCTGATTTCAGATCGTATTTATTTAATTTGAAAAAAATAGTTTACAATATCGTGTCATTAAATAAAAATCAAACAGGTATTCCTATATATTAAATACACAGTACGTATAATACTATAATAAGTACAATAGTTATTATAATTTAAAAACTGACAAGTGATAAAGAAAAATGATAATATTGGGATGGCATCGATTTTTGAACTATAAAGTAATTTTTCAAATTTATATTGATAATTGATCTGCGCTAAAATTATTTATAAGCATTATTGATTTATGCAAAATTTGCTTTTTATTCGAGTATTTGATTTCCCGTAATTATCTAGGAAGATCGGTGCTGTATTTCGAATATATCGTTCTTTGCTTTCTTAACGTTCTAATTCGCGATTTCTAATTTGTAATAGAGTGACTATTACGTGTGCATATTTATGTATCGTGATCATTACCAATGCTGTTTTCTTGTATCAATGTTTGACGCGCGTGGTCACGAAATCGCTATCGTTAATTTCGTGCTGTTATAATTGCACGCCTTTTTTTCTCGCCTCGAATGTGTCCGGGCCCGAGTGAAGACGGAGACTGCGGACAGGTCTCGAACGCGAGGCGAAGGAGGTGTCCGGAGGGAAAGGCACGATTCGGAGATAATATACCGATGTACTGAATTACGCGGCCGGCTACCGAATCATTTTGACCCACATCCGTGGATCATTGCCTCGAGGCCGGAGATCAGATCAGGCGCCTTCTTCTCGGCGTTGCTTTATCGACTCTACCATGTTGCTCGCGTTTTCAGAACGGTGATAAATAATTTGCTGAACGAGTCAGAAGAAAAAAAAATCATGCCATGTTTTTCATAATATATTCGCTGATCGAAGACGAAGGATATTTTATGATAGATGCACTTATACGAACAGTAAAAGTTACACATAAAACTTGGACGCAAATATTTGCGGTTGAAAAAATTCTAAAAATATGGTCTATAATAATAAAATTATTATATGCACGGAAAAAAATGACTTAGAAGTGGTAACTAAATATCAGTAGCTAGTTCGATATTTTCTATCGGTGCTAAAAATTGACTATTAAAGATAAAATATATTTGCTGCGAAATACAGTTTTATTAGCTAAAATAACATGTGTGTTTTAACACGTGTAGCTAAAAAAGTGGCAGCTATTCCTCAATATCTTAGTCCCGGACTACAATTAATGTTGCAAGCCTTAAATCGTAAAAATTGACCATGGTCGATTATTCTCCTCATATTCAACTATGATTGGTCAATTTCTTACGGCTTAAGGCTTACTACACCTGTTGTAGACCGAAACTTAGGAGCGTGAAACTATATACGCATTTGCTAAACATTATTTGATTCTGGCAGCGAATATTTCTTGCTGTAACTGCTAATTTTAATAACTAATAAATTTAGCTTTGGCAGCAACGATATTAGCTGTCCCTATTTTAAAGACACATCTTAGTTGCTACAACTAAATTTTAGCTTTGTTGGCTAATTTTTTCTCTGCGTGTGCACACGAACATCCAGTGTTGGCTTGATTGGCATTATTTCGTTACATTTTTTATTTAATTCTTCAGAGTTTGATTCCTTTAATTTATTTTTTTTTATGTTTGGTTATTTACATATGTTAGAACCTGTTGCAGATTATTTTCTTCTCTTTCTAGATAATTCTCTTCTTTTTTTTTAATTCTAGACAAGAGAAAAAAATTATTAATAATTTTATATAACATTAATCAGTTAATTGCAGCGTATTACATATTGTATAACATATATTTCATGATATATATTATATGAATAATATTTTCTATTCCATGAAATATTAAATAATTCCTTAGATTATTTTTAAATATATTTAATTTAATACCTTTGACTGTTATGAATTGGAGATATATTTAATTATTATATTTAATGTCTAAAAAATTTAATACAAATTGTTAGTTTAAAATTAAAAAATTATATTCAAACATTTTTGTTGATAAAATTATATTTTTTGATTAATTTCTTTGATTAAATTTTAAATCTTAAACTTAATAATTCAATTGAAAAATGTGTCAAAAATATGTTTCTACGGAAATAAGTATTATAAATTTCTTCTGTGTATGTCGAGATAGTCGGTGGTAAGACTTAATTTGTATTTGTTTCGTGTATACGTAGCTTCCTTTATGCAAATCCTCATCGTCTCATGTACACCACAATAACATATCATGATAATTCTACCGGAGCTTGCCACGGACTATTTTCTGATGCTATTGGGTCGCAACAGTCAGCAGGAAGATAAGCTGTCCAATTTATATTCAGGCTATGTCCGCGATTATCATTTATATTTTCGACCTAAATAGAAATAGTTCTCAAAGCGATATACAATTTAACACGAAACGTGACGATGATTATTGACGTCGCTGATCGAAGCTAATATAATGCTGAAAAATATAGTACTGAAGAAATCAAACTGAAGAAAAACCAAGAAAAGACGTCCACATTCCGCAGCTGCATGCCTCTTACTTACAAACCCCCTAAGATAAACTTTGCATATTTGCATATCTGGTGTTTAAAAAAAGTTCCGCTAGTGAGTGTGCTATGGATAAAGGTTTCGTATATAAGGAAAGGAAAGGTATCTTACAGAGTCAGACTAACAATAAGCAGTGCTCTATTCAGAACAACGGCAATGGACCAAACGCGAATAATCTTATTGTTCGCGGCGTTCAGCATCGGTTCGGGATTACCAGCCAAAAGTCATCGTGGGTCCCACGGTCATCCTATACCGCCTAAACCACGGTTCGATGGAGTTTTCGACGATGGCCACAATCACGAGGAAATTGGTAATTTCATTTCTAACAATTCCAATTTTGCAGCTGTTTAAATTTAAAATAAAATTTGATTTTACTCAATGGCATCGTTTCATTTGTAAGTAAAGGTGTAGTGACAAAAAATCGCTTTATCAAAATCTGTCATTAGCGCTCTCTTGTTTTTCTTGCAGCTAATAGTGTAAAATATTGGAGTCCGAATGACTTGCAAAATGTTTGGGAATTGAGTGGTTTACATGAAGGTGATATAATGATTCATCCGGATAGTCCGTCGTGGAAAAATGGTCTTCTAGACGCTACAGCGCGATGGCCCGGCGGCGTTGTACCCTATTTCATACAAGAAGATGACTTTGGTAATTTTGTTTCCTTCATCTTCTATTACATAATCGTGATAATATATAATAATAGTATTTCTGATTAAGTTTATGCAGATATCATCCATTACATTTACGAGCGACATTGCTAATATTATTAATTAATTTCTACCTTAGATTATTTATATTGTCTTTCTGAAAGTAGAACTAAAAGGAGGCGAAGAAACGTTTAGATTCAGATCGATGTTAAACTACGTTGAATCGGCTGTTAGTGATATTAGTTTGTTATACACATTAAAAAATTCAATCTTGATTCGGAAGGTTTAATGTCTTCTAAGAATCATTAATTGTAGATCGGGACCAAATTGAATTGATCAAAGAAGCCATGCAGGAGTATCATGAAAGAACCTGCTTGCGTTTTCGACCTTACAAAGATACCGATGACGATTATGTGACGATACAAGCAAAAAAATCGGGGTGCTGGTCTTTGGTGGGTCGTCACGGTCATGGACAGGTGTTGAATCTACAGAATCCAGGATGCATTCATCACGGTGTCGTCGTGCACGAGCTCATGCATGCCTTGGGCTTTTACCATCAGCAAAGTGCCGCAGACCGAGACGAGTGGGTCACCATACATTGGGAGAACATCAAATCGGGTACGAAATAGCTGATAACATTGTGTTTGCGTGGTAATCAATTTATATTGATTTCTTTTTATTTTCCTTTTTATCTTTTTTTTGTACTCAAGATCATATATTTATTTATTATTATGATAATTTTCATGAGTATTTAAAGTGATCTTTGAATGCTATTTATTGAACGACACTTGAACGCTACTCGTATCCTAAGTCAAAATGGTGTCAACTGATGTATTCTTAGGATGGATGCCTCTTGTATAATGCATGAATAAAATTTTAATGAACTTTTGCAGGTAAAGAGCATAACTTCAACAAGTATGACAATCGCACTGTCACCGATTATGGTATCGGCTATGATTACAAGAGTGTCATGCACTACAGCTCCCACGCATTCTCCAAGAATGGAGAACCTACTATTACGCCGAAGGTAATAATCGTGCGAACTTGCAATGTTCCTATTGATTTCGGTCCGTTTTCAATATTTATGCTGTTTCGCAGAAAGAGAAGGTGCAACTTGGTCAGCGAGACGGACTCAGTGAAAAAGACGTAGCCAAGGTACAAGCAATGTATAAAGAGCAATGTGGCGATCGTAAACCAGAAGGAAACGGCAGCAATTCTTCTGATTCTGAGGAGATTCCTATAACGTGGATATTCGATTAAACTCACATTTCTAAATAATCAAATTTAGAATATACAATAACAGTATGATTATATCAGTAAACATCTATACATATACGTTACCATTGTTTTTAAATTACATTTATTTTATAAATGACTTTATAAAAATATCACAAATATTTCATTTCTTAAATATAATTTATAATCAGTCTATTTAAAAATAAAGTATTTAATCTTGAGGCATCATAAAACTTCTTGAGCAACAATAGCACTGATAATTCATCCTTAACAATCTGCTTATTTTTTAAGGCACTTAAACCGGCAAGGTTTTTCTAATTGTAATATGTTAATTGCTTCAATTCATTTACAGCTTCCTCAGCCGCCTAAAATAAAATAATATAAAATAAATGATACACAAAATTACGTTTAAAAATATATATTATTGTAATAATAATTAATTTACGTGTCGAACGTGTTCATCTTCATCCTCAGTTAAGCCCTCCATGAGATCTCTTAAGGACTTATTCCAGACTTGTTGTAATGCTCTGCAGCAAAATCTACCTAACAATCTGATCATAGTACATGTCCTTGCTCGTAGAATAGTTTGTCGATGACTGAGAAGTTTGTTGAGCTGTTCCACTGAAGCTCCTTTAAGAAACTTCATGTAAATTCATTAAAATTACAACGTAATGCAGAAAATAATTTACAATTCGCTCACCGGGAGTTTTTGTACGTAGGACAACTTGTTCCACAAGCTCAGCATTTTCAGGTTGAGATCGTAGAACATTATTTAAAATAGCAACAAGATCTGCAACAACCCTTGCCTTTCTTTTTTCTAAAGCTAGCAATTGCTGTAAAAGTGGCATTCCATTCACTATGTAAATAGCGTCGCAAAATTGTACGAGAAATTGATTCTCAATATAAACCAATCTACAAAGAACAAGCATGGCGCATTCGAGTGCTTGAAGTTCGTCGGCGGATAAAGAAGATGCTGATCTCGTTCCCACATTCACTGTATTTGTCGCATTCAATTCGTTATTAGAACGTTCCGACATCAACAGTTTTATAGCGTAAACGAGATTTGGTACTACTCTTACGTCTAAATAAACTTGTTCGATTTTCTTGAGATTCTCTTTGCTGATTGACACAGTAAACGGCAGTGATAATAAACAAGTTACATATTCGACAACTCGACAACCGGCTGCCGGATATCTTAAAGGAGAAACAAACACCGAGACACAATTTTGTTGCAGCAATGAGTCAATTTCACCTTCCATAACTTCTTCCATTGATCTTTGTAAAAACGCAATCCATTCTTCATTTTCAATGGGCCTCTCCACTGCTCTTGGATCCCAATCTGGTAATCTCGTGTGTTTTTCAGTCAAGTTTCTCTCACCGAATTCCTGTTCGTAATCAATGCTCAAACAGCTTTGTTTGCAATCACCATCGCCATGTACAATTTGATCTACGTGTAAAGATTTTTCGATTTGTTGACCTACATTGATTCCATCACCTTGAGCATTAGTGTGATACACTTCCTTATTCAACTGTCGTACTGAATGACTGTCATCTGTTTGCGTTTGAACAGGTTTCGAGTGATCATCTAATATTGGGAAATTGTGCACGTTTGTGCTATGAGGACAGTCATTCTGACATAAAGCGTGATCTGCAGCTAAAAGATCGCTTCTCAGAGATGCCCTGAGACTTAGATTTCCTAAGAGCACATCAATGCTAGCGCTGGAATCAGTGCCACTTGGTTCACTGCGACGTAATGCTTGACAATGGTTTATCATATGATGACAATAAGCAGGGGACATCAGATAACCCGGTTGGGAAAAACATGTTCGTTGCCGATACTCATAATGTCTTCTCTCCTGTTCTTGTAATTTTTTGATTGCTTTCTCCACGACCCTACAAAAAAAATTTAGTTATTAGCGTGTGTACATATATTCTTCTTTAATGAAACAATTAAAATTAATATTACTTTGATTGATTTGCGGTACGCATCGCTAAATTTTGTAATTGTTGCTGCTTTGCTCTCGCTTGGCTTGCAGATAGTGGATTTGTGAATGAAGTAGGTACGGTACCACCTATTTCAGTTATAATTCGATCTTTGACAAATGGATGTTCAAGAAGAGCGGGCCAAGTTAATCGTTGAGAAGGATCTTTCTGAAGTAAACCCTGAAATTGAAATTATAATTCACTATTATACAGTATTTGTATATAAAGACATTAGTATTTATATACTGACAGTATTTTATTCACAAATTCATAAACATCTCTATGTATAATCACATAGGATTATACAAAATTTATATATATATATATATATATATATATATATATATATATATTATATATCATATATCATATATCACACACACAATGAATAATTTTACCTGTAAGAAACTCTTGCAAATTAGAGAGATAAAGTCTGGCCACTTTATTGCTTCAAACCTGATCAATTTGACCAGGTGTAATATTGAATTTGTTTGAAATGGAGGAGCACCAACCACTAATTCATAAACAATACATCCTAAAGACCTAAAAATTAAATTAATTTTAAAATACATTTTCTATATAAATAAATCATAAATAATATTTAAAAAAATATTTATGATATATATTTACCACAAGTCAGCGTTATGATCATAGGGACATTCCTCTATGAGTTCTGGGGCCATGTACAATGGTGTGCCTTTGATTGATGTCAGTACATGAGTACCAGTGCTCATACTACGAGCAAATCCAAAGTCACATAGTTTAGCGATACCATTTGCTTCCAGGAGAACATTTTGTGGTTTAAGATCTCTATTAACAATAATATAATTATAATTGTGTGTATAAATCTTATAATATTATATGTATATCATATTATAATTGTGTACATAAACTTATTTACAATAAATGTGATTTTGATATAAAGATATTTACAATGTCCTTACTAGTGCACCTCTTATTGGTATATGGTACTAAATAGTATTAACAGTTTCTATTTTATACTCTCAAGGACATTGTAAATAAAATCATTTTTAAATAGAATCATATTAGACACAGGTACAATGTAAACAAGTTTATCCTATATAGAATTACTGCACTAGTTATAAAATAATCATCAGTAAATATTTAAGAAAAATATTAAAATAATACAAAAAAGTAATGTAAAATAGTAAATAATTATAAATTGAGACTTTTCATATTTAATTTTCAAATTTAATTAAAATATAATTTTTCAGTTAAAAATATAATTATATTTTATTAATTGATTGATACAGTAATCATATATCTCATAAGTATTCATTGTCTGCAATTAGATACAAACCTGTGCATCACTCGATTTGAATGCAAATAATAAAGAGCAGATACGAGATCACAAGTTATTACTTGTGCCCTTTCCTCGGACAATCTACCTTCCTTGGCCAGTATGTCATATAGTTCTTTATCTGCGTATTCTGTCACAACTATGATCTAAAGATATTTTATAGAATATTTTAGATATTTTATAGAATATCAGAAATTATATCTACAAATATGTTTCTCTTATGTAAACATAATTCCTTTCAGATTCGACATACCTCATTTTCTGTTTCGAATGAATCTATCATCTGTATGATATTTGGATGTCGCAAATAACGTTGAATCTCACACTCTTGACGTAAACTTTTAAGCTCCTTGTACGATCTGCCACACTATAAAATAAATATATTGGTGGATTAGTCATGAAATCAAGTTATTATAAAATTTTTGTTAAAATTAAAAAAAAACCAATCTACCTTTCTTATCATCTTGAAAGCCACGATTTCTCCATCAGAACGTTTTCTTGCTTTATACACTTGTCCAAAAGAACCTTCCCCGATATGTTTCAGGATCTCATACTTCTTCACTTTGAGATTTTGAGATTTCTTCATTTTGTTGAAGTAATGTCAAAAAATGTTTCTATTGGTATGGTGTATACATATGTCAAAACGTAAATTCCACAAGATATTAAGACTATATGTTTTAAATAGATAACTAAATGCAAACGTCAATTGCACATGTAGTGAAAGTAAGAACAAAAAGATAAAATAACTAATTCACAGAATCGCAAATAAACACAACACTGCTTGAAAAAAAATTCTGTATGCACTAACGCCATCTTTACGAAAGTGGTTGTAATATGAGGTAGCAAAAGAGTATTCGATGATAAGGAAGAAATAATATGAAAAAAAGGAAAATATGAGAAAATAACTATATAAAATAAAATTAATTGTAAAAAATATTTAATCGTTAAAATATTCTAAATTGTTATTTTAAAATATTAACTTTAATGTATCATCCTCTGTTGAATATATTTTCCTTTACCTACATTTAGAAATTACCTTTTTACGAAGAAATAAATTCTGCTAATATAAATTTTTTAAAATATTGATTTGCTAAAATGAAAAATTTTCCTTAAAAAAAAAAATAATAAAAAATCATTTGTAATTTACATCAATATTAATGTAAGGAAAGAACGGTTTTGCTAAAGTATCTACAAATTTAGCTGGATACAGATTCTAAGAATAATTTTATTAGTTTATCAAAATAATTATGTATGACGTTCAAGAAAGTTTGTTGTATGTCCAAATTTTTTACAATATCATTCTTCTTGTCTGAACATCCTTCATAATTATTGATGATCCAACAAAATTATTTTCAGATCTGTATCAAACTAAATTTTTAGATAATTTGTAAAATCGTTCTTCCGTATAAAGGTCGTCTTTCACAACTTTACAATGTTACACAATATGAAATACCATTTAAATATAATTCTATGAAGGACCAAAATTACTACCTACAATAAAAGCTACAAGTGATATGACTTGATTGATTGTAGTTTTATTGGCAATTTACTGAGTCCAATAATTAATTTCTAACAATACTTCCTCCATTTAATTTACTTACAATGTTATCGCTAACGTGCTACTTACTGGGGGGTCACTCCTAATAAAAAATTTTAATAAATCAACTATATAAGTCGGACTAGTTTTAATGGTTTCAATAGTTCACCTAGCGATTGAACGTCAGTCTGTATGTATAATTCGAGAAAGATGCAGAAAGCTCGATACGTTGATTTATTCATTTTAACATTAGCGTTTTTATTAAGTAACTGGTTTGTCATGAACATTAATGCATATCCAAAGGAGCTTATCAATTCTTTGACAAAATCACCACCAATATCACCGAGACTAATGAACACAAAAACGACCGATAATATCCCGGCACACTATGGGATTAGCTACAAACGTAAGCGAAAAAATATAATTTCTTTTTTATTTTGTCTAGAGAATATACAGATATTTAGAAAATGTTATAAAGATATCTAAATGAAGATAATCAAACAAAAATATTCCGATATATTTTAGAAATACAATATTTACATTTACAGTTGATAAATGGTCTCAATACGAAAATCCCGAAGATGGCACACTTGAAGAAGGAGATATACTTCCGTTGAAATGGACAGGAAGAAGACAAGTTCTTAGGGAACAACTTAGACTGTGGCCTAATGGTTTCATACGTTACTACGTTAATTCGATTATAAGTAAGATATTTTTGCAATTCTAAATTGAAACAATGACCTAAATACAATTAAACTTATTAAATCAAGCTCATGAAACATTTTCATTGAAAATCAAATACATTTATAAGAATTGCTTATCAGACCTAAATATATTTAAGTATTTATTTATTCAATTCAGCTGATGAACCAAAGAAATTGAAAGTACTAGAGGATGCATTAAAAGAAATAACGACGAAGACAAAACAATGTATTACATTCGAGCGCATTAACGATTACGAGAAGCTCCCAGAAAAAAATTGGGTCAATATAACTGGTCATCAAAGGGGATGTTTTTCCAATGTAGGACGTAATCCGAATGGACCTAATGTTCTGAATCTAAGCGTGATGGACGGATGCTTTTTTTATATTGGACACGCGATACACGAAATGTTACACACCTTAGGTATAAAACATGAGCACTCGAGACCAGATCGAGACGGCTACATCACTGTAATATACGAGAATATAATACAGGGTAATCAATAAAGTCTGTGAAATTAATATCGAATTGGAAAGAGAATTAACAAAAGATTTTTACAGGAAAGAAACACTATTTTGATCGATTGAATGACACTTACGTAACCACTTTTGGTACTCCGTACGACTATGAGAGCGTAATGCACTATGCTATGACGGCGTATACTAAATATCCTAAAATTTATCCTACGATAATACCTAAGGTAATATCAACATTTAGATATAATATCAAAGATACTTCAAAAACTAAATAAAAATTTTAATACTTATTTCATTTGAGTTTTAGTATTGAAGTAATATGTATTATAATTCTATTGATTAAATTAATAATAAAATTGCTTTTGCAGATAGATGTAGAGATTGGTCAAAGACAATTCCTGTCACTTAAGGACGCAAGAAAATTACAAATTGCTTATAATTGCGCCACCTAGAGGTTCAGCGTACTATACATCGAAAATTATTAAGAGATCTAACTTGAAGCTCGAGATATTTTCTGAAAGAGATAACGGTAAAATATTGTAGTACTGGAACAAAATAACGCAGTCAATGAAACAGAAGTGAAAGTACAAATGCCAGCTATCATTATATGTTTAATACTAAAGTTTAATACTAAACAAATTGAATAATAAAAATGCTAATTTAAAAATACTAATGGATAGATTAAGTAGCATTATTAAGATCTATGTATTCTATTGATTGTGAGTCAAATTATTACATGTGCCCCTGAGCCCAATATAAATCTTTATTTTCATAAGAAGTATAAATAATAAAATATATAGCAAAAAATGGAATTTTTTGAGTATTTTTGAGTTAAGAAATAAATTTAATTAATATACTAATGAAAAGAATATATGTATTTACACATATCACAAATTCGAATTATACTGGATTTTTGTTATCATTATAACTATTAGTTTTAGATAAACAAATCTTTAAATTCCAATTTTATTTTCTATTCGTGATGAAATCTATTTAATAGAAAATTTATTATTAAATCATGCATGCAGTAGTTGAAAATAAATTTTTTTAAATCAGACGTCAAGATTTATTGAGATGACTCTTTAAACCTTGTTTATTATAAAATAAACAAATATTTAGGAATAAACTTTGCAATGATAACGTCGTATTAATGAAAAAAAGCGAGATATGATGATTTGCTTAATTATAAGTATTAGATTTGATGATCGTGAAATAGCAAAGGGTGAAACTCATAATATGAGATACTCAAAAATCCTCATTTGTTATTACATATTTTGATTTCGAGATCTTTTTCAAAATGCTATAACAAAGTTTATCATTGAGGATTTTCTATTTATGAGGCTTGGAAGCTATGGCCATCAACATTAGCACTGAGACTTTAAAATAATCTCGAAGAGAATAGATTTTGAAAAAAAATGTTACAATTTTTTGAGTATCGAAATCCTTATTACAATAAAAATTAGTTATTACAAGATATTTAGGGAGAAGTTGTCAAATGCGTTCTATTTTTATTTTTTAATATATTTCGTATTCTATTTATTATAATTATATTTGATGCTGTTTTGGATGCAAATCAAAAAATTGTAGCTTAATATTTCAGGCATCTGTTATTACTTATTAAATATTTCACTTATTTTAATTACAATAAGTCATTATATTATAATAAGTTATTAACGTTAACTTAATTTAATTAAAAAATTATATTAACTTGCCCAATCCTGATTTTCAATGTATATGATATTCTTGATTTACTTTTAATAAAATTAAATAAAGATAAATAAAATTAAATAAGTCATAAATATTTTATGTAATTAATTTTCACCTAGAAAAAATTTTTATTAGAAAATCGAAATAATTTAGAAATATTTTTAAATTTGACATTTTTGCTTCTGCATAATATCTCTATCACCGCAACAATTTAATTATACGGTATTAAAAAATTTAATGAGAAAAAATGGAACCATGACGAAATTGTATTTTGGTTATGCATGGTCATAAACTTTTTCTTTTGACAAAATATATTCTGGTTTGTAAATAAATTGCCATGACGATGGTGATATCATTTGTATATTAATAATAAATATACAAATTATTAATAAAAAATTATTAAGATATAAAAGATATTACTTTCTGATGTATAAAGCAAAAAATTTATCTAAAAATTTAGCTGGATACAAATTCTCAAAATAATTTTGTTAGATTATCAAAATAATTATGTATGACATTCAAGAGAATTAATTAAATGTTCAAAATTTTTACAGTATTACTCATAATGTTTGTACATGATTATTGTATTTTGATGATCCAACAAAATTATTTTTAAATCTATATCAAACTAAATTTTTAGATAATTTGTATAATAGTATTTTTCGCATAAAGGTCGTCTTTGACAATTTTTACGATGATAGTACACAATGTGAAATACCATTTAAATTTAATTCTTCAAAAGACCAAGTCTATTGCAATAAAAGCTACCAATGATATGGCTTGATTGATTAATGTTTCATTGGCCATTTGCTATAAGTTTAATTATCCATTTCTAACAATTGTTCCCCAATCTAAATCACCTACGATATTGCTAACGTGTTATTTAGTACCGAATCATCCATGAAAAGAATTCTAATAATTCAACTGTGATATCTCCATCAAATTAATTTTAACGGATTTAATATTTCATACTAGTGATTAAACGTCAGTCTATGTTTGTAGTTCATTCGAGAAAGATGCAGAAAGCTCGAAACGTTGGTGGCCTGTTTATTTTAGTTTTTGCATTTTTATTAGATAATTGGTTTACAAACATTAATGCATATTCGACGCAGCTTATCAATTCTTGGACAAGACCACCACCAATTTCATCGAAACTGATGAAAACAAGAAGGACCAATTCTGGGACGACTATTAGTTACAGACGTGAGTAAAGAAACATAATTTCTTTTCGATTATGCCCAGAGTATATACAGACATTTAGAAAATGTCATGAAGATATCTAAATGAAGATAACTAAAAAGAAATATATCCCGATATTTTAGAAATATAATATTTATATTTACAGTTGATTCATGGTCTCAATACGATAATCCTGAAGAAGGTACAAAACGAGAAGGGGATATACATCGGCCATTGAAATCGAGAAAAACCATTACAACGTATAAAACTTTACTGTGGCCCAATGGTATCGTGAATTACTATGTACATTCGTCTATAGGTAAGACATTTCTGCAATTCTAAATTGAAACAGTGACTATACAATTAAACTTGTAAAACCAAGCTTATGAAACATTTTCTTTCAAAATCAAATATATTTATAAGAATTGCTTATCAGACCTAAATATATTGATTAAAATATGATTTATTTATTCGCTCCAGTTAATGAACCGACGAAATTAATTATACTAGAAGATGCATTACGTACTATAATGTCGAAGACATGTATTAAGTTCGTGCGCATTCACGAATATATGAGACTCCCAGCAAATAATTGGGTCAATATCACGGGTCACCAAAGGGGTTGTTTCTCCGATTTAGGACGTAATCCGAATGGACCTACTATTCTAAATCTAAACGTGGACGTGTGCTTTTTTGGACCTGGACACGCATTGCACGAAGTGTTGCATTCCTTAGGTGTATATCACGAGCATATGAGACCAGATCGCGACAAGTACATCACTGTAATATGGCAAAACATAAAAAAGGGTAATCAACAAAATCTGTGATATTAATATTAAACAAGAGAATTAACGAAAGATTTTTTTACAGGAAATGACTTTAATTTTGAGTTATTAAATAATAATGTTGTAACCTCTTATGGATTACCGTACGACTATGACAGCATAATGCACTATTCTATGACGGCATTTTCTATTAATAGATCGCTTCCTACGATAATACCTACGGTAATATCAATTTTTAGATATAATACCGAAGATATTTAGGAAACTAAATAAAAATTTTAGTACTTATATATTTGAGTTTTAGTATTGAGCAATATATAATTTTACTGATTAAATTGCTTTTACAGAGATCTGATGTGGAAATTGGCCAAAGAAATCACATGTCATATTATGATATACAAAAAGTACTAATTGCTTATAATTGCCATCAGTACCATAATGAAAAATATTAAGAAACCTAACTTGAAGAAGCCAAAGAAATTTCCTGAAAAAATTAACTTCCGCAAAACATTACCGGAACAAAATACAGTCATTAAAACAGAAGCGGAAGCACGAATGCCAAACATCATTCTAAATAACCCGATATTAAATAAATTAGATAATAAAAGTGATGATTTAGAAAAACCAATGAATAGATTTAATCAAACAGCTTTATTAAAATCTATGTACTCTATTGAGTCAAATTATTATGTGTCTCTGAGCCCAGTATATATAAATCTTCATTTTTATTTGTATAAGAAAAATGAATAATAAAATATATATAGAAATAATGGAATTTTTTGGATATTTTTGGGTTAAAAAATAAATTTAATTGATATGCTAAGATAAATTTAATTGATATGAGAAGAATATATGTATTTACACATTACAAATTATGCTAAGTTCCAATTATGCTAGATTTATGTTATCATTATGATTATTAATTTTAGATAAACGAATCTTCAAATTCCAATTTTATCTTCTATTTTTACAAATGCCTTACAGTTAAGTAGTCAGTCAGTACTTTATACTTTTGTCTTTTCGTTTATGCTTCGAATAATGTCTTTCGGAAGATTTATCGCGCTGTCGAGATTTATGTTTCTTTTCGTGATACTTATCTTTGTGTTTGGTTTTGCTTCGATGTTTGTCTTTTCTATGTGATTTTCGCTCTCTCGAATGCGATGACTTTCTATGTTCATGTCTATGTTTTTTTCCTATTTCATCCAAATATCTTTCCTGCCTGTCTTGATCTCTTGATCGATGATAGGTTCTTTCTTCTGAATGCTCTCTTCTTTGATTATTTCTTTTCTTCTCGTGGTGATAAAAGTTTCTTTCTCCAGAATAATCATCATAGTTTCGGGAAGAAGTATGAAATATTTTATTTGAACGTTCTGTTCTGTCATGTTTTTCATCATAACTTAAATTATTCGTTTCGTTACTCTGAATATCTATTACATATCCAGAATTACTCTCTTGTCTTTCTTGATCTCTCGATCGATGATGACTTTTTTCTTCTGAATATTCTCTTTGTCCAGAAACATAATCTACATACATCTCCATTTGTTGATTAATTACTTCTCTAAGAATTTCAGTATGAGATCGTTTATTTGTATGAACCCCTTTATGCTTTGCTCTACGTCTTTTTAAATTGCGTTCTTGTATTAACATTTCCAAAAATGACAATTCTTTATCTTCTTTTTGTTGTGGTTCCCTAAAAAAAATTTAACAATATTTAAAAATTAAAAAAAATGTAATAAATTATATAACGCATATATAAATAACTAATATATATTACAGAGATGTGCAAATCAAGATTGTTTTATATCTAATACAATCCAATCGCATTTTATTTCTTTATTCAAATCTGAATCAATTTAGATCGAAAAAGAAAATTTTACCCATTCAATTTTATAGATCATAAAAAAAAATCTACATTATTATTACGAAGAATAAAAAATTTTTATGTAAGAAAAGTAATATAGATTACATTATGTTAAGTCATTTCCATACAAATAATTATGAATACCAATCTAAAACTTCAAATATTTTTTTCACTTTAATAAAATGAGTGTTTATCTATCAAAAACAAATTTAATAAGACACTCTTTCTTATTTCAATAACATAACTTCCCTACTTTACTTATTAGTGGAAAATATAATTTTTTTTAAATTGTCAACATTTGTGTGGATCTCAATTTCTTAAATTCAAAATTTTCAAATAGTTTGGATGCAAGTTATAAAGAATTACAGACATTAAGATTCGATTTTGTTCAATTCATATTTGAATAATTCACACATCACTAATGCATTAACTAAAAAATATTAATTTATACTTACAAATTATTAATGTTTGTAATGTCCTCTCCAATGTTTGGCTTTGCGGTATTAGTAATGACGTAATCATACAATGCTTTTCTCTCGTCACTAGTGAAATCTGAGACAACTCTATCAGATGTACGCGGTACTAACCGCTCACCCATACCTATTATCAGTGTTAAGAATTCACATTTTTTCATAATTATAACAATACAATCATAAAAATCAAAACATAATAACAGTTATTCAGTTCTTTTCAATTGCATTACTGGTTAGGAAATTGCATGAGCAATTATCAGATTGCAAATATAACATGTACATTTTATCTTTATATGGCTATGAAATATTGAATAAAGGATATGTAAAAGGATATATTGATTCTGCGCCAAGAATATAACATTCACAACCCGCTGGAAAAAATTCTCTTATCATTTAAGAGGTACAAGGATGCACATAGTCGCTACATTTCTACTAACCAATTTGCATCGCTGGATTTTGTTCTTTGGCCACCCTGAAAACTTGTGCTTGCAGTTGCTTATCTGTAACACGTTTCATGAAGATTTACAATGTTAAAACATCCAGAAGGTTTAGATGACTCCTAGAGATTCTTCTATTATTCTAGGTAAGTTTCTTACCAAACTTTATACAGAACGGTGAATCTGTTGGTAAAGTTGGCTCCGATAACCAGACATCTAGCTTCCCGTAACCTTCAGCTTTCAATTGACAGGATGCAAGATGGTCATTGAAACAGGCTTCTGTTAACCAGTGGGATGAATCGTATGGACACTTGAAGTACTCTTTATTCTACACAAATATAATTGTTATCAGTTAAAATTAATGTATCGGAGAAAAAGTCCTGATCATGCTTACCACATTTTTCACGCTTTCCTCTGTCCAGCCTAAGGTGCTAACGATGTTGGCGACTTCTTCATTAACCGTATCGATAAAACTCTTCAGTTCCTCCAATTGCTGTTCACGAGAGTCATTCATATTCGTCAACATGTTGATTTCACTTCTAGTCAGTTTCAATTCTGTTTCATACGAAAACTTAAATTAACATTAACAATTTAATTTATCGCACAATGTATTTCTTGATTATGTCTATATTTGCTTGTATAAAGTTAGGACTGATTATGAGAGAAGGAATTTACGCCGAGTAGAGATTGAGGTTAAGACACATTTACTCCTGTTGTGTGCAGTTGTGTGGTGTCGTGCGCGCTAGTAAGCGTTGATCTCGGAAAGCGTGTCACTCGCGGCTGTTGGCATACCTGGCGAAAATAGCGCATACACGAGCTTCAAATTTTTCCTATCTTAAGGGCCACTTGCACCAACACCGATTAACTTAATCGGCTGATTTTTTTATCGGAATTGACCAATCGCATTTTCACGTTTAGTAAAATTGACCAATCACGGTTGACGCTTAAACGGCAGTTAAGTTAATCGGCGTTGGTGCAAGAGGTCCTTAGGATAAGAAAAATTTGAAGTTCGTATCACGCACTCGGTGCTCCCTTCGCCAGACAGGCGTGCCAACAGTCGCGGGTGACGTGTTTTCCGAGGTCCCCAGTAAGCGTGCTCCATGTCTGCGCGTGCTCGCAATGTCATATAAGTGGAGACATCTGTTAGTGGTTATAGGAACTGACACGAGGTAAAAGCACGCGCCAAATAGAAGTTTGAAGCGTTTCTCTTACGCGTCTTCAACATGTAAACATTTGTTATAAGGTCATCCGAATGAGATGCGAGATCAGAGAATGAGATGCGAGATCAGAGAATGAGATGCGAGTAATAATAATAATTAGCTGGCAAGCATAAGGAAGCGTGTCCGATTGTTATTTTAATCGAACTTAAATTGTTTAAGTGTGATAAATGTTGCATTTCGGGATCGGTCGCCATGACAGTTTCGGTAGTGTATCGGTACGGTGTACTTATGCTCCTCAATTAATCGCAAATTTCACCGGTCAGAAATGCACGATGAGCATAAATTTCTATCGGAAATGTCGACCAGAGGGACGGGCCATCATCAGAATATATCAGTTAACACGATCCTTCGTGATCAGTGCCGTTTCGCCGATCGCAGTTCAACGCTGTGCCTGCTGTGCCCCGAGCCTCTGTTTTGTAACCTACAGTTTTAATAAACATAGATTTCGACACTATCGGGCGAAAATTATCCTTGTGTTGTCTCGAGAGACTTGAAAAACGGTGTAACTGGTTGAGATATAACGTCGAAAAATTGAGTCATACCGTATTGTGTACGGCGAATTTCGCCGGCTAAGAATGCACGATAAGCGTGATTTCTATCGGGAATGTCGACCGGAGCAATGGGCCATCATCCAGAATATGTCAGTTAACACGGATGAATCTTCGTGATCAGTGCCGTTTTGCCGATTGCGACTCAATTACGCTGTGCACTGTTTTGTAACCTACAGTTCCAATAAGTATGGATTTCGACGCTATTGGGCAAAAATTATCCTTGTATTCTCCCGAGGCTTGAAAGACGATGTAACTGGTTCGAATATAACGTCGAAAAATCGAAATATACTATATTGTGTGTGCCATTTGTTGCGCCTAATGGAAAATCTGCTACAGGTATACAGGTAAATACAGATGTACGTTTGGAAAACATTCCATATTGTATAGAATATTGGAGCAATGTTGCAGCAACATTTTATACTTTTAACAATATGCAATATTACTGAAATATTGTAGAATATTTATCAATTTTATTATGAAAATACTTTACGTTTATTAATATTAGTTATATATTATATTAGTACTAGTTAGAGTTGGATTAATTTAAATAAATATTAGCTAGTATAAGATAATTTATTTTAAAACTTAGAAAATATTTTTTTAATTAAAGAAATGATGTTGAAAAATAATGTTTGAAACTAAAATTTTTTTCTTTTTTTAGTGTATGTATAGTATAGATGGATTTTGAGGCTAGATATATTTCAAAACCTTTATAATACTGAGATTTGCCTACGTCTAATGGAGAAATACTTCTTAACATGGATTGATGATAATAGCCGATTGTAATTTGTGAGCAGATGCATCATGAAGTAAAGAATTCTGTCCAGTATGTCACATTCACTATATTATGAATTTGTGATTTTCATGTTCTTTTAAAAGTAAAATGTATGGAGTTCTTTTAGTAGTGTGAGTAATTAAGTGTTTTTTTCTGCAGCTAATGTTTTCCAATGGAGCTGATGCGGATCATTTCCTGAGATAAATTTACAATGGGGGGAGCGATACCACCATTGGTGAGTAAACTTATTAATTAAATATCTACATAAAATTATGATAGATACATACACACAAAATTGATATCATTTATTAAATATGTATTAAAATATTTGAACATATCTGTATTAAAAAATTTTTTAGGTTTCGTATACTCAAAAAACAATTTTGCTGAAGTATCTAAAAATTTAACTAAATACTGATTTGAAAATAATTTTATTGTATCATTAAAGTAATTATGACGGACATTGAACAAAATTTTAACATTCTAGCAATAAGAATGAGTCTTCTACATAATTATTTTGATTCAACAAAAACTATTTTCAGATTTGTAATTTAGCTAAATTTTTAAATAGATATTTTAATAAAAAATATCTAATAAAAATATTGATATATGGAAAGAACAAATTTCAAGACTCAGTACAAGGAGATTAATAGCGCTATTATATTTTAGAAATTAATCTGATTATTTTTTCATTATATTTTTAATCAAGTTTCAAATAATATCAATTTTTATGTAAACAATATTTTTTAATCAAGTTCGAAGAAGTTTTCTTAACGGAAGTTTATTTTAAATTCTTTCTAAGATATTAATTTTATATTTTTCTCATGTTTACGCCTAAATTTTATTACGAAAAGGACAAAACACTTTGATCAACTTTTTGTGTAAAAAAGGGGTACCACATAAGAATAAAAATAATAACAAAATTTGAGGTGTTTTGTCTTCCATTTTTCTACAAGCTTTTAAAAATGAGAAAATTGTAAAAAAAATCTAATATAACTAAAATGAGGGACCTAGAAAAAATCTGAACACTGCAACTTAGTAAAACTTTTCTGTACAATATATTAAAATGCGATTGAAACTTCTTTACAATATTTTGATCTAAGATTCAGATTCTTTTCAAGTGAATTAATTAAATAGTATTACATTGAATCATTAAATCCGTAACTATGAGTTTTTTTCTAGAAAATTTTAATCTTTTGTAATATGTTTTAAAAATTATCTTTTTTTAAAATTATGGGGCAAACAATTCTAGTTTAAATGACGTGGAATGAAATATAAATAATAAAATTACAATAAATATAAATAATAAAATAATCAGTAACTGACGCGCAGCTTAATTAAAAAGCTTCTACGGTATGCAAGTTCTAGGCGATCGTCTATTGCCCCTAATGGAAAATCTACTGTATTTGCTATTTTTTCCCTTGTATAACGGTCTTCGAAATGTTCGGAGAGGTTGTTTGCATTTCAACAAATGGTGTAGCAAAAGAACGCAAAAGCGAGGTAACGTCGCATCGGGTGAATAGCGTGCAAACGTTGCAATCTCGATGAATTCATGAAACGCTGCTTCGATTCAACAGCATTTCAACGACTGCCTTAATTAAAGTCGAATTATGCAGGAAAACGTACCTACTAACGTATACTGTCGATTCAAATGCTCATTCGAGGGAACCGGATCCGGTTCACGTGGCATTCCGATCAGAAATGTGCTTATTACAGCCGTCATCATAAGCGTATAATCGTCTTTCGATTTATCTTTTGATGAATATGGCTTGATAATTTCCATCGATATCGATAACAAGTATCAAATTAAAATCTTTTTTGTATTGAAAATGAAAGATAATTGTATAAAATAATATTCTCTGTCTCATTAGTTATATAAGGAAAAAAATTTTTTGTCTAAAATAAATACATTTTCTTGAATCATAATTTATTAATTTAAAAAAATATTGTAATAATATTTTAACAATAATTTTTTTTGTTCCAATGTAATATTATTTTGATAAAAAAATTATTGTTACAAATAATTATTTTTTTATATTCATAAATTAAAATTCAAGAAAATGTAATTTATTTGAGACAAGAAACTTTTTTGCTACGTGTTTAAAAATAAGAGAGAGTTGTTGAATGCATCCCGAACCTCCTAAGCGCACTTTGTTAAAGCAAATCTTTTTAATATTTTACATTTTTACTTTATTCAAGCAATTTTCATAGTATGTTACGGAAGAGCTTATTATAAAAAATTAATTCATTATTAGTGAAAGGTTTAATATGTAATAATAGATTCTTGAAATATCAAGTTACAATTTCTTTGATTTGCATCCAAAACAGCATCAAATATAATTAGAATAAATATAATGCGAAATGTATTAAAAAATAAAAGTAGTACGCATTTGCAAGTGTCCCTTAAATATCTTATACACATCACAATAAATTAACTAGTTATTACTAGAAAAATCATAGTCTTAGACTGGTATTCATAATCGTAAATAATTTTCAATCTTTGATTAAAAGCGTAACTAATTACAGATTCATTTATATTTTTCTTTCAATTAAAGATTAAAAATAATTTACGATTATGAATGCCTTAAAGTCGTCGTTATTCATTTGACAACACATGCGTTTTCCTCACTAAAAAATTCACTAAGAACGATCGATTCTTAGCTTAGCTATGTTAATTAGAGGCAGCCGGTACAGTCACGACAATTTTTGCGTCGATAAATCCATCGGGGCCGTGAGTATTTCCGATTTCGACAGGGAAGAAAAGAAGAATCACTAGCTGCCGTGAATCAAAACGACAGCTACAAAAGGCAAGACAAAGTGCCTTCTCGCCGTGAGAGAACCAAATTCGCGTGCGAATCGCGCGGATGTTCCCGTCGACGTCGCCGATGAGAAAGCAGAGCAGAGAAGGGGACGGGTTGAGTAGACAAGAGAGAAAGAGAGATAGAGAGAGAGAAAGAAGTAGAGAGTACGAGCGAGATAAAGAGAATCGCGAAAGAGAGCCGCGGGGAAACGGGAGGGAGCGAGGCGAGAGAGCGAAATGGCTCTCGACTGCCGCTACCAGACAAAGAAGCCCGTCAAGCACGATGATGGACGCCTTCATGAACGACCCTACGGAGCCCCGTACATCACTTTTATTACCGCCGTCCTCATTTTCATATTTCATATTTACATTTCTAGACCGCCGTAAATCAGCGAATTTATGGGTAATTAGGCCTTTGTGCCGTGTGGAAGCCCACACCGAATCCGCCGAGGGCTCGGAGCTTATCGAACGATACGGAGAGCCGACGGCGGCTTATACCGCCTGGAGAGGGTGGACTTTTTCCTTTCGCACCCCCTCAGCATCGCCGACACCGGCTCGGCTCGGATCGTTTCTTACCACCGCGGAGAAAACAGGCGAGAATGACTTTTCCCGACGAGTTTCCGCGCGCGGCATTCGCCCGCGCTCTCTTTCCGCCTTTCCAAAGAGATTTCCGAAGTTCGCGAGGGAGGGGGCAGGTAGACTCGGAAGTTTCCGCGAGTAATAAAAATCTAGGGCAGATTGGAAGGATTGTTCAATTTTATTTACCGCGATGTCCGCCGCGGAACGTGTGTGTTAAAACTTTTACATTCTCTTCGTTAAGGCGTTTTGTATCGCGGTTAGCGTGGCGTCGCGTGATGCACCTCGCGGCGAATTGCTCTGCGAATTGATTGTGCGTATGGATTAGGTTCGTTAAACTTTATTCAACGAATTCGTTTAATAAGACGAAAACAATAAATAGTGCCTACAAATCTGCATTTAAATAGAAAATCTATCATACGATCTGATTTAATACACGAAACGAGTTTAAAAAATTAATAAACTGTAGACGGATCTTTTTTCTGATAATTGCTAAATGAATCGAATATTAATTAATTCATAAAGGCTATTAATTCTTTTATTACACGGAAAGAACAATTTTGCTGAAATACAAATCTGAAAATAATTATATTGATTCATTTAAAAAATTGTATAGAAAAACTTATTTGCTAGAAACTGCAGTAACATTATCATGCTTGAGCACTTTATATAATTATTTTGATAGCTTATCTTTCTGATTAAATTTTTAGAAATTGCAGTAAAATTATTCTTTCCGTTTATCATATTATTCTATTCATACAAGAATAAATTTACTTTTTAGTATTTATGAATATTTCACAAAGTTTACACTACATGTTTACATCTAAATGTTTAGATACTTTAACAAAATCGTTTTTTTCATGTACACTGAAAAGAAGATGTTAACTTGACTAAATTTGTCAATTTGATTAAATTTTTTTCAGTTTAAGTATTTATGTATTTAATTCCAATATATAAAGTACTTGAGCTTCAATTTAAGCATTTATATACTCAACTTGAATACATAAATACTTGAACTGAAGAAATTCAATTGAACAAATTGAAAAATTTAGTCAAGTTAACAGCTTTGTTTCTTAGTAGATTTCTTTTGGAAAATTATATTTCCGATGCATGTAACACGCATTATTTGAATAATCCACGGCCGCGACTGAAACATTAATTTTCGCGGATAGTACTTATCTTACGTATTTGCAACAACGGACCGGATCCTATGACAGCTTCAAGGAAGGCGTCGGAAGTTCACGTCGATGAACGGGAGCTATTTCGAGTTCCTCAACGTTGTTCGAGGAGAAGGCGCTGACGTTAGCAGCGAGCTACGAGCCGTTGAGCGTATTACGGCCTCATAAAGGTCTCCGTTAATATTTAATAGTGCGTTTTAATGGTGCACGCAGGTGCGAGTACATCGTGTCGTCTACTTTCCGCCCTCCTCGTACATCCTAAGTATCTGTTAATGACGGCTTACAACGAAATGGCAAAGTTCCCTTCCTTCGGCTGTTCTTCCTAGCCCTATCCGGTTCGCTGCATTGATGCGAGAGCTTCCCGTCGCGATTGTGTAGTGTTACGGTGCTTCTTAAATTATGATTTTACGGTTTTCAACCGAGAATTGCTTCGCCGTGGAGATGGCAGCTCTTTTAAATCTTTTTCCATCCGATCTATATTTATTATTTTATTATTTTTATATAAATAGCGTAAAATTAAATTTTGAATCTAAATGACAGTGAATATGATCAAGTTTTAAATTATGGAATGTTTAAAAAATAATTGTATAGTTAAAAGTGTGTTATTTTTAAAAAATCTTAATAAATTCTATCTAACAACTTCTGTTAAATATGTAACAAGGAAATTAAGTTGACAAATTGAAAAATAATATCTAAGATTGTTAAATTTAGTTATTGGTATTAACGCGTACGTCGACATAGTATTAATCATTAAATGTCTTAAAATATTTGTATATGTTATGTCCATTTGCGCCTTTATTTATGAATTCGCATGCCGAATCTTCATAACATATTTATTACGTCCAAACGACGCGTTCAATTGCCAAATATTGATCAATATTGATAACTGTATGTAACAATACATCAGCATCAGGACATTCGCATTTATCGAATGCAAATTATTTGATTCGCGTTGCAATATTCGGCAAACCGTCTCTAAACATTTGTTGAATGTTTATCTGGTGCATTAGCAGCTTACAGTGCATATCTAAATGCGACCACTCGCCCAATACTTGTCAAGCCGAGATAGGTAATGCATCGTATAGATCATATGACGCGTATGACAATGTAATAATTCATATCAACGTGATAATTCCACAATTGGATATGACAAAAGCAAAATTTATTAAATAAATATGATATATTTATATTTGCGTCGCGTACATTTGACAAATAAATGCGTTCAAAATGTTTAGAAAAAGCAAAATCCCTTGTGACACGTAACTTAACGTAAACAATTTTTGCTATATTTAATATAAAATTTCGTTACAGTGATAATAATATATCTACATTAGGCCATAATAATACTTGTGTAAAATAGAGCATGTTACATTGAATTAATATGTCAAGATTATTTAGCTCACAATTCCTTGTCAAATAAGCGTAAAATTTCAAAACACGGATAAGGTAATCTCGTTTCGCGTTGGCTGCAAGAGATTAAATGCGAATCATTTGCGCCGGTCGGTGGTGGAACGTTTGACGAATGGCCGTGTCATCCGGGGCCGGCTTAAATCAAGTGTATCAACGTCTCGTAGCCGTCAATGCCTTGGATAGGCTATCGGTCGAACAAACGCGTTGTCGCGGCGTAATTCCGCGTCCAGCGCGAGTGAATTATATGCGTGATTGTCGCACGATACAATACGCAACGAATGCGTGATGAACGATCGGCGTGGCGAGCGCGCTTCGAACCGCCGCGCCGCGTCGCCGCCTCGACGCCTTCGCGTTCCGACAAATTCGATACGCGCGGCTCTTTGATTAGCTCGCGACCACGCTCGTTTTTCCACCTGACGTATTTGCCGCCCGCGAAGAATAACAATCAATTGTTCCCCGGTGCTTTATCGCCGTCTTGTATTTATATCCCCGTCATCATTCGGCCGCGTTCATTTCATCGATCGACGTTCGCATATACGAGCGTGCGTTAAAAAGCTGCTCGGTTAATTCAAAATCGCCCTTCCCCGTCGTCCGTTTAATCCCCGAGCGAGCTCTAATCTCGTCGTTTCTGCCAATCATTCTTTCGGTAATTTACGACTGATATTCGACGACGACGACGACGACGACGACGACGACGACGACGATGAGTACACGTGGTTGCGATGGCGCGAGCTTTAGCGACCGATTAATGGTCGATTTCTTCTCCTTCCTTCCCGTGATTGCATATGCGCGCACGTGTGCACGCGCGACACGAGACGAATCGCGCTCGGTCCGCTTCATATCTTAATGAGACCCGTTTGTCGTTTAAAGTTTACCCGCTCCATAGGGTGGCAGAAGCGTGCAAATCAAAACGGCGATTCTCCCCCTAAACCCTTTAATTAGCAGTCATAAATTGTAGCAATACAAGTTGATAATGCCTCGCCCGGTTAATTTATGTCTTCGAATTACGCTCGCTGAACGGATCCCAAAGTTTTGCATAATCGTCCTTATTCCATCGCGATAGTGCCTTTCTATTAAACAACTTTCCGCGCGAAAGACGACTCCTGACTCTTTATGCATGATGGGTCTGATGTAATCAGTGATATATCGCACATTTATATAATTTATGCACTGTGATATAAATCGCAAAATGTTTCAGAGCTATTGCGCTTCCCTCCATTTATCGATTCGCTGATTGTTTCACGCTGAGATTCGAATAGGGATTCTAATTTTTTTTTTTTTAATAATTTAATCTTTCCAACTTTTGAATTATTTAATAATTTAATTTCAAGTTACGATTATTCAAATGATAAATTTTATTTTAAAATTAAATGAAAAAATTTGTCATTCGTGAAATTTAATTTGTCAAAAGCTTTTTATTTTTACACACACACACACACACACAATCGTTTTCTAATTGCAAATAAATTATCGACATTTGATGTTGTTAAGAAAAAATGGATCTATGCTTCCTTAGTTTAGAAGAAAATATGCCTCAGAAAGACTGCGGATACTTAATGAATTATATATTTAATGAATTCTTTAAATTTTCTAAAAAAATTAAAATAAAGGAATTTAATTCGAGTAGAGAAATATATTTAGAGAAATACGAGAAATATATATATTCAAACTTTGTAACTTTTGAAAATTAATTTGTGACTTCTAGTTGGTACAGTTGTTTCTTATAATATATTGCTGCGTTGAAGCGCTACGCCTTAGAAATTAATTATTAATCATCAAAAGGATCAAATCGCATAAAGATGCATTTCTAAGGAGTGGACGTAATGTGCGTATATTTACTTTAGTACCCACCTGTTGCAGTAACCTAGTTTCTTACGTATACCCACCGGAAACTTTTTAAACTTCCCAAGGATCCCCTTAAATTTCCGACCCTTACATGACGTTTAAGAATGCGCAATTAACTAGGTACGCAGTTATAAAAGAGAAACATACCTCACGCGTTTTTTTTTTTCATTTACTAAGTAAGAATAAACGAAAATTCTAGCGTAAAGCATTTCACGTTTATAATTTAATTCTGTCTATTTTGATGAATTGGATCAGGTCACAGTTTTCATGACTGCAGGAAAATCAATAATATTTTCTAATCATGTACCTTTCGAACATTAATAATTAAATTTAATCTCATATCACGCTTAGCAAGTGGTATCATCGATCGTACCCTGGTGTTACACGGTTTCTGAATTATGTACCAAGATGTCGCGACGATGCAGCCGATGCAGCGGATGCAGCGATGCTGCAATTGCGCGAAGATAAAAGAAACGAAGAAACATTATATACAGTAAACATTAATCGACAATTCTAGATTGAAAAATTTTGAGTTATGTACTAATTTTATTTTTATTGGTGAAAAGCTGCTCGATAATTTAATTATTTCGCATATATGTGATTATTTAGAATATCAAGAATTATTTAAGTGCAAGTTCTGTAGAATATCAAGAATGTCTTTTATATTATAAATGAGGAGTAGACTCTCAACATGTGTTTTGTCCAAAATTTATAATTTTTAGGAAAATGAAAAAAAGAGACAGAAAACCCCAAGAAAACTACGCTTCACAAAAAAATAATAATATGCCAATTAATGCGATGTGTTAAAAAGATAGTACAATTTCAAAAATCAATTTCCAAATTTTCCAAAAAATTTTTTTAAATAAACTTTTGGACAAAATCTTAGAAAAGCATTGATCACTTTTCAATCGAGTGACGTATGACTGGAAGGAAATTTTCCTAACGTGCACATCGAATTGTACAAAAAATAACTGTGTTTAGAATTAAATAAAGAATTATTTTAATATAAAAAAGTATTAATATAAAAGGAAGAATAATAATAAACGATATACGAAGAGTTATAAATATTATGAAAGAACATTTTATGTCAGTCTACATTTTTGGATTTCAGAAACATAAGTTTATTATTCATATTTATTATATGTGCCAAGTTTATTAATAATAATTTAGTTCATTCACAGCGTCGACATTTTTGCAATCAATGCACCGTGAAATATCACGTGACAAAAATACAGAAAACGTTAAAGAAACGCGTTTTTTCGCTCGCGAGGCAAGGCGCCAATTAACCGCGTTACGCGCAACCTATTACCTCCGTCACACGAACTATTCCCTTCTCGCATTTGCACGGCGTGGTTGGAATAACCAGGCGCATAAAAAAGCACGAGACAGGGAAGTATAGCCAAATGGTACGATAGTACGTACTCCCTTCTCAAAGTGGAAACGTCGGGCCCTGATCGAACTTACGGCTCGCATTTGCATACAATCGCCCTTGCATTCGATCTCGCGCACTCCGGCCGCGTGCGTACATCCTCCTCCTCTACCACTTCTTCTACTTTTTTTCCTTCTTTTCCCTCTTTTCCTCTTAATGGCAGGCAACGCGCACGCTAATTCATTGTATATTTAATATCCAGGCATCTGCGCGCGGCGCGCCGGTGCGGTTGTTTTTGCTCGACGAGGCACGAAAAGGAGAAAATGCGTCGCAGCGCATCGAGCCAGAGGGAAAGGGCGAATGCGAGGGTGGTAAGAGGGTGGCGAGAAGGGTTGAGGTTGGAGGGAAAAGGGACGCGACGAGGGAGAGAGAGAGAGAGAGAGAGACAATCGCGGACATGGCGCGACGCGTCATTGCACGTGCACGTGCATTGATACCGATATTTATGCCCGCCAGTTAATCATGTCAAAGTCGTTTGATTTGTCGTTGGCTTTTATGGAGGGGAATTAAAACGTTCATTTCGCCACAGACACTCGCCAACAGTGACTGTCCTGCTGGTGTGCCGCTACTGGCCCTATGAGTTATTCTGTCGGCAGCCTTCAGGCCGAAGCGGCGGGGATGAGCTTTTTGTAAAATTAGCGTGCCTCGTTTACGCCGGAGAATTTGCATTTTTAACGCGAGCCAGGCGCGGTGTCGACCGGCCTTTTTTATCCGCCACGGCAAAATCGTCAAATCGGACATGCTGTTGATGGACACGTATGAATAGCAAATCTGTATTCCCCCGTGGTTTCAATTGACCGTGCGATTTCGAACTCCGAATTTACGCGGAATACTTTCTGCGACGAAACCGTAACGAGGTGTAGATATTTCTAACCGTGAGATCGACCATAAAATACTAATAATGTTCTACATACTTAAAATAGTAGTTCGCATAAAAAATTTATTTGCCGTCTCTAGTGTCCATCAATATCGGTGAATAGTTTATCCGCACCAACATGTGAGAATGTATTAGAGAGCTTTTTTTGGACTTTCCACGGAAGAGAGAAACATATGTTGTAGCTTTATTCAATCCATTTTGCTCGACAAAGTTCTTTCTTGTCTGAAAAAAGATCGAGCAAAGAGAAACGCTTTGATGAAAGGCTCACGTACGAGCAGTATCGTTGCATGGACCTTGTAATATACATAAAGCTTTATTGCCTGCCATCCGTGGAAACTTCGCTGATTGTATTGCAGGACGATAACCGTATCTGTCGCTCCCGCAATTCTCGAAGCGTACTTGATCCATCCTCGTCTTTGACTCCTCCACTTTTATCCTTCTTTCGCCCGCTTCTCTATTCTACCGGCATGCCACGAGACTGCGATTTGTAATTTGATGTTACGATAAAAATAGTATGCTTTCTGAAATTTATACACATTTGCCATCTAACACAATTTTATTTTATTTCTACAAAATATCTTCAATTCTTAGGAATTCTAAACTTGTTGGTTTGTAAGCTTTATAAATTTTCTTGCTTTAATAAGTATCTCTACAAGTACGGTAACCATAATAGTATCTATCGATAACTCACGCCGCTCTGATTATATTTGTGAAAAAATTCCGTAATGACCAAAAAATTATTAAAAATGTTATAAAAAAAGATTTAATGTACAAATTGCAAAATAAAAGTATCTTCATTAAGTATTTATTTCATAAAATTGACATTATTATTATGTGGTGAAGAAATCACGTAAAATCGGTCATTGGCATGTGTACATAAGGGGTTACATACTTTCTCAACTTTCAAAAAAATTAAATTTTTTTAACTTTTAAATTATTCTTTTATAGTAGAACATGGAAAAAAGTGGCAAGTTGTCCAAAAACATAATTATTTACATGAATTTTCTTTGACAAACCTTAATCGCGTTCTTCTAATATGTTCTTTGAAAATCTTAGCGAGATAACTTTAAAAATTTTCAATCTTTTTTGATAAAACAAGTTTTTACTGCAAAACAAGTTTTTACTACAGTAAAATGCAATAGGGTCTTTAGGATCTGTCAGGCCATTTTAAAAATTTTTTATTATCACAATTTTTAGAAATATTTAAAGGTTGAATTTGTTGACAAAATTAAACTTTTTTTTAAATGTCGTAACTTTTTGATTTTTATAAAATTTTGAAATCCGGCCCGTCAAGTCTTAATAACACAAACATTCTAGATCTCGTTATTTTGTTTGTTTTACAGAATTCTAGAGCGTTAAGACTGGAGCAATGGATTTGAAATCAGCCTCAATAAAAATCAATTTAAATAACTCAAAACAATATTTAAAAAATTATTTTTTTCCACATTAATAACCAATGAAACATGTCTTTTGTGTAGAAATTAAATTTATTTATTATTCTTAAAAAAAACCTTCTCAAATTCATCAGTAATTTTTTTGTATCGAAAAGGTACATATGTAGTTCCTTAACATAAAATAAAAACGAATAGCTACAAATATTAACACTTTAATCAGAAATCTCATTAATAAGTTGGAACTAGAGAAATTACAGTGGGCAGAGAGAGAGAAAGAGAGAGTTTGTGAAGCCCGAATCTTCTTATTCCCTCCGGTTTGGAACAGGAGTTGAAGCTACCCGACTAATTAATTGACGTCCCTAGCCTTTGTAGACGAGATGTCAGGCACTAAAGACGGACGCCGCGAGGCTCGCGTTTGTATCTGCTTTCGTGTTTACTCTGCCTTTGTCTTATAGATCATACTCCCATTATAAGCATATCTGGAACTTAGCTCGCAGGAACTAAAGACTAATCTCCACTAATTCTCCTTTCGATATCCTTTATCTTGTGTTTTCATTAAATTTTGGTAAATTACATTTTTGAAACAAATATGGAAAAGCACATTTTGTCACGATTCTAATATCACGGACAAAGAATTATTTTTTCAATGTGTACATTTTAGCTTAATTTTATTAAAATTATGCCAATTTCAATGTTTGCAACGATTTGTATTTAAAATCGAACGTGTGCGCGTAACCAAAATAATTTTAAAACGATTTAAAAATAATTCTATAATGTCTGTATGTGCGTCAGAGAAAATTTTGAGATATTATTTGAAGCCATACAGGGTAAAGTGACGTAACTCGGTTATACAGGCAATTTAGTGATAATTGCATTTGCGACTATGGGCGCATGGTCTGTAATCTATTTATTATCGTCGTTTCAAAACTCATCCTTCAACGTAATATGTATTATATCATATCGATATTTTCATGTTCAGCACATTCAGTTCATAATGTTGGTAAAGTTAAAATTCCATCTCTTTTCCATGAATATATCTGAACACATAAGGTTCATTAAATTTTAGCGTAACAAAAGATGGGAATTCAATTTTTATCTTTTATCATACTTGTATTAATTTTTACCTTGTCGTGTTTAATCGTTATATTCTTGCGATAAGACGCATCTCGTCAGTTTCTCTCGATCGACTTGGAAAACGTTAAAAATTTACATAGCAATTGCGTCTCTTCCTTAAAGTTGAGAAAAGAGGGAATGAGGCGTGATCACGCGCGCCGATGCAGATCGTTGAGTGATTGATTTCGCGGATGCTGATGTATATCTTGAAGAAAATCATAAAGCGCGCGAAAATGATAAAAAGAAAAACGGAGGAATAGAGTAAACTGTCAGTCCTTCGACCAAGTGGCGTACCTGCCAGGCAAGTATCCGGCGAAGGAAGAAGATCGACGGCGCGGCGCGGCGCGGCGCGCGAATTCTCACGAGCGACGTGGACAAAGTCGGTCGATGGACAGCGGCAGCGCGGCGGCGAGGTGGGTCCCTGGTGGATCGACAGGCGTCCGTCAAAGCGGCAGCGGTACGTAAAGGCCGAAAGAAGGGGCGGAGTAAGAAGGCGAAATAACGGTGAAGAAGAGAAAGAGGAAATGAGAGGAAACCTGACGAGCTGCCTCGGTCTCTTTTCTCTTTTCTCACCCCTGGGGGACCGGTCTCCACAGCGCGAGCGAAGGTGTAGAACGCGAGAGAAAGAGAGAGAGAGAGAGAGAGAGAGAGAGAGAAAGAATCAAATCGGACATACTCGAGAGTAGGAGAAAGTGAGCGAGACGGACGGAAGGAAGTAAAGCGAGACACGAAGACGGAGACGGAGATGGAGAAAGGAGAAGGAGCGGAGGCGGTGGAGGCAGCAGCATAGCAGCTTCTATCACGTCGGGCGAACGGGCGGACAGCTCGGAGGCGATTTGTCTTTCATTTCGGGCTAATTTATTGCGCCCAGGCAGCTCTCTTTCTCCCTTTCCCTTCGCCCTCTTTCTTCTACGGTCGAAAGCCCCCTCTCCCCCTCCGTCCTCTCCTGTGCCCCTCTGCGCCTCTTCGTCTCTCTAGCGCTATTCTCGACTCCGCACCATTCAGCCACGCCCCACCCAACTAATGTCCCACATAAAACTTGGTATCAGCGATCCTCAAACGGGGATTTACAATCCCTTCAAGCGCCGCTGTCACGATAAATCCTCCGGGGCGACGTCGATATATCTCGCGCGCGAATACTTCTGTCCCTAATGGATACCCCCTTGGTACATACAACCCGACGAGCTCGGAGTCGAAACCAGTCCGGAACCTCTCCGTATATCCGAGCGACTGCAACCACCCCCCAGGCTCCTCCGGTCATTCCCCGCCGTCGTTCTCCGTCCTATCCGTCGAGATTCGACGGATGGATGCGGTCTAACGATCCTACCTTTTCTCTCGTTTCCTTCCCCGCCGCCGCGCCGTGACGCAATACACGCGCAACATCGCGTTTCTGGCAACGTATCAGCCAACAACGCGACCCACTTCGCTATTATTTATCTATCATATGCGAAACTTCAGTATCAGATTCTTTCCTAGTTTTTTCTAAGAACTTGGGTTTACGATGCTATCAATGCTCTTACTATCAATAGTCACCGTCGCGTATCAATAGTCACCGTCGCGTAGGAAAATTATTATTCATTTTGAGTACAAATGAAAGTAAGAATTAATTCTTTCACCAAATAATTTTTTCATTAAACTGTACCATAAAAATTATATATAGGTGTTACTGAAGTAATTTTTATGCACATTAGCAATCAATGCAGCTTTGTAATCTTCTTCGTTTTAAAAATACAAAAAAATACTCAATACTATTTTTCAATGTGTAAATTAAACAGTGTGAAAAAATTTGCGTGCCCAACTTTTTAAGTAATTCCGTTTGGTGGCAGAAAATTTCCTTGAAAGATAGACAGAGTCCGAGGAACTTTTATGCATTGAAAAGATAAATAACACTTTTAGTATGCTTCATCTGTTAATGCTCACGTCCGACTACTTGCGCGTACACAGGACGTCGTTTCTTTGAATTAAAGACCGGGCAATTAGATCCACCTTGCACCCAACTTGAATGCTGCGCGGGTGGTACACTGGGATCGCACACGACGCACTCGAGCCGGTCTCATTCTGGAAGTGGTAATGCGCAAGTAAGGAAGATATCGTACGTTATCGCCATTTGCGCGATAGAATATCGCGAGTGCGAGGGAAAGGGGGAGGAAAAAAAGTGAGCGCGCGCGGAAAGACCTACGCGGAAAACGCATTATCTCCGGTTATAACACCGCCCTATTAGGATATACCCATCGTCGACAGTTAATAAGGGTAAGAGCGCGCGCGTTCGCGCAATTAAGAGCGGTAATAAGCGCCTTAAGACCAATAAGATGTTTCCTAATGGAACTAGCTAACAACACGCTGGTCCAATTACCTGCGCGCGCATTAAAATGCGCGTGTAAAGAAGCGGCCTGATGCGAACGGGTGAGTCTTAACGCCGCGCATATGACCGCCGATCGTACCTCGATCTCCGATTACGAGGTCCCAACCTTGGACGACATCCTGCGCGCCTCTCCGTTGCCGCGCGTTTACGCGCGATCCTCAAGGTATCTCGAATTCACGCGTAAGCACCTCTAATCCCACGACGATAACGCTCGTCTATGGGCTCCCGATTCGTTTAACGAGTAAACACCTTCGTCGACCGGACCGGAAAGTCGGTAGAATCTATGCGAGTTTGCTGCGGGTGTCGTTTTCTCTCTCTCTCTCTCTCTCTCTCTCTCCCCCTCTTTCTCCATACTCCATACAAAACGACTCGGCTTCTTTTCTTCTTACTTTGTCGTCGAACGACGGTGGTATGAATATGGAGCAGCGTTGCTTCGTAATGCCACCCCGTTGTTTCGCAGCCGCGTTCTTAACCGATGCAGGTGGTGGCGAGACGACAAGGGTAGACGATGAGGGGTCGCAGCACGGAGGGGGTGGTCGGGCAACGGAGGGCGTACGGCGGTTGGCACGGTGGCGAACGTAGGAAGAGAAAGGGAGACAGCGGGACGAGAGAGAGTGAGTTCGCGGCTTCTTGTCGGAGGCTTTCGGCATAAGTCCTCGTTATGATTCAACACGCCTTAAGCCGGTCTTCACGGGCCGCGGCCACCCTCTGCCCGTCGCCACCGCCCCTCGCTCCCTCTCGCTACTCCGCTAATTCCCCCGCAAGTTCCGCATCCTCCTCGCGTCTATTCCCAAAGCACGACGTCAAGGAATATTACGCGCTTTACCGTTTATACTAGAGGCAATGCGCCTCGTGTACATTCCGGCCGCGACGTAGCGAGGATCACGGAGTTAGCGGGGAACATTTCGCGAATGCCGCCGGCATTAACTTATCGCACGAATTGTAATGCGGGATCGCGGTAGACTGGCCGCGATTCTCCATGTCTGCCATCGAGAACATCAGGTTATCGACACCCGCTGCAAAGATCACACTAGGGTGGTTTACCCATATTACACCGTATTGCCGTTGTGTCTAGAACTAAGATATTCAAATGATTGAAATATCGTTTTGAGAGAAAACAAACGTAAAACATTTTTAATCGAATGATTAAGTACATCATTGATCCTTGATTCCATTTTTGCACTAAATATGCGATAAGAATAAAAACATTGGAAAATTTAACACATAGAAATGTAATAAACTCGATATCTTAACACAAGGAGAAATAATTATTCCATAAATCAATTACTAAACATATTCTCTTTCTCTCTCTCTCTCGCTTTTTCTATAAAAAGATAATGCATTTATTATTATCTATATAATCAATGTGTGATTGTATGCACGTTTTTATTTAAAGATAAAATATTACCGTTTCCAACAACATATATAATATTTCAATAATGAAAAAAAATAAAATTTTTGACGTATACCGTTAGCAAATATGTTGATTAATTTCTATATTACGAATAACTATTAACCCTTTAATAAAAAAAAGAGAAGGAAGAGAAGGGAAAAACAGAGATTTATGTGTCGAGAAACACAAATGTAATGGTTTAACCGTCACAACCGTATAAATTTACATCTAGGTAGAACTTTATAAAAATCGCAGGTGTGGACGGATGTTGAAAAAGTTTAGACAACCAGAACGGTTGTGAGAGATGTATAAATTTCAGAACATATAACATTTTTTACATGCCCGTCTGAATAACATTTTTTTCATTAGGCCGCATTTCAGTCTCTCGCAAGCATCTAATATACCTACGATATTGTTTAACTACTCGAATTTTTCTAAAACTTTGTTGAAAAAAAAATGTTCGCAAACAAGTTTGTATTTACGCTTTGCAAGAAATTTATTAATTTCTCTATTATTACATTAGATTAAGAGATGCTCAGATTTATATTTCTTTTATAAATTGATTGAAAGTTATCTTTGCTACATCGGGAGTAACTACCGTTTTTCACCGTATCGCAGCAAAAATGTATCAGCCGCGACTGCTGCAAATAAAACCGAATTGGATCTCTCAACGGCTTCTCAGCAAATTTCCGAGAAGAACGATTTTCACGCTTTAGTGCACGATTCCAGCGAAACCACTTATCTGATTGAGTCTCGCTTTTGTGAGAGTCTTTACCTCGTTAGTTGCCATTGGTCGAGCCGTTCGGACGCTATATAGAAATTTTGATACGTACAGCATCGTGCGCAGGCCGAGCAATATTATACGGCGTATGGAAAATGTAAACGGCATAATATTATCTTTTATTTTTACATTTTATTACTGATGATTAAAAGTACTATAATATCATCATTATTCCCGCATCATTATTTTACCCCGTGATATTTTAACGAGCGCTTTTATTAAAAACGTCAAGAATTTATTTTATTTTATACATCACTGAAAACGTTATAAACGTGAAAAAACACGTATAATTCTGAACGGAACGATTTTTCAATCGTTTGAACGCGCGCGCACGCATACACACGCACGGTTAAGTTTTATCGTGAACACAAAAGCTCGACCGAATATTAATTTAATCGATCGCGGAATCATGCGTGGCATAATCGCTGTGACCAAAAACTCGATATCCCGAGTTGCAAACGTATGGTAGGCGATAGCCGCCCTTCTTCCGTCCTTTGGCAGGGCGTAATAGGCGCAGGGCGCCTAACGAAGCGTGCGGTGTTGGTCACCGGTTCCCCCGGCCACCCCTTCGCGCACAGGCCGCGCCGGTAGCGGCCGTAACAATTATTAACCTGATTGTAATTGCACCTGATCATATACGCGGAATAACGCACGGGATGGTGTGTTGTGGGGAGGGAAAACGGATGCGCCGATAGAGAATGTACCGATGAATTCGGGACTTGCGTTAGGCAAAAAGAGAGGGAGATTGCGTGACAGAGAGAGAGAGAGAGAGAGAGAGAGAGTACAATTGGACAGAGGGATGAAACAAGAAGGATAGAAAAAGGGAAACGGATAGCGAGAGAGAGAGAGAGAGAGAGAGAGAAAACAGACAGATAGAAACAGTCGTTGTGTCGAAGGGTTGGCATTTGTGAGGTGGGCTGCGTTTAATCCTGTCGCGGATTCAGGTCTCGGGATTTGGACATTGGGATGTATATTAAAGAAAGAAAGAGAAGATGAGACACAGAGAAAGAGAGAGGGAGAGAGAAAGCGTGTAAAGGGAGAGGGAGGATAACGCGTGAGGGAGCGGAGAGGGCCTAGGATGAGAGAACGAGAGAGAGACGGATAGCGGGACGAACTGGGAGTTCGCGTGCAACAAATCAATTCACCCTCTCGCTCGTTCGCTCGCGCACGCCGCGAATAGGCCCGAGCCAACGCGCATTAGCACGCGATGCGCCCGCAGTCTGTGTTGCACCACACTCGCTCGCAGTTACACTCGCGGCCCGAGCCGTTGCGGCGCGAGCGAGCTAGCGTTGTTTTACCGTAAGGGGTTAATTGCATTGCCAATAACAGATAATGCAACAATCAATGATTTAGGGGAGGAGAGGAGGGAAAGGGCAAGGGGGATGGACGCTCAGCGCGAAGGGGCCGCCGGAGAGGTAGGGAGGTAGGAGAGAGGGTACCCTGTCGCCCTCCCACTTCATCGGTTAGGTAGTCCGGCATGGCCTATACGTGCAATGATGTTTGCAACGGCGCCTCCACCCTCTAATTTAAACAGTCCCAGCAGGCTCGCGGCAGATTATCCTAACAATAATTGGTCGCGCTTCCTAAACCGTCCGGGTGTCGAGCACGCAGCTGGAGAACGCGCGATTAGGCGGTGAGAAAATTGGGCGCGGAATAGCTGCGTGACAAACCGAATTTCGAAAACCGAAGAAGAGACTGCTTTGGTACGAGAGAGACACTTGTAATATATAATTCCGATTTAGCGGTTCGAATTAGACGATTATTACCGTAGCAACATGTGAGTAATATTTACTTTGCATATTTCTAACCGTCAACAATTTATTACGGTTCAATCACGAAATGCGATAAAATATCTTTTTTTTTCGCTGATAATAATTGTAATCGCAGAATCTATTGGATCGCAACAAAAATATGTAGGGTTTTTTAAGTGAAATTCAAATACAATATTTAGATATTTATACACTTATGTACAAATATACGTAGAGATATGTGGAATATCTGTGCGATGTCATGTGACGTGGATTATTTTTAATTAGCGTTACAATTTGATCATTAATGATTGTAGGTCAATTGAAAAATGCTAGACGAGCTTTTATTCTGACCCAATATATAACGAACGCTTTCTCTAAATATCAAACAATTTTAACAAAAATGCATATTAATAAAACTGAGTTTATAAGAAAATCAATAAGAATTTGTCCTGTATTATAATTTAATAGAAAACGCTTGAAATATGAAAGAAACTTTACGAAAAATAGAACATTGTCGTCACTTCAACCACAGGCTCGTATATATATATATATATACACAACGAAAAAAATTATATTCTTAACTTGAGAATTTTGTTCTTATTTTTATAATAATCTTTAAAATAAGCACCAAGAGGATTTTTTTAACTTAGGAAGGAATTCTAAAGAATAGATGAGTAATAAATTTCTTAATTTTTATAAAGATGTATAAGGTAAAATTTTTTTTAATAGGATTTATTCTAGGACTAATTTTTTACAAATATAAAAGAAAATGCTATTTTGAAATTTGAACCTTATTGGAGCTTCCACTGTTTTCCATCGATCATGGAGGTTAAATATAGAAACAAATTTAATGAAGAGTATAAAATACTAATCTAAAATATGCATGTTGTCTGAGACGATAAAGTTAATTCTTCAAGATTTTTTATCATCGTCTCGTCTACTATTTAAATATTACTATGTTTAAAGTTTTGAGGACCAAATATACTACATTGCGCTGGCTATGTTAAATCATAACGAAACGATTATTGCAAACGCCAGATAAAACATAAAATTCCATTATCCAGAAGTTCGTTAGAAAGGATATATTTGTAGTTTCAAAGGATATTCCAGAAAAGAATAACGTATTCTTATTCTTCAATATTTGTTCTTTCATTCTATTAAAGAATTTCAATTGTTGCTAGAAATATTTCGATATCTACAACAATGACATGAGGCAAATGAAAAACTAACTTCTCAGAAATATCTACATAAATTAAATTTGAATAACTCTCTTTTGTGAACAATATGTACATAACTGTACTCTCTCTAAATATAATATTAAATGACATCGTCTTTTACACAAGCACTGGAAGGTTAATGTCTACTGGCGGGCGTCGGGGCGACATTTTCCCCGGTGTAGCGAGAGGGTGCATGGGGGTGGCGAACGCGCGCGACGGGGTGACTGGTTGTTCTAAGTGCGTGCGTAATACGAGACCCCGTATTTCGTCGAGGCGACGTTTTCATCGCGCAATTTTTCCCGAGTTACCGTCCATATACCGAGAGTTATGTCCGTCAGGGAATTAATATAGGCAAGATTTGTTGTTATTACTGGGCGGGGAGCCGCGGGGGCGGCGCGAGGAGGTGGTACGGCGGCGGAGGCTTTCTCAGAGTGAAGCCATTACTTACTATAACTGCCGCTAGGGTAGGACGCTGGCATTCCTGTCAGGCATCCATCATTGCAACTAATGGCTCCACTCTGCTGCCAATAACATCCGGGCGTGCACCTACGTCCAGAAACCTCGATCTTTACTCTCTTTCGCGATCTTACTTGCGTATGTCTAAGAAGCCTATCGATGATACCGAATTTACGATTTGCCTTTATCCTACGAACAATCAGCTGCTGTTGTAAAGTAGATGATTGAAGAAACTAGTTTGTGAATATATCATTTTAATAAATCGTTTATCTTAATTAAAATCATAAAATTAAAAGAGACGTATAAAAGTAATATTATAATATTTAATTATTAAGTAACATTCAGGGTTGCGTAATTAATAAAAAATAGAAACATTTAAATTTTGGAGTTATATAATAAAAATGATATGCGATATAAATAATATTGCTTTTTTATATTTAGTTATTTCGGAAAGAATCTAAAAGAATCTAAAATTGTGCTCACAGGAATAATGTCAAAAAATTAAGATAGCTATTAAAAATAAAAGAAAAGGTAGTAAAAATATTTTAACATTCTTATCATTTTCATTATTCTTCACTTATTAAAAATTATTTAGATTTGTCTATCTGTAGTTAACCGCATTTCTTCAAACACACGGTGTGTGAGCCGTAATTTTTTTAAAACCAGCTTCTATTATGGTATGTAACTGCAAATCTCATTGCCAGCATAAATGGCGACAAAATGCATGTTAGGACTTCCTCGAGTTTCAGCTAACATCGCCAAAAAAAAAGTACCAACGTGTCGTCGCGAGAGCCACCTTTTTTTCAGGAAACCGGGAAACGTTCATCGAGACGTTTTTACGGCTGTTTCAGTTCGTTTTCAAGTGCGGCTGCACAGCTACCGCGCTACCGGTATTAATTTTCCGCGCTCCCACCGGTTCGTGGAAACGTACCGGCCGCACACAGTCGTTAATTTATGTACTAACGAAATGTATAAAACGATGCGGAGCGGAATTTACTGAACCTCGAACACCAGAATGGAAAAAGGACTGCGTCCGCATATATAATCTTATTGCGAAATTTTTCCAAATTTTACACCAGCCTCTGTGTTAGAGTAATTAAATCAGGAATATAAACCAATATAATTCCTACAAATTAAATTTTTGATGACGTATCAACGAAAAATATAACCCATCACTGTCGTATATAGTATTTTCCGTAATATCATAAAATCAGCATAAAGATGATTAATTTAACAGAATTTCTAAATTATTCCTTGAGCTTATTTTTTGGATTTAAAACACCGCAAAAGTTGAACATTATTTTTTGCAATAAAAACGGATACCTTCCTCAAATGCTCTTAAATGATTATCGGGTGTCGCACAAAAGAAACGTTCATACGCTAAACTGGCAAATCGCAGTCTACCGTTCGGGCAATCAATGTCGCACAAGAAGAGGGCATAGAGTTATTAAATCCACGCTGGTAAAACGAACGGGGCCAAACGGACGGTCGCACATTATTAATCCGACAGAAATTAATCAGGCATTAGTATCGTGCCACATTTTCGTTCGAGCGGATCAGTGGATATGGAATTTCGGTGATCAGCCTTGAACAGTGGTTGCCAACGCAGTCATCCAGTAGTGGTTCAGAAATGGAGACGCTTTGATTGCTGGTAAGCCAGGCTCATGGTGCGGGGCGAGCGAGGCCGGCAAAGGCAGGGGGATGAGGGAACGGCGGTGCGGAGAGAGAGACTGGGAGTGTGTAACAGCAACGGTCAGATAGTTATTGCTGAGCGATTTGATAGGTGGATAATGACGAGTAATGACACACCGCGGTGGGAATCGAAGCCACCCCGTCCTCTCCGTCCGCGTGCCCAATGCAACCCCCCTCGACCGGCATGCCGCTCTTCCTCTTCTCCCCTTTTCTATCTATCGCGCGTCTCCTCGCCATGTGCTGCCTCCACCACACGGGGATGCGGATGTGGATATGAGATTGCGTCATGCATATGCAGCTGCATTTGGCATCGGACTATGCGCGGCCAATCACCGCCGTGAAACTTGATTGTCGCCGATTATCCCCGGTCGATCGACCTAATAAAACGCGGATATTTTCCGGCATTACTGCAGTACCACTTTCCCTGTGTGCGCCGTGATTTCGATCTTGTATTTTATGGGGGACGATCGGTAACGCTGGTCAATATCTATATCGCACTGTCCACAGATAACGTCGCGGACAAGAGGACTCGTATCCCCCTCCTCTCGCTTTCCTATCCATTTTTAGGCGAGGAAAATATGTGTGATGTAGGTAGGAAGGAATTAACGTTGCCTCTGTTAACTCACAGCCAGATTAATCTTGTGTTTCGCCTCACATTATTTTTATACGAAGGACTTATCCCAAAATTGCACGGCAGGTGCGCGGAAAGAATAATTTCGCTGAAATACAGATCTGGAAATAATTATGTTAGACCATTAAAAAATTTATATTGGACGTTTAAGCTGATTGCTGGAAATTTTTTGCACCAATATTATCGTGTTTGCGTATCCTATATGATTATTTTGATAGTAAAATCCAACGTAAAATTATTTTTTAATCTATAATACATCTAATTAAATTTTTAGATAATACAGTAATATTGTCGTTTTCGTGTGTACTCATAACTTGTTCTCGACCAAATTGTTGTTGTCTTTTTTTAGCGAAAAAGTCGAAGATTATAATTTAAGTTTCATTGAAAATGACATGCTTAATAATTTTTTTCAAACTAGTAATAATATTCCTAATAATCCTGAATATCCTACATTTATATTGCGCCACGTTTCGTTTACAGACTGCTTCGTGTTTGACATTTTCCAGATATACATTTTTCTACAGCATATACAAAATGGATAATATTTACGCAAAAACGAGAAATGGGGACAGTAATAGTTGCGTATACGCTAATAGTTCAAGCATACATTATTCATTGTAAGAATACCGATCTTGATCAAATCTTTCATTTTTAATCTACACTTGTAAAGAGCTATATCGATATCGCTGTTCATAATGACTTATACTTAGCGTCACGTATCGCAAAGTTCAGAAAAGCTTTCCAAGTGTGCATTTACCTTTGTGAGTGATTAGCGGAACGGTGGTATCTGTTGACATAAGGCTACACCACGTCGAGCTGAATCAGGGCTGCTCAGGGCAAACTCGTCCGTCCTGAGGAGAGAGTCGGTTGGTTTGTTTTATATACGCTGAGTCGCTGTCTGCCAGCCACGTAGCAACATTTACATGCTACGGACGACCGTAAGTACGCGAAGGAACGTGTAGCGTACACTTCCGCAGCGTGTATGCTAATCGTTGAAATTTACTATCGTCGTTTATGAGATAGGGGCTCGGTAATTTAGGTACGAAGGCGTAAAAGTAATTAAAAATGTGTGGTATCGGTCTACCTTGATATTTCAGAATATATACTACGTAATGAATGTCGGATGATGTACTTGATAAGAAATTTCTTCTTTAATTAAAACTACCGCTAAAAGAGATTCTAATTTTAGGCTATTATATTACAATATGTTTAAAAAATTGTTTCTATATTAAAAAAAATAATAATTTATATGTAAAAATATATCAGTATCAGTATATATACATTTGCTTTTATTGTAATTGACTGATTTCTTGCCGGGACACAAAGACAGTGCTCATCATTTTATCGCTGCGAAAGAAAATTCGCACAGAGGTACCGCGAAATTTGAAAAGGAGGGTAAAAGATAAGGTGAAACTGGCGAGATCGCGAATCTCCCGCGATGATGGCACTCAGACTTGCTGTGAAGAGTCAGCAGTCGTTATCGAGGCGCAAAAGAGGAAAGCAATACCTGTTGCATACGTCAGTGATTCCTCTTCTGGCACGAAAACTTTGAATATTGAGGAACACCTTGTTACTTGGCGAAGCAATTTTTTCACCCTCGAGGAAACCTGCTGCTGGAAGATTTATTTTCCTGTCCAGGTTATCTAAACTTGACTTTGCTATTTTAAATCTTAAAAATCATAAATTATTTAAAAATTATCCTATTGTGTGTGTGTGTGTATTATATTATATTTTAAATACATTTACATATTCTTCTATTATCTCATATATTTGTATCTTTAATTGAAAGATTTAAATAAGTTAAATAATATTTAATATTATGTAACTAAAAAAATTTGAATAAATCATAGATTATTGATAAAAATATAAAAATAACGTTGACAGTTATCAATAAATTATTTAGTTTAACTAATTATCGAAATAATAATATTCTATAATTCTATAATTATCTGTACATTAGTATTATATTCTACATAAATTTTCTGTATATTATTTCTTAATTATTATATTCGAAACATACATTCGAGATACATGTTGCCGTAAAATAAAAATTCTTTATCTTTGCATGTAATTTTAATTGAATATGTACATACAAGAGATGGACAAAATAATATAAACGCATAAGAAATACAACTTTTTTTATTAATAAGTGATTAATTTATCATTTACCTTTAATACACATTTTACCCTTATGCGGAAATAAGATCATACAGTGCTTAAATAGTCACCAATGGAATGTACTATTTTTTTGGCAGAATATTTTTTAATTATATAAGAGATGTTAGAGAAAGAAATTTGCTTCTCATTTTCCAAAATTGTCTTCTGTTCTTCAAAATTGTAAGGTTTTTTCTAGCCAATATAATTGCTTTACTTAAATATTATCAAGTCGTGAAGAGTTTTAAAAAGCAATGTGAAAAGCAGATTTTCTTTTCCAATATGTCTTAAGCATTCTCTAATATTTCCAAGCATTGTATGATCTTTCTTTATTCTAAACAATAAATTTTTTTTTAAGGACAAATGAGCAAATCTCTTATTAATAAAAAAAAAGTATGTTTCTTAGGTGTTCACATTATTTTGTCTATCCCTTGTATGTATTATATATTTATTAAGAAATTTGGTGTAAAAATTCATACGAGAAAATTTTACGCGTATGTGTCTCGAAACATGGATAGGGAAGGAGTGGAATAGGAGCTAAGAGCGGTGGGCGCCGTCGAAGCAACGGTTATCTCGGCAATTAATATGATTGAGGAGACATCTCTCACGTCTACGTAATATCTAGCAATGGCCCAAGTTCTGATTGCTTTCCCCGTTCCACCTACGCTGTGCCTTGCTATCTCCAGTGCCATAACCCTTGCGCGCTTCCTCGCTCCTTCCACGGTGTCCCGAGTTAACGAAGCTGAGTTACGACGCGGCGGGTGCTCTAGTCACGAGGTCATGGCTTTTTAACCCAGTTTCTAGCGCCATCCATCCCGAAAGAATATCTTATTTTCATCGTCTCCCCGATTTTTAGCAACTTTGGATGTTATTAGTGTCTAAAGTTGTATGAAAAGTAAGATGTGGTTGATATTATCAGTATCTTTGATAACTCTGAATTTCTTATTATGTAAAAATATATTACTGTTAGGTAAAATAAAGATTACATATATAAAGGTAACGTGATATTGTAAGCAAATTTAGCTGTACTTGATAACTGGCGTTAATATTACCTAAACTAATTAATCACACAAAAAAAGGAATTCTTAAAGAAATGCATAAATGCTAAGAATATTTTATGCTTAGAATAGCGCCAATAATAAATAATCTTTAATAAAGAATAAATTATTCTTAAAACAAAGTGAAAGGATATTATTAAATGAAAACAAATTTTACTATATTTAAAAAAATAGAATTGGGCCCGTTTAACATTAATAAAGCTTGTATTAGGATTATTTTTTCTTTATTGCGGGCGGGTCTGCTGCGGCGGATTTATTGAACATTTCACTCATGTTGTTTGTGGGTAGCAGATCCACTGCGGCAGATCTGCCTGTGTGTACAGGTAACCGGCGTTTCTCTATCTATGACACAATTGGCCGTGTTAATTATGTACATAGATTAGGTAGGACAAGTTAAATATTTTACTTATCTTTGAAAGTTTGATAATATCTATCCGTCTATTATATATGATTTTTCCTAAAAGATAGAAAAAATAATATTCTATTAAATAAATTTTTATTTCTATATCAAAATTTCAAAATATTACACCTAATCCAGCGGTTATTAAAAATATCTGTTATTTTTTTGTGTATATTCACTCTTTTATTTTCTTTTTCTTTCATTTTAAAATATAGTTTATGTGTTTCAAAAATAACTAGTTAAAGTTAAAAATTAAATCATAAAAAATTAACTAAGTTAAGTTAAAAGTTATTAACCTTATTACTTAACTTTTAATTTTTTAATTACCCAACCTTGCAAATGAGTTACGAGAATTTGTAACGCGCGATGCAAGATCTCCCTAAAAGTTGTTGCGGTAGTCTCGCGCAGCGAGAGAGACTCCGCATTACGTGGACGCCGTCTCTGTTAATGCCCCTCTCGGGTCGTTGACCGCACACAGGGTTCGCAGACAGGCGCACGTGCTTGCCGTCTGGGCCGCCTCCCCACTCTTCGTCGGCCGAGGAGAGTGGGGAGGCGGCCCAGGCGGCAAGCACGTGCACCTGTCTGAGAGACCGCGAGCGGTCAACGACCCGAGTGGGGAGACATTTAAACGGCGTGCACGCGCGCTTTGGGCAAGCGGAGTTTCTCGCTGCGCGAAACTATCGCAACGACTTTTAGGGAGATCTTGCATCGCACCGCGTTACAAATTTCCTCATTTGAAGGATTAGGTAATTAAAAAATTAAAAGTTAAATAATAAAGTTAATAATTTTTAATTTAAATTTTAATAGAAATAAAAATTTAGTTAATAAAATATGTTCTTGGTATGCTCTTTTTTGTCTTTCATATGTAATAGACAGATTATTATAAAACGTTAGATGTAAAAAAGAAACGAAATAAAATAATGAAAAATGAAAGGAGAAGGAAGAAAAGAGTTTTTAAATACGGAAAAAATGAAGAGAAGAAAAGAAAAAAATAAGGGTAAGGGTTTAAAAATAAAAAAATACATATTTTAATAATGTTAATCATTAATGTAACATTTGTTATAAAAAGTGAAGATTAGAATCATAACCTAGCATTGAAAGATTAAAGAAACATTGCATAAATTTTACATTGAAACATTGTAGTATTGTATGGAAGTTACAAAAAATTTTTGCAATGTTACTACAAGCTTGCGGTAACGTCCGCAATTTTAAACCTGGAAATCTTTATGACGTTTCGAACTATTTGGAATTGTCTACTGGTTTTACTGGTGGAAAAAACGAAACGCAACGTTAGTAATTTTTACTTCTGTCAACTGCATTATTTTTACTAGCAATAACCAAACTTATTTTTGAACAGATGGTGAATCATCTTGCATGATATTGGGATCCAATGGGTTGTCATGCACACTGTTGCCCGTGAACATGAAACAAGTGAGCTTCGAGTATAAGAGCGCATTATGTCGAGCGCACTTTTAAATATGTAATTCTTAAAGCAAGAATAAATAACTTTGAAGTAATGTGATTGAGCTGAGAACAATATGATATTAGAAACAAGAATACGATCTTAAGAATAAAATATACTTTGCACATATACATTTATTATTGAGGCAAGTGCAGAACAGTTGTAATTGAAGAGAGCATTTCATACTGAAATGAAAACAAATAGCATTCAAAGATAAAAATATACGTGAATTAAGAATTTATTTTTTTTTGTGTGATATTATTTAGTCAACTTAGTTTTATTTGATTTTAACGAGTGTTTAGCAGAACAGCCCCTAGACTTATTGTATTAAAATATCTTTGGTTTTTTCAAGTAAAAAAAAACTTGCCGGGAAGGTCAGGGCAATACGACGTGGATCACATCTTATAAAAAGAACTTTGCGAGGAACGGTTGGGCAGATGGGTACTTAACAGAAACTTTTGGTGTAAATGTTCTCGAGATATAGAAACTGATCGCAAACAATGGTACATTTCGAGATATCACGCAGGATTTTCTTCAACAATTCTTCGGGGACCTTACCGCTCGCTAAGTCGTGCAATCCAAAGGAACGATTTCCGCGTCGCTGACCCCGCGCAGAATTTCAAGAAGAGTGGCGCGGAATTTTCGTATGAAAGAGATGTCGAAACGGAGGGAACTGCGGGTCTTTCTCTCCGAGAGAACCAAGTCTTCTCTAAGTCTTCAGCAGGACAAAAACCGTCCTCCGAGACGGTTTGCTTCCGCGGGAATAATGACATGTCGCGCCGCGCCGCGACGTCAAGTCGAATGCCCGATATAATCGCGATTCCTAAAGCGATATTGAATTTCAAAATAGCAAAAACTTTGGAATTGACTACAAACTTCAAGTATTTGCAACAGCAACATCAAAAGCATACCAGAAATTGTCTCGGAGAAAGGACTAAGCACCGCGTGGCAAGAATTGAACACTCGTGTGCTAGCGAGGATACTTAACGGGGGAAGTTCGCGCGGATCAGGTCGACGGCGGCGATGAGGGGTTTTGTATATTGCGCGCGCGAGAGAGGTTCGGCGCGAGAGAGGAACGAGAAAAGCCGAGAGATCGAGACGACCGAGGGGGTGGAAAGGCGCGGGCATGCGAAGGGTGGGAAGAGGGGACGACGGAGCCGTGAGAGGATGGGTGGAGAACGACGACCATCACACTCAAAGCGGTACGTGACACACCGGCTATGGTTCTTATCTGCCAGCCCCGTTTTCCGTCCCCGCGGTGCCACGGATTCCACGGGGTTCTCGTGATAATCCGAACATTCCGTCCTCCCTCCACGTTTGCGAGTCGACCTCCGCCTCCGCCACCTCTGCCTCCTCTGTCGCTTCCTACAGCATCTCTTTCCTCCGCCGCCACCTCCGTACCCACCGCTCGACGCGCACCTTCACCCCCGTTGCTACCTCTAGCAGCCAGCCTCCGGGCGTCGGCTTGTATACCTTATAACCGGTATGTGACGTTATAATCACGGGCGTGTGCTCTATCTGTCTCTCTCTCTCTCTCTCTTGCTCGCGCATACGAACGCATGGATGTCGAACGTGTGCACGTGTATCACTCGCGAAGAGTTTCGTCGTGTCGTGCTGCGCCGTCTCCTCGATCGCGTAACGTTACGTTGCCGCGCGTACATACACACGTGTGTGCGTCTGCGGCGGAGCAGCGGCGCAGTTTGCGCGACTGCGTCACGGTCGGCTCGTAAACTTGGCAGCTCGAAATCAAACGGCTCACCCTCGTCGAGCACGTTGGCTCGCGTATTCCTATAATGCCCGCGGGGTCGTCGATGCCACGTGATAAGTTCACTCGGAGCCGAAGGGTGTATACGTGCCTGTCGTTCCTCTCGCGGAGGCTCGTCTTTGCCGCGAAACTTTCTTACCCCGCGAGAGAATGAAATACCTATCGTCATCGTCGTCGCCGCGGCTGAACGACGGCGAGTGAGAATTAGCGCGAGAATCGCGTCGTCTTCGTGCTACATACTTGTTCCACGGGTAACTGATGGAATTTTGGTCACGCGGTCTGCATCTATAGTAAATAATGCGGCGTAACGGGGAGCAATTCGGAAACTCACGTTCTCAGGACCGCCGACGCTCCCGAATGCTGCGCGTCCTTGGTCAGACTTCCAAAGTTACCCTTGTGCAATTCATTATTGATACTTCGGAATTAGAACACCCGATGTCAAGTGGACAAATGCTGCTACGTACCTATATATATATATATTATATATATAGAGAGAGAAAATATTTATGTGTGTATATTAGGGTAGTTTTTATTTAGGTAGGATTTTTTTATTTAAGTAAGAACTCCTAGTTCTTCTCTATTATACAAAGAGACGACCTGTACAAAGTTTCAGATTGATCGGATAGTATTAACCCTTGCCCTATTGAGTTCGAATTTGAAAAAAATTGACTTTAATTTTGTAGCTAATCAGTTTTTAAAAATTATGTAACATTTATAAATACCAAAGTTATGCGATATAGAATCTGCATGGAAAAAACAGTTTTGTTAAAGTATCTAAAAATTTACTTGGATACAGATCTGAAAATAATTTTGTTAGACCATCAAAATAATTATGTTGGACTCTCGAACTGAATTGCTAGAATGTCAAAACTTTTTTCAGTCTTGCTCATTATACTTAAAAATCTGTCACAATTATTTTAATGGTCCAATAAAATTTATTTTCAGATCTGCATCCAACTAAATATTTAAATACTTCAATAAAATCGTTCTTTCAATATGTTTATTTATTTTATAAGTACAAAATCTATTATTTATTTATTTAAGATTTTATAATGGCATATATAAATTTTTCTACTTGTTAACTAAATAATAAAATATTACACTATAAACTACAATAGACTACTATCTTTGAAAACAGGTTGTAACACTTGTACAAGTGTTTTGAATTTTGGACTTACGGAACAAGATTAATATTTACTTATCAATTAATCCCAAATTTTACAGAGTTATTTATAAAGAAATAAATTGAGAGGTTCTATAAATATATGTCAAGTTTGAAAACAAGGATCATCGTAATATACAGGGTGAAACTTAATTTCTGTGCCAACGTTTTATCATAAGAGATGACTTATCGATTGCAATTATAATCAACTAAACGCTTCATAAGTCATCTTTCATGTTATAACGTTGGCACAGGAATTAAGATTCACCGTGTATATATATCATTTTCTCTCCATTTTCCATGTATCAAAATATCGCATTAAATGTTTCAAGAGAGATCAATATAGAAAATTAAATGTTTAATGTAAGAATACTACAACAGTAAATATATTTAATTTAATTTTATGCAGTACATGCACACATTATTTCTATAACAGAAGAATGGAAAGAAAATAATACTTTTGATGCAAAAATGTTTTAAATAATTTTTTTCGAGATTAGTTTCGAATATAAAATTGCCTTTTTCCGAAAGAAAACTTTATGATCTTTAAAAAATTTAGAGAATTGTATAAATATAATTCATATATTGGAAGTTGTTAAGATGGGAGGCCAATTTTAAACTGATAATTGAGTTTAATTCTTTTCTTAGCCAAACAAAGTATAATTATTTGAACGGACGACATGATTTTATTTACACTGACTTTTCGACAACTCTTCTGAATAACATTATATACCACTGAACTCAACGAATTCTCGCAATGCAACGAATTAGTTATGAAATTTTACATATAACTGACCCGAATATTAAGTTATTATTACAAACTTTCGTTATTAATCATGAACTTTCAGCTTTATTTATTTTATGATTATTGTAATATTACCGACATTGATGGATTTTACCACATCACAAAATCTTACCATTTATATGTTTATTTTGTTAATTTATAGTTAGTTGTGTGTTATTATAACAGCTGAAGAGAACTCAGTTAAATCGAGTTAAAGTTTCATAATATGTTAATGCTATTTATATAGTTAGAAATTAAAGGAAATAACACCATATTCGCTTGTTGATCGATCTTTAACCTTTTCATATTATCGTGCAAACGTTTGTTGGAACTTATGTTTGAAAAATAATGTTTCTTTTTTTCAAGTACATATATTGCAAACTTTTTTTTCTTAATATACGTGTATTTGTATTACACGTTCATAGAATCTACTTAATGATACACAACGACATTGATCTTAGCATTATCAATACGATCACCTAGAAATATTTTTGTCGACTCAACAATGGTCCTGTCTGCTGTATTACGGCTAAATGACCGATAAATTCCGCTCGGTTTTCTTCGTCGTCCAACGGGGAGAGAACGGTTGCGTTCGAAAGAAGAATCGATTGTATACGAGAATGGGAGCGAATGTGGGTCGGCACTATGCATATCTTCTTCGCGGCCGCAACGTTTCTTAGACCGTTCAATTCTGCTGCTCGACAAGGAACGAGTGAGAGAAACGAAGAAAGAGAGAGAGAGAGAAAAGAAGAAAGAAGTGGTTGGTACGTAACGTGGTTTGTCGGACTTGGTAGGGTGCCCTCGTAAGGATGCACGCGAATCGTTTCGAGGCGGACGCTCGCGAGGAACGCAAAGATCGAGTGGCGCAAAGTCGTTGCCGTTAAAGACGCCGCGGATAACGACGAACTCTTAACGGCAATTGGAGAAGCAACTTGAAATCCCGCGACAAGAGGCCATGGACGTTCAATGAACGGCATCAAGGGAGCGTCGAGGGACTTTCCGTCCGGGGAATCCGGAAAAAAAGCAATATCTTGTTCATAAAATCGCAAGCGGCGCCGGCCTGAGATTTTCGAGTACTCGCCTGATAATTGATGCAGAATCGGCGCGTCGATCTGAATTTTTTATCCGGCAGCGGATACCGGTCGCGGTTTCGCCCGGAAATGGCACACTCGGTTGTAAAACATGGCTGCGCGCTCGGTGACAAAAGGATGCGGATGCACTAACCGTGTGTGAATTGTTAACATCACCGCGTAACGATGTGGGACTTTTGATAGATCGGTACTATGCATTTTCCAGAATCGCCGGTTAACAAACAATTTATTGCAGACATATTGTTTTATGTAGACGATAAACCTTTGCATTCTAACTAAATTAAGCTTTCCGACTACATGAAGATTGCAGATATTTTATGCAGTTGAAACTATATCGCAGTAACACAGTTTATAATTTTTGTTGTCGTAATCTTTCTCTTGATCTTCACCCATCTGTAAAATTTATTAGCTCATTTGACGTGTAGTAATATGAGACTCTAATTGCAATTTCAACTTTACAAGAGACGATTTCTATTTTAACATCATTTTTCACAAATGTGACATTACTTCTAGTGCAATTTAAATTACCTCTTGCAATAGGAATAAAAATAATGTGTTGTAATGCATATATTTGGCCGTTAATGCATATAATTTGTTTTTACTTATCACAAAGAAAGTGACAGCTGTGTCGCTGGAAATCGCGAGAAATGCAGAAATTCCTCGATTGTCCCGCACATCGGGCAAAATATTTCTGCCGCCTGTTCATTATTCTCTCGGATGAAGTACTCAAAGAGCCAACGCGAGCCTTTGTACGCGCGTCGCGACTTAAGACTGGTTCCTTCTTAGTTCTCAAGCATAGTATCTCGAATTGCAAATTTTGCCGCGGGTGCAAGTACAAGAAGCGGACGAAAGGGCAGGACGAAGGCACGGCGATTGCTAAGGGGCTTCTTACCTTCAGAAGTCGTTGGTTTTTAATTATCAGAGACGTAGAGAGAAATGCGAGAGAGAGAGAGAGAGAGAGAGAGAATGAGCGAAAGAGAAATAAACGACTGTGATGGAAACGCGAGCCCGCATTCGTCCTAATTAGCGAAGAAAAAAGTCCGCATCGACGCGCGGACGAGATAATCGCGGATGGTGTGCGCGCGTGCAATGGCAGCAAAACTTGCCCGTCGGGTGTATAAAACGATAAATAGCCGCGCGTCACGAGTGCGAGGGAGAAAACGTGGTGGGGAGGATGAGCGAGCGAACGAGAGAAAGAGAGAGAAAGGGAGATAAACCGAAAAAGGGAGAGAGAGTGAAAGAGGGCGAGAAAGAGAGAACGAGAGGACGAACACATGTCCGTGTCACCGCCGTCTCTCCTGGCTGGATCCTGGAATTTATGCCGGCCAGTGAATCACGTCAAAATTTGATTTGTCGATGGCTTTTATAGCGGCAAGTTATTGCGCGCGTTATGTACAAATTCGGCGCGGTATACGCCGCCGCCGGCGCTACCCCGAACATTTCCACTTTGTCGGTCTCGTAATGTTTCCGAATACAGAAAAACACATCGGGTCCGCGGATATGGCGATGTGATTTGGAAATGCGCAAACCCATTAACGGGGCTATGTAAGCTACGCTAGCGTAAATAAACATTTTAATGCTGTAACGGTCGCGTTATAAAGCCGTACGCGTATAAAAGCCTAGTAATTCTGTACCAACGGGGACAATGCGTCAAAGCACTTAACATAATTCTTGAAAGCCCGCCTCCAGCGAGGCATTTAAAAGGGATTATAAATTTCTGTGTCTCTCTTCCTCCCCTCCCTCTCTTTCTCTTTCTCACTTCCTCTTTTTTTATATATTTGAGAAGAAATAATATCTTTGATCGATATAGCAAAATATGAAAGGTAGGAAAAAATTAAGATCAGAAGGCGATTCCAAAATCATAACTTGTGCGGAAAAAGAATTAGTATCTAATCAACAATCATTGTCTCGTATATATACAAGAATGTAAAATCTTGTTAAAAGAACTGGATACTCTTAGACGTGACTTGCTTATATGAAGACATTTGTTTCTTACACGAAGAATTTTATTTCTTCGTGTAAGTAAGTTATGTGTGTTTAAGATTATCAAACTCTTTCGAGAAGATTTTACATTTTTGTATATATATATGTATATATATATGTGAGACAATGATTATTGATTTGATACTAATTTTTTTTTCTACGCACAATGATTTGTTTATTCCGAAAAACACTTTTGTAGCTTATATATTTCAAAATATTTTTACTCTCTGTTTTCGAGAAAATAAATCTCGTATATTTTTATAATTAGAGACGGAGTGTTGTTGCAAAGAGTATTACGTGAAATATAGACAATTAAAATTCACTGCGTATTTCAAATAAAACTTTAAATGTAAGTAAAATATTAGCAATAATAAATGTTATTATATTATTTCTGTAAAGGATATTAAAATCGTGATTTTTAATAAGGTGAAAAGTGATATTACAAAAGCGGATAAGCACACGTACAAACCATAATTGCTAACCGATTGGTTCTACTCGTAAAAATATATTTTGCAAAAATATATTTTTACAGTTTGTTTATTGTATATAAATAAGATTTCAGATTCTCTCTGGATTGCGAAATTCGAAACAAATTATTTCATATTAATGCGACGTATTGACGAGTTTCGAAAAATCCGTTTCCCCTCGTGCTCTTTTCCTCTCTCCCGTCCGTTTTGCGTGAAAAACATTTTTTTCTCCCGCACGCGCAGCGAACGGGATGATCAAGCGCAGTAAATCAAGCGCACTTTTCAGTTCGCGGTACTCTTCTTCGTTGAAACAATACGCGGCGGCGAATATGCGAAAGCGAGCGATGAAAGAATAATGACGGTACGAGGCACTACGGAACCGCGGAGCGAGTTAAACGCTCGCCGCGCGGTCGATGTATGTGTCTATATACGCGTGTATATCCGCGATCGCACGACGCTGATTTTCGCGATGAAACGCATCGAATCGGACGCGTCGGCGTCGCGTCGAGAAGGCGCTTATTCGGCGGGTATGGTTTTTTAATGCGCGCGCGGCCGGGCGCGCTCGCGTTTGTATGCAAAGTACGGTCGGATTTTCCGAAGCTGCAGTGCCGCGACTGCGGCTTGGAGGCACCGACGGGAGATATGCATATATCAAGCGGGCGCAACGAATATATCATTCATAATTTGTTCAGAACGGTTGATTTGTAGCCCGCGACGTGCGGCGTCGACCTGTCCTCCCCCGGTGGATCCCCGCCGTCGTCCTTCCCCCCCTCGGGCTCCCTCCCTCGTTGTCCTCTTTCCCTCTCTGTTCGCGTGGAGCCGCGTCACGCGCCATTCTATCCCTCGCTCCCGCGTAGATTGAAATTAATACCCAATAATGCTTGTAAATCATTAGGGAAATGCACGAGCCGTGTTAAAACCGCGCCTCCATCCGCCGGTAACGGCGGTCACTCCATATTTGTTCAGCGGTGCTTTCGCCGATGCGCGATGGAGAGGTCACGCAGTTGCGAAAGTTCGCGTTGTCCGCGCCCGCGTTAACTATCCGGGATTATCAGGCTGGATCATTTCGTCGGCCACCTCACGCTTGCCCAACGTGCGTTTTGCAATTGATTCTATGAGATGGGCTCTGCTCGAATTTTTTTGCCATCGAATGGCTCCACTTATGCCCCATATTTCACATTTTGCGCCGTAGATACGAACATCATAGCAAATGTCCTCTCGTATATCCAGGTTTAGTTTACATGGTTGACGTCAATAATAAATCAACTTGCGAGATTTACAATAATCGGCTTATAAGAAATATTAACTCTGGATTGCTAATCACAAAATGATTGTCGATTAAAATTAATATGGTTTTACATACATATACATATGTATAATGAAAGATTATATGGGTGGCGAGAGCAGAAATACACAAACCGCAATGTAATATTGTTAGTTTGTAATTTGTATAAAGAATGCTATTACTGCGTAAAAAAATAAACTATTTTTTGTATCAATATAATATTTTCGATTTTGAGACACGACTTTTGTCTTTCGACAAAAAGTGTTGTATTTAATGATATAAAAAGTCATTTATGTTACTGGATGTTAAAAAAAAAACATCCTATCTCGTCTTTAATTGCATTTAAAAATGCATTTAGTATTCTAGATATACATACTATATTGAGCAAAAAATAAAACTTATTAAACATAAGTTAAAAACCATTTTTGAGAGAAACACCCAGAAAAAATTTCATTCAAAGAAATTTGTGCATTGCTATACGGTTAAAGAAAAGTTTCTTTGATTGGAAGAAATTTTTGGGTTGTTTTTTTTTATTAGAATTAAAGAAATAGTTGGGTTGTGCAACTCTGATCCTTTTTTTTTTTAATGAAAGAAATATATTTTTAAAACTAGAACTAAATTATTTCTTACATTTTTATCAGTGTTTTCTTTGATTTAAATAATTATTTGTTTAAATTAAACAAATAATTTGAACAAATAATTTATTTAAAAAATGGTTAATAACGTCATTTCTTAAAATCAAATAAATTTTTATTTTTCTCAAAGATATCTTTACTTCAACTTAAAGAAATCAAGTTAAAGAAACGATTCCATCAATTCAAACATAACTTATCTTTAAATGTATAAACAATTTTGTATCACGGTTGACTTGACTTTTACATGTTGCACTTGTTGGTTAAATGACTATGATATAAATAAGGTAATTGAAATCAAGAAACATGTTTTTCAGACGAAAGGAGCACTGATTCCTACGGCATTATATATTCCTCTTTATACCATGTTACGTAAAAATTTATCTTAATGTTAACTCGTGTTCTGAATATATTCTCATTCAATTTCCATACATACTTTATCTGTATCGACATCGAATACATATGTTAGGTAAAAGAAAATTCCGTATAAGAAGGATATCCGAAGGAATCAACGCTGTGGGAATCAACGTTCATCTCATACAACACGGTGCATTTTAGCAATGTTTCTGCAATGTTGAAATGTTGTAATGCTGCGGCAATATTGTTGAAATATTATATTCTGTGCTGCATGGACTCTTATCTGAAAAATTTTTTATGAAACCATTATTGTATCTATCCATATTCGATTATTACAATATATAGAAATCAATAAATTTGATCTATGCTTGCTAAAGATTTTTATTCAGTTTAATGTGTATTATCATATGTACTCTGAACACTTTTTTTTAAATCCTGTATATTTATTGTCTAACTAGCATTTTGGCTATACGACAAACAATATTTTGTATTTAATAATAATTTATATAATATATGTTATACATAACGATAATTATACATTTGTGTAAAAACGAGATCGGATGCGATTAAAGATAAACGCCAGACAAGTAAAGCACCGTCTATGCCGTCCAGGAACATTTCCGAGGAGTCATAATAGCGGAAGTCTCGAATCCTGTCCCTCAGAAATCCCAAGCGTAGGTATCGAGGCGTACGGCGACGGGCTTTATTCGGGATTTCCTGGAGTCTACGTGGGGGATGGGGTCGCGGGGCTCAGTCTTGCATGTGGAGAAACGCGAACGCGAGTAGGCGTGTGTACGTGCGTTCTTGTCTGCGTGTGTATGCGCGCGCGATAGTATCGGTGTTCCAGCGGCGCTTGGGAGTACCTAATCTCGCGCTTCCTAATGGTAAACCGGGGGTGCTTGCAGGGTTGCTTAGGCGCCCGGCGCGCTCTCTCAAACCGAGTATATTACACTTACTACTGCAGAAGTGATACCGAGCCAATGGGCAAACACAAGTAAATCAAGATTGCCAGTGATTTGTGGCGGCCGGAGTGCCCCGGTGAGTTCGGGCCGTGAGTTTCGTCGCTCCCTGATACCGGAAACGGCCGTTTCGACCACCAGATAAAGGTGTTTCTGCGGGGAGCGGCGATGACGACCAAGACGACAATGACGACGACGATGACAACCTAGCTGGTACGCACAGTATTTGCCGTGACATTGAGCATAGCAGGCTTTTAAATACACACTTGATCATGTTACGGTGGTTGAGAGCAAATATGTGCAGGCAAAACGTGTAACAATTATTTTCTTTGCTAAATTACTTATATATTATATGGACAATAGCTCTTAGAAGTTTGGACATTTCTGTGTTTCGATTTCTTATTAGAAAAATATCAAATGTATTAATTAAATCTAAAAAGCATCGGATGTCGATGAGTATTACAGTCTAATTATATTGAAATTCTAAAGCACTTTTCTATGTTATTTATAAAATATTTAGATTTGGAAAGAACTTTACACACACGCTTGTACTATATACTGGTTACATTGAAGTTGATCTCTCGAAGAATCCAAAAAGTATCAAATGTCTATAGGTATATAATATGAAATAAAATAATTGAATTTCAGAATTATTAACATTATATATGTTTTTCATTATTATAGCACGATAATGAAAAACATATATATATATTTGATTCTAAAATTATTTTTTTGTATTATATGTATGAATATTTGATATTTTTTGGATGCTTAACGAGAGATCAATTTCAATACCAGTATATAGTATGAGAGAGAGTGTGTGTGTGTGTGTATGTGTGTGGGTGTGTAGAGCTCTTTCCTGATTTAAATATTTTATAAATGACATAGGAAAGTGCTTTAGAATTTCAACGTAATTAGAATATAACACCCATTAATGTTTTTTTAGATTAAATTGAAGATTAATTCTTATAATTAATTATAAATATCGCTACAGCATCTTTCTTGAGCTTAAATGTTTTCGCGATAGACGACGTACAGCTGAGCTGCTCCCTGATGAATAAAAAGGTTCATCTAAGAACGATTTATCCGATGCGTCCTTTCTTTCATCTGGATGCAAGTCTAAAAGTTCGACGAGGAGACGCGCGTACGTGCAACAGGTGGCCCATAAAGCGTGCACGTCCGTTTATCAAGGACGAACGAGTGCATTCGTATTGACTGATGGGTGTTAAGGTCCATTGTAACGGTGATGTGATCTGTACGTATCAGCCCTAAACTTGAGCGACAGGAGTGCCGATTACTCGCGCTGTTTCTCACATGATGAAATTACATGAAGTCGGCCGACTTGTAACGACACGCTCTTGTACGTTGCCCGTGCTCTAAATTCTAGCAGAAATATGTGTAGTCAATAATATTTTTAGCGTAACTAACATATAACTTTAAGATCAATATATTTGATATTAAATCATTTATAAAATCGCATTTATGTTAAAATTCTGACGCGGAAAATATGAAGTTTTAATAATTACAGTTTGCGTTTGATTATCCAATTAAGTCTAACATAATTTGTTATTTATATATTATTTATATGTTAAAGACGAATTGGTAATTTGCTACTATATTACGAGACAATGGTATTATCTCTAAAACATTGAAAGTTGTAAAAATATATTAGGCAAGTAAATAACTAGATAATTATACTCAAGAATAATTAGTATTCATATAGGATTTTTATCTGACAAAATATTATACTTCCTTGCAAAATCGTAAGAATAATCTTGCGCACGAGTAACGAGATACTACTGGTGGAAAGAAGTGGCGCAAAGAGCTATTGTCGTCGAAATATCTCGTGGCAATAGAGCAGCGAAGATTGCAGATCAGACGGTCGCGCGCGACTGGCCGGCGGGAGGACGGGAAACTTTTATTAGCGAAGTGTCTCATTAGGTGGATTTCATACCGGTGTTTGGGGGAAAGGTGGATGCGCCTTAAGGACGAAGAGGCGGAGGGGAGACGCGAAGAACCTGGAGGATACACCTCGGCGAATTCGCAGACAAGGTGGGCCCACCGAGGGGCTCTGCATCACGGCCCCTCGCGGCTTGCCCCACGACGATAGTAAAAACTTTTACAGTCCTTATAATTATGGGTAATTCGCGGTAATTAACGAGGCTGGACGGAGTCACGCCGGCAATTTTCTGAGTAATATTTCTGCGACGATAATATCGCGCTTTCCTACGCCACACCGACGTACCACCCTTGCGGTGGTGCTCTCGCCCCCTTCTCACGTCGCTCCCCCGCCGCGAGTATCAGGATTAAGAGTCCTGCCGCTACGTTCTTCAGGGATTTCCCGATCGTGGAGGACGTGGAAGTTTCCCTCTGTGTCGATGAAAACTGCGAACGGCGACGCGCGCTAAATTTCCAGGGCGAAAGTTACCTTTCTGGCGAATTTGATTCGAAATCGTATTCCTTGTCGTTGGGATTGTAAATGTCGAAGAGTGAAATGTTTTAACATAAATTTCTATCCGTTGACAGATTACAATATATGCATCGTACATAAAATAATAACTGCCGTGAAATTATGTTACTCGCATACCCTGTTTATCTCCCTCATTTTATATTCGTATCTTAATTTAATTTGCATGTTGTGAAAAAAAGAAGCACAACCGCACTTTTGGGATCTATAATATAATCATCGTTTTATGTATAATGATTCGCGTGACTCTCTGGTAGAGACGTCGAAGAGGCGAATTAAAAGCAAATCACTGGTTAAAATTCAGTGCGGTTAAGTCTCCCGCCTCTTCCGTTCTTCGTAATCAAATCTGACTACCGCCCAATAATACGGATTAATGCGAAAATCGTCCGACGATTCGCCGATTTCGAGACCACTTACGCGCTCCTTAACGATGCGGACCGATCCTCGTGCCGCTCGCGACGCTCGTATAAAAGGAAGCGAAGGGGAGTCTCGTCGTGCTCTCTTTGCGCCGGGCATCGCGCGCAGTAAAGATCCCCCGAAACATATCCCCGCGTCGTATACGTTCGCCGGTAAACCGAAGCATAAGCGCACCGCGCCGGAATACACGCAGCCGCAATGAATGCAAGTACCAGGCTAATTTCTAATAAATATAAAGAGAGTCCTCTCTCTTTCTCTCTTCTTTTCTTCTCCCCTTCCGCCGCCCTTAACGTACCCGCTGCATCTCCGTTGTATGAGGACTAGATATCACTCCGGCGGTGCATGCTTCGTACCGAGATTACCCGAGATATTCAAATAAATTCTCTCTCCTTCCAGTCGTTCCTTCCCCGTCTTCCCCTCGCGCGGCTACCCCCCGTTTTCTCTGTTCCCTTCTCCTCCTCCTCCTCCTCTTCCTCCCTTTCCTCCTCCTCTGGAGCAGCTCGAATACGCGAGGTACGCTCGGCAGATTTGCGAGGGACTTCGGCGAACTCTGTGGACGCACGAGCGGCAATCTGCAAGGATCTCCTCTTCGAATTTATTTTATCGTTTCTGCTGGGAATGACGTTCCGTAACGAGACATAAATTCGCAAAGTCGGGGTAAACAGGGCCGTACGTAATGCGACCGCGCCGGTTCTTCCGCGAGCACGACATCCGCACGAGTTTACAGTCTCGGCGACAAATCGGTAAAAGGCGTACACGTGTATACGGGTTTCAATTTATGCTCTACCTTTCCACATGCGATCGTTACGGGAGTACTCCTTAGAACGCTTTTAATGTCTACTTATGCCAACATCTTTTAATTAATTCCGCCGCATCTCATTATCTTTATCTCTCATCGTTATTTTTCGGCTGTAGTTTTGTCAGATGTCCGAGAGAGATTTAAATCGGAAAGTAATTACAATATATTTACTCGCCTTAGAAAGTTCTTCGAAAAATGTATCTAAATTTCGTGCGAGCCTCTTATTATTAAATAAATTAAGAGTGAAAACTTTTTCTCAAGATTGTTAAGAGAATGGAATTGTAAACGAAATTAGTTAATGCACGTAATTAATTTGATAAGAGAGATTCGCAGATGTGTAGTAAAAGAGGTAAAATATTGAACTTTCATTTGGACGATTCCAGACAGGGCGGTGCAGAGGATTTTCCTTGCCTTTTCATGAGATGTGAGTCTCGGTCTGGTAATTCGATCATTCGTATTCCCTGGCCAACCCCAGGTCTTCTCGACATCGGGCGATTGCGATTTCGTAACAGTTGCGACAACGATTCACCACGATGTTGTACGGCCAAAAGAGATTTCAGTGGAACCCATTTTTGTCGGGAGGAGCGAAAAGAGTTTGATAAGCGACTTACGTAATACACTAATATCGCAATCGCTGCTACAGATTTGCGACATTGATTCTTTCGGCGGTCCAATTACTCGATTAATTCATCGCGTTAAATTTGAATCTTAACGTATTCGATTCTCAAAGTATTGAGAAACGAAATACGTACTTAATTCACGAGGATTAAAAACTGTGATTTTGGATACCGATTACGATATTTCGAAATAAAGGTTTAGACGAAGAGGTTTTGGAAATCTCTCTGGAGGGAATAGATTTCGATAAAATGGAAGTAAGCGCCCCTTTCTTTTAAAGGGACTTGAAGGGTGCTCGAATATAGCTGATAATATGGCAGTTTGTATTCTTTGATCGAACTGCTCGTCGAGTGACAGCTCTTTGCACGCTGTTACCTTCGATATATATATATATATATATATATATATATAATCGTCGTGAAAGGAATCCTTTTTCCGCTACATTTAATTTGCCACGACGACACATTTGTATCTTGCTGTAGAAATTAAACTGATCAAGCACGTGACTCAATTTCAAGCGTCGCACAATTAGTAAGTATTTATCTAATTGTAAGACAAATGTTTAATATTTTTTTTTTTAAAGACTTGTAAAACTAATTGTCTAATCTAACATGTTTGGATAATACGATTTATTTTATTCCATGATTAATCGGTGGATCCTTCGCGTAGATACGGATCGAAAAAAACGCGAGAATATTGGCTTCTTCGTCTCTCAAGATCACGATAGGTGGGTTTTTGACCTGAGATCGTAAGACGAAGACGAGGACGAGGAGGGTAATTCGATCGTTCGTATTCCTGGAGATCGGTCGACGTGCGCCCTCGCGCAACAACAGTTTCCATCGGACAGTTGACGATGTGTCGCGGTGGTTCACCACCCACGTTCCCGTTTCCACCCCCCGCCGCCCACCACAAAGCGGACACATACACTGACGGTTGGCCGCTTGCACGGTGAGCTGAACTCAGCCCCCGTGGGGGTTGGTTGGTGTCTCTCCTTCTCTCTCTCACGTTTTGCTCGTTCGTTCCTTGTCTCCATCTCTGTCTCTCTTTCTCTCTCTGTCTCTCTCTCTTCCACGCGCGCAGTTCGCCTAGATACGGGGTGACCAGAGGGGTGTGGAGGGACGGGGGTTGGTGCTGCCGCTGCTGCTCGGTATAAGCCAGTGCGCGTCAATAACCGTCCATCAGATGTAATAGCTCCCCGAGACACATCGGTTGCATTTAAATGGCTGCTTAGCCGACTCTGTCTCGACGCCGACGTGGATCTATGGAATTCCATCAAGCTCCACGGGATCCCTTATCGTCCTAACCGGGTCGTCGCGTCTCGGTCCAAGCACCCCCCAGACCCAAACTCCTCCCTCCGCCTACTTCTCTCTCGCCCACACGCTTGCTACTGCGATTTTCTTTGCTGTTCCTAAGGAGCGCGCGCGTTCGCGGTTACTTTCTTTCTCTCGGAGACGCGAAAGACGGGGGTAGCGGGAAAAAGCGGGGGGAAGAGTCGTTCAGCCATTCTGCTTGCGCTCGTTTCTTCCGAACTGGAGGCTCCTTTGTCGAACCACTGGACATTCCGAGAGAAGGAAATTTGATCGACATCCTGCCTTCGACGCGGTTTCTTTCGTATTACTCCTTTCTCGAAAAAGGAACAATTTGTATGAAATGGCAAAAAGGAACGTTCATAATTTTTTTCAACGTTTAAAAATAATAGTATAAATTTAAAAAAAAATACCGAGTAAATATGTAGAATAAACTTGGGCTGTATCGCGCGACTAAAATTAAAATACATTTAATTTTATTGTCTCTTAGAAAAAAAAATAAGAAAATTGTTTTTTGAGAGCGTCATCGTTTTATGTTTTATCGATTATTAGATTTAAGAATCATACGTAGCAATTTAGTTTTTGCTTACAGAATTTTTACTAAGATATAGGTATAATTATACACGTCAATTACATGTGCAAACATTTACGATAATTTTAATGAAATGCAATCAAATATTAATCGCCCTCATATTTTCTTCGCGAGCGTAATTAGGGAACTAACTCAGAAGTTGCACCATCTTGCAGTTTACTTTTAATTCTTCGTATCCTCCTGGCGAGGCGTGACAACGAGCGTCCTTGAGTTCTAGTGGTCGCTTTTTCCTCGAGATCGAAGAGTCACGGAGCAGACGGTTGGAGTCAGGGTAACAACCGACGGCACGGGTTAAACCTGCTGACTACGAAGGTTCCTTGATTGGCTCCATCCGCAGACCTACGTGCTCGTCACAACAGTTCATTCTGGGGGCCGCGTCCCTGCACCCCAGCTTTCTGCGTCACCCTCGTCCCGAAATATCGGAATTTCCAAGTGAAACGCTCTCTCTCTCTCTCTCTCCCTGCACCCCAGCTTTCTGCGTCACCCTCGTCCCGAAATATCGGAATTTCCAAGTGAAACGCTCTCTCTCTCTCTCTCTCCCTCTCTCCCTCTTCGAGGGTTTAAACTGCTAAATGGCTTCCTAACACGGAAATGATCGGTGTTGTCGAGTTCATTATTGTTCGTTAAGCTTGAATACGTGATCGGAGGTTTTACACGTAATTATTGTATTTATCACATTTTGCAAATACAGTCAACTCTTATATACAAAAACATAAAATTTTATAAAGAGATTTGGGATTGAATTTGTTCATAATGCCCGTTTAAAAGTTTAATTTTAAATTTTTGAACGCAAGTGCAGTTAAAACAGATTTTAATATCTCATATTATATTGCATTTTACATGTCGTTAAAAAAATGTAAAATTCATAAATCTGATATTTTTATTATCGATGAACTTTGTTCATTTTAATGAAGATTTTAATCACCAACTTTATTCATGACAGTATTTTCCGCAAAGTGAAATAACGCGTTAATAAAAGTATGCTTTCCCTTAACTTGCATTTATCTTTCTTAACTAATTCAAACTTAAACTTTCAGAGTAATATTGCAAGATTTAAATAAAATTCAAAACCTATCCATATAAAACAGAGAGATAAAAATAAATAATTTTCCAACTGTGGATTTACATATAGCCCGCTTAAATGAGAAAGTACGTTCATCACGGACATTGCTGGATACAAAAGGATTAACGATCGAAGTGATCTTTATATGAGAATATGAGCGATACGAGATTATCCTGGTGAGATTCGCGCGACAATTTACGACGGTATCGTTACGCGCGAAGCGAGCAAGGGGGACGTTACATCCAATCCTGTTCGAATTCACAGGGGAGGCTCTCTCGCAAGGACGGGCCGAGCGTTTGCAATCCACGGAACTTGGTGGCCGCACCGGGCGAGAACTCGTTCATCTGGACGACACCCGCGAAACCGGGCGACTACTTTCGCGTTATTGCTCAATGTATAATAATTTGGGGGCAGCCCAGCGACGGACACCGTTCGCCTCCCCTCGTGCCGCCGCACGGCGAACTTAATCCCTCGCGGGGGGAGTAGCGGGCGTGAGAAGAGGGGAGGGGATGGTTAGCCGTGCACGTTTTACCCGCGGCATCGCTCTCTACGGAGGGTCGTCGGAGGTGGCGGCGTTCGGGGGACAGAAGTGCGCAGGGGGAGGGTGGCTACAGGCAAAAGGATCTGCATGGCGGCTCCACCGCGTCGCAAATCACTTAAACTGCGGCTGGAGCTACGCGAGGGCGAGCTCGACTCCGGGAAGGGGGAGGCGGACGGGGTCGGCTGGATAGTCGAGGATGCAGGAGACGAGGGAGGGTGTGGGTGGAAGAGGTGTAGGAGGAGGGTGATTATAAGACCGCTCGGGGTTGCTGGCTAGCGAGGTAGTACCATCCGTTATGACTATAAATCTAAGATAACAATAACGTCCCCCGCGCCTCCACGCATCCCCTTCGCTCTTTCTCGCTCGCGCGCCCGAGTTCGCTGGTCTATCTTTCTCCTCTTTACATTCGCCGCCCCCGCGCGCAACTGTACCTACCTACCCTCGCTCGTTCGCTCTGACCCCTTTGCCTCTCCTCTCTCGTTTGTCCGGCGGGCATTAATGCCCGCCTGCGCCGAGCTGCTCGCCGGCCATTCGACGCACGTGTCCTGGCCGCTCACTCGTGCAGCACACACGCGTCATCGTATTGACATTAACGCCACGACATGTTCACCGTTACGTCCTCGAACGCGACGACAGAGACGAGAGTCTCTGAGTTCTCGTAGAGAGACGGAATCAAGCCTGATCGTGATTAGGAGAGTTCCTTTTGCCGAGTGAGAGCGAGTGTGAGGTTCCGTCACAGCGTCGACTTGCTTGTTAACGATATTGTGTGCGGAACGTATAACGTGGTGCGTGGTCGTAGAAATGATTATATCTACGTGTTTCTTTCCGTGTCACAATTTGTGTCACAAAGACCGATTTATTCCCTGTATTTGCGTTAAACGTTTTTTCAATAATCGAAAATATAATAATTGTTTTTTTTTTAATCTTTCATTAAAAATTGCTGAATCGAAACGTTCAAGTACTTAAATAAATATGATAAACATGTATATTGTTCTATATAGATAAATCACGCACTACGCAGGAATAAAAAGAATATAACGTGAAATATACCCGCAACAGAGCTTTTAAGCTGTTTCGCTCTTCGACAAATATCGATGATACAGTATGTCACAACTTGTTTAATAAATTATGAATGTTACGAAACAGTATGACAACAGCAGTTCTCTGAGTGACGTAAATACTAATAATAATAATGATGATAATACGGATATTATATCAACTCAAAGGGATATCAATGCGTTTGGATCGGCATCAAAACGGGAGCAAAGCGAAATAATGTTTCAGGTGACGCGGTAATTTTATGGCTTATTATAAGATACGTTATTATTATTGCCTCGTGATCATGAGGCATTTGTGACAAATCACGACCTGCGGTAACTTAACTCGCGTTTTGACGGCGCGACCGTTAGGTAGCCAATCTTTATCGCATTAGGGAGGACTATGTATCACGCATATGTTTTCGGCCGAATTAAACTCGTTTGTACTGATGCACGCACTGTGCCTAGCCATTTACGCAACGCACCTGCAAATTTATTGATATTAGAGGCAATGAGCGCTACAGCTGGTGCTGACCGGACCGAACGCAAGCTAAAGCATTATTTCGATAAACACCGGGAAGAAGCGCAACCCCATATTGTATCACTGATGCAATAAATAAAAGATAATGCAAACTTCGTAGCGCAAACTCGAATATAAGTACGAACGATAGCTGCGGCTAGCACAGTCCCGTGTTTGAAGCTATTTATCGGAGTTACTTTATATCGAAGCGCAAAAACTGTTGAAGAAACAAAACGATTTTTAATCTTTTTTTTTTTTTTAGAGAGGTGCATACTTTTTTATATCTTTACGTGTAAAGTTCAATGTGTGACTTATAATTTAGATACTATCTTTTTAAACGTATGTATATATTATATTCTTTTTTTCACGTAGTAAACAAATATTTCGAAGAAAATTGTTAGATACGATATGATTTTAAGAGCAAAGAATGAACTCACACTCGCCAAATCGACACGAGGGTTTAAGCTATCGAATTATCTGCTCGATCCACTTTTGCACTTATGCATCTTATTTGCCTTATCTCTCTCTCTTTCTCTCTCTGTCTTTCTCGCTCGCTTTTGCTCTTTCTCTCTCTGCAACGACAAAGAAGTGCAGAACGATATTTCGCCGCTTGACTTCGCACATCGCGATAACGCCGCTGATTTAACGTTTACGTCGACAACGCTTTTAATTGGGCTTATTGCCGTAAACAGCGTGCGCGTTAATGAAAAGTACCACGGCGCGGCATTACTATTCGGTACATTAAGTCGCCAAATGAAATTCACAATCGATGACCGCGCTGGACCGTCGGCGAAAGAGTAATAATGCATCGCGATAAATATGTATACGAGTTTATCGTAATAATGAGTTCACTGATTCCTGGCACAGAGGGAGAGGGACACAGAGGTAGGCGGGATTGGCCGTGCTGGACGACGCGTCGGGTGGCCCGAGGGAGGTTGGCGGGGTCGACGGGGGTGGCGGTCGAAGTTGGGTTATTTTATTGGGAATTTTGGCGAGTCGTCGCTCGAATTTGCGAATCGCGCCTGTTCGATAGCTTTCAAAGGTAAATTAATATCGCGCCATGAACACGTGCCCATCCGATGCACTGATGAGCTTAATGAGAACGGAAGTAAAGAGCCGTGGATAAATGTTACTTTGATCAGGCACTAATTGGGCTTGCGGGCTAAACTCTAATTGTCCGTGAGCTCAAAAGGCAACGGGCGGAGGATATTTCGACGAATTGATTTTGGCAGAAATAATTTCGCGCGATTCTCGCGCACAGGTCGGCCGCCGTTTGTGCCGTTTGCGAGACACAGAGGTTAATCCGGGGGGAGGATGAGCGCGGGGGAACGCAGGTCGGACAGAACGCAGTGGGTGCAACGTGTCCGTCCAGCAATAAGGAAAATGTAGGAATGAAGAGCCGTTTGGGTACATCTGCTGCTGCGTCGTCCATCACGTCCGCTCTACCAGGGGCCAGCTAATACACGTATAATTACTCCTTTCTAAGATTTATTTTAATTAGCCCCTATATCTTCTCTAACGACCAGCGCTCTGATTTAGCACAAACTGTTTCATCCCTACCTAACGGCGTGGTGTAACGTCTCCGGCGACCTCAAACCCTTTTACGACTTCAATCCCCCCTTTAGTCCGCTAAATCGGCGGTCTTGTTGTGTGTCGAGCGACACGTTAAAAACTGGAACGATACGCTCGTTCTCGCAAGGTCAAGATAAGACCAAGTATCACCACGATAAATGTGGAGTTGCTCGTAAATACAATCGCCTTCTGATTCATTGTTATTTACCCAGTACGCTGAAGCAATATGTCACGAGCGTTAACAACTCGTTGCACGAGAAGTAACATAAATGTCAACTTTTCATACTGTCAAGTTATGATCCAATTATATTTCATCATTTTAAATGTTCGATATCACGAAAGTTTCAGGTGAGCCAATTGGGTCAGAAGAGAACTTGTGCTTCTTCATGTAGTCGTTAATACATTCGGGTAGATTGACTCTGCTGAATACAATCGAAATTTTTTCTAGATCGGTTAATACATATCTTTTCTTTTTATAAGAATTAAAAAATAATTTGGTTTTTAAAAGATACGTTATGTTCAAGATTGAGAAATATTTCAAAATTTAGATGAAAATCTGAAACGGTCATCCTTCTCATTCTTATATAAAGTGCTTTTTCAATAAAAATTTACTAAAATTTGATTACGAACTTTATTACTTATAGAAACTTTTCAGCGCTATGCGTTTACGTCATAAATTCATTTCGATTCTGTGTAAACTCAAGGCAATTTTTTTATTTATTTTTTTTATTTTTTTTTAATATATTCCTCCAGAGACAATTGTAGCAGTTAACGATTTAACAGACGCTAACACCGCACTGATAAACTCAGTCGATTAACGGTGTCGGTTATTCGCGACGGTGTGCGACGCGGCGCGCGATCGGTGTTCCTAAGGGTAGCACTAAATCAGCCTCTGACGTCCCGGCCCGGTCTTAGCTCGGTTTTCGCCGGTAATATTGTTATCATTAGTGATTAGGAGCGGCCGTCGGCGGTGAGGGTGCGAGTTAACCAAGAAGACGGAGAAGCGTGGGTCGGGTCGGGCGAGGGGCTTTGAGGAGAGGAGGCCCTCTTCGTTAGCCGTGCTCGTTGGGTGGCGCGGCCCGCTCGCTCCATTAACCCGTTCATAGGCGATCCAGCGTCGTGGCGGCGTCTCACACCCCCGTAAGCCGGCAGTAAATCACCTCCGGCTCCCACTTGCCACCCACCGCACCCCCATTCCCTCCCTGCCTCCCTCTTCCGCCTCTTCCTCCATCGCCTCGGAAATCGTGGCGGCGCGCAAACCCGAAACTCAAGCCAAACATACGAACAACCAACGTCGAGTCGCGCGCGGGGGTGTAAGATCGCCTGCGAATCCGTAATCGCCGTAAACCTGAGGACTTAGGCGGTCGAGACCACGGATTCGCTATCTGTACGCGTAGACACACACACACACATACATATATATATATATATACACATACGTGTACGTTCTCACACGTCGAGAGACGAAAAGGCGCGTGCGCGCGTGTACGAGCTTCTCGCAGTGTAAACGGAGAACATTCAAGTGTAGGACGAAAGAGTGAAAGAGAAAGAGAGAGAGAGAAGGGAATAGGGATATATAACGCGAAGGTAGAAGGATGAGGAGAACATCGGCGGTCGCCTCTAGCCTAAATCTATATTTCCACCGCCCATATTCCCGTATCTGTTCATCTGGTACCGGCGACCTAACCGTGGCAGAAGCGTTTCGCGCCACCTTACCCCTTTCGTCCCGTGCTGTTCCGTCCCGTTCCACTGCACTGTGAGAGTTTGTGAAAGAGAGAGAGAGAGAGAGGGGGGGGGGAGGGTAGAGGGAGGCATCCCGTTGCCTCTCCGTGCTTCCGAACAACCACCTACGCCTCGAACTCGCACCCTCTTCTGCCACCATCTCTCTCCTCCCTTCTCCGTTAAGCGACAAATCCTCGTGGTGCTCCTACGGACCGGTACAGCGCGACGGCACGAGCACATTTCCCTGAAATACGACGTCCCCGGGAGCATAAACGCCGTTACTATTCCCACAAGTTGTAACTGGTGTTAATTATTGACTTGATATATATATAATACATATATACACACACACACACACACACACACACAGACACACACGTATATGTATATACCGAACTAGCGAAGCGACCATGGACGCGCGGGGATGGGCGAGCACTCACAGCGCGGGGTGAGCTTGCACAAGCGGAGTTATTCGCGCGCGACGCTCCCTGCCGATATCTGATTATCGTCCGTCTTTGGTGCGATAGCGCAAATAATTAAACGTTCCACGGCTCGCCCCTCTCTCCTACGCGTTTATATTCGCGGAGGAATTGGCCGCTCTCGCTACGTGAAACGGGAAGCGAGTGGATTCCGGAGCTTCAATGGGATGTTTCTTATTTTTGTCTGTAATCCGAAGCCGATGACGGACTTGGATATCTCAAGGAATATGCTGCGAACATAATCTTTACTTACCCCTTTTAGGGGTAAGTACACACAATGTGTCTATTTATATTTACATTTCAATGATAATAATATTTTAATAAACGATGGGTGCATGCTTTAAATATGCTTAGAATAATACTGAAAAAATCTTTTATTAATTGGAAATCTGGTAAATTAAATCGGCATGTCAATACAGCCTATCTGTTCAAAAACGAACGAATCAGAAATCTTGTGAGGAATATTGGATGATCATGATTAATTTTTTCTTGTTTAATATATCATAACTTTTTGTTAATCTAATACTGTATATAATAGAATTTTTAATTGATTGATTAATTTCTTCTTATTAATCTACTTAAAAATGGGAAAAATAATAAAGAAAAAAGATTTAAAACAATTTTTTAGAATAGTCTAAAAATTTATAGGGCGCATTCCACGCATCAGGTGAATAACGTATTATACAATGTATATAAACAAAAAATCAATTTGCTCATTATTTTGATTTTTCTTTGATATAATTTTATAATATTTTCTTAGAGAGTATCATACATTTTTTTTAAGTACGTAACAATAAATTTTTCTCAAATTTCTGATGAGTATATTTTAAAACAATTATTAAGAAAACATTTTTTGTTAAAGATAATTGTTGCTTATGAGAAGAAAGAAGGTAAATTGAATATACGCTTTTCTTAGCAATAGAATTAATATTTTTCTATATGCGTGATCCTAAAAAATTAATTAAAAAGAACCAAATCGAATGAATAAATGTTTTAATAAAGTAATAATGCATTAGCGATGAAAAGAACAACTTGCTGCTTAGATTTACAAGCAAAATGTACTATCTGCCTTTAAATGCTTTCTTCGCGGACGTACTCCGCCCGATCTTTTGTAGCCCTTCCCTTTTTACGCACGGTAAATTTCTCGTGGGTCGCATGGGACAGATGCCTGGGAGTTTACCCCACGATGACGCTGCAGAAGCCGCGCATTCCGCGTGGCTGTCTCGAGTGTCGTCGCGCGCTGAAGGGAACATTAAACGAGGATTTACGAAAACAGACAGTCGGAAAAAAGGTCCATGCCGGCCATCGTGCGCGGCACCCGTGTTTGTACATTTGCGAATATTTCCCTGACGCGCGTGATTTTCATTTTTCATAAAAGGAGAGCGCTCGCCTCGGCGGAGGAAAGTTGGAGAGGACGCCGCGAGCAGCGTCAGGCGTTATTAAAAGATCTTTGTATTTTACTCGAGATACTTAAGTTAGAATCCGGCTATTATAAAATACATTGATACATTCCACTGTTTTGATATTCAATAAACGCGAATGATAGAAATATATTTACAATTTGCTTGGTTCATCAGCATTGCTTGTTTCTTCTCATTCTATTATATTATTTAATAGCGGAGGATTAAAAAAAAGTTTTATGTTAATTTAATTTAATTTAATTTGTCATAATTTTAATAGATTAATTAGGTTCTTATTTTCTGATTTAAGCATTTCTTTTTTTCAATGCACAGAGATGTGTGGACATTTTGCGAAAACAGATTCATGGCGCGGCGATACGAATTACTGAGCACCTGATATCGCGACAGCGAAGGGACGGGGGTGAGCTAACACAAAGAAAAGGTCGATGCGAGCTGAAAGTGTCGAGGGAAGGGGGTTGATACCGCGGCAGGCAAAACGGTGCCTGCAGACGCTTGGTTGTTAAGCAGTAAGCATGAAAGATGGTGATGCTGCCCGAGGGAACTCCTTCCGCTACTTTCATTATTAAAGGTCCCTTCATAATTGACGGACTTGCCACACGCAGTTTTCAGCGGAACCCGGCGCCGGTCTCTCGTGAAACCATCCCACCGACCGACGATGCTGCAAACTTTTTTGGTGTCTCCTGGAGGCGGGAACCGAGCATCGGGCAAATCGAATCGCGAATTTGGTCGGATGCAAATGTGTATCTGCGAGCTAAGCCCGTCCGATTTATCGCATATCCTTAACGCGTACCCTTTACTCTAAAGCCGTCATTTCTACAGGAGAAACTGTATTTATGTAAGAAAAAGTGAAGATACTTACAGTTATGGGGACATTGATTCCTCTATGATATTAGAGTAAGGGAGTGAGACGGAATAAGCTACAATCTGCTTAGATACTATAAATTCTGTTAGAAATATTGTGTTCCGTTCATTAATTATAATGGATACAATAATAGAATGTTAAATGATAAAATACGTAGCATTAAAACTTTATATACTTGAATTGATACATTAACCGGAATAAAATTTATAGTTGATAAACTTCATAGATAATTAAAATCTATATGAAGCGAGTAACCAATCACATGTTATAATCAGTATTTTTAATGATAAACACAAAATTCGGAGTATCAATTGTTACACCTTTCTAACGTATATTTCTATTCGGAGCGGGCGAATATCCACACAAAGCAGTTCAATGAAAACTTTACAGTACGCATTCTTGAGCACAATCGTTGCCTAACCACAAATAAATCTACTCATATAGCCGGAATACGTAGCCGCGAGACGGCCGGTCGCGGAAAGCAGTTCGTTTGTCGTTTCGATTTGTTTCTAGAGAGGAAAGCTACCTTCTAAGCAGACGAATCGTGTGCATGGAAGGGCCCCCTCCCCCCTCCCTGACTATATACGCATTCCCTGCCATCGTAGGAAGCATCCGGCTAAATTGAAAGTTCCGTCTGAGAGGGAAATACATTTGTAAATGAAACAGGAGTCGCGAGCGTATGCCAGCGGAAGCCTGCGGCTATTCAATCTAACCAGGGCACAAAGCTAATAGAAATCCTACGTCTTTCGCATAAAGGAAACCATGAAATAAAATCGAATGTGAATCCTCTTGCGCGGATTACCAATAACTTGAGCGCTCGCTCGCGAGATTAGCGGAATCAACTCAACCCGTGGTCGTACGTTTGCCAATCGAAACATTGCCGACTGTATGAAAACAGATTTTGGAATGTTGGCCTTTGTTTGGTACTTAAATGCTCCCTCCGAGCGAAATAATCAAGAAATTTATTAAACTGTGGAAGTCTTTGTAAGCTATTTGATTAATTATACGGATTTATACGGATTTTCAAAAATCGAGACAGAGTACTCTATAAATTAAACTAGTTCCAATAGGACAACATTTATTAAATTAAATATATGATGAAATCTTGCATAAAAAATTATAATTTATAATTGTGTAATTACAAAAATAGATATAGAAATATTAACCTCTTATAAAATTTTTATTGATAATTGTTTGCCCAGTTAATTTTGAAATATATTTCAGCAAAACTCTAACGATATTACGAATTATCTTAATGGCATTGTAAACTTGAATTTGGAAAGAAATTGTTTAATAATTGAAAAATATATTTTTCAATTATTAATATCATTTTATATTAAAAATAAAAAATTTAATATTGCAAATATTTTGGCAATATTATACATGATATTTAGAAATATGTTAATTTATACATGTTTACAAATTATTTCTAATAATTATTCCTAAATTTGTAAATATAGAAATATATTGCAACATGAAATATTACATATTCAGTATAGTAACATTTTAAATAAAAAATTAAACGGCTTTTGAAATAATTGTAAAATACTTATACCGCTAATTTAGACTTATTTGTTTAATTTTTTGACAAATATTATTTAGAAATTTTATTTCGCAAAATTGTTGCATTATTATTTTAGCGTAATAATTGCAAAATTTTCGTTAATTTATCACTATTATCGTGCAATATTTGTCTATGGGATGTGTCTATTGGGATAAACTACTCACAATGTGTCTATTGGGATAAATATTAACTATAAAGTACTATTTATGTTTTTCTTATATCAATACTACTCTAGGTGGAAATTAACCCACAAAATTTTATTAGACTTTTTTTTTATATTTTGCAAGATGTTAGAATAACTGAATTATTTTGATGTAAACAAAATCTTTTATTAAATATTTTATTTTAAGCTATCACAGTTTAGTAAATAGACACGGTACTAAACTTAAATCAATACTCTAAAATTAATAAATTTAATAAACATTAAATTAATAATCATTAATCAGTTTTTTAAATTAAATCATTTTACTCAATTTTATTATGCATGTGCGTGAAATTTTTCCAGTTCTTATTTTACTTTGCTTGTATATATATGCTTGTATATATACTATATTTCAGCACATTAACATATTAAAAAAAGTTAATAATGAATTACTTCACGAGAAATTATTTCGCTGTCACACATTCAATGTTTTTCATGTCTCCTTCTCTCAGATTTCTTCGTGGCACATATATATATTTCTACACACACGTATGTACACACGCACACAGCACAACAGCCGAAGCACAGTTAATTACGATCGCGCGCGCACTAATCACCAGAATAAAATAATCGCGCGGCACTTTACACGCCACTCTCGATGTTAACCGCATACGACGTGCTTTACATTAGAATGAAAGAATTACACGATAAAAATATAATCGCATGAAGTTATAGTTGTCCGCTTGACATCTGCGACTCCTCGCAAATTAACGCAACGGATGAATCTCAAACGACAGAAGGCTTTAACAGCTTCATCAAATTTTCAATTTGTGCTTCGTAAATATTAAAAGGCGAGATTAATTATAATTATATCTATTAAATACGTCGCGATGTCGCTTGACTCAATCGTTTCCGTATCCGTGACATTCTGTTAATGACCGAATAATTTCATAAAACGACGTTGGCAGTTTCATCCTGATACCGCGCGATACGATGTAATTAATTAATATACTTGAAGTGCAATGGACCATCTAAAAATATATACTTAAAATTCAGTATATCATTTTCTCATAGTAACTTGCTTAGATCAGGTTTTTAAGTTAAATTATTTCATTATTTCTTAAGTTAAATTATTTGACTCCATTGTTTTAGTCAAATTAATGATGACATATTGGATAGAAACAATGACGACATAGGAATAATTTAAAAATGATTCAAATTAAATGCAGTTCGACATTACAAATTTAACAGTGTGACATACATTTGACGTTATAAAGTGACAGACATGAAGCGAATTGCTCTATGTTCTATATAATTTCTAATACTGCAATTGCGATAAGTACTAGGCCAAAACGCTATTTTACAGTTAGCAACATTGAATATTTTGTATTCCTTGTACTTCTCATTATTTTTGGTGAATGAACAATTACCGCGCGTGAAATCTAATGTTTATTTGAACAATAAAACTTACTTTTTGAAAAAGTATTTATGTAAATTAATTGATATTATTATCTTGTCCTAAATGTTTACATTTCGAAATAAATAAAAGTGCGAATCTAACGAATGAAAAAAATAAGATTGTTGCGAGAAGTGTGAGATCAATTTTCTTTAATCATTAAAATGTTGTAAATTTTCAGTTTTTTAATTAACTTCTAGACCGGAAACTAATATATCAGCTTTTGACAATTTAAATGAATTTTATTGCTTATTTTGTATTCACGTACACTTGTACCATTTATTACGAAGTAAAGTGTAATTTCATATAATATTTTTTTATTACTTTACATCCCCGGTGTAGTAATGTTTTTATAATTGTTTTTTTTACAATTTTTTACTGCAAATATTGTTGAATATTTGCAGTAATTCTACAAATATATAATAATATAAAGCTCAAATACGGAAAAAATTTTTATATCTTTCCAGACTGTAAGTCGATATATCGGTTCCGATCAGCATCATCGTTTTTGTAGATCCATGCAATGACATAGTCAACAAAATTTTAAATCTAAAACTGTAAAAGTCATTCAAAAACTTGCCGGTCCTTAGAAGGTTAATTTAATTATTACGAATAATGTAAGTCGTGTTGTAATACGTTTAATTGTTAAGTAATTATAATTAATTCCACATTTTTACATTTATGTCAACCATGTAGCTTACAGTTTTGACGGTTGTCGATAAATTATTAAAATCTATCACTGAGGTTTGTTGCGCTAATTTACGAAGCATTATAAGTATCGAGCAGTATCGTCAGTTTTTTTCGCGTTAGTCTTTTGTTGCAATGTAATAATAAAATTGCGATTAACATTGTGAATGTCGTGCAAAATATCACGATATCATCGTATTCTCGTATTTAGTGCACGCGCTATCAAAATTTACCGTGTTTTTGCTACTGAGTGCGTAAAGAAGCAACAACGGAGGAATAAAAGAGAAAGAGAAAGCCTGCGGAGGTATGGAGATATTGGACGATAATGGAGACCATTGATCGAGATAATTATTTATTTGTTATTTTGCTTGTTACTTGGGAAACAAAAACCTCTTTATAATTATTTCATGCATGTAATAACATTATTTTTTATTTGTTAACTTCTTCAGGGATAGCAGCACATATGTGTACCTGTGTTTACTTTAATATTATTTAATATTGTTGACAAAGGAAAAACGACAATGGCGAATAAATATTTACAACAATATTTTTAATTATTTTCATTTCTTTCATTTTTATTTAATTGCTATTTGTTTAATTGAATATAAATCTGATTTAAATGGATTTTGTTCAATTACTGTTTGTTAAATTGGATTTATAAAGTGTAAATAAAATCATAAATTAAATCATTCTTCTAGTTTAAAAAATTTATTTCTGAAGAGGTTACAATACTTTGCGTTGCTATAATTTCAATATATTTGTTTTTCTTACAGTTCAACGAAGTTATGAGGACTTCGCTGAGTGACAAATTATCTTCTATTTATACTGAACTAATAGATAGCATTACATAAATAATGAGTTCTTTATTAGAAGCTTGAGTAATATTAATAGAATTAAGAAACATATCAAGTTAAAGCATAAAAATATTACAAACAAGTGGAACATTTTATAAATTTATTGACTTGCAATGTGTGAGCTAGGATACTTAAATTACTGCTGAAAGACATTTATTCTTCGATGGACAATTGTTGCGGAATTTATTGTGTGTATTTAGTAAATGCGCATATGTGTTAAATTATGGATACGTTACTTAAAATTCGTAGAACATTTGTAGATTTATTTCGACGATAGCACTATTACGCGCCGCAATTCCCATCTCCGTATCTCGATTCGGCGAAATCCCGAAGTCGCGGAATATCCGTCTAAGTTCGTGCGGAGAAATTTCGAGAGGAGAGAAACACACACGTATCCCGCGCGCGATCCTCGTGGCTCTCGACGAGATCGATCGAGAATTCTTTTAGCGTGAGAGCTCGCCCGTTTCAGGAGGAATTAAGGTTAAGATTTAATTTCTGATTAGGCGGCATCGTGCTCTCCCGCGGGAGCAATCTCGCTCGGCCATTGTGACTGACAGAAACGCGCGATTCCACGAGATGGAAGGACCGACCGGCATACGAATCGCCTGCTTTAACCACTTCCAGCTAGCATTTCGACTAATAACGACTAACCCTCTAGCAGCATTCTACCTATAATGGTATGCGCTAGCGCGAATCTCCCATTTCCTTGTATATACATATACATATAGATACGTAACGAAGGCACGGATTTCCTATCCGTTGAAGAAGCAGCTTCTTATCGTATCAGCTTCTTATCGTATAGCCGTCTGCACCTTCTCGCTGGAGCGATTTTGCGGTACGAATGACGACAATACGAAGCTTATCGCGCTTCTAGTGGACAAGCTTTCGTATTATCGCGAAAATGAACAAAGTATACGTCGTGCAATCAAAAGAGTAAATTTGAAAATTTATTCCAAAATTTTTTAAATACACTATATACATGAGCAAAAGATAATTCAGTATTTATAAGCGTCTCGCAACAATTTACATGAGCAACGCTGCAAAAACGCTGAACAAGGATTGCGGGAAAAACACTAAAAATTAAATCCTTCAAGTTACACGTGTCTCAATCCTTGCATAAAAGCGTTTTCTGTCTTCTTCTGTCTTCTTGCTCACGTTGGAAGATTCACAATTAACGTCGATGGAATGTCGCGGGACTTTCGGCGGCAGATGTACAAGTGCATGCTCGAAACGGAAACGGAACGGAAGTCCAGCAAGGCGCGGATAATATCGCGATGTGCGGTCGAGGAAGCACGGTGCGGAATTAAGATTCCGAGGAGGACGAGTATTAGACTATCACGGGCTTAAGTCTTCAAGATAATTTACCGTTCAAACGTTAACCGCGCGCGGCGCGGCGCGGCGCGGGCACGGGTCGGCTTCTCCGGTCGGATGCGCGGGCGGATGAGAGAGGATAGGAGAAGAAAGACGGAAAGAGAACGAGGGAGAGAGGGTGAGAGCGAGAAAGGGGGAGGGAAGAAAGGAGAGTAACGTTCTCCTGGGCCTGACAACGCCACGACGACTCCCGGCTCCCGAGCTTTTACCCTCGCTGCCGGTGACACATTTCTTGATTTTCAGAACAATGGCGCCATGCGGCAAGGAGGGTGTGTAAGACCGCGTGGTAAACAAGGTAGTACACGTACCTGGCAAGTAAGTACATGGAAGCCGACCGGTGCGCGGCGCGGCGACGGCGACGGCGACGCTGGCGGCGTGGCGATTCGAAATGCGCATCGCGTACCGTAACGCCGCCGTTCCCCCGGCGCTCGTAGAATCGAACACGGTGGCCTCGCGAAAATTCGCGGAGAAAAGCACGGCGGAGGAACGCTGCCTCGTGCAGGGACCGCTGGCAGAGGACGATCTTTTTAAGAACTGCGCGCGAGCGAAAGGATCTCCAGGGCGACTCCGGTATTCCCTTTACGTTTCCCGTATCTAGATCGGGACCCTTCTCTTTGAATGCGAATCGGGGAAATGACGTCCAGGGAGTATCGAAGTCATCGAGGGGCGGGGGAATATTTATCGATGTTATTTGGATTCGGACGATGGCAGCCCTCGTAACGGTAATGCCGAACCTGTGTGGAGAACGTGCGTTTGCTATTGCCCGGCGCGGCGCGGCGCGGCATAGCGGCGTTCCCTTTGACTCCCTTTGGGAGTCGGTATGTCTTTCTCATTGGCAATTGTCGGCGTCAGTGAGGTGGAATTCTAATGGTGTGGATTTTAATTAGATTAGAGTTAATTAGATTGTTGCGTTATAATCAGCGCTCATGTAAGCGCAATTAAATTTCACACAATTAATTGTTTAGGTATGAATCAGGTCGAAATGTCTTTTTGGGGAGCCAATGGATTCGTATTGTTAATAACCAACCAATTACATTTGCTCCTAATTTTCCGAATATATATAATTAACAGCCGATTACACCCGCAGCGAAATCAGAAATTGAACAATGCCCGACACTACTTAAGATTCGAACATGCGATATCAAGGACGAGGAGAGTGCCACGTCCTTCGCGCAAGATCCAGACGAAGCCGACAATGCCGATCCGTGCGCTCGATATCGTCGTTTTATCTCAGAATTGACGAGTTCTACGCGGATAATAAGAGAAAGGTGAACGAATAAGAGAACGAGAGAGACGGAAAGAGAGAGAAAGAGAAGCTGAAGGACGTGGTATTAGTGAGGAAGAAAAGGAAGAAAGAGCGACAGACGTCTCGTTCTGGCCAGACGGTGGACGGAACCATTCGCAAGAGACTCCTGCAAGCGAAGGGATGAACTAGCGCCGGATGATTATTTCGTGGATCTCCGGGATTGAATCCGCGTTGGAGGGTGCTTGAGGGTGCGTCCAGGCCTTCGAGAATGAGAGTCCGTCGGCTCGGCTTTTCATCCCGTACGACCTTCCAGCACCGACTGCGGCCGCCACTCCCGGCACACGGGGGTGTCACGAGCCAGCCCGATGCCGCCGACGCTCCCTCGTCCCTCCGTCTCTTCCTCCTTCTTCTCCTCCTTCTCCTCCTCCTCCTCCTCCTCTTCCTCGTCGCAAGCTCGCCGCCACCCCCAAAGAAGCTCTTTATCTAACCGCGAATAATCGGACAATTTTCCACGTCACCGCGCTCGCTCGTCTTGCGACGAGCACTCGCCGTGTCTGCTTCTCTCTCTCCTCTCCCCTCCCCCTAACTTTTGCGAGGAGGCAAAAGGGAATCGAGAATGGCAAGAGGTTATCATGGCACTCGTCGTGAATCACAGATGCTATGAGCTCGCGGTCGCTCGAAAAGCCATCAGTCTTGTGCTCGTGAGTGAAAGAAAGCATATGACAAGTGCCTCGGCATCGTCGGATAACATTCATATATCAGATCATAGATATTAAAGAACTATCATAGATATTGAATTGACGTTTGTTTTATTATGAGATAGTTATTCATCATTGAGAATTAGTACATTTTTTTTTTACTTCAAATTAAGTTTTATAAATACAGTACGGGACATTTAGACCATTGAATCTTGTTCTTTTGGGGCATTTAGACCATTGAATCTTAATCTTTACTAAATTTTATTTTATTTAATAAATATTTAATTTATTTTATATAAAATTTAAATTTTTATTAATTCTTCTATTTATTTATTTAATAAGATAAGATGGTGTAACTCCTATCGTGCGAGAATTTAGATTGCAGAAGTCAGAAAAAAATAGGAATGAGAATAATTTACACGCAACCACTTTGTGTCTTTAAATCAGTATTATGTTGTGATTTTACTTTTTTTACTATTAATATTATAATGACACTATGTTATAGTGAGTTGAATTGATTTCGTCAACGTAGTAATTATGTATTACAACTAACATAAAATTATCATATAGAAAGGCTTAGTGATACATAAGTGTAGAGGTATAATAAAGAATGAAGCACAGCAAAATAGAAACGTTTAGCTCTTGTATTCTTTGTTCAGTTTAATGTCTCGTACATGTTATCTGTTTGGAATATATGGCACTTTTAGCACACGGAATTAATGACGTTCTGTAATTGGAATGTAGGCACTTTCCCCTGCAAAGTACATGTATTTCCACTATACTGCTATCAGCACGTGTTAACTTCCTCGATATTGCATTAATCTTATTTCGTACGTATCGTTTTCCAAAATGTTAACGATCGAAATGACACTCACGATGACCCGATACAAGGATCGAAACGTTCGTGTTTTTAAATGTTAAAATTATAAAAAAATTATATTTCTCACATATGAGTGGCCGTACATCTTATCCCCAATGGATACACGACAAAAACAGAACAAATGCAAATGAAGAAAATAATATTTATTTGTACGCATACTTTCAAACTGAAATGTTTCGCGCTCATATTCCTCCAATAAACAGATGTTAAAAAATGTGTACACGGAAAGAACAGTTTTGCTAAAATATTAAAAAATTTAGTTGAATACAGATCTGAAAATAATTTCGTTAGATCATCAAAATGTTAAGTAGGACACTCTTGAGGTGGCTGCTAAAATGTAAAAATTTTTTGCAACATTGCTCATCGTGCATGAGCATCCTTCATAATTATTTTAATGGTCTAGCAAAAAATTATTTTTAGATCTGCATCTAGCAAAATTTTTTAGATACTCCAGCACAAAATCTTCTTTCCATGTGAGATTCATCTGAATAAGCGTTTAAGAAAGAAAGTTTTCTACAGTCGTCCGGCGGATTCGACGTCGCGGGAAGGACGCGACCCAAATTTTAATCAGCCCGTGAGAGTATCTTCTGCCCCAGTTTCGAAGTGCAGATTCGCGTTCCGGAATGTCAGGGTGAATCAGTCAGGGGGTCGAAAGACGCGGCGCGATTCTATTTAGCGGCACGTCGTTTGACGGGGTTTATTGGGGGTGCAACAGGTCGGGTTAGACTGGAGTGTGTTCTCTCACCACCATCATTAGTCAACGTCACCACCCGGCTCTCTCACTGTGTACCTACCTCCACGCTCGGCTCCGTTCTCTCTGTCCCACCCTCCCATCCTCTCCTACTCTCTCTCCACCTCTCTGTCTCCCTCTGTATCTATTACCGGTATAACGTCGACTACTAAATCGCCCGGCGCCTCCACCAGCCGCTCGGTCATGCGTGCGGCTTCACCTCGAAATCGCGGAAACGTTTCGTAACGGTTCGTTCAACTAACTGTTTCACTGACGCGATTTCTGACTGTAAAACAGAAGCGCGTTTATGTACGTACTTGGAACTAGCATTCTTTGCCTTTAATTGAAAGCTGTAATAAATGTAGAATTAAAGAAAATAATTATTTACATGGATAAGAAGAAGTCGATTATGTTTTTTACAATTGACTACGTCGAAAAACTTGTGGAAAGAATAATTTTAACGTAATATCTAAAACTCTAATTAGATACATATTAGAAAATAATTTTATATTGGGCCATTAAAATGATTATATAAGACGCCCAAGTATGATAATGTTGCCGCAGTAATATTTTAGCAACCAAGTTAAACATAATTCAACATAATTTTCAGATTTGTATTTTCCTAATAATGTTCTTTCCGTATATCTCTGTTAATGCTATGTCAAATTCTTAAATATTATTAATCTTCTTTATATTTTTACATCTTTATATGATGCTCAATATGAATTTGGACTAAAGATTAAACGTGTCATGTAATACTAAATACGCAAACTGAAAACAAACTCTGATCTTTTTCACAAATGGCCTTTTGTACTATTGATTGTCGCACAAATGTCGCGTATTAACAGTCTTTGCTATCGAGATTGTTCTTGGACCATTCCGACAATTCAAATTTTGTTAGGCAGATTCTAATGCCCGAAACAGTAGCCCGCAGCTTCCCAACGCGATCGCCACCGAAACGTCTCGCCAGACGCGCGATTGTTAAACCATGCGCCGGATATCATAACACCGGAAAAGCAGTAACAACGATACCACGGGCCTCTGCCTCGTCGGATCGCGTAATCCCGGCAGGATCATCTCATTGTTGTTTAGCCCACGTGTGGATACGAGCTTTGGAGTTTCACGAGCAGAAGCCACACCGCCGCGCGCGCGCCCGCGCGCGCTATTTCTCTTTCTATCCTCCGTTCTCTTTCTCTCTCTCTCTCTCTTTCCCTGCCATATTTCCCGCGGTTCCTGCGTGTTCTCTCTGCCCCTCGGGTAAGTATAAGCTCTTTCCAACAAATCCACCACCTCATTTAGTGCCACACCGGGGATTAACGCGAAAGCCTTCTTCTTGTGTCGCGCAACACGTCTGACCACGTATACGCGCGCGCTACTGTATGCTAATTCTTCGCGGCCGCCCGTAATAACCGGGACACATTCTAATTTTCCTGCCCGCAAAACCAGTCAGCTGCAAACGCCTACGTTATTCCTTAAACTTTCCATGAATGCACCTATTCTTCCTCCCGACCCAATGGCTAGCTCTCTACGTACGTTCGGTAAATAATTCTGAAATGCCCCCGTGCATTTTTGTAATCTCCATTCCAATGAGAATTAGTAACGTTTATTTTATTCTTGTAACTGTTCTAATATTTTGGGTGATCAGTCTTACGTGATGAAAAATATATTTTCTGATTATTATAACCGGCAATTATTTGAGTTTTTATCAGGACAGGCTTCTCTGAAATCTTCCACTGAAAAGACTCTTGTTGCATTAATTGGGAATCTGATAGATTCAACCAGTATGTCTGTTCAAAAACAGACGAATCAAAAATCTTGTAGGAAACAATAGTAAAGTCTATCAAACGTTCTAGTTACAAAATTTAAAGTTCTATTATAATAACTAGAAATTCGGCTCGGTTTCACCGAAACGTCAATCATATACATCTTGTTATAATCACATCATCAATAATCATATCATTCAGCGTTCGTCAAACATTTCGTCAATAAACGCGAAATCTAACGTCAGTCTAACAGACAATAGTATATGAAACAGGATGATATTTTTTATGGAAACTTACACTTGGAAAAAAAATTGCACAATGAAAGGAACGATACGGTTCAGATAAGGACGGTTTAATTTAATAGGGAACTGAATTAATTTTTAATCGCAGCAGCTATATACGCTTTTTGCGAGATCAAACTGGTTTGTTAAAAACTTTGATAAGCCGTTTGGCAATGCGACGTAATATTTTGTTTAAAGAATTTAAATATAAGCTGACCATTATTAATCCGATCACCATTTTATTCCGATTATTACTCATTTTACCCGAAAATGTAGGGTCATAATTTGTACGACTATCGAGAGAATTACAATCAATAACTGGAAACGTCATCACGCGCGTATATCGTGCAAATATTAATTCTATTTTGTTGAATTTTTCACGAATTATGAAACAAATGTTTTTAACGTGCTTGTTAGTTGGATTATCGACAAAATATTCGGCAAAATAAATTAAAAATTTTTTAAAAATGCTTAACGTTAAAAGGCATGTACGGTACAAAATACTTACTGATTATATTAATACATAATTGATAATAAAATTATTGTAACAATATTATTTCTAATCGTACCACTCACAAATAATATACAAAATAATACATTATTATATTATGCAGCTGATCGCACACAATGTACTTGTGTTGTAACTGCATAATCTTTTCGTGGAATACGTGTAAATGTAAAACGAGCCTAAAACTGTCTCATTCTACGTCGAGGAAATTCTTGTTAATGTATCAAGCTAATACTTTTGATTCCGTGGACCGACGTGTGGATTTGCACGGGCAGGCTTCGTAAAGTCAAGTAATTCCAGCATGTTCCTCATGATCGGATTGAGCTAGCCTCGGTGTAGGAAGGTTGAAAGCCGCTGTCAACATCTCTCAGTGGACAGCGCTGTCTGGCCCGTAAACCTTGTTATCAACCACCGGCCATTAGGGGTCCAAGGCGACAAAATGCCGAGCAAAGTGCCATCTTTCCCGAATAATTACGCTCCACATTGTCGATGCTATCGCGGCCCACGTACCTTCCTTATCCGCTTGCTTGAATTAGGAACGCGGGGAGCTTAACGATTTCAATTGAGGGCGTTACCAACGCTTTCTCAAAGCGTGCGCGTGAATTAAAACGCGCTTAAAAGCGCGCGTCCTTAAAAGCGTGCATAAACAGGACGACGATAATGCAATATATTTCAGAAACATTCGGGCGCGCGCTTGTGGCGAGTAAACGTTCTCGAAAGCGCGTACTTTAAACGCAAGGACTCGTATCTTCTGACTTTATCTCGCTATATCTTTAACGTGGAATCTTCTGCCGTGAAATTATGTATCGATCATTCTGCAACACTCTTAAAAGATGCTCTTCACATATCATATAAAATATCTTGTGACGTTTGAAATCTTTTTCATAAAATACTACTCGCACATATATTAAGTTTCTATTGTAATAATAAATTATAAGTGTCATGATTATAGCGCTATAATAATTTTTCTAATGTCAGTGACATCTTTGTATAACAGTGTAAGTCAGTTTGATTGTAAGATGAATTATACCTCCTTATCCAAAGAAACTAAGCTCATATAAAATTCTACTTACATTACTCATAACGAAATATTTTAATACATAACATTATAATACACTCTTTGATAGAAAAAGTTACGCACAGATTTAAACTTTCTTGAATTTTTCTTCTCGCTTTCTAGTCTATAAAAACATTTTTGAGGAAAAATCTTAAGAAGGTAAACGTAAAGATTTTGTCTTTTAAAATGATCGAAAGATTATACGACTTTTTTCGCGAAATTATAACGGTTTAAAGATTGACAGTTCTGTACAAAATTTTTTTTTATCAAAAGTAAAAGTAATTTGGCAATAATTTATATTAGAAATTAGGACACAATATTTTGAGGGTTGCCGCGTTGTTTGAGAACGATTCGTGCCGCTGGCGGCGGCGGCGGCGACTGCGACTGCAGTGCGAGGTGGGTGGCGGATGGGGGTAGGGGATGCAAACGCCTGTCGACCCATCGCTCATACCACGTTTCTCGTACACACGCTGATCTAGTTGTATTTATGCCGGCAGTGAATCACGTCGAAGGTTTGATTTGTCGATGGCTTTTATGGACGGGAATTAACGCGTGCAGCGCTTCGCATTTTGTTACTGCAAATGCTCACCACCCTCCCCCCGTCCCTGTTCGGCCCCACTCGTCCACTCCCCATCCTCTTTCGGCTACTCCAACATTTCCGAATGACCGGTAGTCGCTCGATGATTTGTACTTCCACTTTGCCAATTTTTTTAATGCGGAAACAGCGGTCGAACGAGCGCCGCTATTGCGTTGCTTTTTTCAACGCTGCGTTCGATCAATAATGATTTAAATTATTTTTTGGATACGTGAAGATGACAAATTGCGAGGCAGGATGCGTATCAGATTAATTAAAACGCACGGCTAAAAGAGAAATAAGTTGGTTACGAAAGTTTAAATATAATAGTACGCGACACAACCTGTTGAAAGATCGATTTGTTGGATTAAACTCAAACGTGACAAGTTACTGAAGTTACTAAAATAAACATTGTAATTTTTGCTTTATAATATTTATGAAATATAAATAAATTTTATATTAAAATAGATTTCATTTAACTAGTGAACTTCTGAGAAAGAGAAGCACTATTTTCTTCTCGTTGCTTTCGTTGAGAAGTTATTCGGAAATAGAAGACACTTCCACATGAAGAAGAAGAAGAAGAAGAATTAATATATGTTGCACTCATATCATTTCTGAACAATTTTTGGAAAAATTTGAAATGCACTGTTTTGAAAATAGAAGCTGGCAAGATGCCAACTTTGCTATCATTCGTCCGCAGTATCGCAGTGACGTACGTGAACGCCTTAATTTATAACTGGCGCTAATTAAAAAGATCTATGGCGTCCTCCTTTCCGAAAAGCGCTTATCGGTATCATTTGGATTTTCCGGTCCTTTCTCCTCGAGCAAGCGGTCGTTTTCTCGTCCCTATCGCCGCGTCTGGCATCTCTGCGAGGCCATAGAGGGGGTCGCGTTTAAGCTTCGAGGAGGAAAGCTCCGAAAGAAACAGGACTGGACGACATTCGCCCCTTCGACCACCGTGGATCAGAGTCATCCTCTTTCCCCGCTACGCACCCTTACGGCGCGCATCGAAAAGACCCATAAAACCAAGTGGGGTGGAATAACAATAAACTATCCTTATAAATCTTGGTCGGGACACCGGGCGGGTTTCGATAGCGCGACCGATTATCTTGGGAAATGCGTTTCCTCTCGCGGAATAGAAACTCGCTACAAGATTATGGCTGACGAAAGGGAGAAATGGGCTTAAACGAACGTCGGCAGGCTTGATTTGCTTAACGTTTACGAGTCGTTAGAGTGCCCTATAAATCTCTCGCGTTACTTCTCTCCGCTATGCTATGAATGGGGACAAAGAACGGCAACTTTTATCGCAATGAAACCGATTACGTTCATAAGGTTTTCATTTGTTGCTTGTCCTGCATAAATTTTAGTTAAAAAATTGCATCAAACGTGATATGTTTTTACGTATGGTACATGAGAGACACCCTTTTAATACAATTCTGGGACTTTGGTATGATTACGCTTCAATCGTGCAAAGAATTGCATAGACATGTAAGAAATGTTTCAAATGATTTATTTTGATCATTTTCTTCGGGATTGGAAAATTTTTTTGATTATATCCTTATGAATATACTCGATTGATCTATAAAGCAGAAAAAGACGACTGGCGCAGGGAAAAACGTTTGCTCGTTTGGCATTTCCCCGTTTCTCATCGCGAGTTATGGTCGTCCGGACGAGCGAATCGCGCGACAGATCCGCGTGCTTGATTTCCATCTGTTGGCCGAACCCGGCGGCTCTGCGGAGGGAAATAAAATAATCGACGTCGCGTCAGTTTCGATCGAGCCGGCCCCGCACCATCCCATCCGCCCATCGAGAGCCGCCGCTGCCGCCACCCCTCGCGAATAGTTCGGAGGTATAATATGCGGTGCTCACGGTGATTTATAGGCGCGTGATATTTCGATACAATGGCAGCAGCGGTGGCGGCGGTGGTGGGATCCGCGGGAAGGGGTGGAAGGAGAGGACCGCGGCAGAAATGGAAGACAGAGAGGATAGAGGGGGGGTGAGAGAAGGCGAAAGAGAGAGGGTAGCTTCGGGTTGAGAGGTTACCAATGTGTGTCGAGCTTGCAAAATGAATGCCCGCGTTTCTTGCCCCGTGGACTCTATCACGTTGCTACCATACACGCCCCGCCTGCTGCTTGGCTGCTGGCAGAGGGAACGGCGGGGATACGGGGGACGGGGGCAGGAGGGGGCTCTCACTTATCTCACGGTCCGTAAATAATAAAAATATAGACATTACGCGACCGTATATCAAAGCGGTCGCGTTCGGTTCACTTTGCGTTTAAGATAAATTCGCCCACCGCCGCCGCCGCCGCCGCCGCCGCGGCGCGATTCTATACCACCGAAAAGCGAGTCCCGAGGAGTGAATTAGATGAGGCTTTGGAAGGAGGCAAAGGTCGCGGGGAGGGGAAGAAAAAAACCGCCACGCGGGTCACGACGATATCAATTCTTGTCTCGTCGCGCTTTCCTCGGCGATAATGCTCCGCCTCGTTTACGCGCGCGTCCGATCGAATCGAGACTTTACGAATTAATTTGCACGACGGGGTCAAATTGACGGGGTCGACGGCGACGCGTCGATATTACTTGGCCGGTCGTTTTATCGGCCTAACAATAACCCGTTAATCTGTCTCTCTGTGTCTTGCAGCCGGACAGTTTCTATAACCTAGATGCAACAACTCGCGCGAGACGTAGCTACAAAGAACTCAATTATTGGGCCGAGCGACGCGGGTCCGATGAAATTGTCAAGATCAGGAAAAAAGGACGACGTCGGCAGTGTGCGCGCGCGCGGTCTATATATCGGGCCTTGAAGAATCGCCATGGACTTTTTTTAACGTTACGTCAACCAGAAGACCGACGTCGTATCTGATACAAATAATTCTTTATCGACTTCCGTGAGGTGCAGCCTATATCCACGTGCCATGACCGCGGATATCATACAAGTTGCGACTTTCTATAGAAACGAACGATCGCTATTGTGTATCTTGCTTTTAAGACTTCTAAATATCGCCGTTTGTTCTGCGTACAATTAATATGAATTATTAACCTTTCGCACGTGGATAAAAGTCAAAAGTTCACTCACGTGGAGTGATTTTTTTCAGAGTTCCACGAGATTCTGAAATAAAAGCCCTCCGGAATCAATATATAAGTCCAATATTATTTTGTTCTCTCTATTATTCACGGAGACTCAGCGCTGGCGTTGTGTTTTTTAAAAAAGATTTTGCGCTTTTAATTACACTTGGGATCCAAGAAACTCCACGTGACTTACGAAAGAACGGCATTGTGTTTAGTTTGATTTAATTTGTATGACAGTTAACGAGCAATAGATGAAATTTAAAGCGAACGGATTAGATAGAACGGTTTTGTTCAAGTGTTTAAAAATTTATACAGACTTGAAAATAATTTTATCAGGTTAAAATAATTCTATAATATAATACGCTCAAATTTATGTCGCTAAAATATCGAAATTTTTTGCAACAAAATTATTGCCAAATCCGTATCTAGTTCATTTTTGACACATCTTATCAAAATTGTTCTTTCCGTATAAAACAGTTGAAATACTTAAATATTTGAAATCGAGACAAACTGAAAGAATGGAACATAGAAATTACGGAAATACCGTTGGATTAGCAGAAATATATACGAACGTAGACATCATTAATTCGGAAGCATCTTATTTTCTGTTTGCCGCACAGGGGCAGATCAAGATAAATGGAAAGGCTAAATATCTCGGGCAGATCTAATCTAAGCCAGATAAAGACGGACAGTTTCTTTTGTTTCGGGGAGGGCCGCTGGGCACGCGCGCGAGCGCGAGCGGGAGCGGGAGCGCGACCTCTTCTTATTTTACGTCCGGATGGAGGTCAATCGGGGGAGACGTCGCCGTGCGCTTCGCGTCGCGACGTGCGAGCGGCAAAGGCATCGGCAGTCCGCAGCCGCTTTATAAACTATTCCTGTTGTCTCCTTGGGTATTATTCCGGGTGCTGATTTATCGGCGCCATTAATTAACGGGCGCGCCTTTATTCGTACGAAAGGGACGCACCTATTGCTCACCGGTTAGACGCCAATTCAGTGCCATTGTTCTTGCGTCGTTCACACATACACGCACGCGTGTACACACGTACACACATACACGCGCATCTTCGCGACACATACGGATCGAGGACGCGCGTAGACACGCGGCGCACACGTAGCAAAGCTGGAGGGAGCGCGCGCGAGCGCGACGATAATTTTTCCGAGTGAAATAAAGTCAGGAAAAGCGCAAGCATCGGTGGAGAACGTCCCCCGAAAGGGTGGAAGAGAACGAAGGGAAGAATGGGAGAAGTCCGAAGTGGGCGGGCTCGCAAACGCCGTGAGAAATATTTTTCCACCCGCGAAACAGCCTTTGCCTCCATCCTCCTCCTCCTCCTCCTCCTCCTCCTCCGCCTCCTGTTCCTCGGCTCGCCTAGGCGTGTGGACACTCCTTTTGAAATAATGCTTCGGATATGGCGACGATACGAATAAATCGCCGAGCCAAGACTACGTGGAAAGGGTAGGAGAGACGGCGAGTGGCGCAACGGGACGTGGCGAGACAAAAGGAGGACGAAGGAGTCGAGGAATCGCTTTTAAATCGATAATCGCTCGAGGACATGTGTACGCAGTCCTCTTTACACGTTTGGCCATACACAAAAAACAAACGTTGCGCGTTCATGTTTTAGAGTACAATATTGATACGTACGTATTGATAACGAACGTCCGCCTGGCCATTTCCATCCAAGATTCGAAACGCACCCTCCCCGACTTTTGCTGGCATGAAAACGGCTAGATTGACCTCGGACTGAACCGTAATGATTTTTCGTCTCCCTCCAGCCCCTCCTGCGTGGGCGTTTCACCGGGGAAGAAGAACACTCGCAGCCGGCTAATTAAATATGGATGGCGATATCCAGCTGGAGAGAGCCGACGGGGAGCGAGCGGCGTTAACCCTTTTCGCGGCAATTAGCACGGGAGCCTCGTTTACTCCTGTTCACGAGGCGGAAGCCGGCTGGATTATTTCATCCCACGTAATATCGCGTTGTAATGTTCGTTGCCGGGTGTTTGAAATTGTTTGCCCCGGCGCCTTCTTCAGCGGCGGTCGCTCGTTTGCCGTGTCCTACAACGCGCAGACGTTTGTCATTTCTTCTTTCCTTCTGCGAATCCACCGATCCGCACGTCCTTCGAACGTTTCGCAAAAGCCGACGATAATCAAAGATATTTACGTTTAGCGTCTACGGTGAGAATCGGTTGCAATTGCCGAGAATAACGAAGCATTGAGAGCTCGGTTGAAATAAGATTTATATAATTTTAGATTCTTCAAATGTATAATTCGACAAAGTTCTTTATCTCCCGACATCAAAAGTAAATCTGCAATTAGTTTTTTCGATTCGAATTATTGCGGCAGGAAAAATCGCGACTTTGGTTAAACAAATATACGCTTCTAAAGTTTAATTCGATTAATCTGTACAGCTTACAGTGAAAGTCAATTAATGGCGCACCTAAATTACGAGGCAGTTTACAAAACGGAATGAGTTAGCGAAATTGTCTTGATAGGATTTATCTCTTTGCATGTTAACACGCGGGTTTAAACACTGTAATGTATAATCGGTTCTGTCGCGTGTGTATTCGACGCGAGGAAGTATCACCGGCATTCGGCTCGCGCTCGGACGTTTTATAGAAAATTATTGGTGAGCGCCGACGGGCAATATATATATATATATATATATATATATGTATGTGTGTGTGTATATTTTTTTATCGTTTTATCTCTCGCGCGCGCGCCGAGTCGCACGTAAACTTTGGCCGATGGAACTGTATTCTGTCTCTCCGCTTGTCCATCAGCTTTCTGTCAAAGGTACATACACGGGCGCGGTATCGGCCGATATAATGATAGTTCACTGAAATTTTCCGCGCATTATTCGAGACGTAACACATGCTCGTTGTAGCGCGTAATTCGTCCGGACCGGTGGTTGACAGGTGACAGGCCTGACGCGGGCCAGCACGTGACATCTGTCAACTGTGAATGTTTCGAGCGCTGACGGGCGCGTGCTGAACGCCGGGTGACGTTGTTATCGCGTCGACAGTGCCGAACGACCTAATGAGGTTCGATGGAGAGCGGGAAAAAAGGAGGAAACAAATAAATCCACAGTGATAAGGCAAAATCGAGCGGCGCGACGAGAGCTGGCCGACCCGGATTTCCACAGCGATATTTCCGCCGTGCGTTACGTCGAGCGTTCAAGTGTGACCCAATCAGCGCAAAACGAATAAATTTTGCGAACACGAGGCAGAAGCAAATATTTCACGACGCGCGACATTAGATATCGTAGAATATATTCCATTTTATTGGCTTCTTAAATTCTGCGGGAGCCTTTGTGTACAAGTTATTACGAAACGACTGAATGCCCTTTCACGTTTTGAAAGAAATTTTGAAGACGGTTTATCATCGAAGAAACCCTTGGAGTCATTATTCGTCGGAGATTCCGATCTTTCAATATCCTGATAAAATATTAACAACAGTTTGCTAAAGTAAAAGATTTAGGCTAAATACAGATCTGAAAATAATCGTTGGACTATTCAAAATAATTGTGAATTAAGTACGAACGTAATGATCAATGTTTCAAAAGAGTTTGAACCTCTTACATAATAATTTCGATGGTATAACAAAATTATTCTCAAATCTGTATCCAACTAAATTTTTAAGTTCTTTAGCAAAGCGATTTTTTTCCCGTGCAGATGTGTGTTAAAACTGCGTTTAATTACGCAGTTAATGGGAAAAAATAATTTAGTTGCCACGTTTTTGTCCAACGATATAAAAGAACGCGGAGAGGAGCGTATAAAGCGTTTCTGTCATGATATATTCTCAATAGATAACTGTATCAATTTAAAAACCAGATATGGTACCTATGACAACAGCCTGATTCTTCTTCTCTGGCACGTCCATTGATTCGAGTGCTGGAATTGACCAGCTGCGTTTACGCATCTCGAGTGCGTGCACATGGAGGGTCGCGGAAAAATGCATGGGGAATGTAAACGATTCGCAGAAGCGGGGTGTGAATGGAGAAGGGATAGGGGGTGCATGCCGCACAAGGGGCAACAAAGGGGTGAAGGCGCGGGCAGAGAGTATGCAGGGAGAGGAGAAGAGAAGGAAGGAGAGAGGGAAAGAGAGAGAGAGCCGTTATTTGTCACGGTAAGCGGCCTTTCTCGCAGTATTATTTCCCGCAAAGTGTTATTAACTGCGCTCATATTTCGCCTTTTTCTACCGCTTCCTTGTTGCTCCTTTCTCCCTTTTCGTTCTGTCGCTGCCCCTTTTTTGTTTTTAATCGTTAATAGCGCCCGTTCATTTTGGCGCTTAAGCGCCCTGCGTCACGCGTAGTTATTTAGCTGAAATTTTAGTGTGGCTACGCTACACTTATCCACGACTCCGCAGACTGCCCACGCGGGGCGTCCCGGAATCGGACCCGGCGATTCTTCACCGAGTAAAAATAGGACGTGAAACGTACTTTCGGCTCGCTAGATACGACGAAACACTTCTGTTTTTTTTTTTTTTTATTTACCAAGTCATCCTTTGAGATCAGCAGTTAACCTGTCAACGATGGATCGCTTAATGCCGCAATGAGAACGCGACCTGAAAGTTAAGGGAAAAGCGCGAAAGAAAAAGAGCGGTCTCCTCGGGATCCTCACCGGAGATGATAAATGATCCGCACATCAGCCGGAAAATGCGGGCGTGCTCGCGGACTCCGCTGACTGAATCAAACCACTATCAATCACGTCGACTCGCTATGCGCCTCGCTCTCTGTGGAACATAGTACCGACGATTCGTGTGTAGGCACTCTTAAACGCATCGTACTAAAAACGCGGTTTTCCGCATTAAAGCTCCTTTCATTTGTCACCTCGTTCCGCGGAAGCTCATCCATCGGTAAAAAACTGATGGCTGTGCTCGATTGGCCTCTTATGATCTTGTGTAGGTCGCTATTGGGGCAGCTCTGTAGCAAGGTCAGAATGATAATTTTCTAAATCGATGCTTTAAATGTGATATCTAGGATAAATTTAGATGTACATGTATATATAGCTCATTTTCATAGAAAATAAAATGCGAAACGAGATCTAAAGCAAATAATAATATCTATAATTATTATAAATAATTAAAAAGAGCTTATAATTTCCCGATCTAATTAGATCTAATTGTGAAGACACTTGGTAATTATGTAATAAAAATGTGTTTGAACATTGGAACAAAGTAGCAATTCATCTTGATCTTTCCGTTTTTTATTAATGTTATTTGCGTAAGAATTGGCAGTCTTGAACAATACGTTCATCATTGAACCTCACTTGTTTTCCCGTGCGCACATTACACGAATAATTATCATCGACGATATTTATCCTTTCGGACGGCACTCCGCTCGGAGTCGCGCTAGCCGGGCGACCACTATCGCGACACGCAGACGACAACCGCCGTCCACATCGTCAAATTTCGGATAATTGGTTGGCAGGATGATAACGAACGAAACGGGAGACGGGTGCCGTCCCGTTAACTAGCGGCCGATGTTCATTAATCATAATCGCCAATTTGTCAAATTAAACTACATAATTTTACGAGCCGACGCAATAAACATACACTTATGCCTGTTCCAATTATTTGGACCGATCGAGTAGACGGTCCTCGATACGCTCGGCCGGAAACAACACCGACGAAAAATCGATCGAGGGCGAGCGTATAATCCGGGCCCGCGCGATCGAGCGTTATTGAACGGCGAATCTCTCTGGTTCTGTCTGGCCAGAGAAACTGGATTTCACGGAGGATCGGGCGAAATGACATCGCGGGTTGGGCATCTTCCCGTCCGACTATTCGCGGGAATAATCCCCTTTAACTGGCACAGAAGTAATAGGCGGGAATGCGTTCGCATGAGAGAGGAACGTCGTCGGTGCGCAATTGCCGGCTTTTTTTTTGCTCTAATAAACGTTTGTTTCTTTAACGCATCGTAACGCCGTGCTGTGACGAGATAGAGAGAGAGAAAGAGAGCGAAAGAGGGGAGAAAGGTGGCAAGAAGCTCGTGGACAAGGTAGGGGAACGAGGCAAGCACCGCTTCGCAGGAGAGGGTGGAAAGCTCTCGCGGGCGCGGTGTAAGTAATTAACGACACGTTTATACGATATCGTTTGCGAGAGGGCTGCGGCGACCGGCCGCACCAATGAAGAACCCCGCTAATAGGAAGTGCTAACGGTGATATTCCCGAATGCGTTCTCTCGCGCGCCCGGGGGTCGTTCCGACCCTCCCCTCCGCCTCCACGGCCGCTCGCGCGACCCTCGCGGCCCACTGTAATTCTTCCATTAATTTTTGCTGAGCTCGAGACTAGTTAATATGCATTAAAAAGGGTTAATAAAAGTGGCGGTGGAGCAGGTCGTGGAAATACCGTCGGGTCAGGAGATGAGAAGGAGCGATATCGCGATTCGTATCGGCCTCCTTCGCGTCGCGCGCGTTGCAGTTTCGATTATCGATCACGTTCGCAACAGAGGGCGAGTCGTATTTCAACGGCATTATGGACCCGGAACACGACGGCGCGGGCGGCGGCCCCGCTAAGAGTTTTCTGTTTGCGCTCCTGAGAGATATCGCTCCCGCGGTCGCGCGCGGATTCTCGACGTCGCGCGCGCATATTTATCGCCGAAAAATGCAAAGGGGGCAAGCGAGAATACTCGCCGCGCGGACAAAGCGCCCCGGCGAAAGAGGGAACCGATATTTCGAGGCGGAAGCGTCGTTTTCGAGTCGTCGTGCCATTGTTCGCCGTGGGAATAATAATTGGTCTCCCCGGTAATCCTGGAAGGGCGGCGAGGTGGCTGGTGCGGTTCAGGGTTCGCCAGTGGAAGCCGACGACGGTGTAGAAGGAAGAGCGACGAGAGCCGGGTCGTCGGTGGCAAAAGGGAGAAAGCGGGGATCTGCATGAGCGAGATGGGACGAGGCAGGGGGCGGGCGAACGAGGGGGCGGAGAGCTGGTTTCTGGCTACGGATAGTCGCAAATCACTTTAACTGCGCGAGGAGCAGTTTGGAGCCGCTAATGGCGTCAAGTGTCTCAGATACCGCGGCTTCGGGGTCGTCCGGCCGGTCGTCGACGAGCCGGTGTTCTCCACCGAGGCCGAAGACGCCGAGAAACCGTACCCTGCCTGCACACACTGGCTTGGGAATCACATGCGCTTTTATTGTTACGAGATGTGTGAGTTGAATTCACGTAGCTTCCATTCTTTCAAAGCTATTCGCGTGGATGTGAATACCCGATGATATTTTCGACCCCCCCAAATCACTCTTATTGTTTGACGTGATTAAAAGAACAGTAGCACGTGCGCTTATTAAGTTACCGAATAAGAAATACTCGGATTTGATACGCTTACATCTTATATTTTTCCAACGATTTATGGTGTACCATATAGATATACGTAACTTATGTATTCCTAAATCGGCAAATATTTACGCGACGTTTTCCAATTTTCGCGATTAGATTGATCGAACGGCATCACTCGTGCCTCTGTTGAAAACTGGCAGGATGAGATTCTGAATTCGGCTTCTCGGTGATGTCGATGCAGAGTCCGCATTCGCACGCGGCAGTTTTCTGCGGAGATGGTGGCTTTTCAAAGGGGGTGGTAAAACGGCCGCTTGGAAGGGCCGCTATGACGGTACCGCGTTTAATGTCCGAGCCTGTCCTCGCACACAGCGGGTAGTGTCCGCCATCCGTTACATCTATAAATCTAAGATAACAATATTGCCACCACCACTACTATCACCACCGTCGCCGCCGCCGCCGCCGCCGCCGTCACTACTACCATCAACGATGCGGCACCATCGCTATCGTCGACATCGTCGCCATCGCCGTCGTGCTAGGGGGGCCTGTAATGAATGTTTGTTCAGCGACCATTAGCGCTGCGCCCAGGATAGTACATCGTGCCGGGCCCCGCAAAACCATTCCACGCACATGGGGACACTCCGTGACGCCGAAGACCACTTGCGTTCACGCGACTCGAGGTATCGTCGGAATTTTGCGACCCTTAATATTATCTGGAGCTTATTTATAAGACGCGAGACTTTTATCTTCTCTCTCCAGTTTACGTATTCACCTGTGGAACAATCTTAGGTGACTTCTCTTAATTTCGTTCCGTTTGGATCTATATTTGATCTACATATTATATATTTGATCTATTTCTGTTTTTCAAATATGTGGTCACTCCGTGTTGTTTTTAGTACTTTTCAGTCTCTCGCTCTTTCGCTCGCGCTTTCGTTCCAGAATAGCTTGTTTCTTAAATTTAACCATGCTCTTCAAAATATTGCGATAACTATGTCGACTTAAAATTTAATAATAATTTCTATTACGAGGATACATGTACAATGCAGAATGCAAGTGCTATTTAATATTACAGGCCATATTTGGAGGGTAATCTAATGTTTATAAATTTATCGAAGCAGACGTGCAAATTGTCGATTCTTCGTTAATTAAATCAGGTGCCCTGTCAAACGTGTTCGGAAAACCGTGCAATCTGGGAAGCAGCTCTTTTAACGCCAATCCAAAATTCGCGCGCGCGTCAGCCTCCTTTATGACGCGCGCAAAAAAAAGCGACTGCACGAGTTTATTCGGCCGAGTTTATTTGGGAAACCGCGGTTTCGCGTTTTACACGACATAGTGAGCTTTTCGAGCTTGCCATTGTATATACGGAATGTATTACTAACTTGCGTATCCGTGTAATCGACACTGACCCGCGCACATTCACACCGGGCCGTCGGTACCCTACGGGTATTTTTGGCAATAAAAAAAAAACAAGGCGTGTGTATAAAAATGCTCTGTGACCGGTGCGCACAGGTGTGAGTGAGCGGCGGGGGCCGCGAAAGGGGGACGGCGGTGTGGGTGCGGTAGCGGGCTGAAATCGACATCAGCGGCCAGCGCAAAATTTATTTATTATTTTTGTCGTGCAATTTTGTATCGTGCCCAACTGCGGTGAAATTAAATTATTATTTTGCCGGTATAAATCATCGGTCGTTCGAGAGAGGGATGATCAGTGAGTGAGAGCGGGATAAAAGAGAGAGAAGGCGGGGGGTGGAGGAGGCGGATGAGGACGGGGAGTGGTCAGTGGAGAGTGGATGAGCAGTGAGAGAAAGAGAGCGCGGCGGGTCGCGGGGCGGTGGCGGGGGGGGGAGACAGAGCGGAATGGTTCGCTTTAAATCCCCGCAAATGAATATTTATATTTTCCATTGAATTACTCTTTCGGGGCGGCATAATACGCGTGAAATTGAAATATATTCGATAAATTATTTTATCGAGCGACGGCACGGCTAATCGGCGTTATATTCCGCAGAAAATCCGGCGCTGCTGTGGCGGCCGAATTTTACGATGGCTGGGTCACGTCCGACCTTCGTAACGAGAGGAACGGCATGCGGAACGTCGTGTCGTGATACGCGAATCAGGAAACGAGAATTGTACAGCGTAAAACGAGAGATTATCTTCGTGCAAATCTGGTAGGCGTCATTTTTGAAAACGCAGGATCGGAACAAGATCCACGAAAATTGGCATACTTAACTTTCCTTACTTTTCATCTTTGCAACTCGTCATGATTATGCTTGCGCACATCTTCCCTTCGGCGCACGTCATCCCGGCGAGTTTTCATTCGGAGTGCAGCGAAGCGTAAATCTCAATGTTAATTCATCTGTATGTTTCCCGTTTGTCACTTACATATCAAATGCATTTTAATTGGCCATATTTTTCTCATCGGCCGAACACAACAAAACTCTTGGCCGTGCGCGCACATTAACAGACTCCATTGTAATCAAAGGTGCGATTTTGTTTCCCCATTAGTGGTCGGCGCAATGAATCGGCCGGCAAAATAATCGGAACGCGGCCATCCCACGATCGACGTTCATGCACGCGAGAATGATTGCGCTCCGTAATTCCATGTAAAAGCCCATTCCGCGATTTCGTAATTCGAAATAATTATCGGTACGCATTGCGACGGCCATTATCGCGGACAAACAGTTTTATATCGTAAACAGACGCCATTAACAAAGAAGAATTGTTCGGCGTGTTTCGATGCGCTCAGCAACAAAAGCGCGGCCGATGTAAACTGCTGTAATAACGAACCGCGCGGATTAATTTCGCAACGAGCATTGTGGTTCGCGCCTGGCCGCAGCTCAATCTGCGTCTGCACCCGATGCGCGACGACGCGCGCCATCCCACCACCCACCCTTTGCTCCCGCGGTGTCCACCTTTCCGTCATCTTATCATCTGCCCGTGTCTCTGTTTCTCGGCCCTCCGCGCGATAGGAGAATGGTACGGTAGGGTCTTCGGCGTCTCACCGAGCGGGCGCTGAAAATTGAGATTCACCATATTAGGGACGTAACCGCACTTTATTGGCCACGGAGTCTGCACGGCTGATACAGCCGCGTAATATTCCGTAATAACAATGATTTGGTGTGCAGGGCTGCTGGCAGTCTTGCCTCTCCCTCGACCCCCTCGCTCGCCGACCCGAGTCCTCCTCTCCTAGTTTCTATCATCCTTGCACCCATCGCGCCTCCTTCCTGCACCCCCGTGAGTCCGCTCGACACCAGCCCTGCAAAACTACGGCGGCGGACGGCGCGGCGCGGCGCGGCGCGGCGCGGCGCGGCGAGAGGAACGGAGATAGGGACGGAACCGTGAACGGGGGTGGGAGAGGAGGGGGCTTGCGGTGCGAGAGACGCCGCGGCAAACGAAACGCGGGACGAAGGGGGTGAGACAGAGAGCAGAACCAGCCCACCGTGAGTTAAGCGTTTAATAAGCTTAATCACGCGACAGATCTGTGAGATACAACTTGCTTCGCCTCGCCACCGAGCCAGCCGCCAATTCTCCCCGCGTAACTCCCCTCGTTGCACCCCTCCGGCACCTCACGCCGGTTTCATCCCTGCTGTACCATCTGCTGTTACTATTTTACCAGCGCGGCGGCACTACGAATGTGCGCGAGTCTCGCTCCGCACTCCCACGCACAGTCTGCGTGCTACCTCGTCCTATTAACGGTGGCCTGTTTATTACAACGGAATAACGGATCGGCGGAGATTATGCCAGGATCGCTGAGCGTATGGAAGGCACCGTTATGGAAGGCACCCATATGGAAGGGATAATTTATCTAGAGATTGGACAAATGTCCGACGAATGTACAGAAAATGAATTTCTACGCAGAGTGCAATTACAGTAACGAGCGCTCTTCGATTGATTGCATGCAAAATATTTGTATATTGATATTTATGGCCAATGTCCAAACCACATGTATCGATATGTATTTTCTCAATCTAATTTAGGATGTTTTATCAAAGCGTTATAAACAATTTTGTCCGCGCGTTCATTTTCTCTGCTGAGATTTTTATTGATTTACGGGGTTACATACCTTCTGAACTTTCAAAAAAATCTAATTTTTTTAAATCTCAAGTCATTTTATAGTGTCTAGAATAAGCACTCGAGAAAAAAGTGGAGAGATACACAAAAATACAATTATTCTCATGAATTTTCTTTGTCAAACTTTAAACGCGTTTTTCTCGAAATATTTTTCAAAGATTAACGCGATAATTTCAACAATTTTTTATCTCTTTCGATAAAACAAGTTTTTACTTGTATAAAATGTAATTTTCTATGACTTATATTGAATCATTAAAAAAATTTTTTATTATAACAATTTTTATAAACATTTAAATTTATCGACAAAATTGATCTTTTTAAATGTTATTTTTTTATATTTTTATAAAACTTTGAAATTATTTTAGAGACTCTCTGTAATCAATCTTCTTATTTTTGTTTTACAAAATTCTAAAGCGTTAAGATGTTTTGCTAGAAGGTTTGAGAACAGTCCCAGTAAACGTCAATTTAAATGAGTCAAAACAGTTTAAAAAATGGGTTTTTTTACACATTAACAATCATTAAAACAGTCCTTTTTGTAGATAATAAATTTATTTGTTACCGTTTCTTAAAAAAAAAAATGTTTAAAAGTTAGTAATTTTTCAGCATCAAGAAGATATGTAACCCCCTTTATGATATATATAACAATGGAGGCCCTAAAAATATTTAATACCTATCGCGCAAAATACAGTACAAGGAAAATAGCTATATTAATGTTTCTTTGAGAGCATTATTCTTTAAATTAAAACAGAATCTCTTTCAGTCCGAACACGCGGATAAAGAAAAGCTGCGCGCAATTTTATATCAATACCGCGATCATCGAGAGACCCGTTTATATCTCATTTATATTTACATTTGTATTTACATTATTCACGGGCTTAGATAGAGCCGCGCATTAATATCGCACTCGGCGACGCCACGATGAAATGCAGGTTCGATGCTAAATAATGACGATTGCGAGACAATGCGCGAGTTAGTAAGGCCGGAACAGGGATCAGAAACTCGTCGAAGTTCGACAGGCGCCAAACTTTCGATTCACATGCCGCACTCGATAATAGGGGCTCGGCTCGTAATTCGGTATAAATTAACGGCCATTCCGCGGGCATAGAATCTTAGAGCGATTGTTCGAGGAGTGGTGCTTCCGCGGCCGTGTCTGCACTGGAGAACGAACGGTCGACATCAGCATAAGTCCTCCAACGTGCAGATCGCGCCGAATAGTTCACGAACATTGATCATGCGCCGGTTACCGATACGCGGAACAATGAATAGACTCGTCGTAGATTCCACTCGAAACTGCACCTCAAGTCGTCGACTTCCGTTCGGATAGGACGTGCATGCAAGTCGTTTTGCGTTTTTCTCACGATGATATAAAAGAACGGATTGTTAGCTTGATTTGAAAAAAAGAAATGAAAGTTGATCTTGCGCGTTTATTGTAAAACTTATCAATTGCTTAAAATTCACTAATGGACAGTGAATTATTATAACCGTATTTAGATTTTCATAAAATAGCAAAGAAGGTTTGAGATTTTATATTTTTCTTAGATTTCTTCTACATATCACGAGAAAGAATTATGACGTCACTCGAGGTTCCTAAATACCTGTAAAATTACATTCCTTGGGATAAACACGTTGATAAGGATGGAGAACCGGAAGTGAGTGCGGTAGATGAATATCGCACACAGCCGAAGTTCCACAAGTTTTTTATGGCGATAAAATAAGCTCGACGGGTCGTCCCGACAAATAGGGAGTGCAGATAGCATTGCAGCTGCACGGCAATTAGCAGTCACTTCCTAGTTCCTTCAATGTTTTCTGCGCTGTCGCGTTTTTGCCGCTCGCTTTACGGCCACTTCTTGTGGACGGAAGCTTCACTGTCAGTTCCGTTACACGATCGCACATATTTATGACTCTTGGAATAGCCTATGTTATTTCGCCTATTTACACGTGAGCGATTCTGCTTGGAGCTTGAGAAATATCAAAAGATTTAAATTTGAACAATAATATGAACTGCACAATTTAATATGCATACACTGACGGAAATGGAAATCCCAACACCAAGAAGGAGCGCGTTTGGACGCCTGCATTCGGCGTTGATGATGACTACGGTGAGTATTAAAGCAAGACGATATTCAACTTTTATGTGGCACTGCTCTCGCATCCTGTGAATTGTGACCTTAACGTAACTGGTAATAACTCGTGTAGATAAATATTCTGTGTAATTCTCATTTACTTAGCATAACTTCTCCTTGGTGTTAAAATTTCCACTTTTGTCAGTGTGTAAGAAATTAATTATACAATTAAATAGTTCTTGTAAGATTTATTAATTTTTATTTTTTTATTGACTCTTATTACCATTTGATCCTGTTGAACTTGTTATTCTGTGAAGACAAATTGTAAAATTAATTTTCCATTCTCCCAAGTTAAAATTAATTATAACGTAAACTAAAATTATCTCTTTTCTTTGACAATTTTAAAACATAATAATGCGATGTAATAATCTCGTGATAATTAATACGAAATAAATGCTATATGTTTATGTCTTGTGTAAAAGATTATATATATATGTGCATATGTCTCCCATTTTTAATTATTCCCAGAGATCAAAGTACATCATTTCTCAAATTTCCATTTTTCTATAATAGGGAGAATTTATCAAATTCTTAAACCTATTTGGTACACATTGTTAGATGTAAACTTTTTAACCGAGAAAACATGCGTCGTCATACGCGAAAAGTGAAATACTAAAAAGACGGGGCAATTATTTCCAGCGGCGTGTATAAACGTCTCGCAAATTTTCACTTCGGGTTTCCGACGCTTCCGAGGAAGCCCGGTCTCCTCGCAACTGAAGAGAGGTTACGGATAGCTGCTGCTTATCTGCTTTAAACGGCGATGAAGTGGTTTCATCCTGGTGTGGGTGTCTACCTACCTACCGGCTCGGATGCGAACAAGCTCGGCGTCTCTCCTTCTTCCTGCGGGCGTGCGTTCTCGCTCTTGCCCTCTCTCGTTCAAGGGAGCCACGTAACGCGCGGGGGTTCCTGTGAACGATGACGCCCTTGAGGCAAATGCGTGGTTTCACGAAGCACGCGCTGACAAATGCATTCGTCGCCGCAGTCGAAACAAATAATCATCGTTTGCGCGATGACGCGCGACTGTGTCAATAACAGAACGCTTTTACTCGTCTGATGCGGAAAGGGCTTAATCGCTGTTACCGAGTATAGTTAATAATTGCTTATCGCACACCACTTTTGATCCTACTCCCGTCTGGTATTGATATACCAATATAATTGTAGCCGGTTTTGCTCGTAATGCGCTGCGCATCGTTTACGGCCTTTCTACTATTTGTACGCACAGCTATATTAAACTCGAGCATTTATACACGAAAATTTTAATATTGGACGTCAAACATTTTTTTGTGAAATTTATTTTCACAAAATGACATAAATAACGTATTCATAAATGTATGTATTATATTATATCAGCGTAAGCAATTTTTACTTACAAAAAAGTGGTATGATTTTTGAATTTGTATATATTTTTATTTTATTATTTGAAAATTTCTTTAAAAAATCACAATAACTCGTGTAACGTTTACGATTAAAGTTTCAAAATAAAATAGTTGATGAAAAATTTAAATAGTATACTTGGATTCGTGATCTCAATGTAACATAACCGAGTGATTTTATGCCCGCGAGCTTTATTTTCTTTCTCAACTTTCCGCTGGCGCATTTTAGTGAGTTACACAAAGCGAAGCGTTGCGTAACGAGGCACGGTAGTTTGATTTTAGTCGTCCAGGTCATCTCGGCTCGACCGTCGCCGCTCTTTCGGTCTTCTTCTTGCCGCTCTTAGGTGTGAGAAACTTCAGCAATTTCCGGACGGAGGAACAGTCCGGTGTGCCACGAGAGCTAAAGGAAGAAGAGCGTCTTCCACGCCCGCGGCCTCGCCAACTCGTTAAATATGCATGCGACCGGCGGGGCGGCATTGCGAGGGCGAGAAGGGGATTTTCGTCCGACCGTCTTCCTTAATTATCCCGCAGTTGACGATCTAATCGCGCGTACTGGACCACCGAGAAACGGAAGGGAAACCTTTGAGCCGTCCACGCTGGGTGAACTCTCTCCGCGCCTTAACACCCGACTTAATACCGTCGAGTACGCTTATGACAGCGGTCGAGGCACGAGGGTACGCGAAATTATGCTTGTCAGGTCCATTATCCCTAGGCAAACGCCACTAGATAAGCAGCAGTCGGTTCGGGGGCGTGCGTGTGGCTCAATTTAAGTTCAACTAGGCTGTTACGATCAACAGACACGTTGGCTATTTTTACTGCGAACGCATTACAAGTTAACATTCCGTTACAAAAAAAAAAAAACATAATACTGTAATTAGTTGTTCTGTAAAACAATTATAAAGAAACAGCTGTAATCTATATAATAATTGCAGTACAATTTAGATTAATTGACGTAAAAAAGAAATTAAATTTTTATTAACGCATGCTTATCTCTCTAAAATCTTTGGAGTGGAATTCCACTCTTTTAGATGAAATTCCACTCCAAAAAATGTAGAGAGATCAATACATGTTAACTGCAATTTACTTTGAAGAATTATTTCTTCTTTGCTGTACATTTTAATAATCCTGGAGGCTCTTATTGGCAATCATATTTGATTCCTTCATTCAAGTCAGTCTTGCTCTCTAAATCTGAATCAGTAAAATTAATTTGCAGTGCTATACTTATAATTGTGATCATCCGTGATTATTGTCCTCCAATAATTCTGATTAAACGGGGGGGAGTGTTTTCACTGGCCGGAATTAATGTGCCATTATTGCAAGATACATCATTGATTGATAGTTATAACACTGAAATTGGACTATTTACTGTTAATCAATGAATAATACACTCCGATTTAGAGAGTACTTAATAATTATATCAAATTTTTATGATTTTCATCGTAATTTTTTCCTTAAACATACACGTCAGTTTTTGATTCTTTTTCTGATCACACGTTATGAATCGTAAAGAAAATCACAATACAAATTTTAAATTGCCATTATTACGAGAAGGATTGCGATGCATCTAGGTGCAAGTCAGATACAAAGGCAGCAATGCTTAGTAACTTGAGGTCTTGCGGGCTCGAACTTAGACGCTAATAATAAATTAATAATTTTCTCAAACGCGCTCAGAAGAGAAGGATATAATGGGGATGAACGTGAATAGTCTACGAATTAATCGCCTCATCAAAGCAACCAGATCCGTTATTAGAGGATTGGTCGGATATCACGCATTAGGTCGCCTCACGGAAGCTCGCGCGTTTCTTGCACGTTCCGAGGTGAGCGCGTGCGGAAAAATGGAAACACGTTTCAGCGACCGGAGAGAAAAAGCAGGAAGAACGATGTAGCCGCGTCCCGTTAATGATTGCATTAAAGTAAACGAGCGGGGCTGCGTACGGCGGGCGCGAAGGGGCGGCCGCGGGATGACGGTGGGAGGGTGGACGAGCGTGGGACTCATTCGGCTTGAGCCGAGTAGCAATCATCATTAATTCACTATTCCTGACAAACGACAGGGTATTCGCGCTGCCACGGATAAAGGGGCCTGGATTTGCCCGGAGAAGAATACGATTAATTTTTCTTACCGGCGCGGGCGGCAGCGCTCAGTCAGCCGCACGTTCTCCCTGCGGTGTCTTAACGGTGATCCCGCGAATCGAGTCCCAGACGTTTCGATGGATGGTGCCAACCACCCTCGTTCTTTTTAGCCCGTTCGCATTTACGCTTTCCCGTTCGCACGTACCGCAGCAAGCCGTCACATCGCTGTCATCCTGAGCTCTTTCGTACAGCTGGAACCTGATGATTTCGCCTTCTCGATACGGCACCGTGCCGCACTGCGCGCTAACAGAAAAATGTTACAACTGACAAAATTTGATTTTTGACAATTAAGAGATCAATCAACTAAAAAAAAAAAGAGAGAATTATGAAGTAACTCCCATAAGGCGATATTATTATTCTAGTAATTTTATATTGTTCGAGTAATTTTTTTACACAAAAAACAGCCAGTTTTGTAATATTTATAATTTATGTTCTCTCTCTTTCATATTGTCACATTGTAATGATCTCATTTAAATCTTATTACTATCATGTGCCACTGCAAATATACTTTTTGCACTCTCAATTTTTTACTCGTACATCTATTACTGATATTAACAAAGTTGTTAAAGTAATAAGACACAAAATTGAGATCTTAAAAATTTATTTAATAGGGCTCAATACTTATAACAAATAAAATATGCATCTCAACAACGCGTCCAATCTTTATCCGATTGGTTCTATCAAAGCTCGTCCATTATCCCAGGCGGCCCTGTCTACTCACAGCATTGCCTTTTTCACTGAAAAGAAGACTCGTTCATCTGACGTGAAGGAACAAACACGATTTTCGCCAAGGTTAGCACTGTACGCGAAAATTGTGCCGCGATCGCTGATAAAATCCACAATTTCTCTCGTAACAGCAGTTATCTCTCTTTCTTCTCTTTCTTCTACCAACGTCCATCTTGCTCTAGAGATGGCACGCCGATACATCACGAAGTGACATGCCGTATAACGCGGTCGTATTGAGGCATCGCGCACAGGGCCGTAGGGTGGACGGCCCGAAAGAGGGTGGCGACGGTGGACGGGAGGGTTCGAACGGGAAGAGGGGAACGGGGGTGGGAGGGGGTCAGTTGGAGGGTGGCGGGTCACACATAACGGCCGAGCAGCATTGATACGGCCGGATCACAGCCACCGGACCAATGTATTTTACTGCCCCGAGGCTTAGCGCTATCGAGGCACGCAGTCACCCGCCATCACTCTGTGCTCGGGTATGTAGTGACGGTAATAGTCACTATATCATTGGCTCTTGGTAATACCCTGCCGCTGCCGGTGGTGTCTCCCGCTTCGGATCCCCGTGCCGATCACTCCCCGCGCCAGTCACCCTCTCCTCCACCTGCGCGTAATGTCCGAAATGAAAATGAATGTATTTCGGATAGCGATAAATACCCCGACGATCCGACCGCGTCGCGCGGCATCGCGCGTCCGCTGTACGCTTTGGAATGAACAGGTGATCGCAATGGGCCGGACCTTTATTATTATGCCGGCGTGTGCCTTCAATGCGTATATACGTCGAATCCGTTCACTCGCTCTGTTCGACCATCGAACGCGTCCCCCGACAATATTAAATACAGATTGTCTTTTATTTCGTGAACATTCAGAAAAATGAGCGGCTGATGCTTGATTCTCGAAATAATTGGCAATAATGCTTTATTCGCGATTGAAGATATTAATGGAATCCAATTTGGTGGATTTTATTAAATGTCGATTAATGAACGTTTGACAAATCTTGATAAGATCAGTGTTTTTATCTCACAAGTTTTCTTCATTTACAGTCATTTGTAACATATATACCTACACCTATTTTTTAACTTTGAAAATAGCGTTGTTGAAATGGACTGTTACAAATCTTTCGGGATCATTGAACATAGTTAAACACGCGATATCCGTCGTACTTTTTCCGTCATCTTCTATGTATACGTCCCTCTTTTTCCGTTGCCCTCTCTCTTTCTTCTGCTATTACTCGTGCTCTATCCTTCTGAACCGCTCTCGAGACGTCGTCCTCCTAATTTATGTGAGCGGGCTACTTCCCGTTTGCGGGAAGAACGTAAGAGGGAGGGAAGGGAGGGTGGCGCAAGGACGACCGAGGAGGATCGGTGGCGAGAAAGGAAGAGAGAGAAAGAGCGGGGTTCGCGTCGCGGCAGACAGCGCCTGGACGGTGCAAGGGTGAAGGTGTACGCTCCTGGAAGATATCTATGTATCCGTCGTGGCGTCACGACGTCTCACTAAATCTGGCGCTACGTGTCTGGAGCGCCGCGCCACCGCCGGGGTAAATCAACCTGAGTTAACTCCGTCTCATCCGACACGCCGTTTCCGGCTCCGTCGTCGCTGACAAGCGCACGTACACGCGCGCGTGCACGTGCATGCTCGTCCATGTGCGCGCGTGTGTGTATATCTTGCGCGTGTACGGCGAAGGCGCGGGAGGACGGGTAAATTCCGCGAGCGAGGAATTCACACTTAGAATAAAAGAATCCAGCACCGGCAGCCATCCCCGGCAGAAATCCCCAACGAAATCTTTCTAATCCGCTCGCAGCTTGCCCACCTCTCTCTCTCTCTCTCTCTCTCTCTCTCTCTCTCTATCCCATCTTTCGTTCACTTTCTTCTTCACTGGAGAAAATTCTAAGTTGCGACCCAAGTATTCGCGGAATGTTACCTGCGTTTGCGATAATCATTCTCAAATTGATTATTACTTCTTACCTAATCTACTTCGGAGAAGAGAAATTAACCTTGCATTAATAGAACGAATCTGATAATGATATATTGATGAAGGATTTAAATCTAATGCTAAATGTACAGGAAAGAGGTATCTAAAATTTATTATCTATCGGGTACGCGTCGAAAATACTTGATCGTTGAGACTACAAAATTCATAAGCTATATCTTTTAACTTTCGTTAAGCTCAGTATGAAGTTATAGGAGTTGTTGAAATTACAGGGGAATAACTAGGATAGAGGAACAGGATTCAGATGTTACGGCGTTAACAAGACGTTAACAATACGTTTTCTACGCAGAAATCGGGATTCGTTGAGACGTGGGAGATCCAACTTGTCCGCAGGGATAGGTGGAGGTTTTGGCCCCGGCTTTGGATTCCGGTCCAGGGAGATTGATCCGAGGTAGCATTACTTCTGGTTAGCCTCCGAGCGACGCGCTGTTAGTCTTCATTCCTCTCCACCTCTCGTAACCGGCCGCAAACTCTGGCTCCTCGCTTGATTGCGTCTAGTTAGAACCACGCCAGACCCATCAGTCGCCTGCCGCACTCGTTCCACCGCGATTATTTGTCTTCTCATTTTAAGAGTCCGGAAAGGGAGGGCCCGCAAGCAAAGGATTACGTTCTTAGAGAGTGTTGTCGTGAGAAAGGCGGCAAAAAAGGCTTCCGAAAGGGCTGCTCAATGAGAAACCGGCATGACGATTGGAAAGATCGTGTCCGTATCTACTATATTATTTTAAAAAGTGATATTTTTAATCAAATATTTATTGTTACAAAAGTTAAAGCTGACGTTTTTAATTTGTACACATCGGAGTTAAAAGATGTTTTTTTTTAGCAATTTTGAACTGGTGGCGGACGAGGAGAAATTTTCATAACTTTCTGATTGATTGAATGCGTCGGGACAGGAGAGGGCGACAGCACGCGCGAATGGACGTACGCGGAAGGGTATCGGTCCTCGATCGTAACGAGGGGAGGTCACGATCGGTCGGTCGGTCATATCGCGTACACGCGCAACGTTTAATAAGCCCCGACCGGAAATGAAAACACTCCGGCCCCCCCTTTCTCTCTCTCTCTCTCTCTCTTTCTCTTTTTTTCGTATCTCACTTCTAGGACATACGTACGTATACGGTCTGGGTGTACGGTATGTGAAATCCGATCGTAATTTCAGCCGCACCGCGCCCGCCGCGTAGCTGCTAATCCATTCATACGCTCTCCGGATCCTCTCTCGCCCTCTCCCCCTATCTCAACTACCTCTCATTCTCCTCTTCCATTCTCTCTTTCTCTTTCTCTTCCTCTCTTTCCCTCGCCATCGGTGCGGCGATGTACACACCAGGTCGGATATATCGGCCGGTATTTCAGCCGCCATGCGGAGGTAATGGATTCAGAAACGCGGCGGACACCGCGCGCCCCGTGTTAATAACAATCCATACTTATTGCCCGCATATTTTACCGATCCCCCGCGCCCTGCCGCTTGCTACCGACTATATTACAACATATGGAGAGCATAAACTTTTATGGCTACCCTTCTACCGCCGTCCTACCACCTCCGACCGCCACCTCCTCCGCCGCCTAACAACCGGCCACCTCATCCCCCGCCGCCCCTCGTAGCGCCCACGCGCTGCCTTTTTCTAGTTTTTTTCTCTTCTCTGCCTACTTTCACTAATTACAGAACGAGACTACGAAAAGGGGACGGTTAAACGATCGCGCGCCTCGAGGATCTACGGCCGGACGGGCGATACTTCGACCCGGTCTACGTCCACCGACGAGAACGGAAATGGCGCTCGCGCGTGTTCCACGGAAATTCGATGAATCGAGTCGAGACCCCGGGGTAAATATTCTTAGGCCCGTGACATACGACGTTTCCAAATGTATGTCGAGGTACCCTTAATGGACGTTTACTGCCGCTACATTTCGTTTTGCACTTGTACTACACGTAGAGAAAGGATTAGCCAACCAAGCTAAAATATAGCCGTGACAGCTAAGATGTGTTTTTAAAATAAGGATAACTAATGTTGTTGCTACCGAATTCTATTTATTAAAATGTAACAGCTATAGCAAAAAATATTCGCGATTAAAATCAAATGTGTAAGGTGATTGTTAAGTACTTTGATTTTCAGGGATGATTTCTCGCACTAATTGAAGACAAAAACTTTATATGATCATATGTCCAAAACGACTTACAAGGAAATCTTGTGAAGTGAGAAAATCAGATTTTAATGAAACTTGGTATAAATGTGGAGAAGATAAATACACGAATTTAGACATTTTTAATTGCTGCGGTTTGAAGGGGTGAAATCACCCATCAAAGGTAAAGAGACTTTTGCCTTTTTTCAATATATCTCGTTAACCACACGAAATATCAAAAAATATTTTATATCAAAGTTTTACAGCAAAAATATCTCTATTTAACTATGCTATTTATTTTCCGAAAAAAAATTTTTGTAAATTCATGTATTTACCTCCTCTATGTTCGTACCAAGTTTCATTAAAATCTGAATTTTTCACTTTGCAAGATTCCCTTGTTAGTTTCAAAAAACCTATCTCTAATTTAATAAAAGTAATAATGATGTTTTAAAAATAACCCGAAATTTTTTTTAAGAAAACGCAATTTTTTTCAACTTTGACACTCTTTATCTTCGAAACTATGCCGTTTCAAACGCATGTTCATATGAAATTTTTGTCTTGAACTAGCGTGAGGAATCATCCTTTAAAATCTTTTAGAATACTTAACCTGTGTGTGACAGCGTCCCATAAATAATTGTGATTCAAATGTGAGATTTTATGCATGTAAAATATTGAGGAATAGCTCTTACTTTCTTAGCTATTCGTGCTAAAGCACACATTTAATTTTAGCTAATAAAAAGTATTATATCTTGCAGAAAATGTTTCATCTTTAATACTGAATTTTCAGCAATGACAGAAAAATTTAAATTAAATGCTGATATTTCATTTCTTTCCCTGTACGAGAAATGGCGTATATGCATGTAATAAAAATAAAATAAAAATTACTGTAAACTTCGACATATGAAGTTTATTTGCAAAAGTGTTTGAAAAGCAAGGTGAGCGATGCTGAAATGCGAGTCGAATTGACCAAAGAACAGCCAAGGTCCTTTTTCCTATAAAAATATAGGTATATATATTTTATTTCTTGGAATATATAATTCCAGGTAACAATTTTCTCTTTACAATTTTATATAGTCCAAGTGTCCAATTGATATGAAAAAGTAAAAATTCTAAAAGCTCAGCTCTACGAGCAGGAGACAAATGGGACCGTTATTCAGCGCTCAATTCCAAGTAGAGATTAAGACCGTGGGTATCGACTACGCGCTTACAATTCCTCGAAGGAAGAAGCAAGCGAGTTGTCTTCGAACTGGGACTCGTAGATCATCGCAAGAAAGCCCGTTTATCGGACGATGGCGCCACTTCGGGGGATGTGGGAGACGTTCGAGGTCAGGACGGGGACAGACGGCGGGGAAAACGGTCTCTTCCACGGCTACCGAGCAATGAAGCCTGTCAACCGGATGATGAACGTCAGGGACGTAAACCTGACGGGTGATTCCGGTCGTCTTCGGCGAACGGCCGACGCGGCGAACACGGACCCGTACATCACTTTTATTGCTGCCCAGGCTCTCGTGATCCCTTACACTGTACGCTCACTGCGGATTGGACGGTGAAGATTTTGCCGCCTATCTGTGCCCGACCGACGTTCGACGTAGTAATCACAAGCGGTCAGTGGCATAGGAACGTGTTACGGCCGTATCTGAAAATCCCGATGAGGATTCAGCGTTCTCTGGATGTTTCAGACATCGCACTTTGAGCGAGTTATAGTTTCGACGATATATGATGAGAAAAAAAAATATCAAAAAAGTTTCGGATAATTTAGACGCTTTATATTAAAAATTTACATCTTTGTAAAATTTTTCTATTTTATCAAAAGAAGTAATTATCATTATAATGGATTTTATTTTAAACATTACCATTTCTATTGATTTTTATTTTACATCATTTATGATTAAAATTTACCATAGGCAATCGCAATCAATTTTATGCATAATTTAATAAGTGTATTAAAAAAAATTATTTCGCAAGATGAAAATATGACGAGTTTTTTTTGTCAAAGTAACGTTTTTATAATCAAGTTTATGAACAGTTGAAGTTTGTCTTCAAACTTAATGCATGACGTTAATCTGTACGACAATTTCTTACGTCACGAAAGGGCGATCCTCGAAACGAAGCGAATCGAGCGCGAAAATAAACAGAGCTATTCAATTTCTGCCGCGCGCTATCAAGCAAATTCTCGCGTCTCTCGTTTCCCCCTTTCACGACATCAACGAGCGACGCTCGAGCAGTAACGGCGAATAATAAATTATCAACGTATCCCGCTTCCACTACCCTCCCCAACCACCCCCGTCATCGCCGCCGCCCTTTCTCGCTCCACGTCGAAGTTCCACGTGCACCACTATGCGCATCAACGTAATTGCTCGCATATTATAATTTATATCGGGCCCTGAATGAGGACTATTTGGATGTGAACAATCGGCACGCCGACAATGCGAGACCTTAAATCATAATTTGGTTAATGTGGAATGTAATGTCGATGTTGGCGCGAGCGTATCTCCACCTGCGGATGGTGAGTGGGAGAGATAGGTTTCTCTCTCTCTCTTTCTCTTTCTCTCGTTCTCTCTCTTTCGTACACTTACTCGACTGTTCACTCGTTCGCACGCAAGCACATACACGCGTACTCTATGCGAGGGATTATAAATCGCGGGCCAATGAGTGGCTTCCATTCGTTATCACTGCCGTTGGCACGCCAGTTAGGTGGGCACCTACGTAACGCCATCGTGTTTGCCGATGTTTTACGCCCGAAATATCGCGCTTTCGGCACCAACAACGCTTTCGACTATTACAACGCTCCTCATCGACGAGAAAATCAAGTCGAGGAAGAGACGCGTGAATGTAGAAGATAGAGAAAATAACTTACGATCAGTCTTAAACTTAATTTACATATTATTTATGTGACTGTTGATGTCGTTTCTATATTTACATTGGACGTGTTGATTTAGATTAGAGTTTTGCCAATATATTTTCGTTTTCAAACACCAATATTTTTTATGTGTGTTTATTGAATAAAACTTAGGTAACAATTTTTATTAGCTCGTTTAGTCGAAAAAAAATGCCAATAGCATAAAAGATCTGATTGATTATATGCTAAACAAACTAATAAAGATTTTGATGTTTTATTCAGTAGATACACTTAAAAAATATTGGTTTTATACGATACAGGGAGATAAAGAAAATGTAAAAATACTATATTGCAGTCACATTTACATCGTTTATTCTTGACTCAATGGCAAATGTAGATTCGCCAGCTCTAAGCGGGTCTCAAGTTGTTGCATCGTGCTATAAAAGTGGTGCTTTTGAGACTTTTTCCTTAAAACGCTCCTAGACGTACCGATCTGCAGATAATGGAATTAGGTGGGTGGCTAAGGGCAGGGCGAACTCTTTCTTATGTACGGCGTGATCGCCGTATTATCGGCAATGCTGCTCAAAATAAAGAATTTTGATGACTAGCTCAGAGCTTTTATGTCGCGTCGCGTAAATTTCCAAATATTTTGAATAATATACTCTTTCTTTTTTCAATATTTTTAGAGGCGAAATCATGTTTGATGATTCAATGTTATGGAATTCCTCGATTGTACGTCTCTCAGACTCGCGCTCGTCTGCAAAACGCGATCGATAGAGTAACGACGTTAGCTCGATGCTACCTCGTCAGGCTCCGATGTCGAGACGAGTGAGAGGGTTGAGTGACGGCCCCGTCGGATTCGATGTAACAACCCTTCGACGTCGATACGACGGTCTCGATAAGGCGGAGAAACGAAGCCGTGCGGAAAGAGAAAAAATAATTATTTCCGAAGGGACGCGATATGTTAACAGTAGTAAAGACATATACAAAGTCAACACACTTTGCATATATTAATAAAAAATGAAAAACTGTATCGGATCCTTATTATATTTATACATATATAAATACCTGATGATAATCAACAATTTTTAATTACATTTGGGAATATTTATTTCTCGTATTCATGCGATCGAGCGCGTAAGAATAACGTACAATAAAGTGTATTATACTTGATAATATTACTATCTACATGGATAGATTGAAAAGTTTTTCGATTTGTTCAATAAAACACGCGTTTTCGGGGCAAAATAAAATTTATTTTTCGTAATCTTGTTTTACCTCGATGCACTTCAACTTTTTCTAAACTTTTCATAAGTATCTTTAGTAAAAAAGAAAACTTTGGTCCAAATTAGAAAAATAATTTACAGCACTTTGCACTTTAAAATTTAATGAAAATATCTTCCCGTCGAATTATTTTTTTCAAATTTGGGAACAAAAGAACGCTTAAGACACATTTTTGAAATGTCCAAGCGAACCCGTTTTTGATCAAGCGTCAGCAAACGCGGCATCTTATCGTACGGTCAACTTTCTCATGCCCAGAGGTTTAGAAAAAAACGTTGGAGTAAGTGCATCGAGTTAGAAAAAGATTTTGTTGAAAAATAAATTTTATTTTGCCCCGAAAAATTTGTGTTTTATTGGTCAGGTCGGAAACTCTTGAATCCATCCTCGTATATTTAATAGATATTTTTATGTTACTACATACTACGTATATAATTACAGGAGGAATGGAGAATTATCGGCGCATTAAAAAGAAACTAACAAGTGATTTTAAATAGACGCGACACTATTCACATAATTACAGAACTCCCGGTTTTATAGTTACATTCCCCAAGTGCGTTCTGTAATGTATGTTTCCCATGATCGTCGTAACGACGGCAAAATAGAAGCTGCACGAGTCGCAGAAACGTACGATAACTATGCGCGTCCCGAAAATTAAATTCGTATTGCGGCACGACGCATCCCTCCCTATTTTCCGAAACGAGTCTGCGCAGTCCTATCTGCTAGATAGCCGGGCATCTTTAAGTCTCCTTCTACTTTATACGACCGTTATCGTGGCAGCCTATCTCCTGGATGGACCTTTCGCACCCCTGAACGACTTGGCCGCACATATGCAATGAACTCCCTTTTACTTCTCGTGAATTTGTTGGGGTTGGCGATAATGGTGACCCTCTTCCACTCGGGGGTGTAGGACGGCCGAGAATGAAAGAGAGAAAAAGATGGAGATCAGCTCGAGAATCTGACTACATTCGTGCACAGGGAGGGGGAGGGGGAGGGGAAAGGGGAACCGAGATTCGATGTTGCGTGAAATATAATACCTACTTTACGACGGAAATACCAATCCCATCGACGCGATCGGAGATTCACCGTGGAGCGATTAAGTTGAACGAGCTTCCTGGTGGAAGCTTTCTTTCGCTGGGACGATTCTTTTCGAATCGGTGTATACGTTTATGTAGAAATGGTTTTCTAGTCGCATCATTATGTATTATTAACATTTACGTATCGTTAACAAACTTATTCATCAACGCTACTCATTTCGATCTTTTTGCTCACGTCGATTTTATTCATCGTCGCGCGTCGTCGAGACGACGCTAACCGGAAGTCGCGGTCTGTGATTCGTTCCGGACGGCGTGCTCTTATCGATGGTGGCGTAACCGGGATAGTAGTCAGGGGCACGGAAGTATCGTATTCGTCTCCCGTTGGATGATGTCATAGTCGTGCACGGGGTAGCCAGATAATAATTATAAGTTACGAACTTGCCGGGGTCGGCGTTTCGTGGGTTATAGCACAGTGGCAGCTCCCGGTGGCGCGCGGGGGCTAGCGAACGGAGGAGATGGTGTGAGTCCTGGTTGCGGCTCGGCGAGCGGACACTATCGCGTTACGATGTTGCATTAATCTGCAGCAAGCAAGTATCGGCAGCCGCCGGCCCCTGGGTGGGTTGCGGGGTCGCTTCTGGGGGTACGGAAGAGGACGATACTGCGCCAGAGGATGGCCCGGCAGACGGGATAGCTAACCTACATGCTTCCTAAATATATTGTCGGTATAACACACCGGGGCGGCAGGAGGGGAGACGTTAGGGGGAGAGAGCGGCAAGGGAGGCGAGTCCAAGAGGTAGCAGCTCTGGTGTATCGTCTCCCTACACTCGTTCCGCTCGTGTATACTGCAACGGCACGAGCGAGGGAAACGAAGCGCGAGCGAGCGAGCCGGAGGAAAGTGCCGCCGCGACGGGCGAGAGAGAGGGACGGACGGTCTGTCCATGATGTGGGTGTGTAATGGCATGTGTAGTGGTCGAGGGCGAGACAGGGTTGCTGGGACAGCAGTACGTCCCCGAGGCCCAAGCACACCGCACGGAGCGCGCACACACGTGTGTACACGTGAACGCGCGCACGCGGGGCTTGCTGTATACTATATGATTCTCATCCACGTATATCCCGACGTCGCACTTAATGCCGCCTGCGAAATGAGTAGAACCGGAGAGGGAGAGAAATGAGAGACGGAGAGGGAAAGAGAGATGGAGGAGGAGAAAGAACGCGCGAGGGAGAGGGAGAGGCGCTCGATTGTGCACGTCCGGTGAGGAAGAGAGACAGCGGCACAAGTCGCTTAGATAACTGGTATCGTACGTGAGAGCGTATCGTTACTCGAGCGAGGGCCAGAGAGACACGTCCTTGTGTATCGAGCCACAACGCGATGTCGCGTCGCGGCGATCCCTGAAGCGAAGCTAATGCGCGATCGTTCGTTTTGCGCTCGCATACTGGATTCTTAAAGATGTTATAAATCATACACACAGAATTAACTAGCGTTTAAAACATAGACGCCTTATTCTTCGAGTTTACAAATTAAAAAGTTAATTGACAGTCTTGATTAATATTTAGAAAATAATTACTTTTTGATAACAAATTATGCGTGAAATTTAATTTCGCTAAAATGTTTGTTTTTTAATTTAGTAAATTTAATTTATATAAAAATCAAATTAATCTCTGTGCATATTAAAAAAAAATGGTTTTTCATAGAAATTATTTCTAGTCTCTAGAAATAAACTATTTATATTTGATTGACTTTAAGCTTTCAATGATATATCATTCAGACGCGCTTATCTTTTCACAAGATCTTCACAAAGATTTATTTTCCACGAGGCGAAGGTTTTACATAATATGCGCGATCCAATGCACAATACGTACTTAAATCTCATTCTATTTTGAGATACTTGTGCACGCGCGTATTTCATTCTTCTTCGCGGATATCGTGCATCATGATCAAAGCGAAAAGAACGAAGAAATCCAAACGACACGAGGGAGAAGGAGGGAGAGAGAGAAAGAGAGAGAGAGAGAGGGGGGGGAGAGAAAAAGGAAGAGAAGCGTAAAGGGAAAGAGCCGCTCGACTGTCTCGCCGTGGTTATTCCGGCTTTTTGATATCGGTCGGGTTTCGCCGCGGCAGTATCGAGCTAACAATTAATTATTGGCGGCGCTTCAGAGGGCTGCCGGCAGCCGTAGTTAAACATTACGCGTTCCATATCTTACTGTGCTATCTAATCCCCCCGGGGGCTCGAGCGCTACTGCAGTAATCTCGTTTAATTGCCGGCTGTAGACGCGAGAGTCCCGTTCAATTAGTTTTTCAAATAAACATTAGTTTCCTTAACACGCGGCGCCATAACGTGCCGGAGGATGAGAAGGACGAGGAGGAGGTGGCTGGTAGGTGGAAGAGGAGACGGCGCGAAGAGGGAAGAAGCGCGATCGAGGGATGACGTGAGAGAAAGAGAGAGACGGGGACGGAAGAGGGAGCAGGTGAGAGAAAGAGGGGCGTAGATGGTGCAGTCGGAAGGCAGTCGGTGGAGGTGACGGGTCTGTGGAGCAGAAGGGATGTGGCGAGTGTGGGAGGGGAGAAACACCGATGGAGGAGAACGGCGGTGTCGCGTCCGCGGGGTAAGTAATTAACGACACATTTATACGATATCGCCCACGGGCGGCGAGGGTGAGACGAGGCGAGGCGAGGCGAGGTGAGGCGAGGCGAGGTGAGGCGAAGCGAAGCGAGAGCCCAGGATCCCGTCCGTATGAAGTGCCCCGCTAATAGGAAGCTATGCGCTCGTCGATAGATACCTAGCTCCAACCGGTAACCGGCTACTCCGCTCGCGCTAATACGAACGAGGAAAAGAACTGCGCGGCTCGATTCTATCGCGTCCGCGCAAACTTTTCGACAATTCTAACGATGGTGTGCTAACGGATTGAGCTAACGAATGTCATCCATTCAATTCTGATTCGCGACAAGTCTGGATCTACATCCTCCAGTATCAGCCGGCTTCTCTCTTCCTCCAAGAATTTGCGCAAGATATTTTATTAAGATAAGATTTCGCTAAGACTTGATTATGTACTGTAATTTCTAATATTTTCGACAGAATCTCCCGTCTCTCACAAATTTACACAAACTGACTGATATACATATACCCGTGTAAATATGTAGAAGATTGAGATATCTTACAGACTTTTTCCACAGGATTGAAAAAAATTGCATATTTTTTATCTTTTGCATTGTATATATTTGACAGTTACCAAAGTGGTACATGGAAAGAGCAATTTTAATTTAGTATTTAAAAATTTCAATTCAGAAAGTCAGACACACTCTGAAAATAATTTTATGTCGAGCCATCGAAATAATTATGTAGGATTCCCAAGCACGATAATGTTGCTGCAAACAGTTTTGACATTCTAGCAACCAAATTAATTTTTTTAAAGGGTTCAACATAATTATTTTTAAATCCGTATTTCAGCAAAATTGTTCTTTTCGCGATCGTATTTCTCTCTTGATCTTCATCTCGTAAAGAGACGAAGATCTGACTACCGAAAGAGCTTACGTTCTTAGGCCGCCGCGCCGCGGCATTGCCTAGAGCTGCACAATTACGCAATGATTACGAGGAACGCGGGGGGACGTTAACGGCGAACGAGCGGTTAATACCACTTTTGTCGTCGCGCAAAACGCAACGGCTGCCCGTGCGGCTGGTTATGGTGATGCGGATTATTCACTAATATGATTTACGACGTATTACCCCGACGAGCTAGCGCGCGACTCACAATGCGCACATAATGTGTGGCATAATTTATTAATTTTACTAATGGCTCCTGCCCATTATTATTGATTTCGGGCCGCGCCTCGTTCGGACGGGCGCTGATTTATCCCGGTCGTTATCGCCCCCATGTTAAATCGTCCGCGAACCAGGAGCCGCGAGAGCACAATGCGACGGTGCGCGAGCTTTTTCTTTCCCCAGAACACGCAGTATACCGCGACGCAAACACCGCCGAGCGTTGCTATGTGTGCCGTTGCGAGAGCGCGGGAATCTTGCCCGCCGAGATTTACAGTCGACGCAGCGTATTAGCGAATCCGATAAAGTGACTGAAATCTCTATTTCCGATTTGTAATGTAAATTGATACTTGTACTCGATACGTTTTTGACAAGTGGGCTTTCAAGATTTTATTTCGCGATTTTATTACATTTGACAGAGTTGGAGAAAGTTGTTCCAAAATGCTTCTGTATTATATATTTAATTTTTATCAGGTCTCGTGCTACTGAATTATTGATTAGAAATCTGTTTTGGGAAGGATTCGACGTATTAACGTCATCGTAAAATAGCATCCGTTAGGTGGTTACATAAGGGGAATGAAATAGACTCCTCTTTGCACTTGTTAGCGAGCTACTTGCGAAAAAGTGGCCAAGGGGTGTGAAGGGGAGATGCGGCTCCGATATTATCGGTTCCAAATCGGATCAGCGATGGTGACGACGAGCCGGAGCGTATGGACGTCCTAAACGCAGACACCGCGTTGTCCGAACGACCACACCGACACGATATTAAAACATTAAAATAATATATTGTCCCGCCCGAATCACGTTATAGCCGGAAACCTGTGCGGAGCGGGGATGGCTGCGCTTGACACACTCCTCCGCGCTGGTATAGCCTCGTTCCCTCGTCTTTCTCGCCCCACCCGAACACAATGTCCTTCTGGTCATATAGCTTTCGTCCACGAAGAGAGCACACATAGGCGTAGTACAACCCCGTTGCGTCGTCGCACGTCGGTGACTTTCAGCGGTTTCCGCGGCAATGGCCACTGCTGCCATCTGGAGCCACGAACACGGGGGTGGATATAGATAATTCCGCACTCTCGCGCACACCACACAGGCACACACGCACTCGCGCACACGAGGGATCGCGAAACGAAAGAGTGGAAGGACAACGATCCTCCGGAGGGCGCAGGAGGAGACAAACCCAATATCTGCGTCCGTCTGTTTGTCCTGCTCTTCGCCGGATTCGACGCCAATCTTACTCCGCGACGCGGTTATTGCACGATCCGTGTCTCCTCGCTCACCACAATAACGTTTTTATTAAATAATAAACATGTATATATGGGTGCCCTGGTGGTTATTCTCGGGCACGCGGGGGGAGAATCTTCAATTGCACGGGAAAGATCTTGGGATCTCGGTTCGCAGAATAAAAATAATGGACCATGTCCTGCGAGGTGGACAAAAATCATGAAACTGTTAGCTTTCGGCATCATAAATTATATGTCGTTCACTCCGTAATCATGTGAGAAATACTGAACAATACTTGAACGAGTATTAATAGTTTTTTTTTACAACAAAACACAACACGACATGCCGTTTTTATTCATCATTGCATTTATGTATGATTAATAATGATAACTGTTTTGAGCATAACTTTAAACATTTTCGTGAAATAGAACCACGATATCGAGTTTTAAAATCATATAAATTATTGAAAAATAACACAAGTCAATTTGTCGAAATTAAGATATTAAAGGATTTAGAATCAGAGGAGATAGACGTACGATTTCCTGTAATAATCACATTAGTTAAGCACTTCTTTTCTAGACACATGAGAAACGTCGTAAATCAGTGTCTGTGTCTTTCATTATATTCTATATAAATACACTCAATAATGAATCTTAGCATACTGGAATTCGATATGACGAGTTTGTTTTTATATGATTGTATTTTTCTATAACAAAGTCTTATAACAAATATGAAATAGAATGCAATGTAACTTATTTACAGAATTTGTTTTATATACGCGGAAATGCTCGATTTATTGAGAAACAACATAAATCAAAATTTGTTTTTTTTTTTTAAATAAGTTGGAAACTGATATGTTCCACTCATTTAATGTATAAGATAATGAAGCGCTTTTTAATTATTTTTAATTATTTTTGGTACTGCAATTATAACAAGACACACTGACAATAGAATACTTCAAAATTTATTTATAAGATATAAATTTATTCTATTGAAATGAATTTTTATTATCATCAAGGTAAGATATATTTCGCAGAAATGTGTATTTCATAGTCACAACTAGTTTTTTTTTTATAATTAATAAATATCGAAGGAAACGCCACAAGTAACACTTGCTCGCTAATATTTTGATTTTTTTCTTAATAAAACAGTTTTTTAATTCTCCAACAGAGAAATTACTTTACTCGTGTTTTTCAAATGACCAGTTTAACATATAAAATACTTATTATATTATATGAAGAAACAGGATATACATATATAATGGTGGTTTAACAACGAACCAGAAATAGAGATTCCGATCGCAAGCATTCGTTTATCGCAATAATACACAGAAGGGGCGCGCGTGAAAGCTTCATCGGAGCGGGTCCGCGGCGACGTTACGCGACAAAGAAAGAGCAGCATGCGGTGTAATTCAATGCTGTCGCACGGAGATGGGAAGCGTGCGGTTTGAGACAATGCCCCGTTGCTCAGAAGCGGATACCGTGCAGTAGACTAGTCGCCGTGGATCGGATATACAGTAACAAGGGAATTACATTACTCTTACTCGATGAACCTTTGACGATTCCGTTTGAAGTGCCGCGAAGGTACACCCGCCGTTACCGTACGGTGGTGTCACCCCCGACTTCGCGTCGGAGGGTGAGCTTTCACAGAGGGATTACACGAACCTCTTGACTATGGGGACTCCAGCCACGTAAACCGCAAGCCGGACAGCTATTATTAGCGAGATACCTTGTTCCCGGACTTGCAGTGAGCCGTATATGTTGTTGAATAATTAGAACGTCGCGCGAGTACGACTGCTCGCGCCACTCCTAAACAAACGTCATCCCTCCTCGGGTCGCCAAAAGAGGTATCCTTCCCCTAATTGTTCGCAGAACGGATTTTTCCCTCGCGCCGTCCGCGAGAGAAGAAAAGACGACGATATCTATCTCTTCCTTTCTTTTCGGTTTCCTTCGCTTTCCCTCGGCAGCTCGCCGCATAATTACGCATAATATCTCGTAATTGATGAACACGTACATAATGACTTCTTGTTCGCGGTACGCGAGCTCGCGCAACGCAACGGGGCGGGATAAAAGAAAGAAAGGAAAGAAAGCCGGGGAGGGAAGGAAACCGAAGCGCGCGCTTTGATCTCCGATTTCGATTATACGGAGCGCGACGATACCGATAAGATCCGCGTATGTGCACGGAGACTGTCTGCTCTTTAATTCCCATGTCACGCTCGTTGAATTAATAATACGGTAATGCGAGATCAAAAGTATTTTGAGCCCTCAAGGCGAATGGTCTCGACCTTTGATTTATCCGTAATACGTGAGCGCGCTCGCGTGCGCTCGCGCTGGCGCGCGGCGCGCACGGCGGCGCACCGGTGAAATCCTGCGGAACGTTCTTCGACCCTTTGACGTCAAAAAGTATTCTTTCCCCCCGCTCCCGCGTCCTCTTTCCTTTTGGTCGCCATTTCCTCCGCGCAAAAATTTCATCAGACTGCCAATAACCGCCGCTTGGTAGCGCCATTCGAAGACTGACGATTAATTATCACAAAGCGACGCGTGTTTGATGTCGGAGGAAATGTTGGTGTGGCCCGATTGATCGGTTAATTTAAAGGGACGGTAAGGAGGGGGAGGAGGGAAACGCGGAGAGGGTAGGCCCTCGGGGGTTTGAGGTAGAAAGGGGGAAGACCACGGTTCGAGGCAAAGCACAGAGTGGCTCTGTTGTGCTGCCTTTCGTTCGCCTCGACACTCCGACAGCTCTTTCATCTGCGGATGATTACGTACTACTCCTCTCGTCGGTCTAAACAAACCCCTCGTCCCCGCGTCCCCGCGTCTCGCGCGCGCGCGCGCGCGTGCTCTATTCCACGACGCTTGGAAATTACTTATCCCGTTGGAAAATAATTAACGCGTTCTTACGATCGACGCGACGACGACGGTCCTTCGTCGTTCGAACGTGACTACCTATCGCGGTCACCTATTCTCTCGCGCGACGTGACAAACGCCTAATCGTTCGTAGGACCTTACCGGTGGTGAACCCTTGGCGATACGCTGCTGATGCGATTAGCTTAACAACGCTCCCAACACTCGCGTGCACGCCGCACGCGAGATTGCAGGCAGGGTAAACCGGATGTAATAAAGTTTCTCCGTTCGCTCTAGAAATGTCAGGTCGCGCTATATTAAGACCTAACGAAATTCGGGATAACATGTCTCACGATTTGCGTTCATTAACGGGACAAATGCGGCTCTGCGGGCGATTAATTATCCGCGGCGCGGCACCATCATCCGTATGTAACTCATCCGTATGTAACTCGCACTGTGTTTCGCGCAGCCCGTTTTTCACCACTCGTCGCCGGCGTCGCGTCGTAGGCGTCGGCGAAACAGCGTCTTCCGTCTCGTGCCAAGCTCCCCGTCGTCCTTAACATTAACGTCACGGCGTTTCTCGACGGAGTCACAATTATGCACCGGCGGAAATAACATTTACTTAGTCGAGTCCCCGCCCGAGTATTGTGGACCTGACACATATCACCTCAGCCGCGTAACTTCTCTCGGTTGCGTCGCCTTGCGACGGCAGCTTAAACTTGACTTCAACTCTTGCCGTTGCCGCCTTGCGTCGCTCCGCTGGTAGAGGGACGCAACGTGTTGCATGATGTATCGGGGTACCGCGCGAAACAATCTCGGAAATGAGGATCGGATTCATTACACGTGGAGCGAGAGAGGCTGGATGTCACCAGGTCGCGTTGTCGCCGCTTGCGCCGTCGCCGTCGCCGTCGCCGTCGCCGGTCCGTCGCGATAGAGATTCTTCGTCGAGATGGCGAACGAGAAGGCAACGTAACGCCCGCATCTGCGTGTGTCAACCGATCCCGTTTCACGCGCGTGAGCGTAAAAATTCTTTCGTCGCCCTCTCCGGCTAACGGGAACGTCGGTGTTCGCTCGAATCGAAGCGGAACTGCAATATGCACAAGTACGAACGTTTCAGCTGTCACTCATTATTCTATTGCGACTGCAGCGATTTTTAGAAGCGTATAAATATACGCGCGACCCGTTTTCCGTCGCGACCCATCCGCCGCGAAAAGAACCTGCTGAGTCGATTCAATTCGTAATACGACCTACTTTGCGACATCTCAAAATTTATTCCTCAAATACGACGATCATTGATCAATATTTATTACATTTGCGATCGATTTTAGAAGCGTAAGATGAAACAAATTTTTGCCTATTTAAAGCTCTTATATCAGATTACGTTTACGTCACTTTTTCAATTTTCGAGCGCATCTCCATACAATTTTCAGAGATATCACAGACTTATTAATATGTTAAAACTTTAAAAATAACCAATATATTTGACTCGTCAAAAATTTGAATTTTAATCTTTCTTTTTCATTCATACTTTTATTTATATTTTATCTCTTTTACGTTCTAAGGCAAAGAGTAATGACAAAAATAGACATCTTAATATCATTGTTACCTAAATTTTTAACTCTTAAACGATCATGGGTATTCCGACTGATTTCTGTTTTTAAAAATATCTCAAAATTTCAAAGATAATTAAATTATACTACATTTTATTTTGTTCTAAAATAAAGTATAGATATTTGTTCTAGAAACTTCAAAGTACTCTAGTAGAAATTAAATTTTATGTCTAGTCACGAGAAACTTGAAAAATTGTGTCTTTCACGACTACTATCTAAGCTGCGTTTAGAAACATCTTTCTGCTACATTCAGATATCATTTTATCTCTGTTTAACATTCAACAAAGAACAAGAATAAAATAGTATCTCTAATGTTCCTGAATACAGTCCTAGTAACATAACGTTCAACCCTTCTAACAGCTATCTAATCTGAATATTTATATCATATAACTTTTTATTGTATCTTACTTTTTATATCAGGGATTATGTTCCAATATACATTATTAGTATTGAACATCTATAATTTACGTTACGTATATTACAGATTTTCAATCACTAAACAAATCTTTTATGAGATTACCTGAATTCGAATCCGTTGACTAATTCGAAACTGTCAACGGTTACACAGTAACTAAATTACATATCTTTGAAAACATAGCGTCATCATTTTTTTTTTATATAGTGACTAGACATTTACGTCTAACAGTTACAAAACTGATTATGAATATGTAGCCAGTGACGAGATAAAAAACTTAATCTAACCCAATTATATCCTGCCAGTTGACTCAGATCGACTAGATTCATTTCTACTTAGGTATGTTCATGAATTTTTAGAGATTTTGTGGACCATTTTAAATAGATGAAAAAGTAGTTTGAAAGGAAAATATCCACGATGACACCAAAAAGGTAGAGCTTTTTTTCCACATGCTGCCTTGAAAGTTAATTACACCGCGCGAAGCTTAATGTTTTGTAATTATTGTAAAAAGAATAAGTAGAATCGCTTTACTCCCCAAGCACGTGTGCCGTCGTACCGACGGCGAACAGGTGCGGCGGTTTAAAAAGTGTCGTCATTACTAAACCGAGCCGGCATTCGCGCGACCGCGAGACGCGCGTGTATCGAGACACGCGGGTACGCCGGGTCTCACGCTCTCTGAAACGCGGTGTCGGCTTAATTTACGATCGTCTGGGTCCTGAGTCTCCGGGCGCCATCTTCTCGTTCTCTCTTACATAAAAATCAGGAAACTGCTCGCGGCCGAGACCGGCCGCAAATCATCGTCTGTCATCCCACGGAACGAATGGCCGCGCGGAATGGCGGCAACGGTTATTAATAAGCAAACACCATCGACGTCGCGACGCGAGGCGACGCGAGGCGACGCGACGCGACGCGTGCGGAGCGTGCACGACGACGAATCTACATCATTCTGTCGGGCCAATGGACCGAAAGATGCCGCCGGAGTCTTACCCCCGACGTCGCCGGAATCTCCTCGCGGATCGGCGTACGTTTTCCGGGAGTTCTGCGTCAAAGCCCGGCGTCGACGTTTCCCTCCCCGGCTAAGAGAGGAAAAACACGAAAATTACGTCAAACCGGGATCGAGAGGCAACGACCGGAGATTCGAGGACAGGGATGGAGGGACCAACGCTCCGGATGGCCGATTTGAAATTCCAAAACTTTCCTGATAACGTTCCTCGCGGTGGTGGTACCTAAGTAGATACGCGCGCACGACCGGCGTGGCGACGGGATGCACGGTATCGCCGATCTTTCCCTTCCTTCCTTCCTTCGTTGATGCTACAGCGGACGGAGAGCGCCGTGGAACGAATGCGTCGTTACTCGTCAAGAGCTCGAGTACGAGCGTAACGACTCTCGGCTGAAATATATTCATCGTAGGAAGTTCTTCCGCGGATACGGACCGCGCGCGTGCCTTTGTTCGCGGCAAAGTTCTCCCGATGACGGGCGAGAGTTCCGGCGTTTCGCCATTTCGGGATATATAATCCACGGTCGCAAACGCAAGAATCCGCGAATATCGTGTAATCCTGAATTGCGAATTTGCTATATACGAGTTTCCATCAACATTGCGCAGCGACATTGCTGATCGAAGTAACGCGAACAATGATGAAACGTTGGCCGCGCTCTGCCGTAGAAATTATATGTACATCCATTTACATTTGTTTCCGTAAGTGATTCGACTTCGACGTAGGGCGGATGAATGGCCGTCAACAAATTACGTCGGAATAAATTTTTGTAGCTTTATCGTGGCAGTTTATTAAAATAAATCGCCGGAATGAAATATGACAATAGATATGAAGCGGAAATAAATGATTGACGATGACCGAATCGCGAAAAATGGAACGGACTTTGCGGAAATAAAATAATACGTGATTGAAAGCGCAAATGGATGAGATAAATCAGAAAATAAATAGCCATGATAAAAGTAGAATGAACGGTAATACGCATTAAAGGTACGGGCGATCGATGAACGTGATAAAACCACGTAAAAATGAAATAATGTACAATAATTGCGAATATATATGGAATAAAATAAGCACTCGTTGTAAACCTTGCGCGGCCGTGCGGTTATTGTTATTAAAGTACGCAGCTTCGCTGAAAGGCCGCGGCCAAATTTGATAAAACGCGCGCGTATACGCGCGGAATCGACCGCGCGAAAATGTATAATACGATCGGGGGCCGCGCATAATCGGATAAATCGGATATAAATCCACGTGCACAAACGACGCGGACACGATACGCGAATAATTTCGACGCGCGGTCGGAAGTGCAGCCGAAAGAAATGAAAGGGGACAGGCGCGTTTCACGGTGCCGCCGCTCGAACTTTGCATGTACTTTTCATTCTACGGGAACGTGAACGGGCGCGCGCCGTCAGCGGGAGAATAGGCAACGAGTTACTAATTTATTTATCCTCTCTCGCTCGAACTCTCGTCGGCAAGACAGGAGGGGGAGGAAAGGGGAGAAAAAAGGTCGCTCCTTCCCATCCGTCCGGACTGAAACGAAATTGCAGCGCCTACCGCGCGCGCATTTCCTTTGACAGGAAAAACGGATTGAAAGTACTCGCAAGTTTATTTGCGCAGTTATTGTCGGCGCTGCGACTACGCCGCGGGTTCAATTAGCGAATTAAACTTTTAAGCGGCGCTTCCTTTGACACCGACGGCTCTCATCCTTCCCGTGGCCATTGTTTACGCGTCTTTTGTTTGACTCCACGGAAATTATGAGGGCGCTCATGATTTAAAGGCGAGAAGAGACCTCGTCGAAAATCCTCATGAAAGACGACTCGAGGAACCGTCCTCTCGTGGAAGCGACGAATTCTCCTCCCTCCCGCTGCATCGTCTGTCCCCAACCCTCGGCGACTCGGCTTTGTGCTTAATCGCAATTCTTTTACGGGTAAATGCCTTCTGTTCATCTTGGCAGTCGTTAAAGCGGATTCAATCAATGGACAGTAACAAATAATCAGACTAAATTAAATGGACCTTCAACGAAAGTAGATGCGAAATAGAGCGAAGAATTTCAGAATGGCTGGCAAGAATCGTCCCACGACTGACAATTTATTTTTTGCACGGTTAAAGAATAGGGAATAACAACCATTACGTCATATTGAATTTAATTAATTATAAAAAGTAATAAAACTTTTAATCGTTTTTCTCTTGTTCGTTTCGAGAAAAATTAAATAATTATTTAATTTTTATACTTTAATGTTTGTTTTCCTATTTGCTTCTATCATATCGTACACACTCTGAAAAAAAATTGTTGACTCGACTAAATTTTTCAACTTGATTAAATTTCTTTTATTTCAAATATTCATGTATTTAAATTCAATATATAAATGCTTGAACTGAAACAATTTAACCTAAATACATAAATACTTGAATTGAAGAAATTTAGTCAACATTTTTTTTTTCAATGCATTTAGAGTTAATATTTAAATGCTACTAATATTTTTTTAAACGAGAGGTGATTTGAAATCAAACTCTGACGTAGTCGGTCATGATAATTTTATCATGCAGCATGATAAATTGATCAGTGTTGTTTTATTATAAATAAACAATATATAATACATTTATCAATAAAAGAAATAACATAGTACGTAAAATAGAAGACTCTCGGATTTGAATCTTACTAGGGTAAGCGGGTTTTTTCAAGAGACGATATATGTAGCATTAAATCCGTATAAAGACAAATTTTGCAAATGATTATATATCATTTAAGAAAATTTTGTTTCAAAGTGTAAAAATATTGCCTTGTAATATTTTACAATACTGCATGGTACTTTTTATTAAACAAAATTAAGCATTTTTATAAAATTCTTTTATAATTCAAAAATTGCTAATTGTTGCTCATAGTATCTGATAGGTTGCCAAGAGTTGTCCTAAGTTTATACATGTAAATTTGTAGCGAATTTTGCGGCAAAATATAACGAAAAGTTCCCTCTGTGTAGACTCTCAATATTGCACAGTATTTTTCTAGACCAAAGGTTTCCAATTATTTTTAACGCAAGTCCATTTTAAAACACCATTTCCAGCAAACTTTAACGGTGATTCAACGTCAAGTTTTACATGTCTACAAGTCTATACTAATTAAGATTTGTGATTTTCTTTCGTATAGAAATAGCATTTTTTACTTTGTACAAAAGTTTATACAAATTTTTTTATTTAAACGTCAGTCATCAGTTTGTTACTGGAAAACTTATTGTAACAAATTTTGATTTAACTGATTTCATATATTTTTTACTTAATATGATATTTCACATTGTTAACTTGTCGATTGGTTTTTACACTTATTCTTATGTATTCATGTATTGAAGAGGATTTAATAACGAGTAAGAATATCTATTTTATGATAATATAATAATTGCTTAATGATATTTTTCTAATAATAAATTTTGAGTATCCATGTGAACAGCGTGTATTGCGTGTTATATATATTATTATATTCTTTTGATTTTATTCTTTAATGCCTAAATTTATTACTGATAATATTTCACTTTGAACAACTTGCTTACCTGGAAAGGTCTGTGGAAGGGTGGATTAAAGCCTCACATGTCAGCTGCTTATGTATCGAAAAAGCATGTTTCTTCTGTTTCTTCGGTATCTCGTTGAGGTATAAAACATGTGTCTACGGTCGGGATGCAATCCGCGTTTGACGACCCCTGTTAGATAATGCAAAACAAACTCAATATAGCTTCCAAACGATCAATAATATTGTGTAATAATATTGAATGTCTAAGGGCCGCTTTAGAAGGACGTCTTGAGCTGTCTGATCTGTTTCATCAATATGGCACTTTAATGATTTAACCAGCCTCAAATTTCGCGAATTTACAAGAGATTAAAGCGAAATCTAGCTACAAATTAGCTTAGATATAAGAGCAACGGAGACCGCACGACAGCATGCACGAGAAAGAGGCCAGGGAATGTGGAAGAGGAAGAGGAGGAGGAGGAAGAGGCATGAGACTCGCGGATCCTACGGACGGAAGTTTCCTCTTCAAATTAACCAGCTCGAGAGACGCTACGTAAACCGAGATTATTATAATCTCTCCGAGGCCTGACTGTGGTGGCATTAAACGAAGAGACGCGCCCTTTGTTTCTTGGCACACGCATGCATATGTATATGTGCTCGCGAACGGGGAGAAGATGCGAGGGGAACGAGGGGGACAAGGGCAGAGAGGCTAAAGAGATTCGGTATGCCGGTTGGTTGCCTCTTTGCCCCGGAGTTTGCTAGCGACTTTCCGATGCGTTCGCCCCTCGGTAATGAAACCGAGAAACGGATTAGCTCCAAGGTTTGCGATAATGGCGCAAGGAAAGAATCGCCATTTGCCAAGATCCTACCCAAATCCGGTCATGAACAAGGGGTCGCATGCAAAAATGTCCTGTCTTTCTTTCTGCCGGGACGCGTCCGCGCAGTATTATTGGCCCGGTTACAAAAACGGGCTCGCGAATAAATTCGATTATAACTACGCGAGACCGGCGGAAAATCGGCGGTAAAAACGGAGAAGTTTGAGAGCGCCACAGCGTGCCGCATCGATGCCGGATGATATCACAGATGATATTAGCCGAGCTGACAATATCGAGTCGCGTAATAGCCGATAATGTATTATTACGTACTCTAATAACCACCGGCCGTTCTGGCCGGTTCAAAGTCCAAGAGCAAATTTGTCGAACCGCATCAGCAATTACATCCCTCTCGGAATCGAGAGCCACCCCGATCTATCGAGCGACTTGGCGATCGTCGACGGATCGTCTCTTTCAACGCGGCTGCAAATTGTTTCTTTGTTTTAATCGAAGAACCCGCACCACTGCGGCCGCGGGTCGTTAATCGTCAGCAACAACACCGAACCTGAGCTACAACTATAAATCGCGCGCGGCAACTACTTTACGTTTGTTTCCATAAAATGCAACGGCCGCACAAGCGCCCCGGCGTTTCCCCATCGCACTTAATCCCGGGGTATTTATTCGCATAATAATAATAGTAACGCCGTTGGAGCGTTTTCAAGAATTATAGCTGTCCTTGCCTCCCACGATAAATGAGTCCGGAGGATTAGCTAAACAGTGGCTCAAAAATGTTATTATATAGCGGCATGAATATTCATCAACCGGCGAACTCAGCGGCTCGCTTTTAAAACGTTTCAACCCCGTTTCAACCCCGTTTCCTCTTGTTCCGTGGCGGAATCGCTTTGACACAGCTGAGTCAGTTTAAGTACTTGAATAGAAGTGATTATCTCCTGAGAGTCGCCTTATCCGTATGCTTAATTTTGATTACCCGCTGAATGATGTGGATAAAAAAAGGCCTTTTCGTTTACTGCACATTTCTTTCTGCAGAATCTCTATGTCGTCTTTCTATGATAGTATCGATTTCCAAGATGTGCTTTAAATATCCTTCCTTGGAATATATTATTAATCTTATTGATACTGTGTGACATAGTTTTTAACGGTATATTATTTATATAATCATTTTGCAATCTATTTCTGAAATGTTTCATGATAAAGTATGTAGAAAATAATGAAAAAATAACATTCGCTTATTCTGTACGTAGATTTTTATTTATATCGATGATTACTAAATGAAAATTATATGATTTCTCTCTATGACAGTATAAAAAAAAACAGATGCAATGAATTTATAAACAACAGCTTAAAATATAGTTGCAATAGCGTTTTAAGAAGGAAATGAGAACATGAATGATATTATCTTGAAAAAAGATAACATTACATTTACGTTACATTTACGTTGAACTTTATAAAAACTAAAGCACATTCGATTGAGTTTCAGAATAGCGAAATAAGCATTTTGAACTTAACACTAGCTAGAAATGGGCTGCATGTCCAAGAGATTGATTTCTTCATGTAGAACAGGACCGCGGTAATTGGTAGAATGAATCTTAGGGCAAGAAGGATGGCCAATAAGGAAGGGCACGTAGGAGGCGTGTCTCGCGTCCGAGGATTACGCTATGAATTGATATCTTACTTTGATAAAAGGCCAATCGCGCCGCGTATCACAAAAATTTGAGATTGCGATTAAATCCGCAGTTGCAATATTGACGACCCGCACTCGACGGATTTCGCGAGGGGGATATGAAGCAAGCGCCGGGATTCCTCAGTTTCTCATTAAATGCATGACGGAAATATAAGTAAGAAAATATCAAAGAGTGACGCTTAATCCTACCGTACTTTCTTTAAAAAAATGGCAAATGAGAGATTATACCGCATTCACATTGCGTTCCTAATCTCGTGATGTATTGCGGCGCGACTACCTTACTCGACAATTTATGCAGCTGCATAAACTTGTTAATAACGCTTTCGGGACAGATCTGAAGGTAACATACTGTGCGTGCGCGCAAGCATAATGGCATTGCGCAACGTGGGATTGTAAAATTCTTTAAGGCCCGTCGATCGCGACGTATAAATCGTTCGTCGGAAGAAAAAAAAGAGGGGGAAATATCGCTACGCGGACTAGATCTCGTTAAAGTTTTCGCATAAATCCGCACCGAGGACAAATTGAAATTCTCGTTGTACAGATAAGCGCGGCTTAAGAGTCACGCGCGTATAGTGTCGCGACGTTCGTGCGGCGCGCAACAACGTACACACGCGTGCGTAGCCGTTCAATCACGAAGTGCGTGCCCGCGATAATATACGCATAATGCCGCGGCGATATTTCGCGCCGCTCAGCAAGAGAATGCATACACCAATGCAATGCTGCCGGTGTTAAATCATACGCGCTCGCGCGCACGCATCGCGCACGCACGCACGCACGCACGCACACGCGCGCGTGCATACGTGAGTGCGCGCGGACGCGCGCTCGCTCATGGCGACTGTGAAATATTGAAAATGGTGATTAATTAAAAGGTACACTCGTTAAGCGGGATTACACGTGCGATTGATATTTTTGCCGGGACCCCGTTCGTGTAATCGCGTTAACGTGGCCGCCGAATTTAATTTGCTTTTCGTTCGATGCGCGTCCTCCCGTTCGTGGTTGTCGCGCGCGCGGATTGATTCGAACTGAATAATAAGCGGGTACAGGTCCGAGGAAAGTGCAGTAATTAGCGCCTCCATCCACGGTTGCAGCTTCGATTCCCTCCTCTCGCGTTCTGGCACGCACTGTCACTGACGAGCGAGAGGGGAACCTGGCCGAACATGTTTGCCGTAAATTGGTTTAAATGGAAGACACCCCGGGAGAAAGCCAACTTAAGAAAGCACGGACGTGCGCTATTTTTTTTTTTTTATTCGATAAGCCTATCGAAAAATAATTCGAAGAAATTTGCGTATATGCCTTAGGCACCAATAATGCAGAATGTCGCGATAAATTCAATACTCTATATGATTTTTATTGCAGCATTTGCTTCATCGGAGTTTCTCGACTAGAAAAGTCTAAAGTGTTTGCCATAGTTATACAAGACAATTTTAATAAGTTTTTTTTTCGACATACACTATTAAATTTGTAGCATTTTACCCAATTTGTGTTATTTTTAATCATTCTTATAAGTCGTCATTGTTCCTATTTAATATGTCGTCAAATTAAATTAAAACAGTGAAGTTGAATAAGTTAATGATCAAATTATTAAATTTTACTCAAATTTAATTTATTATTTATTAGATGCATATAGACACTACTCACTTTGAAACTAAGCAATTTAATCCCAGAAATGAGTTGTTTAGATTGTTGTTTTTTTAACTATAAGTTGTGTGTGAAAATAATAAATTTCGACACATAGAAGTTAAAAATAATAAAATTATTTAACTCAGGCAATTCAAGAAATTCAAGGTTTAAATTTAAGATGTAATAATTTACGCGATATTACTCTGAGAAAATGAACTTAACTAAATTGTTTAACTTGAATAAATTTTTTTCAGTTCAACTATTTATGTATTTGACTCAAATACATAAAATATTTAATCTTCAGTTTAAGCATTTATATATCATCTTAACTACTCATATTTAGTTTGAATACGTAAATATGCTCAAACTGGAGAAATTTAATTAAACTGAGAAATGTAGTCCAACAACTTTTTTTTCTCAATATACAGATGCAAAAGAGTCTATCGTTAATCGTTGCTCTCGAAAATGAAATAAGAACCAATCTTGTACGCTAAATCGAAATCGGAATACGTAGTAAGGTAGTGCCGGTTTCGCTGGCAATAGAGTGATCGCATGCCTTTCGCGAGGGAAAGTCGATTGACAATCGCAACAGAGTTGAGAGAAAGAAGGTAAACATCTACTGGCAAACGCGGCGGCTGGTCCGAGCACTTCGATAACGCGATAAGGTAAGGTTAAACCCATGTTTGGCGGGCAGGTTATAGGTTAAACGGTGAGCTAGGGGGTGCAACAGGTCGCGTGAACTTGGGTGAATTTTCTGTTCCAGGGCGCGCTGTCTGGCCCTCTGGCACCCCCTTCGCCCCCTTCGCCACGCCATCATTAGTCAATGTCGACGCTTGTAGCACGTGGAGCTCCACAGAATGCAACATCTGCCTGATATCCCTCTGTATCTCTCGTACAAATCCGTGCCGCGATTCTACCACAAGGTCAGTAACGCCCTCTCCTCTCTCGTCTTATAAATATACAAAAAATCGTTTTCAAGTATATTAAGCTATATTTTTTACAACGACTAGCGCACGGTATCTCTTTCGCTCATTTATAACGGACGATTAAGCAACTCACGAAAGTTGTACATTGCTGATGGACGCGCTCATAATGTCGACAATAATTTTTGCCAGTGAAATTTCCTTATATATAGATCGAAGCAAGAAAGTTTTAACACATAAAAATAGCAGAATCAATTCTTTAAACTTCTAAGTACTTTTTTAATCACTAAGATTGCACTTTTATCAACTTAAATTTTAATGAATATTGGTAAAACAAATGATAAAAGGTAGTATCAAACTTTTATTGATTAAAATTAATTTCTTTAACTTTTAAGGTAGAAAACTGTTTATTTTCCATATTAGCGTTATATTGATGTATGATAAACATTTAATAAACACTTAAAAATAAATGAAGAGAATAACGTGCGTTACTAGTGTCAAAGATATCAGAAATCTTTTTCTCATTTATAAAAAAATTGTAATATTATTTACATAGCACACGTATAAACATATATAAAATTTGACTCCTCTTTTATATTATAAAGAGAACTACATCACAATTATTAAATCTACATTATTAACAGATCAACTAAACTAGACAGAACTCTGACGATAAACACAAATTTTAGCACACATATATAATCTTTTCATATTATAAGCGATAGATCAATTTTCTTTCCGACGTTATCGTAACAATTACTCACAGTCCCCGTAAAGCGTGATAAATGCGATCGTTATACGAATCTAAGAAACAAACGTGGCAAGCACGAAAAGTCAAGTAACAGACGAGTGCGGCACAGACGACACGGGGATGAAGGTGGGACGGGCAGAAGGGTTACCACCCGCAGAATTTAGCCAGCCCTCGCTCGGTCGAAGAACAAAGCTTGATTTATTGTAATGAGTTTGCAGGAGTTAAGAGGTCTGCCCCTGCCCCCAGCCTCGCCTCGATATTCAGACTCGTGCGGTTTGATGGGGATCCTCGGATCAACCCCCGTCATAAACCCTTCTTAGCGGCGGCCACCATCGTAACCCCCTCTGAAATATGCATGAACCCCCTGCATACTGATTGCGTTATTTGTATCACCTACGAGAAGTCGCCGCGAAATCGCGTCTGCACTTGGCTCGCATGATCCCGCATGAAAGCCGCGGAGTTGCTTCTCTTTCGACCATCGATCGGCTCACAAAAGGCCGGATCCTCCTCGAAGGCGCCGAAGCTGCTATATCGTAACCATATCGTTACTCAAGACATCGCCGAAGACGCGTTTTTTCGCGACTCTGACGCCGTACGATCTCTCAAGGGTTCGCGAGAGGTTCTCTCAAAGATAAGATGCTTTGAAAAGCCAGCCATTCTTTGCCGAGCAACGTTATAATACTTGCGATAAGAGGTTGACGTTGAGCGATAAGATTTCTTTCTGATATCGACAATATTTTATTTTTCAATTTGCAACACGACAGAATTGTTTAAATTTTGCAAAATTACGAATCACCCCGGTGTCAGCTCCGATATCGTCAGCATGTAATTATAACGATCAAATCATCGGGCGTTCGCTCGTGTCAAGAAACGATGTCGCGTTCCATCACTGTCGAACGGCGAACATCAATCGGTCTTTTCGTCGTTTCACAAACACAAGATACGTCTTCGAGTACCACATCGGTGCGACGACACGATGATCGATGATCGCCATCGACAACCTCTGGGCAAAAACAAACAAAAAAAATTTAAGTCGCTCTCGTATTTCCGATCGTTACTTGCAAGTATCGTCCGTCGTAACAATAATATGCGCGACGATATAAACGCATTATATTTAACGCAATCACGGATTTGGATCTTGAACTTTCTTTTTATTAATGAAATTATTTTTACAACGAATAATAACTTTAATATTTTAACCTTAGAGTGCCACTCATATTTTTCCTACATTACTCTGGGTGAAAATTCACTCACAAAGTTAAAATTTTCTTACAATTTTTTCTACTTTATAGCTTACAAGAGATTAGAATAATTAAATTAATCGCCATTTTAATATAATCAGTATCTTATTTTATATAAATATTATTCTAAGTTGTCAAAATTTTAATAAAAACAAACTATACTAAACTTAAATTATAAATAAGATAAAAATTTACCCACAGTAGCATTAAATTTAAATAAATAATTATTCTAACCATCACATATATTGAAATATTCATAGAAAACGAGTAAACATGTTTATTTGAAATTAAAATTCTATCGTGGAAAATAGTTTTGTGATAATTCTCGTCTTCTCTTTCTCTTTTCCGATATAAAAGTGAATAGCATTCGAAGTATTAAAACTTTTGTAACACTTTATGGGAGTGATTAGAAACAGCTCCTACTCGTTATCACGTCATATTTCTCTCTCGCACGCAGCATAAAAATGTATCATCTACCTAATACAGTTTCTACCGTTGTCACGAAACGACGGGCTTTTCACTGGCTGAAATCGATCATTCGACAACAGAGGGTGGCAACGCGGCGCGCATTTTGCAAACGACGAAAACCGTAAAAAATGGCGTGCGATTTGGCAGGCGAGGCCGCTCGGCCGCTCGTCGGAACGCATCGATTCCCTGCCGAAAACGCTGAATTCATTGGGAATTGACGGGGGAGCCATAACTCGCGTCTCGGTTTGACATTAATGCCTCCCCTACTTCGTGCCTCGCAGATAGGCAAGGGGGTTAAGCTCACTGCGACATATTTATGGAGAGGGCGAGATGCTATCAGGCACGAGGACTCCGGGTTCGCCCGATCGCGCGGCTGCGGAGCCCGCCCTTCCTACAATCTACTTCGCAATTATCGGGCCCGACGTTAATATTTGACCCAGACCATCGCCCCGGCGCGCTACCTCGATTTTGGAAGGAACATCGCCCAATCCTCCTCCTCCCACACGCACACAACCCTATCTTCCATCACGCTCATCTCTATGGATCGCGTCGCCGCACCGCGCCGCCGGTCTCTAGTCGTGTGCTTAGGAAAGTTCAATATTTGTAGCCGATGTAAGGACACGAAGGGTTGTAAAATATTTCGAGCGGTCAAACGTGACAAGTGCTACATGTTAATTAATAGCTTCAATATAATTTGCATTGTCCCAATCTCTCTTTCTCTCTAATATAATTTTTGCTACATATTTTTGGCATTTTTACATAATTGTTTATAGTTTTTTTTATTTCCGTACTGCCAATCATTTCATGTAAGACTCATCATTGAAAGATTATTAATAAGTTTTTTTTTGTAGAAAATGTTTCAAAATTGAATGTATGTTTATTTTATCCGAAAGAATTACGCCCTGCCGCTGTCGCCTTTATTTCTTAAACTGGCACATTGAAGTATCCCTCCTCTCTGACTGAGACGAAGCTCAACGGTTACTAAGGCCGATCGGTCAAGGACGGGGCTCGTCGCACGAAAGTGTCTTCGTTAGTCTTCGACACCGCACATAAGGGACCGGCCAGGGCCCCACTTGTCGCGACTCGAGGCAGAAAGCGGTGGCGGCGAGAGGTCGGGGGTGTGGTGTGCGTGTAAATTAAAGGCGTCATAGATTTTCGTGGTAGCCCGCAGGATCAGGGCCTTAGATTTGCGTCCGGCAGATTACCTCGGGGGTGAAATGGGACAATGGGCGTTAGTCTGGGCCGACGGCGTATAAATAAGGATCCCCAGGAAGCTTCTAGGGACCAGGGGGCGGCAGGCGGAGGAGATGCTCGCTTGGTAGCGACGTGGTAGCGGAGCAGAGAGAGCCCGGCTAGTGCTGAGACCGGTCGGCCGTCCATCTTGGCCGTCGCCGTGGCGGTCCTTATCTGCGCTCACAGCTCCGCTGCTAGACGTCCGGTGATCTAGGGCACTTCTCTCTCTCTCTCTCTCTCTCTCTATCTTTCTCTCTGCCGCCATCTCTTTCTCCTACCTACCTACCCTTAGACCCTTGCCTCTCGCTCGGATCTCTTCTACCTTAATTATACCGGCTCATGACGCCGCTTCCACTATCGTTTCTCCCCGTCTTTTTCTCATCTCGCGAGAGAAAGCACCCACCACCTTTCCACGAAACCTAAGCTTGGCTGATTCCGCGGTGTGATGCCGCGAGGTCGATGGAGCAACCCTTAAGTCGAAGCGGCTCGTCGATCTTCGCGCTCTTTGTGACGCACTCGAGGATGAAATAACATCGGGAAGCTTCTCGCGATAAGCGATAAGGGAAATAATTTAGATAACGCGTGGGAAACTGTGACACTTAATCGGCTCAATGTTTTGGCACTATTTTTCCGTTTAAAATTTATTTTATATTTAACTCTGATCAGCTAATTTTTAACTCTGTCAAAAGAAATTATCTATTATATTTTATCTTTTTCTATTTAATATATTTAGCGTCAAGAAATTTTTTCATCTGAAAGGTATTTACTTACAACCTAGTAAATGTAATTTTTTTAAACTTTATTACCAACAGACGTTTACAAAAAATTATTGAAAATTCTATTGGAACTGACGTACGTTAAGAAGACAAGATACTGTTGTCCCACATGAAAAATGACTTGTGCCGCGTTATAGGAACGTAGCTTTTGTTTAACATCCCTTATATATACTAATCGCTGACAGATAAAACGAAGGCACATCTGTGAGTATTCGGATTAGCATCGAGTGTATCGGTAGATATTTACGAGCCTGACAGGAGGACAGACCGAGTACTATGGGGAGAAGATGCCAGTGTCTCTCCCTTCGCGGAACTTGAGGAGCTTTTGCGGCGCGGAATGAATGGCGAACGATGGTCCTACCGGCCCACTCGGCCGTCCGATCGTCCATGTTTTCACATATAAAACTGCCCTTGACCCTTCACCCGTATAATGAGCCACCGGCGATCCATTATTCATAGGATGCGTCTTGTCTTTCTGCTCCGAATCTACGCTCGTAAGTTCCCCGTTACATCGGCCGCCGCCACCGCTGCGATTTATTTTTCGGCCGAAGGGAAAGGCGCGCGGAGGGATCGGGCAGAGCGCGAAAAGGACAACCAGTCGCGGACGGTAACGCGTGGAAGGAACGGCGATACGCGGTGCGTCGACCTGCCTCGCTACCGGCTGGTTGGGAGACAGTACCGATATCCATTGTATGTACGAGATGGTTTTTGCACGACGCGCTAGTATTTATTGCCGCCTAAGACTGCTGATTCGAGCGTGCGTTGGATGCATACTCGCACGGATGTAGAAATTTCTTGCGTGTTATATAACGTGTTCTTCTAACCGATCTAACAAGACGCTTTAATAATTGCTAATTACTGCTCGTTCAGTTTTGATCAACGGATGTCGACCGTTTATGAAATTTGCGACGCGATCCAACTGTCGAGCGAAGAGTTTTCAGGTAGAGAATGCGGAGAAACCGTAGATAAGCACGCGAAATGATTCTAGCAATTTCTTAATTTTTCTCCACCGTTTAGCTCGCTCTTTAATTTGCCGCTTGGCACCGATTTGAAGCCGCCTTTCCAACAGTGGAACATGACGTAATTGATGATCATGAAGAAAAGGATGACCGCGAAGAGAGGAGACAATGAACGTGTCTCGTGAGCCAAGCGCAAGCTCTCGCACCCTCTCGCAACTCTCAGTTGTCAGTTCACATACTCGAGAGAGGACTACCTTTTCCGCTCTTCTCCCTTTTCTCCCCCCCCCCCGCAACTGGACAATCTCGGGAATCAATATAGTACTAGGACGAGTATTCGCGAGCACTCAGTTCCAAGCTGCCGCCACTATTGCTGCCACCACTTCGGCCTTGTAATTAAACCTGCTGCTAATGTACCGGCCAGACTATCGCCGTTATGCCATTCTGCCATCTTCGCGGTGCAGACTAAAAACCGACCTGCGCGTACAAAAACGGCGAGAGGACGTGTCCGACAAAACGCTTTGCTCTTGCGTATGCGTGCGCGAGAAAGAGGACTGCATGCAGTATCTATCTGTCCTATTAATCCTAGAAAAATGTAGGGAAACTTTTATTTTACGCTGCAAACGTGTGTGTATGTGAATATTATTAACAGTGTCGTCTACCATTTTTGTAAAAGTTCAATCTTCCATGCTAAACTAAATTAAAACATTATCGAAATTATGCGAAATTAATCTCTTAATTAATTCCATAAGAATTAAATTAATCAAATATCATTTTTGCGCAGATTCAATTTATCCGCTTCATTTTTTAGAATTAAAACTGTTGTCCTTTATATTATAATACATCTCTCTCTCTCTCTCTCTCTCTCTCTCTCTCTCTCTCTCTCTCTTTCTCTCTATAGATCTGTCACTTGCCACGTCAAAGAACGATGCAGCTGTCAGTTTTTTTTTGTTTCATCCACGGGGTGTGTTAATTCAGTCGTTAACCCGTCGCATGTAACCGTGACATTCGTTCTTTTATTAAACTCGCATTTTCGTACATCGCATGTGTTTCAAGCGCCGTATAACGGCGCACGTCGCGCGACACATACACCTCCGACCAGGCCATAAAACCACACGTTGCTTCGTTATTTGATTATGCACTGCGTTCGTCACGATCTCTCTCGCTTTTTGACACTATCTCTCGTCCAACTGTTTCTATCCGTCGCAACGACATCGTGTTTGATTTTAAATTGATGCACAAAGTCTTTTATTTTAATAACATCTCTCAGCGCACGTTACTTCCAACAGATATTGCTGTCAGGTTTTTTCTAGAGACTAGAATATTAATCTTGCATTTTTACGTTTGAAATCATAACCAACATGAAAAAATAATTGATAATAATTGCAAGCAAGATTCTGGTGCTTTTTAGTAATTTAACAAATTGATATAAACGCGGAATGTAGTACGATCAAGATACATCAACCGTTCTTTTTCGTTAAAGCGACATATCTTGACGGAAAGAGTGTCGACTTTCCATTTTTAGCGGTAACGAGGTCAGCGCACGGCGCGCGTCGCTCGTCCATAAAAATCCAATCAGCGGACGGATACGTTGCTCAACGAAATAATATTCCCACCAGCGATAATTTATCTCCGATAGAGCCAGAGTCTACAAGACGCGTCGACAAGGTATTCGGGTTCTGCGGTCGTCTAACGCATAGCAAGACCACGCTTCCCTTCCCGGTGAACGAAGCGGTTGCGGGTCTTTGGGGTCCCGTAACGGAGTCTCGTCACACAGTTGTCTGTGCATATCAGATGAACGGCACTCTCCACGATCTCGGCCGACATTCATGAAAGCTTAATCGCGGTAGCGCGTACTTATCGAACGTCGCCGGAGCCTAGGGCTCATTCTGCGCTCTTTGGCGGCCGCTTCCCCTTCGGGGATCAGCCACCCTCGTCGAGGTGTTTCGCGGTAAAGGAAGAAACCGGACATTAAATATTGGAACTGGTATCGGAATTATAGAAGAGTCTGCGTGTGAACGCTCAAAAGTCGAAAAAGAAGGAGAAAGAAGAAAACGGATAGGAAGAACGCGCGAGGGGAAGAGGAAAGCTGAAAGCGTATAGGCAGAAAAGGGGAGGGGGAGTACCGAGGTGGTCTTACGATGGTAATAGTGTGAGGTACCTTACGGAGGGGGTGGCGAGGGTGAATCGTGAGGAAGGTCGACGGAAGCGCCGGGTAGTATTCGCTCTGGATGGGTGAAACGACTCAGGAATGGTGAGCTTGTACGGATACACCAGGCAATTGAACTCCTTCCGTTTATTGCTTTTAATTAAACGACCGAGATATTTCTGCTACGTTTCATTAGCGTAGAGCCGAACTCACGGCACGACGGTTCGGTTAATGCATTGCCGTCGCCCTGCTCCTCTTCCTTTCTGCTGCAGCGCAAGAAAATTTCGGCCGCGACTCGCACGCGGCGCGCGCGTGCATGCACATCGTTGCGCTTCTTACTGTTTCTTCATTTACGTCTAACGACTCGTCCAGCTCGTTCCAGCGCGGTCATTTCGGTCGGTCAATTAGGACTTTCAATTATTGTATGTACACGGAAACATAGGAAATATTAGCTCTCCGATCGATCGAAGCGTACAGAAATTCTACTTCCTCGGCTGATGATTGTCAACTTGGCGTCCCCGCAGGAAAAAAATGTCAATATTAATAATTAAGTTTCTTAATTTAAATTAATACATTTGTACGTCGTTTACATACATACATATGTAAATTCGTTTCACGGATCTTTCAAATATACACTGCGCGATGAAGATTTAATGACTGTATAACTTTTTAAGAATATTTTAATGGCGCGTTTGTTACTTTTTAAAAATTTTTATTTAGTAATAAGTCTATTTCGCTTTAACATCAAGCTGAGATACTCGCAAAAATTGTAATCGTCCCAACTTGACGTATTAAATTTGTAGTTTTTCTTTCCGAAACGCAAGAATTTCGTAACGTATTTTGCGAACACTTGGCGCGTATCGCGAAACTGATTCGGGCTAATCGCGGCCCGCGAATCTGCTGATGAATATTCGGCGAATGTAACGAAGATGTCGTCGCGAAGGCGACGACGCCGCAGAAACGAGCGAGAGAGCGGCGACGTGACTCGCTTGCGCCAATTCTAATTTTGCGCTGGCTCCGCTTAATATCTCGTCGTAGCGAGAAGCCGGCGATAAATCTCTGGATTCATTATCATAAATTGGCCCGACGGAGCCCGCACGTCGGCCGGTTGATGCTGACGGCGAGCTCGTCTCATCGCACGACGACGGGGATGACAGATCAAAGCGGAGGCGAGGAAGAAGTTCGATTCGCTCGTTTACGCAGGCGAGCTCGTCGTAAAAACGTCGTTTCGCTTGTCCCCTCCTCTTTTCTTTCGCTCTTCTCGCCCGTCCCACACGTACGAGCCCGCCGTTCGATTTATGGATCCGAGAACTGGTCCGTCTATAAATTAGGAGGACCGCGAAGATCGAAAGATATACGAATCGTTTTTTTTTTTACTGCGAATGATTATAAGCCGGAACTTTCAGCCGCGCTGCTTCGGGGATAACTGGGACTCACGTTGCCCAAAAACTAATCGTGGGCCCGATCGTTTTAATTGTACGCTATCATTGAGTGAATATATTTTTAAAGTTTGTTTAATATAAACTAATCTATTATTTGATATTCAAGTAACGTGTTAACTAAGTTTAACATGCATACTTTTTCATGTTAATTACTCTCTAAAATTTTTGGAGTGAAATTTCATCTAAAAGAGTGGAATTCCACTCTAAAAGTGTGAAAAACTTTATCAAGACTCTTTATCAAGACTGGCAGGATTTTCACACTTTTAGAGTGGGATTCCACTCCAAAGAATTTAGAGAGTATTTCTATCTTATATAAATAATACTCGATTTCTCGTTCAACAATTTTAGACAACTTTTAAGACCCGAGGCTGTTACTAACGTTTCATCCTTCCCGTGCATGCGCATGGTGCCGGAATGATAGAAATAATTTGCATAGATAATAGGAGAAGACATTACAGTGACGTAACTATGCTCTTCTTAGAATTTCGCGGTGTTTACTTGGCTAAGCTATCTCGCATTAGCGCACGACATGTGTCTTGCTCCACGATGTCGCGGTGACTGATTTATGCGCCTTGATCTCGGTCCTTGCTACCGGGAGAAATAACAATAACGTGGTCATAATTTTCTCCCGTGGACGTGAAATTGCATTTCTCTATTTTCCTAGGACGTTGAACTAGATTACGAGAGATTATGCGCCACGAAACTTATGCATCAATTCACTTTGTGTATTGATCGCTGATTGATGGCTGTAATTAGACGGAAACCAGACATTTGATTAATTTCATATACTAATTGCAAATGCCTAAGGCTTATTATTAAAACAGTGTATGAAGTTGCTTTTAAGAATTATTATATTATTTATATTTTTAATGAAAGGTGCTTGTGTTTTTAATCCAAAAAGCGTTTAGGAACAAAATCGCAACTTTTTTTTATTAGTTTTTATAATAACATATGCATTCTAGCAGATATATATATATATATATATATAATATCTAGCTGAAACTATATACGTAATGCATATTTTTAGACTAACAATAAGTGCAGTTTATGTTTCAAACAGAATTTCTTCAGGAAGAACAGAATCTATTTTATTTCACACAAATAACATTGCTTTTATTCGGCAGTCTAAGTAAATGGATCGTATTAGCAAATGCAAGTATAAGATTCCTAACAGCTAAAGGCTAAATGCATTCGGACCATGCAAGCTGAACTGGTAATATGCTCAGACCTTTATTCGAGTTTTCGCTTCGCAACAGTTCTGCCTTATCTCCGTTTGTTAATTGCCACACGCAATTTTATTATTAGAATCGGACGACTACTTACTTTATTTTTTTTTTTAATGCCACGGGTTTTAGTATAATACGAAGTGACGCCAAACACCTGAAGATTTATCGGACACGTGCTATAATATAAATTACGTATTCGCTATAAATGCAGTAATTAACAGCAAACGTGATTCGGTTGGAAGGGTGCATTCGCTCAGTGAGATGTTCTCGAATGTGAATCGCGAAACGGTATACATTCTGGACAGAGCATTTACATTGTAACTATAGCCGCGGGCATTGTAAACACATTGACACGGAACATTCAGTTAACATCGTGCATGCGGTAGGAATAATGCAACATGCGAAATTACATAATGGAATTATATTATGTCCCGCTCGCGAACCATTCCGGGAAATGTTCATATTTTCTATTGCGTGTATTTTTTAGGAGTGCCCGCACGGCAAACTTGATTAAAGGATATAGATTTTTCGTTGTCCTCTATGGATCGAAATTTTATTACGCATTATATGGACATTACACAGCAAATTACAGAGAATGCATTATTTTACTTTTTACTGCGCTTGCAGTGATTACATGACCTCTCTCCAACACACATACACACGTATACGCAATACTCCCTTTCTATATTGCTATTATATTTCTGAAAATATATTGTATGTTTGTTATAAAGACGAATTTATTATCAAGTATTCCAAATAAATTTGCTTTATGCAAGTTTGAAAATAATAATTCCGTTGAAAGAATAAACGAGGTACACGGCTAACGAGATATAATCAACGATACGGTTGAAGATTAATTTTTAATCCGCGTAACGAGACGAGGTGTTGATGGTGCGTGCATGTTCAGGAGACATCGCGCCAAGGTTTTCTACACTTTTCCCTGTGAAAAGCCCGAGTAATCGCGCGGCAGCCAAGTGTCGAGAGCCGGAAGTCCAGTTCCGAGGCAGGCGTCGGTCGCGCTCACCTAATCTCGAAACGCTTGTCCCGGCTTAAACGAACCTTGGCCGCTAATACGCGAGTGATTAATTATTGTTACGCGTCGGTGTTACGATCTCCGCATCGGACCCTTAATGGAAATAACTAAGTATTGTTCGGGTGCATGCCTTCCGTACGGAAGCGATCCATCATGACCCGGATAATTAGTACAGCCGTGGTTGCGCGTATAATCATCACTCGGAATAATAATGGCGATCCGCCTCTCTTCCCTCTTGATGCGCCGAGAGGTGCGAAACGACGCGGCGGGCACCATAAGCGACCCTCGTCGTGCAGTGAATCCGCGTAAACATGTGCCCACGTGTGGCGTTTATGCACACGTACGGGCCGCTCGTGATACGGCGGTTAATTATTACCGACGCCTTGTACTATTTATCCATTAAATGATCGTTGTTGATACGTTATACAGATTGCTTTGTATTCTGGCATGTCTGTGTTTAATGAATTTTGGTTGATACGTAAAACGTATCTAAATAATTAATGTAATCTAATAAGGGTGCTGAAGCTTCAGTCTACGCCAGGGAAAAAAGTCGACGAGGATTTTTGTCATTATCAGATATTAATTTAATACGTTTACTCCCTAGACATCGTAAGAATCTCTTTCTAATCAGTTATGTAAGCAGACTTCCTAAAAAAATTATTTCGTGTTGTGTTATGCATATATTCATGTTTTTAATTAGACATTTCTGATGTCTGAAATAGAGTCGAGTTTGCCTCTGCATTTACACGTATAATAATGCATGCGTGAGATACGGCCGTCCGTTTTCAGAGATCAAGTTTAAAGATATTTACACACCTCTTCAGGGATATTGATTACCCGGAAAGCATCGTAAATATTATCATGCTATCGTTCAAATAATGAAGTGACGTGAGACGACAAGTTTCTAGCATCCGCTTTGCGCGATACTCCGATTAGAAATACTAAATCTACCGTTGATAAGCGATACTTAATTGGACAACGTAGCTGCTCTAACGGTATACTGTGATTAATTCTGATGTAAGATTAATTCTGCATTTTTTTCCGCTCTTGTTTTATAAAATATTTGTACGTTAGATGGATTCTACATCCATTAATGAATGTATTCAGTTAATTAACTTGTACATTTTTCAAATCTCACATACGTTCTTTGTTAATTAATTTGAAGAAACATTAAAAATAAATTTGAAAATGCTTGAAAATTAAATAATATTTTTTGAATGTTTTAAATAAAACAATTTATTTATTTATAAATATGATTCACTATTTTTTTTTTAATATTAATTAATGAATAATACAATTGAAGAGTTTCCTACAAAAACCGAACAAATTCAAAAAGTTAAATTTTCAAAAAATAAAAGAAACTTTTTTTGAATCGTTTATTGTATAAATATACTAATTTTTCCCAAACGTAATGTAATAAAAACAAAGTTGTAAGCTTTGATTAATATTTTACGAATTCATTTAAAAGAAAAAAATAAAAAACCTCTGAACTTCTTTTGATTCTTGCAGGAATTTTATATTTATTATTTATTATTTATCCTATAATATTTTATCTTTTTTTGAAACATTTTTTGTATTAATAAATACAGATAAAAAAGGAAATATTAATTTAAAGTATAAAGCAATAATTTTTTTTATTTTTTACTTATACAATTTTATAAATTGCTTTTAATAGTTACATCTTTTTACATTCCTCTTTATATATAAATATGGTAATTTTTCTCTGACATATAACAAATATAAAGTTTTAGGCTTTGATGATTTAAAAGAAAAAAATTAAAAACTTCTGGACCTGTTCTTGCGGAAATTTTATATTTATTATCTATTTATATTCATAGTTTCTATTTTTTCTTTGATTCTGATCGGTGAATAAAAGTTCACAATGTGAATTGCTATTAACACAGAATAATTTTATGTCATAACCTAGATTTAAAAATAAAATGGATTTGTTTGATTTTTGTAGAAACTCTTGAATTGTGAAAAATAGTATTTTTCCTGTCAGATGGTTATTTATTTAGACTAATTGTATTATTTTGCAATTTTGAAACAAAAATTTAAAATATAAATTCCAATAGAATTTTATACCATACCATCAGATTTTGTCATATGCATTACGAAACATGATTCGCTTATCTTTGTGACTCGAAATATATCCATTTCCGGTCTAGCGAAATCTTATTTACCGGACAGGGTTCACGACGCAGTACCACGAGACTTTGGAAAAATCAATCCCTCTCGCTGCGCAGAGCCAGTGTCGGTGCAATTCATTTGCATGGGAATTGCACCCCACGGAGACGGCTGCACTCCGGTATCGATTTTAAGTGGACCGCCTGTTCCGTCAGCCTCCTGTCTCGTCTTCTCTTGGACAGAAGCTACTCGAAGTCGCGCAAGCGCCACCGTGGAAACTTCTTCCATGGATTTCACGAAAACCCCGAATCCTCGACTCGACCAAGAACATCACTGTCTTCCGCGGAATAGCATGAATTCTTTTTTTCGAAAGAGAAAGCCGAAATAACGACTGCGCGTGATTCATTTGCATCAAAAAGATATTTATTTTATAATTTATATAAAACTAAATGCAAGTGAAATTGTTTTTATTAAATTTTATATTTATAAATTTAAAAAAATCAAAGATTAAATTGAAGCAGTAAAATAAAATAAGATTTGTAATCGCGATTTTTAATACAATTGTTTCTTTTCGGGCTACAGGTATTTGTAAGATCGAATTAAAAGAGATTTTTGTGGACAAAATAAAGTCACGTTTTCCTCGAGGCGGACTGTAAGATAGCGGCGAATTTAAAATTAGTCAGGAATCTACAGCGAATTTTGCTTCGTTGCCGGAGCAGGATTAGCGAAGAAGAAAGAGAGAGGGAGAGAGAGAGAAGAGGTCTCGTCGTGCGAATTACGAATTATGCACAAGGCGGAAAGTAGCTACCGAACAAAAGTCGCTGGTTTAGGATCGCGGCCTTCGCTGGGTGTGTACTCGGGGAGGTGCGAGTGGATTAGGTATCCCTCGTGGCCAGTACGTAAGGACAATAAGCCAAAAAGTTGGTAAGGCAGGTATGGCGGGCGCCGTAACCCGTTATGAAGCTCAGGGGTGAAGTCAAGATTGTAATTAGCCGGCGCTAAGTTTCGAGGTTTCCCCGGTATATTTGCATGCGATACGCCCTCTTTACCCGCCACCTTCCTCCGTAGCCTCCGACTACCGACTGCGTCTCTACGCTAACCGCCTACAGACAGCACGCGTTTACGCGATTTCGTCGGCGCAATGAGGGCGTATGAGATAGAGGCGAAATGCGCAGCACGTATCAAAATTTCGTATCGCATGCCTCGGCATTCTCCGACAACTTGCCCTTCCTTAGCGAGCTTTAACGAGCGAACGCGCCTCACGCTTTTATATTTTTTCTATATTAAGATGAGAAGTCTCTCTCGCAAGTCTAGTCCTTGCGAAAATATTTTCTTACTTCTCGAAATAATTATTAGAAATTATATGTAAATTCATACATGAAATATTGTTTTCAACACTAAGATCTTACTATAACCATATGACTTTTTTTTTATTTAAATTGATTTATACAAATCTTGATTTTAGTTGTTTTTCTACATTAGCTTTACAAGACGTTCTCTGAATAGTATTTGTTATTGTGAAAAATATTACCAAGTACCTCGGTGGTTAAACTAAGACGTCCACACGGAATGTAGGAAGGTCAAACCTTGGGTGACGTAATAAATTTTCTGCAACCGATTTTTTACTTTATCCGAGATGGAAGGATCTTAGAGATGCTAATTGCTATCAATAATATTTTTCTAGTTCAGTTTAAAAGCTGTGTTCAAAACTGAATGTAACGTATAGATGAATAAAATTATATGTAAAATCACATGTGAAACATTATTTTAGATTTAGCACTTAGATTTTTTTATGACCGTATCCGTATGGTCCTTTCTCGATATAAATTGTTTTTTACACAATTAAGTTTCTAAAATTGAAAAGAAAATTGAGAAAAGAAGATTTTGCATCAAGAGTGTCATAAATTAAAAAGGGTTGTTTTTGAAGGTTTATTTTTATCATAGATGGGAATTCAGTTCACTGAATAAAGAGCTGATAATTTTTTTTATTCCACTACATTCGACTATTACACGAAAGTCGCATTTGAAATAATAGATTCTTCACTTCAATGATGTAATGTTTTAATAATTCAAAACGTTCAAACTTATTTTTCTGAAAATCTAGTTTTTTGAGTTACGTTATGGCTCTAGCAAATGAGCGATATGGACTTTGATGCTCTACATTTTATTAGAACAATGTTTTATTTTTACTCTCTAGTTACTCAAGTATATGACACTATTTAACTCAAATAGTACTTGGTATATCATTCAATTACTTCAGAATTTACTGCATATATTGCAATTTAAAAATTCATAATGTAATTATACGAATAATAATATAAATTAATGTCAAAGGCACGGCAAATAAAAATATATCGTCTTGCTCAAATGGGGACTTGGGTTATCGCTTATGCTGCCCGATGTAGATACAACGCAGTCTTTTGAAACTTCAATTTTGTTAGTTGAGACGTCGATGGCGTCCACGTGAATTTAGATTTAATCCCTGGGTGCCGGTATATATACGTAGCGAGCGTTACAAGCCGAGCGTGTCGATGAATAAATAACGACTCAGCAAACCTCTTCGACAATCGAAGCACCCGTACGCCAGGATGGAAGTTTTATTGTCAACGATCGCGGGTATCGAAGTGAATGAGCCCGGAATAAAAGGAGTCATTCGACTCTCGGAGGGGTGGCGGCGACGAGGGTCGGGCGGAGAAAGGTAGCGCGCCCTCTGTCTCTGTTAATGCATCGCCTCCGGAATGGCCGATTAATTCCAACTACGGGAAGGAAGCGACTATAACTCGTCTCCGAGGAAGCATTCTTAATCCGCGCACTCTTTATTCTCGGGCTTCGCTCTTGTTCCCTCCGACCCGACCTACCCTCCCCGAACCTCCATCGGGGGAAGAAATCTCTTACCCTCGTAGCAGAGACCGCGTGCACGTTCCTCGGTGTTCCACGAACAGCCAGAATACTGTCACTGGCAATACACGTTGTTTTGTTTGTCGAAAGAGGCCCGTTATTTTATGGCGGCTCGCTATAGTTTTTATTAGGACACCAGCTTATCGAAGAGGAAAAAACGCCGTTTTTGTTTATCCACGTTTATTCGATCATCCACGAAGCGTTTTTTTGCGGCTCTATTCGAATAATTTTGTATTATATAACGGATACATAAATTAGAAGCAAAAGGTAAGCGAAATCGGCAACAAAAATAGAGGAAATAATAGAATGTAATTAGTGCAATTTTTGAAACGTTTTAATTACTTAAGAATTATAATAGTACGCGTCTTTTCTCTGTGTCAAAGATCCATCTTTAAATCCTTAGAACATATCAGATTTTTAATTGATCATCACTTCTCAAAGGTAAATGACAATAAAACATCACCCAGAGCATCTTTGCCAAGATAGGCACCATGAGCATGCAAGTGAAGACCACAATCTTCAATCATGAAGGATCGTCTTGACAGAAAAAGAATGTGTTATAAATTTGAAAAATAAAGTTGATTATATATGTGCCCATAATATAATTAACTTCATTTTTTAATACGAACAATCGAAGTACCTTATCGATTATAGCTAGGTCTTAGTACTGATATTTATTTTTATTGTGATTTTAGATATCTTTTCAAGTTCACGAAAATGCGTGCCGAATAAATTTTTGGTCTTAAAACACGGTTCAAAGTGGAACAAGAAATAGCAATATTATGTTATTAAATTAAAAGTTAATTTAATAATAAATGATGTTAACATGTATTTAGTGTGATAATGATGCCAATGAGAACTCTTTCCCCTAAAAAACTGTAAAGAATTTGTTGCGAAAAATAACACCTTAGGGATCGAACTTGGAACCTCCCGATTTTCTTGAACGGTCTTAACCGTTTTGATCACTGAGGCTTTATTTATAATTAATTATTATTCCTTAAATTCGCACATCTCGAGAAGAATAAAATTGTAGAAGAAAGTTATCAATATCGTCATAGTAAGTCTCCTAAAGTGATATTCTTATTTCTCAGAATTTAAACACTGTACTTTAGTTGATAAAAGCATGATTTGCTTAAATAATTAAAGAATTATTATACTGTGAAAATAATATTCTTACGATTTTTTTTTGCAAATTGCATAATTTAAATAATAGTATATTTTTTATTATATTATTATTAAATTATTTTATTACTTTATGTTTATAACGTTTTAAAACTTTTTATTTTTATTTTTCACGTTCTTTTTTTTCTCATAGTGTGATTTTAACATAAAATCGGAGTGCACCGTAAACCGACACACCTGTCGGTAAGAAATAAACTTTATATAGAAAAAATCGTATAAGGTAGAATAAAAAAAAAGCATTAGAAAGTCTATCCATTAATATAATAATCTAAGCTAATCTTTACATATTTTGCTACATTGTGCGGAATAGTATAAAGTATTTTAAATCGATTTGTACAAATCAAGAAACTGTTTTAAATCGAAGTAACGGTTTTTTTATTGCAAAGAATTCTAAGAATGTTCTTATGCATTAACTTATATTTTATACAGCTTATTTTTATGGAAGACAAAGAAGAAAAAATCTAATATTATGTTATCTATTATGTCGGTTTTGCGATTTATTTTCTAAAATGTTCATTTTTGCTTATTTTACGAAAAATTTATTTATTGAGAAATTTGAAACAATATTCTAAAAACTATTATAAAAACTGCACTGATTTCAATGCAATTTGATGATTATTTTTCACGGATTGACGCGCAAAGTATAATAATATACGATTCGGATAATTTAAATATCGAAAAGCCATGTTATGTCGACGGTTTATTAATAATATGTACATTTCGAGAGACACAGTATATTCGAAATGTATTGTACATGCTATATTAAATTTCAAGTATATATGTTTGAATGATCTGTCGTGACTAAATTCGTGTTTGTTAATTACATCGTCTCGTATGGGACAATAAAATTGCTAACGTTGTTTAGAACATTTTTCGATCATTAATGAAACGTCCCGGATATAGAAAGGATCGATTTTAAATCGAGTCGCGACACATTGAATAAATATGCATAATAATCATTAATACTATATTTCAATATTTGCCAAGTATGTAAATTCGTTCATATTTCGATGACTTATTAAAGGCTTTTTGCCTTAAGATTCATTAGTTGCGTTAATCTGCGAGACATCATGGGTGTCAAGCGTAACCTAGAGCTCTCCATACTATTGTGTTTTTCTCATATTATTTTTTCATTATGATGTAATAAAATACGCATTATATTTGATTAACATTGGCAGCACTGCGTAAAATCTCACGATATCTTCGTATCGAGTGATTAGCGCGCGCGCGATCGTAATTAACGTGTTTTTGCGGGTAAGTGTTGTCTTACAATTAGTATAATGAAGTAGAAAGAATAAGAGAGGAGAAAGAGACCTTTGTGGGAGGCTTTGATCGACGGCGGAACAATCACAGGATGAATAATCTATTTGTTATTTTACATTAGTTTCTAGCAAACCTCTTCATAATTATTTCATGCATCGTGTAACAATTATGTTTGAAATATTAATTATTTTTAGTGCCACTATAATTTCACTGCTTAATGCAGCTTTAATATTACAATTTCATTGCTGCACATTATATCAATAAGTGACAAATTACTTTTTTGTTTTAATGTGTAGTAACGGACCTATAAGAATTTCAGAAATTAAAAAAGGGATTAAAAATATTTTTTTAGTTACACTTATTTCGACTAATTTAGTTAGTAGACTTGTTATTAAGATGTTTCAATTATATATTTATTTTTATATTTTATTCTCACGCTATGTTAATCTTTTTCGCTTATCCACATATACTTTTTTTATAACTTAATTTTGTTAAGAGCCTTTTTTGAACATAAATGAGCAATTTTTAAATAAACATTTTATCTTAAATTAGAAAAAAATTTTCATAAATTATATGTAAGGTAGCTGTTTTCAATATGGCTTAGTATTCAATGTGGCTTACTTGCTATGTAGTTATATGATAAATTAAACAAATAAAATTAGTATATTGTACAAATTGTCAATGTAAATTGTTTGCAACAATTGGCTGCTTAGTTTATGTGTTCTGTTGTTAGTAGTGAGGTCAATTAAAAGTAGAATTTTTGTGATTGTGATTTTCATGATTTAATATTTCGAGAAAGTTACTGTTTTATAACTATTAAGTGATGGTTGTTAATTTCTGCAATTCACACATATTATTGTAGCTCTATGTTTAATACTTTTTATGAAAAAGAGAAAAACATAATTAGGTCATGTTGAATTCGTAGATATTCAATATGACCTAAATGATACTTTTTCTACAAATCTTTATTGCATTTACATAAATATTTGAAATTGTTCAATATTTTAAATTAATGTTTAGAAATGTTTTCTATTTTGAATTTGACCATCAATTTTTAATTTTAAACCCAACAAAAAAATCAGAAAAAATCGCAAAACTTAGATAGGCCATACAGGATACAGTTACCTTACATAACAAAGTATTTGATATACTAAAATAATACAAAAATGTATTGCACTCTTGAACAATATTTATATATTCATTGATAAGAGTACAACAATACTATTTGAACTGCCACTTCGGCGGAAAAATTGCTAATTCGAGGTATTCGCATACGCTTTCCGCATATCCGGTCTCGCGCGGACTGGAAAGCATGGACGAAGTGAAGCTCGCCGAAACACGTACGGCAATTACAGTGGCCATCCCGGAAAATAGAGGGTCTCTATCCCACGATTGTTATCTACACGTGTTGTTTATTGATTGTCTCGTTGTCTCGAGGCAACCGGCAACGTACGTCGTAGGACCAAAAGCACGGCTGGCGGTAATTGCCACCGAGCGAAGAGGCGTAACAGAATGTACGCTGCGCGCGTGTTTTCGAAGAATTAAATTTCAGAAGGGATTAAATTTAAATGTATAGAGAGCGGGGCAGGGTAAAAGGATTTCCGTCGTAAATATCGCGAATCCGGAATAACTCGTATTTGTGCGCACGTACCAAGTTCTCGCGCGAATATCAGCGGGTATTAACGTATTATTAGACATAATCTTGTAAAAATGTATGCGGATACTACAAAGAATTTATTTTGAACTATCTAAATCTTAAATACAATCTATGAGAGGATTTTTCTACGACCGACTGCTGCCAACCGAAAGTTGGTAAAATCGCAGGAGTATAAGTTTTTTATATATTTATTATGTTACTTTGGATTTTTATATTATTGAAATATTCTAGTGTCAAAATCAATGAAATATTTATTGTCAAAGTTATTTCGTTAATTACGCGCCACGAGCTATTACATATTTTATAGTAAATTGTATCGTAATTAATTTATCAACTTACAAGAGGAGGAAGTGGAAACGCATTTTTAAAATGCGGTTTGTTGTAAAAGGTAGTCTTTTTCGTGTCTACATTAAGAATTCCAGATCTTATCTTCAGACAACCTTTACGGAAAGAGCGATTTAGCTAAAGTATGTGAAAATTTGAACTGTCCAATAAAATTTTTATACCAGATACAGATTTGAAAGTAACAACTTTGGACTAAATTGTCTTGCTGGCTTGTTTTTGATTTACTTTTTAACAAAATTTTTTCAATCTCAGGTACATAGTATTGATTCCATGACAAAATAGTTTTGTGATCATTTATGAAATTTTTTTACTGCCAAAAAGGAACTGCATAATAAAATAATAGAAAAATGTATTTGTGCTGTAATATATTAAATATATTTGATAAAAATTGATCGATTTTATGCAATAAAATTTTATGCAATAATATTTATATGTTGTATCATAAGAGCAGCTCAGTTATTCTTACAAAAAATTTCAAACTAAAACATTTTGATTAAAGTGTATTTATCTGGAAATTCATTTAACATACATGCCCAAGAACTCATAAGATTATTGATTATTAACAAAGTTAGGCAAATATTTCTGCAATCCGCAATTACATTGCAGATCCAAGTGTATGAAACGTGTAGTCACTTTTTATGCATTAAATTAAATTTATGCGTGTAATTTTTTTACTTCTTACACGCTTAGACGTGAATCAATAGAAGCATAAAAAAAATTACACGTATAAATACGTAAAAAGCGAGTACATAATTTTACACACAAAAATACACACTTGAATTTGCAATGTAACGTCGTCCCTGGGACCGAGTCGGCAGTAGAACGGCACGAGCATCGATACATATCAATTGCAAGTCCAAATCTTGGACAGCGGCAATGTAAAATGATCGACGAGACACGCGACGCGAGTGCGTCGCGAGCGATCAGGGTCGCGAGAGTAAAAACAACAACAGCAAACAATAGGTTACTCACCCCCTCCGCGGTCGCCCAGCACCGACCAAGCCTCTGCTGTTCCAAGCGCTGCTTTCTCCATAGTTCTTACACGCGCGCGCGCGCGCGCTTATTACCGAAACGCAACAAATACAGGATCAATTGCGCAGGCCGTACGTAATTCCCGATTAAACGCAATTCGAGAGCGCTTCGCTGCGCTGCGTCCGCTCCGTGGCGTTCCGTTGGCGGGAAAGAGCGACGATAGTTGATGACGTCACGTCGGCAGGTTCACTCCGATTTATCGCCGCGACACTCGACGCGAGTCAAGATAGAGTTAAGATGCCGAATCGACGCGGTTAACTTTCACTTTCTACATATGCGTATTAGCCGTCTCGATTAGTCGTCTCGATTTCGGGATCTTAACTCTCGCTTGACTCGCGTCGAGTCGCAGCGATAAATCGAAGTGAACTTGCCGGCGTGACGTCATCCGCTATCGACGCTCTTTCCCGCCAACGGAACGCCACGGAGCGGACGCAGCGCAGCGAGGCGCTCCTAAATCACATTTAATCGGGATACGTATGCAATCTGCTCGATTGATTCTGTATTGGTTGCGTTTCGGTAATAAGCGCGCGCGTCTGAATGCTATGGAGAAGCAGCGCTGCGAAGGATTTAGGGGAAATGAGCAGCAGAAACTTGGTCGGCGCGCCGGGCAGCGGGACCGGGGAGAAGGGTAACCTATCATTTGTTTATTTACTCGCGCGGCACTAATCGCTCGTGACGCACTTGCGTCGCGCGTCTCGTCCGTCGTTTTATATCACAGCTGTCCAAGATTTGTAGTTTTAGGCTTGCAATCGATATGTATCAATGCTCGTGCATACTGCTGTTTCCTAATCGTATCGTAATCATTGCTTCGTAGCGCTCGAGGAGCAGCAGAGGCTTAGTCGGCGTCGTCGGTCGGCGATGAGCAGCGCGACGGTGGAGAGCGGTGAGTAATCTATTATTTATTTGTTGTTATTTACTCGCGCGGTATCGAGGCTCATGCCGTTCTACTGCCGTTTTCTAATCACATCATAACTATTGTCTCGTAGAGCGCGCGACTCGATTTAAGGGATGCCACTACATTACAAATCCAAGTATATTTTTGTGTATAAAATTATGTAGTCACTTTTTACGCATTTAGGTGCGTGTAATTTTTCTATATGCTTAGACGTGATATTTAATATTGATGCACGTCTAAGCGTTTAACAAATGCAAAAATTACACGCATAAATTTAATTTACTACATAAAAGATGCAAATGCGTAAAAAGTGACTACAACATTTTACACGCTTGGATTTGCAATGTGCAGAGAAAATCTTTAACCTCCTTATCAATATATTCATCATTGTAACACTTTGACGATATGACTATGCGAGAATGCAATAACACCGACTATTTAAGTCCGATAAATTTTTTATTTTGAAAAATCACAATACGAATTTCTCGGTCGGATTAAACAGATGTATATCATTTGAAAATAAAGATCTAGCGACTAGCGTAGTAATATTAATGTTTTTGACATTACCTCGGCTGCAAAAGTTCAACGTTTTAAAAATATTTTAATGAAAAATCAAAATTATAATGATGATACAGTTCTTTAAGCGGCTTGTCGCAACTTTGAGAAGGAATTCAAACAATCCTCAAAACTGATAAGATATTGAAATTTTTTACAGCACTATCTTCCTATTTTTGATAAAAGATAATTATTTATAAGTTAGCAAAATTCTTCTGTGATCATCTAGCAAAAATGTTTTGTAGTTTTGTAGTTTTTCCAAAATTAATAATAAATATAAAATGTTTGAATCGCTTAACTATTTGGTAAAATAACAAGAAAAAAAAACGGAAAAGTCAAGTATCGCAATATTCCAGCATCAATAAATATAATTCGGATTATATAATGATTTTTATTACTTCAACAGTGGAGTAGCATGAGTAGTACTCCGGTAGCCTGAACTCGTATTAATCCAAATTGTATACGCATTGAAAAAAGAGTCAATCCTAAAATATTTTATTATAATACTTAATTTTTTATCCTCCTTTTCCTACGATGTATCATGCTGTCGAATACTTTATCGATTCTGTGACATCAAAATTTTTGTACTTATTTTTAATTTTTGAAAAAACTAAAGGATGTCTGAAGCTGGGGTTTGGGATTCTGAATACACACGCGAATACATACAACGACTATTTTTCTACAATAAGCCACATTTTAAAAAAGCGTTCCCACTTCTAATCCTCTCCTCGTTAGCCCAAAGAAATAAGAGTTTCTAAGACTGAAGAAGAAGAAAGATGGTAGGCATCTCGGTCACGCGTGTACTTTCTCGATCTGTTATTCGTCATATTTTCTAAAGCACTGACAGAGTTTCCATTAGCTTATCGAGTTAAACTTTCGATAAAAAGCATGAGTTACGGGGATCTTCCTGTATAGCCGATGAAATTCCAGAGGAAGGTTCGAACCGATCTCGACGGCAGTTCCACATCCAATTTTCCTTGCATGATCCCGCGATGAACGGCGCGTATCGGGAGACTTCCGCTGGTGTGGAGAGAGTACTCCTCTCCCCATACGAATCGACGAATGCAAGCATTGCTGCGAATTCCTTAGAGAAATCTTCGCGGCGTTACATCATCCGGCGTGCTGGCAACAAATTTGTTTCGCATTGTGCCACCTACCGCGCGAGAAATGCCCGAGATACATTCGTGTCCCTGCGCGTGCTTGCCGAGGGAAGAATGGGATATACAGCCGAAGAGAATGACTACCAAGTAGTTCGACAGATTCTTACCGTTCTCTCGTTCAACAAATTCCTTCGGCAGCTACAGAACGCCCGCGGATGCGCAATCTCGGATGCGGATGCGGTTATGCTTCTAATCATAGCATGTGGAAAATAGACTCACAGAATCAAAATTATCAATCGAAAAATTCAAACTCTTTCTTCTCTCTGTTCCCCGTGCGTCGAATGAACTGTAATGGTAGTATATAAAAAAAGATATTCGTTTGTACGTTAGTACTGATACCAATTCCATCAGTCTATCGCTTCTGCACACGATAAAACCATATACAAGCCACTTTTCATTAAAATAACAAATCCATTTACTGCCATATGTCGTGTAATTATAATAATTTAGCACACGCTGGATCGTATTCCCTTATAATCGTTTCCCTTGTTCCCCTCTTTCGGTCAAGCGAAATTGGCAGCCGCCGATGTTCTTCGGAGCGAGTCATCGGCGCATTTCGCGCGTTAATCGCCATTCCGTCGTCTATGGTCGATACCATATCCTCGCGACGACGCGTCGTGGAAGCGATGCCTTAGTCGGCACCTATGCACACGCGGGTGTGCGAGAGAGCGCGAGATACCTGACTACGTGTACGCCGTTAACGGGCTGCCATTTTCGATAAGAGGCGTTGCAAGGACGACACTGATCGCGCGCGACGTGTAGGCAAGCTGCTCGTAAAGTGTTTAGTTGAGGGCAGGTGGGGAGGAGGGCTCGCCGGAATGGGGTGGATGAGTTAAACTACACGAGGTCTGACGGTAATAATTGAGTGCCGCTCTGTCTAGTTAGCACCTTGTACCGCCGGCTGACTCTCGTCACTTTATCGACTAAACGACAGCGATGCGTGACAAATCCATCTTGTCTTAACCGCCGACGCCGAGTCGATTATCGACGGGATCTCAAAACGGCGCAGTCGACGCGAGATTAACACGTCGCATGCGGAAACGGCGGTGCCGATGCATGTCAAAAGACAATTTTACGGTTTAAAGGGATGTTAGATGTACAGAGAAGACAGTAGAAGAAAAAATTATTTTCATTTATAGTATAAGTTGTATATTTCTCACCAGGATAGTTTCGCTATTTATATCGATAGCATTTAACGTTAGAAAAGTATGATACTTAAGCCGAATAACGTCCAACGTTAAATGAGACTCCATTTTTTTAATTTTAATATCAAAACTATTATAATTATAATACTAAAACGCACCTAGAGTATATGCTTAAAAGATGTGTCGTGAGAAGTAGGTAAAAAGGGGACGGGAAATAAAAATCGGCAGCTACGCGTCTGTTAAGTGCAACGAAAATTTTGTGATCAAGTAGGTGTATACTTTTATAAAAATTTATTGCAAAGTTTATTAAATAGTAAAATATACATTATTTTCTGGTTTATTAACGTTCTATAATATATTTAATTTTTCAACCAGAGAAATTAACAAATAAATGTCAATATTTTGGAACATATATTATATATTTTTTAAAAAGAAAACAACTAAACGTCAAAACGTTATACATGGCTATTGTTATTTGTGTGTAAGTTTACACCGGTGGATAACGATTTTCAATGCTGCTAATTTTTGAACAGCGGAAATGGCAAACAGCTGGAAATTTTTAAAGACGACAAGATTAATTAAAGATTAAATTAAAGGTAATTGTTATGTTTAAGAGTACAGTAAATCCTGATAGATTTTGTTTTTGTGATTAATACTCGTTTTAAAAGTGATTTAAAAAATAACGTTTAGTTTCTTTGTTATTTTTTATTTATTTTTTATTTGAGTTTTATTATATTTATAAGCATGAAGCCTAATGTCAGAGTTAAAAATATTTTTATTTGTTTTTATTTACAAATATTAAATATGGAAGATGAATTTTATTTTTGTGAGCAACTAAAGTAACAGTTTTATTCTCAATTGATTTCAAGAGTTTTGAAAAAATAAAATAAGTGGACCTTATTCAGTTTAGATACCCCTTAAGTTACAAGTAATTTTTAGAAAATATTAAACAAATTGGTAATACATTGAAGTCAGATAAAACTTTCGAGTGCGAAGTGTATCGATCAAAAACCGAGACGGTGAAATTCTGATCGGACGTCTGGAATTGGAGTGGGCTTAATCCCCCGCGAACTTTGCGCGACTCTCTCCAGAGTCGTATGTCGAATGTGTGAGTAATAAAGGCACGCAAGTTCGATCGTTAACACGATCTAAAATTCTACTGAAGGGAGTTGCCAAAGTTGGTGAATTTACAACGTTTCTATGGAAAGTAGCCAATGTAAAAGATATTTGCGGGACTCCCTTTCACGCGATTCGCCGCTTCGTGTCTCTCCGGACGATATCTCCCGGACTACCCTCGTCACATTCTTTTCCCATAAAAGCGTAGAAGTGTCTCTCCGCTTGCGCTCTCGCCGAGCGATTCGACGCGAATTTCAGCGTCATTGCGCGCCCGAGCGAGCTTGCTAATTACCGTCGGTATAACAACGCGCTTCGCCCGCTCCGATAAAAAGTAATGATTCATTTCGCGCAACGCTCGTCGGTTTATCTGTTTCTGGCGCTGGCGGAGGAATCGTTCTTGCAACTAAACAGCAGCAGCGCGCCGTGCGGCAAGGAAGATTTACGTGACGCGGTGCCGGGAGAGAGAAGATATCAGACACAGGGAGGGAAGTGTCTGGCTCGTTTCTCCGTACACTTTTTCGGTATCCCTTACCTCCCCATCTTCCTTTCCTCCTCACCCCCTCACCCCCTCCGCTTCCGCTGCTCCCTGACCGGCTCGCGAGAGATGGCGAACGCGGGATCGGGATCTTGCAGACGAGTTAACGCCGCCGGAGAACGCAAGAAAAGCGCCGGCGAACGAATGGTAGTCGGCCAAGATCTGCCGAGTTCGGCTCTCGAGTGAATAATTAAATTACGCGAGCGAGAGATCGCGCGACTGCCTGCAGTAAGAGGAGGGGGCGGCCCCCGGGTGGCTGGGGCCAGGTGGCGAGAAGGGCGAGGGAGCAGGCTCAAAGTTGAAATTTCACGCGCCATTGTTCGATCCCGCCGAAGGAATAGGAGTTAGAAGCATTTAGGGAGCGGCAAGCAGGCACGGGGCTGTGAATTACGGTCGAAGATACGGCGAGACGTGGCGTAGAGGCGAAGGGATGCCGTGGATCGGCGACGGCAGAGGTGGTAGAGGAGGGCGGTCGGGGCTGAGACTTTAATTCCAGGCTACATCCACGCGGGGTAACGGAGCCACGCTTCTTCGGCCTAAACGACTTCGATTTCGACTCCGCGCGGCGAAACGAGATTAATCGCATCCCTTTTGTTCTTCTCACGGTCGTGGCATACGACGCGACGCGCGCACCGCATGATCGTGACAACTTTTATTTACTTTCTCTCTCGCGACGAATGTTTAACGATTACCGTTGAATTTGGTTTCTGCTTCTTAACCGCTCGTATCCATTGCATATATTTACGCGTATTTTTCCATGTAAATTTCTCATTATATGTCGGAGCATAGCGCGACGTGCGTGGACTTGGCTACCCTTTTGGCAATGCAAATGCAATCCACCCGTATGGTGGTGCGTATGCGACGAAGAAACGTCCGAGGTGAAAGGCTGCGCGAAGCGGTCGGTGCAGCGTTGCGAGGGAGCAAAGAGTGGACGGAACGGGAAGGAGAAAGAAGAAGGAGAAGAAGAAGGAGGAGAGGGGGAGGGGGGAAGAAGAGGGACCCGCATTCTCGGAGATTATCGTGCTCGCCATCAGCGTATCACGGCGTCAGAGGACAAGATTTATATGTAGAGTTTATTGTCGCTGAGTCCGCCCTACTGCGTTTTATGGATGTTTTTCGAAGGAGCGCTGCCGCCCGCGTGATCTATCGCGGCACCCTCGCTCTTCCACCCTCTCCTTCTCACTCTGTCACCGAGCTCTTCTCTCTCTCTTTTTCTCTCCGCTTCTCTCTCCTTCCCCGTTGTTCTCTCTCTCTCTCTCTCTCTCTCTCTTTCTCTGTTTTCTTCTCCTCTCTCTCTCTCTCTCTTTCTCTGTTTTCTTCTCCTTCCCTCCCCCGCTCTGATTCGGTACACGAGGGTGGCGCTGAGGGAGACAGAGAGATTCCTAATGAACGCTACGACGAAATCTCTCTTTTCTTCTCTTTCTCTCGCGTCTTCTCTCTCTTCCATCTCGCGGCGACTCTCCGGTTATCTCTCCCTTTCTCTCTTTCACTTTTTACCACGCTGCCTCCACACTCTCTTTCTCTCTGACTCGTTTCTGTAGTCAGCGCCACGTCGTTCGCCCCACACATTAACGCGAGATTTATACCGCAGAATCCTGGACGATATCGCATTTACATTTTTGTCGCATCACTATAAACCACCTACCTACCTACGTTAAACTACCCCGTCTCCCTCTGCCACCCTTCCTCCCTCCCTCCCTCCTCCCCCCGCTATCGTGCGCTCCGGACGCGACCGGGGCACGAGCAGTATTTCATGATCGAGCGAGCTTTGTTTCGTAACGCGCGCGATTTCGCGGAGGTCGCGCGGCTTGATTCGTTGTTTCGCTCGCTTCGGCTGTCTGCGAGCGATTTCCACTGAGAAAAATGTGAACGTGCGCCATGTTTCTCGCGACAGTTACTTTGCGTTTTAATGTCTCGACGCTTTATTATCCAAGCTTTAAATTATTGATGAGCCACGCACACCGTCATCCGATCGGTGCTGATCATTATATCGTTATTTTAAAAAAAACTGAGTAAATATAACGTGTGCAGTCCTATTTTGAATGAAATTATCACGCCATCTGTGGAGACTGAAATATTTTAGTAATTTTAACAACATATATACAAGTCTCATAGAAATGAGTCACATTAAACGGTCGACAGCTGGTTTAGGAAGATCAGCATTATTTTTGCAACAATCTGCAAGTTGATAAAATGATTCTTATATTGTACGAGATAACGAGCCGCGTCTGAAAGTACTACGCAATTTCACTTTCGCCCTAGCTGCAATAGCGACCCGGTGACGATTTGTGGAGGGCAAAAATGCGGCTCGTCTTTCGGATGTGTGAACGCGCCACGATGGCGACCGACCCCGATTCCACATAAACACGTGAACGGTAGAGGGAGATACATGGCGGCAGTATGTTACACGTGTTACCGGCCGGCACGTACGGGTTACGTCCGGCAGTCAATCGCTCTAATACTCGCACTCGGTGCGGCACACTATGTGTACCGGTGGTCGTGTGCACCGCGATGCACAGGCCGTATACCGTTTCAACCCCTCGGCCCTCCCGTCCGCTTACCACCCTCTCGTCGCGACCCTCTCCACCGCTCTTCGCAGGAACTACATCACCAAGTGATTACCTCCACCTCGTCCCACGTGTACCCTCGTTGGTGCCATCGGCGTCGCGCTCACCGGACGCATTCACCGTCCGCGATCGTTTCCTAAACCTCTGCGGCCTGTCACCGCGCATCATCGCGCCGTGCCGAGTTCTCGAAAAAGTTGGCGAGATTGATGTTTCGACGCTCCGCATCACCTCGCACTTCGACAAGCCCGTACGTTATTTCGGTTTTTGGTCCGTCGCGTCGTTACCCGCATCGTTTGTCCTGTACCGCCGAGCAATATCCGCCGAGTTTTCGGTCTCTTGCCTGAAAAGCCATAAATCGCCTTTACGATACTATCTCATAATTTTGTTTCGCGATGATAAACGTAGACCCAGTGACATCATCCACAATGTTCTATGGCGTAAATTAAGGGTTTACATATATTTAAGATGCTTCTACACGCGTCTTAACTCAAAAACATCGAATAATAAATTGATGATTGTTAATTAATAACGCTACAAGTACGATAGATAAGTATAATGTAACGCGATTACGTGACCCCTTTTATCGCAGTAGCTTTATCGCAGCGGAAACATTGTTTACAACACGTTGCTCGAAACACGTAATCTCACGGTAACTGTGTTTCTATCTCAAATGTTAAAAATGTGTTTCACGTATCAGCGCACACATCAGACTACATAATAATGCAAGGGCGATAATAGATTGTCTTAGCGACAACACTCTTCGCCCTCACGGTGCAAGTTTACCGCTTGCATTGCGAAATCGAGTGGCGGGCTCCGCGATGCGGAAAATCGCGCACTCCAAATCCATCCGATGCAAACGGCGCGGAGCGGCGCCGGGTATCGTTAGCGCAAACCGACCGTAATTGGCGTGGTGTTTAATTCAAGTTAAAAGCAAAGCCCCATCGCCCCGTTGTCTCCGCGGATCCTCCGCCGTTAGCTTAGACGTAGCCGTGGCGCTTCGCGTGACGCGCGCGTTCGTAGACCAATTAAGATTACTTTCATCGGGCGTCGCCGGATTATTCACGCCACCCCTGGCAGCCTTATTATGCGTGTTTAACAAAGCTGAGCTGATTATATCAATAAATTAAGGAAAGCTGCAACCTCTTCCCCTCCCGTGCCAAGCAACCCCCGTTTCCCCTCCGGGCTACATCGTAACCCGTGGGAGTCCGGTGCGCCGTAGTCCCGGAGCCGCTTTACCAAGGCGTACATCACCGACGTCCAGGTCGCTCCGCCCTGAGTTATGCTCGACAATTATACCTATCTACCCGCGTGGTGGGCGTTATTATCATATTATACCGCGTTACCCCTCGCGTCTGCATGTGTACCCGCGCGCGCGCGCGAACATACGTGTCCATGTGCTGCATGTGCGTTCACGCCCGTCTGTGTGAACTTACCTACGGTTGACGTCGCGGAATACCGAGGTCGACGTCCCGATCCATAACGTCGCGTCGTACGGGCCGCGGCTCCTTGGTAGTTATGTTTTATTAGAAACGTCCTTATTCGTCGCGCCACACGATGCCTTCCCTCCGTTTTATGATATGTTCCCGCGTTTTTTTGCTCTGCCATTTCTTATCTGATACTCTTGAAGAGTGTATTTTTTTCTATCTGATTTGATTCTTGATTTACGAAGCGTAACGATGTTATGTTTTCGCTATATCGTTGAATTAACGTGATACGAGAAAAGGGAAAGAAACACACACATTCGCGTTTTAAACCCTCCGGCCTTTATTCCATATAAATATTCGTAACTTTGCTTTATACAATTAGATCAATTATATAGTCCTGTATGAAATCATTTAATCAAATCGCCTTAAGGAGGCAGTATAAAAGTTCAAAGATAGGTATCGGCTCGCCGAGTTCAGTCGATCGATGCGTGTCTCTGCGGGCAATCGGGCTTCGAGCCAAAGCCTGTGCTCTGTGGGACGTCCGTGAAAAATCCCTGAATTATGATAATGGCGCCGACATAATGCGATCCAATGAGGCAATCAAGGGGTGGCGGCAGGGCAGCGGCGGCGGCGGCGGCGGCGGCAGCGGCGGCGGCGGCGGCGGTGGCGGGCGTCGGTTGACGGTATCGATGGCCGATGTCGGTGTTGCGGGGTGGCGCGAGTTACGCGTCCCAGGGTCGTATTAGTGTTACTGGCCACCGAGCCGAGCCGAACGAGCAGGGCGATCTATGTGTCGGGGACGATACAGTGCGTGTAGCGGGTATAATTGCCGTTGGTGGGCAGCAGTTGCTCTAGGAGGACCCGTTTCCATCAATCAGCCCGCGCTAAACACCCGCCCGCGCACCGCTCGCGCGCGGAATCGCACGACTCGCCGGCCGATCGCAATTGCCCCGAATGCGGTCCGCCCGCACGATCTATGTCTCGCGGCGGATTGCCGGGGGCGCACGAGAGGATTTCCTCTCGTGCTGTTCGCGAGGCATCGAAATATCGTTTCTTTTTTTTCCAGTTCACCGCGGAACAAATCGTTCGTCGTTTTTATAAGACGTGGACGATGCGCGATCAGTACCTCGCGGCAAATTGGCTAAATCCATTTACTTTGTTCGCACCGGCGAAACATCGTTTTTCAGCAACTGTTGTCGCGATCGCATCTCCATATGTATATTTATACGTTGTTCTGTAAAACACGTAACACGATAGACACAATCTGTATGAGTTGTCGCGAAATTCATATACACATCACTGTCGAATTGATGGGATCTGTGATCCGGAAATACGTTTGGCCTTCTCTCGAAAGAGACGTGTTTAGCAGGATTAGTTTATTAACAAGAAAATAGAAATAAAAAAATGCGTCTGTCAAAATAATTATCGAAATTTATACACGATTGAAGTTCATATTATTTGAATATTACGATACGATTCTAATATAATATTAATCAATGTATACAAAATATAAAATTGTTGCGTTCCAAGACCTTTTTTTAATACATTTTAACTAAGAAAGCTTAAACTATTTTTTCTAATTTTAAAACAGCAATTATTTCTTTAGAAAACATTACGCAGACTGTGGATATGGAAGCTTATTTATTATTCAAATTACTTCAGACGTCGATTTACGTCCTCGCTCTCTCTCTCTCTCTCTCTCTCTGTCTGTCTCTGTCTCGCCTTCTCTTTCCGTCTCTCTTCCTCTCTAACGTACATATGCACGTGCCGATGTACGGGCTGCATCCGACGTACCTGCGAACACATATACGTAAGCATATAGTCTAGCACGTACGTACGCTGGGGCCTGCTGATGGGATGGGACGCCATGCGGGGTAGTTATGGGACCACGAGGATGTTAATGACCATAAACAAGCAATCACTGTAATCCGCCATGAGTCACTCCAGCTGTCTGCCTGGCTACATAGATACGACCTGCCATATGCCCAGCCTAACTGACCAGCGGTGGATATGCGTTGCTGGATCATCCGTGTTTCTATGGTTCCCCTAAAATATGTTGCAATGGACCACGTCGGATTATGCGTGGAATATTATTTAATGAAATGTGATATGTTGATGTATCTTCAAGCAGTCAAGTTTTTTAACATTGGAAACATTAAAGTTAAAAATTTATCTTTTGAAGCGAGATGTTTATAGTGTAGAAAATGGACCATTACAGTAATTAAGAATAGATATTACGATTTATAAACTTATTTCTAAGATTAAGTATACTTTATATAAATTATCTAGAAGATGTCGAAATTGCACGCGAAATGTATAGGTAGTAGAAGCATAAGCATACAGTTAAAGAAACCGTGACAAATATCTGAAAATCGGGAATTATCGCGCGGCTTTGAATTCTCTCTACGCGCAACGATCAGAAACGACTACGATAGGATAGGTAGAAAGAATAGAGAGGGGCAGGGAAAGGGTACACGAAGAAAGGAGATGGGAAGAGAGAGAGAGAGAGAGAGAGAGAGAGAGAGAGAGAGAGAGAGAGAGAGAGAGAGAGCAGGCTCGATATCGACATCCATGGCGAACCTTACGATCGAGGCTTACGACGATCGTAAATACGTCGGCGATACGGCCCTCTCTCGTTGAAGATACCGAAAGGATAGGAAAAGGGGAAGGCAGATGAATAGATAGAGACAGTGAAGCGAAAAGGAGGAAGAAGGAGGATCTGCCGAGAGGAGGGTAGGAGGCAGGAAGGGCAAGAAGGAGCACCTAACCGTGCCGAAACATTTTATGAGTATCGATCTCTGACATAAAGCGACTTCCTATACTACGTGGCGTATAATACATACGTACGCAATGGCGCTCACAGACGTGTGCGCGCGCGTGTGCCCGGGATAAAGGTATTACTTTACGTGTTACGTATACCTCTGCTCATAACACTCGATACCTACATTACTTCGCGAAGCGCCGAAGGCCAGTACTCGTTACGCCGCTACGTATCAAAGACGAGTCGCGCGATAGCCATTGCTCGTTTAAAACCATCGATTACGAGGCAAGGATCGTGCTGCGTCTTGCGAGCGCGCCTTATCCTCTTAATCGTGATCGCCCTTTGAATTATTTCTTCGGGGTAAAGCGTAGCCAACATATTGTTTCCAGTATGTATCGCGTCGTTCCTCTTGCCATCGCTATTTCTTCGTGAAACTGTTTCGCAGTTGATAGAGACACGTTACGATCGATATTCTCTTTTTCCCTCTTTTTCTCTCTCTCTCTCTCACTTTCTTTTCTTTTCTCTCTTTGTAAAAAGAATAATTAATTTTATAAACGGAATGTATATCTCTGGAATTAAATTTCTTAATTTATTTTAATTAAGACCAGGAATTAATTTATACAATTGTTGAAAATTAAATTATTTTATTTCTTATTTAATTAAACGTCAAATGTCAGCAAAGTTTAGTATTATAACTTTCAATCCATAATTAAGAAATTGTTATTTATTTCTCGATTGTCTTATTATAAAATTTTGAGTGTTTGTTTAGGATGAAAATAGGAGGAATTTGAAAAATATCTTACAACGTATTTCTCATTTCGAAAATTTGTAATTTGTAATTTTATAAATAAATTTCCTTGAGCTTCTTTAATCTAAATGTAAGAAAAGTAAGAAAAAAGAGTTAAATTATTAAAGGCTCTTTAAATCACTCATCAATAAATCATGGATGACTTTCGCATAACGAAAACGTATTGCATTCGCGTCGCGTGTGATTAACATCGATCACAGCAGCTTTTCCATTAAGAAAACCTTGCGGAAATAGACGGTGAGATCGCTCCCTGACTTTCACTTCGCGCCGATGGCAGCGGGAATCCTCTCGCTCGATGTTACTTCCGCGAGGAAATTAATACAAACAAGTAGCGGAGGCGACGGCGACGGTGGCGGCGGCGGCGGCGGCGGTGGAGGCGACCATGAAGAGGGTAAAAGCGATGGGTTGCGGAGGGAGGGGGGAGGGTGGTAAACGGCGGTAGTAGCGGCAGCGCGAGGCAAGCAGCAGGCAAGGCCGCGAAAAGTTGGCGATGACGGCGGATGTTATTGGCAGCGAGGCCATTCGTCGCGATGATGGATGCCTGACAGGCGCTCCTCGCTCGCTTCGCTCGCTCGCCAGGCAGTTATAATAAGTAATGGGCTCACTTCCGCCGCCATCGCTGCCCGAATGCCTCACTGCCTTGCCCGGCCATGCCTCCGATGCCCTGCGAAACCTTCGTGCGCCTCCGCCGCCCTCTTTGTCCGTCTCTCTCTCTGCATCTCCTCCCGTCTATCCCTTCGTTCCCCTCGGTCGTTCCCTCGCTACCATCCCTTATCGTCGTCCTTCTCCGTCTTCGGTTCCTTGTTTCTCCGTCTCGCTCGCCGCCGTTCGTTCCCTCGGGCTGAGTGAGGCCAGGCCACTCGTCTTCCTACTCTTTCCATCCCGCCTCCGCCTCCTCCTCGTAATAACTACAAATCTGTCACGCATTAATTCTCCGTCCGGCATAAATTCGAGCACGGTACAAGCGGAGAAGGAAAAAGTTATCGCGCGGGGGTCGGGACGGGCAAACCCACCCCCTCTCTTTCTACGCGCCCCGGTTTCGACTCGCCGCTCCGTGCCCCCTACGGAGAAAGAGAAAGGAGATATAGGGGTGGAATGCCGCTTGCGAGGAGCGTGATGTTGTACGAGGGAGGGTGGAAAGCCGGAGAACGAAAACTGTTAATGTCGTAACGTCGCGGAATGAAGAGCTGCCCATGGTTAATAATTCTTCCGGCGCTTGATGATACTTGGGAGATTCATTGGCGTCGCATAGAAAACAAATATCGATGTATTTTGATACCGCTAAATCGAATATGCATTAAAATTATTATATCGTGCATTCGAGTGCATTAACGCTACTCGGCACGTTTATTTCCGTACATCAAAGTTTTTCAACATGTTTTCGTTTACACAGTCAATAGAATACTAATCTTTTACAATACGTAATTCGATATAGTCTTTTTCAGAAAATTTAATTCCATTAGTTTTATTAGTTAAAATATAAGCAAGTGCAATATGTGCGAGTGATTCGTAATAAAATTAACATGTATTAATCCGAAACTGAACACTGCCAATAAAAGGCCACTCGATGCCTGGTCATGCGTACATAAAGCGAAAAGAGGAGAAGATAGCGCCTGCTCGGAGGGTTCGTCGCGTCGATCCTGCAACGCGCGGCAGTTATTTGCAAGTGTTGTGAATTTATATTCGCGTCAGATAGGAGAGGGAGGAGGACCGAATAGAAGAGGAGAGCGCGGGGGTATCCTCACTCAATGCAACGTTGTTTATCGGTGTGCTGCCGCGTCGGACGCTCCACTTTTGCGTATCCACAGCTGCCCCTCTCGATCGTCACCCCACGACATCGACATTATCGTAAAACCGCGCTTGATTCCGCATTCGTTTTCGCAGGATTTTTATTGTCGAATTTTCCAACACAACTGTATATCGTACTCAACCACCATATTGTCGCACTTGAGAAACATTAACTGCGGAATTCTCAAAGATAGAAAGAGAGAGAGAATCAGCCGTTAAAAAAAGGAACAAATATTTAGTGAAATAAATTTTGACCCTGAAGTACCAATTCGTTTGAGAGATGTGAAAATTAAATTTATTTTTCTCGTAAAAACACGATAGCTTAAAAATGAAAAGGCTGTAAATAAAAAATTTCCGAATTGTTTTCTAAAACTTTTCAAATAATTGTTTTACTTCTGATCTAAAGCTGCGCAACATTAACTCACCCTGTGTTGCGAATGAAAAGCAATTGCAATTGGTATAAAGGATCAATATGTTCTCATATACTTATTTCTTCTTACAAGTAGTACTGTATCGTTTCGAATAATCTCAACGTGACTATAGTTGTTTAGACATTGACTTAAGTTAGCGACCAATGTTATGATGCTGTTAAAATAGATGATGAAATTGAGATGCAAGAGATTAATTTCGCTACGAAAGTCCTCTCCTGACACAGGCGCAGACGGCAAATAAAAGACTCACCCCGACTTGTTCGGTAACTCGGCGACGAATTCCGGTCGAAGTTCGCGCTCTCGTTTCGCATTCAATGTAATAGACTCGTTACAAATAGCGGTTCGGTTAGGTTAAACAGCGGGATTCTCAGCAACGTAGGAAAAGGGACGAATAAGCGCCGAAGGTGGAGGTAAGAGCGAGAACTACCTCCACTCTCTGGCTCGCAGAAGGAAGCGGGAGGACTCCCTCAACGACCGTGACAAATAACTCTCCTTCAACGGGGGTCTGCATCATTTAATTTTCCTTAGCCCCGCTACCGGAATCGATGATCTCCTCTGCCGAGTATCTTACCGAAGACGAATGGGATGACTTAGACGCCGTTTCGCCACCTTCCCGGAGGGGGGTTAGATCGATCAACCAGATCCCAATTATTCGCGGAAAATTAACCTTCCGCATTCGACGCGATCCATCGACGGCGATTAATGATCGAAATTGCACAACGTGCACGATCCACCTCGATAACATAACTCCCTCCCGACATTAAATATGATCTAAGCGCACATTTGACATTTACCTTGCAATCTAGTCCTATGTAAAATTGCACTCTAGTAACGCAAAATTGCGACATATATGATAAGTGATGAAATTTTTAAAAAACTATATTAACATTTTTTTTCTATTAACAAAACTAATTCTCGACGAATAAGATGTCACTAAAGTATTCATTAAAATATCAAAATTACATTGACGCATAAATTTTTCGTTAAAGATTTTATTATATTATTATAATATACATTTAATTTAATTACGAGCTACAAGAAAACATTTTGTTACAATTGAACTGCAATAAAAATCATTTTTTTTAACATACGTCAAATGATAATACAACGATGACTATTTGAAACAGTTCTAAGGGCAATACGATATTTCGACAGCTTTACGAAAAAGGTCTCCTTTGTTCTCTCCTCTCTCTCTCTCTCTCTCTCTCTTTCTCTCTCTCTCTCTCTTCCGGTTTAACTATCAAACGAAAAATTAGAGCCTGCGTTCAAATCCGAGGACGGAAAGTCTAATTTCGGGGTGAGCGTAGGGTGCAGAGGGCCATCGCCTCGGTTCGAGCGATTCTCTCGACATTTACAGCCTTCAATTTGCCCTTCCGAGAAGGTGGCGGCGGTGAGCGAGCCAGGAATGTTAATTAAAGCCGTTCACTCCTCGATCTCGCGCTTCGACTAATTAGTCGCGTACAATGCCACCGTGAACGCTGCTAGAAGAGCCCGCCTGAGAGAGGGATAGGCAGTAAAGAGAGAAGGAGAAGAACAGGGTATAGAGGCGCGAGAAGAAGCGAGATAGGCAGGGTAGAGCCGACCGTGGCAGCCGGAGATCACTTCACTCGGATACCCCCGATCTCGCGCTCAAAGGAACTGGCGAACGTCAAACCCGCCCGTTCGCATCCAACGTCGTCCCAAGCGAAAGAAGAATGCCAATTTGCCAAAAGCCCTCTTCGCGGTAGCGAACGTCACAGAACGGAAATCCGTAAAACGGAATTCCAGAAAGATCAGCGCCGGTCCGTCCGACCGACCAGCGTGTGCACGCCTGTCAGCGACGGGACATCTCGTTCTGCCGAGCTAATTTTAATCCAACTTAACATTACTTGAATTACGAACGTGGACATTCTTTCAGATGTTCCAACAATTGGAAATAGGAAGAAGTAGGATCGTAGGATGGCTCTCTCTCTTTTGTACGCGCTAAAAAATTTAAATAAAATTAATAGAGCAATAAACATTTATATTTAAAATTAAATATTTAATTTTGTGTAGAATGAAAGTTAAATATATGCCGAATAAATTCGCGTAAAGATTAAATCTCTGTCTCTTTCTCTTATGATCTATTCTTCATTTTGTTTAGTTTTATATTTAAACGCGAATTTTTGTCGCAATGTCGAAATCATAAAATTATTGATTTTGTCACAGTTTGCCTTTTCTACGAAACAGCCTCGATTACGAAATGAAATTTCAAATAATTCGTCCTTTTATCGATTCATGCGAAAAATGCGGATTTCGATATTTAATGGTCCAAGCTAAACTTAAAGATGTCCTCCGCGAAATACCTGTACAATTCAGTATTGATTCAAGATGCATTGTATGCAAATCATCTATACAATCGTCAGAAGGACATGCTCCCATGCTCCAGAAGTTTATGTCGCTCCTTCCCCTTCCCTTTATATGTACTCGCCCCGCATTTGTCCACAGACTGTGAACCCGTTAGACGGCATAGGACATCGAGGAGTTAAGACGATCGTAACCGAGAGAGAGATTCCGGAGGACTTTCCATCGAAATCCGGCGGAAGGAACGCTCGTAGGAAAATTCCTGTACCAGGATAGCACGCCGATACGGGCGGAACGGGGTAATACAGTCGTGGAGGATGGCGGGGCGGGAAGGAAGGCGGTCGGTGGCGGGGGACCTCATCTAAAGTTACAAATCGCAATTCTTCCATGGCCGTGGTTCCGATTCTGTAAAGTTATGTTATGGCGCAAAGTAAGCGGGATTTATCAAGAAAGTTGGTATAACTTCGCTACGACTATTGATGCAATGAAACGATTGGCTCCGCCTCATTTACCACCCCTTTTCTCCGCCCGATCTCTCACCCCTTTCTCGGCGATCTCGCTAACGCGAAGGTATTCTTCGTTGTCGTCTTAGCCTCCCATCAATTGAAAACCAGTCTCTGCTTGCTCATTGATACCGATCCTTCAAGCATTCATGTCGGATTAGTTTTAACGTTTCTCTACAGTTTTCGATATTTTTCTTAATGTATAGATATTGAGCATTTATTTTTATATTCCTACTTTTTTATTTCTTTATAATGAAAATTCTTATTTGTGATCTTTGACTTATCTCTCGCTTCGTATTTAATCTTGAATGAATAATATTGAAATATTAAGTTTATCACATCGTTATTAGACAAATAAAATTTATATAAATATAAATATAAATATAAATATAAATATAAATATATATACACACACACACACACACACACACACAATAGACACGTTGATTACATAGGGTGTTAAATTTTCTGCACATCAACATTTCTTTCTCACAACTTCTGTTTCCGTCTGCAATATTATATCAAGTGTAAATATTGCTTGGCCCGTTTCTTCCTGTTTATATTGGAAGGCAACGCGATATAGGACGGAACAAGAAATTCCCGGGGAGAAGCTTCAAGCAGTGCTCAATCAATTTGCTCGGAAGGCATTACGCGTCGTCCAGGAGCGAACACAGCGTAGTATTGGAGTCAGCCGTGGACGGCCACGAAACGAGAAGGATAGGAAAGAGACGGAATCGTAGGTTTATCTGAAAATATTATGATGGCGTCGTCCGTGCTCCCGTTGCAAGGTGGCCGCCGGTTTTGATATGTCCCCAGCGTGGTGTAGAGTCGCGCGCGGCCGTATAGCTGAAGATATATGAACGGGATTGCAATCATGTCCGTGTTACCCGAGAGTGTCCTGTTGGGATAATATAAATATTGTACAGTCGTTGTCGGCGGTGGCGGTCGATCCGGCCGGCGAGGGTGGAGGGACGAGACGTGGGGAGAGGGTTGGTGGTCCAGCGTCGCGGTAGGGGCGGGCGGCGACCGCGATACGACGTCTCTTAGAATATTAGCCGATATCCTGGGGTATCGGCTCAAGTATTTACGAGGATGGTGTTCACGAGGAGAAGTCGGCGGGACACACCCGAGTGTAGCGCGCGGATGGGACGAATCCCACGGAAAGAGTTGTCGTGAGAGCGAGGGAGAGAGAGGATGGTTGACGAAGGATGGCGAGAGATAGCAAAGGGAACGCAGATGGAAAGGGTAGGTCACCCCGTATCTGCTCTCTGGCTGGTGTACACACGGGAGGATAACGGGACAGTACTGGCCGGATAAGATTGCGAAACTGGTGTCCCGGTCCCTGGTGCCCTTTACCTCCTGGCCTCTGGATGGCGGGAGGGAAGATAGCGTCGTTCGACCGCGAAAGCATCCGTATACGAAAAATCCGGAGTTACGTATCGACATCGCCCGTAGTTCCTGATTTTTCGTCGGCGATCGGCGGACGCCGCCGCCGCCGCCGCCGCCGCTGCTGCCGGTGGTCCGCCTCGTTTCACTTCGAGTAACGCGGCTGCGAGGAGGAACGTAGGTAGCGGAACACAGTGGGCACGCGTAAGCCGGCTAAGCAAGCGTTGTGATGTAGTAGCAGGAAAAACTTTTCTAATACCGTCGCCCGTCCGGGATTACGCCGGAGATTGAAACGTATATATGTATTTACGAACGCGAGCGCGAACCTTCGGAGAGTACGACAAGATCCACGGAATTTTTCTTTCTCTTTCTGTCCTTCTATTCTTCTCTCTTGCTCTCTGTTTTTCCTACCCTTCTTTTCGCCTCTCTCTCTCTCTCTCTTTCTCTTGGTTACCCTGTTACTTAAACGGCCCTTCCCTTATTGCTTCTTTGGAAAGTACCGCGGAACCTTGGTCGTTATTACTTTGCAACGAGTCCGGGATAACAGCGCGCCGAGAATTATCGAAGTTTATACGTCCCATGAGAAGTCGACGTTACGAGAAGTCGCCTCTCGATCGACCTACTCGAAATTTCATTCGATACACCCCGGGCCGGCCGAGGCGAACGCTTCGAGGCATCTCCTGGCAACGCGCGCGCACTGACGAGCATAACCACAGGGCTGTCCCCCTGGAGTGAGGAACTGCGACACCACATAGTTGTTGCACGAGTCTCCGCCGCGACCTCAACTCTCCCCTAAACCGTCCCTCCGGCAACCACCCCTGTGGCACCGAGTCCCTCCCCCTTCTCCCGCCCGCTCCGGCTATCCACCCGCAGAGACCACGTTACAAGGGGCTAGTATTTATGTACATTGTTGACTGGCACGTGGATTTATGCACGTCCGTTATATTATGCGTCCTGTCGTCCCCCGTGTAAAGCCGGTATGCCTGGTACCGTCTCGCCCCTGCACGCAACATGTATTTCGGGTGAGCGTCTCGCCCAATACAGCACCAAGTCAGCTTTAAACGATAGGCGTTTTCCGCACTTGAATGTAGAGAATAGAATGCAGAGTAGAATGAGCTATCGTGCGACGAGAAAGCGCAAAATAATTCTAAATTAATGTATATGTACATTAGTAATCGAGATAAATTTAACGATAGAATTTGTGAATAATAGAATGGCAATTTTTAATATACGTACATATGTATGCGAATTAACTAATTTCTACAATTTGATATAAGGGCGTCAGTTATTAGGAAGACCGTGCGTCGCATGTACACGACGAAGAAGCTCGACGAGAGATGTCGGTTGTTTGCGAGTCCTTCTTAGAACATCTTCGGGTACAAAGCCAGGTCCTGGTCAGTGCTCTCGAGCTGACGTGGCCCCCGGCAGGGTGGGCATTGTGTCGGCCACCACCGCAACCTACACTTCCTTACTTCGCCACTCGACGGTGAACTGAATCGAGCATGTGGACGGGACAGCAAGGAAATCTCCTTCTTGCCCGAGACCCGTCATTCCTCCCCGTCTCTGCCCTCTACAACCTTCCGCTCGCCATATCTACCGGCCGAGTCTCATGCCAGCTCCAAATGTCTGTCCAGTGTCCGCCACTACTACTGGCCAAGTAAGTTTCGACCTCGAGGCGATCAAGCTCAGGAACACGTATCCACGACGGATCCACGGATCAAGGGACCGAGATTTAAGGGCCGCTCTTTGAAATGCGACTGCTGGTCATCGGTTACGGTATCGAGCGCCAACAATCAGGGAAAAAGCTCGCTCGGTCGTCCTCTACTTATATCACATCCGCTATAAATTCGCCAACGCAATTTCTCTCAAGTTTGCCCGATCGTTCGACACGCGCGCGCGCGCGGGCGGGAAGAGGGAAGAGGCGAATCTATGAGGTAGTCGGATTCGGGTTCTCAGCAATTAGCCTCACGGGACTTGGAGAGTGGTTCGAAGGTGGTCGGTACCAAGGTGGCCGGAAGGAGCCAACAGCTTCGGTCCTTCGACAGCGGGCGAGGTTCGCCGGTGGCGGCGGCGGCGTTACCCCCGCTCCATCGACGTGGTTTTAGTGTCTCGGGGAGTAATAACGTCTCGGGGTGTAGATTATACGGTGTCCGGCCAGGAGCGGGCGAGTGCCCAGTTGGGTCCTCCGATGATGCAAGGTCCCCCGGTGCCACCGCCGTCCGGACATATATTAGCATTCTAACCAACCATTATTATATGCCTGGTGAGCCGCGTTGGGCCGAGAGAGCACTACCAACGCCCGTGTTGCGTACTTGGACCAAGTTTACCAACAATTCACCGGGGCTCGCGCTCTATAATGGCCCCACGGCTGCTTAATTTATCGCGGTCATAATTAATAGCTTTGTAATTTTCATACAGCCGTACACGGGCCGCGTCGCGGAATTTATGGATACGTTTTCGTTCGCGATTATCGATTTCACGCGTGCGCGCGCCCGCTCGCGCGTGCGAACTCGACGACGGACCGTTAAATCGTCGACGGTCGACGGTCGACGGTCGCGCGATCGTCGCTGGCGACGACGAGGCCCGTCGAATTTTCCCCTCGACGGACTTGATCCGAGCCATGAATGTGCGCGACGCTCATTTGCCGGGGATAGGGTGACCGCGCGCGAGCGTTGAAATATTTATACTGTTATTGCCGCTATCGCGCGCTACCGTTCGCTCGTCTCGGAAAAACTTGAATTGCGTCGGGCGCGACGGGGTGACTTTTATCCGCGTGCGCGCTATCCGACCACCATGCGATTATCTACGTTTACGCAAGACGCAACGCTACGAAGCAGCGTGGAGAAAATTAGGATCAAGGTCGTCGTCGTTGTCGTCGTCGTCGTCGTCGTCGTCGTCGTCGTCGGCGTCGGTAAACGCTCGACGCCGGCGCTCGTGATGGCCGGAGTCGGCGCGCGAAAATTTATTATTAAATATCCCTTTCGTCCGGTAAGTAGCTCCTTCTTTACGGCGCTTAAATATAAAATAAGTAGACGGGTGCAGCGGCAAGGTGCTCGCCACGATACCCGGCTGACTTGTGGCTCCATTAGCGCCCCCGCCCGGTAACGTATAGCATAATAAGAGTTTATGTGTCAGGTTGATGCGCCAGAAGGCTGCCAGACGAACTCCGCGGCATAGGAACTGTTATATTTTCATTATACCACCGTGGTCGTAACGAAGGGTGCCTTCGATGAATCCTGGGGAATGGCGCCTCGCCGCGGTTATGGAGCTCGCTCGGTATTTAGATTCTTCCTCGCGCACACCATTTTTCCGGAAGTAAAACTTTAGTATGACTTAACTTCCGTTTAAGACTCCGATTAAGCTTTTTTCAATGTTATGTATTATCGCTTTATAAAATGCTATGTTGCCCGAGCGAGATTGGCATATTTATTATAGTTGAAATAGCAACAACAGCGATTCATAAATTATTGTAGTTAAATAATTAGAAGCAAAAATATGTTGCACATACGTGTGATTGTATTACATTGCTTGGAGGAAAAAAGTTGCGAGACGGCTTTTAACTTAAATTTCGTCCCCGTTTTACCGCCACGGTCATGAAATACGTTTCGCGTCCTGCGCGCCGGAGCAAGAAACTTACCTCCCATGGGATAAGCTAGCCGTTATCAATAACGATCCATCATTTTGTAGCGTATCATTTTGACGCACGAGCCTATCAAACGGGCCGCAATGTCTCGACAGCGGGCTACAAAACCGGCGGCGCGGCGCGCGCGTTTTACGCACACGCGCGCGCGTAATCGAACGTCTCTTCATTCGTAGATATCGCCGACACGCTCGTCTACACGTAGACCGGGCATTATGCAATCTTGGGGTAAACTTAGCACTTAGAGAGGACGGGGAGTTAATGCAACATCGTCAGGCAACGACGCCGGTAGAAGGACGACGCGATGGGCGGCGGTCCATAGCCCGAACTCTCCCCGGGCTCTCGGTGGGGTGGGTGGCTTCCAGACCAGGATGTATCCGTCCACCTAGCCCCTGTAAGCCAGGCGATCCTCCCCCTCCACCTCGTCCCTGCATTTTGTCCCTCATTCGGTCCGGCTTCGGCCTCGCACCTATACCCACGCGAGAACGCCGCGATGGCCCCTTCACTATAGACACCATAGTTGCGGCTAGTTGGCCGTCACCTCTGCGTCGACGCTCCCTTGTCTCTTCGACTGATTCAATTTGCCCGCCTCGTGGCTGTTTAATTACTGGCCGGAGAGTGGACCGTGGCCGAGCAAGACAGAAAGGCCGGCCGTCGGTGGAAAAGGGGGTGAGAGCGGGATGAGCGACAAAGAGGAGGAAGACGAGTAGCGAGCGAGCGCCCACGGGAAAAGAAGGACGGAGAAACGACGGGATGGACGACGAAGAAGGAGGAGGAGAAGGAGAGAGTCCACTCGAACTCCACGCGCGCACACACCACTGACAACCCCGTCTACCGGTGTATTGGTGCCGCCGGTTCCGCTGCCACTAAGACACTAACGGAATAACGGCGCTCGCCGGTGGAGATTGTTGTTGATGCTAAAGTAACGGGCAGCCCTGAGGGGTCGTCGCTGCAGAGAGAGGACGAGAGAGAGGTAGATCGCGCGCGCGTGAGAAAGAAGGAGAAAGAGAGACAGGGAGAATAGACGGAGAGCCGTACGCGACGAGAGAGAGAGAGAGAGAGAGAGAGAGAGAGAGAGAGAGAGAGAGAGAGAGAGAGAGAGAGAGAGAGAGCGCTGACCGGAAGGGGTGAGGAAGGGGGGTTGGGTCAACCCTGCGACGTGTCTTGCAAACTGAGTGTACGCCGTCTACCCTTCTCTCCCACGTTCCGCCCGTTCGCCGCCCCTGCATTCTCGAACTCGACGATGTCCTCCAGCTTTACGGTCGGTTTGGAATACGATTTTACTGCTATCGGATAAAGAGGCCGCCGCGGGAGCGTCCTCTAAATATCGATGGTCCGGCGCGAACGATCTGAAAGAGAACGCTGGCCGGCATAGCCGCCTTTTATAGCGGTGGCGTCGTCGGCGTCGATCACGTAGAGGAAATACCTGGGCAACGCCTGAACGTGTACCGCTGGCGAAGTTTTTCAACCGAACCAGACGTGCTGTCGTTCAGAATTAATGACTTGTTCACGCTTTCCTTTTTGTACCTCTGTTTTCGAGCACGAAGAAAAGGCTTAAATATTAAGAGAGGAAAAAAAACAACAGAGTAAATGATTTATATCTGATAAGTATATAATTTATAATTGTGACTTTGGTGCATAAAGATAAGTTACATTTATCAATGCTCAAGCGCTCAAGTTTTTACACATGTACACTCGGTGTTCGGAGCGCGAAAGTTTGTGAAAGTTTCACTTTTCAGGCGGACAATATGCCGAGATGCATTCAAACGGTCCACATGCAATTGTTTTTGCGCGCGCGCGCGCATCGCGCGTCTCTTAATCTAAATAAAATCTCCCGTCTTAAAGATATTATCGGCCGTGTCGTAAATCACGGCGCAAATTACTGAGTTAAATTAACAGACAAATGACGTTTCAGCGTGCATACGAGAGAACGCGGAGCAAGGAGGTTAATAAGAATGGTTAATTTGTACGCGAAATAAATCGCATTTTTATTGACAGTCGTTGAGCGAAACGCACGCGCGCGGAAGTTTCCGCGCGACGCGGCGCGGCGCACCACGCGAATCCGTCTCGACATGTGGTGTTTAATAATAATCTCTCGGGATAAAATATATCACGGTATCAGACGCTTTTACGAGCTATCGTCTTACGTGGCGTAGACGCGCGCTTCCCGAGGGCGACCTTGTACGGCGGAATGCGAGACGCAAATTTGTCGAGCGAATGCAGGCTGACGTCAGCCGTGGCGTTGCACCCATCCATCGAAGGAAAGGAACGGACTTAATGGACGCACGGATGGACGGATGGACCGCAGGCACGCGGAGGCGAATTTCTAAATTTACACCGGGCACCATCTCGCGCCACATCGCGTATATCTCTATTATAAGACGACCATAAATTCAGGGGTTCATTATCATAAATTCGAGCGCCATCGGGTCGTGCACGTCAACGACGGAATGCCCCGCGAAACGGAGTAGCGTGTACTATAATAAAGCCTCGGACTCTTTACAATAGCTCTCTTTCTCGGATCGTGAACATGTATCCAAGGTCATTGGTCCCGGTATAGACCGAATCGATATGCTCTTGAAGAAAATTAAGTCTTCTCTTTATCTCGCCGATGCGTTTCCAGCAACCCCGCGCTCCACCCCCCCCCTCGCTCTCCTCCCCATCCTCTTCCTGTTTGGGAATTGTTTTCCGATCGGATTCATTTGTTCTCTTTGGCTCGTGTCAAGTCTATCTACTCGTCAAAGTTGCCCGCCTCACTCAGAATACTCGATTATGTTGCAATATTTTGTATAGTGAAAAATATTCTATATCGTTTGAAAACGATAGGAAGCATCTATCTTTATCTTGAGATATCTATTCGTGCTCCAAATGCTTAAACGAAAATATTTTTCGTACGAGATGTATAGAATTTTATTTAAAGCAGGTTAATAGCAGAAGCAGATACACAAAATCGTCTTCGATATATTTATATTTCAAAATTCAAAAAAAATTAATATACATTAGCCGGAATGATAGTCCATCTATTTTGACAAACTTATGAAACCGCAGCAGCAAATCCGTTATTAGTTTCCGTTCGTATATTTATCTCATACGGTAGGTAGAAAATACAAGCGTGTACAATCGGAGACTTTGTATCTCTGACAGGAGACTGTGAATTAATTTACGAGCAACAGTTCGGTCAAAAGCGAACGGAATCAAGAGCGCTTCAGAGAGGCAGTATTCATCTTTCTCCGAAAGGTTGCGTATCAAAGCGAGAATTAATCTGCCCGCGGCGCGCGAAAACTCGTGACAACTGCGTCCGCGATTGATTTACGTCGTTCACGATGTTTGCAAATGACTTCTGAGCAGATGCAGCCTCGGACAGTTATTGCCACTTGGTCCGTATATCCCGCTCTTTCTCTCTCCCTCCTCCCTCTCCCCCACCCCCTCGTGTCCAACGTCCCTTTCGTCTTTTTCGCATACCCGCGAACGCGTCTTGTTCCGAGACCCTCGACGTTTATGACGTTACACAACAGTAATTCTGTCGTTGTCAAGGTATGTGGCAAAGGGACAGAAGCCCGAGCAGAGATGGCCGCGAGAGTGCTCGTATCCGTGATGACAGAGGTACGAGTGGTAATCGAGAAGTCTTTATTTATCGCGACGCTGAAACTAGAATGATGACGTGCCGTGAAAGCGTACCTTTCATCCGAATGCATTATTTATGCTTACTTTTTATCTGACGATGTTGCAACGGTCGAAAATAGCATCTCAACTGTTATCGCAAATAATATTCACATTATGTATTTTAAAAAGTGTCAATTCTACATATCTCAAAGAAACTAAACCTTAAATACCGAAGTTGCGACGTAATATTGTGCCCATCTGAAAAAAAAGTATAAATTTAAACACAGTTAATCAATAAAACTTGGAAACTTGTCCGCGCAGCAACGTTTGTTTCTGATATTTTATTAAACTCGCCGCACGGACGGAGCAGCTTGAAGCGAGAAGATCGAATATGAATATAGACGTGGATACTGGAACGCCGCGTTGCTCGTCGACGTAGATCAAAACAAAGCGGGTACGTGTCCGTGGGCGCAGATGCAGGTGCAGCCGACAAGGCGCGGCGCGTTGCACGTGTGTCGAGGTGGACGTGGGTTCGCGGAAGGGCACGTATATGCCCTGAACCTTACAATGGCACTCGAGTAACGAGGATCTCGCCTCGTCAGTCAGCCTGAAAAATTCCTCGGCCCGTTTGCCGCTGCGCATTCGCACGCGCGAGACAAGGATATCGTCGTCTCGTCTCTTTGCGTCTTCCTGTGTGCATGTGTGTTTCGTCGGTAACGCGTACGCGTGTATTTTATGTATCTCGCGCGTGTGCAGGCAACGGACGACGATGGTGATGGTGGGCTGTGCGGTGTCGGTGGTTGTTTGCAAGGGGGAGTCGCTTCGGTCGCTTCGGCGCTGGGCAATAAAGTGTGGCCTCGACGAGAAAGCTCACGTGTTCACGTTTAGCATTTATCGAAATCCCGTGCGCGAGATCGTAACTCGAAAGTGCAGGCCTGCCTGCGTGTCATGCAGATAGGTTTAAAAGCCGAACGTGCCGCATTTACAAATGCGACTCTCGCGCTCTTTCGCTCTCCCTTCGCTCTCTTCTCCTTTCGCCCTCTCCCGTCCTCAGTCCCTCCTCTTCCGCGCTCGTCGTTTCTCTACGGCGAAACGCCGGCCTTAAGGTGGTTTTGTGCGTCGGATTCGTGCGCTCGTCTCCGTCGCGTCACACGAGCTGGAAAAAAAAATTCACGGACCCATGTACACCCTCGCGGTACGCAACCGTGAAAATTGCGCGGATGCCGGAAAAACGCGGTAATCGGAAACGCGACGGCGCGGCGGCCCGTCGCGCGTAATTAATTCTCAACTCTTGTCGAGACGCGTGTCAAATAAAACCGCCAGCGATGATTGTATTTAGTGACCAGGATGGAATATAGTGCGTATTAACACCCCGATAGGCACGTTGTGCGAATATTGCACAATAATAGCGTCGCGAATTGACGAAAATTTTGCAACGATTCCGCTAAGACGCTTTACGTCATAACGCAACAGTTTTGTCGAAATAAAATTTCTAAATAATATTTGTAAAAAGTTAGACAAATTGGTCTAAGTTTGAGATATAAATATTTTATAATTATTTTAGAAATTATTTGATTATTTATTTAAAATGTGTAATATTTTATGTTGCAATATCTCTACATTTAAGAATTTAGGAATAATGCATTTTTGTAAGATAAATTAATCATATTTCTAAATATTTTGTACATGATACACCTATAGTATTTTTTTCAATTATTAAACAATTTCTTTCTAAATTTAATTTTGCAAATATACCATTAAGATAAATCGATATATCATCATAGTTTTGCCAAAATACTACTTTGAAATTATACGCGCAAACAATTATCAATATTTTATACATCTATTTTTGTAAATACCTACGTAATTGCAAATTTAATTTTTATGCAAGATTTCGTCATGTAATTTAATGAATGTTGTCTTATCGGAGTAGCATAGATTTCTTACGAACATCGCTCATCAAAAGAGATCAGGGTTCGACGAATTTTGGAGAGGGAGATGGACACGCGCGACAAAAGTCAAATCACTTACTCCTTACCAGAAAGCCGCGTATAAAAAAATCGACTTGTAAATTACTTGTCCATCACGGTCGTCGACGTAAAAGCTTCCGGCCACCGGAGAAGTCGTAATGCTCAATCGTCCGTCCAGGAGCGCTCGCGCGTAAATCTCTTGCACGCGATACGGAAGTCACGAGTCTATAAAGCGCCGTCAAAGGAAGAAAAGAGCGAACAGGCGGGGGAGGGTGACAGAACCGCTGAAAAGAAGTCTCGGATGAAGGCGAGGCAAGGGGACCTGGGAGGCCGTCGACTGCGTGACGAGCGGGGATAGTCAGTCGTGTGCGGGAGATATGTGCTCGCGCGTGAGCGTGCGGGTAGCGAGAGGAGAAGGGAAGGGGGAGGGGGGGGGGAAAGGCTGAGAGAGGCTGGGAGAGTGAAGGAGGCGCCGCCGCACACGTATACATCCGACAACAAAAAGGGATCAATCCGCTGCTGGGTCGGAGGAAACATAAATCGTGGCGGCGAGACAGTTTTGGAGGGCGAACGGCAAGCGGGCCCGGAGAAGTAGCGGTGTGATACAAACAAGATCCACTCGGCGACACGAGGCGGTAAATATATCGGGCGCGGCGAGGGAAAGACGGAATAAGTCCGTAAAGAGAGATAAAGAAGAGAGGAGGGGGCGGCGGGAATGCGTCGGGCGAACAAGGAGGGAAGGACCCCGGGCGGGAACAGACTCCGATACGATGAAGCGCGGGAAGGTAGTCGATGCGAGAGCATCCGCGGCATCCCACTGCGAGCCCTCCTCTTCGCTTCCCTATACCCGCGTCTCCTCCTCCTCCTCCTTCTCTCATTCTCCTCCTACCACCGCACCATGCTCCTGCAGGAACGTTTTATTTCGCGAAACGACACGACTGAGAGACAAGTGACCACATCGAACTGTCGTATTTCGGGCTGTCACCTGTCGAGGAGCAACGGGTTTCGCTCCTCACAGAGAAGTAACGCGACAGCGGCCGGAGGAAGACGAGGGATGACTTCTTTGCGCCCGTGCAAAAATAGCGCGCGTGCACCCGTTCCTCTTCTCTCTCTCTGTCTTCTTTTGTCGTGAATGTCTCCGAACGGAGATCTCCTCGCCACCGTGTTGGAAAACGCGCGGGTCCACTAAGTGTGACACAATTCGTGATGATACCCGTTATCATCCATAGGCGTGCTACGATTTTATCGAATCTAATTGCTACCGCTCGCGCGACATTTGTTTTATATGAGCTGCTGTAGTAGGGTGAAAACCCGGAAATGACTTTGCGATTTGCGATAAAGAAATTGAAAATTTGTGAAATGTGTTCTTTGTGACATATTTAAAAAAATAATAGTGCTCCTCGAAAACAAACTTTTCTCTACATTGCTCTTGCAGCAGAAAGATACAATTTGAATAAATAATATTTTTATGTAATCATTTTTTATGTAATCATTTTTATCATTTACATTTTATAATATATAATATCGGACCTACGATATTCGTATTAGAAACAATGCATTTTTACCCGATTGGGTTGTTCGTATTTGGCGCAATTTTTTTTTTTTTTCAAACATTAGGAGTACTGTAATTAATTTTAATATTTATATATAATTTTTTTAAATATAAGTATACAATCTTACAAATACTTTCTAAAGACATTACAGTGTATGTAAGAATCACTTATAAGGGTACTTATTCTATTCTTAAATGCGAAAAAAAGTTTTTCTACTTTTCCTAATTTTTTAAAGAAAACTGTACATATTTTTCTATACTTTTACATATCTACAAATACTTACTTGTACGTATCTACAAATTTTGATATGACTAAATGTTTATTAGTTTTTATGTTAAGTAAATTTAAAAATACATTTTTTAAATTGGCTGGCACGATTTCTTAAAAATTACCCACGCTATCAACTTCAACTTTTGCATATGTATAAAATGCATGTTTCTGTTTATACTCTGTAAATATATGACTTTGTCTGAGCTAAAATTATTGCGATTAATTAACTATTGTATCACACATGTTAAATTTAATTGATTTTGTTACAAAATCGATATTTGTCCTTTAAAATTGTGCCAATTCAATAATTTGCAAGATTTTTCATTAATCTCAGTTTGGACGATAAGCAGACATGTATTTTACATATGCGCAAAAATGGAAGTCGATAGCTTTAATAACGTTTGAAAAATTGTGTTAGCTAACTTGGAAAATCTGTTTGTTTTTAAAACGTGACATAAAAACTACAAAATAGCATATATATATATATATATATATATATATATATATATTTAGATATACCAAAAATATAGATATTTATTAAATATGAATAAATAAAGGTGTAAAAGTGTAAAAGAATATGTGAAGTAGTTTTTACAAACAAAATTATTAGTAGTAATATGTTAATATTGAATAATAAATTTGATTTGTAAGTAATTGAAGAAGACCAATTAAGTCAGATTTAAACGTTCCGTTGTTGATATAAAATACCTAATAATATATAAAAAATTATTTAAAATTACATCTTAAATTAGTTTATTTTTTTAATCTCATATATTTATTGCAATAATTTTTTTTTTAATTTTCCACTTTTTTTTTGCACTCTATATTACTCCTTTAATAGTTTTTGTAAAAATGAGAAATAAGCTTGAATGACATGTAGTAAAGAACTATAACATTATCGTTATTAAGATTTAACAATAAAATTTATTTTTACATAAAAATAATGTACCAAATATAAATTACAAATAGTAAATAATATCCACATTAAAGCAAAATTATAGTCGCGAGAAGATCGAAAATCCGAGATCTCTGTCGAGATGTCGTATGGTTAGACATTAAAACAATTTCCATTTGAAATCTCTCACAATCAGTACGCTTTAAAGCAATCGTGTTCAGCGGAATAGCAATGCAATGAAACCGTAGGAAGCAGGAGGCGAATACAGTGTGGAGAACGAAAAGGGCAGAGAGAGAGAGAGAGAGAGAGAGAGAGAGAGAGAGAGAAAGAAAAGAGAGGGAGGCAGAGGAACAAGAACTTCCTCGGGTCAGTGCCTCGGCTGTCCATCAAACGGTCACCTCGCGCGTCCACTCCTGCGAATAGTTTTGCTCTCTTTCTTTCCTGCCTCGCTTAAGGCCTCATCCACACCAGGACCCTGTTGGAAAGCTGCGGGAACGCAGCTCTCGTTGAGAGATCAACGCGAGTTCTGCCTGCCTTAATGGAGACACGTTCGCGCGAGCCGCCTCTCACGGCGGCAAAACCGATTTATCTGCGCCCACGTTTCTTCCCCGGCTTCCCTCCTGCTTCCTTGCTTGCCTCCTTCTCGCAGCCGAGAATCCTCTTCGTAACTGAGTTTGTCCCCGACACGCTCTCTCCCTCTCTCCTTTCCGCGCTGCGTTAGACTCTCCTTAGCCGTCGCACTCCCTCGTGTTCGCGTACGTTCGAGGATCGTGTCTTACACGGGAATATTTCACTTTTCCGTGTTGCCGCGGCGAGAAAAACGAAGGGTCGTCCCGCGTTGGGGTCGAGGGGCGGAAGGGATGCTAGCGAGACGTGTAAAAATTCGATTTCTACCCTCGCGAGAATCGAATCCGCTGTTTACAGAATCGGCGTAGCTGGTTAACAAAGAGCAAGACAAAGCTCTCATAATTGGGTAGCGCGGTAATGCGTGACAAACATACGTCCAATTTAATCAACGACTTTTTAAATCTTTAGTCTTAAAAGACTCGACTTGTATTCCTCATTTTTATAATTGTTAAGAAAAAAAAACCAGCAGAGTTATTCAAAATTATAATTAATCAATGAGCACGTTTCTGTCAGATGCCTTTAACGGAAATCAGATTTATGTTGCTCTAAGAAATATAAAAATACAATTTATTCGTTTTCGTGGATCCGACTGGGGACAAATGTGATAAATTTTCAATCGATCGAGATGAGATACGGATCGCGGAGGACTTCTGCTTTCTCCTTCCATCTATTTTTACTCTTTGACTTTCGAGTGTCTGGCAATCAACGTCCGAAATCTGCGACAATTTAACATTCCGATATTTATTCGCGAATCGTAAATGCTAATTTCGCCACTGATCTCTCGGCGTGATACTGCATTCAAATTATCGACACTCATGATCGTAAAAAAGGAGAGAGAGAGAAAAAAAAAAAGAAAAGACGAAACGCCAGAGTCCTTGATACGTCGTAGCGTGGCGAGGACGTAGATCAGTCAGAATTATAGCCGTCAGTCGACGAAATCGCGGCTGATGTCGCGTCGATCCCGGTATCCGTGAAGGCGCGATCCATAAAGTACGACGACCTCACTCCGGCGCGGGTACGGATTCCTCGAGTCGTCGTCGCCGTTCGCAGTCGAATAAAGTCGTAACTTAGCGCGCGGACACGACAAACAGCCGCCAGCCTATCGATGCAGATTTGCAAAATGTCACAGTTCGATGCTGAATTACGATCGTCGAATCGCCTCGGTTAGTTTCGAGGCGACATTTCTCCGGACGAGGCCCGCGAGGAGCTCGTAAAAATACATTCCCACCTACGCCCCGAGAGAGAAAGAGAAAGAGAGAGAGGGAGAGAAACGGCCCGATCGCGCGCCGTCAAACGCTCGTAAGTCGCACGAATTTACGATTAATACACTCGGAGCCGCCAGGTACTCGCGTAATTATAGTCAGCTATGAGTCATTCGAGGATCGCGAATCAACGTTACGGCAGCCCGTTAATTTGTTGCCGCGGACTCGTTTCACTTTGGTTTATCGATACGGCGCGATCGTACGTAACCGCTGACGTCGCGCGGGGCCCCCTTTTTTCGCGGTCGGAGATACGTTCATAACCCGTCGCCGATAACGTGTATTTACGATCGTCGACTCGCAGCGGATACCATCGAGATCCTGTCGTTCAAGGTGGCCTGGACCGCTGGCATAAAAAAGGCTTCCACCTTAAGATAAGGCCGAATGGTATATCGGCGAATAAAATCGTAGATCACTAGGGATTCGGCCCCGGGCTTCGTCGAGGGTGGACGTTGTAACGGACTCTCGAGGACGTTGTAACGTGAGTCCAACCTACGTATCCGGCGACTTCCGAAAACGAACGGAACACGTATATTTAATTTTGTTTAATTCCAGATATCGCTCTTTAACTCTCATTTCGAGTTTATGAGTCGCGTACCATTAATCGTATGCAGTTCATATAAACTCGGAATTATACGTTCGAGAGTGTTGAAAAGTGATACGTGTTGCTAGGCTGAATTATCCTCTCGTGGAATGTAAAAGACCAGAGTTGCCAAATGCGCATCACTTAAGCTGTCTTTTTATTATATTTTGCATTTGCTGTTGTTTTAAGTGCAAATCAAAAATTGTGCTTGATGTTTCAGTCATCTATTATTACATGTTGAACCTTTCAGTAATAACAAATTGATTTATTATAAGCTTTTCTGTAACATGCAGCAAAAGATGTGATTTAGGTTCGAATTTATAGACGTTTCTTAAATCTTGGATTTCAAATCTGTCATTATCTTGCTTATTACGTTACTATACGCGAGACAAAGACAGATTTGAGATCTTAGAAAGCCGGTCGCCTAAAGTGTATCTGAGGTTTCTTAAATCGTCTTCAAAAATATTGAATTTATGAATTAAAGTAATTAAAAATATAAGGAACCATTAACTAATATTTACTTAATAATTCATTGACAAAACGATCGAATATTCAACAATTAATAAATAACGATGATGAAAATGTAAGAACACTGAAATAAAACTGGTTTAAATTTATTTTTGTAATTGGCACATTTTATTCATGGCAGTTACTAGTTTTATCATTTATCAATTTTACATTTGGCACCATTTTTTCTATAGTAAAATTTGTAGCAAACATGCACAAAACAAAATAAAGCTTGTTAAATTTTTGTCTCTATTACTTATTTCTTATTTACTCTTTATTTTTGTCATCAAGCGTTGCTTATGTGAAGTAAAAGTAAAAAGTATTAAATAGGTACGCTTTATTAGGAGACCGGTACGCATTTAGAAATTTTCTCCTAATTCCATGCAGCTCGCGATGACGCAACGCGGAGACGTTACGACGCGCGAACATTGCGGCGAGTGCTGTTGGCACGGGGTCGTAGATTTTGCAAAGGGAACAAGTCAGGAAGGCGAGAGGGAGCTCGTATAAAACGGAACTAGAATCTATCAGAAAGAGAAAAGTCGTGGATCCGAGCGGGCGAGATCGTGCGAGAGCGCTCGTGGAAGGGGGAGGGAGCGGGAGCACGGGGTGGCAAAGGGCGAGGAGGGATGCGGCGGGACGTGGAGCCGGAGAGCCCGAGTTTGCCCAGGAGGCAATGAAGTACGTCACGGGGATGATGGACGTCTCCGCATAAACCTGACGAGTGACTCGTGGCGCCTTCAGGAACGACTCTGAGGAGCCTCCTACATCACTTTTATTACGGCCGTCCTCATTTTCATATCTCATAAAACCTCGAGGGCTCCGCGCTGTTCGCTCGTGGACGAGCTTGATATACGTATAATCCGCGATCTGACTTACGTGGCGAAATTATCACGGCTCTCCCCTTCGTCGCCGCTCCCAATGGCTCCATTGCTATTCTTCCGACGCAGCCGCGGCTTTTTACGGCATCATTTGCGCTTGTCAATTAAGTATCTCTCCCCACGCGTTTCATCATTTAAATCTCGATTGACAAGATTGATCGGCAAGAATCTTGCGTCACCTAATTTTTTTCTCTCCGCCGCTCGCTAAGTGGGCAAGCTCGTAAAACTATCGGCTTGTGCTACAGCAAAATTGCGCAATCTGTCGTGGGTGCGGCTAATAACGTTCGCAAATAATCGCTGTTCGTTATGCCGATTTGAAGGAAATGTTAAATTGTCATTTGCAGATGTAGTAAATTACGTTGATACCGATTCTGACTTATACGATGTTTCCATGGGAATTGTAATAACGCTAATAAATACATTGCTAGATTTAAACGATATGATTACGTATGTCTGTCAACCAGTTAAACTGGATTCAATGTGAATTTATTGCCGCCTGCAGTCAACTCATTGTAAATATCGTATTGGAACTAGTTCGCCTAACGGGAGAAAATCTCAAATCGATTAAGATAAAGATTTTTTCAGCCTGCTCTAACTTACACACTTTTTTGGTTTTTATTCTTTAATCTGTTCGAATTATCTTCCTATTTAATATTCGATATTCTAATGAACACTTCCACTTCAATTCGCTGTTGACGTAATATAATTTGTCGCGTTATGGAGTTATATCGTTATTCATCATCACTTAATTGCACTATATGCTGATACGACAAAACGACATAATCGGTATAGAGTTATCAGGAGTCAGTCAATCACGATTCGTACTTCGTGCCACGTAACGGTCACGCGACGTTCGAGCTACGCGCATTTCGCGAAATCTCACTTGCCAGCTCGCAATGATCGTCGCGCTCGCACGGACCGCCGCGCCGTTCGAACTTTGTCAGGAGATTCCTAGAAACACACTTCTTATGCCATACTCTTATTTATCGGAGCAAGGGGCAAGAGGAAGGGGGAGGGGATAGGCAAGGGGGCTTACTCTCAACCGCCGGCAGCAGGACGGTCGTGAGTGCCGGTGCGCTGCTGGCGACAGTGAATGACTGCGCTGCACGTGACACGAGACTGACAGGTTTATGCGAGCGCGCGTGTGGGAACATAAAAGGGAACACGTAGCTAGCTGCCTGCCTGCCCGTGATGTACGTCTGTTTGTGTAAGTGACACGGAGTGAGTGAGTGACACGTCTCTCCCTGGCAAGTCGACCCCTCCCTCGCACCCCTCCCGACCTCTCCTGCGCTCCTCGCAACGTTCTCCCCCCTCGCCCAGCCCGCTGCGTTCTACGCCGCGAACGTTCCGCGTACGTACATACGCGGACTTCGACGCGAGAGCTCGCCCTCTCTTCCACCGTCCGACACGGTAGTTCTCGCGCCGGTCTTTGTTGACTGTCGCGCGGCTGACGTCATGCCGCCGCGCCGCCTGCACTTGACGCGGCCGCGAGGCTGCAAAGAGGACTCCGGCGTACTGCTGAGCGATCTCGCTGCTTCCGATTCTGAAGTGCCGGCCGCCAATTCGGACGCCGGCGTCGCGGGCGTGGCGGCGATCAGGCGTTTCCTCGTCCACCTCGACGTTTGTGAGCGATCTTTGATGCCACCGATTAATTCGCCAGAATAATGCTTAATAATTGGTGAAATCAGATGTACCTATAAGTGAATTACTTTGAAATTGTGTCCCGTCTAAAGAAAATAATGAGAATAACGTGTACATAGAGTATAATAATATGAATGGCATACTACGTTCAATAAGGATTTAGTTATATGATATTTCATTATGCGTGATATTATATGTGACATTATTAAATTATTATTGGATATTAAATCGTATCTCTATATTTGTCGATACAATTATCGCTCTGAAAGGCGATAATTTCTCGTCAGCGCATCTCTTACCGTGACAGTTTAAATACAGAAGTTATAAGTTGTACGATGCAATTCTTTGATACTCTAATAGATCAGTCTCATTTGCATCACCATAAAAAGAAGATTGACGTAACTTTACGTTTATGGACATTCTTCAGAGTGCGCCACGATTAAACCGGCAACGCAAGACTCGCATTCGCGGATGCTGGGATCGGTTATACGATGACAGGATATTATCCCCATTGAAATCCATCGGACGGTCGAGAAGGTGGCCGGTTCGTGGCGCGATGCGCTTTAAATGCGTCCCGACGATGCGTTTATGGCCCCGCGGGATCACGATGTCCACGTAACTCGCACGGCATGCGTCCCTGATGTCAATCCGCATTACCCTTTCTCACGTTAATGAACGGCCGACGAAAACGCTCGTCTCGCACTCGGCTCGACGACGCGCGTAGCGCCGTCACCTCGTGTCTTCCTGGAATGTTCTTTCACGTCTTGACGACCAATTAGCGTTTCGCAAAAGTGCGACGCAAGCGGCAAGATGCACGAGCGGTTCTTCGCACCAGGTGGTTTACCCTTGTTCACCGGCATTAAGTTCTCGTTCGAATACTCTTGCTCGGACAGCCAATTATCGGCGCGAAACCGCTAATTATAGCATTCGGTCGAGTTACATCTACGTCGACAAGTGAATCACACTTTTCATTACAATAAGAGCGTGCAATTGTTGATATTGATCGAAATAGAAAATCGACTGTGTGTATTTATATTGTAGATGCGATATAACCCTATAACCGATATAACTCTCGAATGCGCTCAATCGACTATAACATCGATATAATTAATTTTTATAGCGCTAAGTGTTAACGTAAATGGATGGTATCACGACATGATAAAACTGTAATGGAACAATGTAGTACTCGTATCAAGTGGTACATATCGCGTGCCATTGAAACAGTTGCTGCGTAAAAATATTTGTATGAATCTCGATTTCAGTTTTTTTTTTAAACGAATTTCGAAGATAACACTTATAAAAATGCAATATATTTAAAATGATTAAATGCATAATATTATTATTAATAATATCATTTTTTTATTAAAGAATTATAATATGTATAAGATGACATGTTTTAATCTTAGCAGTCAAACATTGCAAAGAATGTTATTTTACAAAAAAATATTTTAAACAAAATTTGTGACCTAAAGGGAGATAAATAATGTTTAAAGTTAAAGGAAATTAATTTATCAGTTACATGAAGGTCAATTATACAATTTCTTTTACATAATATGATACTTCTAATTATTCTGCATGTAAAAATATTAAAGAGTTACGAAAATATTAATAGTTTTCAAGATATTTTATATTTAATTTTAATACATTTTGGTATGAAAAATATAAAATATTTCGTCAACTATTGATTTTTTAATTATCATATCTTTAACCTTTTATTCACATAATAGTGGGATAAATTAATTGATATAAAAAAATACGTAAATGCTTTTTAAAAATGACATATAATTGAAGAACTTTTCTAGTGAAAATTAAGTCCAAAAAATTAAATTTTTAAGAAACAAAAAAATCTTATCTTCAAACCGTTTATTGTACACACAAAAAAATAAATTTGTAAAGAAATGCATAAATGTTTTATCTAAGAATATTTTATGCTTAGAAAAGCGCCAAGAATAAATAATCTTTGATTAATTAGCGGTTATTAAAAATGTATAATATATTATTTTTTTATTTATATTTGCTTTCCTATTTTTTTTTCAATCTTTATTTTAAACGTTTTCTTTCTTTTCTTTGCTCTTCTTTTAAAATTTGTTTCTCTTATAACTTTTTTTTATACAAATAAATTTTTAACTTGGGTAAAAAAGTAATAAATTAAAGTTTATGTGTTTCAAAAATAACAAGTTAAAGTTAAAAATAAAATTATTTAAAATCAACTGAATTAAGTTAAAAGTTTTTAACTTTATTATTTAACTTTTAATTTTTTAATTACCCAATCCTGCAAATGAATTACAAGAGTTTGTAACGTAATAAGATGCAAGATCTCCCTAAAAGCCGTTGCAGTAGTCTCGCACAGCAAAAGAGACTCCGCATTACTTGGACGCCGCTCTGTTAAATGCCCCACTCGGGTTGTTGACCGCAGACAGGCGCACGTGCTTGCCGTCTGGGCCGTCTCCCCACTCTCCTCGGCTGACGGAGAGTGGGGAGGCGGCCCAGACGGCCGCGCACGTGCGCCTGTCTGCAAACCATGTGTGCGGTCAACGACCCGAGTGGGGCATTTAAGAAACACGGCGTCCATATAATGCGGAGTTTCTCTTGCTGCGCGGGACTACTGAAACGGCTTTTAGGGAGATCTTGCATCGCACCGCGTTACAAATTCTTGTAATTCATTTGTAGGGTTGAGTAATTAAAAAGTTACAAGTTAAATAATAAAGTAAATAACTTTTAACTTAACGTAGTTAATTTTAAATGATTTAATTTTTATCTTTAATTAGTATGTGTATAAGTCAAGCGCACTTTCAAATATGTAATTTTTAATCCAAATATACAAAGCTTTTAAATGTGATTTAGCTTGTTATGAGAACAATATAATTTTAGAAATAAAAATAAGAATAAAATATCATAAGAATAAAATATACTTTGCACAGATCTATTTATTATTGATGAACAGTAATTGAAGAGAGCATTTTATACTTAAATGAAAACAAATAGCATTCAAGAATAAAAATATACGTGAATTAAAAATTTATTTTTTTGTATGTATAAATATGTTAATTTTTTACTGGACATTTGATAAGTATAAAAACAAAACCGTAGACTTTAATTAACATTTTAAGAAACTATTAAGAAATATATGTATATAAACGTCTGGATTTCTTTGGTTCTTACGGAAATTTTATATTCCGTTTGTCCTATATTTTACATTTTCTTTTTTATATCATTAATAATGATAAAAGACGAAGGAACATTATTTAAAATATAAAATTTTTTTACTTTTTATTTGCAAAATTTTTTAAGTTGCTTTTAACAAAAACACTTTTTTATATTTTTTTCTGTATAAATATGGTAATTTTTTTCCGAACGTGTAATAAGCACACGAACAAAGATTTAGGCTTTAGAATTAATATTTTACGTAATCCATTTAAAAAAATAAAAAACTATGGACTTGTTTGTTTACTACATATTTATGTATATTTTCCGTTTTCTGTTTGATTCTTAACGAAACAAAATTGTTTACGTAAAACTGTTAATAGAGAATGCTTTGGTCTTGTAACCCAGATTTTAAAAAAAGAAATAGACTTGTTTAGTTTTTGTAGGAAACCTTTCGATCGCATGTTATAAACACACTTCTAAATTAAAAACGATTTAAACCACATCGTGTCTGCAATAAAAATGTCATGATCTTGTATTTTTAGTCTACGATCGATTTATGTTCTTTAACATGAATCTTTAATGGCTACTATCGTATTCAATATTCGATAATTTGTTTGGCTAAAATTGGAGACAACAAGCAACATCCATATAAAGTTTTGTGCGTCGATCGTTCGATATGAAAAGAAGACGAGTTTGATGTATCGAAAGTTCAAGTAGCTGAGAAGTCTTCACGCCCGACGACGTCGCCGCTAATCTCGATACGGCGGCGACACATTCGCACGTCCACCGTAAAAACTCGTCCGCTGTCGAGATAAAGGAGGTAGAAGCTAGCGGTGACAACTTGTTTTCCTACGTCGCTACTCCGGGCAGATTTACGCCTTTGCTTCTCGGTGCGGTCGCTGTCGGTCGGAAGACGGTCCGCGGTACGCCGCGCGTGTCCTTGCTACGTTTCATAATTATGTTTTTATCAAGGGGCTGCATCTGCAAAATCGCCGCGCGCGCGGCGCGAACGAAATTTTAACGTGGTGGGCTTGCGCGAGATACGCATGATTAAACGCATTCGCGAGATAACGACTGGATTTTAATTAAGCGAAGACAATTAACTTTTTCAATTGTCGCGCGAATTCGTGCGGCGGATCGAAAGTGCGGAAATCCAGCGGCGGTGAACGAGCAGGGGGGTGGGATCAGAGGGAGGGACGAGGGCGTAGAGACGAGAGGTCGAAAGCTCGGCGTTGTTGAAATTTACGCAACGGCAACCAGCGACCTTTCCTTTACTTCCATCTAATTCAAAACTATAAATCGAGGGCGTCTGTTGTATGTATGACGGCGGGCTGGCGTGAACCTGTGAGAGCTTGGAGAACGAACGAACGAACGAACGAACGAACGAACGAGCGAACGAGCGAGCGAGTGAGCGAGCGACGGAAAGAGAAAGAAAGCCGGCGGCGGCGGAAGGGTAGGAGAGCGAGAAAGAGTGGCAGCAAGAGGGAGAGTAGGGCCGGGGGAGCGCGAGGAGGGTCTGCAGAGCCAGAGTAACGTAACAGATGCTGCACAATAAACACCTCCCGTCACTTCGCTCCATAAATCGCGCGGCGGGCTCCTAGAAGAAACATTCAACCTCCATCTACTCCTCATCCTCCTTCCGAACCCAGCCACCATCCCAGACATCCCCCGCCTTTCGTGCCAACACGTCGCAGCGTGTTCATCCATGGATAGCACGAATCGCGTTAAAGCCCCAAAGGACGGAGGTAAATCGCCAACTAGCGATTTTCTGCATCTCGTACGGCGTTGCGGGATGCGTATCTAGGACGGTCGCACGTTTACGCGAGCCTCCGTTTATGCGAGCGATAATCCCATTCTTCGCTCTACACATAAATGGAGAATGTCGAATCGATAGTGACGAAAAGTTACAGTGCTGCTCAGTCATTGAAGGAGGCAGAATTAAATTCTTCTCGCAGCGTAAATTCTCTTTTTGTCAGAATTTCGTGATGACCAATTAAAAGATATCAAGAGATGAAATATTTGTTTTTTTTTTACAAGACAATTTATAACAAGGTTTAGAAATTTAAATAAATGATGTTATAAATTGTGTACTGATATTTCTTTTGTTTAATCCTACGTAATTCGTGCTAAATTAATTTGCTTCTTGTTATAGTATTACGTTGTACCATTAAAATGGGATTAAAATGAATAACGCGAGTGGCACGCGCGATTATATTCGACGTTCAGGAACTTCAACGTGTCACATGTACATAAGTAAAAGGACAAAAGGGGAAATAGTACGACCATTTTGATTAGGAGTTCATTAATTTATTTCCCCACTTTCAACGAGCTTGCTAACTTCCTCCTTCGCACTTTTTTGCTCGAGTTCTTTCGCGATTCTTCTCTCCCTCTGCTTCTTCCTCTCTTTTCTTCTCTCTTTGGCTCAGCAGACCAGACTTGGTCTTCCCACCTTCTTCGCGGATCTCAAAGTAGGGCGCTCGAGGTGAGGGCTGGCGAGCGAGCGGGGTTGTCGGCCACAAGATTTACAAGAGCGGAGGCCTCGAGGGTTACGACTCGTTATTATATGCTTTAATTACAGCTCGCGGTAATGAACTATGTTTAACCGTAACGTGGTAGGCTTGGCAATAAATTAACGGCGTGGAAAATACTAAATCACAACTTTGCCGATGCTGCCGAGTAGATAATCGGACGCCGAAACAACTGTATACGGGCGTGCAGCGCGACGCCCACAATGAACGCATCTATATTATGCGAATGCGCGAACGAGGGCAAAGCACGTTTGTTTCGCCGTTTCGTGATTCCCAAATTATCGGGAAAAAGTTACAACTGGGAAATTGAAGATGAAACGAAGGCGAATCGTGCGCCCGTGCCGTCACGCTTTCTCAGCTCGCGGTTTACGGCCAACCGACTGGACACTTGGGTGTCTTGGGGGACGGAAAGAAATAGGAGAGAAAGAGAGAGAGAGAGAGAGAGGCTGACATCTCGAAGAAAGGGGAGGTTACCGAGTCAGAATTTATCGGTCTCTAATTAAAGACCGCGTTACCATCGAAAGGAGGGCGCGATTCCGTGCAGCGATTCGAATTAAACCCTCAATTCCGGGTAAGGAATATAGTTTCCGACCCGCGCCATCACCTACATAGCCGCCTCTTGTTTTCCTGAGTCTTCCATCGGCCATTTGTCTCTCTACGCAACCCGCCTTAAGCCGTTCAATCTCGGTATAACCCTACGTAGCAATTAGAAATATCTGTGCATCGCGAGTCGCGCAAAAATAGAGTCATACTGCGATCAGGTGTGTAATGAAATTTCACATTCTCAAGAGACATAATTACATTTTGATTGATGATGTATTTAACAAAGAAGTGCCGAAGGACAAACGCCCCGTAAAGATAAATTTATATACATTGATCAAAAATAAAGATTAATTAAATTGCTCGTAACATAAAATTGTTTTGAAAAAAAGCGATTTTGCGTATTCATGCAACTTGTACAATTGGAGAAAAATTCATAATGGTGACAATTATAAAAGTCATAACTACATAAGTTTTACATGTAGAATTAACGTACATGATTGAACCATTAGTTTATAGTGAAATAGCAGCTCAATTATGATTACATAGTTATATAAACTTTACTACAAATAAGTTATAACAATACCATTACTTTCACTTTACGTACAGCCAATTAAGTATACGACCGGAATAACTATGATGGCAATTGAGTTCTAAGTGTTACGAATGAGAACAAGGGATCCCGAGTTCGAATCTCAGTCGGTTCAATTTTTTCGTCACCTACATTTACATCATTATTTTTGTTTATAATTTATCCAACAATTCTACTACAAATGATTGATATTACTGTATTTTCTTAGTTAATATAACTCATTATTATATTCTTTATTACGACTTTGTAATACATACATGAGGTGCTATTTGTTCACAAATTTATAATTGCTGACACAATTTTTTTTTTTTTTTTTAATGTAGTGTATAAACTTGCACAGAGTTTCGTAAGAAAAAAAAATGTTGCAAGCGCTGTAGGAACTTCTGCGTCGCCAGTAAGACTGGACGTCTTTCAGAGAATGCCTGTACGTTATATCCTCGTTACCGAGGCACGCGTCAATTGGGATTTATGCGTTTGGAATTGCACGGCTCGCTCGCGACGAGCCCTCGCTCTCGGCTCTCGCGTCTGTTCGCTTGTATGCTGTCAGGCCGAATTCCTCGGTCGCCACCTTCAAAACGAGACTTTAAAGTCAGCAAACGCGTCCCGGCTCTTACTCTTGAAACAATCACGCGCGTTACTGCAAGTTGAATGCAATCGCGACACGGTAATGCGGAGGAATGCGCGGAGGGACTTTTCCCCTGCCCCCCTGGCTATGAGAAACGTGCCCTCTAGTCCGGTTGCGTCTCGAAATAAAGTGAGCGTTGCCACGTCGGAGAGGCAGAGTCCCGCGGCGTGCTCACGCGAGAGCCAGCGATTATTTCCTATTATTTACCTTATTATTTAGGTCCGTGAGACTGGACAACTTGGGGGAGGGGGAGGGGGGAGACGTCGAGGGACGAGGGAGGGACCCCGCGGAGGTTAGGGGCAACCGTGGCCGCGCGCGGCCGTATTGATCTTATCCCCCGACATGAGAAATGCCCGCCGGTTTAATAAACTCCCGGGACTTATGAAGCACGTCAGGGTGATTCACGGCCGCCTCATTGAGTCGTATTTATACAACCGCGGCTGATAGATTTATGGAGGACAGCGCAGCGTGGTCCCTCCTGCCCCACCGCCCTCCCTCCTCCTCCTCCCCCGTCCCGTCATCCTCCCCCACTAACCACTTTCCCCCCTTCGGTACCCCACCTCCTTCGTCCTGCATCTCCTCCTCTTCTACCATCTCTTCCTTTTTCCGCCACACTCTCTTTCGTATTATCGCGCACGTACACGTGTTCAGGAGCAACACGCGAGTATTCCATTTCACATGGACGTTGATCGTTCATCTATGTGCGCATCGGCGCGGCGCGCAGAGGGAACGCGCGGCAACGGACGGTAGATCAGAAGACGAGAGTACAGAAACGAAGGAGAGAAAGGAAAGACACGCGGAGACGAAGCCATCGCCGAGGCAGGGTGAAAAGGAGGGTAAAGAAGAAAAACAGAGATAGAGGAGGCGGGGAAAGAGGGGGCGGGTGGCCGTTCGACGAACATGGTGGACCGTCCATGGATGTCAGGAGGGGCCTATGGCGTCACACATGCACCTCACCTCGCCATCCGGGCGAGAGCAAGCAGCCTTATAAAGTAGCCGGGCTACGATTTAATCCGAAATTTATTTCCTCCATTAGTAAGGGCTTGTCTCGGGGCCCCGAGCGCGTGAGTGAGAGGCTGACGAGGACGACGCTGCCTTCTCCGACACCGCCCCGCTGCTCCCCGTCTTGTCTCGCCTCTCCTCTCCTCTCCTCTCTCTCTCTCTCTCTCTTGTGGGAGCGTCGGAATGCGCGACGGTGCACCGGTGCATCGCAAGCACACCACTACATTATGACTCCTATATCGCCATCTTTATTATATCCGCGGCGCACCGGTGTCCGCGGTCGCGTTTGACAAGCGTCGTTTCTTCCTACTCGTCTTCTTCCTTTTTTCCTCCCCTCCGTCTTCTCTCGCGCGCCGAGAAGGCCTCTTCTTTTTTGGCAAATCACTGCCGGTGTATTCAAGGCCCCTTGGCGCGAACCTCGAGACGCCGCGCGCCGCGCCGCGCGTTGCACCGCTCTATGCCAGGATCGCTCAATGAGAGAACTCACTTGAGGAGATCCCTCCGGGTGTCCGTTCCGTCGTGACGCGAATAGTCGAGGATTAACACGCCGCCGTGGAGAACGCGCGCTCTATCGCGCTACGTTTAACCTCTGCTTTCATAGTTATCGCTATTGGTAACATCGCATTGCAATCTTGACTCGTACAGTCTCTCCTTCTCTTTTCCTTATCTGCAATCTTCAGTCCAAGACTTTTCCTCTCCAATGATTTCGTTCATCATTTTTCGTTATCGAAATTATATTTTAATCTAGTAAAAAAAGGATTTAATTATTTACGTAATTAAGGGTTGTGTGATTTCATCTCTTGTACAGTTATTATATTAATAATCTCTATCATTTATCTAACTGTACTTGTAACTTTTTTTAATTTAAATTAAGGACGTACATCTAATCTACAAGCGCAAATACTTATTTAAACTTTTATTTTAATTTTTTGATCATATTATTAAGTACCTTTGAATTTGCCAAGGTCCAGCAATATTTTACGCGCGAATTTCGTTACTCCTTCGCAACCTGATAGACATCAAGACACCGTAAGGCGACAAGACAGATTCAAGCACCTCGGAAGGTGCAGGCTCTCGCGGCTCTTCAGCGATAGAAGTCAGCCGCCGCGACGCGCGATTATTTTCATTCACGGTTCGACTGAAAAGGCGTATGAGGATGAAAGATGAGAGCACATTACGTAGACCATAGACGGAGGCGCTGCGTAAGATACGCATCGTCCGGACCGACAAATTGCCTTCCCTCTTCTTTCTGGAGGATCGGTAGTTTGGTAGGTGGGTAGATGCAGTAGGTAGGAAGGTTACGTGCCGAGAGGTCGAAGGGTGGGGGTTGACGTCTCAGTCAGCGAGAAAGAAAGGGAGAGAGAGCGAGGAAGAAGGGCTGACGTAAGAAGAGAGCGAACGAAAGAACCCGGTACACGACTTGGCACGATCTTCCTCGATCTTCTTCCACGGTGGTCGTTTCATCCCCTGGGGGGATCGAGGTGGATAGATCACTTTATTACGTCAGGCAGGCTGACGTTGCATTAGACTAACAGAAAAAATTCCTCACTAGTTTAGCTGAGGCCCGCTGATAACATGAATGAGAATTTTTAGGTGGAGAGCGTATAAGAATGCGCAGCCGTGTAAGTAATCACATATGATTAAATCGTTAACGAGTAAAATTCTACGGAGAAAATTAGTAAAAATGTTCAAGTACAAAGTACGAGGATAAACTTAGGACTTTAGTAAACATAAAGGTGTAATAATTGAACGGTAAAGCACTAAACTTATGCAAGACGTAAAAAATGATGATTTACCGTAATAATTGGAAATTGCTAAGTACCACGTTTATCCATTTCTGTTTTCGTTTATTTGTGACATGATTAGGAAGAAAACGTAGTAACGTTAGGAAAATTGTGAATTAAGAATTCGTATATTATGAAGATAAATCGTAAGAAAGCACGAAGTCAGTCGTGCGTGAGCAGCGGGCCTATTCGCGATTCTGTAAGAAAAAAAAATTACGGGCAACAAGTGGGTGATCGCTGACCCTAATCCTTGGAAGAACCTGCGGGGACAGTACGCGCGACAGAAGGGGGGGCTCCCTCCCCCCGAGATCGCGACCCGTACATTTGTGCATTACAATGGGAGCGTAAGTGGTTAGGGTCGAGACCTGGCGAACCGCGGCCATTATACAACGTAGAAATCGAGTACAAACAATCGCCGATTGAACAGAGGATCGTAGGAGTCCGTCGGCTTACATTAGCCGCGAAAACCAGTTTGTCGCGTAATATTGCAACGGACTTGATTGTGTGTCGTATCCGGCGAACGTGATCTAGAAATGGGTGGCGGACACGCGTTCAAGCGAGGGAGGAATGGCAGCGACCGCGAGAGTGGAGGGGGTGCGCAATATTACGTAGGCGAATTAATCATTTGTTAAGCAATGCTGCCTTGTCAAATGCTAATTTTATCGCTCGCGGTTTGTACGCGTCAAATGTCATTGTGTAACGAGATACCGGCGCTTGCACGCGTACGTTATCGGTGACGGGGGATTGGCCGTGAAGCTCCGGCTAGTTTCCCGAGATGTGACAGTTAATGACGAAACACATGCGGGATATAAATCATTCATCGCGAGTCTTGAGAAACGATCAGGCCTCGCGCAATAATGTGCCGTTCTCTTTTATTGCTTCCTGATCGGTCGACGACGTGATGATCGCACGTCCTTCGGAACTCAATGACAATTGATTGAAGAAATCGCATATCGTAAGCACACACAGATACATTTCTCTCCTTGTATCGCATCTCTTTATATCGAAGGATCCCTTTTAGTTTACAGGCGGCCTAAGAGATGGCGCGAGTAGGAAGATGATAGGACGAGGATGCGAAGAATTCCGAGACCACAAATGGGTGTTCGATCCGCATCACGTGGTGATAAGCAGGCAACTACCAGTAAGGTAAAATAATATAATTAAAATAATTATCTTGAAATGCAGCGTTACTTTATGCTGTGATAATTTAAAAAAAATTTAATTTTGCCATTCTAGAACTACATGATAGGAAATATCAAACAAAATATTTTAAACAACCGATATGTTTTCTTAGATAACATTTAATAAAATAAATAACAATATAAGAACTTTGATTGTGTGAAAAATCATAACTGTTTAGAGACGAGTTTTATTCGGATATAGTTGGATCTTATTGCCAGGTTATTGATTGATATTTCTTGTATGCTTTTTGGAAAATGTATGTGTATAAAATCACATAAAAAATATCAGTAGTTTAAGGCTCTTGTTGTAGGAAAAATGTAAGTATTCCAAGAGCCAACTATAACCAAATGAGGTTCATCTTTACTTATTATAATGGCATAATTTTTTGAAAGCTCATAATATAAATGTTATTATGATTTATTTACATCGCCATTTCAAATAACGTGATTATCTCTGTTGAAAGTTGTTGTTACGAATAGTAATAACTATTGCAAGAGACATTATTGCAAAGCTCTCTCTCTCTCTCTCTCTCTCTCTCTCTCTCTCTCTCTCTCTCTCTCTCTCTATCGAGCCTCGTGAGGCTATAACGATTTAGTTTAGAAACGTAATCGCGAGCCAAGTTACAGCTATTGTTGCGAGATATAGCCGCGAGACGTCGCATTGATAAATGATAGACTGACGATCAAGATTACTTATTTCTGAAAGGCTCTTTATCCGTACGGACGTCGCCGTGATCATTCTTTCAACGAGAGCCCCGCCGTCAATGCGCGCTCGCTCACGAATGACCTCGATCGCCGCGAGCCTCGCGAGTGTTTGCCTTTCTTTGTCGATCGTCCTCTTATTATCCAATCCGCGAACTCATGACGTTCGAACTGTAGCGATGCTTTGTCGGCCGTTCGGTCGAGCGCGAGCGAACGCGGAATATGGTCGAGAATGAGTCTCTCGACATGGCAAAGGTGACGCGGACGAGGTGACAGGTCAGCGACCGGGGCCCTCACCTGTTCCCTTCCCCCTCTCATCCTTTGGCACCCACCTTTCGTCTGGTGCGACGGTGTCCCATAACCGGGGTACTGTCTTTCTCGCTCCCCTCATTCTTCGACTGCCTCCGCCTCCTCCCCGTCACCCCCCCGAACCCCATTCTCCACTTGTACTGCTTATAATGCGCCGATGACCCCCTCCCTCGCTCTACACGCACGACCAGGCCGACACTCACTTCATTGTCACGTCCACGTAGAATGCACGCGCGTATACGCGCGGCGCGTTCGCGTGTGCGCGATGGTCACTCGCCATAAATCAGATTCCCGTGAGATAAGTGCGCCTAGCTGCTTCTCTCCGTTGAGTTTTATCGGCCGTACCGGCGCCGCGTGCTAATTAAACTGACGTGAAATAATCGCGGCCGTTTCACGATTGATCGTTGATCGAGGCCGTCCGAGTGCTCGCCTTCTACCCGTCCGCCCCCGGGAGGATGCGAGATCCCTTGGATCCTCCGCGATTTTTAAGGACCGGCGACATCGCCGTTAGTCCTGGGAACGGTCCTACACTCGCCACGGTGCCGATATACCCGATAAAACGATAACGACGCGTTACTCTCTGTCGTTGGGAAATTAACGATGACAATCATCAGGAAAATCCGTAATTGCTGGAATTACCGCAGCTTTGCGCGCCGTGATACAGCGGACGTATTCTCGATGAGATGACTGGAGTGATCGAATGGATGCAAATTGCTGTGACGTCAGAGAGTACTGATTACTATGATGCATAGCTCTTTTAATATAGCTTTTCTGTCATTTCTTTTTTCAAATCTTGGAATAACTCCATTAAAGTAAATTTTTATTTGTGTTGCATTAGGTTATTTTTGAAATATTTATTATGTGTATTTGATTAACAGGTACAAATGATGAAAAATACAAATGATGAAAAATATTACAAAAATCGATAAGCTTCTGCAGGTCGTGTTTTAACGTAAATTTTTTAGAGCATACACGAAAAGAATGAAATTTGCTAAAAAATCGAAAAATTTAGCTAGATATACCTAGATTCGAAAGTACTTTTACTGGACTATCAAAATAATTATGAGCTCAAACTGGTTGCTAGAATATCAAACTTTTATGCAGCATCACTCATAATTATTTTGATAGTCTGACAAAATTATTTTCAGATGTGTATTTAGATCTAAATTTTTTAGATACTTCAGCAAAATCGTTTTTGTTTAATGTAAATTTGTTTCTGTGAAAATCTGTAACTAAACGTAAATTCTAATTGAATTTAGTTTTATTAGCGAAATAATTTAGAATCTATCCTAATATATTCTTTAATATATTTGAAAAAAATGTAAAGGAAAGTTGCTGAATGCGTATTGGTTTCTTAAAACGTATGTTTTTATTATTTTACACTTTTACTTTGTATAAGAAACATTTAGTGACAAAAATAAAAAGTAAGAAATAAATTATATGTATAAACAAATATTTAACAAATTTTGTCTTGTTTTTGCTATCAGCATTTTGACAAATACAGGTACATTTTATGCAAAATTTTTAATCGTATAACTGATGATAATGTAATTATACAAGTTTATTTTGAATTATTACATCTTTGTACAAGAGAAAGTTTGTTGTGGAATATTTTTTTTATATGCATATTTATAATTATTGTAAAAATTAAATCGGTATTTAATAAACTTTACCAAGTTTCTTAACTTGTGCCACTACAAATATATATTATAATACAAATGATACTAATGTAAAATTAATAAATGATTGATAAGTGAAGAGTAAAACTAATAATTGCTATGAATAAAAATATGTCAATTACAAAAATAAATTTAAGCCAGTGTTATTTCGGTGTTCTTATATTTTATTATAATTGATTAATTCTTGAATATTTGATCATCTTTTCGATAAATTATTAATAAAATTTATTTTATTGATTTGACATAAGATATTGATTAATATCTTATATCAATTTTTAATTACGTTATTTCATAAATTTAATATTTTTGAAGACGATGCGATTTAAGAGATCACAGGTACGCTTTAGGCAATCTTTTTTTTTAATTATACCGTTTGCAACATATTAAGCTTATAACAAATTAATTTGTTATTACTGAAAGTTTTAATATGTAATGATAGGCGTTTGAAACAACAAACTACAATTTTAAACTTTGCACTCAAAACCGCACCAAATGCGAAATAATATAATAAAAAAATAGTTTAAGTGGTTCACATGGTTGACAATTCTCTCTTAATGATTGATTTTTTTCGCATTGTTATAATTAAATCACATAAAAGTACGTTGAATTTACCAAGAAACTGAGGCAGAATTCTAATATTCTCAAAACAGAGGAAGAGCGCGAGCCGATGGTTACAGTGGAGTATTTCCACGGCAAGGGTAATAGGAAGAGATCGAAGTAGGGGAAGGCTACCGCCTCTGGATTTATGTGATTCTCCACCGCGTAGGGAGGATCATAGCGAGCGCCTTCACCTCGTCGCGCCTCCACCTGAAGTATAAGACTTTGTGGCGCAATTCTCGCGCGTACGTATAGTGCTCGCTCTTCGTCTCCCTCTCTCTTTCTCTCCCTCTCGCTTTCTTACACTCGTATATTATTTCGCATGGACGTGGATAATTACAGACCGCGCGAGATGGATGTGTGTCGGGCGGTACCGCGTTATCTGGCGTCCGCCCGCCTACGGAGCATCTCTCTCTCTCTCTCTCTCTCTCTCTCTCTCTCTCTCTCTCTCTCTCTCTCTCTCTCTCTCTATCTTTCTCTCACTTAGACTTATCCCTCTATTGTCTATAGAGGTTATCATGCCTGACGCCGAAAATATGTGCTTGCCTCATCGAGCACGAAGACCTGCGCAGTAACGGAATAACCCGGGCTTATCACGAACTTTTCATAGCAGGGATTGACATCGACGATGACTACATTGCAATGATTTAATCCAAATTTGAATTAAATAATGTTAATTCAGCACTTTTTGGTTTAGTATCAATGTAAAATTTAAACGATTTCTGCGATACGGAAAATAAACGAATGAAGATTATTTCTTTTTTGTGACGGGAAATCTAGACTCGAAGAAATTTAATTGACTCGAGGCAATAAATTTGAAGCGCGTGTCATTGCTGGCTGCCCGAAGATTCGTCCTATCGCTTAAGCTCGTAGGTCCATATCCCGGCTGTCTTAAATGATTCAGTCCCAGATCAAAGATAACCGCGCGTGTGTAAATTGTAATCGTGGTATTACCGTGTACCTTTAATGCGAGCGATAAAGTAGATTTTATCACAATTATCGCTGTTGTTTATTACTACGGGCTTGTAGCCTAAGAATAACAAACTACTTAACTCGCAGCGATCGTAAAGCGACGTTACTACCTAACGACGTGCATTGTAACAGCTGTTTCCTGTAAGTTCTATTACAATCACTTTCGTGGCCAGTCGATTTATCGCAATGGGTATGGCTGTATTATGCACGGTCTAGCTACAATGGTACAAGCGACAAGTAGCTGAGAACAGTCGCGACAGTCCTACCGTTGCGTTTGCGTTGCATTCTTTTTTCCCCTTCCCCTACCCCCTCGCACAGTAACTCAATTCGTCATACGCTTTAAACCGGATCGCACCGCAGAGGTTTCATTTATATGGAATGAATTAAGTTCCTTTAATATCACAGCTCTTTGACGCTCTACTCGTACATTTAGTGTTATGTTATTGTTTGAGATGACAAATAACAATCTTTCAAATGCTTTCCCTAGATATTATCGAGCGCAGCATATCGAGAGCGCCATTTTCACGGGAATCATCGTCATTCGTGGTACGCGTAACCTCTCGCACCATAAACACATCGTTTTAATCGATCGCTTCGAAACCCATTGCCGTCGTTCAAGATCTTCGTCGTTCTTTCTTCTTCGGGAATGGTTAATTCACGATCCGCGCGGTAAAAGGGCTGAACAGGTTCCAGGGGATACCGGTAGCAATAAACACTAATACCGTAGTGGTATCTAACCCACAAAATATATTCAATATCAATGTACGCGCTATCTCTCGCGGCGATGGGCGAACCCCGTATCTAAACAGCGCGCGAACATCCCGCGGTTCTAAAATATGAAGTGTCCTCGGTGGTCCTTAGTTCGTAATCAGGGACGTTTCATGTCGCGCTGCTTTACAGTGCGCTGCAATCACGGATAAGTCGTACTTATCGCGGCCAATATCTTACATTGTCAAAAGTATAACCCCACAGTCTCGCGAGAAATTTATGCAAAGTACTCGACCGTGTAATTTCCATTATTGTAAATTCACGGACCAGCCTCGAGGCGGATATCGGCATGTTACGCGCTCATATGGGCGGCGATTATTTACCGTCGACTTCGGAATCGCTGAACTGTCGATGAGGAATTTTGTCGTTAACCGTCTGTGGGCAGAACTCCGCGTTTTACCGTATATTAAAGCTTTTATTCCCAATGCAGTTCTACATAGCGATGTACTAAAGGCAGATAAACTTAAAAGAAACGCGGAGCCGTTCGCAATGCTATTTGACAAGATTAGCTTATCCCGATATAGCGATATAAAATGGATTAAGAAATTTTCAATAAAAATAAAGAACCTTTTTTCGAGAAGTATCAATTTAAATGTTCTTTCAAACACACACACACACACACACACGAATTGTTGCACGTTAGTGCGACAGTTTGATTTTACGGTATAATTATAGCAAACAAAAAGTTGAAATTTTTGAGGAAAGAATGTAAAATGCTTGCAAGAACTATTTCTGTGTTTACGAGATGGCAAGAAAACGTGAATTTGCTCTGCTTGTAATAGCGCCAGAAAGCTTGCGCAAGAGTTATATAAACTTGATATAAGGTCGAATCCCGCTGTTCATCAAACGTGTCGTTTTTGATGTCGTAGGAATAGACGCACACTCCGCGGTATCACGAAGGCAGACTCGGTCTATCGGGCTCTATTTAAATGTACGTCAGCTCTGTGCGTCAGCTCTGTGAGTTATAGGACGAGCCACGTGATTTGTGACAAACTCGCTCCGCCATTAATTATCGTGCAGCATCTTTCCTCGCCTCTACTCTCCCGTAGACGCACACGTATGTACACGTACGTACGCACGCCGTGCGGGATACGGCTATCCGGGTGTCGTGTACTCGATGACTCCGGTACTCGGCTTCCTCGGCTTTTTAATCTTTCCATTAATTGCTCTTCTATGCATGTGTGTATGCGTGTGCTCGCTACCCTCCATACTTGTTTCCCTTATCCTTTCTTCGCTGCAAAGGATTCATCTTGTATCTAAAGTCTTTAGACATTTGATCAATTGGAAATTAGTCGGTTGTGATGTCGTTATAATTACGAAATGCCAAATAAAATTTGCATCAAGTATGTAACTCTGATGTTGAAAAAACGTGAGGGAATATTTTTCACATTTCTCGTACAATGGAACACATTTGGCAGACATAAAATGTGGCTTGTAAATTTTACGAGACTTTAGATCTGTAGCGATAGAAAATTAATATTCGGATTTCTAGCGGGAGTCTGCGTGCGCGCGATATTGCGAATAAATGAAGAGAAGAGCGCGGGAAGGAGATCGATGAGAAGAAGAGCGATTGCGAGAAAGAAGGGATGGTGATTATGCAGGTCGTTTATTCGATAAAGGCTCGAATACCACCACCGCGTGAGGGTGAGGATGACACAGGGTGAGATCTATGGCCCCGTAATATTCTATGAGCAATATTTACGGCCGCTGAGATAAGTGCAAAATGTTTGCGCTTGACGAGGCAGCCAAGCTTCGCTTGCAGGATCTTTTCAAATGGTTGCGAACGCCATTTACGATAAAAAATGTCCTATCGAATCACGACTGATCTACTTTCCTAAACTTACAACGTTATTGTGAGATTAATTTTATTTTAAAGTTAATTGCTAGAATCAGGACTTTCTGTATTTATGTAATATAATTAAATTTTTAATTTATGATGTGATTAAATTAAATTATATTTAATTTAATCATATATAAATTCAGACATAATTTATTATATTAAATTTAATCAATTATGACAAAGACAGTTTGAACAATTTTAAATTTTCAATTAATTTTTATATTATATTTATTATTTGTTGTTTATATACAAAAAGTAAAAGACTGTGAAACTATGACGTAATTTAGCACATTTTGTATATCTTGAGCGCTTTACTTAAATTTTTTTGTTAATTTAACACAAAATGAATATGTTAGGAAATAATACAGATATTAAAATTAACATAAAGAAAATATAATATTGATATAATTTGTGAACAAATTGTGGAAACATTTCTTCAGAAAAATTATCGTTTAAAGGTTAATAACATTTAACATTTAACATTTAATAACATGTCGATGTACAGTTTATTCATTTATCTTGAAATTTACATTTGAAAATTACATTATTTTTATGTTATTTGCTTATTTACTCGTAAATTGTATTATTTTAACATTAAGAATGTTGAATATTAATTTAACATACATATTCAAATAACAATCACATTATGTTAAATTAATACTCTGGTACATATATATATATATATGTTGAAAATTTAACACAAACATTTTAACGAGAATTGATTTTAACACGAATACAAAATGTTTCTTTATTGCGTATATACACTTAAGGCAATATTATAAAGATTCAAATCTATACTTTCGTAATTTGATGAAAGCGAAGATATAGTAATCGATAACTTTTGTACCCATCACGGTTCATTCGCCAAGTAATAAATAGCTGGGAGATACAACGCATATGCAAAGTTATCTCGCGAAATAGATAATCGTTCGCGAATTTCGAGGTCGCCGTTGGGGCTACTTCCTAATCTGTGAAGCAACCGCGACGCAAAATCCAGACCTACGATCCTGCCGAGTATCGTACAGGACGGGGACCCGGGGTATTCTCATCCTCCGCTATCGAAAAGCTAGTATTTATAGCTCCATTAAGGCCGGGACTAAATCATCGCTGCAGCCACAACTTTGTTGTATCCAGCCCGGGCACTGCCCATCCGATACCTTCCCAAGCCGCGGACCTCTTGTCTAATATTTCGTAGCTATGGCGTGGTCGACTACACACGCTTGTATATTTCAAGTATCGATATCGAGGTTGGAGGATGAAAATTTTACCGCGTCTCCTTCCGACCGTGGGGAGGCCCGACGCGACGCGGGGAGGAAACTAGAAAAGTCCCGTATCCTTCGCCGATAGGGAGCCATCCTTACCTTTCTCCACGATCGCTTTATAAATGTTCCACCAGCCGGTTGTGATAATTCTGTATTAACTGGTGAGAGAAGCTCCCGATTGCTCCGACATTATCTCGCCTCTCGTCGTTATCTTGAATAGTCTATTCACCGGCTGTCAAACTGTGGGACTTGTTTACACCGTTCATTAAATTTGCTATTTAATCGCGAGCCGTCAACGAGTAAAAAAGGTATCAGACACGCGTTAATCTACGAACACGACTCTGTCTCCTAAGAGGGCAATTTTCGCCGAGCTCGCGGTAGATTCGTCCCGATGACGCGTCGGTGGCAGGATATCGCGGTCCATCAGATTGTTTAGTGTCGGCGTGACCGTCCAACAGGGCGGCCCCGTCAACGGCATACATTACGACCCACATTTACTTCGAGTTACACCGGACCGAGCCTCGGCGCGGTACACGCGGCCCGCAACACCGCGAGGCCGGCGAATTTCTTTTTGGTGACTGCGGGATCGGTGCAACGCGTCAGCATTCATTAGCCCAGGCCCTTATCGCGGCGCGTCCTCCTTCCTCCTCATCGGAGTAGAGTCTGGAAAGAGAGAGAGAGAGAGAGAGAGAAAGAAGAGGGACGAGAGGCATAAAAGAAAAAACAAGAACAACGACGTCTCTCACTCGTCGCCGGTTCTCATTCCCTCCTCACGATCCGTGACTGCTTCTTCTGTCCGACGTGATTTATAATTGTGTTTTCATCTACTCTCTCTCCAAATCGGCCGTTGACTTCTAGTAAATGTAAATACCATTAAGTTGAGACTAGGGATCATTACCATTAAACTCGTCGTCTCGACTGGACAGACGGACGGTCGTTGTTGCGGCTAGCATAGCGTGTACGCGGGCGTGCTCCGCCTCGATCGAAGAACGGCCCTCGTAACATAAAATGCTGATTTTATTTAAACGCCAACCCCCTTCCTCCCCGTAGCCCCTCGACCCCTCGCCCGTCGCTCGGCAGCCACCGCTGTATTTATCGCGGGGCATTCCGAGCGGACGTAAGTATGTCGGTCCACGGTACGCCCGTTAATAATGTCCTTAATCCTCGAGCTCGAGCTCGGCGGCGATCCTGCAGCCCTCTCGACCGGCTTTTTTGCATATACCGCGTGTGCGAGAGCATACACTGGGGAGCGGGCGGGCGGCCGAACGACAGGGGAAGGGGGCGAATTCTCGCTTTCGGGACGGTTTTTCGGCGGTTCGCGATATCTACTTTACGACCATTCTGATTGCGAGTGTAGGCAGGGAAGACGATTGCGGCGGTCTGGACGTTCCATCGGGTTCGACGATATACAGCACGTTGACATATGAACGAAAAAGAGAACCATTCAAAACACGCTGGTATATACAAGGACCAGATAGCGGGCTGAGTTCGTTCTCTGTGGCAGGCAGGCGTGGATTGTCGTATTTGTCGTACTTGGAACGATGCTAGATTACGGAGGCGGATGGAATGATCGCTGCTCGGTTCTGTTCGGCATAAAACCGCGGGTTGTAAATAGAAGCGAAAAAAGTCAGGGAGGTGCCAAATAAGCGCGCGAATGGCATACGAATGCAGACGCTATGAGCGAACTGTGCTATAAACTTTACCTTGCATGAGTTTTGACGTTAAAAATACTGTAAATTTCGAATTTTAAGAGCGCGTATGATAAATCTTTTTTTTTTCTATTAAAATTGTTCACTAAAATTTTTGTTGACACTAAAAACTGTCACGTACACCTTAGACACGTTGAAATGATCAAAGTTGCTACGTCAACTAGTGACGAATAAAATTTCTTCTACCAATTTTGAATCAATAGACATAGTCACATGTACATATAAAAATAACTTCATTATTCGCTTCTTATTGCAATTGTCAAAGAAGAAAACTATGACAGTTTCTTCTCCACTTCCATAAGTTCTGCTAATTCGAGGCAAAAACGTTTCACATCGGTGGACGTCAAAGACGAGGTTCTCTCGCCGTAAGAGGGCAAGTAGGCCGGGATGCAGAATGGTGACTCCGCTCGAGAATTTATACAAATTAATTAAAAGGACCGGTGAAATGGTACCGGACTGTCTAATTACTCGGGTGCGCCCGGTAGCTCCGGCTACAAAAGATGGTGGCTGAGTGGTGGCGACGGCGTTGGATCTTACGGGGCTGTACAACAGTCGAGACTCGACTGGCAGCGACGAGGGGTTGCGGGGGAGGAGATTTCAGGCCACACCGAGACAACCGGGGCTAAACAGCCATCTAAATGCATCCGAGGTGGCGCTCACTGCCATTACGGCTGATGGACGCTTATTGACGCACGCCCTGCCAGCTAAGGCAGAGCCTCCAACAAACCCTCCAGCATCCCTCGGCGAAGCGTCCCTCTCTCTCTATCTCTCTCTCTTTCTCTGTCTCTCCTCGCGTCTCGTTTCCTTCCTTCTCCCTACCTGCTTCCTTCCCATTTGCTCGCTGTCTTTGCTCCAACGTCCGACTTGCCTTTTATTGTGGCGATATCAAGAAAACGCCGCGAGAGCTTAAAGCGCGGCTCGACTTTCTCCCCGACGTGCAATCGCGAATTTCGTCGCCGTAATTATTCTAACGGACGAAAGCACTCTAGACGCTTTTAACTCCTTATATTGATAACTTGGGTTTTATCGGTTACAGTATGCGTCAGTTACTGATTATTCTTTATTTATTTGAAAAAGAAAATTATTTCAGACGTTAAAAGACATTTTTAAATGTGAAATTTGTGAAATGACTGAAATACCTGACATTGCAAACAACTTAATAAGTTACGGATTCTCGCTAAGAGAAGATCTTCAAGGCTATAATTAACAAAGGATAATACGGCGGTTGTTGTTGCACTTTGTCGCTGCAGAAGAGAATCGTGAAAGTGCGTTTAATGCATATATAGCTCGCGTATACGCGCGTGAGTACACAAGTGAAGATCATAGCGCGTAATACCGAAGTTCGTTAAGCTAGTCAGCCTTTCCGAGTGAGAGAGATAGAGAGAGAGAGAGAGAGAGAGAGAGAGAGTCGAGTATCATTCTGCAAAATCCTTCGTTCCTACTGGTTGGTTCACTGACAGGGGGTTGCTACGAAGGCAGCTTCCGTGGCAGCTTCAGCCGAACCCTCGTACTTCCATCGCCACGGCAGGATTATCGCGTTATTTATGCGGCAATAATAACGAGTTAGTATATGCGCGGGATGTGCTTTATATCCACGCGAGCCATTAGGGTTAATATAGCGCTAGGGTCTTTCGCGCTCTTCTCGTTCCATCTCCCTTTCTTTCTCTTTCGCATTCTCTTTTAAGTCGCCAACTCTTGTAACTTCGGACGTCCGCGTCATTTGTATCGTATGTCGCTTCTAATGTACATTAGAGTCTGACATAGGGCATACAGGGTACGTGTCTCTTTGGAATAAATGAGCAAATCGAGTTAAAAGAATCGATCTTTCCTAAATTCGATCTGACAATCTCTTCATAAAGTTCTTTAATTCGTAACGTGAACATCACAGCACCGATGTCGTAGATTAAAGTGTTAAATCAAAGTGCGCGTACAAGCGTAAATATGTTTTGAAACTAATGGATCGTCAAGTGGACTACGATGAAATTGCATTATATAATTTACGGAACTCCTTGACGCGTATAACAAATTGATTTGTATTTTCCTGTTGGAGCATTTTCCGCGCAAGCTTCTCTCCGCAGGAGCGACGAGACGGTACCTAGCAAACTTGCATCTTTGGAGAGATCGTCAACGAAGGTCGGCCAGTCCAACTCGCGCGACCGTTAACTTCCCCTCAGCGCGAGCTCAGTCGTTACTTACGACAACGTCGTATCTCACGTCGCACCTGCTAAGTACCGTCGCGCTGGTACATCGTATAAAGAAGGCGCGAACGGATAATCTCGCCACGCGTATGACTCATTGTCAGAGGCGTTGCGGGTACTCTTCGCGGAGAAAAAAGCTCGGGATTACTGCGACAGGATTGTTTATCGACATGGTAATAAGCGATGCCGACCACGCGCCATACTTTTTTTACGCGGATTACTCAGACCGTTCACAATATTATCGATCGCGCGTGACGTATCAAGAAATACGTATCACATGTCTATTGGACGCATGCTAAAAAGAGGAAATCTTATTTATTGCATTAATTGCATCGCACCGTAGCATCGCGCGCGAGAATAAAAGCGGCTGGCATTGCAGTCATTTAATCGTAAGAATCGTATTTCTCTTGCCCCCGATCCTAAAGTGCTACAAGGACTTTGATCGCGGCAACGTACCAAAGTGCATATCTCAATTAGTTTTGGAACAATCTCCATTACTTATGTTATTATCTTCACTGAAATGCACCGTAATCCCGAATTATCTAGCCGATCTTATACGATGAGATTGAAACACCGAAAACGAGCGGAGCCAGAGAAAGAATACGAATGTCTGAATTCGCTTTATTGGAATAATGGAAATCAAGGAATACTTGATATTCCAAAAACGATATTCTTTTATATCGATCATATCTTTCATAATGGAATTATAAATATTCCGGCTGCTCGACAGGGTAACAAACAGCCGGTTAAACGAATTCCTCAGAATTTTATGAAGTCCTTTCACGAGAGGAAATTCATGACGTGATACACCGCGGGTTAAAGGCATCGCTCGAAAGACATAAAGTATTCGGCTGCTGTATCGAATTCCAAACAGGTTTTCCGCCGACGAAAACAAAGAAACTTCCTAAGTACGGCAGATATTTCTAACATATACGTCCTCGAAACTTGGAACTTATTGCATGCCGCGCTTAATCCTTTCCTGTTATCTCCCGTATCGACGGAAGTGGGAGAAATAAGGAAAAAGAGTCGGATCCAAAATATAGACGACGGTGGCGTAAATCATCCAACTTTAGTCGTAAAATGTGAAACAAGTCGCGTCCGAAAGCGTCAAATATCGGAGGGTTCGAAGACAAAACTCCTGCGCTCGAGGAACTGAAGAGGCGTTTCTTCTTTCGGTCATCGGGGACGCGACATGGTCGACTGGTAGCGGTTGATTGGTCCGCATCGATCCAGTATACAGGGAGCAATAGATCAGCGGAGACACTGACGCCATGCTGAGAGCCAGTTCTCATCTCGCTCATTTCGTTCCTTTTCGTTTCTCCCCGGCTGCGCAAACGAACCGGAAGGAGAGAGAGACGTCCGCATCGCAAACCCGATTGTATGTCGACAAGTCAAGCTTGCGACCGCAACATCAAAGTATGAACAGGGAGAAGAGAAGGTGGGAGAAGTGTATAGGTTCGCGAGCTTAGAAAGGGGAAAGGACGAGAGCGGGGAAGAAAGGTGTCGCATCAATACCGAGACGCGGCGTTATAGCCGCTACGCAAGGAGACCGAGGACAATTGCAGTGATACGAGAGAGGGAAAGAATTCAGGCAGAAGATAGGAGAAGTGCAGGGCGGGCTGTGAAAACGCGCGGGAAAAAGGACAAAGAGCTAGGTAGAAGAAGAAGAAAGGTGTTGCATCAAGACGGCACTAGATAACGACAAGGAGGCTTGTGGGTGTCGAAGGGAGAGGCGGGGGGGGAGGATAGGCAACCAGAGAGAGAGAGAGAGAGAGAGAAAGAGAGACAGTGAGTGAGTGAGTGAGTGAGAAAGGCGAAGGTCTGAAAAGATGGAGGCGAAGGGTAAAGAGGTAGTTGCAGAAGAAGGGTAAGAGGAAGACTGGTGATCAGAGAGAGAGCGAGAGAGGAGAGCAAGGGAAAAAGAGAGAGACTACGAGAACGAGAAGCGTTCTCGCGGCCTCCGCCGCGCGCTGTTGTTCGATTCGGGCCGCGCGGTCGCGGAGAATACGAACGGCCGAATTATGAAAATGACCCCGTGTGACGCGGCAGCCACCCTCGCCAGAAGAGATAGCTTCGAGCAATAAACATACCGCCCCGTGCGGCCCCGCCGCGTCCCTCGCCTCCCGGCGCGCCGCAGGTCCTGGGGGTAGTTGGGAAATACGGAAGGGTCGCGGAAGGGGTGGATGGATCCTTCGCTGTCGCTCGTTGTGCACACGCACGGGTAAACACGTACGCGGAACGTGAACGCGCCGTTTCTTAAGACGAGCCTTCGCGAGGCATTGCGGCGCCTTATGATTCTTCGAAAAGGCATACGACACGTGAGAGGACGCACGATGACGTTTGAAGAATGCGAATCAAATGCCAGCGAGTGCCAAACGTGACACTCCGAATGAAACCGTATTCAACTATATTTTACATTTGCAAAGGTACATGTTATTGTTTTAATATCTTGACAAGTTTTACTCTAAGTGCTACTGTAAATGAATTTTCAAGTGCTAATTTTATTTTAATATAATTTTTATTATTAAAACTTTGATGACTAAAAATAACTTAATAAAATTATTAACAAGATTTTGTTTATACATATTACAACAGTGTTAATTTGGTTATTTTAACATCTTGCAATCTATAAAATAGAAAAAGTATTTTAAAAATGCTATCAAAGAATTCTTAATTATCTAAGTGAATTTTTATTCAGGGTAGTGTTACCATAAGAAAAATATGAATCGTCAGTAAACCTTTACAAAAGGGGAGCAGCCTCTGACGACTTTGACCTTGACATATGTTATCAATGGGAAGGTACTGAGTGACATACAAAAGGTTTTAAGTAATGTTCACGTTTTATTAAAAAAATATTATTACAGAAAGAAAAAACAGTTTTTCTTACTTATTTCAGAAAGTATTCATTTTACAAAAAAATGTGTCAAACAAAAAGTGAAGCTCGTGATAAGCTCTATAAAAAAAGTTATATGCATATTTAACCTAACTCCAATACTTTAGGAGTTATAATCAAAAAACCATAGTACATAAATAATTATTCAGTATATACACACAAGATGAATTAAAGATAAGAGAGTAGTAGATTAAAGCATTTATAATATTTACGATGATAAATACAATTAAAAGAATAGCATACATATACTGAAGAAATAATATTAAAAGTAAAGAGTACAATAAAAATTGGAGCGATACACTGAGAGAAAAAATTGTAGTGGTGGTTTTAACTATATATTATAATTCTATTAACAAAATTTATATGGTTGTTCCCTTATAGATGCCACCACTACAATTTTTTGTCTGAGTATACAAAGTAACATATTAATAATAAAGAACATATAGACCGCAAGAAAATAAAACAGCTAAGAAAGAACAAAATCACAGCCAATACTATAATCAACACAGCAAACGTAAATACAGAAATTTTGAAAATTACTTAAAAAACGATTGCAGTAATACCAGGAAATATAACATCGATATTTATGTAATTCTCTAATATTGATTTTATAAAATAATATGTAAAATTTTATCCAAAACATAAAACTTGTTTAATGGAATTTACTGCACATTTTATCGCGCAACGTATTAAATATGGTACATGGTCCCGCATTTCGGTTACTGATTTAGATCGAGCATTTATCTTACTGTGTGTAACGGTGTCGATGGTTTAACTGGAAAACAAGCAAAGTTACAACGCGATCGGGGAATGAAATACGGAAGCTTCTGTTCTCCGACGTGACGAAATAATATGGCGTTCCGCTAAACGGCCCGTTCCATCGATCACGCATGACATTTGACCTTTGCGCGGTGGTGTCCTGAAATTGCGGCGCCGGAAAAACGAAGGGTACATATGTACTTATTTTGCGCGATATGTAGTGGCAGTCTGGCTACCATAGAGTACGCGAAAGGAACGCATCGAAGGAGTCGAAAGAACACTACGTTAATCGTAAAATGCGGGCACGACCGATTCCCACTCCGAAAGAACGCACGACCCATTGCCCTAAAAGCTGTTCGGTACGCTGCAGCATTTATCCTGGAATCTGCCTCGTAAATTTCCATTTCGACCTCCGTTCTTGGCGAATCGCCGTCGAGGCTGCGAACGTACGACGATTGGTTCTCTCACGTTGCTCGGCGAATAGATATTCGTACGTCGAAGACCATTCGACCGAAAGATCGATACTGCTTGTAATTCCGGCACGTATAATCGTTTCAAGTATCACTGGCAAAGTAGGAACTATATTCCTACTTTGTAGAAAAATTGCTGCCGTAGAAAAAATTGGGAGAACATGATTTTTTTTATTTTATCACATAATTCCATTTTCTGTAGTTGACGACGCTGTATTTCCTAAATCTTTAATTTTGCGTTAAAAATTCTATTACTTTGAACAATTGCTTTGCGAAACAATCATATTGTACTATGTTTATTGAAGAAGTCGGTATTCTTTTTGAAATAAAATAAAAATTTCTACCAACATCACACGCGCGTAACATTCAGATATTTTCAAACATTTTTTTTTTTTCACGATAGACGATCAGCTCGTTCGATAGATCGTTTTATTGTGCTCCATACGCCGTTGTTTTCGTTACCACGCAATCGGTCAGTAAAATAAACACGGAACAAGTATCGGCGCGCTTCTGTATCTGCGCGTTGCGGGTAAACGCGAAATGGTTGGGAATTGCGTGATCCAGCGTGGACACTTGCGATAAACAGATAACGACACGGCCGGTGTGTACAATGGGAGATCGACGTGCACCTGACGCGGATCGTGATGCATTTCCTGCGGACCGCTGGACCGAGTTGCGGCTAGAAAGCTCGCTTGGCCACCGAGAGCCATTCGTCAACCCTTTGGGTCGCGTCTGCCCGTCAGTCAATCCTGTCAACCGTCAATCACCGTCGGGGCGCTCTTCCCTTCCACTCGCTCTTATGCGCCGGCCGAATGCATAATCAGACTGCAGTGTCCCTTATGCAGATAGCGGTGTCTATAGATCGCGCCAAATTGCGGACGCTCGCGAATTTACTGCTCGTCGAATACACTGCGTCGCGTCGTTGCAGTTTCGCAAACTGCTGGCTGTTATCTCTCTCGAACGCGCGTCCTGTTTAATCACGATTTATAAACCCTTACAAGCCGAAGGTATTTTTATTTTGCTTACAGTTCGCGATAATCCCTCTTGTGACGTTTATCGTACTTGTATTACTTTCGATAGTTCGCTCGCGCCCGATCGCGTTATTTTTTTTTCCTTTCTAGCGATTTATCTTCAGTTGGTTTTACATTTTATTTACGTATTCCGGTTATTGTTCCGCTTTTTGTGCGTTTTTCCGTGTCCTCGATGTCAAGGTATTTCGCCAGCGTACCGTTAAGGATTACAGTGGGCCGCGATGAATTATCAAGCTCGTAATATCATTCTTCATTCACGCATAAACGGATAGCACGTAAATATCATGCGGAGCAAATTTATACGTACGGTCTACTTGGCCGTCAAATATTTTTTTGACTTATGGGACACGCGTCAACGTGAAACGAGCGATCGGGTCTCGATGAACGGCTTTCAGTCTCGCGCTTCGTCCTTTCGACGACGCGCTCCTTCCTTTCTCGCTCACGCGCTTTCGCTGCTTTCTCCCTCTTTCTCCCTTTGTCGTCGTAACTCTTTTTCAGCCGACCTTGATGGACAGGCTTCATACGCTAATTGCCGATTTTTTTGGCCGGAAAACCAGCTCTGGCCAACGGTTCAACAGGTGTCGTGGTGGTGGGTCACGGCAAACTTTTATTTGAGAGCGTGAGAGCAAGGGAGGCAGGAAAAGCGAGAAGGAGAGAGAGAGAGAAAGAGGAAGAGGAAGAGGGTGGGTGAGAGAGGGTGCACGCGGAGTTCAGCGAGCGGGCGGGAGTCTATTAGTTCACCCCGGAAAAACGCGACCCCACCGACAGCCTCTCTCTCTTTCTCTCTCTCTCTCTCTACGTAGACTCGACCCGTTGTTTGGTATCGCTGATTTTTTTTCTTTCTTTCTCCCCCTTTTTTTCCATTCGAACACGTCGACCACTGTAATCGCTCTGTCGAAGCAATCCCTCAGCCCGTCCTCACGGCAGACGCTCTAATAGCCCCGCGATTCGTCTATTCGATCCAGTTGCCGCATTCCGCTAAAATACGAAGTGGCTGACGAATTAACTCTTTTTCGCTCGTTCGTCCCTGTTCGTACACATAAAGAATCTGATTGGATACACGCGTGGCTCTAAATCCTATTTTACAATTTTTCATTATCAATTTTGTGTCTATAATTTGAAACCTATGTCTCGAGCTTACTTTTAATCCTATAGTTGAAAATGGCCCGCATTATTTTCCACAACTTGCCCATTCTCGCAATTATCGAGAGTAGATGGTGGAGCAACGATAGTGTGATGTTTATGACGCGTATCTACGGTATCATAATTAAGAATCTTTTGTCGACCTTTCTGAAATCGATAATGCGGACATAAACGAGTTGTGATCGAGTCGGGTCGACGCCTCATTGTCATCGGAGGCATTCAAGATCATCGGTGCATGATTATTCCCCGTCGATCGTTCCGTTCATCGCGGCGACATCAAGGGCGAACGGACCATTCGAGACGGGGATATCATTCTCCCCTACCCCCGCCTCCCTTTGCCCCTACTTTTTTTCTGTCAGAAGATGACGAGTCATCGTCGTCATCGAGCGAAGAAAGGAACCAAGTGAGGCAGATGCGTCGGCTGATAGGTGAGCCCGCTGTTCATTGAGCACGGGTAATCAATACGTTTCATTTCGGAGAACAATTGCGAAGGACCGTAGGTAACCCGTCGTTCAATGACAATAATGTTGCAGGACTGGCAAATAGGTTCTTTCCTTGCAAACGATCACCAGAGGTCAACGATACCCGAAATAACTCGGTTTGAATGGTTAATCGTTAAGACATTACCTGTTTACACAAACGTTTTGTCATTATTTTGGCCGTGTGCATGTAACGTTAATTCTACGATAAATAATATAAATAATAATAACAGTAAATAATAATATAAATTTTGGCTTTCCTGGTAACACGAATAATAATTACCTTTCGCTTTCATGAATATTAATATATAATATATTAATTTTGTTATTAATAGATAACATTTAGTATACAATATAATATTTTAAAACTAATCTTTCCTCCTTCTTACAGCTACAAAAATATATTTACAAATGTGGAAACTATTTGTGTGTATTAAAAATATTATAGGTTACAAAAATCGACATAAAGCTATATTATCGAGAAACATAATTTCAGTTTAATAACAAAACTTTATCGGACGTGGGTAAAATGAAATTTCTGTACGATTGCATTAAAGATTGGCCAAGATTAGACATACAAGAGGAGTATATAGTTAAAGTAGGAGGTAATAAACACGTAATAGCTTACGAAGTGAAGCCATAATTGGTTCCGCGAAGGTATTATTTCCTCCTCGCGTTTTCTCCAATCGATTAGGTTTAACCGCAACAAATACTTGGAATCTCCTATTGCAAACTATTCGCGTACGCCCATCATGTAGAAGGTACCGCGCGGCGAGTCGCGGGAGGCCTGCCACGGCATGTCGCGGTGGTTCGTGTCACTCCCGGAAGCGACGTGCATCTTTCCTGACGTGCTCGCGTGGCCCGCGCGACGGACAACGTCGGGGCTGAACGGTCGACGGGACAATAAGTTCTTTTCGCATTCGTCATATATCCGTGCCGAGATCCCAAGCCCAAGGCTCTCCCGCGTCAGAACGAAGTCACGAAACACACGGGAGACACGGAAGAGAGACGGGAGACGGGAGACAGAGGAGAGACGGACAGTCGAGCGACTCGCGATCCCATTGGAGAAGCAGTGCTCGTGGTCACGCACGAGCGGTTCTCGCACCGTCGCGTCGCACCGTTGGATGACAGGACGTATTCCAGCTTGTATTGTTGTGCACCCGTCCCGCCGTGCGATACCGTAAGTGCCTACATAATACTTTTGTATATCTCCCAGCCGGGAGACGCCGCGCCGCCGGCCATAGCCAGAGCGATGAAAACGAGCGGAGATAATAGCAAAGAGATAAGGGCAGCGCCTCGTTACATTACATTCGGCGTGCCAGCTGTGCGACGACCTCCTTGCTCGTATCCCCTCCCCCTCCTCCTATTCTTCGTCACTTGATCCTTTCGCCTGTCCTTCTCCGGCTCCTCCGCCGCACCGCGCCCCCTCCAACCTCTCTTGTCTCTTAGGTCCTCGAAAATCTCCCACCGTGATCGCATTTGCGTCTTCATTACTCGGATCTCCTACCCTATCAGCCGCAGTTGATGTTTCAGAAATAACAACGCGAGAGGGTCTCAAACTGACGCCTTGCGACTCTTCATTTACCCGCTGGATCTTATCCCTTCTTCTCATTTCTGGCGATAAATCTTTGTCTCTTTGGTCGCCCAGGATGTTGATGTCGCGATTGCATTTTCGTTGCATGTCAACACCTTCCTAGTCATCAATTACAAATTACATCTTTTAAGAGAGGAATTTCGAAATAAATAACTCTAAATTTTATAATCATTATAAAAAATTCCCATCATAAAAAATTATTATTAATTACATTTTTAATTATTTTTATTCATTAATCCTTAATTATCTCACTTTTTCATCCAATCTAATTTTTTTTTTTTATATCTTTAGCAATATGTGATATACGTACAACTTGAATAGGAAAATAGGAAGCGTCTATCTTATTATACAATTAGTCTGTTCGTCCTACAGGATGACGAAATGCTCAATGAATATTGTGCAAAAGTTATCGGACACGCGTATGTAAAATTATTATGAAATTCCGATGCAGATTAAAAAATGATTTTTGCCGGACCCGTGCGGGCAGTGCCGTATGCAAACATAATATTTGCAGAAATTACGATTCCATGCTCAAATCCACTTTAGTCTATCTTTATGCGTCTATGTCGAATCAATATTACACATACATATTTACGAGCGAATTCACCTCCAAACCACCAATAAGCCGCCGGCCTCATATACATATCCCGGCGCAATCGTTACCGGTGTGTCCCAGGTTTTGATTTTCGTTCTTTGTTCATTTATTTGTTTTTCCCTTTTTACTGAAAAATCTGTCGATTTACGAGGGCCGGCGTTTCCATCGCATCGACATTACCGCGCGCGTATCTGGTTACGCGTTTTCATTCGTTTATTTATCGCACGGAAATTTCGCTGATTAGTATCGTGCGGACTGCACTAATGCGTTGTCTCGTAATTCATCGATTTTAACGGAGCTGCCGGTCCATTGAATCCGCTACTTGCCTGCTGACATTTGCGTATCGTGACGAGCTCACAAAAACTTGCGCAAAAAAAATAAATAAATAAATATCCGGCTGCAGCGCGGGTATTATTTGTAGACTTATTGTTGTAAATTATTATTATCGCCGTCATATCACCGTCAACAAATTGGAAAGAAACATTGAAATAATGGCTGTGAACAATAATGGGGCTTTTTAATATATTAAATTGACGGAATCATCGTTATTATAATTATCATTGACAGATCTTGTGTCTCGACGTGATTCACCATTTTATCGCAGACTTTGTCCATTGTACGATCTCAAGACAATTATATGCCTATTTGGCTGTCATACGTAATTATTTCAAATTGGTGTTTCGCTCATGATTTTAAAATCGTAAACCGCAAGTACCGCGGCTACGGACGTTAGCGTTAGCCGCTAGCGAGTAATCATCAGCCAATCCTCACTTTTCAGCGCAACTATCTTTGTAATCTCTCGGTCTTGGAGGGTCTCGAGGAATCTATTATATTTTGATACTTTCTCTCTCTCGGGATTCTTCTCGACCATTTCGTCTATTTGGCCGGCGCGTTCATTATTTCGAAGGCTTTCTGGCGACGACGGCGCCGGGCGTCGGTGCCGCGGTTCTTTACGACGCGGAATTATCCTTCGACGTCGTTGTCTTCGTCACGATCGCGCGCAAAATTCTCCAGCGCCGGCGGAGATAGCGTCGGTGGACGGATCCCCACGGGATGAAAATGGACAAAGTTTCCCTCGCACGACAACTGGGATGGAGCCTGACTCGACCCGACTCGACTCGACTCTCTAGTCGACTTGGATCGACTCGACTCACTCCCTTTCTCTCTCTCCCTCTTATTCTTCCTTCTCCGCAACCTCCCTCTCTCTCTCTCTCTCTCTCTCTTTCTCTCTTCTCCGCTCGTCCTCATTCTTCCTTCTCCGCAACCTCCCTCTCTCTCTCTCTCTCTCTCTCTTTCTCTCTTCTCCGACTCGTCCTCCGTCCTTCGAGCAGATCCAGCTCGACCCGTTGCAGTTCGGCTCGCATAAACTTGCGGCGATACACTTGGCGCTCGTCCTGAAACGCGAGAGTCGCCTTGTTGGGCGCCACGAGATAAAGTCACCTCTCTCTCCTTCTCCCGCGCTCTCCCTCATTCACCGTCTCGCCGTTTCTCCTTCTCTCCCTACCAGCCCGATTCCGGCGCGCACATTAGGCTTGGAGTAAAGGATAGAACGTACCTCGAGCAGAGAATACCTATACACACGGGGAAAGAGAGAGGGTTAGGGAGCAGTTCTAAAGTGCCGTTGGGTGGCGGCGTGCCGGCAGCCGGTCGCTATCGGAGGGAAAGGGGGTCGGTCGGGGGTGGTAGTGCCGGTGGCGGTGGCGGTGGCAGCGGCAGCGGCGGCGGCGGCGGCGGCGGCGGCGGGGATAGGATTGTACGAGCGAGCGGTTCGTGGATGGCGAGGCTGCAGGTTGGCCCGGCACCGAGCCGAGAGATTGGATCCCGGAAATGAGACAAACCGATGGAATCCCCAAACCCTCTCTCCTCGCCGAAGCCGCCGCGCCGGACGAGGGAAAGGGGAGACGGTGGAAATACGCTATGCTCTCCTCGATAGTCGCCGTTATCCCGCGATGTATCTACCCTATCAGCTCTTTCTCTCGTCCCACCGCCACCGCCGCCACCACCGTCGCTGCCGCCGTCGCGCGCTTCCTTGTATCTCCTTCGCGTTCCCGGACGACTTTGCCGCCAAAATTATGAGATTGATCCGGAGTCGACGCGCTGTCCGGGCGGAATGTTGCGGACGGGCACGATCGACTGTTCCATTTCCGGTAGCCACTAAACTACGGCATAAAGCTCGATTTGCCGCGAACGCGCGATGCATTTTCATCGCGCTACATTTCCTGACTGCAATGTACACGACGTCACTTTTTCTTTAATTTACTCTCGCTCGCGCTTTCGACGAGCTAAATATATATATCGGCCGTCGTCATCGAGAGGGATGGCTCGGCTCGTTTTAATAGTTCCCGAGCTCCGAAAATAGAATCGATCATCGCAATTTACGCCGATAAAGGTATAATATATTGCCGGCGCGAAGCTGCGAATTCACTAGTACCTAGATCCTGAGAGGATGCCTATTGCCGGCTTACCAATTCTGGAACGCCGCCAATTCGGAAAATCATTTCCAGGACATCGTGCGCTGACCGGGAAAGAGCATTTATGCCTTAACAAGAGTCCAACTTTGCGGTCCAAAGCTACTCGCGTGCGTATAACTCGAAAGTACGATAAGAGACGATTATCTCGCGGGTCCTTCGAAAAAGGCAAGCACGCCGGAACGTAACAGGTGTTGTTACGCACAAATCAAGATTACCGTTTGATAACTATTTTGTTATTTCAAAGACGCTTCTGTCGCAGATAGCTGATTTCTCTTTTTGCCACAATCGATTATCAGTTTCAAAATAATACAGTAACTGTTATTATTGAACACATAATAATTGTACCTTTGGCGAGCTTGGTTATAGCATCATTATGGTTTCCCGATTCAGTCAGAGCACTACTGGAATTGATTAGTTAATTAAATAACGATGAACAATCGTTCCTCCTAATTAATTAGATTAATTAGCAAATTCAACATTTCGCGTAAAGTTACATAGGTGCATCCAATCTGTGTTCCATTCTCTAATTTATAGAAACATATTATCTCCCGAATAAAATTGTCTAACATAAATTCTTGCCACAAAGTAAACTATTTTAAAAGTATTATTGATACGATAATTTTTGGGTTGTATTTATATTTATTGATTTTAATTGCATTATTATAGAAATTACGTAAGTACCAGATGACGCAGTTTTTTAAATAATTATTATATATTAAATTTATATATTTTTTTTATTAAGTTTACAACATTTGTATGAGGCTGCGTACATATAAAGTTCTAATGAAAGATACAATAAATAATTTATTTTCTCTCTCAAAGATATTTTTCATCGTCCAAATTACGAGATGGGTAGTTCCAGTATTTCAATTCTTAATTACATAATATGTATTGTAAACGCGATCGAGTACTATTACTTAATACCATAAACGAATTTTTATACCGATAGAAAAAAAACAGCACTTGGCCCCTACGCGTTTAAAGATAATTCCTGGAAAAGCCTGGATCCGGTGCGGGTTCGGGTAACGCGCGGTAGGTGGGTTCGCGCTTGATCACACCAGTGGACAGGGAAGGGTAGACCAACGGTAGGACATAGAAAATATGATGGATCCGGACTCGTCGTCTTTCCGTCCCGTGGCGATCATCCGTCAACCCTTTGAAACTTGACGGAAGCCCCGGCCGTGTGGGGCTGTAGGGCGGCGGCGGCGGCGGCAACGGCACACGCGTATAGGTGTGTGCCATGGGGACGTGCACTCGCGTGTGTGTGCATTATATCTACGACTGGCCCGTTCGCCGAGTGGCTGGAAGTGCGCTCTCGCGCGCTCGCTCATTCGTCCGTTGTGTGTGGCCCGACCGCGTTATACGCGCTGACTGCACGCGCGCGCGACAACGGCGCGTTCTCGCTCTCACGGGTGATAAATGGTTCGATCGGGCGTCGATGGTAGCGCAGCCGGGGCTACTGCTGCTATGCCTGATGCTGCAAACTGCGAACCGTCACCGGACGGCGGTGACGTGGCCGGCTTCCGAGAGGCGGATGTCCATCTTCGTCCGGCGCTTTTTTTCGGCGTTATAGAATTTTTTCACGTCTCTCTGACACGTCGCGTCGCCAGCACCCTTCGTATGCTATTGCGCTATCGAAATCCTAATCTTTCCTTTTTCTCTCTTTCTCTCTCTCACTCTCTTTTTTTTTACTATTACTTTTTCTTCGCGTCCTCCGTGCCACGCCACTCGCTTTCTTCTCCACCCCTTCGTGTGGCTTTCATCGCCTTACGACGGTCGATACGGGTTTCTTTTCTTCTTTTTTTTTCTTCTTTTCTATTTTGCTCGGCCGCGCTTTATTCGCGGATGTTCATTTGGCGCATTTGCATAATTTATGCATGTTGCGGAACGCCACTCGGTTCGGCGTTATAAATATGTAAACGTTCCCGTCGTAACGCGGAATGTTCCGCTGCACTTCGCGATTCGTCGTTCGCCCACGGTAACGTAGTATTTGTCTCGATACGCAGACGGCGTATTCCCTCCGCGGGCGACTAACCGAGAAGCGCAACGAATGGTCCTTGGCAATCCACGTCGAGAGTAACTGAGTTTTTAAAATCGAATTTCCGCGACGATATATACGGCCGTGATCCCGTTCCACACGGGCGGTAGACATTAACGTAAACTTGTGTCTCGACTTTTGCATCTCTCTTCTTTCACCCCCCCCGGCTGAGGAGGGGTGCCGGCCGCGGCGGGGGAAAGGGGCGGAGGAGGGGAAGGGGCGGCTCGCGGTTAGTAGGGACGCGTTTAATGCAGTTTCGGGCGTTCGAGCGGCAAATCCATCAGACGGATACCTCGGGCATCGCCGTACCCCACGGGGCGGATAAATACTTATTTAACGCGCTTATGCATGCAGCCGCGGTAGCGATACGACCCGTAAATCTGTCCGAGGAAGTACAATGCTGCTAATTATATACATTCCCGTGACGCGAGAGAGGGAGAGTGCTGCCCGTCCGTGAGGGTCGAAAGAGAGAGTGAGAGAGATAGAGAGAGAGAGAGAGAGAGAGAGAGAGAGCGAGTGAACAAGAGGGCGACCTCTGGCACCCCAAGAGCGGCGAGCCGCGCTCTGGAAATCCTCCCTGTTCCGCACCCACCCCCTCCCATCTTTCTCTCGCTCTCGCTCTCTCCGGACCGTGCCGTCGGCTCAAAAGACTCGCAGATTTATTGCCAAAGAGAGGAGGGAAAATGTCGACCTAAGCTCATACGTACCGGCTTGGCAGTTTGTATGCCCGCGCACTCTCCGCCGAGAGAGGCTACCGGGAACGAGGGAGTCGCGGAATAAGGAGGATAAGAGGGAAGAAGCGCGAGAGAAAGAAGGATAACGGGAGTCGAGAGTAGCGTACAGGGGAGAAGGGGAGGTATCGGAAGGGGTAGCTCGTAGAATGAGCGGAGGTTGAAGGAGGCGAAGGGGGGTGGGTCGCCAGTCAAGAGGGGCAGAAACTGGCAGTGGAGGAAAGAGAACGAAGCTATAAATTCCATCCCTCCACGTCTCCGCTCGTCGTGCTATATCGCTGATTTATAAATATGACTGTAGCGAAGTATAATAATACGTACGTACCCACCGAGCCGCGTCGGTTTTCTCTCTCCCTTTCTTCCTCTTTCTCTCTCACTTATTCTCTCTCATCTCGCTTCACTCTCTCTCTCGTTCGTTCTGTTTATCTCGTTTTCTCTCGCTCTCTTCTTTCCACCGACTCTTCCCTCTCTAGCCCTCTGCTTCTTCGTCTACCTCTCTTCCCCCCGTGGTACGTGCTTTATACAGAGAGGCGGCAGACTCCCTCTTCGTCCGTCGACTTTCCTCTTCCTCGGTCGACTGCACGGGCACCTACCCAACCGACCACCAACCTGCCTTGCCTTGCTTGCCTGCCTGCCTGCCTGCCTGCCTGCCTGCCTGCCTGCCTGCCTCCTATACGTATCCCAGAGCCGTAATTGAAAATTGATTTACGCGGTCCAGGCTGTCAGTCGCCCGGGTAAAGATGAGAGGAGCCTCCATCCGGTTTCGTGAGGGTAGTTGCTGCCGCCGCGATGTATAGAGAAGGGAGGAAGAGGAACGAGGATGAGGATGTCGAAGCTGGAAGGTAAAACCGGGAGAAAGAGAAGGAGGAGGAGGAAGAGGAGGATGAGGAGGAGGCGATGGTGGAGAGACGCCGCTGGAAGAGCAACGCTACTACCATCGCGGAGGAGGAGGTCGGTTGCGGTTGACGTGGAAGGGCGAAGAGGAGACCGGGCGGCTGGTGGGGTAAGGCGCGGGTGGTAGGGAACGACACGGAGGGAAACAAAAACCAGACTTCAACACGCCATCGCACCCTTACGGTATAACGTCACTTGCAGAATATAATCAGGATTTGTAGCGAAGCGTGGAGTCGTGCCGCGCGGTCGGTGCCGTCTCACAGGCGGGAGAAGAGGCGGTCGGTTTCGAGAGAAGGACGAAAGGTACGCTCCGACGACGATGGGGGCAGAGGGGGACGGATGGGAAAGGCCAGGGTGGTGGAGAATCGGCGAGAGAGAGCGGAGGCGCGGGTGAGACGCCCGAGCGTTATTAAGGCGCGACAAGAACTTCGGCGTGATGAGCGAACCGCCGCGCCAGAAGATACCGCCCGTGATTTATGCGACAGCGACATCCAACCAGCGAGCATCGCCGAACCCCAGAAACGATTCTCCGCGTATCGTCTCGTGACCAGTCGCCCCGCCGACCGATATCGCGAGGCCGATCTCCAAACATCATTGCGGCGTTGAAATCGGGGGAAAATTTACGTTCCAACGTCGAAACTTTGCTCAACGCGGAAACAAGCCCTGATGCTTTATTTGCCCGAGCTAGATGTATGTCTCAAGACTGATGTGACCTTTATTTTAAATTGTACTCCTCTCTTGGAAAATGCACATGTATTTTTTTATAACATTGTCTGGTGAACATTTTATTTAAAAAAGTTATAACAAATTACACGGTGATAGATTTCACAAGAAAGTAGGATAATTAATTGCGTTGATCGAAACCTCCGGTGCAAAAGTAACGCTTCGCACGCGTGTCGGATGGAAACTCGGCATTGTGCTTTTTCAAACGCACTATACAGCCTCCGCCAGTCTCGAAGGAGAGCGATTGCACGCGGCGCGTAATCCCGCGGCGCGATTCACACGCGCGGCGCGCCGTGACGCGTGAAAAATCACCAGCTGATTTGGCCGCACGATGGATGATTAGTTGCCGGCCGTACGTCAATGTACGACATTATTTATTGGCAGCAGCTGACATTCAGACGCGCGCTACCCTCCGTGATGCTTTCTCTCTTTCTCTTCTCCCTTTTTCTTTCTCTCTCTACCTCTCTCGCTTGGCTTCCACCCCCAAGGGATCGTTTCTCCCGACACTTCTCCGCACCGTTGCTCTCCCTCTACTTCTCTCTTTCTCTCCGACGCTGTCTATCTCGCTCTCATCTCGCTCTTCACTCTCGCACGCGTCTTTTTTCCATTGAGCTGACGGTATACTACGTCTCCTGTCTCCTTTCACTTCTCGCGCTCGCGCCCTAACTTTCTCATTCCGTCTCTCTTCCCCGTTGTCACCAATAAGTCAAAGTTATCCCCGGCAGAGAAAAATGCCAGGCGTTTCCCAGAGCAGAGAAAGGCCGGCTTTCTCGCGTGATTTGTGGCGACCGTTCGCTCAACTCGCAGCGCCAATGAGTCGGTCAGTCGTAAATATCCTGGCGGGACCCACGGACCCCGATGGATGGACGTACCGACGTGGCCAAGAAGATGCTGCCTTTCGTGCAGTCGTCGCGATATCACGATACGTTGAAATTCGCCGGAGGGCAAGTCTTTAGCTTTCTTCTTATTCTCGTCACAGATGTCTGTATAACTCACAAACCCGTTAAATGCACTTTGCGCACGGTAAAATCCTTGAAAATTAAATAATTGTTATTAATTTTTATTTAAATGTACTCGAGGAAAATCGAGGAAAATTTGTCAAGTTAAATCTACGTCAAATTATCGGCACTTATATAACTGACAGCACGCGTTATGGAAATGTAACTGAAATAAATTACAACTTGTCAATCATATATTTGAAGAAATTACGGATTTGATTTGAGAAGTGTGATAATCACACGATGCTTTATAATATTGTGATATAAATATGAAAAGTTACGTACGTTTTATACCTAGGTAACAAGAAGCACACGCGAGATTTACAATTTAAATAAAAATTTGGAAACTTCTCTGCTGTTGACAGAAAAAAAATTTAGGATTGTTGATTTTCTCGCACACTAATATATTTTACTGTTTGGCAATGATTGGTCAGCGAGTTGCGGGTGCACCTAGCAGTAATGCACTATCGTAAGAAATGTCTAAGGATCGATATTAAGATCGATAGGACTCTTGCAGCTCGCTGTTCTACGTGCCTACGACGTTCTGGAATTACTGTCGGGCGAGGGTACGTAGTTTCCGGTACTATCTTACCGAAGACAGATAAGATACTTCCCTGGTAACTGGGAATTATACGTTAGGGCGGTTTCGAACGGTCGTCGTTCCAGCAGGCACGATCCAACTTCCGCAAAGCTGTTCGAAGGAAGGGAACCTGAGTGGTACTTAACGAAGAATAATTGGATAGCGATAAATACAAAATAATTAACCCCTATTAACAGCGCCATCAGGTGTCCGCGGAAAGGACACATAATTTAATGTATATAAGCTAGTAAGAGAATATAATTATGCAACATTGTTTACAGAATTAGTGGGAAACTAACGCAGACTAAATTATGTTTATCATACCTAATTATACAGTAAACTTTATTTTAATTCCGAAAGAATTGAAAGAACTCATGTGTCACCGAAGTAAATATATATATTTAGAAAAATTATTAAACAACATATTAATTTACACAAGTGATAAAGAAATACAAATCAATGATATAAGCTTAATTAAAATAACTGTGACAATGAAGCAGAGATAAGTCTGAGATATTTTGTCGCATTTATATGCGGCAATATACGCAGAATATATATAGCAATCAAGTAGAAACAGGGTTGAAACATGTTAGTAATGAAGTATCGAAGAGAAGGAAAAGGATAGATGCTTGAATTGCCGATCAAATTCACGATCCTTTCTCTACCCACCCACTTCGACAGTGCAGCTTAGTCGAGAGCTCCACCCCTCCCTTAAATCACTCATTCTTTAATAATAGACAGATCCCATTATAATACCTGAGATTTATATCCGTGGCCCCCTTTTCTTTTGAGCGATAAATTTCATAGCTTTTTTTTAAATCTTTCTTTCTCTGCGGATTAGCCGACTGCTCGAGTATGATCGGTTCGTCTAATAGAAGCATGGAGAACCGAAGAATCGTTGCATTATCTTTAACAATGTAAAAGTGTAATGTACTACTCGTAATCAATGTTGATTAAATGTTATTAAGTTAATACGTGTTTACGTATTATAAATAATTATAAAACGTTAAAATATTATATATTTATGAAGGTTGAAATAAAATGAAATACTTGAGCTTTGCACATGTTTCTTGTAATTGTAATTCTCTGCTAGTAGTCAAAGAAAAATTAAAAAGGGATTATGGCACGTTATAGTGAAACAAGACTCGATGCAGAAACATAACTGGGTTACCGCAGGAGACACTTAAACCATGTTCTCGTGGCAGAGACTCCGTGGCAGATGAGAGGGAGAGAAAAAGAGAAGGAAGGAGGAGCGAGAGGCGGAAAGACTATGATGGAGTACAACGGGAAGGACGAAAGAGGAAAGCGAGGAGAAATTGAGAAAGAGAGGGACGGAACAGAAAAGAGAGGTTTCGTTAAGTCGCACCGACGTCGCATGTGCACGGCCAGGGCGAACCGGACCTATAAATATTGTCGAAACGCGTCAAATAAATCTGAAGCTTTCCCATGTTGCAAGACAAAAAGGAGCAGGGTAAAGCGATGGTCTGATGGCCGCTGCAAGGGTGACCCCTATTTATTGCCGAATTAAAGCGCGTCACCATTAATTTGCATACCGTGAGCGCGAGCGCGGAGGAGCGTCAACATGCGTCTGGCATTCCACGTCGTTTGACGAATCTTGCGATCTCGGCGTCGCGCTTCATAATTACGCGCCCGTTAATTCGTCGTGGCTCCGTCGCCTCGCTGCACGCTAGCACGCCAGCAAACGTTTTTGTTGCTCCTTCCCTCCTCCAGTCATCTTTTATTAAACGGTTTTGAATCTAATTTTATATCGCGACGAGACACACGGAATTCGCCATCGCATCGAAGCAATGATTGAACGTTCATCTCTCCTGCCCCTGTCGTCACACGTTACTGCGCGAATTTAAACGTTTAGTTTCTCAACGCACGAATAAATTTTGAAGATTTTATATAAATAGCTAATAGAAATTTTTAACGACATAGAATATTACCGTTTAACTTTGAGGAATAGGAAAAAAAAAGACTTTTTGCGTTCTCGAAGCGTGTTTCGATCCTCGAAGATTCACGGAGGCGTCTCATCCTCTTAACGTCAAACATCAGAAGATAGAGAACTTTTTCCAACATCTTCAAGTCTAATTGCGGAAGAGAGTCGCGTGCCTCTCTTACAGCCTCTCGACTAATTGCTCGAAACAATTAAAGCCAAGGATCGAATTTGCTTTTCTTGCGCCCCATCTCCCCTCCCTCGCCTGTCGTCTCTTCCCTCTTGTTTGCCGAGCGCGTTTCCCTTCCCCGCGTTTGTTTTCTGGAAAGCGAAAACCGTTGCACAAGGAATCGCGCACGTCGTGTCGTACGCGCGGGACGAGCCGGTGTCGGTGTCTCGGGGTGCGAGCTGCTCGATCCACGCCATAAATTAGCAATTATTTAATTTTCGTAGGGCCCGGGGTCCTTAGACGGCTCTAAATCAGTCTCCGTTGCAAAAAGCATAGATAACTATGACGCATGGCTCCCAGGAAGAGACAGGGGTGCGCTCACCGGATTGTGGCGGTGGTGACTTGGTCCGGGCTGGGGGGAAGTGAGTAGGGTAGATGACGGGGGTAAGCGGAGAGGACTCAGGAACGGCGAGCTATCACGCTCCGGTGGTGCAGCGGCAGGGGGAAAAAGGGGGTGCGACAGGATCGTCGAGGATCTCGTCGGTGGGGGTCCGCTCCACGATAACTGTTAGTTTCGCGGTGTCGTCGTGGCAGCGAGCGAGCGAGCGAGCGATGCGACGTTCCCCGTTCCCGCTTCTGTTCCTCATGACGACGAAGAACCGACGTCGTTGCTGGTTCGCTGCTGTCGCTGCTCTGGCTGGCTGGCTGGCTGGCTGGCTGGCTGGTTGTACGATAGCTGGTGGTGGGCGCACACTGCCACCGTTGCTCCCGGTTCGCCGCTGTGTATGTAAATGTGGACGAGAGCAAGATAGAGAGAAAGAGAGGGAGTGAGAGAGAGAGAGAGAGAGAGAGAGAGACGAAGCGGGCGAACGAGCACACGGAGCTGGGCACAATGGCAACTAGTTTTAATTACAAAGTAAGGTGAAGCGATCAATCATAATGATGTACGTGAGGCAGGCGCGGCCTCTGGGGTGTCGAGGGTGGGAAGCGGCGAGGAGAAGGTGGAGAAGGACGAAAAGGATGGAGACTGGGACGGGGGAGGAGGGGGTCGATGCCGCTCCGGGGCGGGGTGGAGAGGGCCCCCGCGTACACTTTGCGTATAATTTACTGGCACTGGATATACCTGAAGTTATGCTATACCGAAGCTGCCATCGTCCTTCTTCGTCCCGCGTGTCTCTTTCTCTCCTTCCTGCCATCGCTCTTACCGCCGTACTACGATAGAGTAGATCTCTCTCTTGCTCTCTTTCTCTTTTCTCTCTGCTTCTCTCCCTCCCCCCTCGCTCATTCCCACCGTATCTTTCTCCTTTCCCCTACCTATGACTCTGTGCGCTTCGTCTGGCCGACTGGCCGCCATAACTCTCGGTCGCTCCCTCCGAAATATCTGATGCGCCACGCGATATTTACGATCAGCACGCCCTGGCGAAGCCCGGCGCTGAAAGCCTGACGGCGATCCTTCTCCTTCTTCGTCTTCTTCCGTCCCACGTCTGATTCTTGCTCGTGCGTCTATCACCTTCTTCTTTCCCGCCCTCTCGCCTTCGACCCATCACCGCGAACTCGGGACTGTAAACGGGAGGTCACACAACGCGCGGGAGATGACCGCGATTGTTGCTCAAGATTATGGATTTGACGATCGATGCGATTTCGAATTGAACCGAGATTGATCCATATATCCTCGATTGATCCGTGACGCGCGTTCAATTAACTTTCATTAGTTCGTTAACGTCGCTCAGGACTGCAATTACACACAAGTTCGTTCGCAATGGTACGTCGTTTTGTATAAAAAAGATCGAGATACATCACAACATGTGTATCTTTACGTCGTGCATGTCACGGGAACGAGCGAATCTTCACCAGTCGGGACGCGCGATCCTCTTCTGCGCGGTCGTGGCCGTCTCGTCCGTGGACGATACGGTCATGAATATTGCGAGCGCCGGTATTTTGAGCCGGCGTGACGAGCGTTGATGGGGATTTACCTCGGCCTCTCCTTGTGTGGCTCGCCGCAAGAACTCCGCGGCCAAAGAGAGAGTTCGCCTTTTTCAGCTTCCTCCGCCGTCCCTACACCGAGACGTCTCCGCGCACACGATACTTGAGTGCTGCCCTTCCTCCCTCCTTCCCTGGTCTCTGCCCTTTTTTGCGCACCCTTTCCCCTCTAGCTTTCTCAGTCGCTCGTTTGCCCTTTCTTTCCGACTCGTCTGCCAACGTTCGTCTTAAAGCGCGCGTGAGCGTAGACATCCCTCGCGTGACGGGCCGATGTCCATCAGCCACCATCGTACGACCGCCGCGTCGCTGCAGCAGCAGCCGCCGCCACCGCCGCCGCCGCCGCTCTGCCAAAACAAAACGTAATTATTTCACGTGATTAGCTGACCAACCGACCGACCTGGCCGCACTCTCGCGGGAACGCTCGCGCGGCATCCTTCTTCCTCGGAGTGCGTAATGCACCACACGTGAAACGACGCCTCGTAACCCTTTCGCTTTCTTCCTACCTGTCCGGCGAATCATTAATGTAAATCACCGACGTGTCGTGCCGCGGCTAACGATCCAAGCGCCGCGATTCGCTTTGACGGCGCCCGATGGATACGCGGATCCGCGTTAATTTAGGGATCCGGCTGATCTCTTCGCCGCGAGGCCCGAGCACCCGATGCGAGTAATGCGTCAATTTGTCTACGTCGAACTAAGGTAGCGCAGTAGCATTGTGCACGTGCGAAAGAAAAAGATATGTTAAAGTATGTTCTCGCTCTCTTATGGAAATTACTAAGGGAGATGAATTACATGGCGAGATTAAGGATTAACAAAAAATTTGTAGGCACCGTTTGTTCGACGAATGAGGAAATGACCAATGACCAATCGCAATTATACTTTGAGCATAACAATCTCGGCATAATTCACTTCTTAAATTGTTTGCGATTCTCCCTCTATGTGATACTTATTGAATCACGCAAATACAAAATTCTTATTAAAAAATTGCCATCGATTGAAGTACCGCAATGCCAATATTTCGCAATTTAGATGCATGGATGCGCCACGCACGGGGCGAGTAATTTTCTAATCGGATAATCCGCGCGCGGCGGAGGAGGAAGCTCTCGAGACGGGCGGTCCCGCATAGGCAGAGTGTAGAAAACGAGCTGCCGGAATCTGTGCAATCCAATTTGTTCGACGACCACTCGCCCGGTCGATTCAACGGAGCTAAAGGCTAGACATTATTGGCCAGCTCGCGTGCTGCATGCGCAATGAAATAATAACGCCGCGAAATCTATTAGACACGTGAGCGTGGCTTCTTTCTCCTTTAACGACCGCCGGAGGGTCCCGCGGTACGTACCCGGAGGCTTTATACCGGCTCCGTGCACGCCAGTGAGTCACTCATGGGCGTGCGCGCGCGGCAATGGTCGTTCGGAGCCGTGGCAGTGTACAGCACGCGTGACCTTACCACGGAGAAACGATCCCTCGTAACCTTGAGATTTCCCCGTGCGAAATCGACAGTGAGCCATAAAATTCATGATCGTCGTCGCGCACGCAGCCAATTTCTTTCCCCCGCCACGGCGCGGCGGCGTGGTGTCGCGTCGCGTCGGCAAAGGCAGAAATGATATTAATCTAGACGTTATTAATCTTCCGGGTGCGCGCGGAATAACGTCTATTTTAAGCGAAATTCTCAATTATTGTATAGTTACATCGTGAACGTTCGTACGAGGAATATTTTCATTAGTTTCATTAAACGTCGTAGGAATACGACCACTCTGCTGTTCCACGAAGCAAAAATTGGCGTGTTCAGACACGGTCAAAATGGAAAAGGCGAGGTGCGGCGACTTTTACCGCGCGCTATGCATTTTTAATTACCACCAGCTGAGGCATAAACGGACGCGTCTGATAGCGTTATTAAAAATTCGCTTTATCACATACGTATCATCGAATCGTACGAGACAGCAATTATCTTAGCCATTTCTTTGTTTTTTTTTTCCTACTCCTCTTCCGTACTCTTATCGTTTTATGTGTCGAGTTCGTTTCTCGGATGAAGGTTCAGCCTTGGTACCAGTCGCAGCGTCAGCCATTAATTAAATATAAAGTAACTCCGCGTTGTCAACAACGTGCTTGGTAGCTCGGCTGTTCCGCGCCGACAGCCGGGAATAACAATAAAAATGATAATTGTACCTGAAGTAGCTTCTCGTACCTTGGATCGAAAGGGTTGGGAAAACGGGACGAATGTAAAGGAAACGATATGCCGTTTTCAGCGGGCCGCACGGCCGTATATGCGCGCGCGTGTATTGGTGCTTATCGCGGCCGTGAATGCGAGTAATTTCACACGACTAATTAGCCTCTCGTTAGCCGCGCGCCGGCCCGTTCCAGAAGCGAGGCGATGGACGCGCGGGAATGAAAGAAAGGAAAAAAGGAGAAGACAACGAGATGATAATTTTGCAATACAAATCCGCGACTTATCGGATAACTCGTCTCCCTCTCCCTCCCCCCCCCTCTCCCCCTCCGCTTTCGCGCGTCCCTGTCGCGCCAGAGTAGGTCCGCGAGGCGATTAATTAAATTCTCGGGTAATCAAATATGTCACTCAGCCGTCCGGTTTTAATTAAAGTTCGGACATTATCTATTTGCTTTATCATCGTAGAGTTGACTAGCGCAGACTCCACGGACCCGAGGGACGAGCAAGTCCGTGGCGAGACGGGACGGGACGAGGGCGAGCAGATGAGCGTCAAAGTGATGGGAGAGAAGTTGGCTGACACCCGATCGAAAGTGTCACTAGCCTCTTCTGATAGATTGCGATTGGACGTTCGTGCTCTTTTTGGCGAAGCCGGCACCGTCGCCGTCGTCGCCACGCCGCCGCGCCGCCCGCGCGTCCCTTTCGCGTTTCATTCCCTACTTATCATTATCATCGTGAGACGAAGCCGCCAAAGTGCGTTGCGAATTAACGATATTAATTGATCCAATTCCGCCGCTGAGTGCTCGCGGGCATTAGCGCGCAATTTGTTTTAGTAAGTGCAAAATTTCAGAGATAAAGCTAACGCAGCCGCGTCCTTGTTTACCGCTCGCACACTCCACGCTTAAATGCGGCCGTTTGATCCCGGATTTTATTTTCCTAATACGAAGATTACATTCGACGTTATCGTACGTGGAAAGCTAAATAGCCGTATTTAACGTTCAATGTGCCATACGAACACAGACCGAAGAATTCACGTGGAGATTCCGTTTAAACGTTGCCCGTCAATTGTGTACGTACAGATGCAAATATAATCAGATTTATCAAGAACACATCTGTTGAATTAGTGCGAAAGTCTTGGTCCTTTTTGGCGTTGCTCTTATTATGGTATCAAGAGCTCGAGGAACTATCTATAATAAAAAATTGGTTCCATTTGAATTATTCACAGTACTATCTTGAATCAGCGAAAGGCTGAAGAAAAGATATTTGAATACGAGTAGAATGTACGAATTTCGGAAAGGAATAAAAATGGTGGGTGTCGTAAAAATCATTTGTGATGAATTTGAAAAATTTCCAATGCTTTTTGTGGTATTTATCATTTTTATTAAACGTGCATCGCATGTAAATATTCTTATTTTAAACTCATCTTCGCTCATACAAAATAGCACTATAAATAACTCACTAGCATTATTTTTCATAGATAGTTCTTAAAGTTATTTTCCCAACGATATTATGATTCACCAATAGTATCTGCCAATAACGACATACTGTAGCGAGAGTAACATTATTCCTTCGAAAAGGCTCAAGTTTTTTTGTGCCCACTTAATATACGTACGTATAATTCGATACGTGTTTATGTATAAATAAAAGAAATATTACTGTAGTTTATCTAAAGCGTAGTCCAAGCAATTACATCGATTTATCCAAAAATCTTTATAGCGACGATAAACCATTCGCGAAGCAAAAACTTGTTTGTCTCGTTGGTCCGAGGCGCATAGGAAATAGCTAGGCGTCGATCGACGTAGATCCTTGTGCGACGCGACGCGCAACGGCAAAGTGATAATTCCCGCGATTCGCCGGGAATTTCTCCGACTCTTCGCGTTCTTCCTCCCTCTTTTTTCCACCCTCCTCGATTAGAGGAGCTGCTGACGTCCTTCTTCGCAGCAGCCGCCGTTGTCGTCTCCTACGTCGGTAAGGCGGTTTTACGTCTTATGAGTTCCCAACTGCGGCACCTCTTCTATTCCTCGCAATGATTTCGTCGCAATCACCCTCGTCTCACCCCCGCGCCGAGGGCCTCGACGACAGGGCGGTAATATCGGGGAATGGCGCGACGAAACTACGAGAGGCGGAGAGGCCGACCGACACTTTTGTCAATACACCGGGAAAGAAAGAGGAGGACGCCGACAGGGCGGTGGCGTCTCTCTCAGCCGGCGTTGCCGCTATAAAGACCACTCGTGTCATTTCGCAATGACGAAACTTTGTCCTGAATTCTCCGTTTCTCTCGTTCCACGAGCCAGCGCTCTGCGCGCGTCGCCGCGCCGATCCCCTCGCCTCATCATCCTCCGCGCTCGCTCCCTCGAGTTCGAGGTATGGCTCGAGTTTGTTAGTTTGAGCAGCTCGGTAGCTGCCGGCTTGTGTCAGTACACTCGCCATTCTTTCCGTGTTCTGCCTTTCTCTCACCGTTTCGTCTAATCTTTTGCGTTTCTCGTTCATTCTCTCACGGGTTTCTCTCTTTCTCTCTCTCCCACTACTCACTCGCCCCGGCTCGCATCCCATCCGCTTCGCGCACGTACATACCTAGTCTACATTGGGCAATAACAAACTGCTCGACGAAAGTATCGAGAAACAAAAGATATATGAGGTGGCGGACGGGGACCGGGAGGGCCGAGGGCGGCGGCGGTGGAGAACGACGCGGGATGGACGACGCTGAGTGAGTCGACGATGGGAACGATATTACGTCTTGTCGGACGCCATCTTCCTCTTACGACCACCCGTCACCTCCAGAAACTTACGAGGATGAGTGGCCGAGAAGTTGCCGCTGCGACTGAGCACTCGGCAGATTTCAGGATTTTTCGAGAAGACGCCAAGTATGGACGGAATGTCACCAATCGATTGGTCTTACCCGCCAAACTACGCATCTGGATTTAACGTGTGCCACATTCCAGATCGGTTACGGCATTATCATTAAAATTGCGGGAATGACGTTCAAGCCGCGGGAACTCTCGTTGTTAAATCAGCATTTATTTATGACGTTATAAATGTGATATTTGAAATAAAATCCTCGGCCTTCCGTTCACAGCTCTTGACATATGTATCCACTCTGAAGCGGAAAATGACATTTCGTTATTTCGTAATTAGAAAAACAAGTAGAATAGTTGATACGGCGTATCGAGAGAAACTCGGCACTTTCATCGTCACGCGTAAAAACGTGCGGCTCACGAAACGTGGTTGATGCAAGGTGGCATTGATAACCATCCGAGTTTATGACGTTCGAGTTTATGACATCCGGCAGAGCTGTTTGTCACGCCGACCTCCGAGAAGCCTTCGGTAACGACACGCACGCCGATGAATCAGGAAACGGACATTACATATTTATCCGCCGGGAACTCGAAAATGAGAAGAGGCAGGGCGGGCCACGCGACTCACGTCGTCGTCGCGGAAGACCTCGTCATCCTCGTCGTCGTATGCTTGCGCATACTAATCGTAATGCACGCGTGCATGCGTGCGAGTCGTAACGCGGCCCACCCAGCCGTTCAGAAAGACCACCGACGTTCGTTTCTGTCATCATCTTTGAACGTCTCCGTCGTTTAGATTATCCTCCTAAGCATTTTTCTTTGTGGCGAAGTAAGAGAAGAGTACACTCTAAATACGTTTCAATTTTATGTCTCTCGTAAATCGTTAGCAACAATGATGGTCGATTATGTCACCGATGAACAAAAAAATTATAATTAAACGAATCTAAAATATTGGCGTATGAAATTAAAATAAAGACGGCTGTTACCTTCACATAGTTTCGAGATAAATTTATGTTTAAAAATTACATTATTTTGTCCCGTAGGTTTTAAATCACGGAGCATCTTCTTAACGGAAAATGAATATTTTGATCTCTCCGTTCGCGTCGTTCCTCAAGATCGAGACATTCGCGACATGTTAGCACAAGGGTTTCCCCGCGCAGTCGGGTTAGACCGCCGCGCCGATTGAAAAAGGATCCGCTTGTGGATACATTATGCGAGAAGGTCGTAGTAGGAGACTCGAACGAAGGGATTTCTTCCCTGTCGCGGGACGGCGAGATACCGATGGCGGAGGAGACAGGGGGGGGGGATATCGAAAGGAGCGAGCAGGGGAGACCGAAGCGAAGGAAGGAGCGTTACGTACGGTGCGCTACGTAGAGCGCGGTGGAAGGACCTCGGTCGCATTTGATATGGACCGCAGATAACCGGTAACGTACGCGCGGACTCTCTGTCACGCAGGTACGTAGTCGCAGGTACGTCCCTCGCTCTCTTGCCCGCCATTATCCACCGTGTATATGGCCCCGGCACGCTCGATCGCTCCGCAAGCATACGATACATACGCGCACACGTAAGTGCGCGCCCCTGCGACGAGGAGAAGGAAGAAAACGACGACAACGACGACAATGACGGGGACTGTTGGCCGCGTTTGTTCGTACGTGCGGGCCGCGAGTCTAATCCCGAAAAGAATCCGACCGCGGGATATTACTTATACGGGTGGAGTAGAGCGCGGACGCGCGAGCTCAGAGCGACTTGACGGCGACGACGACGACGACGATGGTAATAGTGGTGGTGCCGCAGGTGATGGTGATGGTGGAGAGGCTGCTCCTCGCTGCGGTTGCTCCCGGTCACGACTTGCGAGCTCCTGTATTTGAATACAATGCATTATATTGTCCGCGTCATATCATATATCTCCCAGCTAAATAAACACCGTCTCAATATTTAGACCTCGTGAACGGGCCACGCAACCGCTGCGCGCGCGCGCGCGCGCATATAGCCGTACACCATCCACCGAGATTCCAGGGTCGAAGGTACAATGAGCGAATGCAAGGCGAGGCGTTGAACGGAGAAATAACGAAAGGCTAATTCATTCTTCAGCTGGGCTTTTCAATCAAATTATTATGTTCGGTTAAAGGTAAGGTTGCCGATATCGCACCGGCTCCTAAATCGCACCACTTTGCGCGTATAAATTCAACCACAGTAATCGTACACTCTTTGTGAAATTATTTGAGAACTACATAACATTATCATTGAATTCAACATATTAAGAATAGAAATTTAGGAGACCAGTTACCTAAATCGCACTGTTTGAACGCTTCACAAAAATCGTCATTTAAAAATTTATAACAATACATAAAATTCTGAAAAAAATAAATATGAAAGGAGAAATGTTGTACTTTATTATGACGTGAGAAAATTAAAAAAATATTTCTTATAACTTCTTAGTTATAAGCCTTTATGTCAAAAGTGGTGCGATTTCGGCAACCTTACTCTATACTATGCTTAATTACATACATGCGAGAAATAAAACCGATATATTGGTGATCTCGACCCTATCGAAACGAAGAAACGTATATCAATTACCGCGTCTCCATTGTGACAAATACGTCAGAAAGAGAATTAAACTGTTTTACTCTTTGATAAATGTGTATTTCTTCGAACAATTAAGATATTCCGCAACGAAAAGATTTAATCATGTTAGATTCTGAAATTTATTTTTGCGTCAAACAAAAGACCATTGTTGACTGTTAGAATGTGCGAAGAAAGGTCGTGTCTAGTGGAGGCATTCCTTCTGCTTATTAATTGAAAATTTCATTTTGTTCAGTATTATCGTTATATATTGCAGTGCAATTATTCGGCCGAAACGCGAAGGCGAATTGGCGAGAAGCTAATTAATACGGCAGGTAGGCGTACAGTACCTCTCTCTTCTCTCTCGAAAGCAACATTGTATCGAGTCGGTGCTATTAAATATCAGTACTCGCATGATCCAACGTTATTGATACATGAGTCTTTTTCTCAACGAGGCTTCTCTACCCATGCCGGGGCTTAGTTAAACAACGTAATCGTCCGTCATGTACATTTGTCACGCTTAATCCCGGCACTTTTCTCCGACCTTTACGATGAGATTCCGCGAGGAGATCTTAAGAGATGATCGCGGCACGGCATCGTAATTTTCGGAATCCCAATCAGCGGGGAATGAGCGATCGTTCGTTTCACCTGGAAGAGATGGAGAGGCCCTTGCTCGTGTATATATACATATACGAGAGATATCGAGGCGCTCATAAAACGACTGTGCGCGCGCGGCATGGCGTTAACTCGTGATCGAGATGATCTACAGTTATTGAATTCCCTGGAGGCTGCGCGATCGCCACATGTTCCCGCACGGATACAAGTCTCGAACCTGGAGAAAGATGACGAGGAAGAGGGAAAGAGGCAGATGAAGGAAGCGAGAAAGGAGGAAAGATAGAGACGGAGAGAGAGTGCGAGGATCAGTGGGTGGGTTTGACCTATAAGGTGCGATCTTATCGGTAAACGGGGAAGTGACGTGAGCAATCATCGCTTGGTCATCGAAGGCGAACCCGGACGACCCCATCAGGAGTCGATCGCGAGGGACTCGCAGTCGAGGAAATCGCCGCCGCCGCCGTCGCCGCCGCGCCAGCGAGAGCCGGCACCTCTGCCAATGGCGGTTGATAGCGGTAGTATCCTCGGGTGTGTGAGACCACGTAGAGAAGCCCTCATTTTCTGCTACGCTGCCTGTAATTGGGCCAATCATCTCCCATTGAGCGACCGGCGTAACGTACAGGAGTTATTTACCTGCATCGCTTCGCTGAATCGCGTCGAGTAAGATCTCTCTCACCTCGCCCTCGTCGTTGTGTACGTAGTGTAGGTGCGTATTGGCTTTTTACGATAATAACGGCCGACCGAGTTTGTTGATGGCGAGGTGCAAGCCCGGCGAATGGAAGATGACGGTGCATTAGGTGAAATATGAGGACGCGTGATGAGCGGTTAGCGTCGGCGTTAAGATACTCCGACGAACGACACGCAAAGTTGTTATTTCACCGCTCGAGCGATGAAGCGACGACCGAAAAGGAGTAAAACGCCGTTAAATGAATAAAATTTCGATACGGTATACCGAGTGCGTTTATATCGTGCTTTGTATCCGTAGTAACGCGCCGTGGGCACATACCTTACGTAAAAGTGAGCACGGCCGACATTTATTTCAGGAGCGTTTCGAAGCGGAGCGCGGCGCGGGCGTTTAAAAATTAAGGCTTGCGCTCGCGCTCGCGCGCGCGCGCGCGCGCCCTTTAGATACGTCGGCGCCGAATTTCATCGTCTGTTCATCGCGTCATCTCGCAGCGGCATTTGCAGTATAATCCGATACGTCAGGCCGACATCAATTGACATTTAACATGCAGCCCTGCACTTGGCGTTATATGGATCTGTTGGCGCACTGTATCGCCCCGGGTTTATGATCTCATCGGGCGATTGATTTATGTCGGCAATTATAGCATAGCTAGGAGTGACGCACGACTCCGTGTCCCGAATGAGTTATGAGTGTTAATCTCGGGCGAACCAATGAGGGGGAGACTCGCTACGTTCGCCGTCGACGCCGTCGTCGTCGTCGTCGCCACCGCCGCCGCCGCCGCCACCACCGCCGCCGCTGCCGATTTCCTCGTCCTTTTTCGACTCTTCCTGCACCGCGATTAGTTTTCTTTCGCGCCGCATCGTCCTTCCTCCGCCAGCGTAATAGAGACACGCAACATCGACAGTCGACGCACGGATGATTGCGTCGCCCTCCGTAATCTGCCGGCACCTGATCAGCCGAGGCGCCGTCAGGACATTTGGGCAGTCGCCAATGTACTCCATCGGCCAAAATATTAATGTTCCTTAATGTCCTGTCTCTGCGCGACGACGCGCATGCAGACATCCCGGCGCAGCCTCCGTGACGAGTTCGCAATATTGCGACGTAGTCGTTATTTTACAGCGGAGCTTGTTCATCGTAGAACGTGTCTGAATCGACGAGACAATCGGACGTGCAAAAGATTGATCACGTATGCTGTACGTCGAAATATCGAGTTCGCACGCGTGCGATACAACATTGTTGAAACAATTCGTTATTGTAATCGATTATCATATTCGCCACTCTCTTTCTTTCTCTTTTACAGCTTTTAATTATTTTAAGATGCACTTTGTCCGCAGCAATTACCACAAATTGATTATCGTATGCATCAATACGTGATATTTTCGCTACTTTGACGTTGATATTGTAACATAAAAATACACTGAGAGAAGAACATTCGGTGTTTATGGCTATAATTAAAATAATTATATTTAGATGCTCCCTTTTTTATAGTTGTTACTGCTGTAATGTTAGTAATAATTTAAAAAAATATTTTTTATTACTATAATTTAAATATAGTTAGCACTAAAAATGACAACAATTTATAATCATTTTCGATTCTATTCTAATCATATTTGAATTATATGATAGTTCGTATAAAAGAATATCTTTCATATTTGTGTCTATAATTAAACAATAAAATAATTGTGGTTAGTAGCTCCATTTTTATCATTATTACTGCTATAATGTTAGTAATAATAATGTTATAGCAGTAATAATTATAAAAAGAAACTGCTAACCGTAATTATTTCAACGTTCAATTACAGTTACGAATACCAAATACTTTTCTTTTAGTATAAGTGTAGTACCTATCTTAAGTGGACAAACGGATTTTACAAAGCCTATATCCCGCATAATCGTATCGTTGATCATATCCTATATTGCGTACTATTCCGATGATGGGCTCGGGATGTAGTAGTGCAGCAACTAACCGCAGTTACATATCCTGATTTTATGAGGATAAGAAAGATATCGAGGTATGTTTGAAAGAGCTCGAATATCGAGATGTAACTCCGAGAACCAGTTCCCAGACACAGGAAACCACTTTCGACATAAGGATATTCCTGCTTTAAGATAGGAAAGTGTTTAGCATAATTGGTGGCTGCTGCAGCACGACGTGTCCCGTCACAACAGCTAACATGTTCACGCTTCGTGCTCCGAGCTTTTTTCCAAATTATCTTCGCGCATGCTTAATCGCGCTCGTTTACCCAAGTACAAACTTGTCCCTACCCGGCTATAATGTACGCTTAATCCTAAGAAAGGTCACGTATGCAAAAACTTTTTGTCACTTTTTTTTTCGATTAATCCGTAATAATCCAATAAAAATGAGTGGCTTATAATAACATGTTCTTCGTGCATACATATTATCTGCTAAATATTATAACAAACACGTATCCCTCGGTGTCATGACAATTGCAAAAAGGAGAGGAGATCGAGCATCGGAATATATGAAATTCGTAGAACTCTTCTCTGAGATATAGTCGATTACAAAAACGGTGATTAGATTTAACAGAGAGCTTTCACGCTGCGTGCGCCGTGGTCTTGGTTATGCCGCCGGATATTTTCTTCCGAATGAGACATCGGAAAAAGGAAATTGGTCGCCGTGGACGTTACCGTTGTTCTTTGCGGATATATGCTTTTGCAAAAAGTGGATCGCCTCCGAGGGCTGTGGAACCTACGCCGCGGCACTTTGCTTCGCCTTCGAATCGCCGAGGAAAATCTCATCGCGTGCATGAGCCCACCGCGTTGGCTGGCAAGAAACGCAAGTGGAGGCAGCCTTGGAAGTTATTACACTGTCCCGCGTAAAACATAATTAGATGACGCTCGGCCGGAGTAGTGATGCCACTGCTCCTTCCGTCCATCCGTGACCTCGCGGCTCTCAACTTACTAGGAGATTAAATTAATCTATAGCTCCAACTAATTACCTAGCCTCAATTATCTAGCTAATTTATGAATTATTTACCTTTTCACTGTTAAAGCTAAAAAGTGGAAGAACTAACGATATTTCGCACGCATTATTCGCGTGTAAATAGAAACAAATAATAATAATGATATATATATATATATATAAAACGGCATTCTTTATATATCTAGATAATCATCTAGATAATAAAGAAATAGTTCCATCTTATCTTTATCTATATTATTATAAATATTATCTTTATCTTATATAAAAGAAATGTTAATTTTTTTTAATTAGCTAAGTTAATGACGAGAATAAAGTATTGTCCTTATAGCGTCAATCTTCAAGTTATCATTTATTTTAACAAGAGAATTTTTCAAAGTGATAACAAGGTTGCGTTCCGAAATTTACTGCCAATACGGAAAATTTACAGTCTATATAATGTGAACTATAAATTTTTAGCACTGGCAGTGTATATCGGAATGTAGCCAAGATTGCACAGCATCAGTAATAGTACAATATAAATATTGTCCCAAAACTATAAATTCAAACTTTTACAAAGAATTTTGTTAGTCACTATATAATATGAATTATACATTCTTTATGTTTTTTTTTTTAATTTTTATTTACGTATTGATTTCAAGCAGAAATATTTTTTGTCAGATTATTTAAAATACTTTTGTTTTTAAGAAATAAAGATTTAGAAATAAAAATTTGATTTTGTCGTTTTCACATCCTAAATTGTTTTGCTTAATAGTAATGTTATCTAAACATTTATCCAAATAAAATCATATATAATTTTATCTTTTATTTATATAAATTAAAAATAAATTAAATCTTATTTAAGATACATTTACATGTAATTTATCTTATCTTTATTTATATATTATAATTTTAAGTATATTTAAACGCATCACTATATATAAACATTAGAGACATTTTTTGTACAAAGTCTTGATTACAAGTACTTGTATTATAATTACGACAGTTTTCAGACAGTGAAGTTTTGAGCAGGTAAAGAAAGGAAGCACGAAGAAAATAAATAAGAATTATGTGTATTTTTAAATTGTATCTGATAAAATTCATTTTCCAAAGTTTCGACGGCTTCATGAAATTAACGGCGAACATTCTTGTCCATTGTTCGCCCGTGCGATATATCGCGTCGACTATGGTTTGTTGTACAGGCTATCGTACGCTCAGCATCCAAGTTTCCAACACATTCGAGCTTGGATCCTCCAGAGCCTTCGATTGCCGGCCGCGCTTCGGCACGTACGGCGTTACATACGAGAGTATACGTATACGTACCCGCGTGGAACCTAGTGCCGGACATGCACTAACACACGTACACGTGTACCGGTGCCAGTGTTGGGGAGCCGTCGGTCGCAACAAACTTTGAATTTATATCACTAAGACGATATAAACGTCATAAATCATTATTATAATAACGGTTTCGTACGTAACTACACCGTTGGCGACTGCGCCCGTTGCTCTCGACACGTATATACATACACACACTAACGTACGCGGGAATCAACGTAGAGCGGAGTCAAAACAGAAACGTTAAATCATGGTGTGTCCGCGGCAGCAGACGAAACGCCGACTCGCTCTTGCCGGGGGTGAGTGAGATTGTCGGTCCCACAGTCGACAAAGAAGGAGATCGGCGGACGAGTTGAGAGCAAGATGAGGGAGCCGCTGGTGGAAGAGGAAGGGGAGGAGGCAAAGGGGGTATTTACATTGCTAATGTATCGCCGGCCTAACTTCTAATTAAACAAATTCGCACAACTCAGCGCGCCGCGTGGAATTGCTCGAGGGGGAGGCGCGGGCGGACCATCTTACTCTTCCCTCCGTCGCGCTTCTCCTCCTCTCCCCCTCGCGCTCTCGTTACCTCTTCCTCCCTTCGCGGCGGCAACGAGGACCGAAGAGAGCGGGAAAAGCGAAATTCTGTCTCTTTCTCTCACTCTCTCTCTCTCTCTCTCTCTCTCTCTCTCTCTCTCTCTCTCTCACTCAGTTGGAAGGGTCGCTCGTTAGCGCTCTTAACGCGACTTACCGCCTGGAGTGCGAGGCTCGGGCCCCCTGATTCATCGGCAAGGGGGAATGAATATTTATAAGAAACTGCGAAATAGTAGCCTCCCTCGTTCTTTCTCTCTTTCTCCCTTACGCGTATATAACCGCTCTCGTTGTACTATCTGTTGTGCCTCTCCAGTCAGCCGCTGCTGACTCGCCAGGATGTCCGCTTCTCTGTTTCCTTTGCCCTTTAGTTTCCTTGATGAGGTAGGATAGTTTTTTTTATTACTAAATATCGCGCGGCTATTCGTTATGAAAGCAAAGCACGGGGAAATGATTGTTAGATTTACTGCTGACACGCTGAAATGTAGTTGTAATAATATTAGCGGCCTTTATTTCTTTCGTTAATCAATTTTAGCTTTGGGCATTTAAAAATCAAGTTTGAATGATAGAATATTATAATATTTAATTTAATTTCTTTAGATATATTGTATAATATTTAAATTTAAAAATATGGGTTGCACATTCGATCTTTCAGCAACTGACATAGAGATAGAATTTCTTTTGCTAGATAATTAGCTAGATACAGATTGAAAAATAATTTTGTTGGGAAATCAAAATAATTAAGTTCAAACATGATATGAGCAAGGCTGCAAAATGTTTTGACATGCTAGCAACTAATTTGATCTACATTATTATTTTGATAGCCTATCAAAATTATTTTCAGATTTTTATTTAATTAAATTTTCAAAAACTTCAGCAAAATCATCACTCAAAAAAATAAATTTTTAACTCTTTTTTTTCTATATCCAACGTTTTGTAATATCTAACCGTCTATTACATGTGATTTTTCCTAAAAGACAGAAAAGAAAATAATATTTTATTAAATAAATTTTTATCAAAATTTCAAAATATTACATCTAATTCAGCAGTTATTAAAAATGTCTATTATTCTTTTGTGTATATTCGCTGTTCTATTTTCTTTTTCTTTTATTCTTTATTTTAAACTCTTTCTTTTCTTTGTTTTTCTTTGTTTAAAAATTTTTTTTATAACCTTTTTTTATATAAATAAATTTTTAATTTTAGTAAAAAGTTAATAAATTAAAGTTTATGTGTTTAAAAAACTAGTTAAAGTTAAAAATTAAATTATTTAAAATTAATTAAGTCAAGTTAAAAGTTATTAATTTTATTATTTAACTTTTAATTTTTTAATTACTCAACTCTGCAAATTAATTACGAGAATTTTTAACGCGGTGCGATGCAAGATCTCCCTAAAAGTCGCTGCGCAGCGAGAGACTCCGCTTGCCCAAAGCGCGCGTGCACGCCGTTTAAATGTCTCCCCACTCGGGTCGTTGACCGCAGACGGTCCCACAGACAAGTGCACGTGCGCGCTGTCTGGGCCGCCTCCCCACTCCTCGGCCGACGGCGCGCGGCATAGCGGTCAACGACCCGAGTGGGAAGGCATTAACCGGCGTGCACGCGGTAAACGGAGTCTCTCTCGCTGCGCGAGACTACCGCGATTACTTTTAGGGCTATCTTCTTATATCACATCACCTTACAAATTCTCGTAACTCATTTGAAAGGTTGGATAATTAAAAGATTAACAAAACAACATGAGTGAAATGTGCAATGAATCCGACGCAACAGACCGCTCGCATTGAAGAAAAAATAATCCTAATACAAGCATATTTAATCGAAGATTAATTTATTTTTGGCGCTAAGCATAAAATATTGTTAGATTAAAGCATTTATGCATTTCTTTAAGAATTTGTTTTTTTGTGTGATTCTTTCCGTGCACATCTTATAGACTGTAAAGAAGAAAGGAGTAATAGGGCATTTATTTTCATTTTATTCAATAATTTTGTTATATTAAATCTTGAATGATTATATTTGTCAAAGTGTTGTTTAACAGATTTTAAACTCGAAGTAATGAAATATTTATTACTTTGGATGTGATTTATAAAAATGTGACGTACTGCACAACCGGTGGAAGAGGAACAATGATGGTAATATAACTAGTTCAAAAATAAATTTTAAAATTGACTTAATTAAAAAAACCCACACAACAAAAATAAACAAAGAAAAAATATAAAAAGTTTTGTGCTCAAAAGTAAAAATGTCTTATAACAATTGTCAGCTATATTGGCATATTAGCGTCATTAAAAAACGGCGGGTTACTAAACGAATAATTCTATAAGCAATCGCTAGAATTCGTCATAATAATGGAGATAAGCCATAATAACCTCTCCTTCTCTATCTACTCAAAGGAATTGAAAGATGAAATGCAAAGAGATGAGAGGATTTAGATGTGTAAAAAATTTCGAGATTTCCAACATTCAAATATTTTGAGTGCAAAGATCCCAAATGTTCGATTATTTTCCGTTATACCCTTATTTACTGTTGAGTACTAAAACATCAGTTCGTTAATTTGTATCGATGTTAATTGCCTCGCGCCAAACGTTCGCGTTACGCTAGAGAATATTCAAATTATATATATGGTGCACAAAGTGCACCTAATGCCATGGAGGACGCGCTCTTTATCATATGGCGCGCTCGTAGAAGAGAGAATATTGTCGATATTATTTATACGCCTACGGCTAACGGTCCGACGATTATATTCAGTTAATTTATTCGAGCAACTTGTCCCGTCGGGCGTTCGGTCTAGCACTAAATCCAGTAGCGTTTCCCGTAATTGATTTAATCGATCGGATTAATATCGAACGTGTGCGTGTGTATCGATTAAAGTAAAGTGCGGTATCCGCACGCGTCTCCCTCGCGTCCCGCATCGGTACGCATATAAACAAGTTATCGAGTAATAACTTAAGCACGTCGGATGGATGTCCGTTTGCCCTGACTTGATTTTCTTGCCTCCGAGAATCGTTACTGGCCACGCGTACGGTAAATCCTCATGTAAGCGTCGTCTTCGTAGATTTCACAACGATAACGTGTGCTCATAAATATCGAGTGTTATGTTGTTTATTTTGGGAACAAACGCGTTTGGTCGTATTCTCTCGAATATTGACATCAAAATTATCTCCTCGATCATCTTCTCTACGTAAAAATATATTTCCCGCAAATTATTAATTAACGCGTTACAGTAATTTTTGTGCATATGTTACATTTTGCTTTACCTAGTCGTCGACATGATTGCAACCATTCGTCATAAAGTATAGCGCGATGGAAATAACTCGCTGGACTCATTCAAAGAAAAATTTCTTTCAAGAAAAAAATTTCCATTTAATAAATTTATAAAATAAATATTTGATTTACATTCTTGATTTAAAAAGGAGATGGCGAAATGATAATTTCACCTTTTCACTATCAAAAATACTCTTACATCTACGTGATCAGGAGCGCTGATTTGGACCAATGTATTTATTCCATTTTCGGATAAATCTTCATTAGGAGAAAGTTGCCATCTGTTACGAACGTTGAAAGTTCAAAATAAATCAATTTCAAATTATTAACTAACATCCGATTGGTTATTATTTACAAACGTGAAAAATAAATTTAACATTCGATGAAAAATGAGTTGATTTAATTGTGGAATCGAAAAGAGCGCCACGAAAGCTAAAAAAAATCCCATTAGGTGTCGTAAAATGACACATGAGGTTTTACGGCGTAACGCGTTGTCAACTTGATAGAAAACCATGCCAGACACATTCGACAGTCGCGTCGTGTGAGGTCCCATAACTGCTTCCTGTGCCGTCGACTATCTGCAACCATTTCCGGCGTCTCTCCGTCGGCTCGATTACACCGCAATAAAACACCGTCCTGACACCTGCGGGCTCGACAGGGACCTCTGTCTCCTTCTCTTGATAACGAATCCACAAAGCCAGCTCTATATTCCTCCGAGGGCCGACCGTGCGTGCAAAAATCGCTGCGCGCCTCCAGAGGATTGATAACTTCTGACCGTGTGAACATTGCTCTGCGGGGATATAACTCGTGGTAAGAAAAAAGGGATATAGACGCTTGCCGGAAGTAATTTACATTTACAATTTGCGGCTTTCCCGCGCTATCTCGACTTACACTTGTCATCGGATACGTTCGTTAAGCGTTACGCGAAAACTGGATACATGCGGGGAGCAAATCCGTGAATTAAGTGCGTCGAGATGTACATCTAAACGAGCCTCAATTTCGTTCGTTCGGCTTAAGCACGAACGGAGGTCTCCGGGGAGATGCGTAGCCCATAAATAAAGGTGCGTTATTTATTACGCAAGTATGTAGCATATACTTATAATATATCGCGGAGATTAATTTTAAATGAACTCTAGCGCAAAGAGAGGAACAAGATCACGGCCGCGAAGTGGACATTGATCTCCGCTTTTGCACGGGAAACAAGGATATTTGATTTGTAAAAGAGAATTATTTGATACGCGTAAGTGGTCGTTAGACTCGAAATTAGCTTATCGCCTAAGTTCGTAAGTAGGGAGCTCGATAAAACCGTGCTCGGTAATCAGAAGCTGCTTGATTATGAGAGATGTTATTTCAGATGACTACAAAGATTGCCGCTGTGCTCCCAGGCCGTAAATCATGCGGCTCTTTCGCGATCAACCGTGTTATTTGTCACGATGACTACGTTGGAAGATAATTCGTGAAAAATTTGACGTCAAAGGCGAGCCAGGTAACGGGCTCATTATAATGGATGTTCGGCTTATCATTTAGCTGCGTCCATATAATAAAATAAATTTGCCAATACGCAATTCGCAATGGACGTACGAATTTGCGAATAATCGCAAAATATGTCGCGTTTAAACGCTCGCGATTTATTACGCCGGATCACAACTTGCGTTTCACAAACAGCGTCACAAAATCTATTTTCGCAAAATATAAATTACTGTTTACAACAAACCCGCGTAATTCTGTCTCGTGAATTATTCGTACCCGCTCCCGAGTATGACATGGCCTATCTATAATTTCGATTGCAGCAGGCCAGAGCGCGGCGTGTTTTTCACATTCCCTCGCTTCACGCTCCGAAGGATGTTATTCGGGAAGAAGCTATCGGATTATAATTCAGTCGTAGGAACGCGGCGATTCGAAGCGCGTCCGTGCACTTTTCTCTGACGTGTCGGCGCCAAGGAAGAGGAAAACCGACGCAAATCGCCCGAAGCGTCACGAAATCTCTAATTCGCGGCCGAACCTTATTAGACGCGAAGCGGCGCCGGCATTGTAAAGTTCTGAATAATGGAGTTTGGCGAGGCGATAGAATGACGTGTTTATAAGCCTTGCACTCGTACGAATACGCGGTCGCGAACGTGCCCTTCGTGTACCCGCGCGCGGACGCGTGCATATGCGTGCATACACACACGGGCGAAACGTACGTACGTATACGCGCGTGTGTGTGTGTGTGTGTAATGCGCGGGTGCTCAGCGAGCGAGCGGCACTTTGTGGGGTCGTAAAACAGCGTCAGCCTTGTAAATCTGTGCCCGAGTGCGGCAGCCCTGACAGATTCTCGCCCCCTTCCAGCCCCCTCGCCCGCGCGCGACCCCCGCTGTCCCACCGTCAGAGCCCGCCGACGAACAGTCTCTTATAATGAGGTCGTCGCGAACGTGACGACCTTCGTGGTAAGATTGCACCAGTTTCGATGTACCACGACCTCAACGCTCCGCGCTCCCGGAGCCGTGCCGGAAGAGACGCAGCTCTCTCTCCCCTCGCGTACTTTTCGCATCAAATGTGTTATGAACTCGGACGAGAGAAAGAGAGGGAGGGAGAATGAGAAAATGAGAAAGAGAGAGAGATGAGTCAGATGATATACGCTTGCCAGGGCGCGACTCTCGATCGTTCGAAAACGAATGGCGGATCTGCATCTCGCTTCATCCGTTTGACGGCAATGACGTCTTTGTTTAACCCGTTTCGCCTCCCATTTGGATCTCCTCCTCCGCGTGCGTGACGCTGTTGGATCTTGACCACGGCCCGTTTTCCTCTTTCCCCAGAAGGAGATCGTTAGCACGAGTCATCGATTGCGCGAGCTCTCTACTTTATGCGCACTTGCATGCAGTTAGGTAAGGGCACGAAAAGAATCGAGATGTATTTATCGCCCACCTCCGCACACACGCCGCGAACATCCAGATCCAGTTCTGTGTGTTTCCTTGGGTAAGATTTAATGTACCACTTTAATAATTTCAGATCAGGTTTAAAGGGATTTTTCAGTCGTGCGCCACCGCGTATGTACCGAGCATTCGCGCGAACGTAGATTATATCTCGGCGCAATTAATACACTTTACGAATTTTATTTCGGATTTGCTTACGAATGCCGTGAAAGGTAAAGTCCACATCCTTTTGACAGGATCACAAGTTTCAGCTCCATACAGTAGTAATCTTATGCGATACACATATGCGCGCGTATTCGTTTCTCGCGATTATTATATTCAGTACTGCGCTATTGACTTTTGCTCATATTGCAATATTCTGTATATGCATTAGCAACGTTCATGAATACGTGACAATTTAACCCGTAAGTGCTCGCGTAATTTTTTTTACGCAAATTTTATTTTAATAATTTATAATTAGAAATTGTGACATGTCATTATTTTAAACATAAAATAATTTGCCAACGTTAGAAATTTAAAAAAAGCTTTATTTTTAAAGATTTTTGTTACGTAGTATATTTAATCAATAAACTTCTAGTTTGTACCTGGGCTCTTGCTTGGTCAGTTTGATCTCCAGCGCTTTGTTGTTAACAAGAAAATACTTTTATCATCCCATTATCGTAATTTCATACGTTTTTATTATCTGCATCATAGGTATACTAAAGTTTATCAATTTGCCGTTGTAAAATGAAAGTTTTTAGTAAAGTGTAGCAAGGAAATGCGATTTGATACAAGAACAATAGAGTATTTTAATGGTTGCGCTATAAAATTTCCTAGTACATAGCGATTGGAAATCGCAGTGTAGCCTCTCTGTTACACGCGTCGTTTATTTTATCACGTTTCTTATAAGTTCGACGAGGCATTCGCGATGAATTCTGCGCCAGTGCCAACGCAAATGTTTAACGAAGAAGAGTTGTGAGGTCGTCAGCCAGCTATTTATTTACAGCGATCCCGCCGCGATTTTCGATCTCACGGTTGATGTAGAAAGCGCGTAGCTCACACGGATATCGCGCAAAGTGCTCGCGTCGTGCGGTGCTGCTGTGCTTACGTCGAGGTATTTTACGATGTTATCCTAACCCGAATATCTGACGAAGCGACGCACCGACAGGCGTAAAGCGTAAAGCATCGTTAATCACTACCCACGAAATCTACTTTTTTTTTTCTTTCGTTGACCGACGCGATCATTCGAAAACAATTTTATCGTTCGCTCCAAACAAAGGATTTCCTTCATTTCCCGTTAATAATTCTTTTTTATTCTAAAAAAAGATGTATTATATTTTTTATTTCGTCCAATCGTAAATTTTTTTCGATATCTAACTCATATCTTATTTTTCAAGAAAAAAATTGAATTTTTTGAAAACTATGTATGTTTCAATAGAAAATTATTGACTACAGGATAATATTTACCTAACTCAATGGTAATAACTCGAAAATCACGTTTTTTTTATTAGTTTTCTCTGTCCTTTTTAAAGAAAGAGTTACATGTCCTCTTCAACTTGAACAAATTGGAATTGGTTTCCGTGGATGGTGCACTTGGCGTCGCGATTTTCGTTCTCGCGATAGAGAGAGAGAGAGAAAGAGAGAGAGAGAGAGAGAGAGAGAGAAAGGACTTATTCTGACGAAACTTTAAGCCAAATCGGTCGATCGATCGCGACTCGAATTCTGCTATGACGAAGAGAGGCAGTCGCAGCAGCCGGGACATAAAATTCGCTAATCTGAAATGCAAATGCCACGCACGATTCCGCGGCGTATGCGTCGTTGTAGAATTTTTATTATTGCGACGTGAACTTAAGCCTGTTGTTCACGGTACACGGGGCCTGTGTAAAGTGAAGAACAAATGTAACGAGGCAGTCGCGTCTTACTCAGATAGTAGCTTACCTGATCAGGCGCGCCTTACCCTTAAGCGCAACTTCTTTTTGCGGGGGCCCTCTTAGTATGCACGTGCGACCGTCGTAAAGTAGATGTACAGATCGCGCGTATCTTACGAAACTAAATTGGAACGAGACGAGGGGGGAACGAAGAAACAAAAAAAGGCAAAGAGCCGAGAGATAGAAATGAAGGAGAGGAAGAGAGAGAGAGATAGGGAGGGAGAAAGAGAGGACAGCAGGGAGAGGACAGGGAAGAAGAGTGAGAAGACGGGTAGAAACTTGGTGCACAGAACGCACGACGAGAGTGCGAACACCTACCGGCCAGGCGCGGCATATCCAGCTGGCTCTCCCACGCGTTCTCGGCCAACTGACATCTTCATCATCCGCCGTTGGAGTCACGTAGTAACAGGATTAAAATCCTTGCGCGCAGCCACCTCGAAGGACGTACCCGTCGAAAAAACACCTGGGTCTCTTCTTTCCTCCGCCATCCTTGAAATCGGATCGTTGGCCAGAGCCTTCCGTGAATTTTGTGGTATTGGCGTGGTAACTTCGACGGGCTGCTCCACGTATAGAGCGAAATTGACTTCCGAGATGTCCTCATAAATTTTCGTCACATGTAATACAATATTCATTTTTTGAGGAATATTACATTTAATGTTCTTGAGTATCAAAACAACGCGCCAATGAACTTTGGACATTAAATTATCAAAAACTGCTATTCGAAAGTTGGAGCAAAAATAGACAAATTTAATTAATGGAGCATGTATACTAGACGGGTAAAATGAAGGTCTGAGTTTTGCGATTTTTTATGGAAAAACGGAAAGAGATAGAGAAATTGTATTTATTTCGTTGTAAAGATTTATAGTAGAGAAAAGATTACTATTCTTTATTTGACATTTAAATTTTAAAAAATAATATAAAATTACATCATTTAAGTTTTAAATCATGTTTTCAAAAATGTGTGGCCGTTGAAAGACAACAAAATCAATCAATTGACTTATAATTTTACTTTTTTTAAATAAAAATCAGTGCTTGTTGAAAAATTGTTTTACGATGTTTAGTTTTTTACCACAGCTAAAAAACAAACAAAATTTATAAATAACAAACTATGTTGACCTTGACCAGTATTTTATTCAAACGCATTCCGAAAAACGACTGCGTCAAGCACTCGATTTATGTTTCAACTTTATAAATCTTGTGCCATTTTACTTTCTGATAAGTCCTGTAGAAACAACATCGTAAACGTCGTTTTTTAAAGCATGATTTTAAAACTTGAAAGACAACGCTGTTTTATATTGTTTTTTTTGTAAATAAAATTTAAATGTCAAGTAGAAAAGTAGGTATGGCTTTAAAATGGAAGAAACACGAGAATCCTCTATCTTTTTCTGTTTTTTTTTTTTAAGAAAAAATTCCCAAAGTTAAATCTTGTTTTGGTCCGTGTAAGTATATATGATCCGTTAAGGGGATGCCAAAACCGTCAATTTTACCGACTGAACAATGACTTATACTCATATAATTTAAAAAATACATCAATACGTTTCTGCACAATATTACATCAATATCACATGCATACATATGGATAAATTTTCGTATAGAGAAAAGACAGTGGTTATCGTACGTGTAGGGTGGTCAGATACCATGATATCTCATATAATTCGCATTGAATTCTTAGAGCAATCGTTAAAATTACTTCATTACAATCTGTTTGGACATTGTAGGATGGCTACTGGTGGTCATTAGTGTTCACTGCGTTTTTATAAAAGTTGAATTTCAGTTTAGCAGTGATTTTTGCAAATGTACTTTCTAGGTAATTTTAAGAAGTATGTTAAATATTAATTTTTTTGTAACTTTAGTTTAGCATGAAGGCCTTGAATGTGGCTTTCAAATAATATAATTAAATTTAATGTATGTCGTAATGTGTGTATGAATTAGGCATATAAAGTTATATCATGTAGTGAGAGAGGTGATGAGAAGGTTGTGATTCATTTGTATTACGTAAGACTGCTCTTGTAAAACTTTAAAACCTTACAGTTATTTAAAAAAAGAACGAAATGTATTCAACCACTCTCTTTCTTCTAAGTTTTACGTCGCTTGATCGAATTAAGTGTCTAAGTCGGAACAACTCGACGCTTTTTTTCGTGTAATATAGATGTCTGGAGACTACTCGATGTTATATTTTTAAGTACAGATTGCAGAACTTTTATACTCGTATCAAGCAAATATTGTTATGATTTGACAGCTCTAAATATATTAATTTAAGAACTGATAAAAAAGATCTGAATTTTTTGCTTCTTGGCGTAAAATCTATATTATGGGTATGTATTAATGTACATACTTTAATTTGGGAAAGAGATTTCTAAATTTGTAAAAGTAACATGAAAAGCTGTCATAAAATTATTTAATTGATCAAACAGGACTTTGGGATTCTCAGAAAAGTAAAATTAGATATGTGCAAAGAAAAAGTTTGTCATTTTTTTCTACAATCTTTTCTGGATCTCCTATTTTTCTCCTATTCCTAAAATATAGTCCCCTCGTCCACACAAAACGTACCATCAGCGACATTCGCAAGGGCCAGGTTTGCAGATCCGAGCTGGGCGCACGAGCGGCTGCAGATAGTCGTCGATTCCCCTGCGACATAACTACGTATTATAGGATGACCACTAGGCGAGGATTAAGCCTCGATGTCATCGATGTGGTCGGGCATGAAGTGGGTATGGAACGAATAGTCCTTCGCACACGGACAACCAGCGCGCTGGTTATCGGCCGGCCGCGACCGCTACAAATCTTGGGCTATCGTCAGATCTCTCCTGGTTTTTGGTGGCTCTCTAATGCCTCTGCTCTCGCTTTCGAACATCGCGAATGCTCAGGGAGGGATCGTCGACTATGGTGGAAGAAGAGAGAGAGAGAGAGAGAGAAAGAAGGTATGCGTATGTTTGTATATGTATACGCGCGCGGGTGTGTATGTTTGTGAGATGGAGAACGGGTAGGGGACTGAGGAGAGGTCTCGTGGATTTCGATGGATATCCGGTACCCATATATACCCATCGGTGGCGGAAAGGGACACGGGAATCGGCAACGGCGGTGGTACTTGTGAACACGGCGAAAAGGGAGGGAAGGAAGAGCAAGGGAAAGAGAAGTCGCACTGACGGTATAGATAGTAACTAGGGATCCCCATAGCTCTTGGCGTGGTGCACATAAAGAACAGAAACGTCAGGACGTGTTCAAGACGAACTGCGCTTACGCGGACGCGGATTGCGCTACGAGGATGAGACGGCGAACGGGGAGGGAGGGAGGGAGATCGCGCAGTGGAGGATGGTCGAGGATATCGGTAAAAGGAAGAACGAATCCAGACTTGGACGAGAGAGGAGGGAGAGGAAAGGGGACTTGCGACCATCGCGAGTTCATCGGCGAACCAATCGCCGAAGAATTACCGATTTCGATATCCTCAACGGTCTTCTGATATCCGACACCGATTCTCATGCGGGATAATTTTATATATAGCAAGCTCTTAGGTGATCTTCACGCAAAGGGAGATCATTTCTCGTATCTGTAAGTGTGCGTTTATTACGGTTACTCGTGCTGAAAAATGTATTATGAAAACGAAAACATGCGTTTCCGCAATCTACGCCGCAAGATTGAAGCGATATCGCGATACTTTCTACGTATTCCTCCGCATCGACGTTGCCTCCACCCCGAGATTTCGCTCGTCAGCGGCGAGAGTTTCTTTTCCATTACAGCGGTCCTCATCGACGCGCAGATGTGTGTATCGACGGTAGCGTTTAAATACCGTTGGGAGGAATGAGGGCTCGTTTCTTTAAGACGAGGGTTAGTTTAAGGGCCGTTCGAGAATCGGTAGCCTCGCCGGCGATGTTTTATTTTATCCTCTCCGCTCCATAAGATCGCATTCTTTACGACCCATTAGACGAATTCATTACCAGCCCCGGGCAATAGGTAGGTGAGGTCTGTAAGCCCTCTTTTCTCCTTCCTTCTCTCTCTCTCTCTTCATCAGTTATCTTCCCACCCTCCCTCCCATCCCTCTCTACTCTTCTTCCTGTCTTTCTGTCTTACACACTCTTTCACTCCGCGTCTCTCGTCTCTTTTACCCTTTTCCTTCGCCTTATGCGCGCGCGGAACTTGATCGTTTTCGTCCTGAATCGTCGACTTATCCCCCTTCCCCCTCCCTCTCTCTTCCTCACGCAGCGGAAACCGAAGAGGTCGGTCGCTTCGTAATTATTATTCGAATGGTCGATCGAATTCGAGCGCCGATCGGGCGTATATGTACGTTCTATGTTTACGATAACGTCGCCCAATTGATGCGCCGGCTGATGCACCCGGCGATTTAGATAGGGAAATCAGAGGCGATGCACCGATTCGAATTGAATGCACTGGCGATTACCAAGAGCGTGTACGCTCGATCGACGGTTTTTGTTACAGTATATATCGCGGCTATCTTCGTGCGCAATTGCGCGCGCGACGATAACCGTCGTTCTTTCCGCTGGGAGCGCATTATCAGACGCAACGTTTTAACGCTCGCGCGAAAATCATTCGGTTACCTTCTTTCGGATCGACGAATTCGCGATCATTGTGCTTGAGTAATTGCGCGGCGTTGACCATGCGTAACAGGCGACTTCCGGCGATCGGCCGCTTGCGCGTACGGCTTTAATAGCCGGGACTCGTGGAATCAAGTCTTATCGAGGATTTATTGGGCGCTCGCTAAGATAGAGCAAGATTTAAATTCTTTATCGTTACCGTTACCCATCCGTCTTGCGCCCGTCCTCCTCTCGGATTTCACTGGCCTCATCGGCTCCCTTTTTCGCTCTTCACAAATCCTCCTTTACGGTTTCCCTCGCTATTGAGCTCGAGACGGGTTTACCTTTGAAAATTTGGACGAACGTATTTTGCTCCTTAATCGCGAACTTCTTGCCTGATTTCACGAATATTGATGACTCGGCAATTTGCAATATAGCATTACGTATCGTATATTAAATAAGAATATGAAACGTTTCTCTGACTCGCGTAAAATTAAACGTTCCACTTTATGGGTTACACCCATCACGTGTATTTCACGGATTTTATATGAATTTCAGTTCGTCCAGCGTAAATTATAAAATTATCATTCAAAATGCTTATATATTTTTTTGTACCGAAAGTCACAACTTTATTTCGATATTTCAAAGTTTTATCTTACGTTACTTAATTTTCTCTCCTCTATTTTTTTGTATCATACATCATGTACATATTTTTTACATTGAATTAGATAATTAAAATTTATCTCAAGACTTATAAAAAAAATTATGTTACGTCGGCATTTACATTAAAACGATCTGAACATGCGCTCTGTATACTTAGGGAATCGCTTCATTCCGATATTAATCGTTCGTTAGTCGAATCCAGAGTAGCTCGAAGCGATCGTTCCCGCGACGACATTACCGCCGCTGATCCTCCCTTGCGAAGTAAGCGAGCGGAGTGAGGCAAAGAACGGTGGCGCGGGGATACGAGAGGCAGCCGCTCGGCGCTGTATCAATTCATTAGCGCATTACGGTTAAAATAAAAGTATCCGCGTATCTGCGGCATGCGGCGTATCTCTTATGAAGAGGACGAGTAGTGGCCGACCGGTTTCTGCTGCCCACCTTCCCTCCCACTTCCTTGCCCCTGTCTCTCGCGATGTCCTCCTCTGTCGCCGTTCTCCCTTCGGCTCCTTCAGCGGACCGACCTTCACCGTGATTTGCTGGCTGGGCGACCACCATCCGGCGACTCGAAGTCATCATTATGCACCGCAAATGGTGAAAAAAAAAAGGAGGAAGAGGTAAAGACTACGCGCGCGAATCCAACCGGTGTGGGTGAGTTGGGATCGCGGCGGGGAGAAGCGCGGGGCGGGCGAGTGGGATGATCGGGGAATTCGTTGGATACAACGAAGGGTCCGAAGGCGAGCGGCGGCCTTGAGGGAGATGATATCTCGCGAAACGTCTCCCGGCTGATAAGCGAAATCGTACGCTCGTAATGTAGTATACAGAGTCACCGGTTTATCTAGTTTATCCGCAGACCATGTCTATTCTTTGCGGCTAACATACGCGGGGGTGAGTTTGATACTGATGCGGATACATTCGATGTGGTATTGTATGGCACCGAATTAGCGAGCGTGCACGCGGACTCCGGACTTGCCCGCTATATTAAGGACTTTTTCTCTCTCTTTCCTTTCCTTCCTATCTCTCCCTCTCTCTCTCTCTCTCTCACTCTCTCATTCTCTGACGTTCGCAGACGTAAATTTGAGTGCCATCTCGTCGAGGAGGCGAGGAGATAAGCTACGCGCGGAGCGAATGCAGACGGATACCGGTATTTCTAATTAATGCAGGCATCTGTCGAAAGAAAGCGAAAAGTAGTTTCACGCTTAACGATCGCGTGTCGATAACGCGAATCCGCGTTATTACTTAGACATTTAATGATTGAACTGTCGGCTGTTTATTTAGAGACACGCTGTGGTGACAAATTATTTTGAATCGTGACACTTACCTCTGTACACTGCTCAGATTAATAAGAATTAATTGCGACTCACGGCGCCGGTTTTCTGAATTACAGTAAAATCTTCAATCGTCGGACGGTCGGCTGCACGTCGATCGGGATGCCTTTTGATAATTGTTTCCTTGATTTCTCAACTGGGAAGCCTACGTGCGACTCGTTCGAGTTCCACAAAAAGGCGTTGCACGAATTTAAATTAATGGCCGTGTATAATGAAATAAAAAATATATTTATGTATAATATAAAAAAAAATTCCGAAAAAGTATAATGTTGTTCACGACGAACACTTTTCGTCAAGTTGTTAAAAGATTACTATTCTTTGTCTATAGATAACGAGGGAGGGGGAGGGAAGTAAGTACACGAAACAAGCGTACATTCTTAGTTTATAACATATATATTTATTTGAGCTTTAATTGCATTTTAAAATACAACCGAAATAATTAAATAATGACAAATCTGGTAAAATGGTTTCAAGAGTCGCGTATACATGATGCATATCTTTGTGGTTGCGTGTTTGTAAGTAGGTAGGTACGTTTCGAGCGTATCATTCGCACGGCTGGCTGTTCCTTTCCTCGAGTGTTACTGCGACAGTGTACGCGTGTTTCCACGTGTGTATACGTGTTGTGTGCGCGCGTGTCGTGTGTATGTGTGAGTGTGCGTGTACATTAGGTATACATGTGTATATCGTGTTGGTCGCAGCCACGTAATCGTCTCGCGTTACGTTCATCACACTCTCAGCAATTGTATATAATTACAATATAATAATATTAATATTATTATTATGTCGATAAATACTTTTAAAGTCCGCGATGGAAGAATTAGAGTTTACAAGAAATACGTATACAAGTTATGTTCCGTTCTTTTCCGGCCTTCGTTGTTGAGGGCCGCACGCAGCTGCTCCATCTTTCCGGTCTGTTTCTAGTCTCTCAATCTCTCGGAAGCATTCTTTCCCGTTCTCGGACTGTCACTCTACCTTTCTATCTTTCGCGCCTCTCAAACACACAAACATACACACATACATGCACACGTACGCACGCACACACACACACACACACACACACACACACACACGCATTCTCTCATTCTCTCTTATTCTCTCGTCATCGTAACATTCATATTTTCTGATTTCCACTCGCGCCCTGTGCTCCGCATTATCACTACACTCACCACGCCACGCATCATCGTAATATAATAATCGTAATTATATAATCAATATACACAGTAGTCGCGATAATTCGAGTGATAATAATGACAATATTTTACACGTAAAATGACGCGTTGGCCCGCTCACGGCGTAATAAATATTATTTGAACAAAGAAAATTTACAATGATCTACACGTATGCATTTACGTCGAGAAAATATGCGTTCTTCGACGACCATTCTTTCTTTCATGCACCCTTTCTCTCCCTCTCACTCTCTCCCTCCTGTCACTCTTTCTCTCATTCGCTTTCTCTCTCTTTCTCGCTCTCGACTGTTTCGGCATGCATTCGACTCGCGTGTACTTATTCAATTAATCGCGAGCCTCGCTATTGCACCGCGTCTCCGCACCCCTTGGCTCTTGTAGCTTTTACACTCGTGTATCTCCATACCTTCGATTCGTAGCAGTCGTAACGCTCTCCGAGGCGACTCTCGTCCGTCCCCGCGAGCAAACTCACCGGTTTTTCGTAGTAATAAGTATCAACAAAGAGATTCCTATACAGGGTCGAACCCTAGCCTATCCTATGCGCTAATAAACTACGGCCTTACGATCTAGAGGTATACATGCTGACGATCTTACGACAGATGATAGGTAAGCTTCCTCTTTTTCTCGCTCTCCATCTCTCTCTCTCTTTACTTACTCTCTCTCTTCTCTCTCTCTCTCTCTCTCTCTCTCAATCTCAATCTATTTCTCTTTGCTCTAATCAATTTTTGCTGTTTCCTTTGTCTCGTCGCGATCTTGCTCATCTCACGTCGTAAACGTCCTTAAGTATTTATAAAATCACAAACTTGGCCGCGTGCCGAGCCCCGTGACTCAGCAGTGCCGCGAGATATGGTGGCATCACAATTTAATTAACGCTCGTTCAACACCCACATCTTCGTCACACCCTCTCACGTTCCTTGGGCACGAAAGAAAGTAAGAGTCACTGGTACAATTCTTTAATTCTCATACCGATGGAAGGAAAGTGATACGAAAAAACGGAAGGCGAAACGTGCTGCGAGAAAGTCTTAACGACACGGAAATGTCGATTGTACAAATTTATGCGCGTCCTGTCTTGGACTCATATTCCCATAGCGATTGCGATCGAGGAAAAATTCTGCGGAAAGCAGAAAAATTCTCTCGCGACGTTTCCCATGTTGCACATGATTCTACAGCGAGAAGGAAACATTCCAAACGATTACGCGCGCAGGTCTACTCTAGAGCATAATCTTCTCGTAACGACTAAAAAATATAGTAAATGGGAAAAGAAGAGAGGGATCAGTATAAAAGAAATAATAAGAGAGGTGTATATAAAACGGAATTTGAGGCCCCTCTCCAATGTAGAGTTTTTTTTTTTTTTTTTTGAAGGGTCCGACGCACGCTAATCGTGCCACCAACCCAGGAATGATAAGATGCGTCCTCGATGACAGTCTAAAACGATCGCCAAAAACGAAAAAGGAGTCGCGTTGCGTTTGTATTTATTTTGCGAGTGAACGAAATCTCTTACTATAATAATATCATCGCAACGGCGAAGTCTTTTCGACGGAGATATCCACATTTAGGCTGAAAGAGTGCAGTGGCGAGGCTTAATTCTTAACAAGTTACATGGAGTTCTTCAGCATTAACTTTAGTTTTTATCTTTTGTTTGTGCACGTAAGAAACTAATAAACGATTGAGATATTACATTCATTGTAATAATTGATTTATTCCAATTATTTATTACATTTTTTCTACTTAATGAAAGCAATAAACGATTTTTTTTTATTTAAAAAATAATAATTAGAGATATACTGCTGTTTAAAAGTTTGGAGCATTTTATTAATTTTAGAAATAAATTACATTTTTTTTGCAGATATAATAATTTTATTGAATGTATTGACATTTGTGAACATATATTATTTAAATAAAGTTTAAAATTAAAACAAAAATAAAATTTTATACATATATGTTCCTAAATGTCAATATTTTAAATAAAATTATTGTATATATCAACATATATTGTATATACATATATTATATATACATATATGTAATGTTAAAAAATAAAAAAATAAATAAAGTTTATTATATTACTACTTTTTCATAGACTGACAAGTAAGTTTGAATTTGACGAATTCTATTTTATGGAGATGTTTTTTTTTAAGAGATATTATATATAGTTTTATCGGATACAAAAAAATGGATTTTCCTTTTTTGTATATTTTCTTTATAAAAAACTCTTTAAAGCGATATTAAAATTATTTTGTTTTACCGATTAAGTTTACCGAAAAATGTAAACAATAATTTTTCAAAATCTCTATTGCGCACTGGACAAAATTATTTTACTGCGTATTTGTGGGAAGAGTATAGCATAACATATTTAAAAAATAATAATTTAACGACATACTATAGGATCAAAGATTCTCTCCTTGCTATAGATACTTAATATGAATTATAACTTAGAGTGTTTGAAAATTTAGGCGTCTACAAATGTACGATATTGATATGAAGTATTGACTTTTTGTATGCAAGTATTATATATCTTGTAGGAAAATAGAAAGAATCGTAGAGCAAAATATAAATAATTGATTATTATGAGACTAGCGGAGTAGTCGTGATGTAGTATGCTAAGTACTAGGAGTGAGAATCAGGGATTTCGAGTTTAAATCTCGCAATCAGCTCCGTTAATTTTTCCTAATTCCTTCAATCTTCTATGAGTAATTGTTATTTAATCGGTAAAACTGACGATTTTAGCATCTTCTTAAGCAACGTTAATCTTTTGTAAAACATTAGAGGTTAAAATATTATTTTTTATCAAATATGGTATGTAAAAACATTATAGAATCGGAGATAAATTTTGAGATTTTTTTTCAATCTTTCCGAGATATTATTCAAGAAAATTTGTTCTATAGCATGTGGACTGCAGATCTGATAAGACTTTCATTACAAAAGTTTATGTATCTTTAATCCTCAATTATTAATAAGCATTTTATTGAATTCTTATACTGTGTGCAAAAGTTCTACCTTTAAACAGCGTATATCGAATTAATAGCATTTTCAAGAAAGAGCAGTATAACACTCTAAAAAATTACGTCATTTTTTTAAGTATAGGATTTAATAAGTAAAGAATTGATATAAATTGATACTAATCTAAAATACATATTTTCAAACTTCACAAGAAGTACTTGAAATAAAAGGAATTTTGCAAAATATAAAAATAAACCCTCTTAATCGCTCGCTAGATTTAAATCCAATTGAGCTCATGTAAGAGAGCTGTAGATAAACAATATTTGGCTTTTAAAGAATCTTTATAAAAAATTTTATAAGAGATCTGAGATACGACATCGAAAAAAAACTATATACAAGTTAATCAAAAGATGTCAAGATTGTATCAAAAAGCCAAATTAAAGAAAGGACTTTTTTATAAAAAGAAACTTTGTGTACTCTATTGTAAAGGTAAAAAATTTACATTTAAATGTAAAATTTACATTGTAAATGTAAAAAATTTTGTTCCAATCATAAATTTGAAATAGTGTACGTTCACAAATTATATAAAAAAAATTAATATTTTTGGTAAATTATACTTGCAAAGACTTATTATTTTACATAATAATTTTATTTAGAAATTGCAAGAATACATTATTGCTTTAAATTTTTAAACAATAACGTATGATTCTAATCATTAAGTGATTTTTTTTTACATTGCTAGTTGAAGATTAATCCTTCCTGTAGCAATGAGTGATAGTTGTCAACGTATAATATTATTTTTATTTTGTGTTTTTTATTGAGCAAGTAAATGTAGATTCATTTAATCTGTAATAAGGATTGAAAGTTATAATTGTGATTTAATTTTCAGTGCTACAAGCATGCGAGAAAGGATTTTTTTATCATCCCTTTAAAGACAAAAATCATTTTCGTCCTTATGGCATCAAAATTTAATAAATTTATATATATCAATTTCAATCCTTGATTCGTAAATACATATCATATAATCATAAGAAAATTAATGAATTACGAATATTACGATTTATCTGGACTTAGAGTAATAAGAATAGACGCAACAGGATTTGTTTCAAATGTATAGATGATAATGGGAAATGATTTGACAATTGTACGAGCTCTCATAAAATTTCTTTTCCGTTATCGATATAGCCACGACACAGCCTCTTTAAGCATAAACCCGAAGACGTCGGATGCGCGACGACATCGTTCGGCGCGGCGGTGTTCGCGGGGAAAGGGATGAAAATTTTCACATCGCTAGTTTTACAGTCGTTACAGTATAGATACACTTATGTACAAGTGGCACCGCTACTTACGGGGCTCGGACTATACGTACTTGCTGGACAATTGCTTTGCCAGCTCCGTATACTTGAGAAATTTGGAGTGCGGGCTCTCCTCGAGGGGTGAGGCCGCTGACTGCGACGGGCTGCCGTTCGCCTGTGGAATCGGCGGCGACTTGTTGCGTTGCGACGTTGGCGGCGAGGAGTTGCGACTCGGCCCGCCGGAAGTGCCCTGGGAAACCGCCGCGGCGGCCGCGGCCGCGGCTGCTGCCGCCGATCTACCGATGGTTAATGGATCCGGAATGACGCCGTCCTTGACAAAGTGCATTTTGGACAGATGGTGCCTGTACGCGCCTTTCGAAATGAAGGGTGTATCGCAGAATGCACACTTCATTATTGAATCCGCGGTGACCACGGCGTCATTGCAGGCCCAGCTAAAAGCCAAGATGGCACCTGGGGTTGGTCCGGGACCCGGACCGGTCACCGTGCTACCGCTGCTGGTACCGATGGTGCTAGCCGCGGAACTACCTCCGGATCTTGAGGTACCGCTAGCGCTGGGACCCCGCGTTTCCGTCTTATCGCATAATTTCTGTAACGCCGCGAGAGGATGGCTGCTCGTTTTACGTCCTTGCGAGTCGACGTTGTTACCGCCGCCACCGCCACCGCCGGACAAGCTGTCGAACATGGAGGAGAGCGCTCCGAGACTGCTAGATGCCTTGGTGTCTGGTGTACCTCGCGGTGTAACCGATCGGTCGCTGCTGGTAGGACTGCTCGTGCTGTTCCTGCAGGGACTACGCGCGACCTGTTCCACTTGGCTGGCCGGTCGGGGCGTAGGTGGGTTCATGCGAGGTGACAAAACCTCTCGTCCATCCTCCGGCGTCTCATGGAGGCTGCTTCGTCGGTGATTGTAGGAACTCTGATCCTCCTCGTCCCTGCAGTCGTCTACTATTTCCTTCTTCACGAATACTTCCCTCGTCGATTGCGACTGTTGCTCCTCTTCGTTCGCACCTCGCTCCTCTGTCTCCTCGTCCCTCGGTTCTTTCTTCACCACTACGGTAGACGATTCCTCGTCTCCGGATTCCTCTGTGGTTTGATGATGGCGACTAGGTAACGAAGCGGCTTGTTTTTCGGGAGTAACGCGATGATGATGAGACAGGGAACTCGAGTGTCTTTCGTGACTCGCGTTAGATAGATCCATGCGTCTCTCCGGTGTCATAGTGTCCGTCCTGCCACTTCCTCGCTCTGATATCGAACTGGACTCGCTGCCACTTCGCTCCCTTCTCGCCGCGGCATTGGCGTTGTAATGTTGCTGCTGATGCTGTTGTTGATAAGATCGAAGTAGATTCATCGTTTGCGGATCCACTAAAGGTTTCGTATAATCCACGCTTTCGTCGATACCTAAACGTTTGAGGATACTCGTACCCATCGGCGCGCCAGGTTGAGCGTGATGCAAGCCGGGCGTGCCGTGCCTCACGCGAGAATCGAAACTCTTCTCGATGAGCTTCTCTATTGCGTTCAAAACCGACGGTGAAGTACCTACCGGAGCGGTAGTCTCGTTAGCGTTTGGTGTAGGAGTATCTTTTCCCGGGGTGGTCGTGTCGCTCGCCGAAGATGGAGACCGGTGATGCCTCGAGGATATCGAAGACGTTTCTTCATTGACGCTCTTACGTCCGCTTTCGGATGGCGGTAACGTCGCGGGCAAATGATTGGACATGAGCGCGTTCTTTAGAAAGTTTCGTTGATTCGCGCCTACCGTGCCCGCGCCGATACATTGACGTATGTGCTCGACAAAAAGCGGAGTTTCTATTTTGTCGCCGCATTTTTCGCACGTGATTCTACCGGCGTGCTTACCGAGGCTGTGGTGAGTCAGACCGGCGGCGGCGTCGCCATTTTTGAATTCGTTCTGCGCACGTTCCAGCTCCAGCAACTTCCTCACGGGCAGTGACTTTTTCCGCTTCTCACGCGTCTGTCGCCGACGTCCACCGCTTTCGGTGATCGAGCGCATTATGTGCTCCTTGTAATGCGAATTCTTTACCATGTGGTTACTCAATTCCTTCAGGGAGCTGAACGCTTGATCGCAAACCTTGCAGGTCAGCACGGCGCTGACGTGACTGCTCGTGGCACCAGCACCAGGACCACCATTGTTTCCATGAGGTCCAGATCCTCCGCCCGGCTGTACCCCTGCACCGCCTCCTCCACCGCCGGCACTTCCGCCACCCCCTGCACCGCCGGTAGAATTAGCGCTCTTCTCGTCCGATGATTTCCAGGATATTATCTGTTCCTGAGAGATAATGTTCGTGTAATGTTGCGTTTGCTGCATATGTGACGTCATCTCGGCTAGCGAGCGGAAGCTTTGTCCGCACCACATGCATTTTAGAATCTGCCGCGTTTGTTCAGCTCCCTTGCCCAACCAGACGTCCTGGCCTCGCACGAGCTTCCGCGGCAGTGGCATCGTTTCCTTGATCAGTAGATTCAAATCGGATGGACTCTGTTTGTTGCTAGGTGTGGAATTGTTGCTGCCAGTATTGCCGGTGGATGTCTGCGGTGGATGCGGCTGTTGAGGCGGTGGTATGGTTGGCATCGTTGTTTGTTGCGAGTGAAGTCCTTGCGTTGGCGGTGGCACTGGCATGTTTACGCCGCAGTGCTTCGCCTCCTTCATGTGCGTCGTCATCGCGGCCAAAGTCGGAAAGCTCTGTTTGCACCATACGCATTTCAGAACGTCCTTCGCTTGATCGGCACCTTTGTTCAACCAGTGGGACTGCCAAGCGCTGTGACGACTACTGGACGTCGTCGCCGGTGCGTTCGCACCCGTAGCAGCGCCACTGCCTCCTCCGGAAGACGACCTAAAGAGATCTTCGCCACCCAGCTTGCTCAACTCACTCATTTTTTCAAGTGCTTTCGTAGCTTCGCTAGGTTGGTATGGCTTTTCTAATGCGGCTGGCGGTTTCATCTTCCCATTCCAAAGCTGATGATGATCCACCACTCCGCTGGTGCTCTTCGGCGAAAGCTGCTGCTGACTAGTAGCCGCTGCCGCTACCGCTGCGGCGAAGTAGGGAAAGTGCGAGGCCACTACCGGAGACGTCCAGGGGGACACCACGGGCGGTCGACCGAAACCGGATGACGTGACTCCCGGTCCTGTTTCCTGATGACTCGTGGAACTTGTCGTGGAACTTGTCAGTCTCGATGATTTGCGCGCTGGTGGTGGCGGCGAGTCTTCCGGGCCAGGTCGTTTTCTGCTGGGTACCGAAAGATCCAACGGACCATTATTCGTCTCCGCCGAGGAAGACGGCGTAGGTGGTTTGCTGAGATTTAATATCTGTTCTTCCTCGTCCTCCTCGGTCGAGGACGTTTTTCTCGTGCTAAAGTCCAGCACGGCTGGCAGGGGTGTCGCCGACGGCGAGATCTCGCCGACGCTGGTAGGCGACACCAAGAGGCCGGGGGTGGCGGCTGGTGGCGAACACGAGGAGGAAACCAGTGGCGATACCGAACCACGCGATAAAGGCGAATGGCCGAGGAGGAGGCGCTGATGAGTCTGTTGCAGATACGCCGCCATGACCGCTGCAGAGTGGGGTGGTAGCAGGGAGTGAGTTCCAAGGGGTAGAGGCACGATACTACTTGGACTGACTGGGCTCGCGCTGCTCCTGGTAGCAGGTGGCGGGGGACTTCCGGTCGCCGGACCGGATGATTCCCGAGAATCTCTCGAGGGACAGCGCGGACTCATTGGCTCCCTGAAATTGCAAATGATACCGAGCGCTATAATTTTGGAGTACGGGCGCGCGTACCCCTCTCCTCTTCGAGATCTCTCTCTAGGATTCGAAGTGGTTATGATGGATGAAACGAATCTTATCGGAGCTCGGCGTAAAAATACGAAACGTTCGCAGTCGGACAGTGGTCATTAATCATGATAATCGCGCGATAATTTTCTTGTAACCGATCCGCGAGCACCGCTGCATAACGCAGGTGACGCCGTGACGTTAATATTTCATAAGCCATAGAAATTACTACGCAAACAGCTTTCGCCGTACTGATGGAAACGACGGATACCCGGAATCATCGGTAGAGGTAAACGGAAAAAAAGCTCGCGTGATAAATAGAGCCTAGAGACGTTAGCGTGTTGCAACGATGGTACAACAGCGATGGATAATTCACGCATGAAAACGTCTGTCGTTGCTAGCGCATACACGCGAGATGCGGCGCACGACACATAAACGTACCTTGTAAGTGTAAGCGACGGACATTACAACAGAATATGACAGATTATTATCGACATTGAAAACAAAAACACACTTTGCAATGAGTTATTCATCGGTCTTGGAATACGCGCGTTTACATCGGCTCCTCGCCTCGTGCACGACCGCAACGACGACGACGTGACGCTCGCCAAGTAACGGAGCTCCGACGTAGGTCATAGACAAATTACGATTAATTGTACGCCCCGGCAATGAACGTTAGTCATCCAGCGCTCGCGGCAAAAACCGCGCGCGGATTGGTCAAAGTTGCCGAGTGTGCAGGAGCGATCGATACCTGTCGCAACGTCATCAACGCGCGCGAGGATCGACTGTCGGAAGGGAGCACGTGGCCGGAACGATTAGAGAGCGAGGCGCGCGGTCGTTGTAACGGGTCGTACAAACCTCGACGCGATGCGCGCGACGCGACGCGACGCGACGCGATGCGGTGTGCGGCTCGACGTTCCAGGCCTGTCGACGGCCCGCTCGTAACTGACTGTTCCTGACTGAATGCCGAATGCGTGCCGCGAGATGAAAGGGGACCGCTGCCACGCATGCAGGGGAAGTTTTTGGGGGCTGGCGGGACGGCGCGGGTGTACGGGGGCGCGGGAGCGCCACCGCCGCCCCGGTTAGGCGGCAGCGCCTGCTAGTGGGGCATCGTCGTCGGTGTGGGACGATGTGTAACACGTGCCTATCTCTATTAGCCGTGTGACGTCGCGCGCGGCAGACACCGATATCAACTCCGACACCGGCTTATTTATCCCTATCCGGGGCCTCGCTCGCCCGCCCGCCCGCCCGCCCGCCCGCGCCCGTGCTCGTACTCGTGCTCGTTCCATTACCACTTAACCCTCGCCGCCCGACGCTTACCTCGCGCATACACGTATTTACGAGAGAGGCCCCGTGACGATTTGTTGCTCTTAAACAACGACGTGCCTCGTGTACACACGAGGGGCGCCCGACGCGACGACGGCGAACATCAAAAAGCTCGCGGTGTCGCCTCGGCGCGGCTCGCGATGATTTAGACGCTTTATTACGAGGAGTCTCCGCGCCCGGATAAAGCACCGACTAATGAGTTGCGCGGTAGACAACGTCGAGCGAAATTTAGGTACCGAGCCTCCGACTTTATGCCCGCCATTACGCGTCGCTTCTACGACCGCCGTAGGTGATTTGCGTCGAAGCGTCACTCGCGCGGCTATCCGCGGCTGATTTGCACGAGCCGCGCCGCACCACCGCGTCGCCTCGCACGGCTAACGTTTAACGTCGAGTATCCTTTTCTTCGCGAACGTAACGTTCGCGTGTCGGAGCGTAGAGACACGCATATGTAGGCACAAGTGTACAACGACTGACAAATGTAATAAGGTAAACCGAAGAAAGTTGATATGGATATAAACTGCTACTGAGAAAGTACGAATAAAAGTTGTACTCGTCTGACAACACGTTTAAGCTTGCACGAATGTTTGTGGTCATTACTGCATATCGATAAATTTTTTTACTTTCTTGGCATAATCAAGTTTCAGGTTTCAATAATTATCTCTACCAACATTTGCCGGCTTGTCTAATAAAGAAGTGCGCTGTTTCTTCTCTGTCGCGCATTTTTTGCGATCGTTTTTTTTCGGTAATCGCTAAGATAGAGAGCAGTTACATAAATAGAGTATTGATAATACAAGAAAATGAGACAAATGCAAGATTTACCTATCCGGAGGTCCCGTGTCTCGCAAGATAGTCGGGTTTAACCTCGAGGTGGCGGAAGGCGGGGGTGTAGGTGGCGATGCTTCCTCATCGTCCTCTTCGTCCGTTCCCTCGGCATCGTCGTCTTCCTTCGCAGCGGGCGCGCAACCCCTCTCGCTGGGGCTAATAGGGCCATCCTCGTCGACGCAATCGCCCTCCTCGCCTTGGAGGTCCGTACCGGGCGCAGAGCCTTCGACGCCGTCCTCCCCTGGAACAAATCAATGAAACGGTGATTTAGTGGATTAAATCAATCGTAAAAAGAACGGACTACTCCATTAACATGCCACATTTAATAAAATAACGGCGTGCTGCTACATTTCTATTAAATACTTGTACGACGAATATTTCATGCCTTTTGCCACTTGTATAACGGAATAGAAGTAGTTATGTCGCATTGACAATTTAGATATCTCATTGACCTATCGGCGAATTTTCTATTACATTTGTAGATAAGATGTTGGATGTGAAAAATATACACGAGTGTGTCGTTACGAAGAGGAAAATACTCCCTGTCAGTATAATCTTGCGTGACAAGCAAGCAAACTTGTATTGCAGGATGTACTTATGTATTGCCAAGTAATTTAGAAATAAAAAAAATGTCGGACACGAATACATATCAATTGACGATCGTGTATCGTCTTTTCTGCGCGGAGATCGTTGATGTAGGACGCGAATCAAATCCTTCTGTCACCGGCCGTATCTTGATAGAAGAGCAGAGAAGAACGTACGACCTAGGAGTGGAGATACTGAGAAATGACGAAGCTAAGTACCTAGGAGTGATATAAAGGTTTAGATGGCGAGTAACACAATGGCACTATCGGTTCATTTATCAGCCTTTCGCGACGACAGCGACGACGACGACGACGACGACGACGACGACGACGACGATGGCGACGACGACAACGACGAATACGACGCCCAAGAGGGAGAGGAAGAAAGAGAAAATGCGAGCTATGTCGGATACGTCGACGTCGACGACGACAAGGTATTGTGTGGGGGACAAGGAGTTCCATCATCTGCATTATGAATTTTAATCAAATCGTTTCCATTTGAACCCTTGGTAATGAACGGTGGAACTGTCGCTTGGTGACTGTGCAAAGAACATGACTTGATCTAAGATGGACAAATATTTACGGAGGGGGGGGGGGGCAAATTACGTCGCGTAAATTTTATTCGAAAATTCCATCGTATCGTATCTGATAAACTTGAACAGCGTGTTACGATTCAGATTAACTATATAGAACGTTACTTCATTAAATTACTGTCTGACAAGTAACGAAGCTACATTTGACAGACTCGGACGTGATACTCGGGCTCTAGCGTGGAACCCCTTTGGTCGCCATCTTGCTCTCAACACGGTCTTTCTGAAGAAGGGAGTGCCGTGTCCTCGGTCGCGAGCAATCGCCAAGCCAAGCGCGAGAGCAGGGCGAGAGCGGAAGGTGGTCAGTACACCTCCCCTCATAGAGGGTGGGGACAACCAGGAGCACCGTCCTACTTTGCCGTGAGTGACCAACCAAACGATCGTTTGTTCGCGGACAGGCCACGGAAGAGGGAGAGAAAGGAGATCGCACATTGATCCGCGGGTGCATCAGCAACTAATTACGCAGATTTATGTCCCCATTGTCCATTGTCTCTCTACCGGGAGCGATTCTCCCGGTGCCCCGGCGCGGACCATTCGATGGAAGTGACTGGCCGGCCGATCCGGTTGGGACCAGCCGTAGGACGGCGAGAAGGTGCACGACTACGGAGAGAACGACGGGGCGACGAGAGGAGATAAAAGGAGGACCTCTCGGAGGATCGCTTGGATCCAGGCGTGTATCGAAGAGGGGAATGCAAGAAGTCGAAGAATCGAGCGGGCGGACCACCGGCAGGCAGCCCCGCCCGCTAAGAGCGTGGTCCATCTTCTACCCTCCCGGGCTCCCCTTCGGCCGCTTCATCGCGAATCCGTGGAATCTAGCATTTGCCGCTACTTCTATCTGCCCCTACACACTCTTCTTCGAGATAGTTGAATTCGAACAGATATTATTTCGAAATTTCAATCGTGACCGTCAGCACCGCGCCACCTTCGTCTCCAGCTAGAGACTTCAACGAGCGTTATTTGGTTCCCGGAAGTAACAGGTGACATCTTAATACGGTCTTTACACGCATGCGACGATTACACTAGAAGAAACATTGTTCATAATCGCCCTTTAAAAAAGCAAAACTCTTTACTTATTGCACAATTGATTATTCAGCGTGACTAGTGTTTGATTGTTTTTTTTTTTTTTGAAAGAAATAAAACGTATTCGGACGATATTGTTTATTATATTTCCAAGTCACTTCGAAGGGACTTGGATAATGTAGAATATCCAGTCGTAATGACAAGGGTCACCGCGGGTTCTGCGACTCGAAAGTATTCCACCGACGATCAGGATCGATTGGATGTCGACGTCGGGTTTAGTAGGATGCAAATGCTCGCACGAGCGCAGTTCGTGCGGAGCTATTGGCAGGCTGCTAACAAGGACCGCACTGGGTTGCATATCCCGGACGTAGCCCGCCAGTAAGATACGCCTCGGGAACGAGGAGCGTGGCGTACCGAGCTTAAAAGCGGCCGAGTCTTGACACTCGGCGAGATGCTACCAGCCGATATCCGGCTCCTCCTGTCCTTGACTCACCCGAATCGCTGCACGTTAGAAAAGAAGCGCAGTGTATTAGCGGCCTGTACTATGCGGAGAGCGGGTCGCGCTATCTACGATGGCGATGGTTCTGCACCAATAGCCCGCCTACGACTCTTGGTCCAGAACAATAATTAGTCTTATCGGCGAAGCATCCGCTTTCAAGCCCGTTACGATCGCTACTTGATTTTTCTCTCTAACTCTCTCTTTTATAAATGTATGTCGCTGCGCATTCCCTGTCTCTCCCTCTCGCTCCTTAGTCGTGCCTCTCCTGCCTTCACGACAAACCTGTGCACGAGTTACGGATATAGATAGCAGACACCTGTATATATTCGTGTACACATGCTGGTGATGTAGGGCTCACTAGTATTGGTTAACAACCCTGTGCTAGCCTGCACTAGTTGTAAGGACGATCTAGTCGTAAGTTGAACAACTGAGCTAGTCACGCTCGCTATTTGCGTGGCCGATCGGCACTTGCTAATTGCTGATAAATTCCGAACTTTTATATGTAAAGCTTTGAAAGTATATTATGAAGAAAAAAGTCGTCCTTAGTTAATTGCGTTAATGTTGCGATTTAATAAAAAAATATTAATTATTTTTGGGTACACGTAAATAAATTTCAGTAGATTATAAAAAGAAGTGAAATGTATTAAAAATTTTACAAGAATTTAAATTTTCTTAAGGACGATGAGATAAAATAATACTTGCAATATTATTTGTATATTTTCTTTCTATTTAAAAAATCTTAATCTTTATATGTATAGCAATTAGTATCAAATACATAGAAATAGATTAACAAAGAAACCTTCTTTTCACAACCCAGATTTAATTTATTCAGTGATATTTATTCCTTTGATAATCTTTTGTAATATAACGTAATATAATATGTCTTAAAATTAAGAATAAAACTGATTATTTTCCGTCAATTTTTGAACGTATTCTTTTGAGACCATTCTTCTGGAAAACGATTTGTCACTCTTAGACGTACGAAGGCGGAACGAGTCGCCGAGATGAAATGCGGTAAGCCTTACAAATGGCAGAACGAAAAATAAGGTGTTAAGACAAGGATCCTTTAGTGCATGTTCATAAATTGCGGCCGTGAGTAAGGCGTAAATTTTAGCGTTCATAGGTATCCGCACTAGTGTCAGCTTGTGTACTTTAGTGATTTACGCGCAATCAACGCGCTAAATCAGTTAGGTTTGCTTGTAATTAGCATCTACGCCGAACGTTCATCCAGTAAGAAAATTTACAACGCAAGATGTCTGTTTAATTATTTGTAAGAAATCTGATATGAGGAGCGGCAGCTTTAAAAGTGACGTAAGACAGCCGAGAATTATTTCGGTAAATATGGTATACAAACACAATTCGGTGCGATTAAAGTCGTAATTAAAACAATATTAATACAAGATTAAAACATTACAATATATCGTATCGCATCCTTGCTTTAAAAGTAACACAGCTCCAAAAACTTGATTTATTTCATTATTATCATTATTATATTATGAATGCGTTAGATAGGCATTTGCTTATTAATCATCAAAATTAAAAAACCAAAGTACATAAAAAAAGAAAAGAAAAAGAAACTTCTCAATATACTAGTCCTCTGTGTGTTAATATCAAAATCGTCATAACCGAAAATGAGTGATATTTTAAGAGTTACGAAACAAAAATATTAAAAATCACATTTAATCATGTTTTTAAAAATATATTTTTTGCCGAAATTACTTGATTAGTTAACAATTTTTTATCAAATTATCAAAAATGGATTTTCCTCTTTTCTTGGAAATTTATCAATTTTTTAGTTGTATCATATTTGAAGCAAAGATACAATATCTTAAAATGTTATTAAAAGCACTTCTCTCAATTATCGAAAATAATTCTACACAATTATCCCGTAGAACATTAAATCTTAGAAAAAACCTTTTTAAAAAAAGAAAAAATGTATATCAAACACATAAAAAATATTAATAATTTTAGGCATTATTGAATAAAATATTACAGGTCAAAACAAAAAATTCTGATGTAAATATAAATGTATTTAAATATTATCAAGCTTACATAATATTTCTATTATGTAAAATTATATATTATTGATATTATTACAGATAATATTTAAAATCAAATATTATTAATTATTATTAAGGTATAAAAAAATAAATAGGTTTATACCAAAATGCAACTCTGACACGTTACATTTTAATGTTTCATTTTAAGTTCGTTTTATACGACTTACAATTGTGTATTGTATTTGTAAATATAATCACACAAATCATAAAAATAAAAAAAGGTCCGTTAACTAAACATACGTAGTATCTTAAAAAGTGTTACTTTTTTAGATTTAAGTGTGTCTCAGTAATACTTTGCTAATAAGATTGACTTCAGATCTATTTTTGAGCTAATTTTATATTTAAATATACGTAAACATTTAAATATTCTTTCTTTTTTAAAAGAATTTTTTAGAACTCACTGTTTTTTAATACTACGTTTGTGCAATGTTAATTATATTTTCCTCATGATAAAAATTTAAATTGCACTAACTATATATACGTAATTTATGCGTTTTATATTAATAGATATCCGACACTATAATTTCATCTTGATTTCGATTAATCACTACTGATATTATGTGTGACATTGTAGTCAACTTCATCTGTTAAATGTTCCGTCAATCAATTTACGCATGAAAGCCCTTTAATTGGGGGACAAATGCGTGTATGCGTGACTGAAGAATCTGAAATCGTTGAAGTGACATTTTCACGAACTCGATCTCGAATTCTCGAAGTCTCGGTATTGTCTGCACCAATTTTCGAACTGGTCACAATCGAAAGTACGTATCGACATTGTATAAGAAAAATGTCGTTAGATTTTTGATTATGGTTTTATATTCCAAAATACTTTAACTGAAAGTTTGTTTGACGTAAGAATTCCGGATAAGCTTGGTAGTGCCACGACAGTGACATAATTACATCAAGCAGCCCGTCAATCTTTTTCTAATGTACTTGACGTTGCGCCTTCCACCGCGTCGCTCGACTATACCAATCGCTCCTGAAATCTGGACAAAGTGTGATACGTGACACACAGAAAAACATCTTCCTTCAGAAATTACTTTGTACATATCGATTCAATGTACTAGGCATTCATAATCAACAGTGTAGGAGCTACTACGTACATAAACCATCTACTGGCCTTTATTCTGTTTCTCATTGTCAGACAGGCCGTCGGTGGATACCGGTAATTACATAACCACCGTGTTAGAATGTAGAGCTGCGTACACATCAGAAAAGATGTTCGAGAGCCGCCCGGCTTCACGGTGCACGAAGTTAATTTCTCGTCTCTTCCACGTCGGGACGGCCGAGCGAAGTTGCCGGGACGCCTTCCGAGACGGATCTTTGATAAGTAGTACTACTCGCGCACGGTTATCTCGGCGAATATCCCGGGGAGGCGCGGATCTTTCTGTCTATCTCTCTCACTCACTCTCTCGGCAGCAATGACGCCACGCCAGGGCAAGTAACCGGGTCGAACTTTAGCAACGTCCTGGCAATAAAACAGTACATAATAACAAGCCGGCGGCTGCGGCGGCAGGGAAGGAACAAAAGGAGAACCCGGAGGAGGACAGGAGAGGAGATGAATTTCTGATGCGAGAACCGTCGGAAGGCTGGCGGGGAGAGTGACAGGAGGCAGACGAAGAGACGAACGGATGGACAGGCAGACAGACGGACGAACGGACGGGCGGACAGAAGGACGAAGAGGGACGGTGAGAAGAGGGAGGCCTCGCATTGTGATTCTCTCGCGGTCTGCCAGAGAGTGACTGACGGGTGAATCCGTTTTCTCCTTCCTCCGCGCCTCTTCCTCTCTCTCCCTCGCGCGTGCCTTCTGTCCTTCTTTCCGTGTCTCTTTCGCTTTCCTCTTCCCCCCGCGTACACCCCGCGATTCCTCCTTCTCTCGGAGCAACCGGCTTTGAAAGCCTCATACTCAATCCGTATTCGAGAGATACAAGACGTTGATTTACGACTTCCTCAAGTGATGATCCAGATTTTTCAGATCGATCAGGAGGGTCGCGCTTCAAACCCAGAAGAATATCACTCTTGTTTCAAGAGTTTGAGGACAAAGACGATTATAAGATATTCTTAGAATAACATATACTTGTAAATGTTGTGCAAATTAAACGAATAACAGTTGCCGCGATACAAATAGAGCTATATGAGTCGCTTGGTATCATTAGAGTAATATATATGCATGAAATAGTCCAAAGCTGTTACTATATTTGAGTCTTAATTTATTAACTCAATACACCTAAATTTACCGCCAAAAGTGAGACGAAATTATTCGTTATTCGAATGTAAATTTATTCGAACGACAAAGATTATTATTATAATTTAAAAGGGAAGAATTTACATCTTTGACGAAAATTAAACCATCGATATTTACTCGTTCTCGATATCACTTCAAGAAGATGCATTAAGAAACATCCGAGGAATTAGATCAATGCACTTGGTATCGGGGACTACAAACAGACTTCTTTAACATTCGATCTCTTCAGACTCGTCCTACTATCTTTCCTTTTTTTTTTTCATTTTAGCCCTCGATCTTAAGTCCCTTGAATGTCAGGTGGTCAGATTCGTGACTCACTTAGGTGTTCTTTAGGACGACGTGAACAGAACAAGACGACAGGCTCCAACCGAAGACGGAGTACCTTCCTACCGTTGTCTACCTGACTGATTGACTGATGAGGCGACTGTTATCCTAAGTCAACACTCACTCCATCAGTCTGTCGAATTTCCCCTTCCACTTTACGAACCATTGCTGCGTTCCTCCGTTGCTATTCGCGTCATCGTAAACGACGTTCCCCGGCCAGGTCCTACATCTGTACGTATAATTCCCGACTTGGCCTATCGAAAGAAATTACTGACGACATTGATGGCTCGCGTCCATTAGACGTGCAAGTAGAAAAGTGCAATTAGGATTAAGAATTGGACACTGAAAAAGTTATTTTGACAAATGCTAATTCTCCTGATTATGATGAAATTTATACGCAGATCCCTACACAAATTTTAGTTTAGGCTGCTCCTTCGAAAATGTATGATCATTTTTTAATCAGGTGAAACTTTGAATCAATCTATCGCATTAAACTTGTATAGGAATGCTTGCGTAGAGATCATCGGTTAATCGTTTAAAAAGCGATCGACAGATGCAATGTCACGCTATGGGGTCCATTGGAAGCGGAATCCGCATACAGTGTGCTCTCCTTCAATTTTCCACGGATATTCCGAAGTCGCGGCACTTGGACACGCCTCGTTCAATCTCGCGCGATCGACAAGGGCTGTGAAAACCCCGAATCCGCGTCGCCCGATTGCTTTTCTCTGCTGCCGTCGCCTTCTCTACGTGTACTCGAAATCTTTCCCTGTTCTACTCTCTCTCTTTTACGCGTCCGCCTTCCAGCTACCCTTTCAAGTTGCCCCCGCCTTGAAATACCGAGCTCGGAGATCTTGGATTTCCGGGGCCGGTGTTTCTGCTGCGAAATTGTCGTGCCGCCTCGTAACAAAATCGCGCGAGCTGCCGCGAATATTACGCGCCGCAATCCACGAAGCTTCGTTCGCGCTTTTCATTTCGTTCGACCGAGCGCTACGAAATCTGACGTCTATAGGACGCCTGCCTATGCGCGATTTCGACTGGTATCCATTGATTCGACTGGCGCTCGTCATGAACCAAAGCTAGTCTCAGACAATAGTCTCTAGACGAAAATCTCCGTAGCTTCGATTGTCGTTTTCCGATGGTTAGTAATCATTCAGCGAACTCGTACCGTATAATTTATTAAGATACACGTTGGCATTTTCTCGCCTTGCCGCGCGCGGCTCACCTTATGCGACGCGATATTTTTCGGCATTTTCACAAGAACGACCCAGCTATAACGTAGAACCGCATTGTTGCTAGACACACTTGATCCCGAGAAACGTACTTACGCATATCAATCTCGCGTAATAATATTATCCGTACGGTGGGATAAGGAGCAACGCTGAAGAGGTACGCGACGATAGGGCTCGCCTAACTAGGCGCGTATGCGCGTGGCGATAAATTACCGCGACGGGGGTGAAAACATCGTACAACCGAGTGATTATTTATCGTGGAGGCCAATCGTGAGGACTTTATCACCCTGTTGGCGATCATTCCCGCACTACATCGCGCGCGCTCTCGCCGGATGATAGCAGGTTACACTCTGCGTGTGCATCGCGCACATAAACTGTTAAATTAAAGTCGATCCTTTCGTTGATCCACACCGATAGGCTCCCCATTAATAGCTCGTAATTTACTACTGACGACCATGGGGTAATGGCTAATTAACATTTGCGAGATTAACACTTCCGCATATCATTTTATCGGTGACACCGGCATATCTTGATTTGATCAAAAATACTGGCGCGTAAACTGTGCGCGAGAGAATTTTGTGCACGACTGATGGCAGCGTTTTCAAGAAAATTGGAAATTATTATTAAAGTTTATAAGACAGCTATAATTCTGCCATTACGATGCTCTATAACTCACTCTTAACGACGGGATTAGCGAACATATTCAACGGTCATTAATTTTCTTTAATATATAAATAAACTGAAATTTGATGTTAAGAATTACATCGATGAGATATAATGTTCTGCATAAATAATTTTAATTTTGCTCAAAATTAATTTTATCTCCTGACGTCATAGAAAAATCAATATAAATTACAAAATAAATGAAGTGGTTTCATCGCTACGTGCAGTTCAGCGAAATTCCACAGAATAAAATCCACTCCTTCAACACGTTTTGCTCTCACTCGGCGCATGCTAATCCAATTTACGCGCGCATGAGACAAGGGTGAGCGGCTCGATTCGTGTATTAATTCGTTCTGGCGTGGACGCGAATTGTTCGCGCGCGATTAGATGTCGCGCCAACGTCGCAGTAGCGCGTTAGAAACGTATATCTGTAGAAATCCGGGATGATGAGTGACCCGGGCGCGAAGGGGAGGGATTCAAACGAGCGGCGAGATATAACCGAGCAAAGACATTTGGGCTTGACGGTGAGTGATGGACAGGAGGTCCGGCGACGCAAGAGCTGTGTCTCGCGAAAAAAAGGTTGGCGTTTTGGCAAGGCACGCCGCTCGCTGCTCGAACGCGTGTACGAGTTATTAACGTTCATATTTTAGTGACAGTCCTTGCGTAGTGTATATTATGCGCGGGGGGAAGACCCCTCGACACACACGGCGAGTAACCTGATGGTAAAAGATATTTTTTGACGTTGTCAGTCTACGTTTCCTCCTCCTCGTCTCTTCGGAGACGTTAATCTTTGTGGTGTCTTCCTCTCTCTCTCTCTCTCTCTCTCTCTCTCTCTCTCTCACACACACACACACACACACGCACGCACGCACGCACACACACACACACACACACACACACACACACACACACACACACACACACACACACACACACGTAACAATTAAGAGTATCTACAAATTATACATAAACAAAATCGCGTCCGCTGGCTATTCTTGGAGCTGTGGCATAATTTGCGAAAATAACTGACACGAGAAATGTTATTACATGCATTGTTAATCTCTCGAAGAATTCGAAGATACATTTGCTATCTGCTATTAAATAGATCAAGTGTCTGACAAACAACGCGACGCAAATGATCTCGCTACACTTGCAAAACAAGACGATTAATGAAAATACCTAACGTGAAAATCAGCCAAGTATATTCTTCGAGTTTCCAAAATTTTGTCACACTCAAATATAGATGGGGTAAAAGCGGACACGGTCCGTGGTTAAATGTTTTATGATCTCTTATTTTTGCGCCTGACATGTCGCTGTTCGACCCAATGGATCAAATGTGATGAATATCACTTCGTTCTCATTCGTGAAAAATATATTTATAATGAAGTCGAAGCGTAAAAATCAATCCTCGAAATTTCAGAACGCGCCGCTTGCGGCTGCCCGATTTAAAGGGGACGAAAAGTCCTGGTCTCGCGTCGTCAATCGCGTTTCGATCGCAAATAAAAGTCGCGCCGGTTAAGTGGCACTCGTACGTCTCGAAACTGGTCTCGAGCATCGCCGCGATAAATTTAATGCGGCCGCGCGAAATAATTTACGACGCGGCCCGAAATATAACAGACCGATCGGGCTAATCGTCTCGCGCGTTCTTCGTGGAATGGTATTAATGCTCGCGCGCACACGGAGGCGCCGAAGATGCGTCCGTTGATGCAGGTACGACGACTGAATGATGGATGGACGGTGTGCACGTCCGGTAAGACCGACCGACCGTCCGTCCGTCCGTCCGTCCAATCGCGCAACAGGCGACAGTGATGATCGATGCGTCGCTGCTCCCGCTGCTCAGGAAGGCGAAATCCGCGAACTCGTTTCGCTCTTCGTTAGCAGCATCCGTCCCCACGGCGCGCGGCGTACCGTTTTGCATTAGGCGAAAGTCGGGATCGGTGAGGAGCGCGATTAATATCCCGAACTGGAGGATCGCGACGCTGTTATTTCTCTCTTTAACCCTTAACGTCGCTCGCGTCGCCGCGTCGTCGTCGGCTTATCGTGATATATTACCAACGAGGACGGAAATTAACGGACGGATTTTTTCCAAGCTCGCCAAATATCGCCGGTTTCGGCCACGGATGAGATGATTCGAAGGATTAATTTTCGTCATCTTACACATACCCTGTGCAGAAATAGGTGCACCAAAGTTACTGCATAATGACCGTGTTGCGTGCTGTAATCGCAACAGTTTTTAAAATATAGAAATTAAGAGGATAAGCAATTGCATCACGCTGGAAGATTTATGTCTCTTATACGAACTTGCCGCTTGTAAAGGAAAAGAAGTGAAATCTTTAAAAACCCTTAAAAGTAATAAAATCGCAAAAAAGAGTACGCGCTGGTGCGTGATAAAAATGATTAAACTGAACACTTTCTTCTTTCGGATAACGTTAATTTTATCAATCGTTTCTAGACCTCGATCGACGATAATTCGATTAAACGATTCTCGCAGCTCTCGCAGCAGTCGCGAATAAGCAGGCGCAACTGTGGAAGAGATCTCATATGGGTTCGATTCTTCCTTTCGGCCGCTGGCCCTTCGCGCGCCAATTCTGGCGGGCGTGTTGAACCGGACGTGGCCCGAAGAGAGAAGCCGTGCAAGCGCGCGGTGTGGCGAGCGAGGGCGCCGCGAAGAACGGGGGGGTGGGAGGAAGGTGACAGGAGGACGCCTTCATCACGATATCCGTCACTCTTCTCCTCCCCCCTCGTTCGTCACCCAGCTGCCTCTTCCTCTCTCGCTCCTTCTGTCCGTCTTTCTCCGTCTCGTGCCGCCGCTCGGCGCCTTCTCGCCCTCCGCCGCTCTTTCTTGCGCTTTCCGTCACGCTGCCTTTCGAAGTGTCAGTCCTGTTACCGACTGCCGGAGCGGAGGCCGTGACAACAATAATTGTCAGCGAAGTAACATCTCTCAAGCATCGCGAGGAAGAGAAAGAGCATGAAGGTGGCGGGGCGGTGAGCGCGGAACGCGAGCGCGAGGTGGAGAAAGGGCCGACTGGCCTATTTATAGAACCGGCAACAAACATAGAGCAGCTGGTGTCGATCCGTCCGGTTATCGCCGGCGTTTACACAGCCCCTGTCATATCCTCTCCGCGAAGTGGCGTTGCGACCGCGCGAACCACGAATATCCACTTCTTTCCGGGTACCGCGGAAGTACGAGGAGTGAACTGTAAACGAATTGCGCGATTCCCTGATTTGGAAAGAGAAGATAAAAGATCGATTGGCGCGAGGATGCGAGCATTGTATGCGAATTTCATTTCCGACTATTAAAATCAGTTGGACGTATGTAGAAAATCAACATGCGTGATTTGCTACTGCTCAAGTTTTTCCACTGTGATTGGTCGATTTCGCTTACCGAATGCTTACATTTTTCTATGTGCCACTGGCGTATTCGCTCATTGATTCCCAGCCACGTGGAATCAGTGAGCGAATACGCATATGGAAGACATATGTTGTTGGTGACTGCAAAACGTTTGAATAATGTTCTTAATAATATTAATACAAATTTTAATTAGGCACGATCGTAAAAACGTTTATTTGGCATATTAAAATATCGCGGACGGCACAAGAACTTTACGCAGGTAAACGATAATCTCCTTCACTTTCTAGTAGCATGAGAAGCAACAAAAATTCACACGGAGAGTATCTCGCTTTATTTTCACGAAGACATTGAAATACGGCTATCACGCAGTTGGAAAGTGTAACATAAGACGTATGTAGATCAACGATGTGCCTGTCCGATCGCCCGTCACGGCCCGAAATAAAAACTTCCGTGACGAACATTTAACGTGAGATGCAATTGGCGAAACGAGTGGCCGGCGCGGTGCGGCGGCGCATCCGGCGCGTCTTGACGGGCAGGAAGAAAATAAGACGCGTGACCAGTTCGCGTCTTAATCCCAAAGAAGAGTGGATGTGTCTCCTGTGAAACGGCCGGCTACTCCGTCGCCGTCGCCGTCGTCGTCGTTGTCGTTGCTGTCTCTGTCGCCATCGTCGAAGCGAGCGGAGGCGAGAAAGAGGGAAGGCGGTGGTCCCGAAATAGGCTGGCGAGCCGCGCGAATGAGCGAACGGCCGACTCACCGATCCGTCCTAATAAATATTGTGTCAACGTAAATAAGTGCGATGCCACGTGGTACTCCGCCGCGAGTGCTCGGCGAGTGAGAGCACGGCCGGAGAAGGTGGAGAACGGTGCGGCGGCGCAGCACCGACAGAGTCGATCTGTCGCCCGGATGACGGACGGCTGATGTACAGAAGGACAGGTGCGCCTCTCGATCTTCTCTCCTCCCTCTGCCGTGTGTGTCTGCTCGCCGTTCGTCTTCCCGTCTCTCGTTCTCCTTAACTTCGTCTTCTCGCTGCCGCATCGCGGCGGCCGAATCGTTCTTGCGCCCCGAACGCCCGCCGCCGCGCTCTCGCGTTCGTTTCGCCTTGACGGGCTCCTCGCTTGGAAACGCGGCGAGTGATTTCGTACGACGTTGCACGTAAACGCGCGGAGGCAGATGTTGTTTGAGCGTTTTCTCACGAGTGCATCGAATCGGAGGGGTCCCCCCGCGCCTCCCCCCAGGCAGTGCTCGCGTTCGCTGCCAACGCGGTTGCCGTCCAAACTATCCGATTAGGATCTCTCTTATCTTCCTGTGATAATCAGCCGTTAATCAAAGCAGATTGTTAATTAACGCCCGCATTCCTGTTGTGTATGTATATATATATATATATATATATATATATATATATATATATATATATATCACACACATACTTTATACACATCAATTCCTGAGATTCCCCTCACAACCGTACGGCTCCGTTACGGATTAGTGTGAATGGAAATTAGAGAAGCGTTCTTGTCGTTCGAGTAACGGATGGGTGATGCGGACGGCAGGTGCATCTCTCAATCTTCCTCTCTCTCACGCGGCCGACCTCAGTTAATTCACGTCCAACGACAAGCTTCGATTCCCCAACGCAAATAACTCGCGCCTTAACTCGCACTTAGTATCTCGTAACCCAAGCGGCATTTTGTACGCGCGTTTCTAATAGCGACAGCGATTATTTTTAGTCTTCTTGTGCGTGGCGCAAACGACTCTCGTTCGAATGGAATATCATCGTTGCACAGGGAGCGCATTGTACCTTTGTCATCCTCTCGAGAACGTCGAGCACCCGACGTCTTCGCGCGGCCGAAGAGCGCGGATGTCACTCGTATGTAAACTGGATACTTAAAAGTTACGACGCCCGTTTAACTTTTGGCATCGTCGCCCGTACTATTTCGTTTTTCTACTCGATCCGCTTTCCGCAATGCTATTCCGTATAGCGAGAGTTATTTACACCGTGTCTCTCGTAGCCTATAAGTCACCTGCGCGGCGGCGCAAGACTTAGGGTAGTACCACTTGATCGGTGGACAGTCGCCTAAATATAGTCCTACTAATATGCCGCGGACCGCGATTTACGAAGCGCTACCCAACTATCATCCCGCTAGTCCGTGCGATGAATCACGGTTCAAACGACGAGAGAAGCGGCTTAAAATTTGCCGCGGCAGTTATCGTTATAAAACTCGTCATCAGCTCGTTGGTATTATACACTTTCACGGCATTACGGCACATGAAACTCAATTGTGCCAATTGGATTTATAATTTCAAAATAAACTCTCAGTGTTATGGATCTAATTTACGATTAATTGTATCGTAGCAAGAGTTATACAGGATTATAGAGAGTAATATGTATGTAGTCCACATTCACGCGTTATCAGTATCTACTTTTGCGCGATAATTAGCTGAAAACTCTTCTGCCGGAATATACTGTAACTAAATGTAAAAAATATGAAGGGTACGTATCACCACGTTTTTCCTGTTAGCCAAACACTCTGTACCGGCGCACCATGTAACACGTATTTTAAACTAAACGAACTGCGTGCACCCCAACCCTCGGTGCGCCAGGCATTCGCTAGTATGTGCAGTTGGAAATGTCAGGGAAAGTTAGAGGAGTAGAGTTCGCTGAGGGAAATACGCGGCAGGGCGAAAGGAGGTGATGGCCAGGAGGTGGAGAGGAGGTGGCAGTCAGTCAGTCACTCAGTCCTCCGTCGCTCGAAGCCAGAGCAGTTCCAGCGTAGTCGTAAGGGGGCCGGGACCGAGGTTGGAACAGATTTATGCGACACACATGCGGCAAGGCGTATAACTCACTCGCTCGCCCATAATATCCACCCCCCGGGCCCCGCCGAATCCCGCTCTGCCCCTTTTCCTGGCCCCCAAAGGCATCCAGATGAGAGACAGACGCACCAATACTGTCGAACGAGACCGACGTGGCACGATATTTATTACGTATCGGGATTATGTTACCCCGGTGGTTTCCATCGCGACGGGGCCCCAAGCGTTCCGGAAACGCGCGAAAAACTATTTCGTCCAGGAAGATCTAGGAATGCACTCTAAACTCCAAAAGTATTCTGTTATGTATATCACAAAATCCGAGTTTATCTCTTCTTGAACATTATGTTCCCTTGCATACATCATTTTGAGAATTGTAGACTTAAGAGTCTCATAATTCGGTCATCTGAATATAATAGTAAGCAACTGATGCTGAAACATTAATACGACAATTTGATCTCTCGAGTAAAGAAATAGATTGTTTCGTTGGAAATAAAGGACATTAATTAGATGGCAAACGGGTCAATCGGTTTAATTAAACAGCTATTACTGAACAACCACATTTTAGAGCACATTTCCCGCCGAGATTTGGAATGTCGCTATATCTTTAAATAATCACGTCGCTATTTTCGCCTGTTTCCTTGGCAACGAAACGTTCCGTCCAGAATCATCGATATCGCGAAAAAGCTTTTTGCGCGCGAACGCTCCCGTAAATCCCGCGGACTTCTCGCTTTCGTCGGCTTAGCGTATATTCCCATAACGCGAATAAAAACGTCGGTGCAGCAGGATATGGTGGTCAGAAACGTTCGTAAATCGAGGAGCCCGTTTGCACGCGTACCACACGCGAAAGGGATCGAGGCAAGCGAAGGGCTGGGAGGGAGGGAGGAATGGAGGGGGGAGAGAGAGAGAGAGAGGGCGAAAGAGAGCAGCAAAGGGGAAAAGAAAGAAAGTTCTGTATGGGGTTACCTATGCTCATACCGAGCCTAGTTAGTCTGGCATCGTACCACCTTTGTTTGCACGCCCCACCGGTGGGTATCGTCACGACCGAACGTACACAGAGGACGAGGCACGCAAATCCACATAACGCACGCACACACGCACGCACGCACACACGCTCGCATGTACGACGTCCTACGCACACAACGTCCGCCGCAGTAGCCGTAGCATTATATCGTGAGCACAGAAGTAATTTATAGTTGCAATAATTTATTGGGTACCATGGGGTTTATACTTGCCTGACGTGTAGCCATCCGTCACCGTCAGTGACGTCACCTCCCTCCACATAATGACTACCTACGCCCCTGACTCCTTCCCCCTCCGTACGATCCTACCTCCTCCTCATCCTCCCTCCCCCTTCGCGGCCCCCTCGACCCCCGTCCGCCCCATGGCCTGTGTGTGTCTCGGTGCTGAAGCGTGCACCCTTCTGCGTAACTAACCCCCACTCTCCTCGCGTGGCCAACTAGAGCATTCGTCTAGTTATATTATATTTTCAGTTTGCTGGAATACGATATTACTTGCCTGTGCCGAAGGTAAGATAACGAGCGATGCGGGTCTAACGTGGTTAAAGGCGCACACGAACACCTGCGACTTCTACGCGCGATTAACATTTGCTGATACATCCCACCCGTAAGGAATTGCTTGCACGAAAAAAAATGTAATAAATATTAAAATATGTCATTATATATATTAACTGTCTGTTTAATTGTCAGAACTTTTATCGAAGTATCAAAGTTCTTTTTTTAGAGAAAAGTCAAATCTCTTTCAACTGTTTCAATATTCGAAAAATATAGAATACTAATTTCATAGATTTGAATTTATATTTCAAAAATGCGATATGGAACGATTTATTATAAAGAGATAAATAACGATTATATAATTAAAATAATTTTAATTAATTTTGCATGAACATATAGACGATACATGACATTAATTTTCATAATTAATAAAATTTAAATCAAGAGAAAGAGAGAGAGAGAGAGAGAAAGAATATAATCATAATGCCTATAAAATGCCTAAGAACCTATAAGAGCCTTTAATGCTATTCAGATTTATTATTATAAAAATATCATAAAGTAGATGTTTCGACTCGTTGTTGGGTCCTCTTCAATACATATATAGCGATAAATATAAAAATCGATCGGCGCGTTGAAATACAAGTTGACCAATGTGAAATGTCCAATGTCATATTACGTAAGTAAAGTCAATTAAATTAAAATTTGTCACATTAAATTCTTCAGTAATAAATTGATGATTGGCGTGCAGATGAAGAAAATTGTGTAGACAGTTAGTCGCAATATCCAAAACATGTGAACAACGACGTATAATTATTAGAGATTAGTATAAACGAACACTTTAATAAATGTACACGGTAATTTATAAACACATGTATGTGGACGAAGAATTACAGGATAACGATACATATAAAAAGAATGCTAGTCTGATAAAATTTATTTTCAAGAGAAAGAAAGAGAGAGAGAGGGCTTATAAACAATCAGATGGTTGAGTAGAACAGATTGACGCAGGTCGTTTGATAAAGCGATAAGTAGAAAAAGATTGTCCGAAAATTTGAGCGCAGGAACCACTTCGGGAGGGTCGTCATCTCAGAGGACTCGGGCAATAACGATTTTTCACGGGGGCAAAATCGCGGAGAAACGCTCGTATATTCTCCGTGCAGCAGAAGTTCTGACGGACAGCGTCGAGTAAGACGGGATGACGTGAGGCCGCGATACGTCAAGCTTCCTCCTCCTCCTCCTCCACTTCCACCACCTCCTCCTCCTCTTCCTCTTCCTCCTGCCATACCGACCTTCCACCCGCGCCTCTCCACATCGTCTCTCACCTTCTTCGATTTCACGTACACGTAGCGCGAGCGCGAGTCAGCTTCGGTGCAAGTGTTGGTAGTGTCGTTGCTGCCGTAGTAGTGGTGCCATCGCAGTCACCAGAGGCGCCTTCTGATGGCTGGCAGAGATGACGAGTTGGTCCAGAGCTAGATATGCTCGTCACGTTTCTGGCTCCTGAGAGAAACGACGGAGGTGGGAGTGAAGGAGGAGGTAGGCAGCGGCAGCAGAGGAGGGCACGCGGGCGACGGAGCGGCAGCGGTGGCGGGCGGTAGTAGTGGTGGTGGGAAGCTGAGGGTGCGAGTGGAAGTGACGTTGACGGGCGTTTGTCACTGTCCTCGGCAAATAATATCCAGCGCAGCCCGCTACACACTCACCCCACCGCCTCCGCAAACCTTCCTCAGGACGAGAGGCCCGCAGTGGAAGTCGCGTGTGTGTATCCGCGAGTGCATGCGCCAGCGAACTTGTATTCGTGCCGGCTTTTCGTATTATGCATCCGTGTAAAGATACCTATATACCCACCTCGCTTCACCACTACGAGAGAATGATCGTTCGTTGTACATTTTCTCGTTCAACGCACTCACCCCGCGCCGCGGTCTTGCTTTACACCTCGCGGCGCTACTTCGCAACTGCCTTCCCATCTTCGCCACCCTCGTCATCGAGCCTCTCGCACTTCGACGGCTGCGTCGGGGGTGTGGGTGGAGCTACAATTTATCGGCGGCCATTGGCAACTCCTTAATTAAATTCAGGATCGCAGACAGAACGAGGGAAATGGATTGTATTGGTATTCCCCGCGACACACACAGAGAGAGAGAGAGAGAGAGAGAGAGAGAGAGAGAGAGAAAGAGAGAGCGTAAAGAATCTTTCCTCCGAATATTAACGGGACTACGATCCACAATTTCAGAACTCCACGATTACCGTGATGAGAAGATTCATCCGTTGTGACAACCGGATGCATGTTGTTTCGTGAGAGACACTCTCTTTCGCAGCGCCGTTACTGTCCTAACGTGTAAGTGATGGACATATTAATAATCGTCAACATCAGTTGGACATCATCTGCTTACCATATGTCACGTCGGTACGCGCTCTCCAGCCCACGTGGCATCGAGTCAATAGGGTGGAACGGGGAAAAATAATAATGATTCAGAAATTAGCGGTATGAAATATGGAACGTGGCTAATTGTCGGACAGCTCGATTTCCTGTTCCCACGGAGAAGGATAATTAGCGGAACTTATTCGACCTGTCGCAGCGAACAGGTTCTGCGCGAAGGAGGGTGATGAGTTCAACACAGTCGGAAGGGATCGTCGAAACAGAAAGAGGTAAGGGTGGAAGTCTTGGCGACAGCCGTCAATCGATTGTCAACCGGGTCAGCCGACCAACCTAACCCGAACTTCGGAACCCCTCTTCTTCAAACGATCCCTTCGTTCGTGTACGCAAGGAGTTGTCTTCTGTTCCGTTCCTTTTGTTCTTATTATCGGAAATCTTTTTGACGTAGATAACTTCTTTGAAGAATGGCGAGTAATGACGAAGAAGCACGGGTAATTGTAACAACGTCAGTATTCTTCTCGTAGTTGATAATCGACGGCGTTCGAAAATTTTGTTCGTCGGTCTTTACAGAACTCATAAGAAACTCCTTCGCTCGTTCGGACAAGTTTCTAAATTGCGGTTATTCATAATTATGGATAATGGAGCAAAATTCGGAACTTAATTCGATCCCTGTGCTTGCGTACACAGGTTTTGCAAAAACAAGTGACTCCATTTACAATTTGTTGGATAATGATCTCTCGCCGGGTTCGTAGAATTTCGTCCGAAACCATAAACCCAAGGCTGTCATTAACAGCCGGTTTATCGGCTGTTACTTTTCCTTCCGGGAAAGATGTTTAATTCCACGAGCCTTGAAAAAAAAGCTGTCTATCGAGAAAAATTAGAGGAGTCTATCATATAAATCCGCTTATTCCGAACGTTGACAAAATTTCAAAATTTCACACGGTACGTTTACGTGCCTATGCACACTACAATGAACTACATTGAAATGCAGGGTGCGCATGTAGTTCACCTCGCAAAAGGGTGGAAACGTCAAGGGGGAACTTAATTGAGCGTTCAAAACCGCGGTGTGTTCAATTTGCTTCGATTAACGTCTCTTCTCTCGCGCTGTGGGAGCATCGGCACAGAACGGAGACGGCGAAGGGGAAAGACGAGTGTCCCGACGGAGGAGGGAAGGATAGAGAAGAAGAAGAAGAAGGAGAGAGGGACGAGAGCGGTAGGAGATGTAATCAGTCTCTCGGACGCGGGGTGACGAGCTGTCTCTCGGCATGACGACTGGACACGAACGTCCTCCACCCTCTCCTCTCTCTCGACCCGTCCTTTTCAATGCTCACCTTCGCCACCCACCCCCACTTCAACAACTCCAGACGTCTGCCCCCTCTCGAGCTTGATAGGTATGGAAGTGAGAGCCACAGTACGTACAATACACCTACACTTGCGTCGTTCGAAGGGGAACGGGGGGAAGTGACGGTCTGTAGGAGTAGGCACCCTCCTAGCCGCCTTTCCGGACCCTCCCCACCGTCGATATCAAGACTGCCGTCCGACAGATCAATGCCGTGAGCGGCGACGACGCCTGGGCGTCCACCGACGTTCTCGGACGGACGGGTGGACATGGACGGACCCTCGAAAATCGGCTGATGGCTTTGCAAGACCCAACCTAGATTGCTTCCAAAGAACCATTGTGCGCACTCGGTCGCTCGGGAACCGTCGCATCAAATCGCATTGTAGAGACTGATTAACGGCCAAAGCTAGAGTCCGCCGAAACGAAGTCGTTAAAACAAAATGTATTAAGGTCATTATTATTTATGATGTCAACGCGTAAAATTTACAATCGATAATCCTAATAATAATTACGTAATATTAGCATTGCGTTGTTTCTTTTGTAGCCAGAGCTTACACGGTTCAGGAGCTAAAAAATTATTTTAGAATAGAAATTCATCTGTAAAACGTTAAGCAACAAGTGGATCATTTTTATGGATGCTATAAAAGAGAGATTTATTAAAATTTTTTTCTCTCGTTAAACGTCTAATTAGAAATTCTTTTTATCACGATGCAAAATAGCAAGGGTAAAATGACTCGATAATGTAAAAATTATGTAAAAGCGTGTAAAGACAAGTGAACGAGATCAAGATGAAATTCATAGCAAAATGTAACGTAGGTTACAGAAGAAAACATAATGTTTTCCGAAAGTATCGATGAACGACAGTATCTGTTGCTTTCTGAAAACGTTCCTCGAAAGAAAGTAGATGCATCACACGAGCAAGCTGACGGACGGACGGACGAATGAAACCGCAGCCGTAAGCTTCATTGCATATTCAGCGAGTGGAACCATCCGGACGGGAGGATTTTGTCTTGAACTCCGCGCGGAGCAAGATCCGGAGAGGACGGTGGGAAGGACGGCGAGGTGTCAACGCGGCGGGAGGGAACCATGACACGAGCCATTGGACTTCGGAAAGGAGTCAGTCCTTCTACGGGACTTCAGAATATCGTTCTGCGGCGGTTTATTGGTTTTGTTTCCGGTGGATCCCCCGAGGGCACGGCTCGTACGATGTTGGGCAGAAGGGAGAAGGAGAAGGCGAGAGACGTTGAAGCGCGCGGCCGGTGTGATTACGAGGGTGGCGATGCCGGTGGTGACGTCGAGTTATTCGAGAGTAAAGCGGGGAAAAGCCAGAGAAGAGAATTCGGCCTGGAGGACGTACGTATGTAACTACGCTGTCCCTCCTTCACCGAGCGGACGGGAGACATGCATTCCTCGCGTTTTCCAGAGTGTCCACTTCAGCGGATCGTCCAAGGGAAGGGAAGGGAAGGGCGCGAACCGCGATAAAACTAATCTCGCTGGAGTGCGAAGTCTCCCTATCTTGTCCTGTCTTCTCTCCGGTTCTTCGTGTTTCTCCGGGTTCGACCGAACAACGGACACCGACGACGACGACGACAACGACAACGGCGCGAACAGACGCCAATGGGATCGAGAAAGAGAAAAAGAGTGATAGAGAGGGATAGAGAGGATAGATGTGGAAGAGGAAAGCGCGGAGAACTCGGTGGCGGCAAATTGACGCGCGACTGACTGCCTCGATCACATAAATGCGGACAAAACGCGAACTAACTTCAGCTCTCGCCGGTTGCGAGGACGTCGAGCCAATACGCGCACGTGATTCCCGACTGGCGTCTCAATGGACGTCAGAATCACTTCTCTGCCAGTCATCCGTAACGAAGGACGTACATTTGCAGACGGGAGCAGATACTGAATATCCTATATGTAACGCGGCAGAGTTCGCGCTAATCTCCGTAACGCACAATCGAGGTATGTAATATAGACATAAACCTCAAATGGATGAACGGGGCCGGGCTTTGAAAGCGAGCTTGGCACGGTTTATCCTAAGATCACGCTTGTCGATGAAAGGCTTGTTGTATGTAAGACATGCTATCGAGAATTGCCCTCGCTGGCGGACTGATAATGAGATTCCATAACATGCTCTCATTTGTAACGTCTAATTGGAATAATACGATTATTTATTACAAATACCCTCCCGCGTTTCCATCGGTATATATCTTTTAATACAATTAAATACAAGATAGCCTGTGTACGATCGTAGCAGGATTTTCGTGCTGAAATAATGTTTCTCGTGTGATTTTTACATACTATTTCTGATTCTTTCGAACTGTGTATCGTTACTTTCTGTTTCAAATACAGCTCTTAGATTGAATCAGAAAAGTAACATTACAGAATTAAATTGACGAGCCCCAATTTAGTATTACTGATGCCTAACTAGCATCTTTAAGATCTCCCCCCCCCACCTCAGAAAAAATGAAAAATGCTATGACCGTATTTAGCCTTATCTCGTTTTTAACTGTATTATATACAAATTACGATCTAGGTTCAATTATTAATTATTGTATATTTTTTAATAATATTTTATATGAGAAAACGAGTTTACACAAAATTAATCTAAAATGTGTATACGTTTCAATCATTCTTATTAAAAGCACGGCCCGGGTAAGTGTTAATAGTTCTTTGCTGCAAAAGCGAAGAAAGAATTTTTCGAAGCAAGTTTAAAGGCACAACAAAAGTGGCGTATTGTCCTGGCGAGGAGAAAAGAACAAGAACGAATGGAAAGAGAAGAGGAAAAAGCAGACAAGAGAAAAGGCGGGAAGAGAGAGAGAGAGAGAGAGAGAGAGAGAGAGAGAGAAGAGAGTTCAAAGTGATTGCTTAAAGGATCGATTAAAGCATCCGTCGAAGACAGTGTCGAAACGCTTCAGTCCGGCAGTTTGAAGGAAGCTGGACGACGACGACGATCCCAAGGTCCGACATGGCAAGGGGTGTGGTACGTGAAGGGTGAACGTGAGTTTGTAGTAACGAAAGAGAGAAAGCCCCGGCCGCCTCGGTTGCGTGTACGCGGGTATACGTGTGTGTATGCGAGCGCGCGGGTGTACGTGCGCGCGCGAGTATATTCGACGGAGGCGAAGAGAGAACGACCGAGATCTGAAATGGGAGCGAGCGAGAGGTCGGCTGTTTCATCTGTCACCTGCAGACGCCGCCTTCCTTTCCGTCATCGTCCCTCTCACCCGACCGGCAGCCACCCTCCCGCCCCCGGCGACCCCCTTTAATAATAACAACAATAGAGCTGGACTCTAGCGGCGGTCGGTCGCCGTCGTGGCATGTGGACCGGGGGGTGGACGTCAGCGAGAAGGGGTCAGGAGGAGACGGGGAAGGAGTGGTGTCGGTGGTAGGGTATGGGTCACAAGACGGCCGTGTCACGTCCGCTTCCAGCCTCAACCCTCCTCCTCGACAGGTCCACCCCGCGTGTCAACCTCATCCAGGGACGTAGGGTATTCCTCGGGCTCAGGTGCATCTCGTACACATTCGCGAATTCAAAGATCCGATATACGTTTCTCAATTGTCGCGAGATAGAGGTAAGAAGAGTAAGAGACGATTATGCCTCTTATTACGTGTAATAAGAGCTGTTCATTAAGAGCAATCCTCGACTTTCTAGATGTGGCTCAGAAGAGACGATGTATCAAAGTTATTTATGATCTGGCAAATGGATTTGAAGAATATGGCATGGGACACGCATCTCGGAAGCGCACATTTTTCCGGAAGCAGCCGCGAGGACCGATCCGTCCCTGACTTCATCCAGCCCCACCTTTTACTAGCGTCCGTCCGTCGGCTCGTCTCCCCCCACCTCGCCTTTCGCGACCCTTATTACACGTCGCGGCTCAACTTCATCAGGGGGATGTCGCACCACTCTCACGAGTACCAGCATTAACCTACACACAGGGGGCTACGTCACGTGTACGTGCACGCTACGTGGCAATGCTAATGTTCAGGAATGCAACCGTGTACGTAGATGCATCTGCAGTATTTCGCGATAATGGTGCACCTCGGGTAGGGGCGAAACGCCTCGTGCCTCGTGCAATGTAATTATAATTTTGCGATATATATATTACAAAAATATGATGCAACCTCGCGTGTTTTCCAGCTACGTACCAGCTCGTGAATCACATAGAGATCGGAAAGCTCTTACTACGCATGGATTATATTTATCACGTAATGCGACATTAATATTGTATCGTTATATGTATTCATATCAATACTTGTCAATATTAAAATTAGTTAACAAAACTAAATAAAAAAGAATAAATTATTCGCATTATTCGCCAAGCTGTTAGTTTTGTCTTATTTAATTTCAATTCAAAGTACTTTAATTAAAAAATGTGAAATCATATATAAAGATATATAAAGCGATTTTCTCGAATTCTAATAATAGTAATAGGTGTCCGAGGTAATAGGATAGAAGAATAGAGATAAAAATATAATTTCAAATATATCGTGCAGCGCACGATATAGTCCACGTGAAAAATCTCGCGTGTATAAGCGTGCATAAGACGATAAACGAGTACAACAGGATTTTTCATTTTATCATGAGCGATTGTGCGGTCGTTGGACAATCAAACGGCATCGTTCGGAATACTTTTTGTCAGGAACTTCGTGATTTCGCGCATGAGTCACGGCAGCGTGTCCGGGCCATTAATCGTCCGTAATTTCATTCAATTTAATTACCTGGCCAACGCGCTCAAACCGAACGGGGCATTAAACCGTCCATACCGAACGTAGTGTTTGCATTTTAATACGCGGGACGGATGCTCCCGGTTTGCGTAACACTTTCGCGTTACCTAATAATAGGCGCGTAACGAGCGCGTCCCTGCATCGGTTAGCGGCCAATAATTAGTAGCGACGGATTGTATCCGCGCGCGACAAGCGTTCTTTCGGTGTGCTACTCACGAATCCGTATACGAGCCGCATCTTACAACTGGCTATCGCAAAATGCGCGTCTCAAAAAGTTTTCTTACCTGAAACAAAGAAAAAGAGGAAACTGATCAGACACGAATCAACTCGCGAATGAGGACCGTAGTTTTGAAAACTTCTCTTAACGATAGAACGAGTTTTATTCTTTTCCCAAATACAAAAGAGGAGGAATTGATGAATTCTCAATGATACAGAAATTCATTGGCGGACGTTTCGTTAATTGCAGTTGTATGAAATTTCCCGTCTCCCCTGAACGTCCCCCGACTGAACGGATCATTCACATTCAACAGTACTACGCGATCTTTCTGTTGAATGATTCAAAGGCTTTGATGGACGACGGACTTTGTATTACCAATGCGTCGTGCAAATCCGGAATTTCATCGTCGATAAATTTTTTTCCCCCGATCGATAGGTCGATACAAAACCAAAATAATTTGATAAATGCATGGGCCATTGCGCGTAATGACAGCCTCTCACTGCGTTGCGCCCCGGGCGTCATACTCTGCCGGGTCCCCTTCCCCTTCCTCTCTCTCTCTCTTTTTTTTATTTTTTCCGCCCAAAAGGTAATCCAATCGAGAACGATGATTGAATTATTAATTGAATGACGCGCGTGGCTGGGGTCACACGCGTGCTGCCGCGTATCCAACCTCTCTCTCGCAACGATGAGACGGTTGCTCATCGCGAATAATTCGTCGGGCTTGTGCAGCTAGTGCCTTTTAATGCGTCTCGAAAAATGTATCGACAACCGATAAACCGACAGAATTAAATTTCTCCTCTTTCCCGTGCTTTTACTGCAGCAGCAGCAGTAGCAGCAGTAGCAGCAGCACGCCAAAAGGGAGACGCGCGAGCGCGTACGCGAAAATAGATTTTGTTTTAAATTCCTGGCTGTGCGTACGATTTTCAATTAAAAATTTATCAGCACGCCCGATGAATGTATATCCGATATTTCTTTCGTTATATATAATTATGACAATGCGCGTTCATGTCGGATGGATCGGGTATCACGTATCGGACAAGCCGAGCAAGGTGCCCCGTTCAGCACCCCTCCCCGTCGCCGTCGTCGCGGCGCGTTCGTTCTCCCGGCAACGCGAAACTCGCTGTAATCCGCGAGCTCCCGGTTCATGTCGCATCGTGCGTCGCGTCGAGCGGATTCTCTCTCTCCCTCTCTCTCTCTCTCTCTCTCTTTTGGATCGACTTTGGAATTAGTGCGGGCGCTCCAGAGACGGATGAGGCGCGGGACGAGAGGACAAGACAAGAGGGAAAAGGAATAAAAACAAAAAAGAGCCGCGTTCAGAGATGGTGAGCCATGAAGAGGGGGCTTTGTCTCGATCTCGTCGACGGCGGCCTTGAATGATCTCGCCCTCGGAAATTTGATCGACACCGGTCAAACGGGTAGACCGGACTTCAAACGTGCCCCTGCCGCTCTCCTCCTCCCCTTCCTCCACCTCCACCTCCACCTTCACCCTTCCCTCTCTTCCTCTTCCCCGCTTCCGAGTTTTGTTCAAGAGATCGGACGTTGGTTGCAAGTCCGTCTCTCGCGGTGGACAGAGAGAGAAGATGACGAGGTGAAAGAAGCGGCAGCGATCCCGTCTACCAGGGAATAGTCGAGAGACGGGCGCGGCGTGGTCGGAGTAACTCGGAAAGTGTCAGAACGATAATCTGACGCTGGCAACGTGATGGACAGGACGAACGAACGGTCCACTTCGCCCTCGACTCTCACGTCTTCCCGCCGTTCCTTTTCCTTCTTCGTCTCCACCCGTCACCGCACCTCCGCTAATGCAAGACACACCGGGGCTTGTATTAAACGTCGCGCGCCGCCCGTTTTCACGGACGAAATATCCGTCCGTCTTCCTCGGCAAGCGGCATAAAACACGCCAAAATTTCTCAAGACGCTCCACTCTCGATTACCCTAATGCATGCGATACTATTTAAAATATGTCAAGTTTTTTATGGACGTAGAAACGAATATTATGCATCTCTTGGTTGAGCATTTTTAATATTTATGGTGCGATCCATTAACAACAACTTTGACGCAAGCAGACTCAAACAGGCCTGAAATAAGATTAAAATCTACAGCTTACATCATTATATATCTGGCGCTCGCTACTCGCTGATATCGTAACATCGTAATAATCTTCAGGAATCAACGTTATAATCTTCCTATCGAATAAGAAATGGAAATTTTATAAGAATCGCTTTTGCGAGACGGCGCCAATTTTAAAGCTCTTTGTGCCGCGCCGCTCTAAACCGAGAAGATTAAACGCGGATTAAGTACTGACTTTACGGCGGCAGCGGCGGCGATTCGCGGGAGCGAGATAGAGTGCGTATACACGAAATGTAAATAGGAGCGACGGGATAATAATGAATGCTCGTGGAATAGTAATGAGAGGCAGATGCACTGATAAAGAGGAGATAAGAAACGGAGAAAGTACGTAACGCACGTATCTCAGGGCGACGTGTACATGAGTTACAAAGAAGAGGCGATCAATAATGCTCTTTTATAAAACGTACAGCGTGTGACTTAAAAGAGAATTTAGACGTTGATTTAAGCACGCGGCTAACGTGATTTATCGCCGACGCTGGTTCCGCAACGCACGACCCGTAACATTTATTGTTCTTCCCGGAGCGTACGTACGTACCTACGTATGTACCTACGTATCGCCTTTTTTCCCTCCTTTTCAGAAATTGAAAAAGAATACGCGGCTCCCGGGGAGAGGAGGCTGCAGCGGCGGAGAGGAGAAAATCAAGCTGGAGACCAATCCTATCGCAATCCTGGGAGAAACCTTTCGCTCCAGCCTGACGCGACTGTCGCGACGAGCGAGATCAGGATTTGCCCGCAAAGGAAGCGCTCCGCTCGCGTGCGTCGCGCCGCTATAAGAGGAAAGCGTGGATGCGAAGCGGATCGCATCATCCATGGAAACCCCGATAGATCTCCATCGCTGCGTTAACAATTTTGCTGTTTAGTAAGTGAAGAAGCAGCGACGCTGCTGGCGATTCGGCCGACCTCGCGAGACGATTTTGCGCGTTGGCGCAACCAAACCCCGGCCACCTTGGCTCGGTTCACCGTTTTCCGCAACGAGTCACGTGTTAAGTTACGAGAGAGGAAGAGGACGAGCGACGGCGACGCAGCAGAAGGAAATAAGATAACTCGTCAAGAATTATACACGAGGCGGTAACGAGAGGCCGAGAGCTAAGCGACCCCGGCAAGTGGCCATTTCCGAATATTAATTCCAGTCTCGTCACGCTCATCGTCTGCTACTTCGGTGCGAGATGAAAGCCAGGTGCATCGAGACGGATCGAGGTCGTCGCGACGAGGATGTTAATTGCGACGCGACGCGACACGGTATAGGAGAGTGAAGGCGCGCGAGAGCGTCTCCACTTCGATCCGCTGTTTCTTTCTCACTCGATTTGCCGATTGATCGCGACAGACGTAACCAGACTGCGTACAATCGAAATAATTCATACCGGCGCTTCGCGGCTGAGGAAATCGCACCGCCAATCGGATAGGCCGGAGCGATACTGTCGCAATTTTCCTAATTACAACGAACGAAAAAACTGCACCGACGCGACGCATCGCGTGGCAAGTGCAATTAATTCACGTTACGTTAACGAAATGATTCATGGCTGACACGAGCCAGATAGTAATTCTTTAGGGATCCTAGCTGCGAGTAACTGCGACTTCGACATACAACATTCGATCCTTCGCACACGCGTATTAATATAAAACGTAAACCATTATGAGCTTAATTCTATAATAATGATAGACGTTGAGGATCTCCTTTCTATCTCCACACGGACATGATGTTAGTCTGACGTCTACGACGTAAGTCTCTCATTTGTAATATTAACGCGAAGCTCTGCAGCTTGATAAGCTTATTATTTATAGAATCAGGGTCGAGTACGATGACCCGCGCTGCATGCTGTATCCACTGTCGGGGGTTTGAAAGCGATGGTTTATGACTTGGAAAAAAAAGAGAAAGAGAAAGAGAAAACGGTGGCTCGCGTCACCTCCCGACATTAGCGTGGATTCGATAACTCCCGCCGCCTTACAAGGACAAATGCCGTGAGTCCTCCGGCGCGAAGGTACCACCTGCGCACTTTCGGCGGCAAGTGCGGGGACCCCATTGTGCCTTCTTTTCAGTGGGCTCACCTGGAATCACCAGCGGCGATAAGATCTAACGAAATCGGCTGTCCCGTGGGGAATTAAAAATGAGGGTGGAACGCCCGCTGGCAGACGGAGGACGATCGTATTATCCGAGTCGTTCTTATCACGAGGCCTCGCATAAATCCAGCCGAGACACGCGAGTGCCGTGTGGCAGCACGTCGAGGATTGCGATCGCGCGTCTTCCTCAATACGGTTCTCGCACCCTCCCAGATAAATTCGTATGGAAGGTAAAATAAAGGTACGTGCGTCAGACCTTGCAATTCTCGCGCGGGAATCATCATCGAAAAATTTCATTAAAAAAAAATAATAATAATCGTCGATCTTGCTGCGTATTGATACTGCGCAAGGTGGAAAAACACGCCTGTTCCCCTTAATGCTAAAAATCGTAAGCGTAAAACACCGAAGCTGTCCCTCGCTTTCCGTACCCACTCTCGTTCGGAGAACCCTCGCCACGAACGGCCCTGAAACACCAATGAATTTTTCTCCCCCGTCTGGAGAAGAGTGTGGTCCGTTATTAACCCGGGCGCCCGCCGGAACGACCCGGCATCGCTCAACCGCTCAAGTCGTCTCCGCGCCTCTCTCTCGACGACTCGTCGCCAATCGCCTTCTCTAAATATCCTCTCCTTCGAGACAATATAGCGATCTTCGGTAACGAGTTTATAAGAGCGATCGTTAAGTTTCTTTGAGAACGGGCGTCGCCGGATACCGTCGAGAATTGACAAGGTGTCAATTATGTGGATGCGCAGATGCGAATAGAAATGTCCATTAAGTCATCGTTGATTCAGCATGATTGAAACTCGTCCTAGAGGTTTTAATATTTTATTTACAAGAGTGAAGAGTTAATTAATTCTGCTTTTTTCGCGAGAATGTCGGGTTTGCTAAACAAAGAAAAAAACGCAAACTATACGTTACAAGTAAAAATAAAGATAAGCAAATGTATAACTTATGGAGAGGTAAAGACACCTCGTGTATGGAGGTAAGGAGTTCCAATTTGATGCGATGAAATAAGCGAAAAAATATTTTAAACTTTAGGAAGACGAGTTCCATAGAGCGCGTCATAGAACGATGATATATACTGCGTGTAATAAACACGTAGAGACACGCAATAAAGCGCATGTAATAAACATATAGGTACACACGGAAATCACGTTGCTAATGTAATGAGCCAACCATATACAATTTAAGATCCTCGGTCTAAAGCATTACCATGTGTATATCGTATAAACCCATCATCGAAGAACATAATTCTGTTTTTATCCTAATTAACGTCGCGCTTAACTGCCTGCCATGATCTCAAAAAGAGAATCTCGTTTTAGCTCCTTCGAAGACGTCGTTCATCGGCATCATTTATTTTGCGGTTGTTTCTCCAAACACGATAGTTTCGCAGAACTTATGTGTATCACGACGATATTGCGTAAGAGTGAATTAGACTTGTAGATAATGCAAATGTAACTGGAAATACGATTATTCATGGATATGTATTCAAAAAACTATGACATAAATATTGCACCGCAGAAAAAGTTGTATCTCTTGTTTTTAGAACGAGTCATAGACAATCTGAATTTGATTTTATCGTAAGCGTTCCTAAGAACTTCTTAGGAACTTCTGAGAAACTTCTGAGGTTTTAAAAGAATTTCTTTAACGATTTTTCTTGCAAGATTATACTATTATTACTGTCGTAGTCAAAGATCGCATATTTGCAGTAGGTTTGTACATTTCACGTTGGAATCAGTGATAAAAAAAAACGAGATTTTTGTGAATCTGAAAAAAAAAAACCGATCGAATCCTCGCGGATGCGTCGCTAGTGCCTCGATACAAAATGACGACCTTTTAGAAATAGATACACGTGCGCGCGATCGTGAATGCAAGGATACGAGGCTCTGGCTGATCCATGAAGCTCGTGCCATCGCTTTCACGCGATCGCCATGTTTACCCGGTCCACCTACGATCGTCGACAGAAATAAACGATACGTCTGGCAATAAATATCACGGTATTATAATTAAGCTAGCGGCAAAAGGGTATGGTGCACGGGCAATGTGTGCGGGACACGCAAGACGGAGCGAGTCGTGAAGCAAATAGATAGATCTTTCATTAGATGATCTCTGATCCGAAGGCACTGACACGAAATATAGAAAATATGTGCTTGTACGTATTGCTAACTTTGAAGATCGATCGTTCATCCGCTTAGCAGAAACAAAGAGATCTTATTTATAGAAACCAACTTCTTCTGAGCAATGCAGTAATAAATGTTACTTGTTTATCTCTTTACAATGTAATATGTAATTCATCCGCTAATAATAAAATTAATTGTTTACGTTTAGATGAAGAACAGTTGCTGTGTCATAGAGGAGAGTTACCGAATGCCTATCACTTAAGATACTTTTTTAACATATATTAAGATCGATCGTTCATCGTTTCAGCAGAAATAAAGATTTTATTTGCAGAAATAAACTCTCTCTAGAATGCAACAATAAATGTTTATTTCTATAGTTAATACGCACTTCATCCACCAATAATAAAAATTAACTCTTTATTCATCACTAAAGAAACGATTGCAATATTACAAAGGAGAATTACCGAATGCGTACTACTTAAGGGGCATTTCCGTTTTTTATACGCGCGAACAAGATTATTTATACAAATCTTTTTGGTTTTAGTTAATAAATAACAATAATGAAAAAGACAGAATATTGAAATAAAACTGGCTAAAATTAATTTTTGTAATTGACATATTTTTATTCATATCAATTTTGCTATTACAACTATTAGTCTTATATTAATATCATTTATTGTAATAAAATTCATGATGGTAAAATTTAGGGAACTTGAGAAATTTTATAAAAATATCTATTTGATCTTTATAGTAATTACAAATATGTACACGTGTATATATTTGATGAATGTAAAATATTCTACAGTAAACCTTATCTAAAAATATAAAAATTTACTATAAATTTGTACGATTACATTATTACCAGCTACATAAATTGATTAAAATTTAACGTCATCTGATTTTTTAAAACGTTATTACACGTACAAAATAAGAGTCATATCACTCATTTCTTATTTATTTCATATTTTTGTCACTTGTTGCTTATATTAAATAAAAACATAAAATATTGATAAGTTACGATTTAGGGTGAACAAGGCAACGCATTCAGTAACTTTCCCCTTATTCTAAACAAGATTTAAGGAATCTGAAGAGTCTGCTACGCAATTTATTCAATCTGTTGCCATAACATAAATATGGTTAACAATATAAAACTATTGGGTAAAAAAAGGCACTCTGGCTGGATGTGAGCCATGAATATAAATCGTTTTAAATATTTATTGGCGCACTATTTCAGCGACAAAAACGATTAAGCAACCGAGCAACCTATTAGCTGACTGAGGAAAGACAGATAGGAAGATACACTTTGTTTAGTCTGCCATGGTGGCACAGAATGGCAAAATGCATCAACGCCACTCAAGGAGGCATTGTTTCATCGCCGTGGTGCAGCGCCGAAGACGCCGCCGCCTGGACGTGGGCCGAGGAATGTAAATCGATGCGACGTATCCGCCATCGCGCGCTAATTTAGAGTCGAGGAACGCGCGAAGTTGCGTGCTGTCACCCGAAAATTCATCGACGACGTCGACCGGCCGTGCCGTTTCACGTGTGACGCACGCGAGAGATATAACTAGTCACACACATATTGCACGTGTGCATCCTCCTCTCCCGGCGCGGCGCGGCGCGGCGCGGCGCGGTGCGGTGCGTTCACATCGCCTGTCACGCTGCGCGAAGAGCGGAGCGAGCGGTATAAGAGAGCGGAATGAATCGCTGCCACTCAAGGAGCAGCCGTCGGATGCGGCGGATGGACTGACAAGGCCGAGTTGGAACGTCGTGACGTTGAAGACGCGATGCTGATATACGCGTCCACTACCGTGATGCGCGCAACCAGCCGCGCTCGACAAGCATCCCGCCGCTCTCCCGAGTCCACTGCGCGCGCGAGGAAACCCTCTCTCGCTCTTCTTCCTTTTTATCTATATAGAACGCAGACGTGTGCACACACTTCCTGGCCCCGTGCACGACGCACGCAGCGAGAGAAAGAGAGATATTACACGTTCCTTGCGCGGCGTATTAAAAATCTTTTCAGAGCCCTACCATCTAAGAAAACGACTAAAATAAGCAATCGGTTTCCCGGTTGGAAACGGCTAAAATTAAAACTCGCGAGTTTCGCTTAGAAAGTCCTTCTTACTGAAAATCAACGCCCGGGCACAGAGTCATCCCCGCTCAAGCCGAGTACGTGCATCCGACGTTACGTAAAATCTTCGCCCAAGTCGCGAATGTCGCGAACGAGTGCCGAAATCGCGTAATCGAGGTAGACGCAGATGCCAATAATGCACGATGGACCGCTCTTAAAATCGTCCTCTCAACGGTCCTCTACCTTGTATAGGAATGTATTACGCGGCGGCCCCCGACGTTCCTCCCGATGCATAAAGTCGCTTCGACGACGAGGATCTTGCTTTCTCTTGTGTCGAAGAAAACGACGATGATGAAAGTGTCCTCGATAAATTTCCCAATCTTGCAGCGCGCGCGCGATGCACGTACGAATGTGGCCTTGCCAGTCCGTCAGAGTGCAGCATTGGCTTTTCGAGTGGCAGCAACCGATTCTGCTCGACTATGCTGCCCGCTCGAGCGCTTGCATCGTGTCAGATGAAGCGATGATAAGTGAATGTTCTGTCGATGCGTATGCACATGAGTTGTCGGCACTTACAATCGTACATACTTACTCGGCGAGGAGTAAAAAGTGTTCGGGATATTATCGAGCGCCCCATGAAATCATTGGGATATTTCGCTCGATATTGCGCCCGTCATCGCAGCGTTGCACAGCTCTCGAGCTCTCTCCCTCCCTCTCGCGCCAATTTTGCGCTCTTACCAATTTCAATCGCGCCAAGATTTTTGTTTCGTAGTAACGCGAGGAAAAGTCGCGTTATCCGTGCTCATCGTATTTATCAGCAAGGAAAACCCGGCAGCTCGTTAGACACGTCGGACCGATGGGTCACCGAGCGCGCGCGCGCAAATTCCCCGCGAAAACTAAACGTTGCCCGGGTCGTAAAACCATCACGATAATTATCCTGAACTTTTGACAGGGACACACACACACACACGGCGCGTTATTTCGCCTCATTGTACCCGCGGGATGAGAGAGAATCAATCGCGCACCGTTCGGTATGAATCGCAATTTTCCCAGCGCGCGTTACACACGCTCGCTCGCTCGCTCGAGCGTGGCGGCACGGCACGGCACGGCACTCCGTCTCGCCTCACCTGCGGTTAATCGTTTCGATGTTTGGTTTTTCTCGCGCTATTAAGCGAACGATTCCGCGTTACGTAATTCTACGACGGTGGGCTCGATCCTCTCGAGTTTGCTGGCCTCCATTAAGATCGACGCGAGGAGCACGCATCGCGTTTGCGTGATCGCGACGACGACGCGGTCCAAGTTTCAATTTGCGCGAAGCCGCGTCTTGCATAAATAAGTGCATCACGCGAGAGCGGACAACACTTGGCAATGAGCTGCCGGCGCGCGGCACGCCGGGAGTTACTTACAAATCGTTCGCACATTAATTTTCGCCAAAGACTAATTCCCGATGCGCATATTAAGCAATAGGAGCGTGTCACTCGCGGACATTGTGCGATTTCGCATTAAACACAAGATCATTATGTTCGAATAAATGAACGATATATCACTGTCGCGCCGAGCCGCGCGTCGGGGCGCGCTCGCCGGGAGATGACGTTGTTAATCAATCAGCCGCCGCGAGGGAGATCGCGATCGGATCTAAGCGATCGCCGGCATTACGGCATTACGAGGACAGCCAGTTCCTTGGACGCGCGGCCTAATTACGCGCTCAAGCCGAGCGCGAAGCGAGAGAGAAGCGAGTCGAGTGCGGGTGCGGGTGCGGGACCACCTCGCCCGTCCGTCGCGTCGCGTCGCTTCGGCTCGATCTGCAACGACCCCCCGCCGTCGAAGCAACCCCTCGGACGAATCGCCGCAAAGCGCCTCTCGGTGGCCGCAGCCGCTGTCGCGGACGACTAATATCTCGTTCTTTTGTTGCGCTTCGCGCGCGCCAATTCGCCTGCCCGCGCTTGCGACAAATTTTCGGCCTGATTATTCGCCGCGGTGGAAAACGATGTCGGTCGGATTAAAATGCTCGCTGGCTACCGGAGCTAGGAGCTGTAACGAGGATTGCGACACGCGGCGGATGTCAACCCTCTGGGGGGAAAACTCTGTTCCCTCCTTGTCGCTTTTCTTCCGAAATCGTGCCGTATCGCTGCGTGCCGCTTCATCTCTCAACCGACGTTGCCTAGCTTAGTGCATCGTTAGCCACCATCTCGCATAGAATTTTTCTTTTTTCACTTTTGACGTTACGTAGAAATTGTCTTTCTACACCTAATCTAAACCTGACTGTCTCTAATCTAGACTGCACACTCGAGTTGCGAGAAAGAATTTCTGCTACTCGCAGCTTTATAACAAGTTAATATATTCCTAGGATAACAGAAAAAAAGGGACCGCGCGTAGAGTGTTAGTGACACGTGATGTCGATAATAAAAGGTGCAATTATAATGCGGTCGAAGAGTAGGCGTCGTACAGCATCAATAATGAAATCCGGTCGATTGATGCTGAAAAGATTGAGCAATGAGAAAAAGATTGCAATATAACTGCATATGCGCCTCTGGAATAATAATCTACACGGCGCGGCGGATTGCATCTTTTTTTTTCTTTGCGTGCGTCCATGCTGACATATAGTCATGCTATATCATCAACGACAGCTAACGAGATTCAACTTTCTATGTTATAATCGAAGATGTCACGCGGCAAACGACGAATGTTGCCGCGCGAAAAGAGGATCGTTTTCTTGGCCGGTAATAATAATAAAAATTCATGCGACACTTTATGGCCACCATAAAACACAGAGAGCCAATGAGAAAGGTAGTTGTAGAGAAAGAAAACGGGTACACACAAATTATACGACGAGAGACAGCCGGACCAATCATCGTTAATCGTATTATAATGATTATGTAAAACAGCACTTTAAGTATTGCAGTAAAAATCTGAATACATACGTTTCGGTAAAAATCTAGTAATGTACACATGATAAGAGTGCGAATTGCACGTTTTACGAGTCGCTTTGTAAGCTTGTTTGCTGCCTCAGAAGACATATTACAAACGATTAAATAAATATTATTACGCAGTGATTGAACGAGCTCTCGATTGACTGCAGACGCGTCTAATAGATCGTACCAGTATCCGTATATAGAAAATAATGCCAACTTGCTATTATTCGTTATGAAGAACGAAAGATCTCAGCTCGGTTCTCGGTGCATATGGTATAAATATTTTTTTAATTGCTCTCATTCGCTTTGCGCGATAAGTAAAATTATACGCGTCCTCTTTATACGGACGTCGCTCGCGAATCCCGACAAAAAGCTGCGCGGGCAAGAGTAATGATGAAGTAACGTTATGCTCGATGAGCATCGTCGCAGAGATCCCTCCCCTGCGTCACTCGGTCGAGTAAGGACAACCAGTTTGAAAGTGGCGATAAAGAGGCGATCGCGAGCGCGCCGCCGCGCCGCTTCGGGGTTCAGAAGCAGAAGAACGACGACGGCCGCCCCTGGAAGACGGCGGGCCGTTAGCGCGTTTTACGGCGGCATTAAGCTTCTCTTAAATGACGCACGCAAAGTGCTCCTGGCCGCCTCCTTCCCCTCTCGCAACCACCTCTGGGCCAGGACGCTAACCATCTTGGTCCACCCACCTACCCGCCAAGAAGCTGCTTCCTGTCGTGCGAAATCACCTTTTCACCCAGTCACTTCGCACCCATCCTCGTCGCCTCCTTCCTCTCCCGCCTTCCGCCGCCCGGTTTTAGTATCTATCTGTCCGCGCGTACAGATTTAAACCGACAATTTCTTCCTGCCTCGGAATGCCATTGACGGCGAAACGGTGTACTTTACAACCGAAAAATTGTTACGTGTTAATCAACGAGAATTATAATTGCTGCTTCGTGCTGGTAGTAAACTCAACTCGCACGGGAATTCTTTTTCTTGAACAAACAAATCGACAGCTTTTAAATATGAAATGATGATTAATGCGGAATATCTTTTCGAATCGAGATTCAATCTTTAGAGACATTAACGATCGTAGTTTTGAATTGTAAAATATGGAGCAAAACATGAGGCTCAAGCACGCAACATGATCTATGTACGACATGATCTATGTGTGACATACTTGATGGAATATCTCGCTACTATAAGATAATAGTAGTTCACGTACAAAATGATATCTATCTGTGTTTATACGAATCTAATAATGACCACGATCATAGGTCGCTGAAAATTAAAAGGCAGCTGAATAAAAAAGTGGCAGAGCCTATTAAACCACGGCAATAATTAGCTATTTACAATTTAACAGCTAGTAAAACGAGAGCCCTTGGTGCACATGTATATTTGTAGTGTAAGCCGTCACAATTACGTGATTACACGACAATTTATCTATTCCATTTACACAGATGGAAAATTTGTGTTAAATTTAACATAACCATCGCACGTCGCAAATGGTTCACTCAAATTTTTGTATTAGTTTAATACAAAATAAATATGTTGAAAAGAGTAATATAAATATCATATAAAAAAAAAATAGAAAAAAGTAACATTTTGAATATACATAATTTGGAAACAGTTTTTGTAAAAACATATTTTTTCAATAAAATTAACGTTTGTAATATGTTAATACGTATATCTTTTATCTTAAAGAATTTACGTTTCAGAATTATATTACTCTTATTCATTTAAATATAAATTATATTATTTTACAAATAAGAAATGTTGAATATCAATTTAATACAAATGTTGAATATCAATTTAATACAAATGTTGAATATCAATTTAATACAAAATATTCAAATTAACATGTTAAAGATTCAAGATAAGACATGTTAAAAATTCAATACACAAAATTTAATAAGGTACACTTATATACATAAGTATAAAATACTTTCTAATATGCATAATAATTTGGAAAATATTTTTGCAATTTAATTTACTGAAATTTATAGTGAACTACACTGAAAATTTGATGTAAAGATATAAAAATAAATCGATAAACGTCCCGTACTTTAAACGTTCACGTAATCTATAAAACTGTTTCGTGTAGACCTTCCTCGCGTACCAAATTGCCACATTTTACTTTCCTACAAGGTATTATTACACGGTCAATAACATGTACTTTGCGGATGCAATTGAAAGCTTGCCCCGCCTGTACACGTAAAAACTTGGCGGGAAAGTCGAGTGATGTAGACGCCGAATCGAGGGGTGCCAGCACAGTCAGTTTGTATAAAAGTGGATCGAGAATACCTGCGACACAGAGATCAGACGTCGAGCGTCGCGTATGCGCTTGTGCACGTGCACAGAGAAGAACACGCGCGCGCGCGCGCGCGCGAGAGAGAGAAGCACATGCGGGGGGAGCCGCATCGGCGGCGTCGGCATCGGGGCACATAAGTCCATCCGCAGGGTGGGCGGCGGCAGGCCGCGTCGGGCGCTCCCGAGTATTGACAGATATTTAAATGAATATTCCTCGGCTGTTAGGGGTCCTCTTTGAAATCAAAGCAGAAGGCACAACGGTTCATTTAGACGTGCCCCGCCGATATCCCCCGCCGACCGGTGGGTTCTCGTGGATACAGAATTTCACTTGTCACGTCGTCCGCGGGTTATCGCCCAGCGAGACGATCGCCGGCGGAGGGTGACACGGGAAGGTTGTCTTTCGTTTGTCGCTCGCACGCACGCACGCGGTCTCGTACTTCTCCCCGCTTTCGATCTCATTACGAACTCATCCTACGATAATATTTCTCATCTCTTTCAATTTTATTAATCTGATTTTTTCGTATTCTTTCCTAATGAAATGTCTTTACGGATAAGTAAGATAAAAGGGATGTAATAAATTATTTCTACATTACAATTGATGATGATTGTCGAATGATATGGTTAGAATGAAGAACGTGCTTGGACAGAACAGATCCATTTAGTATTCTTTGAATTATGCAGAATCAAACATTGTGACTCGTAGCTGACGGAATTATAGTTTCGAAAATGTCGTGTGTATGTGTGTGTGTGTGTTTAGCGAATTTATTGATCGAGATAAAATGTTAATAGGCTGATGATAAGCCGGTGGTAAAATGTAGGCTGTTTGAAACTGGCATTCGTGAAAAATATGAAACGGCGAGGAGTAAAATCACCATCAATGACGCGAAATTAGAATTAATGGGCCTTCTGTAAAGTGAAAGCGCGACTGCACCACTTGGATATGCTTACATTGGGCCCGCAGCTGTCAAGTAGGAAGATTTACATCAACGGAAATATAAATTATCGTGCCGGATTGACAGCGATTTCCCGAGAAAACCTTAGCGGTTTCATATTAATTTATCTTTACTTCAACACTACACGAAAAAAAAGGAAACAAAATTGTATTTTCCTACCTGTCAAATAAAGATCTGATGTTAAATGATGATACGTGTGTACATAGGCCTGCCACAAGATTAAACATTCCATTTTGCGAAAAACCAACGATACAATTAGAATTTTTATAAGATTTGGAAAAAATATACTTACTATTAGCTTATGAGTTCGTTCATGTAAAAGAGTTGTTCAGCATACACATATTGTATAAAAATGTAATAAAAAGTTTATTACGAATTTTGGAAATTGATAAATAAGTAAAACGATTTTCCTCAAGTATTGCAGAGAGCCCCACGAATTTTTTTTTTTTTGCCAAAAGCTACTGGAAAAAGACTCGTTCTCCGATTACCAAGCTGATGACTGATAACTTCAATCGGTCGCAATGCGATAGCAAAGAGGGATTTCCGCGCTCGGTAAATGTACCATAATCGAGCGATGAACACGGCTGCCATATATTTTTTTTTCCAGGCGATGAGAGCCAGGACGAGAGCACAACACGCGGCAATAAATCCCGGCCTGCGCCGCTAATTTTCACGAAGCCGTTGCATACACGCAAAGCATGCCCACCACGATACCCAGGCAGGTGCATCTGCATCGTTACCGCTAGAACAAATGCGCGCGACGCCGCGCCACGGGGTCACGGTGGAACGAGATCGGTGGTTCGAGTTATCGCCGAACCGGCCGATCGTGTCCTTGTAATTTTTATCGGAGCGACTACGATGACGCGTTTCGCGCGAAATTTATTGCCTCCGCCGACGACGACGACGGACGGTTGTATCTCGACCGCGAGACGCACGGCCGGGCACGGCTGGCCTTTCCAAGTAGTATTCCAAGTCCTCCTGATGTATTTCGCTGATTAAAACACGTTAATTTTCTGCCGCGAGACGCGTTTTTACGACGGCGGGCCTCCGTGAAATTATTAACCATTAAATGCGTACGCACCGGGACGCCGCACGATCAAAAGGAAGCCTCGTAAATTCCTCGGCGTTTCATTCCCTGCGTTTCATTTTAATACTTTTACTTCGCGATGCTTATTATTATTCTAAATAAGTCGCGTTCGACGCGTTTTTTAAAACGCGTCGCTCGCAACGGGCGCGAAATAATTATAATATCAGGCCGCGAGCGGAGAGAACGGAAATATATAAAAAAAAAGACAACGAGAGAGGGACACACATTGCGGCAAGAATAATATTGCGGATCGCAATTTGATCGGAGAAAGTTACAAGCTGCTACTCTCAAAAACATATATATTCTTGCAAAAATAATTTCGCGCAGATGTTGTTTTGCTCGGTAGCCCGGAATAAAGAACTCGCTTCATTTCGAGGATTAAGTATGCCGCAAATAATGTATTGCGCAATAATGCACAAGTGCAATAACACGCATTTAAGCCGCGCGATTATTACCGTTTCTTGAATTGGTGAATTTCAATTAATGCACGGTCCACATCACGGAAATTCCATTAGGGCGACGATTTATCCTTAATTGCCTGCGGAACTTCCGACGACACGTAAATATTTCCTCAGTTTGTATCTCTTCGCCGACCGATTGCCACCGCGGAGACCAAAGACAACGATATTTTCGAGCGAAAATCTATATACGACGGACATCCTTTTCAAAAGCGACTGCGGAGAGAATCCCTTTACCGAGTTCGTCCACGGAGAATTTCTTCGTGAGCTGCATTTACAAAGAGTCCAACTACGAGGTACATTAGTCGAGATTATATCCGGCAAAGGAAGTCGACCAACTTTCGAAGACACTGTTGCAACTAAATCTCTTCGAATCTGGCGACGTCCAAAGACGTCGAACTTCTGCGGAGTCAGCAACAAATACACCAAATGCAACATAGTAAATCGTAAAGCGAAAAGTATGCACCGCCGAATGCTTTATTGCGAATGAGATATGTCTTACAGATATGTATCTGGTATAAATGGAATGAAAACAACCGCGAGTCCCTGTCTCTACAGCTCTGGCGCCAAAATTCTTTTTAAAAAATACAAGAAACCCTCCACGTGGACAATCCGTGACACACTAGTATTTACTTCACGTAAGCTTTCAACGTAAATTTATGATAGACGCGAGATTCATTTACCACATAATATCGTATTATAAGTAATTAAGTGGATGTAGAGAAATGACACGAGACAGAGAGCGTGTCGGTTATGAATTTAGAGCAAACAGGCGTTTCTGCTTCGCTATTACACGCTTAGATATATGAGTATTTCGCAAATAGTTGTCTCAAATTTATTCACAACCGCAAGAGCATAATATATTCGAAACATTATATTACAAGCATCACAGATATTACCATGAAAATATGCTGTATAAGTAATAATATAATAATGCAATGAAATGTCTTTACGAAAACTGCTAGTTAAAAAAATCTATAGATGGATTGATATAATGAAACGTTTTTAGACAGTAATTGTGCATTTATAACTGCGCCTTGACTCTCATTAACCTTTATACGATTGTTTTCGTGAAATTTCGGGAGTATAAGATTCGATTTAAGATTAAAATAGTTTTATAAATAACAGATACGTTTCATTGATTTTTGTCAGAGTTTTTTAAATACAGTCTTGGCCAAAATTATTAGGAACCTACATTTTTGTTTGTTCATCTCGAATTCTTTTATATGTATTATTTCATGCCGACTACTAGCATTATACACATAAGTTTAAAAAATTAGTAAAACAGAATAATAATTCATATTTTAATTTCTATTTAAATTTCTTCCAGTTAAAAATATTAAAAAAAATATAAGATGCCTAATATTTTTGACCAAGGTTGTATTTGACGTAAATATCTAAGCGTTTTTTTTTTCCTGTTAGAACTTTAATTGGACTCAAAGTTCTTAACCTACACAAACGTGCTGTTTGCTGTAACTCAGCTCGCAATAACACGCGGATATCCGGCAAGGTCTGTGATCCGAGAAATCGGAGCTGATTACGCGTTTCAGATAGATCGAGAAAAGTCGCTTGGTTATCGCTTTGCGGCTCCATTTCGAGGCGACATTCAGGCGACGTAATGAGTTACGGCGTCATGTTGGATTTGCAAGTGAGACGAGTCAACCAGTTGCTCGGTTGGGATTGTCTTTACCTTTGGGCGGCCGGTTACACAATACCGCTTTCGATTTATCGTTCGATTTATTAGTTTCTCCTGTCTCGCTAATTACTTTCCCATCGCAGGAATTCTGGCGCTGTAAAGCCAACGACTTTCGCGCAGCACCGCGCGTATACGAATTGAAACGGATCTGCAAGTGAAAAGAATCCAACCAGTTGCTCTGTTCTTCGACTCGCAAAACTGCTCCCGTCGAACTCATTGTCCGATTTACTACACCCGTTCGGTTCCGTTTGACTGGTCATTCCCACATTACAACACAATTGTCAGTGAAATATATGTAATCCTACGTTTACGTGAATTACAAAAGTTATACAGTTAAGTATGTTCAAAAAGACAATAGAAATTAAATCAGTGAGTGCAGAAAGAGAACAAATAACGTTCATCAAACAAATAACATTTTAGTATTAACAAAACATTGTTTAATTTTAGTTCCAATGAAAAACCTAAAAAATTCTTCTTTTAGAAAAACACTACGTTGATATTGATATAATATTTCTAATTCCTGAAATGCTTGTCTTTAAGTGAAAAATATACATTTAACATTTGAACATTAGCAAAAAAATAAAAACATAACTTTTATAGTGTGCTATTATAAATATTTTATTTTATTTATCAAAAATATTAAATTTGTATGTGGCATAAATGTTTCTGATGTAAAAGATAACCAGTATAATTAAAAAATAGATTAGTCCAACCTTGTATCAAATACATTTCCAAAAGAAAAATTTTGAAACTTGCATTACCATTTTGTTTGAAAACTGTAAACAGTTTAATATAAAATAAAAAGAAGATGTCAAACAAGGAGAAAAAAGAAAGGGGTCGAGTTCTGGACTAGTGCCCTTTCAGCACTCACTGCTCGTTTTTAACATCTACTTTAGACTCTTTTAGAAACCTTGGACGAGTGCCCTATTTAAAGCGTAAATATTTATCCATTTTAAAGACAAAAAACTTGTTTCCTAAAAAAATTGGTTTTTATCCTTTTTGCATTTATCGATTCAATTGTATTATTAATATTTATTATATTTGTATGCATATATAAATTCGCACGTAGAAGTATTATTAAGTACAAGGATCCAATTCTGACTAAAGACTTATTTCTGTTTATAGTTGTGTATTCACATCGGTAAACTTTATTATTATTAATTTCATTGATACGCTCATACATTATTAAAAATCATCAACGTGAGTCGATAAAACGATGTACATATATGGTATGGCAATAAATTTCGATGAATGTGACGAAAAAACGATCACTTAATCAAACAAACAATCTTTATTTTCTTTCAAAGTAATCTCCTTTCGAAATAACATACCTATAATAGCGCTCGTATAATTAGCGGAAACTCTTTAAAAAGTTTTTGGAAATCGCATTAAGTGTTGTTGTCAGGTCCTGAATGCCCGATGTTCAATGTTTCAACAAATCGTTTCTTTATTAAGCTTCTATATACAGCCTCTTTGTAATTAATTGAATATTCAGTCAACGGTTATTTGCTATTAGTTGTGGAATACGTTGGATGACGTTAAGATTTCTGCTTGTCGAGAGCTGCCCACAGGGCCCGTCCTCTAATGACTCTCTTCCATGACGGAAGCGTGAAAACTATCACTGAGAAACCTATTTGGTTGAATGAAACATAATGATTAAACCAACTAAATCTTTTATTTAGATATAAGCAAATAAATGCTTTTATTGTTGCAACAAAACAATTTTAATGGAAAATGTAATATTATATAATATTGACATAAAAATTTGATTCAGTAAACAAAATTGTTAACTGTTAATTATATGAAACTAAAATTTTATTAAATTAGTTTTATGTAGTATTAGAATATTTCTTATTTAATTTTTTCGTTGCATTAATCAAAGAATTTTAAAAACAGTTATTAAGTTGCTCGAATTTTTTAAATGTAACTGTATGCAAACCAATAAGTCAATAATGACAAGCAAAAACGCGAGGTAGCTTAAAAACATTTATTTACAATATTATATTGGACGTGACAAAACGCGACAAAACGAGGATCTTACTTGGTTACTCATCAACCATCTAATACTCATTAATAACTCCACCCTTTCAATGACAGTAAAATCTCTTTCCCAAAAAGAATTTTGTTTGTACAAATCCATATAAGAAATTTATCTGATTTAGTTACCTCACTGCCCTCGTTCACTAGCATAGAGACCCGGAAGTCTGTCATGACAGATAAGGTGTCGAGCCATACGCGGGTGCATTAATTATAATGCACTGCGTTGTATTCTTTTTGCGGGAGAGCGCTTAGGCGCATATCTTTCTCTTGGCAGTACCTGTTCGCGCGTATTGTGAACGTGCTGGCCATCGCTAACTACGAAATTTTGTTAAAACAAATAAATTCGTACAGGCAAAAATTTTGATTATCATAACATTCTGTTCGTTTCTCATAACATAATTTTTTGTTAATAAAACAAATTCAATTAAATAAAATGGTTCAATTAGAAAATTTTGTTTTATTCAAATGAGTCTCTCATTGCAATCGTATATACACTTTTACATTACTGCGTCATTCTCGTAAACTTGTGTAAGCGACGAAAAAATTAACGGAGCTGATTGAGATTCAAATTCGGGATCCTTCTCACACTGAGAAAGAGACACTTAAAAATTCATTTATAGGCTATAAATTTATTTCATTGAAATAAATCCTTATTTAAATACGACGAAATAAAATTTTATTTCTGGCAAGTAAATTAATTAAAAAAAAAGATAAAGTATATTTTACATAAATGAGATATTTTTCACAGAAATGTATATTTTGTCATCGCAATCAAATTTATTTATAACTAATAAATATCGAAGAAAATGTCACAAGTTAGTCACAAATTTGACTTTTTTTTTCTTAGTGCGGTCCAAGCATTAAGGACGTTATTCCACACACCCGATTGCTCTACTATTCTCATAATTATTCCGATCGCGTATCTATATTATATCGATTCTATATTCTTACACCTGTTGCAAGATTCCGTGCTTCTCAATGCCGTTTTGCCTAATTTATAACAGGATTTGATGTTAACTTTTTGATTTATTTTTCCTTTGAGCTAGCCTATCTGTTCTTGCGTGTAGGTATGTGTTCGTTAAGGGTCAGGCATGCAGAACGTTGGAACGTGTTTCTAGATATTAGAGATGTGCGAACTATATATCGAATTTTACCTGAGACTCGATTCGATTCGGATTTAAATCTTTACACAGAAAGAATAGTTTTACTAAAATATCTAAAAAAGATGGACACAGATCTGAAAAATAACTTTGTTGAACCATAAAAAAACAATTATATAAGACAATCGAGCATGATGAGCAATGCTGTAAAAAGTTTTGACATTTTAACAGCCAGCTTGAGCGTTCTACATAATTATTTGATGGTCTCACAAAATTATTTTTAGATCTCTGTATCCAACGATTTTAAGATATTTTAACAAAACTGTTCTTTCTCTGTGTAATATAAATTCAACCTATTCAAAATTCTCGAATACGAATCACACATATATTTGACAATCTCATAAATCATATTTAAAGTAATTTTATATCATTTAATCGACACTATTTTCTTTTTACATGGAATTTGTTTTTATTATCTTTACATAAAAATTCAACTTAAGAGTAATTATGTTAAATAAAGGTTACATGTTTCAAAGATTTGATTCGGTTTAATTTAATTCAATTCTGATAAAATTTAGTTGATCGGTTCGATTCGCACATCTCTATTAAATATGCCAATCTATAATAAATACAATACCGTAACTTGCTACATGCGTTTGCATCAAATTGCATATTAGAAACATTCATCGAAATTTATTATCGTATATATGTGTGTGTATATACGTATTTGTGCGTTATTGTTTTCTTCTAAATTTATTTAAGATATTAATCTATTATACTTTTATTATCTATTTTATTTTGCTTTTGCTATAAAATTCTATTTTACATCTGCGAATCAGATTTTTACGATATTGAATAATATTCACGATTCATCTTTGCTTTATATATTCGTTTAAAATTCGTGATAAAATCCGATCGTTGCATCATGCCACGTATCAGGATTTCTTATCTCCTTAATTACTTTTATATTGTGAAATACAGAAAAAAGAAAAAAGTAAAATATCTTCCGTTATAGGCTCACACGACTAATACAAAAAGAAGAGCGGCAGGATATATTAACAGATATCTATCATACGATCGGTTGTAGCAGCTGCACCGGTATCCTTTTTACACACTACTAACGTTTTATAATCATGTAACATAGACCTGTATGCCAAGGTGGTGTAACGTGACGAGGAGATCGCGATTGTAAGCTTTACGTCGTGTCTATGTCATTATCATCATTCAGCGGTATCGACAGAAAGGTGCAAACCGTTGTCTCTTAACATAGCAACGTCGAAGAATAAATCGCAAATGTAAATTTGCGAATCGCGCAGTGAGAAGTCGACTTTTGATTAACGAAATATAACGACCGTCGTACAATGAGATGTCATTTCGTGCAATGCGAATCCGAGTTGAAAGCCATGTAAACAATTTGAGAGCTATACGCATGGTATATTTCCAATACTTGTACCGTGATTTTCACAGCTTTTTCAACTTAATCGATATTAATTAATCAGATACCTGTTGGTCAGGAATGCGGGAATAAATGACACGCGCCGTTTCTAAGAAACGACACCGAGTACCGATGTCGGAGACATAAATCGAGAGGAAAATGAGAGACAGAAATCATGATTTACTGAGTTCTTTCAAGGTAATAGATCGAACGTTACTTAAGAACATCATAATCGTGAAGGATAGTCCGGTCGAAGGACATACGAGCAAACCTCAGTCGATATCTGTTCGCCAGAATGTCGTTTATAACACTTGGTCGCGCTTATCGATCCCCACCGCACGTTACCGATCGCTTTTGCTCTGTTATTCGCTTATAACCGTTCGCTTATAACGTCGTAAATATCCAATTTACGGCTAGACCGGTCCGTCGACGATAATCGATTAATGAGTCGTAACACGTATGTACATGTTTCCCAGTATTCCAGCGAGAACTCATCCGTGATTTCCGAGATCATTGGATATCTGGATTCCGCCATTGCGTTATTCTTTTTTTTTACTTTATTCTTAAAAGTGGATATCTAATCGAGTCCACGCGTGTTCCAAGTGAAATACATAAAAACGGTTTAGACACTTATATATCAAACACTACAGTGTGCACCAAAGAAAAAAAGGCCCGAGGTCAATTTAGAAAAAAAAAAAATAATAATTCTGATGCAAATCGTGAAATCGCGTGTTTTGCGAAAACAAGCAACGTACCGTCTAAACTATTTCCAAGTAGCTACGAGTGCGGCAGATCGGTTAATCGCCGATCAATCTCGCTTCTTTCTCGAGCGAACGGTATACCGCTACTCGCGGCACGCGGCGCGCAGCGAGAAGAAGCGGTACAACCTCTCGTCGGGACGTGAGAAGTGCAGGATGCAAAATAAAGAATAAAATACGTGCGTGCGTGCGTGAGTGCGTGCGAGCTTACGTACGTGCGTGAGATGTTACATATGGATATTTACCGGTAAGGTTATCACCGCGTTGCTGCGGCCATCGGAAAGAAGGCCTGGGCTGCTGCTTGCTGCGCATATCTCCCGTCCGGTGCGGCGGCTCCGAGCCGCACGCTTTTCAAACGATCGGAGACCACTACTTACCTGAAACAGAACAAAAGATAGAAAGTCAAAATCTCGTTTATCTCAAAGTCGTATATCTTATTGTTAGTGAGTTTACGCAACGTCTCGGCAATTGAGAATCAGATTTTGGTTCCTAGATAAGTATTACTTTATGCGCATTATAGACGTTAACATAAAATATCCGCAAAATTCCGGGACGTCCTTTTGTGAAAGCACTGTATAAAAAAGGAACGAAAGAAGAAGCGATGGCCGTATAAGGACAAGGAGACCAAAACAATACCGCAGCCGCAGTAGGTCGGCTATAAGTCAATCATTTCCACAGCGTCCCTAGGACGTTTTGACTTGCAAAAATGTGTTCGTCATCAAAATCGGGATACACTATTCAAAACAACGTATAAAATCAATAAATCTTATCTTCCAATGCTGCTGTCTGCCTGAGCTCTCAGGCCACTGATCGAAAAAATACTATTTCCTGTCAGTTAACGTTAGTCCAAAGGACCGTCAATACCGTCAATAAATTCACTCGGTGTCGTCATAATTTACCTTGTATTCCATTAATTGTAGTATGACATAATATATAAACTTGCAGTCACTAATTTCAAACCGAAACGTACTTCCCCGAAATTCTCAAAATTTTTACAGCGATTATATTATTAAGAAACTGTCGGCGCTTTAACATTATAACTCGTCGCCATTCTTCCTAGTTTAACCAGTATAACATGGCGCGGGGAAAAAATCATGCAACTTTTAAGACAGCTGATATTGAATGGGTGATATATCGCCCGGCAAATGTTGATGGCTTCTAAGAAAATCCACGCTTTTTCACGAGTTTCCCAATCGAAGTGACGCTCTCGTGATTCTCCGGGAGGTGGAGAGCCGCCCTACTCGACGGGTTTTTACGAAGGGTGCCAAACCTAGGATCGCGTCCCGCGCCGCAGCTCCCGCTCCCCCTCCCCTTTCCGCGTCCCTTAACTACCCAGTACCGACCATCGTAACCAGCCGTATATCTTTCCGGCGTACGCCCTCGAAAGCGGCCGCCTTTGTTTCAGATATTTATGAGGCGTTTTAATTCGCACACCGCGTCACCCAGCCAACGAAGGAGAGGGGAGGGGAGGGGGAGAGGTTGCCGAACGGAGACCAGAGAAAGGGGGTGCGGGCAAGGGGGAGGTTGAGCGCGGGGTTTCTGCACGGCGTGACGGAACGGGGCGCGAAGGCATAATAGGCATAAGGGTGCCCCGATAAAACGCCAACTCTCCCTCTCCCCGTCTCTCGGTCCTACCAACCTTCCCTTTTCCAGACGTAAGCCATAAGCGCAAACAAACTCTCGCTCGTATATCTCGCCTCAATGGTTTCTACGTCGGTGCGCCAGGGGCGTACTGTATCGTACCGCCGTCGCCCTGCTTCAGTTTTCTGTCTCCTCCTACCCCTTTCTTCTCCACCTCCTTCGCTTAACTTCTCCAGCCGAAAACCCTTGCCACCCTCTACGCCCGCTCTCGACCCTTCGCGTGAGCCAAGGAAATTTCTTAACCCATATTCCGGCAATATATCGCTCGACCGGTATACCGATTTAGCATTCTTTGAACGGTGAGTTGCGAATCGAGCTACTTGCCTTCTCCGGATTATTCGCTCATTAACAATTGAGTTTTCCATTTCGCTTTCAACGATGTTTAGTTAAGGAGCTCCCGATCTGACTACAAGGCCAAGTTTGGCAAAATTATTGGATGATATATATTAACACACTGAGTTTTGTCTTTTTTCGTTTATAAACATCGATGGCTCTTAATTTACTATTAGCTTCATTAGGATCATTATTTAACTTCTAAATATGTAAATTTATTTATACTCAACTTCTAAATTCAATTTCTATTTAACTTTTAAAAATATTTAATTTGTAAAAATGTAAAAAGAATTTTGAAAATAAATACAGAGCAAATGTAAAATTCCTTAAATGTACGTGACGATAATAATTTGATAATTGCATCTAGATGATCCGTTAATGTAAAAAATGTCATAGATAATTCATATTCCTCTGTACTTTTTCTTTCCATAATAATATATCTCTCGTATCAAATTTGGAAAGTGCTTAGCAAAAAGCGGAAACGACTCGAACATTGAATCGAACATTCTGCCGACTCCGTCATATATCTCGAGATAGGTAGCGCCTCGGATCGGTGAAGCGTTTTAACATTTTTCTCCATCGTAGCAGAGCGATCAATTTAAAATACAATCGCCAGTACGATCGCATTAATGACTCCCAACTAAGTGCACGTTTTTTTAGGAACACACTACATTCGTCTCCCTGATCCACGATCCACAAGCCTGGTACGTCCCTTTACAACAACACCGACCGTCTCCGTCCACCTTCCATGGTCTTCCACCAGCAACCACTTCTGCCTCAGCCCCTCTCAGCCCCATCCAGCGTGCCACGACACGCTGGAGAGGCAGCCGCACTCCTGCTCATGCTCTTCTTTACGTGCAGGCGAGTTTAACAGTAACAGTACGTCACCCTGTCACTCTTTCCCTCCCTCTTCCTCCCTCAATCTCACTCTCGCCCTCTCTTTCTTCTTTCCACGCGGCGTCTCGCCCTATCTCCTTTCCCCAGTCGTACTCTCTCTCTCGCACTCTCCTTAACAGCCTTCACTCTCTAAAAGCCTGGGTGTGATCTATGGCGGGACGTTGCGTCACTCGGGGAACAGATGCAGGGCTCGTATATTACTCGGCCATATCTACGAGCAAGACGGCGAAGAAGGGAAGGGGGTGAGTGGAGGGAAGGGGGTTGTAGAGAGGGCGAACCTTGCCGCACGGTCAAAAGAATAGCGAACGTCACAAATCACTCGGCTTTTGTGTGACACCCAACCCTCGCTCGAATTTTTTTTCTTCCCGGGGTAAAGAAAATTTACTTGTTGACGAAGAGATTCCTGCTAAACGTCAGTGTGTCCGTGTGCGCGAGGGGAATTGTTCTAAAAATTGGATTTTTCGCCGCCGTGGAATTTCGCCTTGCTCGATGAATGACGCCATCGAAGGCGAAAGAGCAAGTTTAATCTTTCGCGATGAAAAGTCCATTCGGACCCGACGTCGCTTTAATTGCGTCAAAACTAACGTCGAGCGGATCGAAGTTTGCGCTCTTGCGAAGACGCGAATGTTTTTATGAATGTGAAGTAGATTATGTGCGCCGTCTCCCGTCAAACGTCGAACAATGAGTGCCGCGTTCTCCAAACTTTGCAAATTGCATTACGTTAATACTGCAGCAGCGTTCTAAAAACGTCTCGCAATTCCGTTTCGCCAGCATCAATACGACGAATCTTTCCGACTGTCGAAATAGCCGAGACAGAGAGAGAGAGAGAGAGAGAGAGAGAGAGAGAGAGAGAGAGAGAGTGACAACGCTTCGTAAACAAGCGAGCGGTGAAGAGAGGACGACGCCACAGTTTTCGGCTAAGAGGCAACTGCGTGCGCCCGCTACATTTATGACTTGATAAGGCACCAATCGTATCTAGTACGCGCAATCGAGGACCTGTCGCTCGACTATTTAATTAGGACGCCGCGCCGTCCTCGATACATATCGCGAGACACGGGTACGAAATAAGTGTTCGCTTTTCGCGAACGCGCGGACAAAGGGACGGAAATGAACGAAACGCAGCGAGAATTCCACTTGCTCCGCTCCACGTGCGAGAGAGCGTCTCCGTGTACGTGCGCCCGTGGAAACACTAGCCAGCTGTCTACGTTACGAGGGCAGGAGGGGAGGAAGAAGGGTCGAGGGTGTGAGAGAGAGAGAGAAAGAGACGAGAAAGGCAAGAGAAACAGAGAGAGAGAGAGAGAGAGAGAGAGAGAGAGAGAGAGAGACGGACCGAATACGCGCGTCGGTGGAGTAGACGCTTCCAGAATCTCATAAATCAGGTCAGGGTTGGCGACGGGGGCGGCTGCCGCGGTGGTTGCAGCGAGGAGGAAGTGAGGTGGCTACGATGCGGGAGGGTTGTTAGGTAAAGGTCGACGCACAACAGTCCCATGCCGACTTGCGCGCGCACGCTCGTAAAATGCTTGGCGCCAATTCCATTCAACGGCATGGATTCGTATGACGGAGGGATATCTCGAGTGGGTCTTCTCGAAAGCGCCGACTCCGCGCTGTCACGTTTAACGCATGCAAGTACAATTCACTGCGAACGAATTATATGTAGATCGACCAGCGAGAATTAGGTCTGCGTGTTCGGAATGCGGCTGCAAACCGGCCTGGTGGTGGTTTTATTGTACGTAGATATTATTGCGAGCCAATAAATCGCGACGTTAAGACGGCACGTAAAGCTGGGGGGGCTACTTGTACGAAAGTACATCGGAAATTGGCAAGCGCAGAAATTGGCGAAGCCGCAGAGAATAATCTACGATTATGCCACGGCCTATCGACTATCGATGCCACGGAGTATTTTGTAATAGACTCGTCGACGATAAATTGAAGGCTGAGTAGTTTAATAAAAGATCGGGATTCATCGGGAATATCAGCATCGCGTCTCGTAGGGTATTCGGGAATACCGTCGCGTTACTTATTATCGTCACATCTGCGTAATATTCGCGACCCGCGGCATGCGGCAGCGTAAGGCAGCCTGAAAACGTAAAAAGAAACTCATATACACGCGACGATCGATACATGAGACTCGACGTGAGAAGCGGCGTAGGGAGGGAAGAGGGAAAAACAGCGACGTAGGAGGCGATTCGGAGGGACCCCAGATGGAATCAGTGCAGTTCGGAATATTGGAAAACGTCGGTCCGCGCGAGAAGCCGAAGGAGAGAAAGACCGGAAGACGGTGGAGCGCGAGTAGGGCACTATTTATGACGCGTACGTGAATTCTGAGAACATCGGGGATACGCCGTGTTCGCGTCACACCATCGCGATGGAAAAAGAACAACGGACGCTCCGAGAGGGACGTGAACAACTGGTCCGAGGTTCCATGTAGGACTCGTGCGCGCGAGGCGCCGCGTCGCGCCGGCCGGATCCGACGAACGTGAACGCCCGCACGCGATTCCAAGTTTCGCAGCTAACGATGATAATAAAGTGAGGGCGTGCCTTAATGGGAGGTGATAATCAGTCGCCGCTAATCGAAGTCTCTCTCCTCGAAATCTTCGACAGTCTTCCGGACCGTAAACTTTCATTGCTCGCGTTTACTCGCGAGCGCGAAGCTCGACGGAAGAGGATGTCTTCTCCGAGTCTGATTTCTCCGAGTCTGATTTCTCAAAGCTACACAAATAATCGCGAATACGTTAGAAATAAGTAGTCATTCTTAAGCTACCATGTACAATTTTCAAGAATTTAAGAATATACAAATAAGAGCATCGTGTGAGAATTTCCGTGCTAAATCTCAAGTTTCATTAATTCTTCGTACGAAGAGCGCATCTCCGTTATTTTTATCGAAACTTCAAACTTTTGCGCAAGAACGAAAGAAATGCAAAACGCGCATCGCAACGCGAGCCGTCTCCAATAAAGCTCGAAAATGAAAGCGAGAGAGCCGGGGAGAGGATGGACTCGAAATAGCGGAAAGCTCGGCGCCCGCGATGTTTCTCGAAGCTATTGGGCGTTGAGCGATCTCGAAAATAATGAAAAAGGAGTGGCGAGAGGTCCGTAGATTCAGAACAGTGTTTAGTGTCGCGAACTCCGTAGCACCGTCGCTATCGCGTTAAGGGCGTCCAGCAGATCAAAGACGCGAGATGCAGGGGCGGGGGGTGAGGACCCGGTGCGGCGGATGGCATCCGATTGATTCATTGGACGCGCGTGCCTGGTTTCAATCCACCAGAATAGAAACCGCTGCCTCGGCACGCCAAGCCCGTGGCTAATCCATCCAGCGTCTTTATTGCTGTGCGACATTTATAAAACGCCGGGTAAGAGACGAGGACTCTTCGCAATCGCGCTCATTCGTCACCGATTATAAATCGTCAAGTTCTCTCTCTCTGTTTCTCCATCTCGCTTTCTTTTTCTCTTCCTCGCCTTGTCAGACGTCGTCGCCACTGTCCTTCTTCGCTTCATCGCAAAGAACGACGCGCCATCGTTGTCGTTGCTCATCGCGACGACGAGCGACGACGCCGCGCTCGGATGCACAAAACGAAGTATTAAACGCTGCCATCTCAGCTCGTGTTTTAGGTTGACTAGAGCTGACGCTTGGCACGTATGGAAGACAGCGGACAATCGACGAAGGGACGAATATTTTTTCACGTCTCGTGTAATAACACGGACTAGATTAACTGCGCGACATTCCGACGAAAGTGGCTTTCCTTACAGATGAGATAAAACAATTTTATCATGATGAATTGGTTTGATGCAAAGCAAACTGTAGATTTGGCCCACGAGCGCGGATCGAGTTTCTAAGGTTACTTAGGTTTTCGGGTAATATAGTAGGTGATATGTGGGCATTCCTTCTCGCAAAGATTAGCACGATTTATAAAGGTTCCATAGGCATCAAGTTGCAAGTCAGATACGGATACAGAAACGTTGCAATTTATGCTAGCTCGAGTTACAACAGAGAGAATAAGGAAGGTGGCTCTACTAAACATTGATAAAATGACCAAAGCAGAATTGATGATTGACCACGTGTCTCCTGGTAAAATGTGACTCGAGTTAATAATACGTATCTGCCATCGAGTGACTTCCTTAACGTATATCGAGCTACGATATATGATTATTGCATATCTAATTTATAGATCTTAATTGGGGCCTGTTTAATTTGACATTAATGATAAACACGTCTGCATATTATTAGGTGCACCAGTTCAACGTACGTATATAGATGATTTGTAGATCTCATCATTATACATTTCGTCCTAGGTTTCCTCTTGGAAATATTTCAAGCAAGATAATCGAAAAAGAAGCCTGTGATCGCGTATGCTAATCCAAGTATACAGACAGAAAGGTTCAGGTATCAAAACGAAGCCATACGGTCAGCAGGTGACACACGCACGCGGCAATTTGATGCGATTAATAACCTTTATGTTAATCATCTAGCGTGAAAGGTAATCGACGAGAGAGAAGCGCTCGTGTTTTTAAAAGTGAAAGAAAGAAAAACGCTGATAACAAATTTATCAGTTTTTTTCGTTTTCTGAAACAAAGAGAAAGATCTATAGTAATATACGATTTGCCTGATTATTCGTACGCTCCACAAGTTATAACATTTCAGTCATGCATAACTGCAACCTTCCCGCTATTATGGCAGAAAAAAAATCGATTCATTGGAAGAAAGACGGGGCTATCTCCACCGACTGATAATTATATTCGCGCGAGTAGTTCATTTGGTTGGTGGATATTCTGAACCGTTGCATAGAATGAAAGAGGAAGCGGGGATGAGTGGGTGAGAGGAGGAAGTAGTAACCGGGCCAGATAGGTCCGGCGTTTCCCTAGCAAAGGTGTAGCGAAGATAAGGCGCTCGTTGTGCTGAAGCGTCCCTAGGTAGCCGTCCCGTAGCGTCCCGACGCTCCACCTTCCCGTCCCGCTGTTCCGCGTAACGACCGTCGACGATACCAATCCTAGGGCATCGTCGACCCCCGTGTAATATCGCGCTCGCGCCTCCCGCCGTCGTTATCCCGACTTCTCGGTGTCTATGGTTCAAACTACGTCGAAGACGCGCACACGCACACGCCCGCGTGAAAGGTTCACGTCAGACAAACGGGAATCTTCAAGGTACTGCTGAGAATCTCTGTAGAAAGAAAGAGAAAGAAAGGGAGATAGGTAAGAAGTGGAAACCCGTGTACACGAGGAAGATACGGAAAGACACAGAGGAAGGAAGCCCCTTTAATACTAGCATCGATAGCCGAGTGTTTCGAGTAATTGGGAAGTAAAACAGCCCTCCGACATGCACCGGGATACTTCTTCCGTGCCCCTACTCCCGGCGGCGCGCGGTAGCCATCCTTTTCTTCGTATTCCTCATGATGGCAACCAAGAACGTGCCAGCTGGGAAGAAGGCCTTCTACTTTCCAGGATTTCTCCTCGGTTCTGAGATAACCCCTCAGGAGGGCGAGAGTCTCTCGGTATCATCCCGTGAGAGGGCGAGAACGCTAATTAAAGAAGCCGAACCCACCTTTTCGAGGATGCCGTCGTGGCGCGGATCGAGAGCCCAAAAGATCCTTTCACGATTTCAAGAGTAAGGTACGTATCTTCTTGGGTCAAGGAGCTTCTACGGGGTAAGAGCACCGAGGGTTAAGACCATTATCGTCCTTCTCCTCCTCTCAAAAGTCAAGCGCCTCTCGAGGATCGCGAGTAACGAGTAGCGGCCTTCGTCTATCACGCAGTAGAAACCAAACCGAAATTTCTATTTACCACAAACTAAAAGGAAATTGAAAGAACTGTATATCATTCGATTCTTTATCTTTGCCGTATTATCATTTTTAATCATGAGAAACATATAAGTGACATTTAGTAATAGTTATTCAAGCATTTTACAATACCAGTAGATACATGTTGTTAAAAATATGTCAAATTAATGTTTCTTTTTTATTTTGAAAAGAGATACAATTAGATCGAATTTAACAAATTGTGTACGATTCAATAAATATCTATATATTTTATGACATTATTGATATACAAAAGCATATTGCGTTTTCTTCATTTCTGTAAACTATGTAAAAAAATGTTATGTTCCCAGACAAAATGCGAGAGCGCGTAAAAATTTCAGCAGCAGGTCCTCCGTAATAATTAGTTTCAAAATCACGTATGCTGGATCGAGCATAATCTATGATCCCACGATCATTACTCCGGAGTAGAATCGACCGAAAGTGCTGCTAATAACACGTGCGAGTAGGTTCCTCCTTGTGGTCACTGATCAGAACGATACCTAATCGTCGCGCGCAGAGTCGACGAGACGAAGGAGGGAGAGGGAGGAGGGGGGGATAAGATGCCCGGCGCGTCCTGGTGATTGCAGAGTCTCGTGGTACGTCCTAATCGCCGTAGATGGGCTTGGATAGGCCGCCCTCGACCTTATTATTACCGGTTGGCTCAATTCTGTGCGCGTGTCCCATTACGTGGACGATTATTTGACTGGTCGGTTGTGGCCACGGCGGAACCTCCCGACGAGAGATCGGACGAGGCAAAGAAATCGAGATAGAAGGAACTGAGTGAGAGAAAGGGGAGAAACGAGAGAAGAAGGAAAGGAGGGGACGAGTAGCTCGCGAGAAGGGGCAATTGGGATGAGGGAACGAAGAGCGAGAGGCCGAAAGAGAAAGAGGAAGAAGAGAGAGAGAGAGAGAGAGAGAGAGAGAAAGAGAAAGGGAGGGAGGGAAGGAGGGAAAGAGAAGGACAGAGGAGAGCAAGGTAAGTAGGTATAAAGGAGCGTAACTGGACGTGAGTTCAATACGTGGCCCTCGAGCACAGCTGTCACTGACATCGCCGCAATTCGAAACTGACCGCGACAGCTAACCTCGGTACCGCCGAACCACAACGGCGGAAACTTATACCGGCCTTCCGATTGATCCGTCCAGGCCACTCACCATACGCCGAAGGGGATGGATTAGTCGGCCGGTGGCCGATCCACCCCGTCGGGGATCGCGCCGGAATCTTCCCCGGGTACCTTGCGCAAGCAAGTCCTGGAACGAGTGCCGATGACGTCCGGGATGCTTTAAAGTGGACAGATAGCCGCTTAATGAAGGGTCGCGCGGAGATGAGCGGCGCGAAATATCGGGAATCGAAAACGTCAAGGTTCTCTTAATTAGAAGCTGACATAAATGAGGTGCGTTCTTTTTCTCGAAATAAAACAGCAGTGCCAGATGATGCGTAGGCCGGTTAGATCTATTAATCACGATTAGATCTATTTCTTTTAAGAAGAAATTCATTAAACGCCGTTCGATACATCGCGCGAGGTATCGCAGCAGTCTGATTCGTTGGCGTCAGGTAGATATTGGCAGGTAGGCTCACACGAGAACGATGGATAATAAAAACGGATTCTCCTGAAACGCCTGGGAATTAGGAATCATAATGTCGGCGTTGCTAGAGGGTCCTTAATAGGTGGACGTCAAATAAGAGGATTCGGAAATGGCGTAGTCATCGTACCAGCTTGAACTGGAGGAAAGTTAAAATCGCGGTAGGTAGTCTTTCTTCGGACAAGCTGGGCAGGGATACCTCGGGTAATAAGAACGAGCGCGATAATAGCGAGGTAGAGCGGCGCGGCGACGAGTCGAAGAGGAGACCGGAGGAAGAAAGAAGTATGGAGACGAGGGGGATGTGCAACGGAGGTACCCGGTCAATCCTTCGTGAGGAGAGCGAAGAGGTGATGGATGGAACGTCAGTCATGGTGCAGCCATCAATCTCCCTACCTATACCTTTATTATTTATTATTCCTGCCGTTGCGGATACTCCTCCTCGGGCGCTCTCTTTCTTTCCCTCTTGCGCATCGGCGGGTCCAAAGGCCAGTGACGAAGCAACGTTTCAGGTATAAGGTACACACGCGTCGCTATGCGCAAACTTCATTTCCTGAGACGATCAGCCGATGCCGGCGAGATTTGTCACGAGTTATTCATTGCGACTGAGCGATTCCGGAAAAGTGAACTTTCGAGATTCGCGGCGCACGCGAATAGCCGTGAATAGAATAACGTCTGCTGCGTTAAACGTCCAATAATGATGTCGACAAAAATCATTTCTTTTTTTTTTACCATCGTGACTTCTGCGAAAGCACTTATGAGAAACTATGCAGAAATTATGCAGACACGTTGCAAACGTCCAGCAAATCATATCCTTTTCCAATATTCTCACATTTCTAAACGAATCTTTCTCCGCGAAATAGAAAAGAAAATCGAGAAACTGTAGCCGAATGGATCTTGGACTTTTCGGCAAGACTTCGGGAGAAGGTTATTTATAGTTCTTTCTTTTGCGAGTCAAATACGACGACAAAGGGAGACGGTGGTTGATGCATAGTGCCGCCCCTATATCGGCCCTTCACAAATACAACCACGCAAACAGACATCCGTATGACTACGCGAACCTTGTGATCACCCCTGCTGCGTCATGGAACAAATGTACGTTCGGCCAATCATCGTCGTATCCACGATGACGATGACGACGTAGAGGATGACTCTCTGCAGCTGTCAATCCTGTAGAACCACAGGGACGTCAAGACCTTGGCTGGTCACTGAGCCGTCAGGGCGAGACTCTCTTCGGATGGAAATCACGTTCATAAATCAAGAAACTTTTACTTCGTCAAAGACAACGAGCTTACGTCGCGATGACGATCTTCTTCGAGAGAGCAGATCGTCATTTATCTGCATGGAAGATCACGACTTGTAATTTGCAAGTGCCCCCCTTGTAATAATTTACACATCAGCTGAGCAATAAATAAAATTAACGAAATAATCAGTAACGAGGTAAATAAATGTGAAACACTTTGATACTTAAAATTTTAAACTAAAATCCTTTCCAAATGAAAGAACGAAATAAATCTAAAGTAAAACACAATTGAAACACAAAATTTTGTTACGAGTTACAAAATCTCGAGTCTCAATTTCCCTAAGTAATTCAAACTTAATTATATGTAACTAATGGATCGCTGTGCCAGAATTAAAACAATTATTTACTAAAGTCAATCGCTGCGATATCTAAGGCTACATTCCGATATCCAGTGCTGAAAATCTATAGGATACGTTGCATGCACTATAGATTTTCAGTGAGTGAATATTTGAACACTCGAGGTCTAGGTTTTCTGGTACACGTCTGTACATCAACGTGTGTTACTCGCTCATATTAGTCGCATTATTGTTAATAAATAAAATGTGGTACACGGTAAAGGTGAGAAGCACGTATAATTATGCGCAAGTGCATCCGCGGTACATTCGTTTACCGTTAAATCGCATTTACAGCTGTCCGCCTTGTACGCATAGTTTGTGCAACCGTCTATTCAAATATAATAGCGGATTCTCTTACGAGTGGGCAGTTCGAAAGGCCCTCAGGGGCTTTTTTCAGGCGACATTTTACGTTTCGACACTTGGGCGGCCGCTCGCACGACAGCTTCCGTTGATAGGCTATTGACTGTTGTTCGGTTCCGAACGCCAAGGTATCTCGAGGAGGTCGAATGTAATATCTATCGCAATTTCGCGTCGGCGTTTCCAGGCGTTCGCCGGCGAAAGAAAGGAAGAAAAAAAGAGAAGCGGCGGCGTCCTTAGTGCGACGCCGACGGCGCGACAGTAATTCGCGATGCGCCGCATGTTTAACGAGTAATGAATTCTGTTAGGCATTAACGGCAAAAGGCTGCCGCGGCTCATACACGCCAGTCAGTCGCTATTAAACACGCGCGCGTGTATACTAATCCGAAGATTACTGCGACTTATGAAGAAATCGCTCGTAGAAACAGAACTTATTACGGGACAGGCAGGTTTATATAGCGGAAGTAACTTTTTTTTTTCTAAAAAGACCGCGCGTGTGAATCATGTTACGATAACACAGAGATAGCGCGATCGCGTATCTATAGCAAACTTGTTTCCTCAATTTCTTTAGATAGCACTATCGCATTTATCGATGAGAAGATCAAAGTCAAGAAATTAAAATCGAGATTTCTTCACGATGATTTCATCAGATTGGCTCTTAGCACAAATTTTCGGTTTCTTTATCAAACAAATCTTTTCTACGTGATAGAAAAAAAAGTAAAGCATTTATGTAAGAATTTTACGTGTATATACGTATAAATATTAGAGTAAGCATTTTTAACTTTTTATGGCTGATTTTATTCTGAAACTTTTCTTAACTTTAGAGTGTCACTTATGATTTATTTATATTAACACTACTCTAAGTAAAAAATATTACAAATTTTTAATACCTTTTGTCTACTTTATTGCAAGATGTTGGAATAACTGAACTATAACACTATTTTAATGTGGACAAAATCTTATTAAATGTTATTTTAAAATGTCAAAATTTTAGTAATAAAAACTGTACTAAACTTGAATTGGAACCTCGGTGAAAATTCACATTCCCGAATTAATACTGACTACCTTTTATTAATTTTTTATATTTCTACATCGAAATTATAAATGAATAAAGATATAAAAAATATTTTAGAAGCATTTTTATAATCTCTATGATCACGGCACTGTAGATTTAATATCAAGAAGCCAGAGGAGAGTTAAATTAGCGCAAAAAAAGGAAAAGTCCAAATTGCTCATGACCTTCTACAGATGAGGTCTCTCGTCATCTTGTTGCAAAGTCACACTCCAGTGATTCATCTATGTAGCAAGATCGATCATATCTTCGATTCCGCTTCTCCGGTGAGTCGCTTTCGAGAATCCTCCCGCGGTGCAAGAATAAAACAGTAATAACATGCGTCAATCGTCGGTGGAATTGCTTGCTTATAAGCAGAAAGTTCATTAGGCGCTAATTACCTAATAACATTCCTTTATTTTTATCTATTTTAAAAGGAATGTAAGAAGAAAGGAATATAAGAACGACTTCTGTGTGTATTTTCAGTGATATATGGAATTGTTGATGACCGTACAAAAATGAGATAAGACCATCAATCATAATTGAAAATGAGATGACGGAGCCACATAAAAGGTCTCTCTGACAATTTGCAAATGAAGGGGAAACAAAATGGCGTGCATGAGAAAGGCTGCAACAACGGGGACACAAAAGTCGACGTCTTAGCCGTTTTAAGTTTCCCTAGGTATTTGAGAAGACATCAGGCAACTCGATCTCTCAAGCCGCTGCACCAGGATGCTTGCACCTGAGCCTCTTAGACATTTTTTTTCGCAAGCTAAACAGGTCGCCCACCTTCGTGTCGACAAGAGAAAGAAGGGCGCATTGTTACGTTAGAATTTCACGTTCCAATTTTGACCGAGTGATTAAGTCTCTAAAGACAGCTTCTGGAATTTGAGATACTTTTTATGCACGCTACTTAACCCTAAAATATGACACATTGAATACAACATATCCAGACGTTATTTTAATGATTAACGTTTCTATATTTTTTCATTAAGTGTTGCCACAAAATTCATTCGTTACAAATTTTGTACAGTGACGATAGGAATTTTCAAAATATACAAAAGTCATTTTATAACTGCTTAAAAAAAATTACCATATAGCATTGTCAAATATTTTAAGGCAAAATTTTTACAATTTGAGACAAAATTTTCTTATATAATAATATATAATCATATAAAAATTTTGTATTTATATGTATGTTATATATGTATATCATCTTTTGAAAAATACATTATATCCTAATAGGAATCAAACCCTGTGAATCATGAATCTCCCGTTTTACGTGCTATCTCATTTCTTTTATTGATAAATATGTATGTTATATATTGTCTGTTTACGGTATAAACAGCGTTCAATCGTTCAATTACCATACTGCATGCAAAATTATTATTTTGCACCAACTAAGTTAGATTGAAAATAATATGCTGTATTGTAAAATTTAAATAAGATACTGTATATGTTTATCATTATTTTATTTAAAAATATTAAAAAATCACATAAACTGTTCAACATATTTTAACAGCATCAAAATTTTACTACACAGTAAAATAATGAAACATATTTTATATTTTACTGTGTTAAAATATGAAATACGTGTAATAGATATTAATAAATCAGAGAAATCATGGAAAATTCTCCTAAATACAAAATATGTAGATTGACCTACGACCCCTACGACTATCATAATTTAAAAATAAATTTTACGAAATTATTTTCGTGTAGTTAGTAGATTTGAAGGACATCTCAGGATAGTTTATTTGTGTTAACCAATTAATCTTTAAATAATAAAAGTCGAATACTGGATATGCTAAATTCAAATATATCATTTGTTTCTGAAAGATACAACTATATTTGTTCCATTAAGTTCAAAGTTTCTAATTTTTGAAATATTACTTAAAAAGATTTTTATCACAATCTTTCCACTGATAAAATACAAATTTTTAAAAAGTGGTTTTTTAAAAAAATTTTGTCGTTTTTTCTTCTTATTTTTTTATTATTAATGTTATTTGTATTTACTCTAGTTACCATTGTATTACTTAAAATTTGGCGTTTCAATTGAAAAAAAAATTTGTTACAACGTGTTCATTTTTATAAAAGTTATAAGCAATCAAAATTGAATTGGGTATGCCAGTGATAAAATGGATAGTATATCGTTCCAATGACAAAATGGATAGTGTGTCGCCCAACGGTTAATCATAATTTAATTTTTGATATTAAATAAATCTATCTTTTCTATGCTTATTGATAAAAAAAAATGGAAAAAGAAAACAAATTTAAAGTTCTAATCCAATTCATTATGCGTACATTGTAAATAGTCCCAAAACATGTAAAAGCTATTTAATATATTTTGAAACATATTTATAGCTCTGTTCAAGTTATCGAACTTAAAATAACGACATAAATAATGCGCCGGACACGATACAACATTTATGCAGCGTAAGTACGCGCGATAATAAATTCAGACCTGAATTCAGACAAAAATCGAGCTTGCGCGGCGCTCGATCACGGACGCGGGATTATTGGCGCCAGATGAATTTTTCATGAGGTCCGCGCGCAAATAAATTGTTTTCCCGGTTGTACATCGTTAATTGTTAACGCGAAGTAATACGCGGATCGGCTATCAATAATTAACTGGCGGCCGGGCGCGGCAGGTGTGTGTCGGTGTTACTCATTAATATTTTAATTATTGAAAATACGCCCTCGCACGCGCGCTCGCGAGCGCACGTCGCGGCGCTCGCTCGCTCGTGCGTGTACGTGCGGGCGGATTAGGATTTACATGATTTGAGGCAGGTCAAGATCGGCGCTCGGCTACGCCGGCGTACGACCGATATATATGGAGAAGTGGGCGCGAGCGGGCATAGGCTTCTCCTCCATTCATACTTAAGCGGCAACGGTTATGAACGGGCGCGCGCATTATGTAATGCATCGTCGGCAAAGAGGTCTTTTTATATCCGCCGCGCGTAGCTAAACGCGAAAGAGCCGCGCTCTCCTTAGCTCTTGAAACTTTTATAATGCGTATCGACAGGTACTCGATGGCGCGAGATCGCTTCTTCGTTTATCCCTTTCTCCCTCCCTCCCTCCCTCCCGCGGATTTGCACGCGCGAAACTCGGATTCGCGCACGCCGCGCCTTGCATCGGTTTCTTTTCTCCTGCCCTCCCCCCCCCTCCTCTCTCTCTCTTCTCCTCGTATACACGCGTGGTCCCGCGGTTTTGTCCCGTTACGAATACATCGCGCATTTCGAAAGCGACGCGCGGATACGAGCTTTTAAACGTTACGTGAATTCTAATGAGACGTGGATATTAATACGATGTATCAATTTCGGCACGAGACTTTCGACTAAAAAATTTACACCGTTTAGAAAGAAACTACTCACTTAACTCACTTGTGGCTCAAATGGATAGCGAAAGATCCTCAGACAACTTTTTTTAAGCGCTTTTTTCAAACGAAACCTTTCGCCAATCGCATTTCACCGTGTCGGTCGCAATAATCTAATACAAAAAGCGTAACAATCGCCGATTCGTGCGTATCTAACGACTCCAAGAATCATATAATCGTGTACGACGTTGGACGTCTCTTCCGTTTCTCTCTCGTCTCTCGGAAGCTGAAAGGTTTTTGTGTAACGCGCGAGGAGGAGGGAGACGCATCTCGAGTTAACACGGATCACCTGCTCCCGCCGCAGCGTTAAATCAGAAATAATTAGCGCGAGATCGGCAAGCGGGTGTCTCCTCGGGCGGCGACGATCGCACCAAACTGTCGTCCTTCGATGATCGCGCGCGCAGCCGCATCAATCCGGCTCTCTTACATGCAGATGCAACGGTTACCGCGCACGGTGACCACGCTCACTCCATCAGCTGCCATCGGGCGCAGCGACGCAATACGTGTTCCCCCGGCCCCGGCGCGATATACGGCCGGTCCGGCGATCGCGTTATTAATGAATTCTGCGGTTCGGATTGACTGCCGGGCCGACTGCAGCGAAGGAGAGCGAACGAGAGTCGGGGGCCCGCGCGAGTCTGTCTCTCTCTCACTCTATCCTTCCCTTTCGAAGCGAGCGAGCCGATCGTCTTGATGCAATCGGTTGCACCGAACGAGTTTCGAACAGGATGGAAGAATAGGTGGCATGTAATATACGACGACGTTTATATTAATGAGAAATGTGCCTCCGGGAGGAGACACGTCGCCCCCCCCCCTCCCTCCGCTCCTTCGAAGCCGCCAATCGTCGATTGCCGGCCGACGACTGCTTTTATTGTTGTTATTATCAATGCGTCGTCGTGGACGGTCTTTCCGTCCGCGACCCGTTATATCAACGTCGAGCAATCATCGATCGTTAGAAGCGCGGCCCCCGGTAGTTAACGGTCTTGCCGCCGGGGTCGGCGAGCCGGGAATGATTTAGGCGGCCCCCGGCTGCCCCCGGCAACGGCGACGATCTGAATTATACGAGAAAATGGGGAGCATTTTTACCACTCGCCTGGCAACTCGATTGTTTAACGTAGATACGGCGCGGAAGGGGAAGCCTTCCGCGGACGTGCCATTAGTAAGAAAAACTCGTCGTCGATGACGGTTCAGCACGTGATAAAATGGCATTATGCAAGTAATTTACACTGGTGGGAATGCACAATGAAATGATAAATCATTCGCGCCCCGATGACAACCGCAAATCTGCATAGAAAATAAGGCCCACTGGAAAGTAATAACTATGCAGTTTCTCAGACTCGTTGTCATTGTAACCGCATCGCGTCGCATCGCATCGCAGATGCGGCCTCGCTCAGACGTTTCCTCCTACGCCATTATCCCAGGAAAATCGCGTGGAAAATTTACGGCCGCCTCGCGGGATACGTCAAAATAGCCGCGAGATCGATTACAATTATTGATAGTCGCGCACGTCGATTACACTCGAAATTATGAAATCCACGGATCGTATCTGATCGCCGATGCGTGGAAGCGGGTTAATTGGAATCGTACTCGCCAAGTCGACGCGGAATCGATCATACCGGTCTGATGCATAGACCGGTCGCTCGGTCGGTCGCCGCGTCGGCTATCCGACGGGATAATCGATAAAATTATGACGAATGGCACCTCGTGACGAGGCCTCAAGACGTCGGCGGGGTCTCTCTCATCGTCGTCGTCGTCGTCGTCGTCGTCGTCGTTGAAGGAGGAATTGGGTTACACGGTCGATGAGTCGATCGTCGGAGCCGCGCGGAGCAGCGATCGACCGACCGTCCGTCGTCGTGCCGCATCGCGCCGTACCGTAAACTCGAGCGATCTCTCCCGAGAAACTCGTCATTTGGAAAAAAAATTCGAGACAAAAGCGTCGTTGTGCCGCAACGCGATGAAGATTTATAGACGCCGCGCTCGTGTCAGTTCTTTTAATACTTCAGCAGAATGCGGCGATCATCTTAATTGTAGGTGATTAATTTATACGGGCCGCTTAGTACGTGATGAAATACGCTAGCTCGGATCGCGCTTGCTTAACGCGGAATAAAAATCCAACCAAGAACGATTGGCACATCTCCATTTTCAAATACAATACCGCCGTTACGTTATTAGTAAAGCAATTTTTTTTGAGTCTTTCATTTTATCGCGACAATTTACTTCAGGTTTATTTTTTAGCAGTTCCCTCTTACAGTCCTTTCGCAATATAAAAAAAGATTATTTAATTCTTTTCTTCTTAAACTTGATTTCAGTCACGCTGTAATTTAATTACTTTAGTTGCCGCGATAAGCTGCAAAAATAAACAACTTTGTATATTTAGAAAAATATAAACGTATGCTGGATGTCGAAATGGCGTTAAATCGTACGGAGGAAAGAGCAGGTAAGTTTTAATTAAAACACGATGATTATCTATCGGAGCATTTAGATAATGATCGAAAGTCGGCAATGCTATTGCATACGATTGCATTGTCGATGCACGGTCTGCCATCAGTTGCCGTTTTATGTGGGAAAGGCGAGCTGAAGGTGACAATAATATCACCTGGAATTATTATCGGCGACGCAATAACGGGGGCGAGGTCCGCGCGTTGTACAATGTTCGTCAATCGATCGATCCTGCTCGCCTATCAATCAACCTTGTCAAAAATAATCGATCGACGTGACAATTCGAAGCTGACTCGCCTGGTGCCGGCGAACCAGAGCAAACACCAAAGTAACCAATCAATCAAGCCAGACCGGTCACGCGTTTTCGTTCGACTACGTAATAGAACGAGTCACAAATATACAGGGTGACATTTTTGTATTTAATGCACTGCGCCAACCGATACGGTTCCGAGCAATTTTGTTTTAAATCGTATCTGGAACTACATCTTTTTTCTGCTAATACCTAGGTTTGATTATCTAATATTATGTAACTAATCTTTGTGCGTATGTGTGTGCATGTGTTATAAAATTTACTGAAATGTCCCTCATTATTATATTAAAATATTAATCTATTCTTCCATTTCAGAAACGAGAGAGAAATATTATTTTTGTCAATGCCAGATATAATTAATTAATTAATTTAATGCGTAAAAAAGTAATGATTTCTAGTCAGCTCTTTAGACTTGGATTATATATTATTAAAGGTATGTTATTTGTGTGTATGTTAATTATATCAGTCTTGTAATTTCAAATGTTGCAAAGTTATGAAAAATTAGCACAATCTGATCGTACGCATAAGTTTCGCTGTGTACAAAACATTTTATTTTATATAATATTTTAATAAAATATTTTGGCCAACACTTACACCTCAAAAATAGTTAGTTGAATTAATGAGATATTTGGTTAAGCAAATAAATAAGTATTTCCAGTTATTATAGTCTAATATTTTGATGCAATCAGAATATTTAAATATAATGAACTATAAAGATTTGATTAACACTTTTTGATTGAATCTATAAAACTTCTACTGTAACAGTATACAGCATCAGATGGAAGCGGCAACGTTCTATTTTCCGCAAGAAGAAAAACATAATAGAATAAAAGATATAGAATTATGAGATTTTTCACTGAGATTCTAATGAAAGGATTTCTCTTGCAAGTCCTCAAAATTAGATTCAAAGACGAAAGCAGATAAGAGAAGTGTATTATGACAGTACAGCTTTCAGGTCTGTATCAAAATTAATTATTCAGGAATCTGGTAAGAGTCTTTAAAAAATTCTGATTCATTTTACTGGTTAAATTTATCAGATTTCGAATTTTCTGCAACCAGATTTTTTTACGTTATTTTAATGAGAATTATCAATTGTTCATATTTCATCATATTGTCAAGATATTATATTCATAATTCAGATTAATTCAATTTTTTCAGTGTACGTGTAAGAAACTTAATATTTTATATCTTAACGAAATTGATATCACATATAACGAGATGTTAATTATATTTATTACATACTAACACTTTTTTCAGTAATCATTAAATTTATATTCATTTTTTCAACACTCACAAAATATTCAACAAAATTGTATCAAATATCTTTAACATATTTCTTCAAGGCTTAATTTATAAGATGAAAACAACCGTAAAAAAAGAAATTGTATATAGAAGAAAAAAGTTACGGAAATCGTTACTTTTTTTTTACGCGTTAAACGCGTCAGCAATATTCGAAGAACCTAACGAAACGAGCAAATACTCCGTGCCGAAACGGAAGTTACATCATCGTCCGGGCTCAGTTTACAATACAAATAGCGTACATCCTATTTGATCGTGGAGCACGCGCGATCGATTGGAATCGACGAGCGCGGAGAGAGACATAACTCAATGTCGCGCGCAGAGAGGCGGCACGCACCCACGCTCACACGCGCTTCGCGCGCGTTTCTCCCTAAACCCACGGGTCTCCCTCCCTCCCCCCCCTCCTCCCTCTGCCGCCCCATTACAACCTGTCTTGCAATCGTAAAGGGCAACCGCCTCGTGGCGTCGTCAGCTCCACCCAGACAACGTTGTCGTTGTCGCCGTCATCGTCATCGACGTCGCATTCAGGCGAGATTCACGTCCTCGGAAGGCAACTGGCTCCGCTACGCGCCTCCACCGCCTCCCGCCTCGGAACTTCCTACACAAGTTCCATCGTATCGTATCGCGTCGTCGTGTCGCGTCGCGTCGCTTCGCCTTGCGTCGCGTCGCGCCGCGTCGCATCGCCGTGTAGTGATTCACCGGTTTACACGCGACTTCGGTGTACCGTTACACGTGTGTAGGCACGCACTAGGCTACACGTGTGCGGCCCGCGCGGATGGAAGCGTGATCCCGTCGAGGCGCGGTAACTGCCGCAACAACGCTCGTCTACGGTGTCGATCGAAAACTAGGGATCGCACACAGGGGTAATGTGGAAAGAATGCTCTACGATTCGGATTCTTTGCGATACTGCGCTACGCTACGCTGAGTAAATTTTCATCCACGTTTAGTAGTTTATTAAAAGTTTCTTATTAAAATTTGGATAACACTTTATGGAAAAAAAGATTTATTAAAGCATCTAAGAGCTTCATTGATTCAGCAGATCCATAGCCGTAATATACGGACAATCAGTTTTCAGTGTTAAAGTAGCAAAGTTTTATAGCTGAATAATAAAGTTAGCGATTATAACTAAATAATCATATTTGTTATAATAGCATAGCAAATTTATTAATACATCGAGACAACTTTCTGCGAAAATCAATCAAAGATATGGATCAACATTTTTAATAAGACTGAAGAAAACTTGTTGCGTTAGAAATTTTCATTAAAGTAAAAAACTTTTTTTTTAATAGCTCTAACAATTTACTCATCGTTTTCAGTCATAATTTCATTAAACCACCAAATCTCCTTAGTTATAATTATTGAATTCGCGCAGCAAGCTATAGCTTTGCCGAATCACCCAATCTACTTTTTTCTGTGTTAAAATAACATTTAAGATGTTTCTACAAAATAGTGTAAGTTTAGTTATTCTAACACTTTATAATCTCAAAAGCAGACAAAAAATATAGATACAAAGTAGATATAAAAAATGCTCAATTATGTGAATGAATTTTCACCTAGAGTATAATAGTGTTACAGTAAGTAGCATGATGTATTTTTCGCAGGAGTGAGTAATTACTTAAAAAGTTAAAAGTTAAATAATAAAGTTAAAAAGTTAATAACTTTTAACTTAACTGAATTGATTTTAAATGATTTAACTTTTAACTTTAATTAGTTATTTTTAAAACACATAAAATTTCAATTTATTAATTTTTTTCCCCCAAGTTAAAATTTATCTATGTAAAAGAAAAAATACATTTGCACGTAAACAATATTTTTTTGTTATCTGAGATCAGTTAAAATAATAAAGATGATCCATATTGTAATTGTTTTGAATAATTTAACTTTAAAGATTTCTAAATTAATTTAATTTAACTTAAATTAATTTAATCTTAACGTAACTTTTAACGTAATTAAATTAATTTTTTAAGCTATTAACTTTAACTTAATTTAGTTTAAAAAATATATTAACTTATCCAACTGATTTTTCGTATTTCGAATAGTTTTTTATATAAAATGACATAAGATCTTGTTTTTTTAATTATTTTCAAATTCTACGCAATTTGAAAGGAGATGGCGAAATCTAAATTCGAATTTATTCGTCTCCGTAAATACATAATGTAATTTAATATGTGTTATGTTTCCTCGCATTCCATTTCGCAAGTGATTTCTAATTTTGACTGATACTGTACACCGACTCGAGACATGTCGCCACGTCGCTATGAGAACCTAGATTCTCTGTCCATCACGTGGAGAAAGAGAGAGAGAGAGAGAGAGAGGAGGAGGAGGAGGAAGAGAGCAGGAGAGAGATATATGTATGCGCTATGGGCTGCACTGCCGGCATCGCGTTGACATAATGTGCGCAATTATTATCCGGCGTTATCAACGTGTGGCTTCTCCGCAATGCGTGCGAGGTGCGTAGCCGCGTTGTCGCGCACGATCACCGCGGGGAGAAGCGTGAATGAACACGCCGCAGCATCTCAACGACGTTTTATGGGCGGAATTACCATATCGGCGTTGCACCGAGAGATCTTTCAGCGATCGTTAACGCCGCCGTCAATAGCCGGCCGATAAATTGACGATGAGACCGGCGGGTATTGAGCGATACCACGCGATGATCCAGCGCGTCTGATTCACGCCTCTGAGACAAATTAAATTGTCATCGAATTAAATATGCGAACCTTGTGGATATTACGTATTAATTGCATTCCCGGGATTTATCAATCTCCCAACTCGATATCTCTTCTTCGACCGCGAGTACGTTTCCAAGAATGCTACGTGAACGTTAACGCTTGCACATTGAGAGGTATTTCATCACATCGTTATATTACAAGTAACAATGTAAGAGACAAACGTTGATTTTATGCCGGCGCGCGGCGTTATAATTCAACGTCGCACAGCATTCCATCAATGGAATATAGAACCACTTATCGCGCTGAATGCGCAATGGGCGCATAGACCATGTCATATCTAGCCATTCCGTATAAGGAACAGGTGGATACAATCTACGTCCGAAGATTGAGTCATCAGCGTATAGACACGTTCGGATGTAAAATAGTTTATGATGTAGCACCTATATATCAAATATAAGAGAATATTTGCGAAATACATTCACGTTTTTCACACTTACGTCGACGGAAAACATTAGTAACATAATTTTTCATTATTTTAATATATATACAGTAAACTGTGGGAAATAACATGTTTCCTTTGTCTATTCGTGCATAATGTGTATGCACATTGTGTTTATGTATAACACGCACGTACGTATTTTTTTCTTCGCGCGTGAGTCGACGCATCATAATCGATTGCGAACATTACTCGGCAATTTTGTTCTTACACCAATTACAGAATCCAAGCGTGCTTATGCGATTACGTTACCTAGACGCAACACGTTCGTACGTACGCTTAACACACGGAACTGGACCGGAATCTACGCGCGCCATGACTCATCGACATAATACGCTCGTTAAGCGCGCGCGGACAATGCCGTTCCGCGACCGCGTGTCGCGAAGCTCGCGAAGATCGGCTCCGCGTTGGAAAAAAATCAATCGGTGCGATTTTAAGGCGCGCAATTTTTTAAACGTCACGTCGCGTTCGGGTGCGCAGGTCCGTCGAATGAAATTAACGAAAGCGCGGAAAGTATCCACGTAAGCGCGGGAATGATTTATGACGCCGGAGTCACCGTAGAGACGCGGGCAGCGTTGCGTTGGCAGAGCAATTCGCCGGCTCTCGCATAGCGGAACACTTCTGTCACGCGAAATCTGGAAGGCAGTGATGTGAGTAATCTAGTGAGTGATTCACAGAGGAATTTTTCCTAGGACCGCGCGCGCGGGCGGAGGCGAGTCGTGGATTTATCGTCCATTGCGAGGACACGGGCGAAGTGTGTCAGGCGGCGGTTTCGCGATCCGCGAAATTATTACGGCGCGAACGTAATCCGCCTCCCGCGATCGTTTAAAACAACCACCAGGATGTACAGGACATTTCTCAAAATATTCAGAAAATTATGAGAAAGTTACAGATCGGTTTTTATTGCATTTGAAAATACACCCAGAGAAAAGTTTCTTTAAGTAAAAAAAATTTGTTTAAATCAAAGAAATTTGTGAATTGTTACATGGTTAAAAAAAAAGTTTCTTCGACTTGAAGAAAATTTTTGGTTGCTCCTTTTATTAAATTAAAAAAATAGTTTGGTTGTGAAACGCAAATCATTTTTTAAATTCAAAAATATACGAGTATTATTTGTTTAAATTAAACAAATAATTTTAATAAATTATTTATTTAGAAAAGGCTAAATTAAATAAATTTTTATTTTTCTCGAAAGTATTTTCACTTCAACATAAAAAAACCAAGTTAAACGATTTTATCAATTTAAACATAACTTTTTTCTGAGCGTAGTAGAAAAGATTTGGCAGTGATTTTCCTTCTAGATAAAATATTATTTCAATAAGAAGTGGACATGTGCTCTACTGAAAATATAACTAATAATAAAATAATGAAGAAATCTGAATTTTTTCATTCAAATACTTTAAATGATTTATATGAAGTGATATTGTAATTATCTGTTCAGTTATTTTGTAAATAAATAAACAAATTTTGTTACAAATGATCTCTACCGCACAATGAAATTTTACATAAATCATTTTGAATATTTTAAGTACTTACACCAAAAAATTGAGGTTTTTCTTAATGTTGTAAGAAATAATTTAATTTTTAATAAATAGAGTAAATAAACAATAAAAATATATTATTAAATAAAAATATAATCTTATTCATATATATATATAATTTATTTATATATATATATATATATATATATATATATAATTTATTTTAAGTGCTAATATTAAACACATTTCTAAATTTTATTTGCTTTGTATATTTGATACATCCTTAAAGTTTCGTGCAGTGCCGCGAAAGTGCGAGATTGCACGTGCGGCACGCCGCAGGAAGGAGGGCACAGAAAATGACCGGATGGCCACTAAGCTGTAACTCCACCGGTAATTAATTAACATGCTCATCCAGGTGATGCAGCACGATGATGTCGATGCACTCGCGCACATTGCGCACATTGCGAATCTTTGTTGTTCGAGCGTTCGAACCTTTTTACGCAACTTGTCGCTCTCGTGAATAGCCGGAAAAACTGCGACGAAGAAAGTCGTTCGATCGAACGCACGCTTACGTCAGTGCACTGAGCGAAAAAGAGCTACGACAAATCGTTGTAATGACCGTCGACCGCGGCGATTCCTATCCGTAAATTAATCGAGGTAAAGCTGTAACACGCTCGTAGTTACGCGAACACGAGAAATCGACAGTTTCTCCGACGAATAGCGCGCGATGCGCGCGTCGCGCCGGCGAGGCTTTGGCGCGTTCACGCGTACGTGCGTCAAATATTTCGCATTTACTTTCAAATCTTGAGCGTTTCGGAGCCTGCCAGAGTGACTGGCAGTGACTTCAACAACTCGGCAGGACGTCAAAAAGCGGCGCGTCGAAATAACAAGAAAGACCCCTGCGTCAAATAGCGTTACGTAAAAGTAGGATTGAGCTGTGACGGGAACGGCGGCGGATGCGAGAGCACGACACACGAGAGGAAAATGCATCCGAGCCCTAGAGAAAGAGACTGCAATTTTTTAGTTAGTGGAAAGCATGACGAGAACAAGGGAGACGAGCGGAGAAAATCGACGGAAACCCAACAGTAGGCGCCAGTTTTATGCAGATACCAGTGTAGCGCGTAAGTTACGACGAGAGCCCGTCAACTTGGCGGCTCCTTTGATCGATGTGGCGCCCGGTACGCTGCAGCTACCCTGCATCAAGTGTTCGTAAGGCGCGCCGATTTCTCCGGAATTCTTCGTAACTTCCGGACCGCAAGCAAAAAGAGAATGCAAATACACGGAAAAAGGGGTTTTGCTAAAGCGTCTAAAAATTTAGCTAGAAATAGATCTAAAAATAATTTCGTTAAGATATCGAAATAATTATACTGGATTCTCAAATTAATTGCTAGAATGTCAACATTTTTTGCAGCATTGAAATCGTTTATAATTATTTTGGTGGCCCGATTAAATTATTTTAAGATATGTATTTAGCTAAATGTTTAAATACTTTAGCAAAATCGTTCTTTCTATGCATGAATTGTTGCTTTGTAACTCGACGTTTATTAATTCTAATGCTTTCTTGACAAATATCGTTGTGAATATGGATGACTTTTTCAGAATAAATATAGGGAACACATTAGGACCTTCTTACATTAATTCGATATATTCAAAAGTTAATCAATTTTAATAATTTTCAAATTAAATTGTTAGATAACGATATCAATTAGACTATTAAAAAATAATATTAAATTAAATAATAAACACTTATTTTACAAAAAAAGTTAAGTGAGAAAAAATGTTTAAGTATATAATATAAAACGTATATTTTTATAATAAAAAATGTGAATATTTTTAAAATATTTTTTATGCATCTTATTTTATTTCTTAACTTTATGTTTTAGAAGAAGTCAGGACAGATAATAATTTTTTTCATTTATAACCAGTTTAATTATTATAAAAACAAAAAAATATTGATAAAATCATATAATTATTTCATTTTCATATAATACATGTAAACTTAATTTAAAATTAAATTTCTGTACATTAATTAATTTTATAATGATTAAATTTTATCTTAATTAGAATAAACTTGCTTAAATAAATTGCGCGTACTTTACGTCTACAATATAATTAAATATGCAGTGCAGTAAATGCATTCTAATATTCTCTGTTAACACTCCAATACTCAAGAATTAAATAATTCAATTCGATATAAACTGATGGGGATTTCCCGATGAAGAACTGACTGTGGTGCGCGCATCACATGACTGATCCGAACCCGATAAGGAATAAAGTTAACCTGGCTGGGTAAATTTCTAGTCGAAAATATCGAGGAAAGCTTTCTGAAAATACAATATCTCAGTTTTCGTCTGCAGATTAGAGATCATTTTCGCTAATATGATTTCATCTAACAATAAGAGAGATCTTTGGTTCAGATAGAAAATATGTCTGCATAATTACAGACTGTCATCAAATCACGTAGTCGAATGGTATCAGAAAAAAACTTAGGACCTCTTGGAAAATTATCTATTAAGTTGATATCACTATTCAATGGTAAGCGATACTCATTCTTTGAATTACTCTCACCGTTATTGGAGCTTATCAAATATAAAAGTACGACGCGCTTTTTAGTACGCGCTTGACGAACATGATATCTGTAGTTTATTCACAGAGGGGCTCAAATAAAATAAAGTGACTCCTACGTGTGTAAACACGTCGTATGACCTATATGATTCTGATATTACGCGCTGGATTATATCACCGCGTATACACCTTTTCCTTCGGTCATTTTATTTGTTTACATGGCTGCGTTACTGCGCATAATGAAAGAAATAATTAAAGCGGACGCTTTATTTTACGTTAATCAAAAGCGGAAAATAAGAATATATGTCATTGTTGCGCACTACCGATGTCGCACAATTACCACGAGGTGATTATTTATTAATTTATCTACTAAAGAGACGTGTTTTTCTTTCACAACGTACCATCTATTGTAAATGCGCCGCACATTCATTTGTACGCATGGCACATAGTACAGACACTTTATAATCTAAAGTTTGCTGATTGCCAATTGCTGGCAAATAAAGAAACTTTTTATTCGCTTACACGTCGCGCATTGTTATCAGAAATGCATTAAAATATTCATAAGTGCGGGAAATACAATTCTCCGTATGCCGTTCATTATTCGCCGCAAAAATAGCGCGCATCGCATAAGCCCCCTCCTCCCCCCAACCATCCCTCCCTTCCGCTGCATGCAGGCGCACTGGTGACGCACCGCGCATCCATCCCGGGTTAAACGGCGAACCACCGGGGACGGATAAAAATTAAACACCGTTAAGTTACACGGGAAATTCGCGCGCTCATCGGCAAGTAATAGAATTAATATTGAATTATCGGCGACGCGCGCGAGGAGAAGCAGACGCGAGAGGAGCAGAGGGGCAGGGAAGGGGAGGGGGAGGCGGAATGGTGGACGAGAGGGTAGGAGGGAGGTGGCTTTTCAGTTAGCCGTCGACGCATTGTTTTTCAGCCCGAACGTACCGTCGTGCGGTCGGGCTCGTTATCGATAATTAAAAATTGTCAAATGCACTTTGGCCGGTGCGGGCGCATCACAGCCACGGCGCGCGGAACCCAGTTGGAAGTAGCCCGCGGGTCACCGCGGGCTACTCACCGGAGGGCAAAGGGGCGGTAAAGGGGAGGGCGGGGAGGGAGGGAGGGAGGGAGGGACGGCGGAAAGGGAGAGAAGGGGAGGCCGGCTCGGGTCTCTGGTGTGTACGGTTGTGCAATCATTAGCCAGTGTATTATTACTCGCACGGATATTAATTGATTTCGAAAATACAATTTTCTGTGCGAATGATCAAAACGCCGCGCGCTTGCCGCCTGCTTCTCCGACCCTGTCCTGACCGCGTTATGCCTCGTTCGCCGCATCGTGTGTCTACATCATCAGCACGCCTCTAGCGTTTGCTTTTCCGTTTAGATCGGGCTCGCGTTCGCGATCTCTCTGAACCGCCGCGCCGAGGGTGCTCTAACGAGCGCAGTATGAAAATGGAAAACAAAACAGGCCCTCCGTGCCCCCGTGACAATGACAAAACGCTGCTTGCGCGTAAAACAACGAGATTTCCAATGAAACGTCGCAATGTTATTTATTCGCGATCGTAAGAGAGAAAGAGAGGCGCGCGCGCGCGCAAAAAAAAAAAAACGCAACAAAAATTATTAATCTCTGGAATTATAGAAGAGAAATAAAACATACGTGAATTATAGATACAAACATTTCGATTGCGAGGCGTATCAAAAGAATCCGCGGTGATCAGTCGGTGATAAAGAACCCAACGGAAAAAAGAGGATAAACGAAAATTAAGTATCGAACAGACGGATTTTAAATAAATTTTTTTCGCCAATACGCGGACAGAAGATTAATGCGGGGCTTAAAAACTAAAACGGAATTAATAGATGACGTTCGATTATCGCGGGTGGACGGAGGGTCCGCGGAGCGAAGAGGCGGGAGGTAACATCGCGAAAAATCGGGCTGCGGCGTGGGCGAGAACCGCGGGTAAATCGAGAGCGTTTTATTAGCCCTCTCTTTCTTGTCCTCTTTGCCCCCCCCCCTCCCGTCATCATTTTGTTCAGATTATCGCGGCGGAGAGTCACGGAGTCGGCTGCACTTGTCATCCGGCGAAAACAAAGTCGTCAGATCGAAAGGTACACATTGATCGTAATTCGAAGTGCAGCGATAACCTTTCGCGGCCATTCGTCGCGCGGCCGCGATTGCACACACGCGCAATCGGTGCGTGAAAATGGAAATCGAGCGAAATGGATTCGTTCGTTCAGAAAAATCGCGCGGACAGAGGGAGGACGGTGGGGGAGGGGATGAGAGGGTGGCGAACGCGCGGCGCGAGTTGTCGAAGCGACCGCCACCGCGTCGGTCGCGCCAAATTAGCGGTTGGCTAATGTTTCTCTTTCCCCGTTCTTTTTTCCTTCGCGTTCGCCAATTCGTTTCCTCACACGCTGACGCGTCATCTCAATGAAACGGATCGTTCGTTTATCGAAAGTTAACTCTTCGCTATCCAACAGAGGAAGATTTAAAGACCCAGGCAAATTTTCAATTTTCAATTATTTTGCCTCAAATTCGGACACGTATGTAAAAAAGTGAAAAACGTTTCGGGTCAAACATTTGTGAAATTGTATTTTGGAATGTGCCGGAAAAGTGTGCCAGAATTTTTACAGATTTTTTAGAGCCCAAAAATCTTTTCAAAAACGTTATCAATCAGTCACCAGTGACCCGAATAAACTAGAGAAACGGCGAAAAAAATGTTAGACTACCGGAGGGTTAATTACGCGTAATGAAGAGCCTTTACCGAGTCCTATTTCGAAAACTCGATCAGAAAATCTAGAGTGCGCCGTCAAGTGCAACTTCTTTCAATTTTAGAGACGCTGCAGCCGAGCGTGCCTTCTTTAATTAAATGCAGCGGACGCTGGCAAGCGCGGGACTATCAAAGAAAACTCGTATCATCGCATCAAGACCTGACCTTTCATTATGCTTATTAGCAAACGCTAAAAAGAGATGTATCTTGAAGATTACGTACACATGGGCGAGACGCGCGCACACGCTCGTCGAAACGTCGCGAGGCGCGGCGCGGCGTGGTTTCTCACCGCTTTATACGGCTGCACACAGTCTCGTTCGTTTACTTTGGCAATAATCTCATCTTCCTTCCCGCGAACTCCTGCGTGCTTTCCTTTCGACAGATATTCGTCCGGCGCTTTACGGAGATCTTTACGATTGAACCGGGACGCGAATGCACGCGTAAAGTATGTCCGCGCTGAAGTCGGCGCTTTGAACTGCACGCGCAAACTGAACGAATGCGAGTACTAATTAACTTTATCGAGCAACCCGATCTTTCTCCCTCCTTTTCTCACCTTTTATTTTTTGCATCATACCTGCTCTAATATCAAAAGTATCGCGAGTTTCCTACGAAATAAATGTAATTGATGAAGAAAGTAACCGTGCCGGGGGGGAAAAAAAAGTGGTTTATATTTTCGCTTTGCCCGATTCGGCATTTTGCCGGAAGAAAGAGCAAACGGGAGACGAGACGGGTAAAACAAATCTGTCGTTGTTATCATATTTCAGGAAATCACGAGCCACGATAAACTTCGTGAAGTCCGTGCTTAAATATAACAACAAACGAACCCGAGCATCCTTTACCGATGATAAAAGCAGACGAGATTTCTATATGTACACATCAAAAGTAGAATTTGAAATACATCAAACGTAATGCTACTTTGCGAGGTACAGGTTTGCCAATACGGTCAACACTACCGGCAGCATCTGCACCGATCTGAATTCGACACAACCTCATAAAGAGTGAATGTCTCATCCTCTCCATGCCTTCATGGTATAATAAAGAAGTACTAAGAACATATAGATTTGCTTGGTCGAACTTTGAATTTAGTCGCGACCGAAACGAGCTGAGGAGGGAAGAGGAGGAAAGCGGACGAAAAGCGAAAAGTGGAAAGGAGAGATCGCGAGCACGAGAACGACAGAGAAAGAGAGAGAGAGAGAGAGAGACACAGACAGAGAGAGAAAGCTGAACGAAAAGAGGGGGACAACGAGCCCCGAAGGCCCGAATATCGATCTCATACATAATTAAATACCAACCCGGCAAAGCATCACAAAGAGAGCTTACTTCAGCTTTGATCTGCTGACAGACGGGCCCCGTCATCGCGGACTTCAATAGGCGGTACTGGATCGCGGGGGTGTGCTATTGACATGCACGTGCGTACGTGTGTGCGCGTGCGTGTACATCTATGTATGCATGTTTTTCTCGAGCGTGTGTACACAACGGCCTGTGTTTCGCGCGCGCAAACGCACACGCGGGCGAAGCAGCCTGTTTGCGCGCTCTCGCGTCCTCGTTAGACGCGTGTCTACACGTGTCGGCGCGCACTCACATACGTACACACGGCGAAACTACTCCCTTTTGCATTTCGCATTAGCTATCTAGGAGCGCAGCGCGCCCGTACTAACGAATACCGCCGGAGAGTTCATCGATATGGTAAGGAGAAACGGAGAGAAAAAAAGGAGCAATTGGAAACTGTTCCGAGCTAATGATGCACCGTGACGACTCGGAGAAATTAAATGGCAAGCATGCATCTAGAGAGAACTTACAGATCGCGACGTGAATTAAACATTGACGTATTCGAATCAAAGTTCTTTTTTCTTTTTATCAAATATCAGAAAAATCAAACGTAATATATTAATATTTTATAACGTAATATAAAATATTTACAGCATGCCACATAATAAAATTATGTGTATTATAACCTATACAAAAATACGTATATGTACAAAATTCTTAAATGAATTTATAAATTCTATTAAATATTTAATATAAATTCTTAATAATATTTTTATATAAATGTTTATTTTCAAGTAAACAGAACATTAGATGGAGGAATGAAAATCGCACAAACTTTTTAAAATCACGCGTATCAACGAAATGGACGAAATATCCGGTCGTGTAAAATTTTGGGACGTTTTAAGCGCCTGTTTACACGTAAAATATTCATGAATGTACACGATATTAACGCGACTTTAATAACTACAAGTGAGGCGCACTCGATAATCGACCTGCAATTTGTACGCGACGCAGACATTTTTTCACGCTTACGCGATGAACGGTTTTAACGATATCTATTAACTGACGCTTGCTCTCGCGTAGGCACGCGTATCTCATTAGCGAAATTTCGCGATGCCGTGCACCGACTGGCGCGCGAGGGAGCATCCTTCATTTGCGTCGCGAAATCCTGCGGGCGAACATCAAAGAGACCTTTTAACCCGGCGACATTGGCAGGTGAGCTTACACAACGATTCTATTATTAATCCGTTCACGAGGAATAAGGGGAACAAGCTCGAGTATCCTGACGGGTCTTCATGGATGGATAGACGAGTTGACAAGCAAATAGCTACAAGAGAAGGGGAGGTGCTCGCTCTGATTCTCATATATACATGTACATACATATATATGTGTATATATAGATGTATATATTCTTCATCCTTTCTACACTCCTCTCCCCCGACGCGCGAGCCGTGTCCTTAAAAATCAGAGGGTATACCCCTTTTTAGATTCAGGACAGATCAGATCGGTTACGTCAGGCGTGCCAGAATAGATCTGTCAATCCAGATTGATCGGATCAGGTACACCACACTTATCTATCGATTTATACGCGTCGAGGTAGATCTGTCGTATCAGATTTCACTACCTGTATTGAAAGTTAAATCCGGTATAAAGAGTTTAAAAGACAATTGCATACACGTAATTACTTGAATACAATATTTACGTATCACTGTTCGCAATACAGCTCAGTGAATTTGATTAAAAAAAAATCTTACGTAGCGACCAAAAAAAAAATATCTAAAAGCAAATAAACATTTATAAAATTCCAAGTTGATAAAACTGCGAAAAAAATGCATTTCCTTGCAATGGAGCGCGAACGTTTGAATCGCGCGATTCAAGCGGGCGATGAAACGTAGGGGAACGATAACAGGGGAATAGATACTTCTGTCTCTAGCCCCGGTATTACTACCGATCGCTCGTGCGTTAAATTATAACGACGACGGCATCTCGGAGGAGTCTGTGTCCCACGGCGAGAGAAAAAAGGCCGTGCGCAATAATTATCTTCGATTCGCCGTTATCCGCCGACATGTAAAAGCGGAATCTTAATCCTTCTCGTCATTACGCTTACGAAACTGACTCATAAATCAACAGAGTCGCAGCACTCCCTATTCGCGGACGCGGACGAACGTGATGCAACGCTCGGCTATCCGCGGAGGAACGTCTACGCGCGCGCGGACGTGGATTTACGACGACGACGACAAATTTTCATTGCGCATTCCGCGCGCGAGCCGATCGTCGTGTCGCGATTAGACAGCGATTTGTCGAAATCCACGAATGGGCCAAGGCGACCGACGCGACGCGACGTAAGCCGTGCGAGAGATAATATGCGAGGAAAAGAAAAAAAAAATACAGTCTTGAACGAAAAACAGTTCGATTGTGCGTTAGAAAATCAATCGCACGATTTTTGCCTCTTAAATCCTGTTTTTGCGATTTCACTATCGTTCTTGTGCCTCATTTCAGGTTCCGGCACGGACGTTTAGTGTCTTGGGCAGATCGGTCGATCGCAACTGTCGGCGAAGAGTCACGAAAACGTTTGGATGACGTTGATAATAATATATTAATGATTTCATGAATTAATTCGACGATGCAATAAACAATATTTACGGCAAAGATGCTTTGATTCCTATGAATCCCTAATGACTCGTCATACGTATGTCGGGAGCGTCTCACGATGACACGGCGGATTTAATCGCTGTCTGATGACATCATGTCCGCTTCATTGCAAGGCAAACGAATTTTAAGTCGTGTGACTGATGGAGACTGGATTTACGAGCAAATATATATATAATTCATATATTAAATAAAATAATAGCTGTATTAAATAACTTTTTAAAAGGTTTGTTTAAGTGTTTAAGCGTTTAAATAGAGACGATTCGGCGATTAGAATAACCGCACGATTCTATAAATATGTATATATGTATATATCGAATCGACTCCCAATATCCGATCGTGAATAAAACTGGTTAAGGATGCTTTGGCTATGAAATACGAGCTAAAAACTATCGAAATTTAAAAACTGAAGGCTCTACTAGGTTTATTCTTTTTTTTTCCTAATCAATAACAAAAAATTTTGATCGCGAATACTCGAGTTTTGGCCCTGAAATTATTAGCTGCAAAGAAGAAAACAATGAAACATTTTATTTATAATTGTTTTTTCAGAGAAAATTACTTATAATATTTTGCTGCAGTTTTAAATAAATAACTTTTAAACGAGTGAGTGGATCTAAATAAATTTTTACATGAACGTTTATTAAAGTTTTATTAGTATATGTAAAAATTTTGATTTAATTGGTAATGCTGCTTCCCCATCAAATTTGCAAATAAGCACTGCAAATACGATTTTACACGGAAATCACGAGTAAACGAAAAATTAAATAACTTTTAAAACAATAAGTGAATTGTTACACTCGCATTTTATACACAGATACTCAAACGTGATACTAGAATATTCTATGAAGTTTTTATAATTTTGGTCATGCTTTTTTGAGATATGATTCATACATCCTTAATCGTTTAAGCATATGCCTGTTAAAAAGTTGTTATTTAATTAATGACGAGGGACGCGCGAGGGAATTTATCTCCCGTACGATGTTTGTCACATCAAATTGTCTCGTAAATATCTGGCGACCGCCGTCACGTGTGTGTGACGCGCAAAAGCAGAATGTTTACAGTTAGTGCAAAAAGCGAGTTAGTGCAAAAACAATGGAAGAACGGTAAAAAATAGTATTGCGCCCGTAAGACATATGCGCGTCAAATATTTCCACCATTTTTCCGCAGCCTCCACCGGAGTAAAAGGCAAAGTTGTGGGAGAATCATTACTGCTTTCCACATCTTTGTCTCCATGAGGCTCATTATTGTGAAATCTTAATTTGATTTGTGCGCGCGTAAGAGTCACCGCATAAGGATATTTGACGTTAAACAATTTACTGCGTTGCACGTCGTAATTTTATTCAAACGCACGGGTGACAAATCGAAAAATTGAGATGTGTGTTAAACATCCATCAACGGGTCTTATCTAGACAGGCTCTCGAAGCAATTCCTATGAATTGCTAAATATGATATGTGCGTAAGCACAAACAACACGGCCTGTCTCGCTTCTCGTGCATGCAATAAACATCTATATTAATACAAACGCAATATGCGAACACGTCGCGCTCGGTCTACGCAACCCCGAAGAGTTCTTTCTCTCCTAAGGTGTCCGGGACTAAGATAATAAACTAATTCGTGTTCACGTTTACATCCGAACGTCAGGCGCGAGTAGGAGCGCGATAGTTAAAATAACACGCACGCAAACGGAAGTTGCCTTCTCTCCTCATCTCTGCGCCTCACATTTTTTCCAATTCACAGGGCACCACTTAATGCACAAAGTGCTTTGTGATTACGTGAGGAAAGCGACGAGATGCAGCGTAAAACAAAATCCGTAATGAAATCTTTGCAAGTTGCGTAACTATGGTAACTGCTCCGAAAGGTGTCTCCTTATGTCGATCGCCGGACGGTGCAATAATAAAAATAAAGCATTTTGGCTGTCCGGTTCGAAACGACTTCGGGATTACCATCGACAGGAGGAAAAAGCGTAACGTGTCGGGTATCAGCGGGAATAATTGCGAATCATCGTGCGGTAGCGCGCGCGCGCGCATACGAAACGGCTTGGCGTGTTAATGCACCACTTCTCCAAGGATGTAGCAAGAAGATTGACAGGCCGGCTCTCTCCGATCGCGTTGCCCGCGCCTTATTCGACTCGTTGCATCCCGTTAATTGCGTCGCGGGCTCTCTCGACCCGAAATAAGGTTAACGATAAAGACGCGACGTCGCCGTGTTCCTTTCGCTGCACGAACTTCCGCGCAATTCGCTCCGCGTTCGCGCGCAAAGTAAATACTGTCGTTAAAGAAAAGAAAGAAGAAAGAAAAAGAAAAAGAAAGAGAAAAAAGCAGGTCGGTCCGGAATCGAACGAAGGCCGCGGAGGTCCGAGCGACGACGACGTCGCGATGGATCGTGGATCGAAATGATCGAAGATCCATCGTTGCATCGCGGCGCCGTCGCCGTCGCCGCCGCTGCAGTTGTACGTATCGGTACCGCACCGCGTGGCAGAAAAAAATCTCTCATCGCGATGACGCGCGCTTTCAATCCCGTCAGCCGAGACCCACTTCGGATGGCTTCAGTAACGCGGACCTCGCAATTAAAACGCACTGTCAACGCCAGCGTTTACCGCATCCATCAGACCGAAGATGGAAAGCGTGTCAAGAAGCGGCCCAATCCACCCCCAACCCTCCGGCCTGGCGGGTGGCAAAAGGGTGGAGGCGTCCACTCGACGCTCTACGTTTCCCTCCCGTAGTGCGCTCGCTCAAAAATGCATTTTTCAGGCATGATATTGATGAACTGACAATTAGCGCGGATATGGGGTAAACCACACGCAGCACGACACATAGACACGCTCGCGCACCCTCCATCCCCTCCTCTTTCTCTCTTTCTCTCTCTCTCTCTCTCTCTCTCTCTCTCTCTCTAGCGTGCTCCGCATTACGGATGACGCAAGTAGGGCATAAAAACAATTAAAGACGGAATAATTCGAGACTCGAATTAAAGATAAATTCGAAACCGATCATATTATGCGACAGAGACAGACACACTCATATTGTTAATCGGTAGTAATTATAATTAATTATAATAATTTCGTGTAATTACAGAGTCATTATTCTTATACGACGACTGTCTTTATTATATGCAGTACTTATACTTACGAAAGAGATCAAATTTGTGAAATAAAATTGAGAGAAAAGAGTTAAGTTTTGTTGGTAAAAAATTGATGCGTAATTACGCTTCTTAAAAATAAAAAACTCGTAAAAAAAGTTTGTAGTAAATAAACTTTATAAATCAATAATGTTGTTCAGTGATTGTCAGTGCTTTAACGTGAAAAAAAAGACATTTCAACAAATATTAATGTTACCTGTCATTCAGAAACATATTGTACGCCCACGAGAAAAACACAAGTCAAAAATGTAAAATTGTTTAGGAGAGAGAAAAAAATTGCATATTTTAAAATTAATTATTTACGGCAATAAAGCTCAGAGTTTTTCTTTTTCGCTACTTTCCTAGTCACTAATGCTTGAAATGCCTTTAAAAAGGTTTTCGAGTTCTAAAAAAATCTGGAAAATTCCGGTACACTCTTTCAACATTCCAGGATACGATTTCACAATTGTTTGACGACCGAAACGTTATTCATTTTTTTTTGTATGTGTCCAAATTTGAGGCAGAATAATTGAAAATTTACCTGGGTTTTCAAATTCTCGATTGGACTATGCAAGGTTAAGTTAACTTAAAGTTAATCGCAAAATGCTAGATTGCAAGCTTTTACACGTAGAAAATTATCATTTTAATGCTAAGAAAAGCGATTACTTAATTTTAGTTCTCTTCTTTTAAATAACTGTTATTTTTACAAAGAATATTTTCTTGATAATAAAGAATCTTAAAATATATTCACTATTTATTTAAAACAAGTAATATTTCTTTAAGATAAACTTTTATATATACATAGAAGAATACAAACATTACTTGAATAATACTTATGTCAAATCTATCATAAGTTCATCGTAAAAGCATCGAATTTATTTAAAATATAATATTCTAACCCTAGTAATTTAATACTTCAATTGATTAAAAAATTAAGTCAAAACAAAAATTTTATTTACTTATTATTCTGATTTTTTAAAAATAACGTTTTAATAATATTTTTCAAAGAAGTATAAATTCTTCTTCTTTAGTACGTGGTAATGAGCTTTCTCTAAAATTTGTGATAGGTACATATATTTTAAGACAATTATTTTAAAAATCTTTTTTGTGTTAAAGATAAGTTTACCTTCTAAAAGAAAGCAAAATAAATTGCATAATTTTCTTAGCAGTAGAATGGATATTTTTCTGTGAGTATAGATGTAATGCAGATATTAATTTGGTTACAGTATCACGTCAGATCTAAGAACTACCACTACTTTGACTCGTGTCATTTTTCTCGTTTTTATTTTTCTTTTCGCGCTTTATTTGACGTGATTCAACTTGCATCACTTTTCCTGGTAGGAAGCTGATGTATTTAGAACACAATCCGCACATAATATGAAATATTGATCTGTGTCATTTTTTACGTGTAAAAAAAAATTAAATAGCAAATTTTTGTTTCGCGCCTATATCACGTCTATAATATGATTTTTTAGCACTCCTTATTTTTAAATAAACAAATAAGATTAGTACATTTACTAGAAATAATTAAATGATAAATAATTTAGTTTTAAACGACAGAAATTTGAGTTAATGTTCTGCTATCGATCCCGATACGCTTAAAATAAGCCTGACAGCAAATATAGCATTCGCTATTCTCATTCTAATCGTCGCATACATTATGACACACGTGACGTCTAGTCATACACTGACATTTTACCAATCAAAATTCGACCCAAATCGAAATTAGCCCGTCGAGTACGTGTCGATAATCTCACATATTGCACATCACATCACATCGATATAATATCATATTTTACAAGGTCTGAACGCTTTAATATGTGTCACTCGCGATATAGGAAATCGCGGCGTTTTTATCCTGACAGCTCGTAAGATATTCCGGAATCGGAGATATAGCGGTATATAGGGAGAAAAAGAGACGGAAAAGAGAGGAGCGTGTGTGTATGCCCGTGCATATGCGTGTGCGTGCGTACATGTAAGTGTACATGCGGGACAGGCGAAAAGACGAGGAGGAACAGGGCAGGGCACGCGCGTGACAGAGAAAATCCGAATCGCGGCGCGAGGACACGGCGAAAATAGAATCGCGCGGCGCGATTTAATCCGCGACTACGCTTTGACGCGGCCGGCGCGGCGCGGCGCACGCTTGATCGAGGTTAATGCGGCGCGACGTTAATTTTCCGAAGGGGTTAGAGAAGCAACGCGCGCTCTCTCTCTCTCTCTCTTTCTCTCCGCGGACGATCCGGACGAGGTGCACGAGGATTACACGCGATTCCTCGCCACCTGCTGCGCGCACTGCACTTTTGTTTATGCAAGCCACGCGCTCGCGCGCGAACCCGTGCCGACCGCGCGGTAATCTCTCTTCTTCTTCCCTCCCTCCTTCTTGTTTTTTTTTTTTTTTTCATCCCTTCGTCCCTTTCAAAGCCGCGCGGACCACGCTCGATCGTGTCGCGCACCTCTCGCAAAATTTTTCCCCGGCAAAGACGCGAGAAATACTCGCTCTTTTTACAACTATTTGCGCGCGCGAAAATTCGCGAGCGTGACTCCGGGGTGATGACTCCCCTCCCCGCTTCACCCCGATTTATCGCGGTATTTACTCCACGCGACTCCGTGGTCGAGATTACGTAACACGGACGAAAAGCGGAATTTAAGGAAAACTGAATTTCCCAAGCTATAACTTTCGCGCATGACACTTGGACGATTCTCATCGGGCTCGAACTTGAGCCTAAGTCACGCGTTTCGGAGCAAACTGTTCACTGAAGACAAATCTTCTTTCCCCCCTCCTAAAACGTGGAGATTATTCACGCAAACACTATATCGAGATACGTCACGCTCCGGAATGAAGCAATAGATAGCTCTCGACACAGTTCACACAATTCGGAGTGGACGTTGATCACTTTACTTTCCAAACCGGCCGAATAGAAGACGGAATAAACGTGCCAGCACTCTCACGTAATGACATACGCGAGCACATTCCGATCATGTGTGTTCGGCGGAGAGAAAAGATTACGAGCCACCTCGGACAGTCGGTGTCGATGTAACGAAACGTGACACGTTGCCACTCGACCGGAAACGCATGAATCACACGACGAGCCACACTCACCACGAAGTAGTGGTTCCACCGAGCAGGATACGTTGGTCCCGGCGGCGTGTCGTCACCGCCGACGACACCTCGCAGGGCGTAGCGCCGGTCCTCGTCCAGCAGTCACGACGGAGACAGGAGCAACGCGGCGACGGTGACGTTGGGACGGCGAGCATCGGGACGCGCCTCGGGTGCTGCAGGACTCTCGGCACCATATCACCACGTCATCGCCACGACGAGCCTTGGCGCGATGTAAACACGACTTAACTAGCGAGGGGGAAAGCGTACTGGGGAGGGAGCGAGGATTACAACAGCTCTCACCATTCACTAAAACTTTTTCTCTTACGCGCGCGGGGTCCTCAATGGGGTGTCGTGCTCATCACTTTCACCGGTCAGAACGTTCGCACCCTTCGCTGTTGACGACGAAGACGACGACGACGACGACGGCCGTCATCCGTCACCGCGCGGAGTCGTGCATCGTCGTTGCAAAAATGCTCTTTCCGCGCGCGCACACACCACCCCCGATTGTCAACTAACTCTCTTGCTCCCGTCGAGAGAGAAAGAGCTCTCGATCGCGATTCACGACGAAGGGCGTGAGAAAAGAGAAGAGTCACGATATCGCACAGCGTGCATGGCCTGCCGACGGAACGGAGCGAAAGCGAAGACCCACCCGCGACGGCAGCACGTGGCGCACTGACGGCTCCGCGGTCATCTTCCCCACCTCTGCCCCCTCCATCGTAGCGTTGTCTGCCCCTACTCGCGATGCCGTCACTTCCCTCCCCGCGGCCCTGAACTGCGTCCCCCACCACGTCGATCGGAGGGGCGCCGTGTTTCTCCCGCGTCCCCACCATCGCCTCATTCCACCCACGCCCCCATCCCACTCTTCGGAGTTCCCGAGAGTCTTTCTTCCTCGCGAGTCGCCCTTCTCGTCTTCTGTGGCGATGTGTCTCGAGGCTGATTTCTTTTTTTCTCTCTCTCTCTCTCTCTCTCTCTCTCTCTCTCTTTCTCTTCTCCAACCCTTCGAACCTTTTCCGTCCCCCGATCCGTCCCGCCCGTTCGCGTCTCTTCTCGTACGTCCAGCCGTTCGCGATTTCTTCGGAACGACACGCGTTCGACGTTTGCCTTCCGATTACTCGGAAGATATTCAGTATCTCGGCGCGGACGCCGCATCCCGATTGCAAAGTTATAACGCAGGTAAAAAAAATAAAACGGTGCGTAAAAGTGCGTGACGTCATAATCCGTTCAAAGTTTGGGTAACTTGGGACAACGGCTCAGCGAGAACAATTGTGAGATAAGATGAAAGTTATATAATATTAATGTGAAGAATTTTTTTGTGTCTAACTTGGAATATTAATAATTTTAATTAATGTTAATAACGATATTACATAATATAATTACACCCTAATATTATTAGACACTGCGTACAATGAAACAATATTAGAAATTTTAGAATTAATTTTTTTAAATAATAAATTATAGTATGTCTTGTGAGATATATTTATGCCTTATATCTCATTAATATCCATGAAGCGTTACGTTTAATGTTCATTAGGGAAACTGATTCTAAAATTTAACTTCTATCCCCCTAATATCTAATACTCTTACATTGCGCAGGTTCTTATACTTGTACGAGTAACAATATTACCAAAATTAAAGTGTGTAGAAGTTATTATCCTAATATCATTACACATACACACACTTGTACGAATTTAATAAAACATTCATTTTCTTCCCTCAAATTTTAATTTCAATTTTTTAAATACTTCAATTTTCACTTATTGGATTATTCGCTAAATAATTGCATTATAAAAATTATTATTACATTTGTGCAAATTTAATAAAAGATTAATTCTTTTTCCTCAAACTTTAATTTCGGTTTTTTAAATACTTCAGTTTTCACTTGTTGGAGTATTTGCTAAATAATAGCCTTAAAAAAATACTGTAAAATAATATATCTATTAAAGAACTTTTTTCTCCTCCTAAAGTTAGAGAAGTTTTGTGCTAGCTTTTTTTCGCGATTCTTTCAAAAGCATTAAGCTTTACAAACGAATACGCTACATCATTTACGAAACAAATATATTTCACGTTCGTTGCTCTTTGATACCCCACATGTAAAATGATTCAGTAGGAACGTTCCCCTGGCTGACAGTGATGCAGCGGCTTCTACTTAACCGACTTCCCGCTTCCCATAACATTTAGCCACACAAAGTGCAGCCTCGTGTTTCTCCGCTCGGATTTTTATCTGCTCGATCGAACGTTGATCGAATATCTCGATCTCCCCTGGGAGGGACCGTCTCCCCGCGCGATCGGCACGGTTACGTCCCGACGCGTAAAACGCGCGCCGCACGTTGATTATGTAATCCCTTTATAATGATCTCATTAAAGTTAGGCTGGTTAAGAGTAGAATTTACAAACAGTAATACGATTTACTTAATAATGATTTATTTCGCGCTTATGACGCCGTTTGTAGCCGTAAATTTCCTAGCGCAGACGTTTATTGCTCGGCGTAACCCGAGCCTATATACGATTTCCTCGCCGCTTTCGAGATCTAACGGTACCAGCTAACATTACTGCGTTTTTGCATGACGAATTAGACAATCGGACTGACTCGCCACCGCGCCGCACCGATTCGAAATTATTTCGCGTGATCCCTCTCGAGTTTTTCACTTGACAGCGGTTAATCGGCAACGATGAAGGGCTACCAAAATTTTCGGAAAAACTATCGATTCGATCGTTCGATCATTCAATTTGAAGATTCTTGATTCGGTGCGTCATCGTCATCCGGGACCGTCCGGTTCGCCGGTATCGACGATAACGTTCTATCGAGAAGAGAGCCACCAAATCCACCCTCCGGTCCCTATCGCAACCCTTGTTAGCGCGAGAATGTAAATCAACTCGTAATAGCGTGGCAGCTGGGGATTAAGCGACCCGCGGAGACGAACGGAGGCACGGCGAGAAGGTACGAAGTACTGTCGACACGGCGACGACGACGTCGTCGACGGCGACGACGGTGGCGGCAGCGGCGGCGACGGCGACGGCAGCGGCTGTGGCGGCGACGGCAGGAGTAGGTGGCGGCGGAGAAAGGGACGTCGGTCTCTTCCCCTTGTCCCGGAGCATTAGGAGTTCGGTAATAAATCTCGTTGAAAAAACGCTCGCGCGCACTCACACACGCGTGCTACGTGCACGCTGCTCTCGAGTACCGGAGGTATTCTCGCGCAGGCACGTCTGCTCTCTTCTTCGCGTCTATCTCGTTCGGCTCGTGCATCTGTGCTCTCCCGCCGTAGTCGCGACGAGAAAGAGAAAGACGGAAGGGTGATCGAAGGCCCGAGAAGGGACAAGAGAGGCGAGAGACGAGGCTCTCTCTCTCTCTCTCTTCGTCTATCTTTCTTTCTCTCCTTCTCTTTCCGTCTCTCTCTTTCCGCACGGTGTACGGCTTAGATCGTCCCCCCCCTCCCTCTTTCCGCCCCGCGCCATTCCTGTCGCGCACCGACGAGGTCGGCATGATCTATGCACGCCATGCGGAGGCGAGTGTCACGGTTTGCTTGATGCATTGGTCCTCACTTGACCCCTTACTCCCTCCTTCCGCCCCGCCGCCCTCCGCTCCGCACCATTCTTCCTCCTGTCGTTCCGCGGCTGCTTCCCCACCCCCCTCCCGCCCTCTTACCACGCCGTCCTTCTCTACTCGCGATCCAACCCTCTCATCGTCATCGACCGCGGTGAAAGCGGCGCGTTCTCGTGGAAACCAAGTACACCCACGTGCACATAAGTCAAGCACGACGAGATGAGAGGCCTGTTGAAGGATGACGGAAAGAAGAGAACGGTGCGTTACGCGCCGCGTAACAGTGCATCCGCGGGCGCGGCGCGACGCGACGCGACGCGACGCACGCCAAGAGAGAACAATAGTTTCCTGATTTGCAAGAGAATGTGTTTCAGGAAATGGATGATTTAAAACGGTGCGATACGTGACGCACAATTTTGTCAGTGAGAGTTTATATCATAAAAACGCAAATTATTTTCAAATATAATAGCATGATGAAAAATTGTTTTTGAATATGCAATGAAATGTCCTAAAGATAAAAATAGAGAAATAAAATAAAAATAAATGAGGTCTAAAATAAAATTGTTTGTTACATTATTGTATAATTGCTATGTAATAAGAGAATTTCTTTACGTTATTATTAATTAATATATGCGTTTATATTACTATATATAATATGTACAACCATGAAACTTACTATCTGAATACAAGATGTAGAAGTTTATTTTATAAATTCATCAAATACAATTTTTTAGATAAAATTCAATTAAAAGCCTTGAAAACAAAAACCCTTGAAAGTGAATACTTTTTTCTAAAAAGTATGCTTTGGACTTGGCACGAAATAAACTTTCAGTATCTTATGTGTCTGATCAATTTCTTTTGTGACTTTATATACGACTATATCTTATATATTTCGCTGTAATTTTATCATCATTTAGATACATTTTCAAATTTAAGTAAAAATGAATAAAGATAAAAATAAAGTAAAATTGGCCCAATTTGTGTTGCAATTTTATTTAATTCTATTTAAATATTTCTACTCTAATTTTTTGTCAAATACCAGGCCAGTACATTTTTTTTCAGTTTGAACACAAATTCGCTTTCGATGAAAATATATCACTGAGAAGGGTTTTCACTCCTAAATGGAATTTCCCCTAAAAAAATTATTTGTTAAATTAAAGTGAAAAGATAATCAATTCTTCTTGTGTACATAAGGATTTTATGACATTAAACTTCTTTTGCAAGTATGACTGAATTTTCAAAGCTATTTACTTTCAAATGTTCACGCAACATTGATAATTTCGTCGTATTCCTTTCTCTTGAAATTGCAAATATTTGGCATCGATTCGAGATTTCAACATTTTCCATCACATTAAAATCGAAAGAGCTTCGGAAGGCGGTTTTCGGTTTTCGGCAGGCTGAGGTCGGGAGGATAGGAGGGCCCGGGAAAGAGACTCGGCCCGGAGGGAGGATCCGACGCGAATAGTACGACGATGGTTACATTCTATGGATCAGAGAGCTCGATAGCGTGCCGAAGTCGAGGCGAACGGCAATAAATCCATTTTTCGTGAAGGGTCGGTCGAGGGGCGAGTGCGCGCCGGGGTCTGATTAGCAGCCTGACTCGGCCGTACAGGATGACAGCCGGTGAGTTATAATATTGCCCATCCATCTATTTATCTACTCCATCGCCCCTCTCTCTCTCTCTCTCTTCCTCCCTCTTTCCTTGTATCCTCGCTCCGCATCGTCGTCTCGCCCCTTTTCGCGGCCGCCTCTCCCCCTCTTCCTGCTCCATCTCCCCCGAGCGCGTAAACGCCGTTCGAATATCGGAAACGGCCTGCAGGATTCTGCGTATATACCGAAGAAGAGGATAAATATAAATTAACCGACGTCGTGCAGCACACGAGGGATACTCAGGACAAAGGGGTCGATTCCTGGCCGCTCTGATCCCGCGGAGATTCGCTGATCCTCGAACGTAGGGGAAGTGGGGAGGGTGATTGGAACGGAGCGCGATTTGTCGTGATCGCTGACACACAAGAGTGATGGTTAAACTGCATCTCGTGTTCGTATTAGCTCGAATCGCGCGCGCGCACACACAAAGCACTATCTATACTTCAAGTGCTATCGTGGAATTATAGAAACGGTTGCTATCGAATTAAATCGATGTAACATAATTATTCTCGCGGATTCATTAGGAAACAAAACACTGCTACGTCTGTTTTTACTTTCGAAATTTTCTACTTGGCGGAACTCTTTAATATCTTGATGACAGTTACTTTCACAACGCGAGACCTTTTGTCAAGTCTTCGTTAAGGAACCGGCTCCAAATTTGCCAAGTTACATCTCTCCCCCCCCCCCCCCTCTCTCTCTCTCTCTCTTTCAAAAACACAACATACTACATATATCAAATTCAAAGAGCCATTGAAATTCATGCTACTCTCACGTGGCAAGAAGAAATCGTGGCACAACAATAACGCTTCGAGTAATGCTTAAGTTGCCGCGCGGTGGACCGACGAGAGAGGTGCGGGGTTACGGTAATCAAATATTCACGGCGCTCGGCTGTCCCATCGTTCCGCCATAAAACCGGTAGTGGCGTCGAGTGCCGGGCGGCGTTCTCGGCCTCGCACGACAGTAGGAAGACGGAATTAAGCTCGTATGATAGCGCGCGAGAGGAGGGTGACCCCTCGCAAATCTTCCCGTTTGAAGGCGAGCGGCGGGACACCTCTCTATACATTTTGAACTGGAAAGACGCGGCGTCCCGAACTTTCGACGGGAACCAGTTCATATATCTGAAGTATGGTCGCCATAAATAAGCGACCTGTCCGTTTGCTCTGTTCGCCCAACCCTCCTCGCGAATCTCGCTCGCTCTTTCTTCATCCTGTCCCGTCTTCTTTCCGCGTTGCCTCTTTCCCTCTTTCTCTTTCACCGCGCGCCTTCTCCCCTTCTCCGCTCGCCCCCCCTGAATTTCCTGCACTCGTAATATCGGAGCCATGCGAAGAGCGAGTCAGTCGCCGGAGGAAGTATTTCACCAGCAGCGCGAAAGAAGGAAAAATCGCGATCACCCTTCTTCTTCGCTTCCACATCTCGTCGTCTAACTCTCCTTCGAGTGATCGTGCGTGTCAACGGCATTGCAGAATCCAAGAGAGGAGGGGAGGGGAGAGGAGGAGGAGAGGAACAAAGAGAGAAAGAGAGAACCACGACGGACTGTGCACGTTCTACGAAATCAATTCTTAAGTCCGACATATTTCAGGTTGGCTGATCGTGACTGCACTTGCCACCGAGATCAATTCCCGTGATTGATTGACCGACTGGTTCGCTCACTTTTTCACTCTCTTTCTCTCTCTGTCTCTCTTTCTTGGCACGTTTATCCTCCTCTCTTTTGTCTTTTTAGTCTAGCGTCGATACTTGTGCAATCACGATCGCCGCGGCTATTGCGCGGATAATATGCGCATATTGCTATCATTTGCGGATAGCGTCACGTTATTGATACGTACATCGCTCATGCGGACTCTGAGAACTCGACACTAAAAACTGCAATAAAGTACGCTTCGCTGCTTTCAACTTTTTGCGAAAGTAGGTGTCGCAGCGAGTGACGTTGTACATGCAGATTCGATTGCGGGAAGAAAATAATTAATTTTGCAAAAATCGAATACGCAGACTCTACACATATCTTAATAATCGATTCAAACTAACTTATTTCAAAGCATATTGCATTATTTATCGACGACAGCAGCATCAGTTAAATGATCGATCGTGATAAAAAGAAACGGCGAAGAGGCTACAGTTTTCCTTAAGCAAAGATGGCTGTCAAGGTTCACCGTTCCAATTGAATCGATCCATCGTATAAAAGCAATTGCTTAATTTAATTAATACCATCCGAGTCGGGTTTGTGCGTTGCATATCGCAAGAAGCGTAAGGATCAGGGCGCATGCATGCAGCATCGCGTGCCCCCGCGACCGCAACAAGCCGCAAAATGCGATCATAGCCGCGGAACGAGCCACGTAGACGCAAAGACAGACCCGCATTTGCGGCGCGGTCGCATTTCTGTAGGCTGTTAGCCGAGAGAACGAGCGGGCAGGCTCGCGCGAGCAAGCGGGAGAGCGGAGCGGAGCGGGAGTGATTTATGCTAAGTCGCTGATGCTGGCGAAGCAGGGGCCCCGTGTACACGCTGCCGGTCGGCCATCTTGGGCTCCCCTCGTTTCTCCGGGCCCTCGAACCGATTGACAGACCCGCGGTCGATCGCCGCTTAACGAACTCCCCCTTTCTTCCGCTACGCTCCTGACGCTTTCCTACTCGCCACTACCGGTGTCCTTTCCTCCTCCCCCTCTTCTCTCTCTCTCTCTCCCTTTCTCCACCCTCCTACTCCGCTTTAACTCCCAACAATAAGACACCTTCCATTCTCTTCGTCTTCTGCTTCTATCGTCCCTACTCTATCTCTTCGATTACTCCCGGGTTTCTGTTAGTCATCGTCCTCCTCTCGCAGCAGGAGGAAATTGATATTCGACTTTTTCACCGAAGCCGCCGGCAATTGATGTTAACCTTTCGGCTTGAAAGCACGGATTGGGAATGATTTGTAGAAGTTAATTCCCATCGGCTGGTATGTAGTATCGCGCCGTACTTCTACACTTCTTCACCTTCTAGGTCACTCGAACATATGGATTTAAAAACGGGTATTGAACCGAACACGTGCGTTGCGTACGTAGTATCGGAACTCGCTTATTGACTCGCGAAAACAGAAAAGAACGAAGACCGACGCCGGTATAATTTCATAGCAAAACTAGGTATAAGAATACGACAACTTTTTCGTTTTCAAAAATGATCTTTCTGTAACGTCTGCAACGTCAAACTTTGGGTTCATCGAAATTTTACGGTGCACCGATACCTGTGCTCAAGCTAATATCTTCCGGAACAATGTCGAAGCGTCTATTACCGTTTACCTCAAAAGATCTTTACGATGGACTTCCTAAAGATCTTTACGACATCCTTCGAACATCCATATGGTCCAGGTTACACCATCAGCATAATTCCATCCACAAACGCACAATTGAAAAAAAAGGTGATGCTCCGTAAACATATTTCATCCGGCGCGTCTCGCCGACGAGAGAGATCAGTCAAATTTTTACAACTACGACGGCATCGGATCCCAGATGTCGGGCGAGCGGATTCTCTCCCAATTGCACCTAGCTCGTAAATATTTGGCCGGTGTCGGCGTAACTCTAGCCACCGGTCCGCTCCTCCTCCTCGCCGCCGAGCACGGCTGCTCCTTTCGCCCGCGCTCCAACCGTGAAACCCGCGCGCGGCCGTCCGTTCTGATTTCTGTCCGTCAGCGGCGGTCAGATTTACGACGTCGCGCGAGGGGCCCCCGGTTGCCGTGCGGGCCCGGGGGTCCCGGCGCGCAACAATGAAACCATGCCATTTGTCACAGAGGCGCTTCCTCCGTTTCTAATAAACGTTCGTCCTACCGTCGTCCTCGTCGTCCTCGTCGTCGTCGTCGTCGTTGTCGTCGTGGCGCGACGTCGTGCCGCACCGTGCAGCACGGATCGACCTTTGCCGTTGCACCATGGATCGTGATCTCTCGGAGAACTTCTCCGTCTCTCCCTCCTATCGCTCGCTTCCTCTCTATCTCGCCCTCCTTCTCCGTCTTGCTCCGACGCCTCGTCTCACCCACTCAGTCGTGGTCCCCGATGACGAAGAGAGAAAGAACCGGAGGAGAGTAGGAACCGTCGCAGTGGGATACAACGTGCCTACGTCCATACTTTCACAAGCCGGCACAATGCACCAGACCATCGAGGAATTGTCATACAAATTGTCGCTTATTCAGCAACGATACTGAAGCGACAATGTATCCGCGTGCAGGCCTACCGACCTGGAGTCCACCATGCGGGAGACCACGATCACATTCTCCTAAGGACGAATAAGAGAATTGAAGACGCGAGAGCAAAGAGAAAAGAAGTGAAGCTGAACGTTATATAGATAATTTCACGATTTATAAGCAATTGTTGTGATAATTAGACCATTATTTTAAAAACTTATTTCGTTACTAATTAGCCGTTATTTTGGTGTGTAATTTCAAACAACTTAATATTATTATTTATTTAAGCGACTTAACGTTAATATCCGGATTAAATTTCCCCGTTGAAAAATCATATCTTTATTTCTACAACGTTATTTTGCTCGAGCATCAAGAAAGTTGAAGCGTCAATACATACATGCGTCACTCGATAATCGGAACATTGTAATTTACAACGCGAGCTTATCGCGAAGTCACGCCGTCGGGAATCTGTCTCTTTGGACGGACGGAGGAAAAGTCTAATTAGGACAGTGTGAATTATGATCTTAAATAACGCGATGATAAAAACAGACAACGCGTTTACGAGGATTTATGCGGCATAGAATTTATGTCGCATTGAAAGCGATCCAAGGACGATTTTTATTCTATGGAGAATTCGTTATACCGCGTCTAACGGTACAAAAACACTTTGCATTGATAATCATTCATACAGCTTGAAGTATTAAGAATCATGTGACAATGTTAGACGTCGTGAATCAATAGTGATATGCGAAAACTGAACGTTTTCGCATTGTATTCAAGTCTAGTTCAAGATTTTAATACAAAAAGTGCATTATAATATAATAATGTCAAATATAAAGCTGAGATCAGTGGACCAATAAATAACACTGTATTTTCTTTAATTAAATATATCAGAAAATATTCTGATTGAGGCATTGGAAAATAGTCAAATTGATATTGAAAGTTTACGCAAAGATTTTCCGAGTTTTTCGGATGGTCGTTAAGATCGTGTTTTAAAATGTATTGAAAATATTAATAATTTATAGAGAATTCAACTAGGGGAGACTCTCTAGTTGCCAGTCGATTTTTGGTGAGTCGCGAAAAATTTTCGATGATCGTAAGAAACCAAATTTTGAAATAAATTATAATTATCAAACTTCTCGTATATGATTTTAATTGATGTCAAATCTGATTATCAACAGAAATAAAAAATAAGTGCAATTTTCACACTTTCATACCTCCTAATATATTTAAAAAATTGATATATAAAATTATATTCAATGAAAAAATTAGAAAGTAAAAGTAGTATAAATAAAGTGATATAAAAAATCAATTTACTTCCTCCTTTAGGTTTTTCATATCCCTTAAGCTAGATGAGTCGCAGAAATTTGTCGTTTTAAAAAATGGCTCGCGATTCACATAAGTTTAGGAAACCCACCATAGATTATATTACGTACACTATAGCTTTTCAGTACTGTCAGCACGTCTCGGAACGCATCATTCATCGGGGCACGTGCATGATGCACCGAACTGATGTGTGCATGACGGAGAACACAGCTCCGTCATGCTGATTCTCCGAATCATTAAGACGCGACCTCGGTCGTGTAACTCTCATCGTCGTCGTCGTCGTCGTCGTCGCCGTCGCCTATAACTCTCTCTGCTATCGATCACAGCATCGTCGTTGGAAGTTCGCAAGCGGTGCTGCTTATCGTTTATCTCGTCACCGTGGATGCATCGGACAAATGCAAGGAACGCCGGGCTTGGCCGGCGTTTAACCTTTCGAGCGCCTCAATGCTTCTCGCCGAAAGTGTCACGAGCGCGACAGAGTTCTTCTGGCGCCATGTCGAAGCTACACTTCAATCGAACCGAAATAAGCGCAGGCTGAATACTTCTTGCACTATCCGCCGGAACGTCACGATGACAGTTTATTTCTTCAAGAGATTCGAGAGACTTATAGGAAATGAACTCTTTAGAGACAAAAATCGCGATCACGTGTAATCTTTAATTATGCAAATAGTTGAAAATTGTTAAGTTTTATTTAACTGTAGCGAGTTTTATTTTTTATAAAATCTTTATGTTATTTTTATGAGACCTTCCTCGAATATCCTATCTTTCGTATCTTCCAAATTTTCGATATCAAATTTGGAAGATGCAAAGAAAGATGAGATACAGATCTCGATGTAAAAAATATTCTCAAAACAAAAAAAAAATTAGGATATTTTATCATCACAAAAGAACTCGAAAGAGTTTCAGTATACCGCAGTGAGCGGCCAAGGCACAAAAAGATATAAGGTACAAGACGATCACTCCAGTAGCAATATCGCGCTGCGGATAAATAAATTCATCTGGTGACCACGATCCTCTGACGCGTGTAATGGACGAGAGACTCGCTTCGGCTTCGGGAAGAACGAACGGTAGTTAGACCGGCATGGCTGACTGCCGTTTCATAGACGGAGGTCATCCACAGTTCCCACACAGCCGCCAGTTTCTTATTTCTCCCCAAACGTCACCGTCGATATTTATGGCGAGCCATAGAGGACCGAGGGGTTCGGCTGTTCGCTACGCGGCGAAGAGCAGAAGCAGGGTCCGAGCGTAATTCTGTCAGCGTCACGCTCAGGCTCGAAGAAGTCAGCGAGAAAGATACCGAAGGAAGGAAGGAACCAGCAGAGGAAGCAAGATGCCTGGAAGGAAAGCGAGACATGCCGAAGGAGAGTGTATAGGGACAGTGGATGGCGTAAGAGAGGGGAAAAAAGTCACTGGAACATTTCCAGCAGTGCCCGGTTGTTAGCGAACGAGAGAAAGAGAGTGTGAGAGAGGACGTCTCGTCGTAAGACGTTGTAATGGCGACCTCTGATATCACCAGTCAAGGTTATTGTCCATTGAGGTAACACGGTAGCGTTAACCTCGCAAATTTACACGGCACTCTCTCCGGTCTGGCGGACCTTTAGTATCTTCTTTATAGCCAGCCGGGATTACGTGGCACGCGAGCTTGCGTTAGTTAACACGTGAATGGAGCTCAATGTCAATGGACGGCATTGTCAATCCACCTGGCGACTACGAACTGCGAAACGGGAAACTTCGTGCCCCTTGCGAAAAGCTTCCTCGGCGGCCTTTGAATTTAGGAAGCAATTACACGCGACGCCCGAATAATCCGGCAGAGAAAATTGCCTATATACGTTACTCGTGTATTGATATAGAAACTATTTAGAAACGCTCTCTAAAAATACGTATCTCGCGAACTACGTAATTAGATTAACAGTCTGGCAGTCCGACACGAGTAGACATGTAACTATTTTAATTGAATGCCATAAATCGTACTTTTACTGCATTATCGCGGAGTCTTCTTATTGTTTTCGCTCCGAGCCGAGATCGCCGGCGATTTATTACAACACCAGGTTTCTCCTTACGTCCGTCTTACCGCTAAGCTCAATATCAACGCGCGAATAAAACGAGTACCCGCGCGCAGGCAAGATAGGTATATAAGATTACCCATTGCGACTCGACCGAGTTCACGCAACCCTTTTAACTTACGGGGCTGGAAAAGCCTGTTGGACAGGTGGAACAAGGCTCAACGCCGCGCGCGCGCGCGAGAGAAGGCGCGTTACGCATTATTCCAAGCTCATTGGCCTTCGAAACGCCGAGGTTCTTCCTGCTCCGTGCGACAGTCACGTTACGTTCCGATCATCCGGTTTAGATCTCGCGTTGACGCGACGCGTTCACCGCGAGAGGACACGAGAGGGAGACGAGATTTCCGAGGCGAGCTCCGCTCAAGGCTCACGCCACGTTTCTTCACGGGAACCTCATACGGTGGCTTCGAAGTGCGCGAGAGCGCACTTTGAGGAGGTCCAAGAAGCCGAGAGATTTATCGCCCGCCACTTATTATAGGTATGAGAAACGAGTTGCACATCGTGGGTGGGTTAACTAAATGTCGCGATGACGGAATCGTCATCGTAGCATCGCGCCGCTCCGCGCCGCTCCGCGCCGCGCCGGGAGAGAAACTCGCATCTCAAAAACCCGCCGCTTATACGGAATAATGCGGCGCGGTTAAATCATGCTCGCTGCGAGCGAGACATTTGTCTTGTCGCGAGTAGTTGTACAAAGCGTATCGCGCAATTACCATCGAATTAGCGTTAGAAGACGCTTGTATTATATTTTACAAATCGCGCTAACGGAATTACGTCAACCGAAAGTGATATTTCTCATCATTTCACTCATTATATATTTATTTTTAATCGAGCACTCCGAAATGTCAAACGGCACAATATTATATGATATTTGCATGGGCGGAATAAATTTTTGAAAACAAGACAAATAAATAATTGAAAACAAGATTTTCTCGCGATGTCTCGATTCGTCTCATCTCCATAAAATAATTTTTTACGAATACAATGGTAATTGCGCATCTATTTAGGTAGCAGATCGCAACACGATGACGTATGCTAATCCACGTTTTTCGAGATCCGTTTTAATAATTAAGTCGATGGCGTGAGAAGGCCGCCACGTTTACGCCGGAGAAAGTATCCGAGAGAGGAAAAGGATATCCCGATGAAAATATCGTAAAACGTTTTATAACCGACATAAACAGCGAACGAGAGTGAGAGCGACCCGGGTCGCTTGTGTGTGTTGCTGTTCACACAGAAACACGTAGATGCACCTAGGATCTGGAAGCAGGTATGTATCGAGTGACGGCTGTCATCTCTCGTACAAGATCTCGTATCTTATCATTAATTCAACGAGCATCCTAAACTCGCTTTTCAACGAGTTAAATTTTACAACAAATAACATGTCAAATTCGACACTTCGGTCTTTTTTTGTCGTCGCCTTGCGATTTGCGAGAAAACTGCGATAAAATAAAAGTTTTGGTGTCTAGTGCTACAAGATTTTCCTTGCTCGCTTGACTAAAATAGAAGACGACGATGCTTCTTCATTTGGAGAGAATTCCAAGATTTCAAAAAAGTAGCAAAAATTGAATTTCTCCTAAAATATTTATTTACTTCTGCTTTTTTTGCTAAGAAGGGACTTTAAACAGTACTGTCCAGGATTTGTAGTTTTGGGTTTAAATTAAAAAATGTATCAGTATTTATTGCCGTTCCTAGTTCTTATTTCAGTTGTTTTCTTGTAACGCGCAATTGATCTCAAGGACGAGACTAATCTGAGAGCGTTAAAAATGTTTGAAATGTATTATAGTCTTTCATGAATACTGCGGAAAACTGTTAACAGATTATATACATAAAATACTATTAATACCATATATTCTTTTTTCTCATATTATAATAATAATAAATTTATATAAGGGTACACTGAAAAAAGAGTCTTGTTACATCATTTGGAAATCTGGTAGATTTAACCAATACGTCTTTTCAAAAACAACGAATCAGAAATCTTGTAGAAATTATCAGATTATGGCAAAATCACGTTTTGATTAGAGAATATCGAGTCCTATTATAATAACTGGAATAACCAGAAATTCTAATGTCACCAAAATGCACTCAATCATACATGTCTCGTTAATATAATATTATCATTTTTCTAAGTGTATGCATATTTAAAACATACGTATTAAATTATACTTTCATTTCATTACTTTATATGTATTATTACACATATTATAGTACTTATAATTTTATGTATTAGTAATAATTGTGTACGTTATAATAATAATAATATATTTTGGGAAAAATGGAAAATGATACATGCGATCAAAAATTTTTAACAATCCTAGACGCTTCTCATCCCTGAAAACAAGTGTCGAACGAGACGTTACGGCGAGAAAACTTGAAAGAGCTATAAAATTCGGAATTTTAATAGCAATATCAATATGAATACCGACACATTTCAATTTCAAGTCCAAAATTACAAATCCTGAACAGCACTGGCTGCAATATAAATTTAGACATAGACAAGGAAAAAATGGACTGAGCGTGATGCATGAAATTTGAAGAAAGAGATGGAGAACAATAAAAGCGAAAAGAGATTGCGTGAATCAGAAAGAGATAAAGGTATGGCAACTGCTTTCTATTTTTTTTCTACCTGCTCTTCACTGCCTGACACGCTCAATCTATTTTTACTGTAAACAATTTTTGGCATAAATCAAGTATAATAACCAAACTAGAACGTTCTTGCGTGTTTGGTCATTAGTAGTAGAGACGTGGATAGCCGTTTTGGTATTCACCTAGTTGAAACCATGTTAGCAGTAAAGCAGGGTATTTTTAATTTTTGGTAAGTTGGAAATACGCGCCAAATATAACACGAATAGATAAATACAAAGTATCATACAATATAAAATATATGTTACATATCTATTTCGTATTAAATTTATACCTTTGAAATAGTTGTAACATATTTATATCTTAAACTTAGATTTGTCTAATTTTTAACAAATTTAGAAATTTTATTTCTACTGTTACGATAACGTATCATCTTAACGTAAGAGTTGCAAAAGTTTCGCCAATTCATGATGCCATTATTGTGCAATATTTGCAACAGTGCCTATCGGGGTACGTTAGGAGATATTTTTGTCTGATGAAGTCTCAAACGCTTCCTCGATGTGTTCAGTTATCGATGAAAGTTACTATATAATTCTTGCGGATACGAAAAATAGAGAGAGAGAGAGAGAGAGAGAGAGAGAGAGAGAGAGAGAGAGAGAGAGAGTGAGTGAGTGAGTGAGTGAGTGAGTGAATGCGGTAAACCAGTGCGGCAAAATTGCATTATCGATTTCAAAAGACATTAATGGACATTACACGTTGACGCTCCGCGTCCCTCTTTTTTCCCTCTTTGTCGCAAATACATCCTATATACATGTCATTGCCAGCCAAAAATCTCGTGTATCAGCCCGCCCATCCGTACCTCCCGGTGAAATATTATTTTTAATATTTCCCGTGTGTATCGCTACGAGAATTCAGACCATTAATTAATTTCGAGCCACTGTGTACCGTTTTGAATGGGGACTGTCAGGCGAGCGCCAACGCGCCGCGAAAAATTACCGCGCGTAGTGTCGCGGCGCCGATTTCCGCTTTCGCGCGAAAACAAACAGAAATCCGGCGATCTATCCTGACGCGGAATTGGCCCCCCGTGTCGTGTCGAATTATACGTGGTTAATTCTATCACGCGCCTCGGTAAACATTCTCCGTGGACCAACTGCACGTAGCAAGGTGCGTGCACCACGAAGATTGTCTCCGGGCCCGATCGGAACGCGAGAGCCGCACCGCCGCGCTGGTCCGGCCGGTTATACGATATCATAAAAGAAATCACGTATGAGAGAGAGCGAGAGAGAGAACGAGAGAGTGAGCAGCGGACGGATGGATGTACGTACGGACCGATCAGGTTTAGGCAGCTGTCTGCAACCACGTCACTCAAGCTCACCGTCGGGCTCGCGGTGGAATGAATGCCTTTCATTATGAGCGTTATCGCCTGCCCAATCTCCACAACCCTTTCTGCCTCCTTCGAGCTGCTCTCTTTTCTCCGATTCTCCGTAGGCTTCTTTTTCGCGGCGTATCCACCTCATTTTCGTTCGAGGACCCACTCCTCTCTCGCGATAGGCACGACGAAGAAGCGAGCGAGCGTGCGCGTAATCGGACGAACGAAGGGAGAGAGGGTGAAAAGAAAGCAGCGGAAGGGACGCGACGGATATTATCGTTCGACCTACCGGGATACGTCTCTTGTACCTGGTCGCGAGATTTATCGTGGGTAAAACCTACTCGGTTTTTTCTGCCGTCCCACTCTACGGATCCCCGACCGCCCGGCGAAGCTGAGAAAAACAGCAATTAGCAGGTTGCATTGGGAAAAAAAACTACGCTACGATGATAAACCGCCGTGAAATGCACGAGAATGGAAAGACTATGCGATCTGTCTGAACGACGACGGTATCGCGCGAGATTTAGAGAGACGTAACTGTGTATGTACATATAATTCGCGCACGATATATGCCGCATAGGATTATGGAAAATGCGTGTCTGCGCAGGTCTGCGAGAGGTCTCTTAATTGACATAAGTTAAACAGCTTATTAGGAAAATATTGCAGAAGGAGACGTTACAGGAAGTGCGCATGCGAGCGACGAGCGCACGAAACGTGTGCGAGTTTTGAACGGGGCAGGCTTAGGCGCAATGAGAAAAACGACACGATTCAATCTGGAGTCGCATGACGACGGGAAGCGTGGAGATTTCAGAACAGAGAGCGCGGTGCCGAGCGATGCGATTCTAACTTGATTGGTCGATCAGGTCTATTCGATCGAGAGGGAAAGATTGAAATCGCGGCGATGCGTGTTAACACGTGGCATACATGTTGCGCGATTCGACGTGGAAGTAGATTTATATGGAAGTCATGCGATTGCAATTATCCTCCGTGCGATCACAATACCGTTTGAAGTCTTTATCTTCTCGAGCGCTCTTGTGGGAAACGCTCCTATCGCGGGCATCTTACACTTCAACATTCGCGCCGTCGATATCCTTCGCGATCACTCCAGAAATCGCTCAGAAAACTCGCGTTACCTAATCGCGAAGGTGCAATAGATTTCGCGCGGTTTAGTTGCACGATTTGTGCAGCGGCGCGCCGATAATTTATCTCGCGCCGAAATCACCCTTTCAGAAAAGATTTCTAATAACAAGATGATAAAAAATATTCTCGGTGTATTTAAACTTATTATAACCTTGTGTAATCCAAAAAGAAAGCAATATTAAGGTGAGGTCTATAATTTCTACTCTCCTCCAGCGGATTAAATGAGATTCATTTGTTATTTTGAGACAAAAGTAAAACATATAAATTTCAATTTGTACACTCCAAAAACAAGTGTTTAATTTTAAGATATTGAAATGTTTTGTTTCTGTCTCTATTTTTTTAAACACTAAAATATTTAAAACCTGTTAAAGATTTTATACGTTTCATTGTTTTAAATCTAAATATCGTTTAAAACAGAAATATTTTCAAGTATCAAGAAATAAAAACGGAAATAACACATTTTGATATCTTATAATTAAACACTTCTTTTTTCGAGTGTATGCTTACATTCAGAATAAAAATTTGCTCAATGTTCTGACGCCCGATGATTAATCGCTTACGCAGTTCTAGATATCACCGACAGGCGACCGTGCGATCAAGTGCTCTCTCATGAGAAAAATTCACATGCGGTGCATTATAATTAACGCAGCCACGAAGACTCATCAGCCTTTGTTTACACGCAAGTTTTTATGTATCTAATTGATCATTTGACTAGACGAGATATTTTGGTACTTACGAAGCGACCAGCTTCTTCGTGAACCTTCGTGATATTTTATTAGTAAGAACATTCTTCAAATTTTCCTCAGATCAATCATAATGTTAAATTAAGAATATTATGAGATTCCACAAATTTCCATTGTCTAATCTAAATCTGTCTGAGAAAGGAATGAGATCTTATCAAGATCATTTTATTATAGATTTTAGAATATATAATATTCCCTTCTCAATAATAATTATGATTATCTCTATATCAATCTTATTTTATGATGCATAGAAAAGTAATAGTATTGAATCTAGAAATCTTTTTTTGTAGATGCACACAGAGAAAACGATTTCTTTGGACTTAATAAATTTTATTGTAGTCAAATTTATTTGGAATGAGAATTTCCAAACAAATTTGAATCACTAAGTACGATTAATAATAGTATTATTTTCAAATAACAGGTGTTGTTTGAATGAAACATTTTTATAACGTTTTGCATAAGTACACGTTGTTTCAACTGGGACAACTTTCTGTCAAATAAATAGGAATATTAATTCCAATGAAATTTTTTTCTCTGTGCACGAGTCACACTCTGGTTCGGAGAGTCCTCATTTTTCGCGCCGAGCGCTTTCGGAAACGGAGAGCGCCGCGTTTCATCAAATATCTTACATTTCGATATTTACGTCGTAATTTTTCACCCAACGGATATGGCAAAAAAAATTTGATATTATCGAATTGCATGCGCCGCGTCGGTTGTACGTTACAACGGGCCGGCTCGTACATCACATTCAATATCCCCGTTCCAGCACGTACGAAAATATTTCCGGCTGCGCATTGTTCGCGCTCGCGCTCGCGCGAACGGTCCCACTTTAATCATCCCCGACGAAAACAGCCGCGAGATAAAAACCGCCTCGCGCGGATTAACACAGATCGAGCGGCGCGCGTGACCGCACCACTGTCAGCGGCTCATTATCGTCGAATGAATAATTGAGTTATAATACGCCCGTCCCAGATTACACCGATCTCCTACGTGTGCTGCTTGATCGCCGGTTACCGGTTCGTTAGCAATGCCTCGGCGCGGCGCTCTCGCCGCGTGATCGCGGCTCGCACATCGCGCGAGCACGACTCGTACAAGGTGCCAAGCGATTTTTTTCATGTCAATCGTCAGGATTGCCAAGGCGAGGCGAGGCGAGGCGAGGCGAGGCGAGGTGAGGCGAAGCGAAGCGGTTTTAATCGTAATGGCGACCTATCGGTGTCTCACCGCAAGATTGATAACTGGTCTGACGAAAGGGTAATTCTCGGTGCGCGCACACATCGACGAGGAAGGTCAATCTCGTCTAACCGCAACACTTATGCGAACGCGTCCGCGATAGGCGTGTTGCGCGCGAAATTTGCATGTTAATTTATTCCGCGTCGCGTACACATGCGCGCTCGCCTGTGTGCTCGGCTCACATTTCTTTCTCTTTCTTTTCATCTCTCTTTCTGTCACTCGTCTCTCTTCCTAAGAATTTGATCGCGCCGTTATGGACGTTAGGCGCCGCGTTCTCGCGAGAACGGAAACCGATGGAAGCGTCTCGGTTACAACCTCGTTATCCGGAAATGGTTTAACGGGACACGTGGGTGGCACGTTGATTCCGAGAAGTGCAATGTGCCGGGCACCTTGCGGTCGCAGCGACCGCTAATTTAACTCTCATAAACCAAAATATGTCGAAGTAATCTATTCCATATGGTTTGTCGTACTCAAAGCGCAATTTTTTAGATATATTGTTATTTGTTAAAATATAGTGTTTGTAGAAAAGTAATCTGGCGACAAACTTAAAAGGACGATGAATCTAGTCAAACTGAACAATTTTTGACTAAACAAGCATAATTATTCGGTCTACTGAATTACGTATGCTTACATAATTAAAATTTTCCGTTATTTAATTTTTAATGTACGACTGAAGATCACAAGTAAGGTTGTAATATGAATCGTGAACTTGAGAAATTTTTAGTTTAAAATATAATTGATGTTCAAACTAATGTAAAATTAAGCGCCATTGTTCTCACTGAATTGCTCATTGTGACTTTGATTCTTATATTGACAAACTTGTATATTTTTGTTAAACAATTTTTTATTGATTAATTGCCTAATTCTATAACGTTAAAATGAATCATATTTTTAAATTTTGTAAAAAATTTTTTAATACTTTTAAATCTCTTAATTAATAGTTTTAACAATAAATCTTCAAAATGGTGTCTAACATCTTTATTACAAGCATCACACTTATGGTGCATTAACTAATCTTTTGCAAAATTTCAAGAGTGCTATGGAGCTTTCAAATGTATTCATTATTCTGCTAGTAAGCATAAATTCAAAAATAATAATCAAAAATATAATCTTCCTACGACAAATTCTATTTCTACTTAATTATGTAATGAACTAAACGTTTCAAGTTATTTACAATTAGTCTTTCTCACTATTAATAAATAACATTAAAGCTAAAATAAATTAGGACGTGCATATTCGAATAAGTATAAATATAAATAGCGTTTATTCTCTCAAAATATTCTGCAGACCAGTAATTTATACTTTTTGTAATTTTACTCCATTTGACGTGAAATTTTGATGGATATTTTGAGAACCACTCTATCTATTTACACTTACATTTATACTTGTTCGAAAGTGCACGTCCTAATTTATTTTAATTTTAAGATTACCTATTAATACTTCTGAGAAAATCTAAGTCAAAATGTTCAGTATATTATATGATCAAGAGAAAATAAAATTTATCGTAAAAATTTACATCTTATTTTGCTCGTTTAGAGCGTTTAATTTTTTTCTTGATTGCAAATACGAACTACTGGTATTTACTCTGTGTTATAATTTTTTCTAATCTACAAGTTAATAACTTTTTTTCAGTGTAAAAATTATTAATTGAAGTTTTCAATTTGATTAAACTTCTTTAGTTTAAACACTTATATATTTAACTTAAATACATCAAATACTTGAAATATAATTTAAATTGAAAAATTTAATTAACTTTAAAGAAATTAAATCACATTCAAGGTTAACAACCGACGCCAAACGCCTTAAGGAGAAAGTTGTTCAATTTGATCAAATTTGTTACCGTTTTCTAAGTTTGCGTGAATCCACTTTTTGGATATACATATTATTATTCTGTACTTGTATGTATTTCGGATCATATCCATTTATAAAAACAAATTTTGTAAATCTCTCTCTAATGAAACGAAGTGTTTTATTTATGTGAAAGTACGATTTACGCAAATAAACAGTAACACCGCTTCACTGAATCCCTTTTCGTATTTTCCAAATAATCACTATTCGTGAAAAAATGCGATCACTTTTAACTTTTGAATATTGAAATACCTTGCGTGCTGCTGATGACAATTAAAATCGCCTTCTACTGTTCACGTCAGTTTTTAATTTCTGTGGATATTCGTGGCTCGTGTTGCGTTTCGTCGTCAGTAAACAGCCAATAGGCTTCACGCGCAGATAGATACCAATTTTAAACTGTCAAAAGAATTGTCTCCACCTCCCACGCTTTCAAAATATGATACGGTTGGCACAACAATCGATTAACAATCGGGTTTAATACTTGTCACAATATGACCGTGGAGTGCCTTCCGTTTAGGAAGGGTTAAATTTAAAGCCCGCAGCCGCGCGTCAACGCGAAAATACACGGCCGTTGCCTACTGTAATATCGCCGCTGTAATTAGCCGATCCGCTAGCTTTCGCAGTCAAGTGTTCTCACTCAAACGAAAACCAGTTCTCGAGTCCTCGCTCGTTGCGCTACAACGGCGCGCGCTATCATCGTGCCGAGTTCGTCTTCCGGTGGCGAGTCGCAAATCTCATGTTCACTTTACGGCCAATGTAAACGCGACGATATCAGTTGGACATGGACAAGCGGGACCGTGACAGCCGGACACCTTGACACTCAGGCTTCCTAATGATCGGTAAGCTGCCTACCGGGAGAAAAAGGCGGCTTTCAATGCGGCCGGGCGCGTTTGATCGACGCATCGTCGTCTCGTCGTCTCGTCGTCTCGTCTCGTCTCTCTCTCTTGGAGATTCAGACCTCGATCTGGGATTCTCTCCTCCACGAGTCACGGGCTTGAAACGTCAGCCGATCCGGCATTCGACGCTTGTATTGTATGCACTCATCGCGACTATACTCGCCGACTCGACTTGTTTCACGGATTATCTCTCGGCGCGCGGCATTCACGACCGACACTCGTGTTAAGAAGTGTCCTATCACTTCCGCGACAGGCGATGGTTATCGATGGCTGCGGAATATCATCGAGTTGAGCCTTTTAAAAAATATTTTATTATAAATAATATCTATTTTCAAGTTCTCGAAACAGCCGGAAATTAGTACCGTGTAATAGGTAATAGGAAATGACATTCTATTTTCGTTGATAATTTATCGATCGACAAGTAATAATCGTGAGACCAATTGCGATTTAATATGATCCGATGCATGGAACGAGTTGCCTAATCAGCGCTCGGAGTTACAATCGGTCGATATATTCAGCCGATGATCAATCAATTGAGCTGTCATGCCTTTTTAGACTCGCGAGGATTTCAAGTCCTGTTTTTTCCGGCACTAAACATGTTAATTACGCAAGAATATTGACTTTCCATCGAGTTGACCATCGTAACTGCAATAATTAAAGAGACAATCAAAAAAAGTTGCCATATCTTTTTCCTTTTATTGGCTGCGTTTCGATGCACACTGCCAGTGCAATGCATGAAAGTCTATAATTCACGTTACGTATACTATAGATTTTCAGTACTGGCAGTGATTTTCCGATCGCAGTCATTATACATATACTGCCCTGGATCTCAACACATTGCACTGTTAAATTCGTAATGTCAAAATATATCCAATTTGAGCCAATCAAATTATTATAGGTTGCCATTGCTCCTGCTTAATGTGTAGTTAATTTGACTAAAATAATCGAATTGAACAATTTAACTTAAGAAGTATATTAAATTTCATTTAAATTTCATTATTTACTAACAAGTGCATACGTTAATAAAGACTACTTTGAAAGGATGTACTACTATAGAAATGAGTTAATAAGAGGTTGTTTTTAAACAATGTTTTACGTTAAAATAATAAATTTCAATATATACACAGAAGTTAAAAATAATAAAATATCATGTAACTCGACGTTTACATTTGAATCTTCAATATTTAACAGTAAAATATTATACAGGATGAGGCATTTAAGTGCATTACAATCCTTGTAACTATGCATCGTAGCAAAACATGTTTCATACAAAAAAAAATGATTTGAAAACTAATAATGGCAAAATTAATTTTCGGAAAAAAATTGGTTTATAAAGATTATCATCATTTTTTAATGGATATATGTTTTATAATTATATATTAATAGCACGAAGATAGAGTTATCGAACAATCAATATTATAGGATATTTTATACCTATTTTATTCTGGCATACATTTCGATATAAAATATAAAATATCTTTTAAGCTATTAATATTTTAATAATTGTAACTTAATATACAGGCTAATGAAGTAAATCAATTGGTGTAAAGAAAATACATAGTTACTTGCAACACAGTTTCAAGAAAAGTAGTTTAACGTTATAAATGTCTCATTCTGCATACAAAAAAATTATTGAAATTTTCGGAACATTTTTCGCATTATTTTTCTTGCCCGCAAAAAAAAACTTGAAAGGAGCAATGGAGAGTATGCTATCTTACAAAGATGCATCAAGTTCAAAGAAGAAGATCAAATCAATCGAAAGGCAATGAGAGTACGTTATAAATATGTTACAAATATGTAGTATATACAGAGAAGGTTAAGTCAATCGAACATCGTTCAATGTTTTCTCCTTATCATTGTGCGAAATGCCCTTTCCCGCTGTAGTTTCCCGACCGCGTATCTTTCACGACAATCGCGCGAGTACGCAAAGCCAATTGGCTGCGTTTCTCGGGGCGCATTGAGCGTCACTTCGAGCAATTGACTTTGATCCGTCCGTGTACGCGCGTAACATTGAACGCAATTATGGTCAATTTACAATGCCTCCATTCCCTCCCTTTCCCCCCTCCCCCCCTCCGGCCTCCCCTGCTCCGCCGACCGGCCGGCCCGGTAATCGCCCGTAGGTGGATAGGGCCGCGTATCGATTGCTTTCGGGATTCCGTCCGATACTGCGAGAACGCAGCCAATTAATGCGCCGGCACGCGAGTGTGCGGCGCGGCGTGGGCGTCCGCGAACGCGACCGCGGGCCGTTATGATTTTTCATGGGAAGCGGCGACCCGTTAAGCGGCGCTCTCGCAGCGCTCTCGCATCGGTCGTCTAACGTGAATCAACGTTTTAACCGATTGTAACTGAACTCCGGCAATTGTAACTAAATGTTCCGGCGAGAAAATACGGCTCTGGGCCGGGGAAAAACACGCCGCTTCGCGCAAATACGATCGCGCGCATATACATTTTGTAGCCACGCGCTACATTTTTTTTTAAATTTTTTATTCTGTTTTCTCGAAAGGTCACTTGATTAATAAAACTTTTCTGTCGAAATGTATCGAATGATCTCTGGAATTATCTCGAATAATAATATCGAGTTCTTTTTTTCGAATAATATGAGTCGTTCCGTTTCAAAATCGTTAAAAAAAAAAGTAATATTTCTAAAATTGCTCAAACTCTCTAAATTGGAGTCAGTGTATTATTCATTGAAAGGCAGTGAACACCCCGATTTCAATAGTATAATACTTATAACTGTACCGATGTGATATATGCATGTCTTTTAGTGATAATACACTGATTTCCGATTAGTGAAAGTGCCTCATCTTAAACGGAATCACTGAAAGACAATAAACAATTACTGTCATGATCAAAGTTACAAGTATTAGCACTGCAAATCAATAAGATTCAGATTTAGCGATCGAGTGCATTTTGGTGAAACTAAGTAGAATTTCTGGTTATTCCGGTCAATATATTACATTATAGGACTTGAGATTTTATGACCAGAATAGACTTGACCATAATTGATAGACTTTATCATAATTTAGCAATTTCTATAGCAGGAAATTTAGCAATTCCCAGATTTTTGATTCGTCCGTTTTGAACCTGACATACCGGTTGAATCCATCAGATTTCTAAATAATGCAACAAGACTCTCTTCCAGTGTACAGTATTGAACATCCAACGTGACTTTGGAATTAAAATATCGCATAGAATTAATTCCCTCACGTTCGAATCAGCGAACAAAGCCGACGGAGAGATATCCATCGACGCGACACCTGCCATCTCATCTTCGACGCGGCTTCGCAATCATCCACGCACCCCCGGCCATCAAGTCGGCCGCAAAAATCTAATCGGCCGCGTCGAGGCGGCGAGATTCGTAATTTTCATCTTGACTCCTCTCAGTCACGGTATCGACGCGAACTCGAGGAGAGCTTGAGGCTCCCTCCCTCCCTTCCTCCCTCCTTACCTCAACACACACACACACACACACACACACACACACACACACGTTTGCACGCAGCAAAGCATGGGAGCCACATAGTCGGATAGCCGGTCGGCGTCGAACGTATAGGCCGTTTCGTGCCCAGTCACCGTTAAAGCCCGCGGATTCGAGTGGACGTGACTCTCCGTATAATATTACATCCTATTAGGGGCCGGAGTAACTGCCGGGCGAAACGCGACAGCGGACGATAAACGGAAGGGGCAGTGCCTCAAGATGCGTGCCACCCAGCCGTCACACGTCGGAGTAATATGACGTTTCGCGGCTAACGTACGGCCCCGCTATCCACCTATTTAGCGTGCATTATGGCCCGGGTACCTGCGCGTCATGCGTTCGCCGAGCATCGTCGAGAGCATACTCGAGTACTCGCGCCCCCGCCGCCAATGTGTCCAATTACTTTCGCTCTCGCGTCCCTACCGCCATATCGTGTCGATCGCGCCGATTAGGTACCGTCCCGGTAACTACGCCACCACTATCGGTCCTTTGAAGAACGCCATGCGCGGCCCTTCATGCGCGATTTTCTCTTGAACAGGCGTATAAATCTGCAAATCTACCTCGAGAGATCGAAAAAGTTTGTCAGTACAAATTTAACTTTGGAAACTTTGACATGAATATAACGTTTCTGATCTTTATTTTATGTATTTTCTTTTCATTGAATTTGGAGTCGGTTCAATAAGAATTAGGGGAGCGTTATTGAATGCGTACCGATCTCTTAAACCTCTTCAATATTTTACATTTTTATTTCATATGAGCGACATTTAGACAAAAATAAAGAATAAATTAGAAATAAATAATATAGAGGAAAATTTAACAAGCTTTGTGTATGCTATCAATATTTTAGAAAATTTAGTACATCCCATGTAAATTTTTCATCTATTTATATAAGTGATAATAATGTAATTATACAATTTTTATTTTGAATTATCACATTTTCATAAAAGAATTCTTAAAAGGAAGAAGGAGTCATCCTCGGAACATGGTCAAAGATACAGAGATCATGAAAAACGGACAACGCGCCACAAATTTGACTACAATACAAATGATACTGATGTAAAATCAATGAGCGATAATATTAAAATTAATAATTGCTATAAATAAAAATATGTCACTTACAAAAATAAATTATTCTAACCAGTTTTATCCTTACTTTTTCATTATCGTTATTTATTCATTGTTGAACGTTTAATTACTTTTCCAATAAATTATTAATAAAATAAGTATTAGTTTATGATCCCGTATATTTTTAATTACTTTAATTTATAAATTCGATATTTTCGAAGACAATACGATTTAAGAAATTACAGATACATTTTAAATAATCGATTTTCTAAATCACACTTTTCGTAGTATGTTACAGAAAAGCTTATAATAAAATAATTTATTATTACTGAAAGATTTAACATATAATAAATAGATGTCTAAATTATAGATGTCTAAAGCTACAATTTCAAACTTTAATTTGCATCTAAAACAGCATCAAATGTGAAATTGGAAATAAAAAGCTCAAGTGGTACCCAACTATCTCCTAATTACAAATTAAATGACTTTTTAAAAGATATAAGAATATTTTTATGTTTTCAGAATATATTGTGTTTCTTAGAATAATTCTTAATATTTTTAAAAAGATAGTATTTTTAGAATATATTTTTCTAAGAATATTGCAGAGGTAAATTAAGCTGTAAGAGACTGCGCCGCGATCTTTGTCTTCCCCATTGAATTTGCAAACTGACGCTCACCGGTCGCATCCATTTTCATCCCGCTGCCCTCGTTCCTGTGTGCGAGGGTGACCGCGTTGTTTACCAGCCGAAGTTTCGTGGCATACATCGTGTATCCAGGGGGTTAAGTAATAATCCACAACGAGAGCGAAAGCGTTGTACGCCATGTTTAAGCGGGTGCATCTACATATTTGATCTTGTAAATTAGCTTACCGCGTGAGCAATTCGTGCCGCAAAAGTTCACTGTTCGCTTATAATCTTACCTAGATCCAATTCCATTAATTAATCTAACGCGATTTATTTACCATCTCACAAATTTCTTCGAAAAAAAAAAACACGCTCCTCCCGAACTATATATATATATCCTCTAACGTATTTTGCACATCTCGATAATTCGCGGTCATACATCGGTCATCTATCTTCCTCGTAACACGATTTCTGGATCCACGTGGCGCGCGTAGTCCTCGGTTCCGAGGGAATCTGAGGGGAAAGGCGAGAGGAAGGGTGCTAGGCGAGGGATGGCTTCGCGTTCTTTCGCGGGGATAGACGGGCGGGGCGGGATCGCGCCGAAGGAAAATTTCGACTATAAATAGCAGTGTATTCTAAACGAGGTACAGAGAGCGCATTGGATCTAAATTATGAATTTCATCAGCGGCAGTCTGCCGTTTCATTCCGCGTTTTAGCCTCCCCTGACGGCCCCCCGGACGCTTCCCTCGTCTCTCCGCCTTGTCTCTCCTACATCCACCTCTTCATCTTGTCTTCCACGAGCCGGCTGGCCGTTGCCGCGTCGCTCCCCTCGCCTCCCGTCTCGCGGATCTCTCCGGCCGCCCCCGCGCGCGCGATACCTTTTAGCGCAGGCACGGGAGATGAAAAGTTCTGGCGAAGACATAAAAATGCGGCGCTGCATTTCCCTTTTAAAATAACGCCCTTTGCTCCTTTTTCAGTTTATTATTATCAAGTTGTGCAGCCTGCATTCTCCGCTCTCGTCCATCCCTCCGCATCCTCGCACCGAACCACCCCTCCCCACCCCCCCAGGATAGCAACGGCGCCTTAGGCGCGTATAACACGCGAAAGCCACCCTCCGTCGTTCCCCCCCGCGCCACGACTCGTTCATCCCCCTACGGCTCCTGCGCGGCCCGTAGAACTGCATGCGTAACTTCGCGTTTAGGAAGTTTCCGTTATGAGAATTAACGCCTGGTGTTTACCTAAGTACGAACGGGAGGCTGTCGTCTGCGAGGCGCATCGGCGCGGCGCGCAGCGCGGCCGTTTTCGAGGCGATGTTCCGAAGACGATGAATATCGATCTGCCACGATGATTTCGTCGAATCTTTGTCTCGCGATGATTACAATGGTTTATATATTGGAACTCGTCTTGACCGGACAACTCGCTTTTAAAGGTATCTTGACGACAGAGTAAAAAACGCTTTGTATTGAAACCGGTTCTTGTTAAAAATCTTTATGTTAAATTCTTAACATATCAGAATATTATAATAATTTAAAATAATGCGATCGTAACGTGCTTCGAAACGTAAATCCCTGGATAAATAAATAATAAAATGTATGTTTCAATATGTTATAATGTTATTTTTTACGGAAAATATGTGCTTCCACAATTGTTTCTAAATTGTGTTAAACTGTTACATTTTTTACGGATTATTTGTGTTATTTTCTATCACATTCGTCAAGCGTAAATTAACACAAAAATTTGTTGGACCGTTGGGACATGCGACATACATATGTAAAATTTAACACACACGGTTTTTAACAGTTTAAACTCAATATTAATTATAAAAGTACGTGCAAAATGATAAAAACATCATATTTAGCTTTCTTTTTCGATTTACATTATTGATACCTTCTAGGTCGCGAGCCAGATCTGTTATATCTGCGAGAAATGTCGAATCGAGTTTCTCGGAAATTTAAACAGGCTCGCATGACGTTCCGCGTCTTAGGCGCGATAAATTTCGCTCCGCCGAAATTTACGCGCGGTCGAAAATAATTATGACAAACTGGAGCGGGCGCGAGTTTCCCCGCTAGCCGAGTGTGAAAGCAGCCGGTGGCCCTTATTCACAGTTCCGCATCAACGTGAATCATCCGCGATCGGCTTCTACCTGTCGCTTAACGTACGAATTTGAGATACAAATAAGCGAACGATGAAGAGGAGGTGAAAGAAGAGGACGATGGAGAGGAGGTTTTTCGGCCAGCCGCGGACGTCGTATCCACCTTTCCAATAAATAACGAGATAATCTCCAGTGAAATCAGGCGAGTTATGTCCGCCATAAAGATTGACCCACGTTGTGTGAATGCGCGCACAGGTAGGAGAGCGCGCGTATGTGCACATGCACGCACACGAGGGAGCCGAGTGATTTACCGATGATTATCGGGCATTCCGGATTTTCTGAGACACCGGGAGAAGATGGCAGGATAGCGGGGGAAGGGAGGGAAGAAGGAGGGGGTTCTCTTCTATCCGTGGAAGGATTTTGAATGAAACAGGAGGCAGCATCAACGTTCCCGTTTCACGACAGGTTGAAAGACGACGGCGTGGCATTGAGGCGGATAGCAGCACCGCGGGATAGAAGCGCGTCGTTTCGTCGAAAATTTAGTGAAGTGAATTCTTAATAACCGACGCGTTTTTAAGACCCGCGCGCTCCGCTCTTCTCTGAGCACATTTTTTCGCCGTTCGCGACGACGATGCCGTGAAACGTATTACCCCCGCGCACAGTACAGTGAGTCGCTCGTGCATTTCTGTCCCACTTTTGAGTTCTCAAACGTGTTTCGTCAGATTTAACGATGTAATTATGTTGCATTTGATAAGAAGCTATATTGCTCTTAGACATTTATTAAAATACTAATAAATCGCAGATACTCTCGTACGTATTTCGACATGATAATAAAGTAGAAAGTCGATCACATATGAATGCAGCATTAGAAGACTTCTTTCTTAAGTGGAATATGCTGAGCTCTTTTGCAATCTGTCGTTATACACAAGATTTCTACCGAATACTTATAACCGTGGTAAGCGGAACAGATAAGCGTTGCGAGAAAACGATCTTAATAATGCGTTTTAATGTACCAGTTAGAAGAATATATTCATCAAATTTATGAATCGAACAGCGTAGTAATGCGCAATAAATTATAATAATTATTAATCAGACTCAATAAAGAGATAATGACAGCAAATTATAACGCGTAGTAAATTGCTAACGGCGCAGAATCTATTTGCAGGCGTTTCAGCTAAATACCAGAGATGTGAATGAATATATATATTATGTATCGCCTTATACTTTGCCAGTGGAAGAAAATCTTCATGTAGAATCTAGAAGCGAGTACGTGCATTTCTTTTTATAAATTTAATACAGTTGCCGAGAGATACTCTCACTATTGTCCAATTTCAGTAAAGTTTAAGTATGCTCTCCTTTCCAGTTTCCAAATATACCAATCGATAGAAAGAGAGAGAAAACTTTACAAACTTCATTCGAGAGCCGTACGTACAAGTAGCTAAGATCAAAAAATATCTCAACTGGTGTTCGGTAAGAAAATTTCAAGTTTGAATTGCCAATGATCAGGTCGTAACGCAACTTCCAATGCAACGATCCAACGTCGAGTTAACGCATGTACGAAAAAAATTGAAAAGTCAATTAAATAAATGTATGTAAATCCGGTGGAGCTTACTCCACTCCACGAGTCTACACGGAGATGAGAGAATTAAGGTTCTACAGAGCGGAAAATCCAAATTATGTTCACGGAGGGTTCGCAAATCAGACCCAACGATTGCATTAACGTCACGCGGTCATCCAAACTCCTCGAGCGGTCTGCGCGAGGCTCGAGACAAAGGGCGATCTCGGGTCTGTCGGTGACGCGACCTTGGATCTTATGACGACCGTGTGACGCGAGGAAGCTGGCCCCGGCTGGTCCAAAGGCGCTGCGCGCGGTAAACCTATTTATAGGCGCCCCGACAAAAACACGAATGACGACGGCGCGGCGGCGGGGCGCGAAGTGCCTCCTTCGGACTTCGGAAGAGGCTGGAGATTGTACGAGAAGGAGATGAGAAGGTGCTGGAAGAGAAGAAGCAGGACAAGGAGCATAAAAGTGGGACGAAAGAGAGAGAGGGAAGGAGGGAGAGAGAGGTGGAAGTAGAGAACTTGATCGGGTGCGACGCATGCGAAAGGAGGAAAGAAACTGTCGATCAAACGTCGCGAGCGTCCGAGGCGTCTGTCTGGAACGAAGACGTCTCCATCAGCCGTCAGATCGAGCAACACGCTTCTCTCGCTCCTCTCATTTTTATTACCCGCCCCAGGACCGTACCGACTCTCGGCGCCTGTCGGTTCGAGTATGGACGGCATAGCTAAGTAAAACGGCATTAATTCACCGTCGCGCGATTGACGTGTTCGTAATGCATCCTGAAAGTTTAAACCGGTTAAAACTGTGCATTTTGCATTGTGACTCTCGCGACACGTTTTCTGAGTTAAATGTCGTTGGCGTGACATTTCTCAGGTTTTAACATAGAGACGCGAATATTCCAAGTATTGTTGTGGTATATTTCTGGATACGACGATTCTCATTGTAAAATTTATACAAAGATGTATAAAAAAAATGCTCTAATTAAAAAAAAAGAAAGGAAATGTACATCGAGGTCAAATATGCACATGTGAATATATTTTTTTTTTAATATTTACATGTTCATCAGCAAGAAACTGTTCTGCTTTAATAATCGATTTTTATAGAAAAGCTTATCGCATCTAGCACATAAATATATTTCTTTTTATTCTATTTTCCATTAACGTTTTGAACTTTCGCCTTTCTGAAACATTAACATTCCTCAATTAACTAGATGAAGCTCGGTGATATCGCTCGAGGGCGAAATAGACGCGAACGGCGCGACGCCCACGTTTTCGCGTATATCTGAAAGCCGCAATTATAATTAATCGGCGCGTAGACGAGCTCGTCGGGACTAAAAACGACGTGCCGATAACGATGCGCGAGGCTAGCTTCCGCTTCATTCACTTTATGCGAGCTTACTCGTTCGTTTCCTAACGCAGACACTCGGTGTCTTGTTCGATCCGTGACCCATTTAAGTCAATAATTTATAGATTCATACGATCGCGATATCTATCGCGTGCTTCGTCGCAGTGCCTTTGCAGCACGTGCGGTCTGCGAACTAATCATCCACACACAGAAATAAAATTGCCTTCGGGACGAAGATTCGAGCGATATATAACTAGACGTCGTAAAGCGTGCCCTTTTACGTGGACGTCATTATTTACAGTGAGAGTTTCAATGCGTTGCGGCAAGAAGCGGTCAGAGAGTTGCCGCAGAGAGCAATATAGGTTGGTGCAAATAAAATGGTCGTTTTTTTAATTTTAATTTTAGACAAACTTGCTTTGGTAATCAAAACAGTCTCCATTTATTTCAATGCACTTCTGTCAACGTGGTACAAGTGCATCAATGTCGTCCTTTCGGAAAAAAAATAATTAAAATGGTGTCAATAACGGAGAACGTATACTCGACGTTCTTTCACTGGCAGAATCTTCGTCGAAAAAGCAGTATTAATATTTTGCGTTGCCTCGGCCGCACTATGATCGACTTTGAACTCATACAAGTAATTTAAACAAGTTTCTTTAATTTTCCATGTTGACTTAAACGCGAATTTCACAAAAGTTATATATACAAAATTCACGTGCGGGATATGTATGTACTTTTTGTATAGTACATGTATAATTAGCGCTATATGCATAAAAGAAAGATGAACATAAAGGAAAGTTTAAAACATGAAACACAGCCATTTTATTTGTACCAACCAACGCGGAAAGAATGATTTTGTCGAAATGTTTAAATAATTAACTGGATACAGATGTGAAAATAATTTTATTGAACCATCGAAATAATTGTGACGGATGTTCAAGCATGACGAACATTGCTGCAAAAATTTTGACATTTTAGCAATTCAGTTTGAGAGTTCGACATAATTATTTTGATGACCTACACTCAGAGAAAAGTTTCTTCGAGTAAATAAAAAGTTTGGATGAAAGAAATTTGTGCATATACGGTTAAAGAAAAGTTTTCTTTTCAAGAAAATTTTTGGTTGCTCCTTTTATTAGAATTATCAAAATAATTTGGATATGCAACGTGAATCTTTTTTTAAATGAAAGAAATATATTTTTAAAACCAGAACAATTGAATTATTTCTCGCATTTCTGTCAGTAGTGTATTTCTTTTGAATTAAAAAATTATTCGTTTAAATTAAACAAATAATTTTAACAAATAATTTATTTTAGAAAAAACTAACGTCATATCTCTTGAAATTTAACTAAATTTTTATTTTCCTTAAAGATATATTCACTTCAACTTGGAAAAAGATACGATTTCATCAGTTTAAATATAATTTTTCTCCGAATTTTGTAACAAAATTATTTTCAGATCTGTATCCAACTAAATATATTTTTAGATATTTTAGCAAACTCATTTTTTTCCGTGTAGATACACCATGCGAATCCAAGTATGTAACATGTGTAGTTACTTACCCCTCTCCCCAATCACATTGCCCGACACCGACCAACGCCGAACAAGCCTCTGCTTCTTCTCGCGCGCTGCGAGACAATGATTACGATATGGTTAGAGTTAAAAAACGGCAGTAGGCATGAGCATCGATATGTTACAAATGCAAGCCCAAAATCATGGACAGCGGTGATGCGAAATCGACGAGACACGCGACGCGAGTGCGTCGCGAGCGATGCCCAGTAAGTAAACAAGTGAACGATAGGTTATTTACCTGTCCCCCGTCCGCGCGCCGCGCCGCCCGCCGCTGACCGAAGCCGACCGAGCCTCTGCTGCTTGTCCTCTCGGAGTCCTTCGCAGCGCTGCTTCCCCATTATCACTCGCACGCGCGGACGTATTACCGAAACGTATCGAATACAGAATCAATTGCGCAGGCTGTACGTACCTCCCGATTAAACGCGATTCGAGAGCGCTTCGCTGCGTTGCGTCTTGCGTCTCCGTGGCGTTCCGGCGGGAAAGAGCGTCGATGGAGGATGACGTCACGTCGGCAAGTTCACTTCGATTTATCGCTGTGACTCGACGCGAGTCGGGCGAGAGTTAAGAGGTCGAAATCGAGACGACTAATCGAGAGATGGCTTCCGTGCACGCAGTAGGTGTTTTACGTGTGCTGTAACGCGCGCTACGTATGCGTATGTATATTGTTCTGACCGGAGAGGTCGGCTCGTTTTCTCACGCACTCGCGTAACAATGTACAGAAAGCAAAGGTCAACCGCGTCGATTCGGCGGCATCTCGACTCTCTAGCTTGACTCGCGCCCGTGTCGCGGCGGTAAATCGGAGTGAACCTGCCGACGTGACGTCATCAGCTATCGTCGCTCTTTCCCGCCAACGGAGCGCCACGGAGCGGACGCAGCGCAGCGAAGCGCTCTCGAATCGCGTTTAATCGGGAGTTATACGTACGGCCTGCGTAATTGATCCTGTCTCTGTTGCGTTTCGCTAGTAAGCGCGCGCGTGTGAGATCGTGTGCGAGTGCAATGGAGAACCAGCTGCGAAGGATTCCGAGAGAAGAAGCGGCAGAGGCTTGGTCGCCGGGCAGCGCGATCGGGGAGGGAGGTGAGTTAACCTATTGTTTACTGTTGCTGTTTTTACTCGCGCGGTTCCAATCGCTCGCGACGCACTCGCGTCGCGTCTCGTCGATCGTTTTCCGCTGTCCAAGATTTCAGCATGGATGTTCAGACGTATTGCCGTTTCTTAACCTCATCGTAACCATTACCTCGTAGCGCGCGACTCTCGGTCTCGCAATCGGGGAACGAGATCACACTGCAAATCCAAGTGTGTAAAATTATGTTGTTACTTTTTACGCACTTGTGCGCTTGTAATTTTTGTACCTTTTACACGCCCCGACGTGTAATTTAATATTGATACACGTCTAAGCGGGTAAAAAGTACAAAAATTACACGCATAAATTTGATTTAAAGTAACGCGTAAAAAGTGACTACGCGTTTCACACACTTGGATATGCGGTGTAGAAATAGACTTCCCCGCCGTGTGCAGCGTAGTTTAGCGTGCGAAATTTTCGCGTTTTCTCCGCGTCTTCGGTCGAGATGTGCGCATTCGCGTTGCGAACCGAGCATGGACCGCGCGCTTTTCATGCATGGAGCTAGTTAGGGAGCGAGCGTATCACGAGAAAGCGAACCGATAAAACGCGGAGATAGCCGGGGACGGGAGGCCCCATAGTACCCCCGAAGTGTCGCGCAGCTAGGTGCGACGTGGTTCACCGGTATGATTATTCGTTCCCGCGGGAGTCGGTCCGCGCGCGCAAAAGAGAAAATAAGCGAGAGGGCGGAAGGGGAGGGAGAAAAGAGCGGAGAGACGCCGGGGCCGGTTATTAGCCAGCCGCTGTTGTCGTTTTATCTTCGTGCTCAATTAGCAAATATCATTCCGTAATGCGACGTGACGCGAGTCCACCACTGAAAAGCGTGCAGCTGCATCGGGCACCAAAAAAAAAAAAGAAAAAGAAAAGGAAAAAATGGAGAAGAAAAAATCGACACTGGCGAAGGAGGAGGAGGAAGAGAAGGAGGATGATAGAGAGAAAGAGGGGAAAAAAGTAACGGCTATAGCGCATGAAAATTTTCATCGGCCTTTTAGAAAGCCGCGAATAATGCCGGCTGACGTACGTAATAATTACTGCGATGTACGCCGCGCGTATATCGATACACGATCGAGCCCCCATACCTCCCCGTCGTTGAAAGCGGCATCGATCCAACAGTTTAAACGTGCCGCTGCGCGTTCCAGGGTTCCCCGGTGCGTCCGAGTCGTGTGTATCCGACGGTACGCGCGCTGTAAATTACATATGTAACGGTCAATTACTTAACCGCGTCTCGACGGCCGTTCCCGGAAGGTGCGCGGCGCGGCGCCGAAGGCGCGAATGCAACCCTCGTGCGAATTAAGCTTATTTATGCCCATTGTGCGCGCCCCCCTTTCCCCCTTTTTACAACGCGAGAAGGCGCACGATCGAATCGCGTAAATATCTCACGCGCGACGTAATGAGCGGGGAAACAATTATCGCGGCAGCGCGGCGGGCGCGGGTCCTCGTGCTGAACCCCGTGGTCGTTAATATTCATAAAGTGACTTCTGCTTCGGAGGTGGACCGAATCGATTGGGCGAAACAACGCACAATCGGCGCGGCGTCCGCGCCGCGATTGTATCTTCTTCATTACCATTTTTGCCGGCGCGAGGTGTCGCGCTTTCCGCTGAGAAACCCGTCGATCCGGACTTGCGATACCGTCGCGTCGCCTCGTCTAACGATATCGCGGATTTTTGCCGGGCGAGCGCCGCTCTGCGTGCCGGAAACAATTTATTAGACGCGCGATCGTTTTTTATTGCATTTTCGTGCGACGACGCCGAGCGCGCTGTGTGCGCACGGCCGATAATTACGCACGGCGCTGATTATTTCAGGCCAATCCGGGCCTCTCGTTGATTCGGGAGAGTGGACTGAAGGGTGACTTTTAATTGAATTCTTCTCGTATATGCGTTGCAATCCTCGAGATGCGCACTGTAATTTATTCAAGCGAGCCACTCGAGATTTGCATTTTGCGCACATTTAAAAGAAAATATTTTAAGGGAACAACTTCGGCCTAAAGTTCTAAAATGTTAACTTTGCAACTTTCGATGCAAGCACAACTTAGGTCGCATTAATTGGCAAATTTAAAGAATATATAAATAAATATATATATATGTATATTTTAAGACCGTAATGAGCAGCCAAGCATGCAAGTTGGCTAGAATGTCGCAAATTTTGCAAGCAGTATATGTCTCTCGCATCGAAAGTATACACTGGCGAATTAAAAACGGAAGAAACGGAAGGTTCTGTATATTTTGTTGCTTCGTAATGCAAGCTCAAGTTAAGATTATCATTCTGTAACTGTATAGATAGGGGAAAGTTGCTGAATGCATACCGGTCTCTTAAACCTTTTCAATATTTTTACTTTATATAAGCAACATTTAATGATAAAAATAAAAAGTTAATAAGAAGTAAGTAATATAGATAAAAATTCAACAAACTTCATTTTGCGCATGCTATCAACATTTTAGAAAATCAGATACGTCTGATGTAAATTTTTCATCAATTTGTACAGCTGTTAATAATGTAATTATGCAAATTTATTTTGAACTATTATATTAAATATCATGAAAAAAAGATTTGTTATATAATAGAATATTTTACATTCATTCTATATATACAATTATTGTAAAAAATAAATCGATACTTTTATAAACTCTCAATTTTCTCAACTCATACTACCATAAATTTTATAATTTTACAATATAATATGACACTAGTGTAAGATTGATAATTGATAATAATACGACTACAATAATTGATGAATAAAAATAAATACAACAGTTTTATTTTGATGCCTTTACTCTTTCATTAATTATTGAATATTGTTTGCTTTTTCGATAAAGTGTTAATAGAATAAGAATTAATGATTCCTTGTAGTTTTAATTTATAATTCGATGTTTTTGAAGACAAAACGATTTAAGAGATCATAGGTACGTTTTAGGTGATCGGTTTTCTAAATTATAGAAAAGATTATAACAAATGAATTTATTGTTACTGAACGATTTAACATGTAATAATAGATAAAATATTAAGCTACAACTTCGAACGTTGATTTACATCCAAAACAGCATCAAATGCGATGTGTAATAAAAAAAGTAACTTAAGTGGCACGCATTTGGTAATTTCTCCTATCATAGAACTGGACTGTCGTGTACGTTACTGGACTGAACTGCCGTCTGAATGCATCAGAAATGAAAAATGAACCTCTATGTTCGCTACTGACACAGGGCATCGTTCTAATAGCCGAAACCGTTTAGAGAGATTTATTCGGAGTGCGCGCGCGTCCATTGTCCAGTCACGTCGCGTCGGCTGCCGGACCAGCGCGGCGGCCGAAAGTCCGGGTCCCAAATCGGGCCGGGCCCCGCATTTCGATGCCGCGCACGTCCGATGGCACGCACGTAAAAAGCCTCTGGCCCGACAGGCGCCGCGACACCTCTCGGCGATCGCACACTCGTCAGCGCGGTGACGAAGACGTAAAGACAGAAAAATTGAAAGGGACACGAAAACGGAGCGGCAAAAAGAGAAGTGCGCCGAGATGCTGACGACGGGAGGAGAAGAGGAAGAAAAAGGATGTAAAAGAGAAGAAGAAGGAGAGGATGGTGATGATGACGATGTGGCGATGGTAGAACGCGAAACCTCGAAGAAGGAGTCGAAGAAACGACTGCTCGGCAGTGTGCACGGTGGTCAGTCAGGTCGATGTCAGTCCGCTAATTGGCAGCCGTGTCGCATAGAGGTAGCCCGGAGCCGGTTTGTGTAGCTGGCTGCCCGTCGCGTAATTCGTAAGCGGTTCTTGCCCCTTCTTTCGCGGCGCATTTTCTCCTCTCTCTTTCTCTCTCGTTTCGATCCTCTTCGGTTCTTCACCAGCTTGGCCTCCCACCTTCTTCGGCTACCTCCTCGCCACTCCGTCACGGCCACCTCCATCGCGTATACGATCGCGTCTCACGCGAGAGGTCGAAGTTAGGCGTGGGTATTTTGAAAACAGAGCAGTAGTTGTCTGTCGATGCGTTCGCTCTTTTATTTAGGTAGCAGTGACGTTACAATAGCAAATATCGTCGAAGAACATCTAAACAGCGCCAAGTGATATATCGCGAAATAGTTATTCAAATTAATCAAGCTATATAAATCAAATCTATGAAGAAGGTTTTTTGTGTAAGTTTTCATCTTTCAAATTCAAATTTCGATGGTATTACAAACAATAATTTATTAATTTAACAATAAATTTAATATAAAAAAAATAACTTGAAATGAAAAAGCCAGTTAAAAATTGAAAAAAATTATTTAAATAAAAATCTTTGTGACGTGATGTTTGGATAAAGTGATAAAGTGTGCTCCTCTATGTTCACGCAAATTTCTACACAATTGTTTTTATGTAATAACAATCGGTTATTTGTAAAAATCACACTATAAATTAATTTTTCCGGTTCAGCAGAGTCAATATAAGCGCACAAAGCTATCATTCTTCGTAATGGTCATCTGGATAATTTTGATTACAGAACATGCAAATAGTTTTAGCGTCTAGTTTTAATGTAGTTTTCAGCATCTGAGAAATCAAAGGTTCTTAATCGTTCGCAAACAAGTAGGAAAAATCAACATAGCAAACCATGCGGGGTATCTCATGTTATCTATCTAAATTATACTTCACCATAAACATATTAATTTACTACGACAGTAATTCCGACTATCGTAACATCGTTTCTTGTCCTTTAAGATATAAAAATAAAATAAACTAGTAAAAAGAGAATAAACTTCTTAATCTTTTAAAACAAGAAAACAAAAAAAAAGTTATAAGAGTTTAAATCCTGTTGGGGTATATGTCACACCCTACCTAGTTCACTGAACGTTAACGAAAAACAACGATCTGCAACGTGGGGTCTGAACCCACAGTTATCCGCTTGTTAGGAAGCCCAATATAGAAACATTAACCCTAGAATGGTATTGTACGTAAACTTTACGTACAACTCCTACATATTCCATTCTTTTCACCTATCCTAAACCCACCTTAATAATCGTCTGAACGCCTAAACTATGCCCGACTATGCCGTTGGTCAGCAGAGCTTCCAATTCTGCTGTGCTAAAGTTAATAATTAGATTACTTGGGTTTATAAAGATCTCTAAATTACAAATATTTTATCAATAAAATTGTAAAACATGTAAAAACTTTGTGTTGCATTAATTGAAAGCGACCTGTTTTCTCAGACGTAAATTTATACCAACCAATACTGTGTATCATTTAATAGAAATACTATTCTAAGGTTAACAAAATTTACATTTTATTATATCTTAACGAAAACCAAGCTTGCTTATCTTTTCAAAATAAAAGAATAATGCTTTGAGAATTAACATACAAACTCGTCAATTACGAACTTTAAACTTCGTTAAACTTGACACTGAATAGCATACAAAAAACTTTGATATGCCCCACGTAACAGATAAACGTAAATTATTAACAACAAAATCGCGCCAGCCATGGCACAACTTCGGCATCTACGCTGAGAACGAGTTAAAGAAATTTTGCAAGAGCTAACATTAATTATAACATAATATTAACTGCAGCACACATTACCATCTTTTCCTCTTTGGATGTAAGTATAAACTATTCTCACAAAAGTCAGCTTTGTTAGAAGTTTTAAAATTTATTCGTGTTATAAAATTATCGATCGATTGCAAGATTTAATGCAATTATCTTCAGTGATGGATAAGACTCTGTTAAAATGTATCTTAATACAGATACACAGATAATTTTAAAAGTATCTCAGATACGAATCAGACACTTTTATTTTTTATAATAATGGTAATGTACACAAAATACAATGAATAAATTTTTTTTTATATTTTTCTTTCACATTACTTTTACTTCATTCATTATTAGTCTTTTATATTGAAAGTATTTTAAAAATAACATCACTCAGTCTACTTCGCCGTGGTATTAAAATTTAATCACTAGTGCTAAATAATCGCTCAATCAGTATAAAGAGAGAATTGTGTTAATTTTTAAAAATAAATGTTTCATATAAGAAAAAGTGCGAATCATGCCCTCTCAGAAAAGATTTCTAGTGAATTTCTAACAGCTTCTAATGGATTTGTAGCAAAACTAAAAATATTCTTGTCCTACGTAATTTTATTGCAATATAAAAATAAAGCAATATTAAGACAAAGTCATCTACAATTCCTCCTCTCTTCCATCAAATAAGATTAATTTATTGAGATAAGAGTAATACATAGAAATTTCAACTTATACATTCTTACATGTAGATTTGCTCGATGTTACGTACACAATGATTAATCGCTACGCAATTTGGGATATTCCTCGATACGACTCCGCGTGGATAAACGTTCTTTCATAAGAAATTATAAGTCTTTGTGATATATTTTATTAGAAAAAAATCTTGAAATTTTCTTGAGATCAATCCATTAATTAAATGAAGACTATTACGAGGTTCGTCACAAATTTCCATTGTCTAATCTAAATCTGTCTGAGAAAAGTAATGGGGCAACGCTAACATCATTTTATTCTAGATTTAAGAATTTTTCCATTTCAGAAGAAAATATCCCTTTTCCAATAATAATTATGACTGTCTCTAAATCAATCTTATTTTATGATACATGGAAGAGTAACAGAATCCAGAAATCTTTTCTGTGGGGGTGCGATATCTTTTTTCTTGTCTAACAAATAAGAGAGAATTTTCATGCTTGTCAGTTATTATTTCCACTGTCAGTTATAGCACTGTTAGTTGTTATTTCGAGTCTTGAGTTTTTAAAAATTTAAAGAATTAGTCATTGTCTACAGGAGACAGCGAAGAGACGTCAGAAGATATTTCAATTTTATTTTTTTAAATCGCACATTTTTTGCTATATATGCAAATCTATGTCGCGCCACTAATAACAGTAATGAATGAATAAAGAATAAATCTCTTCAAGAAAAAAAAAATATTTTTTCTATCAGAGACAAAAAGTATGTCAAAATGTGAAAATATATTTAAAAAATTATTTGAAAATGTATGTTTAAAACAGTTCAGACGCAAACGCAACAGTTGGAATGTATTTTAGATACACGCTCAGATACACAAAACGTATCTCCTTACATGTATCTAGATACTACAACACTGATTATCATTAGAAACATGAGTCGGAATTGGATGATAATTACATCATTAAATTAACTTACAGTCAATGGTCTATAACGACACAGGACGTATGCGGGACGTATATAGGACTTTGAATAATTAAAAAATGTCACTTGCGACAGCTATAATTCAATATGACGGCCGGCATCTTCCGATTGTCTGGTATATATAAAACTAATTATCGTCAATTTATATTGCCATTATCGCGAGTAGAGGCAGTTCAATGATAAATGACGCAGGCGAATTTCGTCGTGGCATAAAACGTGGCATAAAAAATCGCACACAGTTGAAAGAATATTTAAAATATACTCGTGTAAGATTCTATTTTAATAGAGAAGTAGAAAACATAATAAACTCCTTTTCACGATGCGTTGCATGCTCAATAACAAAGTTAATTCGTTACCCGTTTGATTACGAAAGGTCAATCGAGTACGACGCGTCGCAACAAATTAGATACGTTACAACTGGCCCAAGCTGTCTCGAGATTTAACTGCAGCTACACCTAATATCCTAAGCGTCACGGAATAGCGACATAATGACCTGCGGATACGCAGGTACCCTTCTATCGCGCTTCTCCTCTATGCGTTTATACGTGATGCGTGGGCGACTCCAACGGAACGGATAACGACGAAGGAGGAGGCGGAAGGAGCGGGAGTGGACGCGAGCTGACGAGACAACGTGTTCCCCGCTCGCATACCTGCGAGCGCCGTTAGTTTGTGTAGGACACCGGGACACCCTGGGTGGTCCCCCTTCGCGTTGGTTCACGATACGTACATGAGCGAGTGTCTTTCCCGGTCGCCCGCGATGCTTTTTCTATCAATCGTAACTCAGAGTTGATGCGTGGTGCGTTTAAGCACCTTTCGTTTCGCCGCGCAGAGCAAATACACAGCTTAAATATCGTTGAGCAGTTATGAAGGAGTCAAGAAGGAGATCTGCAGTTTAAAAAAAAATATATATATATCGATAAAGCCAGACTCGTAGTCTCGAGATAAAATTATTTTTATCGTATACTCGTGTCACAGACGCGAAATAAGATTGGCATCGTTCAGCAGCGGTTTAAATTAGGGAACGCGAGAGAAATACTGTTCGATAGCAGTGACAGGAGCAATATGTGTCGGTAGAGATACCGCTGATGGATTAATTTATAATCGGTCAAGTTTTTCTTGAAACTGATATCCGAAACTAAATCACCGATACGAGAATGTATGAGAAAAGATATGATTGAGTATATTGTTGCACCGTGGATATTGATCTGGCTGTAGAAAATGTGAGAGAGCGCGCTTGTAGGGAGGCAACAGCTAGCTCTCTGATACGTAGAAACCGCAGAGTGTGCCTGAAAGCTGATGGATGTTCGGATGTTCGCGACTCGAGATTGACAGGCGCCTTTAAGCACCTTTTGTTAATGCCGCTCGTCCGCGAGTATCGAGTATTAGGTCGAGTCATTAATGAAAGAGTAATTTGTCCGTCATCTTTCGCATGTCGGGAGCCGCGCGATGCATCGGAAACGGTGAGAGCCGGTAATTTTTCTTTCCCTTTCGTTTTTTTTCACCGCGCAACTTCGGCGGAGCTTTCATGCATCGCGGTGTGCTGTAATATGCGTGTAGCGGAGAGCGCTCGCTCGGGGAACTTCGAACGTCACCGGCAGAGGCGGAAGATGACGTTGGAGCGTGGTATAGAAAGCAGTAGATGGAGAGATGGCTACTTCAATGTGTTGCTGGCTTTGGACGGATGGCCTGTCGTCGGCAACTTAAGATTGATAGAAACCTTTAAGCCTTCGCGGTCCGGCGTAGAGCTACTCCCGCCGTTAATTTCGAGCCAATGTGACGTGAGCTCGCCATTCGTCTATGTGTGTCATTTTCACGTCAAATAATACTTTCCGCTCCTCCCCAACCCCCCGTTCACTGTAAACGTCACAATTTTAATATTACAAACGTTAAAGATGCGCTAATAATTCGAATTTGAATCGAATTATAGAAAATTCGATTAACATCAATACTATTATAGTATCTGTTGTAAATTTTTACTTGGTACGTCATTTTTTGTAATTATTTTTTAAAATTCTTGCGATAATTTTCTCGGCTATTGAAAATATTTTATTACCTTTAAATTAACATGTACATAAATCGGGGAAAATTTGATTCAAATTTGAATCAAAGAGATTGATTCGATCCGAACATTATGTGTAACAAGGCAAATATCAATCAGATGTACTATTATTTTAGCAAAATTGTAATTATTAATTGGAATTGCTTTTGTTTAAATCTGTTCAAAAAGTTAAGTTAAAATCCATTAAAAATTTTTCACCCACACTGAGAAAGAATTAATTAAAATAAAAAAAAAATGCGATTACAGTCGTATGAAAACACATAGTTTATTAAAATTAAAGAAATTAGATTAAACGGAAACTTCCTTAATTTTAGTGAACCATGTGTTTGCATATGATTACAAACGCATTTTTTAATTTTAATAGATTTTTTTTTCAGTACAACAACATTAATGTCTAACGATTTCCAAAGCAATTCCGATATTTTTGTTCTCTGCGTTAAGAATTTACGTAATAAAATGCATATGCAATTCTTTTTACAGGTAAGTACGTGCAATCGTGATCGGTTAGCTTCGTTGTCGGTCAAGGGTATTTTCACACTTCTTGCGGCGTCGTCACGTCGTTCTCCACACGGGCGTTCGTTAAGAGAATGTCCGTCCGTCAGTAACAAGCGCGGAAGATGACGTTAGAGGATGGTACAGGGAGACGGAGAGCGGTAGGTGGAGGCGGCTGCTATCTGCACCGTGGCTGACACCTGACGGATAGCCTGGCGTCGGCAACGCGGGATATTAATTTGGTAATTTATGAGGCCCGATTAGGCACCGCTATCTGTCGAGCTAATGCGCGAGCCGTTGGCAGGTCATCGCCAAAGGGCCCTGAGTTTCCTGCCACTAGAGGCCCTTCCGCGTCAGGGACAACGCCGGCAGCTAAGGTCGAATATCCCGTTAACGTAGTGCGATGTTACGCGTTTTGCTACGTTTGTAGAGATATGAATTAGAATATCGAATGAAAATTGAAATCGTACGGAATATAACTTAATCAAAAGTGATCCCTTGTAGTCAGTATCTTATGTGTTTTTATATGTAAATTACATAGAAAAATCATGTCTCCTTAATTATCTAGATATATGATACATCAGACATTTGGAAACTTTAGAAAAAGAAATTTCATATATATTTCTTTGGCAATTTATAGTATCCAAATTAAATAATCTTAATAATAATGATAAATCTGTACGCTTATGAATTAATCGATCGACAGTACTCGGTTATTTCTTTAAAATATATCAGAATGTCTTGGTCATCTCATAAGGTCGACGTTAATGTACACACCGTTTCTTTTTTTCTCTAATATGAATATCTTCAATTGGATAAAAGCTGTCAAAGGGGCAATCTAATCGCGAGATCGTGCTCTTCGGCAGCTGTCATAAATCCACCGTTGTTTACTCGCATTTGCTTATCCGCGAGTGTTTCCCCGCGCATTTAGCGACAGGTCTGATCGACGAGTTTGCCAGTGCGACTTCGCTCTTCGAGGATATATACAGGGCCTCTACCTTCGGCCCCGATCGACCCACCTAAGCCGCGTTACTTCTGACACGTGATAGATGGATGCACAATGGAAGAACACGCGTGCGCGCGCGTTACCGCCGCCGTCCGGATGTGTGGGTATCGTCGTAGGTGGATGAGGATGAATGGCTCTCGTCAAACGGAAGGGACCGCCCGCCGTTTCGCGCCATAATACTCGTCCGCGTAAGAGGCATAGTAGGTCGGCTTATTGATGACCACGCGGCTACTTACCTACGAGAGAACAAGATATTTACCGAGAGGCTCGGGAGACCCGCGGAGTCGTCTGCCATTCGCGCTTTTTTGGTTCGCCTGCGTCGCTCGTCTGCCACATGCGATTTTAGTCACGTACTTCAAACTTCAAGGATATCGACTGTCATTTAGAACGACGAAAAAAAAAATGGATAGGTTATCGTTTATAAATTTTCTTTTATAACACAAATACTATTCCCAAAGTTTTATTTAAATCAAACAAGTTTTACAATAAAGAAAGGAAAGAATCTGATTTAAGAGGGGGCAAGTAAATTTCTGAGCGTTCCAAAATTTCTATTAATGTTCTTCAGCTTGATAGAATAAATTCAAGCCGCATATCAGTTAAGAAAGGACAAAATTCTGTTATTATCTGACATGTGATTTTAAATAATAATAAATAATTTGTTATAATAAAATAATTTAAATATTAGGGTGGGATATATTGATTGACATTTAAGACTAGCTTAGCTGACGAACGAGAAGCATGTTAACATTCAATTGCAATATATAAATATCTGCGATCTGTTATTTTATTTCTATTATATTTTCATTGATTTAATATGGAGATTGTTGTACAAGTAACTTACACCATAATATGTGCAAATTTATTCTGCTCTCGGGGCATGTTTGCTACAATGCAGCATGTTCGTATTTTACTTATTACTACAAAGAAATGGTATCATATATAGAATCACTCCTGCATAAAAATGTAAAGAAAAAGGTTGTCTCTATCACATTAGTAGACTTTAATCATAATAATTATTTAAAATTTTGAATATCAAAATTCTGTAAAAACTATGCCTCGATCTCCCTTATTTTACTCTCGAATCTCTTACCGGTATAAAAAAATTTAGTGACGGCATTCCAAAGAAAAACATTATGCCATTAAAAATATTTTTAAGGAGTAAAAGAAAACTGATTCTTTTTAAAACTATCTCTTCAAAAATTCTGCAAAAACTAAAGATATGAACGATCAATCTCTGCAAAAATTTTAAATTAAGTTTTAATAAAAATAAAAAAGAATTATGTTAAAGCAGCTAAATTTCAAAACGTAAGTAAAAATGCAAGAATTGAGTAGCCCACTTTTTTTTACTTGTAGCAACAAGCGTCAGACATTAAATAATATGTGGTAGAACACAGCACTTACAATCCATTCGAATAATAAAACGCATTTGCAACAATTCTGGCACTTACGTTCCGCCGTGGCGCGTCGCAATTATACATGCGTTACGAGCTCACAATGTGTTGAAAAAAAAATGACGGATTTGTTTAGCTTCCGATACATTTCCACAAATAATCACTAACATTTTGAACGCGCAAAATCGAGAAATATTATTGCGTAGCGAATCTTTTTTTTTCGACGCACCCAAATTCTCGCGCGAGTTTCAACATTCTCGGCATCGTAAAAAGAAGTGTTCAAATACACAGTGATAAATAGCGATGATTATATATCTTTCGCGCAATAAATTTATTTCGTACACTACGCCTACATTCGCCACGTTTATTGACTCCCCCTCACGTCATCGTGAAACCGGACACGTTATCTTTATAAAACTCCCCGACTTCCTCGGCCGTGAAAGCGTTAATCGCGAGCGATCTTTCTCGCATATTATTTTCCGCGTGCCAGTCGCATTCCCGCACGCAAAAAGAATAGAACGTATACGGAGAAAACCAGCAGTGGTAAAAATAACGGCTGAAAGCGCGCGATGCAGAGCGGCGCGACGGCTGACGAGGAAGAAAGAGAGAGAACCCATAATTGTCGAATCGATTTCGACACGCGTCATAAATGCCTCGAAAACGCACTTGGTGCGCGACATACGCGCGCATCACGTTATCAGGGAAAATTCTCGGCCGAGATCTCCGGCACGATAATGTCCGGCATCTATCATCGAGAAATAACGGCGCACTTCCTTTTATTCGACGTCCCTCTATCATTATCGCGTTATCCCGACAATTTATCAGTGCGCCGAATGCTAATTGGGAAATTAAGCAGCGCGCCACCGCGAATGTCGTGGCGCCTAGGAATGCCGACGCCGATGCCCGGTGATAAAGAAATCGAAGGAAAATTTCCGATGGCAAAAACCAGGAAGCGCCTGTCGACGGCGAAACGATCTCACGTTTAGCACCTCGTAAAACTACGGAATCAGTCCTCCCCCCTCCCCCATCCCGCCCGTGATCCACTTATTTCGTAGCTCGCGTCTCTGAAATTTTCAGCGTTGCCGTCAATCTGCCGTATCTAAATCGGTTAGACCCTCCTCTATCGCACATGAACGATGGCAAGTGAAACGTAAAGTTTTAAATAAAAAGCTATTTGAGATAAATTTGACCAAGGAAACATCGTTAATTAACATATCATCATAATTTTTATTTTTGAATAAATTTAAGGATGTTTTGGCAGCTATAGAATACGAGCTAAAAGTTATAGAAATTGAAGACTTTTCTAGGTTCATTCTTCTTTCTCCTAATCAGCAACAAAAATTTTTGGAGAAGAAATTTAAAGAATATCTGAATTTTTTTACCCTAAAACTAGCTTCAAAAAAAAAAAAAAATGCAAAATTTGGTTTATAATAATTTTTGCAAAAATTATATTTTGTTGTAATTTTAAATATAAATAACTTTTAAACGAGTAAGTGGATCTAAATGAATTTTTGCACAAATATTTATTAGAGTTTCATTATTATATGTAAAAATTTTGATCTAATTGATAATGCTACTTCCGCATTACATTTGAAAATAAGTATAATATTATATAATATTAGTATATAAATATAAAAATTATCATATAATGTAATATTGATATAAATATAATAATAGTATAAATACTGCAAAAAAACGTGATTTTACAAAAGTAAACAAAAATTAAATAACTTTTAAACCAATAAGCGAATTGTGTCAAATACACAAATATCTAAACGTAATACTAGAGTATTCCATGAAATTTTTATATTTTTGATAACGTTTTGAGATATGACCCGTACATCCTTAAGATATATCGTTGAAGTAAAAACACGGATTCATAATCCAGAGAAAGAAAAAAAGAAAGAAGATCGGGAGAATCCACTAAAATATAATTTAAAAATTTAATTTGCAAAAATTTAATTTGCAAAAATAACGTAAAAAATTAATAATTTCTTCAGCTGGACCGTTTCTCGCAGTGTCTAGAAAGCTTTCAATCAAGTGTATCAATTTAAGAAAGTCGACGAGAACATTCTTTACAGCGGTGCTGACATTTTGTGTTTTAAAGGTCTGAGATCAAGATGATATTTAGCGATGATTCGACATAATGCTGTGATCGTCAATGCACAAAGTGACGATTCTGATAATTTATATTTAAACATACGTTAAATGTCTTACGAGAGAGAGCCAGAAAGAAAGAAATAAACATCCGTCATAGTACATAGTACTTACATTTAGCGTGTACTTAACGAGCAAGATAAAGCGTTTCCTTATAAACAAGTTAATAAAAAATAAAAAAAAAACGAAAACTTGATTAATTTCACCTCGGTAAAAATTTTTCGCGGATACACACGGTATCTATTTGACTGACAATGAGAGATCTTGACTGTCGAAATTTCAGCCGCGACCGACCGCATTCAATTTAATGCGACCTTTAAACGCGTCTCGCACGAAGCGACGAGCGAAAAAACGGAAATCATCGGGACGACGCGAAAGAGACAATAATCCGAAATAAAGCAAAAAGGACAACAACAACCGAACAAAAAAAAAACGACGAGAAAAAAATACCTTCAGCGGAGTGCCGATGCGAACAATGGTCGCCACAAATCAACGGGATTATGCCACTATTTCACACATGGATGTGACCGGCTCGCATGATAAATCAAGCTGTCGTTCGGCCACAATAAACAATAACATTCGGACGGCCGGCTGGCGGGACGGCTGGTGCGACTCTTCTTCACTTAACTCGGTCATTCGCTCGCGCCGCGCGTGTTATTTCGCCGGCCCCCGGTCCGGCCGGTCCTCCTGAATGCGCGCCGTTTCGCGCGATAATAAATTGATCGGTGCAGGACGGACGCGCGCAAGAATTCCACGGGGACGGGACGGAATGCCTCGGTGGTGCGATATTTACGCAGGCCGATCGATTTCCCGCGTGCGCGCGTTGCCCTTTACGATGATCGATATTCGCAAATTTCTCTTTCTCGCTCCTCGCATTGTTCAGAACTTCTCCGCAACAGCTGTTGGAAAGTTTATGCGATACTAAGTAAACATCGTGCAATATAAAATTAGCAGATACTTGTGCATTTCCTAATTTATCGTACAATCGGAGATTTAAACTTACGCGAAGTTTATAAATCTATAAATTTAATCTAATGAATTAAAGATTCGTGCTTGTTGACTTCGTACTGTCTAATGGCATAATTACAAAATTATTTATTTTAGATTAAAAATTAAGGGACATTAAAGAATTAAATTTTGAAATATGGAGCATCGGGGATTTAAGGAAATAACAAAATGTTACATTCCGATTAATGTGTGTGTGCTATGTATTATATAAATGTATATTATAAAATTTTAAATCTGCATTCGTAAACATCTTCACTGAGATCTTTATTTAAACATTAATTACGTCTGGAATAATTGGAAAGATGCATAAATAATAATTAAAGTTGCAGTTAGAAGATTTTGGAATTTAGGTCACTTTCATTATTTAATTGTTATTGCGTAAAATGCAAAATTTATGATTAATGACGACATTTTCTGCAATTGCTTTCTTATATGTATTCTCAATCATCCGTGTATCGTTGCCGCTTTCGAACGGGAGAAATCCGCAGAGAGTCTGTTACTTTTGCTCGAGAGAAATAGCGACTCGACGAACTCGAGGGAGTAGTATAGGTCTCGAGATTCGGCTTGACGCCGGCCGCGGGTCGAGTGTCAGGTAAGCCGAGGTTCTCGCCGGTCGCCGGTCCAAATTTTCTGAGGATCGGCGTAAAACGAGTCGTGGAATTTGTTTGTCGAACTTAACCGAGCTCACAAAACCGGTCGTGTATACCGATCGCGGCGGAGTGGTCGGCCGGTACCCGCCGACTAATTATAGCCTCCTATTTATTTTATTTACGCGTATGCGCGCGGACGCACTCTCCGCTCTCATATATACGCAGAGACCCAGGGTAGAGGGAGAGAGAGAGAGAGAGAGAGGGACAGAGTGGTGCAGCTATAAATCAAAATTCCATTTCAACGTTCTAACGAAGGATCAAATAAAACACTTTAATTGACGTTTTTACGGCGGCCGGCAGCCGAAGTCGAACTCCTGCCTACACCCGGCCTGACCCTGCCGCCTTGTTCGCTCGCGGGAATACGCGTGTACACGCACGACGTATCCTTGCTCTCCTCTCTCTCTCTTTCTCTCGTGGTGTTCGCGCCACTTTTTTCCCCCGCACCTTATTTTTCTTCGAGTCGCTCCCTCGTGAGGAAAAAGGGGCCGCTCGTAAGGATCCGACGCGTGATGCGACGCTACTTTTGTACGTCTCGAGCGAATATTACGAAATATCATCTTAACATTTTCTTTTCTCAATCAAACTTGGAAATTCCAATCGTGCTGTAATACGTTGATCTGTATTGACTGCAGGATGAAAGCTGTTCTTTATTTTCTTGACGATTTTCAAAATACGATACTCCGTAGATATATGAAGAAATGTTCGCGTTTCTATTCCTATGAATAAAAAGAGAGATTCTTTTTTGATACCAAGTTATGAAAGTAGCATTTACCGAGGCATTTACCGAAATCACGTCAGTCTTTATTCCGTGATGACAAATAATTTATGTGATTTTAGTAAATTAAGAAAGAAAAAAAAATATTTTGAAAAGTGTGACAACCGTTTCTTTATATTTATATTGATGTATTCAAATTGATGGTCCGTCCCACACAGTAGAAACCATTTGGTATGTTAAAAAAACCGGTCCTTGTTAAAAATTCGTGAGATGAATTTTTGACATATCCGATTATGTTAATTTAACAATTATATTATTAAAACGTTTTGTGTTAAATTAATACTCAAAATTTCTTAATGTTAAAATAATATAATTTATGGATAAATAAACAAATAACATAAAAATAATATAATTTAAAAATATAAATTTTCTAAGCTAAATGAATATAAAACGTACGTGTCAACGTTATAAACGTTAATTTTACAGAAGAAATATGCTTCCACACTCCAAATTGTATTGTAGTGTTACATTTTTTATATTAATTTTTTTACATAATATTTATATTACCTTGTAACATTTATCTTGTGTTAAATTAACACAAAAATTCGAGTGAACCGTTTAGGACATGCAACATATTTAACATAAATTTCCCAACTGTGCATGAACACACTCGCATACAGTATTGAAACAGATGTAAGAGAAGTAAAAAGCATCGCGATGACATAAAAACGAGAGAATTACATTAGTACAACGTATATTACCAATGGTCAAAGCTCAATATAGCAATTATGCGCGATAACATTTTTTTTCTAAAGAGACGTGTTTTCTATCAAGGATAGCGACACATTCTGTCATGTCACGTAAGCGTTAATGCAATCAAGTTTAGAAAATCAAAGCTTTCATAAATCAATGCAATTACAAACGAGAACATTGCACGTCAATATCCAGGTCTTATCGCTCCGAAGAAATTAAGATTTTAAAAGCATGTGTTTCAAGCTAAAGTAAAAATAAACAATCAAGAATCCGACTGTATCAGAGCAGAATTAAAAGGCCAGAGAAAGGCAGGAAGTGAACATTCGCGCGTATATAGAATTATATGGCGGGGGATGGGGCAGGTAGGAGGAGGGGAGAGAAGTGATTATAGCGCTAGGGGTTATTGTTGAAGCGTCGTTGCCGCATGGCGGCCGCTTACGCCGATTATCAGTAATTTCATGGTTTTTCGGGCGAACCGGCGTAAACATAGAGAGTGGTCCCCCTAGCCACTTTAATATCGTTTCGAGCCGATCAATAATAATAACGGAATATACGCGGCTCTCTTGTCTCGACGCCGATACGAGCGACGTATTATAGTAATTTCGTGGCAATACGGTTTCGTTCTCTCGACGAAAGGATGCTCTTGGATCACTGCTGGAAGGTCATCTCGGCGAAAGCTTTCCGAAGACATTGGCAACCGACATAGATCAAATGTTTCACGGATAAATTCCAGTCCAGTGTTACATAAAGTTATGTAATCCTTTTTTCAAGTGCAGATTTGGATGGTCGATTAAATCCTTAAAATTAACCAAATTAAATACTACATTTTAAAATACATTAAATTTACCGTTAAATCCAAGTTTTTGAAAAAGATTAATTATCATTTTGTATGATCGAAAAAATATTAATTTGCTATTGCTATTTTTCTTTCAAATATTTTTACATTAATTTTTACATTAAAAAAAAATAAAATTATGTGATTTTAAAAATTAACAAACTATTGTACATCTTCACATTTTTTATCTCATTTTCTTGATTTATTAAGATTACATTTCTTGATAAATTAAAATCGCGTTTTACTTTTTTCATCAAAGCTCGAAGGAAAGTGATGATAATGAATAAAATGTATATAACATTTCACCAACGGATAAATTATATTTTTTAAATAAACGTGTTAAATTTAATAATGCGATTTAGTTTATTCATGGAAATTAATCTGAAACGCAAAGAAAAAAGTACATTCAATGTGAATTTATTTTATAAAAGTGGATCCAGATTAATTGCAAGTAAAGAGCGCAAACGAGCACGAATGAACAAACTTATTTCAATGGGGATGAAGTAGCGCCGCGAGTATGAACGAGCCTACATTTTTTACATTTCCGAATACATTGAATACGCTCCGTCTTTTTTCGGCCAGTTTAAAGAGGGAAAAAGCACCGGCTATATTCGTTCATGTATGTCCGTGAATATTGGCACACGCAATTGTTCGTCATATGCTAAATAGACTCGCAAGTTAGCAGTGCCAGGAAATTTTAAAGAGTAGATATAACTTGGTCCGAATTCCACCTTCTTTAAATATTTCTCGTCGGCAAGAAATTGGCAGACACGTGCGGTGCTTGTCTTTAACGGCGTATAATACTATTGTAAGATATATCGAACGTGCTCATATTCTTTAAATTACTTTTAGAATGAATGACAGGTTATTGAAGTTATCGGAATTAAATGATAAATTATTAAAAGCAGTAATTACCTAACGATCGTGATTAGTAACTTATATCATTCTTAATTAATTTTATCGGATTAGATATTGTGCATAATTTATTCATTTTAGGTAGAAATCAAAGCCGCCTTGTCGGTCTCGATCATTTACTAAATATGTCCTGATATTTATTTGTATCTAATTTTTGAAGAACCATGGTGGAATTTTGGCATTTGGTATTAAAATCCTCTGTCCGTTCGTAGCGCTAATTTGAGAGACACCGGATGTCAAGCGGATATTTTCCCACAACCGTACATTTTTAGCATTATTGTTCTGTCACGATACACTAAAATGCGCGATTAATGCCGTGAAAAATGCAATCGTCGTATTCTAATGTAATTAGTACGCTCGACCGTAATTAACCAGGTTTTCATTAAAAACAGGGCATAAAAGTTAAGGTTAGAAAGCTAAAATTATACGATCAAATACAAATCAAATACGCGACCTCTTTTAGCACGCTATTTTTCTAACTGTATTTACAGTTTTAAAAATTCTTTACCACAATTAATGCATAGGCACTAATGTAAGCCGGTCGACTTAATTTAAGTCGAGAACAAAAACGTTTTTCTAAATTTAGATCTTTTTTACTTATTTTTAGTCCAATACATGTAGCATCAACATCTACAGCTGTCAACGTGTTGCAATATTTGCTTCGTACAAAAATTTTGCAGTCTACAAAATGGCAACGGTTTGCGGTATTGATTACATGAAGAAACAACGTTGAGTTAAAATTTGAAAGATTGGAGTGTTTGAAAATTTGTGCATCTACGTGTATGCGATATTGATGTAGTTGTATGTAGTGGCATATTGATGTTTCGAAAATCGTATGTGTGTAAGTCGCTGTTCAGTCGGTAAAATTGATGACTTTAGCATTCTCTTAATTCCATGAAGAAGAAACAACGAAGGAAACGAAGAAGAGGGTAAAGAAGCCTACGCATTGGGCGTTAGCAAAGCAACGAGATAACTAACATATTTGCTATTTTGACTGTTACTTGCGAAACTAATCACTTACAATTATTATTATATACACAAAACAATTATTTTCAAAATGTTAATTATTTTGAGCACTGCTACATAATTGCATATTGAATATATGCATTGAATATATTTGCACACGTTACAGATCAATGTGATATTATAATGTGACGAGTGACAAATTATCTTCTATTTTAATTTGGGACGATGGATCTGTGAAAATTATATTAGACATACATAGAATATAGGTGCATCAAATTTAATAACGTAATTCTGTCTGGCATAATTTTGAAATCTTTCCATATTATATAAATTGGTGAGTATTTTAATGCATTTGCTGCGTAAGCACAAGTAAAAAAAAAGGATGAAAAACATTTTGGTTATAATACGTTTCACTTAATTTGTCTAAAGCACACACGCATACGCAAGAAACATTATTAATTATATTTATCTTTTCAACACAACCATTTTATCCTAATCTTTTATGACCAATTCATTTATATTTATTGATAATCTCACATCATGTATATATTAAAATCTCCAAAGTCGCGACGGCGAGTTTATCGGCCGTTTTCACGGTCACCGCGATCGATGCGCTGGAAATCGAGAGTTCGCAAGAACGTGCTGATCGCCTTCTCGCGTTGCGACAGAGGGAGCAGAGAGTAAAGCGTAAAATTTATCACACGTACTCCCCGTCTTAAGTGTCCTCAGTGTCTCTTAGGATATGGAAACAAATTAAATTCGAAAAATACAGATTAACGTTTCCCGCTACAAAATGCCGACTATAAAATGTAAAAATAATGATGGAAATAAAAGTAGAGAGATGTGCGTAGCGATATGATAGCGGATGTAGAAAAAGACGAATTGAAAGAGATTGCGCAGTAATAAATACACAATCTCTTCACTTTCTTTATACTCGTAATATTATACGAATCTCATTTAATCATTCCTATAAAATTTAAATTTCTTCTTAAATTCGATATTCATCTCTTCATTAAAAATCTAGTAATTATTTATTATTGTTGAAAATAGAAAAAAAATCGATTACGTGGAATAAATGATGACGTAATTTAATAATGATAATAAGAATTTAACAACAAATTATTAGCGACTTGACAAACGGAATAACAGAAAAGATTCCGAAAAGAGACTATTTACGTGAATCTAAATAAAGATTCGATAGAAAGGGAGAAGTAGCAAGGGGAAGAAAGGTAGGCAGCGCTTATTGCGTGCGCGGAGATTAAAGAGGAGGATAGAAAAAAGTGGTCTACTTGTTCAAGCTCCGTGTTCAGAGTGTGTAATTATAATTTATTCGTCGAGAGAAAGAGAGATGGAAGCTAGCCTGTCGGACAGGACGAGTTGAGGCTTGATTGGCGGGAGTGAGAGCTACGATTGGTGGCGCCAAGTGGTCATGTTTGACGTCTATCGAGGGGGACCGCGAGTCGAAACGAGGTCTCGGGGGAGAGAGGGAGAAGTCGACGAAAAAGTCCTACCGTCCTCCGTCTATTTTCGAGATAATGATACTCTTTCCTTCAGCAACCCCTTAAATATAAACATACAATCCCCCTTATCCTCCGTTGCAGCAGCCGCCGCCGTCGCCGCCGCCGCCGCTGTCCAGTCGCGCGTTTCCTTTTTCTCCCTCTTCTACACCCTCTTTCGATTCTCGTTGTTTTGCGGTTTACGACGGTTCGCGTTACAACTGATTATTAGCCCCCTTTCCTACCCCCTTTCTCGTCGCCACTCACTCTTTCTCTCTCTCTCTCTCTTCCTCCTCTCCCTCTATCCATCCGTTCGCACACTCCTTCTGCTTTCTCGCTCGCTCTTTCACCATTATTATACGCGGCCATATACGGCCATTATGCCCAGGCCCCGATATACAACACAATCCGCCGTAATGCCGGCCATAAAATTAAATTAGGGTTATAACACGATTTTTCACAAAGGTTCCGTGGGCCGCGCCGCACGTTTCAAACCGTTTCCTCACCCCCCGGGAACATCTTCCAGTGCTTCCCGCTCGGCTCCTCTTACCCCACCCCGTCGTGCCGACAACTACCTGCCTCGATGATACCTGCCTGCCCGCCCGCCTGCCCGCCTGCCCGCCTGCCAGCCTGCCTGCCCGCCCGATCTGATCGTGATCGTTTCATCGCGTCTCGAGTGGCCGACACCGGCGCACGGTATAGCACGACAATTTGCACGATGTTACAGCCATGTTAGAGTCGATTACTCGGCAGATTTTCGCGGGCATAAAGTCGCGCCAGGTGCGGCGCCGTGACTCGGACGTGGTCGGCGCGCGCCGCGCTCTACTCCTTACGTCCGTACGTGTTTCCGTTTTCTTCTTCTTCAACTTGTCGATGCCGTGCATCCATTGATTCGCGTCCTCGAACTACTGATCGAGCGTGAAATAGGTCTCGTGTGTACGCGTACATATGCGATACGTGGGCGTCAGTTGTGCGCAATTACGAGGATTATCATTAAATTCTCACGGCCTTAGATGACTTAACGATAAACAGCTTCTGCATAACCTTATTGCAATGCGATGCACATTTGAAATTATTCTCCTCGAGAACTGAACTGTGAAAAGAATGTGTTTCGCATGTACTTACTTACTTGTCTCCTCAAAAAGTCACTTTGCCGGTTATGCGCGATTCAGCGCGCGTGTATTTGTGCAAATGTCCTGTACGACTCAATATTTATCTGTCAGAAATTACACTGAATTTCTTACGTAGGTGCGGTAAGAACGGTGCAATATGCATATGTTATAAAGAAAAAAGATGGTCATGCAAAATGTTAATATGTACATTTTTCTTATATGAGATTGCAGTTTTAGTACTTTTTATTTAAAAGATAGCTTTGTACGTCTTACTACGTGTCCGCATTATACTACATGTACATGCTGTTTTGTTGTGTGTGTACATCTCTATTTTCGCCAACAGATCGATGAATGCAGACGACCCGTTCTTTAAAATACCGAAACTGAACAGTACAAGACCATTATAAATTCGAAAATTTTAGTATATATTCATTATGTATTTTTTTAGAGAGAGAGGAGGGAGGGAGAAAGAGAAAGAGAGACTAAAAATACATTGACGCTGATTGACTTAAAGTTTTGAAGAATAGCAAATAGATCACGTTAAATAAATCACGTATTTAAGGTAATAAATTTTTACACTATTTTTATTATACATTTATAGTATTTTTTTCGATATTAACAAGCAGTATGACACTTATAAGATTTTAGACTTCAGTTCGATCTAAAACTATGACAATTTATTGCTTATATCTTGTTGCTGCGTCTGGCTTCGATTTTTCTCAAATTGGCTCCACGTTAGTTGTTAATCGAGAACGAGTATTATTGGCGGTCTGTCTAGATGGCAGTCAGCAATGATCGTTCGCGAAATAATGCATGCAACCTTTCACAATAATAGGACTGCTGTATGGTCTTGTCTGCGATGGATTTAGCTCTATACTATCTATAAATATATATTCATCACGGATAAATTTAAAGAATATCGAGAAAACGTTGAATGCAATCAATAACTAGAAGAAATATGTACAAGATAATATAAAAAAAAACACTTAATATATATATATATATATATATATATATATATATATATATATACACACATAATATTACATGTTATATCTTTATGCTCTACCTAATTTAAAAATTACCCAACTTATTTTAAAACTAATTATCTATTGCTTAAAATATTATATCATATATACATTGTACTACTTGGTATTTTTATTTTACTAATAACGTCTGTTGCGTTGCTATAAAATTATTATATTATAAATATCTTTTATCAAAAGAGTCAAGTTAATAATTTTATTTTATAAAAGTTTGCGGCGCCGTTCTCCTTTAAATAATAATATCATGTGCAGATGACTTAATATACTCGTATCCGTTTCAAAAACCACATTTAAACGCGAGGAAAAATAGTTATACCGCGCAAGATATGGAAAGAAATGTCTGTAAGATCTCTTACTAATCATTGATATACATTATGGAAGATTGAGAAGCACTTGATTAGGTCAATTGTGATAGACAGGCGCAGTGATACAACGGTATATCCAGACGCGGGTATTAAGGTCATCCAGCAAATATATCCCGTTTCGCGGTACCAACAGGAAATTAAGATGAAAATTGGCGCGACGTCTGACGCTTACTGAAACTATTACTGAAAAATAGAAGCTTCTGTAACGAGACATAAAAAAATATCTGGCACGGGATACTTTTTTTGGCTCTCATCGCAAATGCCGACAATCTGGATCAAGTGTTCGATCGTAGTGTACTAGCCAAGTTATTTTTAAAGGGAACTTAATTAAGTCTAACGAACAATCAGATATTAATCGAGTTATTGCAGAATTATCGCATAATTACATTTTTTTTCCTTTACGAAGAAGTGTTTATAACCGCAAATATTTAACTCTTTTCAATTAAATATTTAATAATAGGAAATTACGAATAATAATAATAGTAGCAAAGATTTTATTTTTTACAAAATGTCATTTGTAAATTACAATATATGTACTAAATATTGTGTCGTTGATAGATTTGATCTGAAATTGATGTATTAACCTCGCTGTCACGTACCAGTCCATTTAATTCAAAATGTATTTTGTATTCTCACTAATATTTTATTTAAAAACTGTTTTTTGGCATACTTGATGATTTCATCTATTACTTAATGCAAGATCTCTCTTTTGTGAAGATAATTAATTTTTCATGTTTTATTTTTGGCAACAAATTCATTACAGTATTTAGGAGGAGAGTGTTTATTAGCATTATTACTGCAATAGATGCTTGTGTAGCGTCATTATTATTAAATTGATTATCAATTTAATATTGTAATATTAATATTCTTATTCAAATTAGGACTGTGTTCCAATTTCAACCGAAAATTTATTTAGCGCGCAGTTTGATAAACTTAAAAATGTAAAATCACACAAAAAACATCAATACGAAGATTCAGCTGTGACCGAATAAGGTTTATATTTTATTAGTTGCATTTTTTTACATTCTATTGTTTAATTTTTTATTTTTAAAAACTTTTAATCATAGTAACCTAAATGCTAATGTAAGAAAATCGAACAGAACAGCAATATCAAATATTGCATTATTATTAGTATCTCCAATAATATATATTTGTACTTTGATTAATCGCGTACAAGAGTCACAAAGGTACACCTCGAAACTTTACCGCTTATTATTACTACATTGAATTGCCATCGCGAGAAGAGAATCTATGACTTGTTCATTCGAGGAAAAGAAAAAAAAAAGAATTCATTCGACGGAAAGGATTCGGTCGAGTCTTCCCGGATGGACGTCCGATCGTAAACGTTGACGAAGAGAGGCGAACGGTGGAAGAGGCGAGAAACGGTGGAGAAGGGAATTCAAGTTTCGCGAAGGAGAAGAGCTCGCGAGGAGAATTCGAGAGGCCACAAATCACGGGACGGGGGTGTTGGTCGTTGGAAGGAAGGTTTCGCTGGAAGGTGGAGGAGGGCCGGCGGGGGTCCGGGGGACCCCGAGGGGGAGCGGGGTGAGCTCGGAGGCGCAGCGATAACAGGGATGGTCGAGGGCGAGGAGCACCGTTGGCGTCAGGAGACAGGGAGGCCAGAGGGTGGCCGGAGGGAGGGCGCAAGGGGGGAGGGCGTAGTGGCAGGCTGCAGACGCGGGGCGCGACATGCTTTATGACGTCTGTTCATCACATCGCCCCAGTCTCATAAATTAGAAATCACCCCTTAGATAGCTCTGGCACCCATCTCTACGATGGCGTCAGTGCCGTATCGCGGGAGGCCGGGATCGCCTCCGACTCGTCCACGGGGCGCAAGAAGGTTGGCGGGGAGGGAGAGGGGCCACGCGGGAGGGAGGGTTGGCGGGGCCGGGGTAGGAGGGCGACGGGACAGCGCGGACGACGGCAATAATTTTCAGCGTATGTCATGGCGGGGGAAGGAAAAAAAAGAAGAGCGAGAGAGAGAGAGAGAGAGAGAGAGAGAAGTGGATACCCAGCTACGGAGGATCACACGGACGTTCCGGCTGACCTCTCCCCGGTTTCGACCGTGTTTCGAACCTGTACGGCACTCGGTGGCTTTTGAATGAGGACGGTACGGTTATTAATTACCGAACGCGGGTGATAGGTATTTATTGCTGCGCCGCGCTGGTGGTACTTTTAAACAATATTAGATTTAGACGTGTGCGCGTCGGCGTGGAACGCAGATCGATCGGTTATATCTCAAGACTGGGAGCGCTATTAATCTCGGCAGGACTTGGTTGCTCAACTTTTGGAATACCGCTGGTGAACGAGGTGTTGCCGATTACCAGTAAAAATCGGCGCTCGCACGTCACTTTCTCTCTCTCTCTGTCTTTCTCTTTCTATCTTCTGCATCAAAATACGTACGCTTTCGTATAAGCGGTTGAAGAATGCGCTTGTATATCGAGACTAGAATGTTTTTTTTTTTAATATTCAAAGGTAAAAATTGATGCGAAATGCAAGTAGCCAACGATTGACAAAATAAAAATTTATTTTCTATCTCTTATGTTTAGAATAAATAATATCATAAAGTTGATTTAATTTACATTTAAACTTTACTATTTTTATTCATGATTGTTTTTCTTTCTCTGTAACACGGCTCATTTTTATAAGCACACAGAAAAAAAATTAGTATGAAATTAACAATTATATTATTATTATAATTTAACAATTCATTGTTTCATGTATAAACAAAAATATAAAATCTTAAAAAAATTCAATATTCTAAAATAGGCATAACTTGGTTACATAAAGAAACAAAATTTATTTGTTTCAAAGTACGTTTGTTTAAGATTATTCAATTCTTTCAAGAAGATTTTATACTCTTGCTAATATATAAAACAATAAATTATTTATTTGATACAAATTTTTTTCCGTACGGCACTATTACGATAAACAGTAAGTTCTAAAAAAAGAGGACCAAATACATTTGCGTGGTCACCGATAACACCGATGGAAAATTGCGTAAGCTGATTACGAGTCTGCCGGTTGGCGTATGGTTCTCGCTCGAACGCGCTTGACGCAACTATCGGAGACAAATTCGAGCCGAAAAGCATCGAGGAGGATCACCGAGGGTATGAGAAGAGGCAAGCGCGACGCGACGATTATCGAGCGGTCGACGACGACGACGACGACGACTACGACGTCGATTGAATTGGTGTAATGAGCTGATTGATTGGCGGTGTCTGCGCGACCGTCATCGTTACACGCCTCGGACACGCTTACACGTGCGCTGGCTAAGCGCGCAACGTCGCCCCGCGTCACTGTCAATCGCCGGCCGTGTCCACGCTATCCCCATGTCCCGCGTACCCCGTTTACGATCCGTGCACCTCTTCCTCCCTTCGCTACCACCGCCACCTCCGCCGCCGCCGCCGCCACCACCTTGCTCTCTGGCAGGAAGAGCGACAAGTGCGCCGAACTGTCAGCGTGCCAAATATGTTCTCCACTCTTCGCGCCGCTTCTCTCTTTTCACGCCGCGCGTGAATCGTCCATCCTCTCGCCATCTCGCTCCATCGCATCGCATCCTCTCTTTCTCTCTCTTCGGAATTCGCGCGGCCAAATCTTATTGTTGGTTGAATTCGCCGTCGTGTAATATTTTCTTGTTTTTTATTTTTATGCCTAAATTCCGCACGCTTGGGAAAGCAGTCGATGAAAGACGCATCCTTAATTCCGCGATCGCTCTTGCGTGAGAAACGGAGTACAAGTTTGGCGAGTTTGGCAGAATGAGTCTTCCAGCCGGCGCGATCGTACTCCTCGATAATCAATATCGAATAATTTAAGAGATAGTTAGGCAAGTGTACATCGTGTATTGTAAAATTATTGACTAGTTTATTCGTGCTGTAATTGACGTGTTTAATAAATCGCGGATTACTCTGGCGTAAAATCAATAAAATAAAAAGCATTTTGCATTGATGCGCAGACCATATAAACGCAAATCTTCGCCGGAGATGTTGAGAGTTGGAGATCGAAGGATCTTAATTGCCGGTATTAAGCCCGGCGTCATTATGAATTCGCGCGAACGCGAACCGGAAACGAAGGAATGAAGTGAGAAACACAAGCGAGAATCTATACGGGGGCGCATTATACCGTCCAGTAGCTGCGACCGGCTGGGTTTGTTGTCGAGGAAACTTTAATTGGCTCTCGAATCCGAACGATTAATTAATCTTCGATTGACTCTCGACTACTAATGATTCATTATCGGGGATCTTTGTCTTTGCACAGAAGAGGTGCTCGACAGGAAAGAAATCGAAGGTAGGAAATCGTGCCTCCTAACGATGCGGTTTCAATATTACAAGAGCAAAAGAAAGAAAGAAAGAAAAAAAGAAAGAAAAAGTTGGAATAATTTTAATTACTTCTGGCGAGGAGCTGGCATCGTCGCATACATTGTCTCGAGAAACGCCAGCGCGATTATGAGCTCGCGGTAATAATCGCATTTGCTTAATGCACGGATCGCGGAAAGTCTATTCACTTTTACATTTTCGCAAATATTTTCCATCCACAATTTCCCGGCTTTGAAATCACGAGGCATTGAAATGAACTTTGCCAACGTTTTATTTGTCTTCCCTGTCGGACATATCGGACAATCAATCCTACTGTTTATGGTACATAAACTGAATATAAAACACCATTTCGCGTACGCGTGATACTACGTTACGTGTTTATAATTTTATTCAGCGAAGGTAAAGGCTTATAGACATATCAAAAATATAATAGCATTGTACGCGATGTGCTTTCATACATTCGACATGTTTACGATTTTATTTAGCGAAACCGATTGCTTACGTAAATGAAGGCAATGTTGCTTTGGTCATTACTTATTGAACAGAATAACAATTATCGCCGACGTACGTTCTCTATATAAATATTAGAGTGTTCCTCTCCAATCAACTCTCCATCTCTCTCTCTCTCTCTCTCTCTCTCTCTCTCCTTTCAGACGCTTAGTCTTTGACCCACATGCCGCCTTTCCACATTTTCTTCAACGAGCACGATGGTAAAGAAAGAATTCACCGCGTTCGCTTCCTTTCCCACTTTTAACTTATCCCTCCTCTATTGTGGAGTTATATTCGCTGTGCGCGATGCGCCTCGAGAATTACTTAAACATTAGCGCAGGTAAAAGTATGGAAATAGAACGTATCTGGAAATAATAGTGGTTCACCGAGCATAAATGATACCGCGTTAATAAAAACGCGGAAACGCACGTTTAATGAAGAATTATAATATTCCGGCACATCAAAAGTGTAGACTCGGTTGCAAATGTGAATTTAATACTTTCATTACCAGCCGCACTTTATGAAATCCTCACATGCTTGGTATTAAAGGGAAGGAAAGAAGCAGGTTCGTAATCGTTAAACGTTACTCTATTAGAGAGAGGTACTGATCGAAAGCAAGGACTTTAATTAAGATATGGATTTAATACACGCGTGCGAGCAGCGTGGCGTAATTTACATGTGTGTGGTTAAAGTAATAATATTGTACGATTTAAACTTTGCTTAACTTTACTCTCTACCTTGAGATATAGGATTCCGAGAGTTGCGTTTACGCTCATTATACAATGGCGTTTTCTTATTTCTCTATCATGTTCGAACGCACGTATCGTATTTAACTTTTTTAAAAGACACAATATCTACTTCGTAATGAGAAATATTTCTTTACGAAAGATAAAATTGTAATAAAATTCTTTCCAATAAGAGCTCCAGTATATAAATTGCAATTAACAGTGCAATTTAGCAAAATTAGTGAAATTTAGATAGCGAGAAAATATTATGTACGTATAGATTTACACATATGTAGTTTCTCGCGACGTGCGACGTTATCCAATTTCTACTCCGGCAAACCCGGTAGATGCAAAGGCAGTAGAAGGCGACGTAAGGAAAAAAATAAACCGGATATTCTCGACCGTTCGCCTCTGTGCTCGCGAAAGGATGGCGATTCGTGTGCCGCGCATTTACGCGAACCCTAAAAAAAGCAACGCGAAGAAACGTGGTGCGTCAACGGCGTCTCGGTCTACGAAAAGTAGACGACCGTAGTAATAGTCCATTGAACCCATTGTCCATCCGGGCCGCGGCACCGATGACGCGGCGATGGTTTCCGGCAACGTTGTGCCGGAGAGAGAGAAAGAGAGAGAGAAAAAGAGAGAGAGAGAGAGAGTCCGCTCGATACCGAGGGAGTACTCGCGAAAAGTGCGGACTCGAGATACGCGCGTTCGTAGGAAGGGAAACGACGAAGGGTGAATGGGGGAGGGGGGAGGCAACGGGAAGGAGGAAGGTGGTCGTAGAGAACGTCGGTAGCGGTTCACCAACACCGAAACGGAATACGAGACGGAGTCCGCGATACACGCGCGAACGTGTGTGCGTATACGCGAGGGTGCCTTCATCCTGTGTACGTGTGTGTGTATATACATAAGTGTGTGTATAAGTGTGTAGTGCGGATTCGACGTGGAGGCGAGGCTGTCCATCTCGCGGCACGTCGCGGTAGAATGGAGTCGTGGAGGACGGCCGCGGGGGGTTACGGGGTGAAGGCGGTGGGTGCTCGGTTGGTCGAAGGTGGACGAGGAGGAGAGGGTGGTAAAATGGGGGTGTTTGGGTGGCCGAACCGGGGGGGTTCGGGACGGCGAGGAGGGGTCGGTCCCCGGGGGGGCAGGGGGGTAGCTGTCGCTCGCCCGGGCAGCAGACGTCTTCTGACCCGGCCGGTGGCTCAACTCGACTCAACTAGACTCAGCGCGCGCTGGCAGGAGGCAGCAGCCGAGAGCGAGAGGAGGAGGAAGAGCAGCGAGGGAGAGAAGGCTCTCGCGCGCGGAGGAGGTGAGAGCGTCGGTGCGGGGGAGGAGGAGGAGGAGGACGAGGAGGAAGAGGACGAGGAGAAGGACGGGGGTTGAAGTTGGCGGGAGCGGGGGCGGTAGGTGCATTGCTTTTCGCAGTAGAAGGTGGAGGAAGTTGGGGTCGTAAGGGTGGCAGGCGTATCGATCCGGACGGAGCTTGGCTGACGGCTGACGAGGCCGTCACGCGAGACGAGTCGAGACGAGACGGACGGACGGAGAAGGCCCTCCCCTCGCCTTCCCGCACCCCCGCGCGGCACACCCCTCTTTCGCCTAACGGCTTCTGGAGAAGCGAGCCGGCGGGATGGTGGGTCGCTCGTTCCTGTAGAAGGGTGGCGGAGAGACGGAGGGGCGTGCGAGAGATACTGCTTACTTCCCCTTCGGGGCCTCCTCGCCGCGAAACAGTATCTAGATTGAACGTGTACGCGGCCGAACAGCTCGGTCGCCGCCACCGCTGCCGCCGCCGCCGCCGCCGTCGTCGCGGCCGTCGATGTTGCTACGACACGCGTGTCGTGCACGCGCGCGTGTACAAGGTGTCAGAAAAGTTGCGCCGACTTCGCTCGGACGAGATAAAATACAGATGGACGTTGCTTGCCGATAGAGTGCCGATCGTACCGATTGTTTATTTAGCTCAACCCTTGCGGAATTTTACTTACCCCTCGCTGCGTGTTAATAAAAAAAAAACGCGTCTGACCTTAAAACTTTCTTTTCATTCTCTATCTCACTTGCTACGATCAAAAATTAATTAAGCGAATATTCAAAAGAGAAAATCAGTGAGAGAAGAAATTCTTTTAATGTTTCAATTTTGAATATTTAAAATTTCTTTTAATTCAGTATTAAGATTTTATTTGTCGCCTTTAAAATTGTATATTATTTCATGATAATGCACTTCATAATTTTGCATATCACGCAATTACCCGCTTTTAATCCATACGCTTTCAACGAGAACATTAATATCTCAAATATGTTTCACGAAATTATAAATATAATAAATAAAAAAATTTGATTAAACTCAATTGTTTCTTTTAATCTGCTTTGAAAATTCTCAAGCACACCTTGTACGTGACAGCGCGTCTGTGTGCGTGCATGCGTGCGTGGGGAGTACTTTACGCGCGAGACATTTCACCCCTTGGACTCTCCGTAGGGGTTCACGTTTACGGGTTTTGGGCTATGCGCTACTTCGCCCTCTTTCTCGCTCTCACTCTCTTTCTCGAAAATGCTTCTCTGCCAGCGTAGGGATAGGTGGATCCTTCTTCAGCAAGAAGACAAGTGACATCGGCGATAGTTTTTGACGAAAACTTCCGATGTCACTTGTTTCTCTCCTATCAACCTTTAATTACTCAACAGACTTGGATTAGAGATAAATACATTGGACGAATTACACAAGGAACATGTGTATCGTTGTTTTAGGCTTTCGAGGAATGGAGATCAAGCAAGACTGCTTTGTATTTGAAATGGTTAAAAAGTAAGCTGCAGAAAGCTTTGTAACTTGTAACGTCTCCGCTCCTTTTTTAAAAGTATGGATTTAAAACGTTTTGGAAGTAAGCTCTTCAGTCTCAAGCCTCCCATGTTGCATCCTGCTTTAGCTTTAGCTTACTATTACATGTCACGTTCACATCCGCGTGGATTCTCCCTCTTGCTTAATGCGTTTAAAAGCTCATTAAAATTTTTACAGTTTTTATACGTACATTCATATGGAATCTTCGCGGAAGTAAATTTTATTCACATGTAGAAAAGATATAATAAACACGTTACATTGATTGAAACTTAATTCTCTTCGTTCGGGGGGAAAAAGTTTACATTTATCGTAACTATCGGCTAGGAACAATTTTATTTTTATACAATATTAAATAAATTGTCTCTACTTATAAATGTTATTATATAAATAATTAATATATAAATAAAACGGTCAAAGTAAAAAAACTACGTAAGCCTACGCTTTCGAATTCGTATCTCGTGAGCGACCTACAATAACCTATCGTAAAGACGCAAAGCTCCAATTATTCTTTTTAAAACATCTTTCATCAAAGCAGATCAGCGCTAAAAGAGGTTCAACTCTCATCCAGTCGACGCTGCGTGCATTAATGCTCGGTACGCTGCTAGTCCCTGGACGCGCGAGGTTTTGGGTCGAATGTCAAACGCGATCACCCTCAGAAGGTGCGCACACCCGCGGAAGGAGGATGCTCTCAGGATCCGCTTTGTCGGACGCGGCGACTTATCGTTGGTGGCGGTGTGCGTGCGTGCTGACCGTGCGTCTACCCGTCTGTGAAGTTCATCTCGCGGAAGCCACCGTCGTGCGGCGACTGGTCGCCTCTTCCCTCATCTCCGCCACCCCCGCTGACCAACCCCCTCTCACCACCTCTCTCGCCTTCGCTCTTCCCACCACTGCGCTCTTAGTCGTGCTCCTTTCCGTCACCCCTAAACCTCGCCTGAACGAGCCTTGTCTCGCGTATTACGGCGCGGTATTTTAATCACGCAAACTTGATGGCATCTTCCTCATAAGACTTCCCGTTTCTCCATTTTCCGCCGAGATGTATGCACTTACTTCCGTATATAATGAATCTTTAAATTCTCACCATTTACGCAAATTACATTTCCGCGGAATCTTTTAATTCATCGTTTTATTTATCTCATCTACATACTTAAAATTTTAGGTCTTCGATTTTTGTAGGTTTTCTATTGCGAGAATTTTACGGGAACCATCTAGTTTAGCAGACTTTAGAAAGACTTTGTTAGAGAATACAACGCAACCTCCCTGTCCGGATACTCCACGCGACACTCTTCGACGGACTTTGACTGTTGACTGAGTCTTCCCTCGTTCGCTGCGAGAGCTGCTAGCGACTACTAGATGGCACTACATTTCCTACAGTAAAGTTACATAGGAAGGTTAAGACATCAATTCAGCCGAAACTTATCCACCGTTACCCATAATGCATTTCGAAATAATGTAGATTCCTATGATTGAGTTGCATTGCGTTAAGGATAAGTTATCACACGTAAAGAAGTTTTAGTCGTAATAGTAAGACCGCAAGCACATTGACCAATCGTAGTCGAGCATTTTAACACCGATGATGATCGATCGATTTGTTTACGGTCTTACGATTATGACTAAAATTTTTTCACGACGATGATCCTGACGACGGAAGGACGTCTTAACACCTCTTCCTGTATGTAACTTTAAGCATTTCCCGTGTACTGCGTTTCCGTCGCGCTATTTTTAAATCTTAAATCTTTCTTAAGATTTTAAATCCAGCTCTTTAAATTCTATCCAAACTCCGGCAGAATAATAAACACACGAAACGCGGTCCGGTCGCTTTCTAGTCCGCGGTGTATCTTGCGGACGGTGAGTTTCGTTTCGCGCATTTACCGCCGGTTTGTCGTTGTGATTTAGCTATCTGCTGGTAGCGTTGAATTATACGTGGTACGCGGCGCGCGGAGGGTGGCACGCGGACCGTGCAGACTGTGGGAGGAAAGGAGAAAGGGAGGAGGGTGGAGGGAAAGAGAGAGAACCGACGTACTACCATCGCCTTCCATCTACTTCTTCCGCAGCCGGCTGCGCCGCGGGACTTGTCGCGAAGGCAAAAGGCTCTCGCCGCGTGCAAAGGCCAAACACCGAAAGTCACTTAAGCGTGCCTCTGCCGGCGTGCTCGAACGGTGGTTCGTTTTCGAGTGGCGCGGCCTGTCAACTCTTACGCGAGAGCACCGGCGCATTCTCGTCCGGTGATCAACGCAGTCGTTCGTAGCCTGAAGCCGAAGGAGTGGATAACGTTTGCTTTCAACGTGTATCGCGCGGCGTGGGTCGCGCGAATCTTTCGTACTGCTGGTGACCCAGAGTAACGTTAACGTGTTACCTTATTAAAAGGGTTTCGAAATGAGACTGCACAGAAGAGACATTGAGTGTGAAACATTAGTATCAAATTAAATCTTAATGTATCCTATTATTAACACAAAATTATTGTTTCATATAGGAAATTATATTGAAATAATGATAATTTATTTATATATAATTTTTTTTTAAGAATTCGGTAATCTTACATTTCAGCAAATCATTATATTTTTATTTCAATATTATAATTATCATCTATAGAGCACATATGAAATTGTTTTGATAACAATAATAGTATTAAAAAAATTATCATTCTTAGTTTCAAGATATTTTCTGATATTTTCTCTTCTCAAATCATGAAAATTATTATTGAATAATGACAATTTATTTTTCTTGATGAAACTAATACAAAATTGCTTCATGTAAGCAAATTTTGTCTTTAACACTATAATTTTATTTCAATATTTAATATTTAATACTTTGATATAATATGTATATAATTTAATAAATAATAAAATATAATCTAAATAATATAATGAATAATATAATATATAAATAATAAATATATGCTCAAAACAAAAATATTCTGTTTTTTTGTGCGTTCAGAAAGAAATTGACACAAACGTTTTTTAACGGATCTACGTGTCTGGGAATTAATCTAATTATAAAATCAAAGGCAAACATTACGTTACATTGTGTCGCGACGTACTAAGAATGTATCTTCATCCTTTGGTGCTATAATTTCGGTACATTGAGCAGCAGTAATTCGACGCGTCAATCGCTCTTGCGTGTGTTGGAAAATATGTTTGGCGCGACAACGTAGCACCACTGGCAATCCTGATACATTATTTATGCATTCTCACAATGCATAATGCGCGGTAATAACAGATCGACGTTTCAGCGTCGGTACCCACAACCGTCACCGCCACTTCGGCGTCGAGAGCGCGGCGCAACGTGGATTCCGACCTCTCTCGTGTTCTCCTTTCCGTCCCTCGCGATCGTGCCGCGGTGCAATTCGGTTTCTTATTTACAGTCAATTAAAATCACCAGGAAAACGCGCGCTATACTTAAGTTCGCTCTCTCGCGATTCGCTTCTTAGTTAAACCGTGTCCAATCGGGCAGCATTAACGTGAAACATTGTTTTCTGAAGTGCAAGAAATTAAACGCTGCAAACAAATGTCTTGATAATTAATCATAAACTACAAAAAAACTCCGCTTGCATAAATCGTAAATCTGGATTTAATCAGAAATCGTGTCTGTTGATAAATGAATTTGTCAAGATTCTTTTAGAAATTAGCAAGTGAATATAACAAGAATTCTTTTTTGTCTTAATTCGGATATAAAAAAATCTTAATGCTAAATTTATTTTATAGATGATACTAACTTTTGATATTTAGTTAGGTCAGCACTTTTTGAAGTGTAAGAAACGAGTATACATGAAACTTTTAGTGAATATAACTACGATAGAAGTTTTATAGATCCAATTGGAAAATGCAAATCAAATTTTTATAGTTAAATATAAAAACATTCTAGCTATAAAATATCAAGTCCAATTATAATAAATCAATTTGCTCTCGTCAGAGTGCACTTTGCTATATACATCTATAATCAAAACATTTTTTTTTCGGAGCACATGATAATTAAATGACAATAATAAATTACTAACAACTGCTTTGCAGAAAAGTCATAATTTTTTATCACTATAATTTGAAATATAGTGAAACCACTTATACGGCGACAAGGGGAGAGGGGGGGGGGAAGATGTGAGAAGACGTATCACTCGTCGAATCGGCCAGACTTTGAGTATTCCCAACGAGTCAAACCTAACTTCAGAGCCGCGAATATTATTTAGCCTGATTTATCGTGTTTATTGAAAAAAATTGGAAGCTGTGCCTTCCTCTATTATAAGAACAGCGTATTTATTTCGGCGTGCTCTTTCTTGACGATGATCGTCGCTCCTCGCGACGCGTTCGTCAGCCGAATGGTGAGGGGCAACAAATCACTCGGTAAACATAAAACTACGAGTATGCCGGTACCAGATCGGCATGAGGCCGCGCGGATGCGCTTTGATGTGCGCTCGCCACCACCCGCGAGCGTCGCCAGCAGCTCCTTTATGGCAGCCATCGGGCATCTGTCACGCGGCCGTCTTTTTCTACGGCTAATTTATTAGGGCCGCTTAAAGCGAGAGAGAGAAAGAGAGAGGGGAGAAAGAGAGAGATACGGCGGAGAGGCACGCGGCGTCAGCGTCAGCATCAGCGTCGTCAACGGCGGTGGTGACGGAGCAGTGTAAATCGGGAGACGGATCGGTCGGATACGGGAATGGCGGATTTTACGAGTCTCGAAAATAGGGTGCGAGAAGCGTCGTCGCGCCGTTAAATGACTCGTCTCGAACTCGGAGATATCGACGACGAGCGTCCGCGACAGCCGGCCTCATGTCGATTACAACGTCCTGACGTCCGTCGTCGCGACGTGTCGCAAAAGGGCGACGATTCTTTTTAGTCCGCGCTATAGGGTCGCAATGCGCGCCATCGGAATCAGAAATTCTTTTCTCGCGCAAACGTTACTCGAAACATTCTCTTACAGTTGGACGGCTTTCAAACGACGGGAACAATTCAGAAAATCTTTTACAGTGCAGATTTGCAATTTTTTTTCATTAAGAAAAATATGCCGTCGATATATGAGAATAGTCAATGTTCTTCTTCGCGTCATGCGCTTGTCAGCGCGTAAGCAATCTCTTCTACATATATTCGTAGAACAGTCGACCGAATAAAAATGTTCCGTCTCGACATTATTTACAGACAGTTTCCTTAAGATCCACATAGATTGTCACGGTTTCAGAATTTTCGGACTTAAAGCAGATTTAGAGTTTGGGTTTTGTGGCTATCAATACAACAAAAAGAATGTAGGTATTTCATGGACAACGGCCATTTTTCAGTCCCTAGGACGACACTAACACAGAGAAAGAGTTTATAGCAAATTTCAATGAGAATGAGAATGGGACTTCAAGAAGAATTGTAATATATCTATTATATTGTCATGCGTTTCTTTAATGTACACGTTAATTGCCTTTTTGCAATTTCGTTTACTTAATTATATTTAAACACGATACTGAAAAAGACCATTTGATAAAGGTCGAAATGTTTCCTTGTTATGTGCACTAATTATAAATTATAAACATTTTGTCTAAAAGTTATTAATTAACAATCTAAACAACCAGTCTGACTCTTATAGTCCATTTGTTTTGCAATTAAAGTTTTTCAAAATAGAACCTATCAGATAATAATTTTAATTGTTTTAATAAAAATTTAATGTGCAACTTTGTTGTTGTTACAAAATAATTATTGCACTCTACTTTAAATATGCAATGGTAGGAACGTGCAATTCCACACTAAAAAAATTTAGTGCCTTCAGCAAAGTTGTTTAGTCGAGGCATTTTCTAACTGTGGCCAAATATTTTGTTTTATACAAAAAATTTGGTTGCTTCCGCGAAATACATGTATAATAAGTAAAAAAAATATATTTATCTGTATTAACTAAACGGTTTTGTTCGGTATATTTTCACTAAATCATTTGTTGTTACAAGAAAACATTTTTTCTAGTGCAGCTAGCCTAAAATACTTTCCTTCTCGAACCCCTTCACTCTGCAAGTACAATTGATCCGGCATAATTTACATATAACATGCAAATGCAATTTGGGACACACTAGTCTGTCAATTGTCCCTCATAGATTCGTAATCGACGCGCAGTTTAAGTACACATGTACCAGATGACCCGGACTCTGTATGACGGCGCAATGAAAATTGTAAAGTGTCTGTTTCTGCCGCATGAATCCTTTAGTGGCCACCATCGATCATACTTACCATTTGCATATGCGAACGAACTCAAATGTTAGTCGCGAGATATCGTCGCCGGTCGAAGATTGCAAAGTGAAAAACACACGGGGGGCTTCTTGAGCGAAGTCTCATTTATCTCGAGATACACTGCATTCGGTGTACTCGCCCGTCGATGCGGCATTGCGTGTAAATCATGATCACCGGAAATAATGGGAGCCGATTAGAAAGCTGACTCCGCGCTTGATCTATGGGAATAACGCGGAAATCTAAGCGTCGAACCGTTTCACACGCGGATACGTCTTTAATATCTCTGCCGAACGATAGCTCTTCCATTCGTCATCGTTTCTTTTCCGCAAAAGTCCCGAGAACCAGCTTCTGCCAGCGCGTCGTACAAAAGTGTATGATTGCAATGGTAACCGAAGCGCATCTAACGGCATTTATCTGCCGCAAAAAATTATTTCGTTCCTCGGTCTATTGCCACGTCCAGTTTTATCTAGAGTTATTACGTATCAACTCATTATCGTACAGATATTATTCACTCGCTTTATTGTATCTAAAATTCTTTTATACGGTGATACTTTATGTGTATCTATCAGTGCTCGACTATTAAATTTATGTATGTCTACTTCACTGTAATCTTAATTTATGTCTCTCATAAGGAATTCAAAACATTAACATTTGAATGTTCTAATAAAATTTAATAGGCATCGCGCGTATGTTACTCTTATCAATACGATTTTCCACTTTCGACTGTCGTATCTGTCGTTGGTCACAAAATTTCAATAAAAAAAAAAAGAAAAAAGAAAAAACCGTCAGCGAGTATATTAAACACGTCACAGCCATAATTAAATCGAGCAAGATTATTTTATGAAGATCGTATTGGACGTGTCCATCGACTTTTATACAATTAATGCCAACGTTCAATTACACAGAAAGAGTACTATAAAATTGATCATATCTTGAACATATAGGGGCCATCTGTTTAGCTTTCATCTGCTGCAAAGTGGATAAATACACGTTAACCTTAATTACACTTAACTCCCTTGCTGAAACATACTAACTTATTTTTACTATAGACTGCTTTCACATGTAAAGCATTTTTGTAGGTGTCTATATGTAGCACCGCAACACTCGAATTTGCAGTGTGAAAAAAAACTGTGTCAGCGCATTTGGAGTGTAGACATTTAGTATAGATCTTTTATTGTTATTCGTTTGTCAATTCTGAACGCCATTTTATTCTAAAAATTACATTCGTGCACCTATTTCGTTTCTTATGTCGAATCTTCATTTGAATTAAAAATAGTGAAAAAATGAAGTATCAGAACTACATACAAATTGTTGGAGAAAACAACTTTTTTTTTACGTTTATTATTATACTGTTATATAATATTCAAACATAATTCGAGCAAAAATAATAGTCGGTGAAATTGATCCAAACTTCTTTCACTTTATTTCTTTCAATGATATCGATTGTTTCCATTTAAAATATTAATAAAGTCATTTTTATATCTTGATGTATGTAGACCAGGGATTCCTAAAATGTGGACCACAACACGATTTTCGGTGTATCGCGAAAAATTTTTTAGTGGTAATGAAAATCAAAATCAAGTTTGAACTCTATTATACGCAATTATCAAATTCCTTGTATATGAAAATGATTCGATGCGACGTCAATGTTGGCATTAAAGAAAGAAATAAGCGCATTCTTCACGCTTCATACTTCATTATGTATTTGAGGGAGAAAAATTAATAAAATTATTTTCAGTAAAAATTAAAACGTAGAAGACGTGAAGCAGTACAAATGAATAATTAATGTAAAATAATTAACGTGTTTCGCCCATTTTTTCATATCCCCTAAAGCTGAATCGATCGCAGATATTTGCCGTTTTGAAAAACAGGTCCTGGTCCACGTAAGTTCGGGAAACCCTAGTGCAGACTGGTCAGATGTTTTAGTCAAAACAGTTCGTTCCTTACAAAGGAAAAGGTTTTTGTCGTGAATCATTCCTATCTGGGTCACGCAAAGAAACGCTCGTATGAGCGATGCGTCGCTTTTTCAGCGGATTGAAGGATTTATAGCAGAGCGGTACAAGGGTGGTCCACAAAAACTAAAAATGCGTCGACATTGTGTCTGAGGTGAAAGTTTTGCGCAATAGGCGTTTGCCATGGGTCATCGATTTTTTCAAGGATCGCCGGTGGAATTTCTTCTCGGAACGAGAGGCACTGCACGGTTCGAGACGCGTTTTCCACGACTGGGCTCTATCATGAAACTTTAACGACACGGGTCTCGCTTCAGGTAAACGCAATGTAGAAAACGACGCGTTTTCCGCGAATCAACCTGGGAAAACTTTTCGCCGAAAACTTTTTCGTGTGAGGATCCTCCGCGTCCTCCGTAATTTCCTGGCGCGAAAATTTCCGCGAGAACCGTTGCGAACCGTTGCTATGTATCGGCGACGCGAACGTTTATTTTTATCGTCATTTGTGAGCAAACGCTTCAAGTGCAATCATTTGGTTAACATGTGCAGATCATTTAACTAAACTGAAAATACATGCCACAGTTTTTGTCCTCCTGGTATTTCTGCAGACATTTGTTTATTACTCATTAAGTCGGAAATTATGAGTGTGGTGGAGAATAATTTGTAAACCAAGTCCGTTCTTGGCACTCGAGCTAAAAGTAAATAAATTATTCGATTGCATTAGGTTGAAAATTTTGCATTCATATTGTAAAATATTACTTTTAGAAACTTTTTGTGATTATTAATATAACAAGGATTAATGTGGTGTTTCAGAAAATAATAAGAATGTATTTCGTTCGACAGAAATTCCATGAGAATGACCAATTATTGGGAGATATTCTCAACCTATACTGGTTTGATTTTTACGGCACATCTATTACGATATGTTATCGCAGGCCGCTGAAGTATCAAATGATTTGTGTCCGCATGAGTTTATAGGTGGAATTAATCTTAGTTTAGTAACATTTGCTTAAAATATAGCCATAAAAGCCAATGTAGCATTTTATCACGCATATATAAAACTATCATTATTCTTCTCTCTTTAAATTTGTATATACGTTATAGCGAAATCAGAATTATATAATGCACAATTATATAATGCATAATGCTTTACAACGTGTCTAGGATATAAAATATACAAATATTTAAAGTAAACGTTTTAGTCAGTGCACTTTAATATGAATTTATGTATTTGCTATCTTTCGGAATAAGAAAACTTTAATCGTATTTTAAAATTGAATAAAATGACGACAGAGTTAAATAAATTATACGATACATCGTAAGGCGATACGTGTCGACAGCTTTCGTTGAGTAGAATTTCCAGATTTCAGAGACCGATGACAAAAAGTCATCAGATAGTGTCCAATCAAGGACGTGATGGGTGAAGTACTAATTCGGAAATGCCTAGTTTATTCGCGTGAGTCAGGGACAGTCAGGGACATGCGTCTCATTAAAATTGCAAAGGAAGAGACGTGAACTTTGAGTCTGGACCACCGACAAGATTTCAGATTGGTTCGCTCCGCGCGGATCGATATGTCTCGTAGGTCTTTTAAATTCAATACAGCGTTGCTTTTTCAGGAACGGTCAAAAATCGATTTTTCTCCTGCACAACAGAAAGAGTGAAAGAGAGAGAGAGAGAGAGAAAGTAGTGACGACGAGACGCTCTAAATATAATTTGAGTCCGAAGACTTCGATATTGAATAAATGAAACGCGTCTGTCGGCGAATCAATCATTTCCATTTGGTTATCCCCATTTTGTCGTTCACGATAAGCATCGTCGTGGCGAGAACGTCGTGCTGTGTAACTACTGATTTCAGATGAGCAATTTCCTCTGAGAAAATATCCGAGGAGAACGTGAACACGCGAATGTATGAGAACGCATTTATATTTTTTTTCTCATCAATTTAATGAAGTCGAAGAATTCGCAGAATTTATTATTTCGATTTTAGCGATTTTGGAATGCGCTAAAAAAAACTCGAGACATTCAACGTCGCATTCGACAGAGAGAATAAAATTCTTTGGAGAAAATAAAATTTCTTAACAAATACTTTCTCATCTTTGCGTCCGTCGTGTTTTCGATGATCGGCGGAATGCCGATTTTTTTCAGGCAACAAGTCGATGTAAAGACGCGACGAAATACTGGTAATGCAAATTTCGGGCATGGAGGCCCGAAGGATGCATCGAGGCTGCACCTGTTGCATCGAATGCGAATGTTAGTAAACGTTGTGTATATATCTTGGTCTTCAGGCTCTGGCAAGCGATTTGGAAAATGGCATTTAAAAATTGACTTAATTATAAAAAAAATGCAGTCGTCTAATTTTTAGAAGCGCCACAAAAGTAGCAGCATTTACAAATGTAAATGCAAGCCCAATAGATACAAACTATAATAGCTAATTATAGCTAACAAGCGTGCTAAAATTAATATTATCATATACATAAAACTGTAGCAGTATAAGAAGTAATGCATCGATCTTTTCACAGACCAAACTAATTTGCATTATTTGACAAACGCAAAATTTCTTTCTTGAAATCTTTTACTTATTAAAATATTATTATTAAAAACTATTTTGAATTTTTAAATTAGAAATATTTTTGACGTTATAGAGTCCTGATGTACAATAATGGTGGCGTCATATAAATAATACATTTATTTTCATCTTTACTTTCAACCGCAATAAAAAGACTTTAACGTTTTCTTTTACACGCGATTCTTAATATACTGCGAGTACTTTGCAAATAGAATAAATCCAATGACAAAAACACGGCCGGGTGATGATCGTTTCTCCATAATATACTGCTAATTAGATCCCTGGGCCTATTGAGAACGCAGCATGATTGCGCGATCGATACCCGGCAGATTCGTAGGAATTGGCGTGTTTTACGGATCCTTTCACCGGAACGTCGTAAATTACACGGAGAAATTAGCTGCGTTATAGCTCGCCGGGCCATATTTTGTTATTTTTTAACCCGTACATGTCTACTTTCGCTGACAGCTTCATCGTTTCGCATGGATAAAAACTTTCGCATTTATTTCCGGTTCAGATAGGCTGCTGATTGGCAGCTATCAGAATTTAAAAAAAAAACATAGCACGTAAAAGTGAATCTTTGTTGCAATTGCGTAAATTATTTCGAAAGTTAATATTAGATAACTGGGAAAGTTTATCCGGTTTTGGAAAAATATATCGCCTTTTTGGTGTAATTAATAGAAAATAGATACGGAAACTAGAGATTATATCTAGAAGAGATATGGAATTCACAATTGTGTATAATCTTACTAATATTCCAAATCCTATTAACACTCAGCTTGTCATATTAATAAATCTTCTCAGTCATTTATTTATTATTTCATTGGAAAAATTTAAATAATTCCATGTTTCATCTATTCATTACAATTGTATTATTAATGTGATACATTGACAAACATGCGTTCCTACATTGAAAAAAGAATTTGGTAATAATAACCAAGCCTAGACAGTTAAGCTTTGGTAAAATAATTTCAATTAAATGTTTGCTTAATATAATTAAATATTTAGTAATGTTTTAATAATTATTTGGTTATTATTATTATGTTTAGTTACTATCAAAATAACAGCATATAATTTTCCAATTATGAGTAAGAAAATTATAAATTAAAATATAATGCAAATTAAAGTAAATTATTCTTTCTCTCTGAATAATTACCCACGCAAGTTTCGTGGGTGACTAAGCGAATAATAGATTTTCGGCAGAAACCAGTTTCGGGTAACTAATCGTAACGTTCGTAAGAGAGGAAGAAAACCGTCGGAATGGGGAATCGCTTCGATTCTCGGCGATGCTATCGAGGCTGTTGGTACCGGTGAAAAACCCGTAGCATACACGTCAGTGAAACTCCGCGGACTGCCGCGAATTTATGGCACGCGGCTCCGGCATCGCGTCGCGGGGTATGCGCGCCGCGCCGCGCCGCTCCGCGCCCGCGCACGAGATTTATCGGCGCTTGGCCGAGTTTCGGTAAGGTAAGTTGAGTGAATTGTAAATGTTTCCGGGCAGAACTTCACCAAGATGGCGTCCCTCCGCCACCGGGGGGCGAGTTTGTTTACGCCTCATGACTCCCCACGTGGGAAAGGCAGCATGGCGCGCGTCACGGCCTCAAACGCACAAATCGTTTCGGCCCGAACGCGGCCCTCGCCGCCGCGCCGCGGCCAGAGCGCCCATCTGTCGGGAGAATCAACGAAATGGCGTGCTGCACGCCTTTGGCCCATCTTCGACCTTACTCAACGGAGGTGAGGATAGATAGGTTTTAACTTCGCCAACCGACAGAGAAATTCGCTAAGCGCGGTAATACGGAGGTAACTTTCTTAACTCTCACCCGCATCAGTTTTCATTCACTTTAACTTTTAAAACGAACAGGAAAATGCAACTTATACATGCGTATATTAATTGTACGACATAGTAATCTAAAACGAAAAGAGAATGGAGATTAATCGAACGTTCCGATATGTGTGTCGAATTACAATAAACATCTCGCGCGTTACTTTTTTTTAGACAATAATGTTTTTTTTTAATACTTTTGTAGAGAAAAAGGTGAATAATGTATATCATAAATTATTTAATATATTCCCATTTGTGCGAAAAATGTACGCTTTATATCACCTACATATTAATGATGCAAAATTATCATTTAAGAGAAGTTATGCTGATATAAAAATTCTTATGTTACCTTAATTTTTCTTTTATTGCGTGTTTCATAACATATTTTTCACACTTTTAGCGGACGTGATTACATAATCAATCACATACGTACAGAAAATTCAATGTATTCAATTATCTTGACAGAACATATTAAAAATTTAATCATAATTTTGTAAGCAATATATTATTATAAACAGAAAATTTCAAGAAATATAATAAAAATATAGTAAATATAATAAAAATAAAAATGCTTAAATAATAAATTTTTTAATTAAAACGTTTATTTAAAACGTTTTATAACTTGACTCATTTAAAATTAATAGGATTTAGAACATAATTAAAATAATGTCCTGAAAATATATCTTTCTTTTTCTTTTTTTATATGAAAAATTTGTATATTTAATGTATCAAATGATACGATTGCTGCATTAAACATTAACTATTGTGTGTAAATTTAGAAGTTAATTTTCTAAAATTATACATTTTATGTCACAACATCCGTAGTATACGAAAAAAAGCTCAGTTAATTTTATTGATACTCTATTTTAAAAGTATCCTGAAAAAAATTTGACCTCACTAATTCATGTACTTTATGCGTCACGTTTCATCTCCTATATACTAAAATTATTCAAGCAATCGACGCTACACGAGCGACGTCTGTTTTCAACAAAATAGTGCTCCATTCGATTTTTATTTACTGCATTGGCAACGGTCGGTACATTTTTACCAGTAAAATTCAAGGAAATTTTATCGAAAAAAAAAAACGTATGTATATTTCAGACATAGAGTGTGCTTCAGAGAACTGTGTGATAACGCTTGAAACTTTCCACCACCGTTGAGTGTGCAACGGCGACAGGACGCGGGATCGCTTCGGTTCAACGAAACAGACGTTTTCTATTTCTTTAATCTCCGCGTTAAAAAAGTTCTCCGCAAGGTAATGTTTCATCTACCGTGCGCGACAACGACGTAACTTAGGAACTCCGGCGGCGAGATACGCGTGAACGCTAAACTGGTAGTAAAAGACATTCATGACTTTTATGAAAGCTTTCTCACGATCGCCTATAGACGTTTTCTTCGTTTTAATTAAACTATAAACACGCGCAAAAATGCAGTAAATCGCCGGCCGCGAGCGTCGGGAATTTTATCCCCGCGACGTGACGGCGCCCGATGCGCGATGACGATCATCGGACAACGATTCAATCGCCGTCGTCTCGCATCGCTTGAATTTTCAGTGCGCGTCAAACGTTCCCGTTAAGGCGACGGCGGCGCGTAGAAAATGATTAATCACGTCGTCGGGTGAAAACAAACGCGGATAATCCCGCGCTCGGGATTCCCCGCGATTACTCCCGAAATCACGCCGCATTCCACGTGGTGGTGTTCCACGTGGCTCCGCGAGTTCGCTCGACGAATCAGCGACGGTGGAACGTACGGCGTGCTTCTCGATCGAACTTCGTCACACGTGAATTGCCCGTTGTGTATACCTTTCTCGCGCGAGGAAAACCGCGGTGAAAATTCGGGCGATCGGCCCAGTTTCTCAATTTGCAAAAATCACCGCAATCACGTTACCATTTTAGTGTTTCTCGTTGGATAATTTTGCGTGTTTTGATCGGCGAAATTCCACCGTCCGTCGCATTCCACCGTCGTCGTTAAACCTTGGTTCTGTGTGTTGACTCACATTTCATGCGTTGCGGTGCGTGCTGTTTCCTTCGGGGCATCTGCGTCCTTCGAGAATGCTCGATTATCCGTGCGGCCTCCAGTTCTCCTCGTCTTCGACTGCGATCGGTTGGTCCCCAAGAAAAAGAGTCAAGCGATCGGAAGCACCAAGGGAAAGTATCCTTCAGGCAATCTTCACGCGGGATAATCCCACCTGGGAATAAGTCTCGCCACCTCTTTCGTTTGCGCACTTCGCGGCACGTGTCCCACTACCTCATCGTGATCACCGACGACCCGCTAGTCGTCGTCAGTGATGCGATCTTCGCGATCATCGCCGTCATTCTACGAGAAAAGGTCTCGCGGCACTTGTGCACACCCTGTATACGTGGATCTGTTCGCACGGAACCGATCGCGAGGAGGCGAAGCGACGACGCACCTGTGTCAAATCAAATCGTAGCAAAGTGTTCCGAGGAGCCCGCCACCCTCTTACCCCTCACTCCTGCGAGATCATCTGTATCCGCGTCGCCATATTCGGAGCCGATCGATGTTGATGATTTCGCGCGTCGACGTGTCGGTGATTTCGATTTTCTATCGTCACTACATTCTTCGCCACTCTGAATCGCGGTAATTCCCGATCGTCGCGGGACTGGACCGACTTTTTACACCGTACTCGTGCACCAACCCTTCTGGTTCACCACTTTTCTCTGCAAGCAATCATCAGTGTCACTCGTCACTTTCCCGATCGGTCGCCGCGTACACCGGTACGTGACGGTATCGTCTCGGACGACCGCTATCGGGATCGCGCCAAGAGGTTAGACTCTCATCAGAGGCTAGATCGAGGTAGGGGGAAGGGGAGGGAGAAAGGAATCCCGATAATCACGCGCGCACAACGTTCCGCATATGTAAATGTATCGAAAGATTTCAAACGAAACTCAAAGAGAAACAAAGCAGAGACAATCGGATTAGACGATAATGAAACAAGCGCGCGCGCAAGAGAGAGAGAGAGAGAGAGAGAAGACACGTGTAATGGATAAAGAGAATGGAAACGAATAAAAAGACAGACGCCAAGTAGAGAGATAGAGAGGAGAGAGAAAGAGAAAGAGAGAAAGTGAGCGCGAAAGATCCGGTAGACGGAAAAGAAGCGGGGAGGAGGCGGAGGTGGTGGCTACCGTCGTTCGTGGATCGCGAAATCGAGCGGGCGGCGGTCCAGCGCTGACTGACTACGGACTGGCGTCGCGGCGGCAGGCCGCGTGGTGGGGGGGACCCCAGGAGTAGTAGTAGTCCTCTTTCCCTCCTCCAACGCTCGTTCTCGTTTCCTCGCTCGCCTCGCTCTTCCTTGCTGGCCTCACTCGCGCGCCCGCTCGACCTCTCCTTCCCGCCTTCCGTCGCCCTCGTTCTTTCTCTCCTCCGCGGCCGCGATCGCATCCGCGGCTCGCGAACGAGGCGGCCGACGAGGCCGCGAGGGGCGGCGAAGGGACGGACGACGCGGCGGCAGAGGGACATCCGCCGCCGGGCGAAGTGTACCGAGTGAATGAGCGAGAGGTGGCGGAGGAGGAGGAGGAGAAGGCGTGCGTCTTGTCCTCTGTCGTTCTCTCGTCGGTTTACCCATACACGCGCGTCGCGACGCGAGCCGACGACGACGCGGACGTGGCGCGACGCGAGGGTCTCGTCGCCGCGCCAGCGACGGCGCAAAAGCCAGCCACTCTCGTCTGCGAATGCACCAGACGCTGGCGGATGCGCTGCCCGCTGCAACGTGGCCGCGACGTGGCACCCACGCGCGTCCCATGTCGCCGCGCACAGCCAATGCCGCAATTTTTTTCGTTTCCGCTTTTTCGCGAGCTATCATCCGCGCCACAGGATTTTCGAGCAGAGTTGTGCGAGATACTGAATGAAAAAAGGAACTAGGACGGATCGAGAGGGCCCGTTAACGAATCTATGGGACTGCAAGAACGCTCGCGCGCACAGGGGAGGTCGGAAAAGGAGGCGGGGTCCGGGACTATGTCGCTCCACGAGGGAGGTACACAAGGGGAGGGGGGAGAGGACGTAGCCGCTGTAGCTCTGGTGATTCTGATTGCGGCCGCGAGAGGCGCTGTTGCACGAGCGACTACGGTACTACGGCGACGCGGAGCCACACCTAGGAGTTTCTCGAGATTTTCACGAGAAAAACCGTATAGGAGCCTTTTGCTGGTCAAGGTGAGTACTCGATCGACATTGTTAGTTAGCGAATTAAGAGTGCAATTCGGGGGGAGATCGGCAAGTACAGCTATCGAGCGTAGTATCGAATATTCCGAAGTCTAACCTCAAAACGCACAGTAGCTGTACAAAGTGACAAAATTTGTTACATCAACGATTCTGTACTGTATGCTTTTTCTTGGCAGATTACTAATAATGTTTATACATGTTTCACAATATGTTATGCTTCGTATATATATATAGAATATAAAAAAATACAACATTAATTTAATGAAAAATTTCTAAATGTTAGAAGATTGCAAAGAGCATTTAATAACAAATAAAATATTAATTGCTAAGCTACGTGTCCTATTAAATGCAAAACATTAGGTAATAGCGAAAAGTTAAAGTTTAATATGACAGTCTCAATAGCTAAGAAGCTGGAGGTTTTCTTATTAAAATATATCTATACTTTACAATGTATTATATTTATAAATATTTTTTAATATACTGAAATCACGTTTACTTAGCCATTATCGAAAGTTAGTGAACAGTTAACAAACGAGTAATTAAAGTAGTTAAAAATTTTTTAATAACTGCAAAAATTATTGTTTTTTTTTTGTTTCCTCAAATGTAACAAAATAATTTATAATATAGTAATATAATTTGATATTCACGGTTTGTTTGAAGTCGCTAAAGTTTCTGTAATTTACTTTATGCTAACAACTAATATTTTTAGAAATAGTATTGCATAATTTACTAAATCAAGTTTTATATTTATAATTTTAGTGAATAAATTACTTATTTATAATTTATTCACGATTTTCACTCCAATAATTTCAATGTAGTATATAAATGTTACATCACATATTGATAAATTATAAAATTTATTATTATAAAAAGAAATAATAAGTTGCAATCATTTTCAACGTCTTCTTAGGATATGTTTTAATAGGTAACTTCTTGAGAAACTTCATTCTTTATTTTTGAACAATTATTTGTTTACTTCATTGTTTCCTTTATTCATTGATTCGTTGTTTCCTCTCTCCAAGCTTTCCTGAATCTCTTCTAACTTTAAAAAAAAATCCTCAAAAATATTATTAAAAAAATTCGGTGATCCATACTGTCTCGATTTGAGAGCTCGTTTTGGCGGGTACCGGTGGAGGCGCTGGCAACATTGGCGGTGTTGCGGGGTGAACTGTACCAACTGGCGGGCAGTCTCCGCCCATCAGGCGGAGCCCGCATGATCTATAGCGTCATAGAACACCCTTGCCGTCGTGGTAGGAACCGAACGGCGACGCCCACAGTGCGGAACGTGCGCGCTGCACCCCGCCGTCGCCGCCGCCGCTGCCGCCGCCACCGAGGGCCGAGGATGTTTATGCTCCTGCCGCCGTGTCTCTATCTAGTCGTCGTCCTGGCGCTGCGCTGTTTCTTTCCTGTCGTCGTCGTCGTCGTTGTCGTTGACGCCACTACTGCTATCGTCGGCATACGCTCCCCCCGGCTTATCCTTTGCTCCTTCCATCCGGCACGCGTTCATTACCGCTAAACATTCCTGTCAATTAAAAGTGCACCGACGCCCAATTTACCGGCGGTCGTCTGTCGTTCCAGCGAGTTTATCCCGCGGATCGGATATTAACGAGGCTAGCCGCGGGTTTTTTCTTCTTTTTTTTGTATCTTTGTTCTTGTTTTTCTCTTCTTTTTGTTTCCTGGCGCACTTCCTGCTGGATTCGCGCGAGAGTATAGCCGTACTTATGGGCTTTTCGTTAGCGCGCATGCAGATGTACTTTGGTTTATGATTATGGCGCCTGGCTCTCATTTTCACGGAGACAGAAGCGTTTCAAAGGGGGGCAACATTTTCCCGCAATGCAATATTAATTTTTTTTTGAAATGCGTATCGCTGGTTATGTCGACAGAGATGACAGGTATAATACAGACATTTTGTTTGCAATGAAAATGTATGTAACGTGGGTAATTTTCAATCATTTATAATCCTGATCTTATCTTGACAATCATAATTATAATTTTTTTATTATGCATTATCTATTGTGTGTGGATCATATTATATACGATCTGGGTCATCCCTGAATGGAAGATAATTAGGTACACATAAGAGTTTATAATTAATGTGCTTCTTATTAAACCATACAATTACATCTGCCGTAAATGAAAAAAGGAAAATATTCTATGATATTTAACTTTGAGTTAACGTACGGACTGTTTACGTACCTATACTAATTAATAATTTTAGTATTTATTATTTTTTAATTTTTAATGACTACTAAATGTTACATATGTTAGCCTTAATAGAATTATTTAATTTTCACGTATTTATATTTCAATTTGGATAAGATTGAAAATAGTCTAAACAAAGACTTTTTTTTTTATAGAAAACTTCTTTAGTTTTGAGCTTTTATTTACGTAATTTTGTACAATTTTGAAACTATGTTAAACTTCTAATTATATTTGTTAATGTCTGAATTTTCTTATATATATTTGTGTCGTGAAAGATTTGCATCTTGACTTTTACGAAAAATTATGACGAAAGTTTGTTAAAAGAAGCACATTTTATTTTGACAACAATCGTGTCATTTTCGTGGAGAAGACGAAGAGATTGTGCTGTTTTTGCGCGCATCAAGCCATTCGATGCCGACGATGTTCGCGAAATCTCTTATTAGACGATTTTTCTCATCGGACAATGGCTGTAATCTGAATTCGTTGGCTCTTTCTAGAAATCGTATTCCGCCTATATTGAATTTGATCAAATATTTGCCAAATTTATGAGATAAACGAAGCAATAATCAGAGATAATAAATATAAAAATATTATATATTGAATGAATACAAAAAAACTTTCACTTATTTACCCCAGAGAATATTTTAACATTGACTCAACATGATCAATGTGTTAACTAACATAACATTACATAAGTTCATAACATTGTGCAGCATATTTTTAAAAATTGTAATATCTAAAATCTAAATGAAATTATTAAATTAAATTTTTTATTTAATACAAAATTTCTTAGGAAAAATAATCTTATGTTATCTATTTATTATTGTCGAGTTTAATTCGTAAAAAAAAATCTTTAATTTTTACAACAATATTAATTTTTGTCATATTTATTGGTAGTAATGTAAAACAAACACAATTTCTCTTAGTTTGGTTTTTAATATGGACTAAGGCCAGCTTATAAAACAACACCTAAAAATATCGCGAGCATACGTGAATTGCTGTTCTTATGTGAGCGTTGTGATGTAAGATTCATTCGATACCGCATTCGCGATATTTGGCTCAAAGAGGTGAAAGGCTAGCCGAGTGTGCCGACAACAACGTCCGCTTGCCGAAGAAAGTACGTATCTCGCAGTCACCTTAGATTCATGAAATAAATTCCTCAATAAATCATTAACTTGTATGTTTGACGGCTCTCATAACTTCACGATAACTTTCCTCTGTGCGAAAGGTTCCGTCCAGGCTAATATTTCTTCCGACGTCTTACCAACGGTAAACTTTATCCAACCAGTGCAACTCGGAGCATTGTACACGGTCAGTACGGGTCGGAAAACGATATGGCCACGTTCCCGAAGGAAAACAGCTAATGTCACGATTATGCGTTTCATTTCTTTTAAAATATTGCTGCTGCCTTGTTAAAAATTGAATTTTTCATATATTTAATTATGACGTAGATAGAATGTTGTCATTTCAATTAAAATGTAGTTTAATTTAATTCAATTAAATCGAATCATTGGCTGTCACTGACATATGATTCAGAAATTTTATTTATTCCGTTATATTTGTTATTACTTTTTTTTAAATCTTTTTGTTTTATTAACACTGTTATCGAATGTACAAGGTATTTCTAATTAGACTACTGTTGATTCAAAAGTACTTTTTTCTGTGTAACATTAAAGAGTTAGCGCATATAAAATCTTTACAAACAGATAGGTATAATTTTTGAGGAACCGAAATTAAACGAGATATGCTGTAGTCCAGTTCAAACGACGAAGAAACTTTTTCCAGATATATAGACAATTTTCCGACGAAAAAAATAAGCAAACTTTTTCTACGCTTATACAGCATCGTGACAAGCGGCTGAAAACGTATCTTGTGTATGTGTAACGCAATAGACGCGTCTGTGTCTCCTACCGTTGACTGCGGGGGTTCCTTTTACGACCGCTGCCAATGTCGGTAGACGCACCCGGAGGCACTAAACTTGCGAATATTTCGAAAGGCAGCCCGTTATGCAATGACAATGTGGGTCAGCGCACAAGTCCGTCGCACGCGTAGATTCGTGTGTATGTGTGTCTACTTGCCGGTACAACAGCCAGACCCCCGCGGGGCCGAAATAAGTGCACCTCGTAAAATAAAATCCCCTTCCAAAGCTATCTGCTGTATCTGCGGCGGCAGCGCCGATCTTACAGTATCGCGACAATCCTCCTGGATCTCGATCCCCGCGCGCGCGTCGAAATCCGCGTGGGCGCGCGAGCGTGTGTTTGCTGTCAGTCCGAGCCGTCAATCTGTCAGATAGCGATAGGGGATATCGATAATCCCGATGTAACGTCGGTGCGAGTACCTGGATGGAGTAGCATTAGGTTTTACTATGGTACTGACGAGACTTATTCTGTCAACCATTCAATCTTGTGCTTTTGTAATGCTTTGCTCGAGACTCGCGCGGATCGTCGGGTGCATTTACTGTTTCTCTGTTTCGACTGGCCGCACCAGATCATTTATCCAAATTACTAAGCGTTTTTCACCGATTTTTATGGAATATGACGAATTTATAACTCGCTTTACCGTTTTTATTCGCTTTAACTTTATTGACTTTATAACATATTAACAAATGCGTTATACACTCTTTTTATTTTATTTATTTAATTTTCCATTTTTTATTTTTATGTTCTTAACCTGGATGTGGGCTCCGATGTATTGACACGCGTACAATTGATTTGTAAATTTTAATTTTGTTTCCCTTTTTATCACCAGGGTTTTTGTTATATTTTTAATACTTTTTGCTATTGCTGATGAAGGCTCCGTGCAGCCCAAACATTCGAGAGGTCAATTTATTGAACTTAGTAATAAAATACATTTTTTGAGTTTCTTTGGGCTGAGGAATTTTAATAAACTTTATCTCTACGCTCGCTATTTGGCCTTGTTCATTTGTTATGTTTGCTGTTTGTCCAAATTACACTGGATAATTACATTTTCAGAGATGTAGAGGGTAATAGAAAAAGCAAAACATAGATGCAACAGTTGCGAAAAAGATATTCTTTAATTTAATGTTATATATATATATATATATATATATATATATATATATAAATTTTTTATATATAAACAATTATATATTATACATATATATTGTGTAGAAATTAAATATAAAAAGAAGATAAGAATTTTTATGGCAGCAGCAAGAATGTAGAATAAAGTCGGGAAATAAGAGTGCACGTACGCAAACAGAGTCTGCATCGCTTATTGCGATATTTATGGCAACGCTGCGGAATTTTTACATTCGGCACGTTCCGACAAATTCCTCTGATTTGTTTGAAAAATTCTAACGCGGCGGCGCAATAAGAATCATCCGGCGAATAGCGAGCTGACATTTTGCGTGGGCGAGAGGTCACGTTTGTATACGTGCGTATGCGATTGTGTCTATACGCGCGATCGCGGATAACGCCATACGACGGACATATACGCACACGGCACGCTTGAAAATAGATCTACTATCGACATTTCGTTTCTCGCGGCCATAAATTCGGCTGAAAAAATCGCGTATACGAAATAGTTTACAGACGTCGATTGCCGCCAGCTAAATACCCCGCGTTTGTTGCCGAATCGAATTGCATCTGCGCGAGAGTTACAGGCGTTTACATTTCATTTTTTTTTTTTTTTATCGCGTCTCCCTTCTCTCCTCTCATTTTTTTTCCTCGTCTTATTTTTCTCGATTTTCAATCTAGAAGAAGAAGAAAAAGAAGAAGCGCATATCTTTTACCGTTTATTTCGTAGCTCAGCGAGAGATGATAGGGAAATTCGTTAGAATCGCGTCACTCACCGAAGGTGCAATTTTCGGACTAGCGCGCAAATTGGGCAAGGGAGGTAAAAGACGAGGACGACTTCTTCTTCTGTGCAACGCGCCGTGCGAAGAAAACGTCACGATTCCACTCTCTTTCCTTTCGCTCCATCTTCTTCTCTATTCCACCGAATTCCTCCTTTTCCTCGAGACCTCCATGAATTATCCCGCACTCGTTTCTCGAGCGTCGAAAGGAAAGTCGGTAAGCGAGAAGGGCGAGGTAGAATAGAAAGGTTCGTCGGGAGGGTTCGAACGAAAAGGGGGCAGGAGCGAGATAGAACGGGATGGGAGGTCGCATTTCCAACAAAGTAACCTTCGCGTAGTCTCAAAAATAGCCGGAGCGAGCGAGCGATCGAGTCGGCGATTAGAATACCTTCGGGTACCGGATGAGAAGATTGACCGACCGGAGGCGGCCTGTTTGAAAATAATTGCCGCGATGTTTCGACGTGGAGAAGTCGCAGATGAACCCCCCACGGTCCGTTCGTTACGACTCGCCTTCTTCTTCTTTTTTTTTTTTAGATCGCCGATAGAGCCTGTCCATCGCGTAACTTTTAACGATAACTACGAAGCGTCCATGATTTACATCCAGTCAAGTGCGCAGTCGGAAATGCAATTTAGAAATTAATATACGTCCCGATGGATACTGATATCAAACCCAAGTGAAAAGATGAGCTATAAAGATTAATACAAGACACTTACTGTCTCGGTCTGTGAATAATTGAGATATTTCGATCTATTGGCCTCAATGAATATTGAATATTGAATAGTTAGAAATAACTACGCATGAAGAAGAGCGTGATTAGTAAAGTGTCAGAAAATAATATAACCACTTTTCGAAAGAGATAATTAATACGATTATGCATTACGTTATCTTAAAATATTGTTCCAATTTTACGGGAAGTAAAATTACTGTTTTATAATCAAGGATATTACATTTTATTTTTATAGAATTTTTAAAAATAGAATGATACCTTTCAAAAATATTAATTTTAATTAATAAAAATTTTTCTAATATTTTTTTATCTTTTAATTAAAGAATGCAGTTCCGCTAAATTTTTCATGACGTTTAAACGATTTCTTTAGTAATGTTTTATAATCTCATGATGAATCTGAAATAGAATGTAAAGAGTATCAAGATCGATCTTGAAAGTTTGATTATTATAATTATTTATCATTTCGCATATTTTATTCTTATGTTTCATTACGTTTCGGTCTGCGCACCGGCATATTTTTGTCCGTGTTAAAAAGTTACGGTTGCAGCGCGGACTCTATCCGGGCTCGTACACGCGACACGGCACAATTTTTCATAGTGGTGCGAGCGATAATATTGTGAACTTGGCGAGTGTAAAGTACCAGAAACGCAAGCGGACTGTTGGTGTGGATGGAAGACGTTAATTTATCTCTCCACTTTTGTAAGGAACGTTATCGCACTGTAATTCGTTCATGCACGTCGACATTCTCTTAACGCAATTAATCCTGCTACTTGTGCAGGGAACACTTCGATATCAAAGAAAAATTAATTTCACACCGCTTAATTATGATACCGAAGTGGCAATTTAAGTGAGATGTAAGAATTAATTTACGCGGTAAAAGTAACACTGAAGTATATTTAATTACTACTAAAAATTAATTATTAATTTTTTTTTAGTTTTAACAACTTCTTAAAATTAAAAACTTTTTACAATATATTTTATGCATAAAGCTTTGTATCTTATCTATTTAATGCTTGGGATTTAAATAAACTTTTTTTGTTTTTAAAAGTAATTTTCTAGTAAATTTATAATTGTATAATCTATAACGATCACATACGCATGTAAACACTAGTAATTTTTAAAAAATTGGACCCATTGATTTTTTTTCGTTTTCTCTCTCTCTCTCTCTCTCTCTCTCTCTCTTTCGAATAGTTGAAATAGTTGAAATAGTTGATAGTCTTTTTCTCTCTGTGCCATTATAAATAAGCGTTACACGTTCGTTAGGTGGAAATAAAAGTTTTACGACTCGATCGAGAGGTCGTTTCTGGATTGCGAGGGTGGTCTAAATCGCGCGCTCCATTTTTTTCCACGAGGGTTGTGGACGGAGAATCTAGTCACTATTATTTTGTGACATTGATTACAGTCATTAGATTATCCATTACAATTGTTACTATTTTTAATCCACGCGTATCTATGAAACTTGACACACAGTGTCATTGCTTTGAAGTAATAACTGTGGAAAGAAATTTTAATCATATATAACTGCTGAAATAAATACAATTTAATTTTGATACATTTTTTTACGAATACGTTTCACTTTTTGAAAATAGATCAAAAGAAGTCATTTCCACATATAATAAATTAATATTAGGAATATATAGCAAAAATATATTTAAAAAATTAAATTATGTGCATAAAATTTCACTCATTTTATTTGTGAAAAAAATTCTTATCGCTGCTTATTGCAGGGTTCCAATTGTAATGAATTTATATTTTGGATTTATAATGTATACATGTGTTGTGTGAAATGTTAATTCTATTTTGAAAGTGTTTTACGTCGTTTAATCGCAACTGTGAGATAAAATAGACAACTTTCTCTGTGTCTTACTTTCTCTCTTTCTCTTTGTACAACTATTTTTTTCAATGGGAAAAATACGCATTTCAGGATACTTGTTTCGTACGGTCCTTTTCTTTCAGCCGTTATGAATAATCGTGCACTTTACGAGAAAGTTCTGGCCACGCAAGAAGTTTGTTCCGCAAAGTTACTGACCGCCTAACATCCTTTTAACTTAGAATCTGGTGTCCTTCGGGTAACCACATTAAATCTGTCAGCAGAAGTCGCATTCCTTCCCTGCGCGCTGCCGAAGGTCCCTCGAATCGAACGTCTTTAAATGATATCCTTAAAGGGGCAAATGCCTCCGCGTAAGAGAAAACCTCCTCTTTTCATCCCCGAGCTACAAAACACATCGTCCCATTTAGATCCCAAGCGACGTGGATCTAGACGACCGAGATCTCGTCTCGATTGGTCAAACTCGAAAACATTTGGACTGAATTCGAAGCTTTTGCTCGGTGTCCGGATAGAGAGGATCCCGATGGAGACAGCAGGTCAGACGTTGAGTGCTAGCCTAGCATACAGCGCCAGCATTCGTAGAAGGTTCGTTGCAGGGTGCACGGCGGCTACCGGGAGGTGATAAAGGGGGAAGGGGGGGAGGGTTAGTTGAGAGGAGGATGACGGGGCGGGGGAGGGTGGCAGTTGTCGGCAGTACGGCGAAGGAAGAGGCGGAGGAGCGCCGAGAAAGCGAGAGAGAAAGAGAGATAGACAGAGTGAAAGAGAAGCCGAGGTCCGTCGGTATCGATCGGGCGTCTGCGGTAGATTGACACGTGTCATGGCCGCCTCTCTCTCGGTGCCGGAGAGAACGAAAGGAAAGCAGCGGGCGAGAGAAGGACGGCGGGCGCCGTGAGAAGCTGCGGAATAAGGGTGAGGAAGCGAGAAGGAGAGAGTCGACGGCGGCAACGGCGGCGGTGGCGGTGGCGGCGGCGGCATAGCGGCGGCGGGTGGCGCGCGGCGCGGCGCGGCGTCGAAGGTGGAGGAGGACGACGCGAGGGCCGTCGAGTGGGTGGCTGGCCGGACGGGGACGGCGGTGGCGGGTGAAGGAGGAGAGGGGGAGGGGGTCGAGGAAAAGGACATTAAGGTGCGTAATAGCCAGCGGGGCGAGCGCGCACCGCCGCGGCATCGATTAGACAGAGGCTCCCTCATCCCATTGCTAGAATGCAGCTCACTCTCTCTTTCTCTCTCTCTCTCTTCTCTTCCTCCTCCGCCACCTTTAACCACCCACTCACCCACCATCCGCCCCCCTGTCCCCCTCATCACCCCCGACACAGCGGTCCCCACGACCACCCACCCTCCTCCACCTACTCCGTCGAACTGGAGAGCCCCCGAGTACGTGCTCTACATACACACTCGCGCGCTTATGTCAGTTCCTGTCCTGCTGCCGGCGCTGCCACTGCCGCCGCCACCGTTGCGAGGAGGAGAAAGAGAAAGAGAGCGAGAGAGACAGAGACACGGCATCGGAGAGCGAGAGCAGTGGGCCTGGGGAGAAAAAGAGACAGCGGCTACGGCGAAGGGTGGCCGAAGCCACCTCTTTACCTATCCCGTGGCACCTACACACGCGCGTCGGGGACACCAACGTCTAACGTCGTTATAAACATTAACGGAGCGGCTCAATATTCCCCGGACCTTGCATCCCCCTGCGTCTACCTCCGGTCCATCTCCCTTCTCGGGCAAGCAGGCCCCTTCCTCTTTCCCCCGCCTGCTGGACGCTCGTATGCGGCGAGCTCACCTTGCTACGGTTTCCGGGTCCTCTGCTGACCCTACGAAGGGTCACCTAGTTGGTATGCCTCGTACGACCGAAGTCGAAAGGGTGTACTCGCCACTTCTTAGCGAATGTACGAAACATTGAATGGTACTTGTGGCGTAACCAGCTCTCGGACACTACCCGTTCGCCCGGTAACGTGGGCCTTTGTCCAAGATCGACCGCGCTTCTTTTTCGATACACCGGCTGGAAACAAACTCAGAAATTTAGATTTCCACATCTTTCATTTACATGGGATTTTGCGATAATGTGCCCAAGTCTTATAGAAATTATTAATAAAGAAAGGCTTTTTTACACGTATTGTATTACTTTATATGAAAAAATTGTATCGGTACAGTTGCGTGTAGAAACATCACTAATTTTTTATCATTCTTTACGTAAAAAGAAAGCTTAGAGTTAAATTTCTTCGGACGGAGATACATGCAATGATTGAATGTAAATTGGAGGAGGAACGTTATGCGACGAAGTCAGAAATTGAAAAGGATCCATCCTCGCATGTTATTCCGATCGAACTCCAGTCCTAACGGCGAAAGATCGAAACGGGACAATAAATGGCTCGCCGGAAATTGTAATTGGAGGCAGAGAGAACCGATCGTCCGCCGTTCCTCTTACAGATACAAACAAGTCGAGCAGAATTACGTTAGGGAGATTCGGTCGATTTCGTACGATCACTCGGTGGGTCTCATCGTTCTCGAACCGGGATGAGGAGGAGAGCGATGAAAAGGAGGTTAAGAGAGTCTGTGGGAATGGAGACCGTGGTCGCTTACGGCTTCGGATCGGGATCGTCTAATTTCGTTCGACGAGTCCCGCAAGGATCCTTCTCTTCGTCGTCTTCGTCGTCTTCGTCGTCTTCGTCGTCTTCGTCGTCTTCGTCGTTGTCGTCGTTGTCGTCTTCTTCTGCTCACTCTATTCGGACTTCGATTTCGGTGACGGGGTCGTACGAGGCCAGCGTATCCGTGTCCGAGGGATCTGATTATTGTTAATTATAGCGGGCATTAAGAGCGAGAGAGGGTGTGGGACCCTCGATCATTCTGGCCAGATTAGTGTTGATGATCGAAGGCACGGTAGATGCCGTTCCCCACGGAGATCGCGTTGGTCTTTTTTACTTTAGCGAATCATTGTTAGTTATAGCTAACATGTGTGATATTTTGTGAAATAGTTCTTTTATGGTAATATTATTATTTTTTTTTATTTTACACATAGTATATAGTCACGAAACTCTAATTAATTCGGGAGTTTATTTTTTCTTTTTCTGCTACAAATTCACCGAATATTATAACTTTTTTAGAAAATGATTGGAAAGGAAAACCATTGCCAATGATGCATTTCCATCAAAAGCATCTAAAGCATGCTTTAGATTTGTAGCATACAATAAACTCCCAGTATCCGGGTAATTTTGTAACTCTATATAAGATTATCTTGTTTACTTAATACTATTTCGCCACAATTTCACCACCTTTTACACGCAGTTTTAGACTTAAGTAAAATAGAGATAAATTGGAGGAACTGTATGCGCTTTGTTGCTGTTTTATTTAAATACATTTTTCGATTTGATTTTGTTACCAACAAACTAATAAATTTTTTCAGTTTAAATATAAGTGCACTTTTAAAGAATGTCTTTTGAAATGCATCACTCGCAACGGTTTTCATTTTTAATCGAATATTTTCTAAAAAATTGTAATATCCAAATTTGTAGAATAAAATAAACTTCCAATATTCTGTGTTTGGTCAATTAGTTTTGTGACTGCATATCAAAATTCTATAATATCTGTTTCTATTCATAATATTTATATATATATTTTACTCTTTCATTCGTATCTATCTCTGTATAGAAACAAGAGTTATGAATTAAAATAACGAAGCTGCGAAAAAATTTGCATATACAACGTTCAATATTCTGGCACGGAAAGAGAGAGAATAAAATCTGTAATAATATCGCTTTACGATAAATTGGTGTAGAATCGCGCGACAGCAAATTAAATTCCATCAACAAATATTATTTATTTTTCTCATCTTTCTCTTCACGATCAGATCACGTGAGGTCGTTTCGAGGGGCAATCTCGCGTTTACACGTATCTCGTTGGCAGCAGGTGCGCATCCTTTTTCCGCGCCGCGATCGGTAATTAGAGATTAATCATCGATGATCCTCGATCAACAGCGACAACGAGCAGCAGTGGAAGTGCCTCGACCATGGATATTACATTGACGTATCGGTGCCTCGGCGACGTTCGCGCGGGCATCGCCCAATTAACGGTCCTTGTTTTTTCGATAAATACCCGTAAATCTCAGCGCGAATTCGCCCGCCCGTTCGCTTTATCCGCGATACTCGTGGCAATCGTTCTCCTTATTAATGTCGTACACGTGTTACATACGTGACACGGCGGATTTGCGCGGGATCGTTCGGGTTTCGAGGGATCTCTAATCCGTCGTGCTATTCGCGTCTCTTATTAAGACCTGTTTATTTTGATTTATCGAGTTAGTTTTGCTTATAGTCGGCACCAGAATCGCTCGATCCATTAGTTACGTTATTACCACAAATATACGGAATGTCTATCGTCATTATTACTAAGGGCAAACAATCTTTAATGAATCGGGATCAATTTTTATCACCAGGAGAACGTTTTAATTCAAGATTAATTAAAATTAAGGATTTATTTTAAGCAAATTAATAAATACAACAATGTGTGTGTGATCTAATAATAAGCATTCCATTTAAAATAGATGGAAAAATTATTTCACATATTAATCTGTCAAAGATTGATAAACTATTTATTAACGTAATAAACGTTTTGGAGCCCTTACGGTCCTCTTTCAGTACCAAAGTACATATCTTAAAGCAAAAAAACTTAAATCAAACACATGGTAGAAAAAGCAAGTTTTTAAGCCTTTTATTACTCTTATTTTAATTAAAACTTGCAAAAGTTAATTTTTTGAGAAATTAATTCAAATTTTGAAAAAAATATTTTATTAGCAAATCGCACAAGAGAAATGTTTCTTGATGCAGATAAGTTGTTTGGCGATAAAAAAAATATACATGAAATCGCATTACGTTCTTTCAAATATGGTTGCAGAACGCCATGCGCAGTGTACTAAAATTACGTAGAATGCCAAGGAAGCATCTTGGAATACCCGCGGAAAAATTATCGAATATTACGGTTGTGTTGCAAATAATAAGATTACAATACATTGTCTCGCTTCAACAGTTTCCGTTACAAAGTCTGATATCGGAAGAACGAATTGCAAAAAATTCTCCATGGAATTTGATCTGAAGTTTACTCTTTAAAGGTATATCGGCAACGGGGGAATAATCCACGTATAGGGCGCTCGTTCGGATCCCTTCTGTTATGCGGCCACGCGTGATACCCGACATCCGATCGAGGGCGGTTAACCCGGGCGCTAAGTTGGTTACGTAGTAACGGAAACATTTTTGCAACTTCTCGACTATATGCAAATCGAATTTCGGTCACGTCAAAAGTAAACTACGAACGACGACGAAACCGGGGGATCCGGGATATTAGTCGATCGACAGAAAGAAAGAAAGAAGGTAGGGAGTGCGGGTGGCGAAAAAGGGGCGGGAGGGGAAGGAAGGAGGGAACGAGACGACACCGACGAGCGTGTTTCGGAGCCGGATGGAAATTTCATTCGCTAGTTTTCTCCGCTTAATAAGACGAGAGACGGAGCCACGAGGTCGCTGCCGGTTTGCAGACTTCGGAAAGGGGAAACAGAAAGGGCGCAACAAGAGCGGGGGTGATGCGGAGGACGCGCACGGGCTGCACGGCGGAAAAGGGGGGACGCGGCGAAAAGGGGGGGCCACGGCGGGGGATGCAGAGGGGCGGCCAGGACTGGGAGGCGAAGTGTCGTCGTCCGAATAACGGCCAAGCGGCATCGACCGATCTTCCTGCCCCCGGCCCGCACGAAGCGTCAACTTGTTTCCCTTCTGCTGCGCGAATATCGGACCTTCAATTTGCCCACTGCGGTTCGCTAACGCGATTGTCCTCAGCGAGCTGTCCATGACGCGGTTGTTGCGTGACGCGTGATCGGGGTATGACGGAGCTAAACGCTTCTCGAATTCACTTCGCGGTGGTACACGCGCTCGAAACCGCGAGCAAATGAATCCTGCTGTCGAATTAGGAAACGAGATGAAATAACATCTGAAAAACGCCGTCTCTACACCTATTTTTTGTCTTGTGTTAGTTCCTATTATTTTTATTAAAATAGAAATTTACAATATAAGTAAAATTAATTCAAAACATACACTGGAAGAATGGTTTTGCTGAAGCATCTAAAAATTTAGCTGGATACAGATCTGAAAATAATTTTGTTAGGTCACTAAATAATTATCGTTGGATTCTCAAACTGATTGCTAGAATGTCAAAATTTTTTGCAGCCATGCTTGAATATTTGTCATAATTACTTTGATGGACTAATAAAATTATCTTCAAATTTCTATCCAGCTAAATGTTTAGATAGTTAAATTTAGCTGGATTAATATCATTCTTTCCGTGTATGATGTACTTTTAAAATACAACTGTTGGCGAGCAAAACGCAGATTTGATCACTTAGAATATGTTACGATTCTTCAATTTATATTAAAAAGTGTCGTAAAACATTCATTTAAGTCAACGAAATAAAAATGTTAATAAAAACCAACAGGAGGATAGTCATGTGTATATATAAATTTATTAAATTGAAAAAGACAAACGTTTTGATCTTATTTTCGGGTCTTTTTTAGTATTGGAAGATTTAAATTACATTAAAAGACTTTATATTTAAAAGTAGAAAAAATCCGTTATGATAGATGGAAAATAGTATTTCGTGAATTGATAAAACATATTGCAAAATAGGACACATCAAGTAACCAAATAAAACATAAAAAGAATGAATGATCCGTAAATAGACAAAATTAAGACCATCGCTTTTCGTTGCGGATACAATATCGACATATTTGACTATGTATGTTTTGGAGCTTTTAATTTTACCTATTTGTCAATAAATTTATATATACATTCACACGATCATTCTGTGCTTTTACTGACATTTTTAGTTTGTTAACTTTAGTCTTCAGAACCTCAATTAAGTTATTACTTTACATTTATTTTTAATATATAACTTTTTATTAATTTTTTCAAACTATGCATTTCTAATGCGTTGTTCAAGCTGAGTTTTTGTTACTATTCAGAAATTCAAAGAAAATATGTTATAAAATATTCAATTAATACAAATATACAATAATTGTTTGTGCTTTATATATATTTAATTGAGAGTTATATAACGATTTTATATATTTTCATGAAAACATTTGAATTTTTTTGAAGAAAAAAATTGTGGATTTAGGATAATAATTTACAAAATAATAAAAAATTTATAATTTAAGGAAATAATAATTTATATTAAAATAGATGTAAAGAAATATGTGTGCGCATATAATTTTATTGGTATATAACATGCGTTAGACAGAAGAAATATAAAAGAAAAATTTGTTTAAAAAGCTTATTCACAGGTAAAAGGATAATATTTATTACGCTTCGTATAAATATGTGTCTGCGTCTTAGTCGGTTGACGTATTCACAACAATAATAGTGATCCAATCCATGTTGCTGCGTCGCAAGGGCAATCTCAATAATATATATAGGAAAAGAATAATTGTTTTGAAATTGTAAGAGAAGTTATATTTCTTTCATCGCAGTTTCGTTTGAGCTTTACCAATGGAGGGTTACGAAGAAGACGATGACACTCATTTCTGCATGAAGTGTAATTTGACAATTCAAGGACTCGACAATTATGTGCGGCATCGTCGATCAGGCTGCCGACCATCCGACGTTAAAATCGAGATCGCTCACGAGCCGCCCTCGACGCCAACGACAGTGTCCTATCCCGAGATTCTAAACGCGGACGCGTTCTTCAGCTCGCTCGAATTACAAAGCAACACTCGTCGAGCGCCGACTTTACTGGATAACAGTAGAAAGTTCAAGAAAGATGACAAGAGAAAGAAGGACCAGAAAGGTCAGGTGGATGGTGACGAGTCTGGCGCAAAGGATAAACTTCACAGCATGTTACCCGCCGTCAGCGATCTGGACGAACCGCCCGATCTGTGCATCCAGTCTCTCAAGCAGGTCGCACTCGAACGGAAGAGGCATGAGAATCAGCAGAGTTGGTTAGATGACACCATCCTCGCCGATCTTTCTTTAGGGAATAGCGCGAACAAGGAGCTGGCGAGATACGACTTCGAGTACGATGACTCTGAGGACGACATGCTCGAGGAGGAAATGGGGGAGGATTCCTATTCGGATTCGGACGACGGCGAAAATCGGGAGGGTCCACCGCGAGATCACACCGGTGGAAAGTGGAAACCCGGACTCGACGATTTGCCGCAGGACATGCCGCATATGCATGAGGACGACGCCGAGCCCGACGATGATCATCAGCAACATCCTCCGCCGACGTATACCGGTGGCAAATGGCGACCCACGGACACATCGCAAGTAAGAGGAAAAAAATGTTTATTTTAGGACTATGCGTTATTTACTGTAATAATTTATTATAAAGTAGATAGCTTGAAAATGAGCATTTTCGCTTAGACGCGCACGGAAAAAAAAGATTTGATTTAACACGGCTAAGAACTTCACTGTCAGTTTTATGTTAAAATATTACGACTGAATAAAATTAGGGATTATAATCACATTTGTTAGAATTGCACGGCAAATTAATATAGTATTGATTTATTAATATAGTATTGATTGATTATATGAAGTAAAATTTTTAATAAAACATATTAAATTAGATGGCGTATATTTTTGCTGCTCTAATGAAGAAAACCTGTTAAATTAGCAATTTTTTTTTGCAGCATAAAATTAGTATTCTATAACAATTAATTCATTGTTTTCAAACACAATTTTTTTGTTGAATTTATCAAATCTCTTTGATTATAAGTTGCTTAGTACAGCAAGCTGTAGCTTTACTGAATCACTCAATCTACCTTTTCCGTACAATTTTCTATGTTAAAATAGCAAGGTTTTACAGTTGAGTAAAATTAAAAATTTTAACTAATTTTATGTTTGTCATAAATAATAGCACAGCAAATTTGGTAACATAGCAAGAAAATTTTCTGTGAAAATCAATCAAATATATATTACAATTTTTAGCAAAATATACTAACTGAAATGATGCATACTTTTGTTGCTGTGATGAAGAAAAATCATTACATTAGCAATTTTTATTGTAGTAAAGAATTAGAGCTCCAACAATTTATTTATTATTTTTAGACAATTTGGTTTCTTTGTTAAACTATCAGATACCTTTAGTTATAACTATTGAACTCCCCCGTGCAGCAAAGTACAGCTTTGCTAAATTACCTAATCTATTTTTTTCGTGCCTGAATGACAGTTGTCTTATGAGACTAATTTAAATAAAACAACGTGGAAAAATATCGCAAGTTAACGCGCAAAAATTTTAACACATAAGAATTCGATTCATCCTGAGAATCATCTTTCGTAACAGCATGAATTTGATATGCGATTCTACGCGCGACCTCGCGCGAGCGATGACAATTTGTTGGACAAAGAGACATCGACTATTACAGAAGGTCGAGGAATACGAAAGCAAGAACACATCCGGACAGCCGCCACCAGGACACACGCGAGGGAAATGGGTACCGGGTGCACGAACGGATATCGAGTCGGGATATTGGTGCAATCCTTGCGGTAGGAAGCTCGCCTCACGATTGGTCTACAACAGGCATCTGCTCTCTGATTTGCACGCCAGAAGGAGCATTAGGGAGCTCGACGGTGGTCTCCATCTACGGCGCGGAATAAATTCGCACGCGAGAGTGCCCAGAAGAGTGTCCACTCGTAGGCAGGCTTCGCTCGCAACGGTAATGGTCTCTTCAGGAACCTGTTAACGCATGATTAAAATCAACATTTTTGTCTTCTTTTTAGCTTATTTCAAAAGTATATCTTTGATAAAAATAATTATCTTAATTTCTCTGAACTAAGTACATTAGACGACAGTTGCAATTATATCGTTATTTTTTTTTTTTTAAGTTTAAAACTGATGAAAAAAAAATTGTCTGATAAAATTGTGATTAGAAGAGAAAGACAGTTGAAGCCTCTTTACATACGTAAAACTCGTAAAAATTTTAAAAAATTCTATCTGATTTTTTTATGAGAAACTGTATTTCAAAAATATAGCATGATACGCAAAGGAAAAATTTATTAGAAAAAAACAGCTAATAATTTTACTGATTCAGCAGATCTATAATATATGGACAACCAGTTTCCTACGTTATAGTTGAATAAAATTAGCGATTATAACTAATTATATTTCTTAAAATAGTGTAGCAATTTTGTTAACTTTCCATGATCCAACCGAGGATTTAAAGATTCAGGAAAATTTTGAATTTTGAATTATTTTAGCACAAATTTGTACACGTATAAAAAAAATGAAAAACGTTTTGGATCAAACAATTGTGAAATCATATTTGGAATGTTGGAAATGTGTACCATGTTTTTAGAATTTTTTTTTAGATTTTTTAAAGCCTAAACATTCTTCCAAAAATGCTATTCGGCATCAATGACGGTTAGATTAAGAAAGCAGTGAAAAAAATATTGGACCACGGAGACTTAATAGAGACAACTTTCTGCGAAAATTAATAGAATATATGGATTAAAATTTAACAAAACGTATTAGCTATGATGGCGCATAGTTTTGTTGCTTTAATGAAGAAAATTTGTTAGTAATTGTAACGAAGAATTAATTGCTCTAACAATCCAGTCATTATTTTAAAACATAATTTTTTTGTTTAACTATTAAATCTTCTTAATTACATATGTCGAACTCGCGCAGCAAACTATAGTTTTGCTGAATCATTCCATCTATTTTTTTCCGTGAACATTAACTTTTTAAAAGTTGCACAAAAGTGAAAGCATATTTTAAATATAAATATCAATAACAGTTCTCCGAACGGCCCCAGGAAATTTCTTTAAATCTCTAATGTAAACTGTCCGGTTAAGTCACGCTGTTGTTATCAGAAGACGAAAGAAGAGCCCGAGGAAAAGAAAGTTAAGAAAGGTTTGCGTCGAAGGGAGAAGGAGATTCTTCTCTGCGAGATGTGCCGCACGCGCGTGAGGAGGCCTCAAATGGGTAAACATTTGCTCTCCCATTACCATTGCCGTGTGTCAGGTGTCCTCGTGAATCCTCGCAATCCAAGCGTACGCCGTTTTCTTCTGGAGCACATAGCGAACGTGGTTCGACAGAGCCCCTTCCAATGCGCCTCTTGTCGTTTTTACTGCAACACCGAGGAGACGTTTCTGCTTCATTGGCGTTCCGAGCTTCACGCCAAGACAGTAGAACAGGTGAGTGGCCGCTCATTAATCGAGATATTGAGGATTTTTCGGATTAAGATTAGAATCGGCGTATATGTTTTTTTATTTTAACGCACGTATTATGCGTAGTCACGCATACGATTCTTGCACCTGTCGACAGAGTCATTATCCAACGAACATTAAATAGATGAGAATAAAACTTAATTGACTCGTGCACCCGGATGTTTGGTTGCACAGAGGGAATCCTTGTCATTTTTCCTTTTCTCTCTTTCTCTTCCTTCTTAGATCGGCGGCAGTTGCCGATGCACTCCGTGCAACTTCTGGTGCGCAGACAACGCGACAATGGAGTCTCACCTTCTGAGTACGAGTCATCGTGACGTAGTATCGATGATGAAGGGCTCCGTACCGGTGGTAATTAGTCGTCAACGTACGTTATCCTGCGGCAGTTGCGATCGGCAATTCCGATACAACTTCCAGCTGCGATTGCACGCCAAAGAGACCGGTCACGCCGCGAGTCATACCGCCACGGACGTATATCAGCAGCGTATCAAGTGTGATCTGTGCCCCCAAGTCGTCCGGTCTCTAGTCGCGCTTCAGCGTCATCAGCTGACTAGTCATGTCGCCAAGGACAAAGAAAAAGGCGAGGTCGCGGAGACCGTGCAACCGACGCCGTATTTCTGCTCCTTCTGCTCGATGAATTTCGCCACCGCCCAGGAAGCGGTTCTGCATCGGAGAACCTCTAGTCACAAGGAAGCCGTAAAGGCACGCAAGAGCGAGGAAGGCCTGTTGGAGACAGTGCGGGAGTGCCCTCATTGCGATCTGAAGCAACCGAATCTCGTCGCGCACAAGAGTCATCTTCTTCTTTGCCATCCGGAAATTTGTCACAGGTAATTTATTATTTTCTGCGGCGATAAATTTTTGACGTTATGCACAGAATGTCCTGAAATTTGCGAATCAAAATACTATAACAAGAAAGTTCTCTAAAAGTTTAGTAAAAAGATTATGCTTAAATTTTTATTTCAAGCAGTAGTTTAAAACAGACCATCTGTAAATGTAATCTGGTTAACCAGCTCTTTAAGACTGATATTCATAGTTGTAAATAATTTTCACTGTTTGATTGAAAGAAAAAAGAGTGAATAAATTTATGAATAAATCTGTAATTAATTATGCTTTCAAAGACTGAAAATCATTACAAAAATTACGACTATGAATATGCGATTATAAAGATTTCTTCTTTCAAAATTTTATTTTTTATAACTTTTTTTTTATACAAATAGATTTTTAATTTTGGTAAAAAATTAATAAATTAAAGTCTATGTATTTAAAAAAAAAAAACTAGTTAAAGTTAAAAATTAAATCATTACAAATTAACCAAGTTAAGTTAAAAGTTATTAATTTCATTATATAACTTTTAATTTTTTAATTATTCAACTCTGAGTTACGAGAATTTGTAACACGGTGCGATGCAAGATCTCCGTAAAAGTCGTTGCGGTAGTCTCGCACAGCGAGAGAGATTCCGCATTACGTGGACGCCGTCTCTGTTAAGTGCCCCACTCGGGTCGTTGACCGCAGACGGCCCCGCGTCAGGCAGGCGCACGTGCTTGCCGTCTGGGCTGCCTCCCCACTCTTCTCGGCCGACGGAGAGTGGGGAGGCGGCCCAGACGTCAAGCACGTGCGCTGTCTGCGAACCTTGTGTGCGGTCATCGACCCGAGTGGGGCTTTAACAGAAACGGCACGCGCGCCTTAGGTAAGCAGAGTCTCTTTCGTTGCGCGAGACTACCGCAACGACTTTTAGGAAGAGCTTGCATCGCACCGCATTACAAATTTTTGTAACTTATTTGCAGAGTTGTTAAAAAGTTAAAAGTTAAATAATAAATTCAATAACTTTTAACTTAACTCAATTAATTTAAATGATTTAATTTTTATCTTTTTAACTAGTATAAGTCGAGCGCACTCTCAAATATGTAATTCTTAATCTAAGAATAAAAAGCTTTCAAATAATGTGATTCAGCTTGTCATGAGAACAATATAATATTAGAAACAAAAATACGATCATAAGAATAAAATATACTTTGCACAGATCTATTTATTATTGATGTAAGTAAACAGTTGTAATTGAAGAGAGCATTTCATACTTAAAGGAAACAAATAGCATTCAAGAATAAAAATATACTTATTTAAGAATTCATTTTTTGTGTGTTCTTCTATTTATAGAATAGAGCAAAAATTATTGCTTTTCTAATTATATAATATTTTTTAAATATTTCAAATTTCTTTATTAACATTATAAAGTATTTTAATTAACTTAACAAATTTACTGCGTATAATTTATAATATTTGAGACTTTTTGTGTTATTGCAATTTCGATCTTATATTCGATATAATCTTTTCGATCAGATGTCCTCGATGCGGCGTGCTTTTCGCCCTATCACAAGACGTCACCAGACATACGCGTGAGGGTAATTGTCTTAAGAACGATAAATTGAACGCGGCCGAAACGGAAAGTGTGAATAAAGAGTGGAAATGCAAGGATTGCATCTTTTCGACGGATTCTAAGGCCGAATTTATTTTTCACGAGGCTCTGCACGTTGGTGTTGTTGAAGAAACGGACACAGGGGCATCCGGTTCGAGCAAGTTGCCGAAATATAAGTGTCCTACTTGTGGAAAGACTTTCCCAAAAACGTCGCTACGGAATCACATTAGACAACATACCGGAGAGAAGCCCTTTCCTTGCGTAAAATGTTCAATCTCATTCTCGAGGAGATCGCACCTCATTATTCACCAAAGGATATGCAATACTTCGTCGAAATCTCTGGACAAAAGTGGGCGTCGGCGGGGCTTTATCTGTTTGCATTGCGAAGAAGGTTTCTACACAAAGTAAGTGACAATTTTGTTTGTTAATTGTTATTATTGAAATTATTATGCATCTCATAAGTGACACACTTGCGTCAATTTTTGTTCCAAATTTTTTTTATATATTATGTAGATATTAATTTCAAATTTCAAAGCTACATATTTTTTATCTTATTTTTAAGTATACAAATAAATGAAATTTAAATTTTTAAAAGGTAAACAAATTAACAAATAGACCGGTGACTTAATTAAAAAATTTGTTTATTAGAATTTTTATGTATATTTAGCTTTGAGTTTGTAATTTTTTTTTTAATTCATTGATAATAATGAATCGTGTCAAATAATGGTCTTAGAGAATTATTGCAGTTTAAGAGTTCCATAGTAATTGCGGAACAAACGCTGCATAGGAATTATAGGTCGAATATCTATTTCACGTGAAAAATTGTTCATACTATCTACTACGGAATATTGTGCAGATTGGACTGCGATCATAATGGTTCTGTTTTAAAAAGTAGCTCGTACCATATCATTCGCAGAGGAAGTAGAGCTCATTTACATCTGCGTTTACTTTTCACCGAGATCTTTTCTATGACGTTTTGAATCGTTTTGAATTGGCGATTGAAATAATTTTACTCTCTAAAATGTTGCTGGCTTCGACTTGCTCTCCATTCGCGACGCGTCATACCCTATTTTTCCCGCAGCGTGACCGTTCCGTAATAAATAAGGGATAGCGTATTCGGGAGTAAAAACGCCCTCGGGCAATAAAAGCGCCCGCCGCGATCCGGAACCGCGAAATGTTCGCGCGGTCGTAGTAAAAGTGTCCTCGCTGCATAACTATAAAATGAAGGAGCATGGCCCAACGCGGAGGAGGCCAGGCAGAGCGGATCGAAAACGCGAGAGAAAAGAAGCGAGACGAGCGTTGCGAGGCGTTGCGAGCTGAAAAGGGAGAAACAAACGTGTTAGAAGGAAGAGACACGCGCTCGTTGGCCCGACAACGGGTGTCGTATTAACATCTCATAGCAATGTATATGAACCCGCCGGTCATTTCGCTATTTAACGGGCCTCCATTATATAGCGATGGTACACATCGTATATTTCTGCAATGCCGACATATGGGAGCGCGGTGTCTATATGTACACGTTAACACGCGATATCATAAAATTAAAATACACAGATATCAATAAGCTTTAATATTTTATTACGTTTGACACATTAAAAAACACGTGGCGTATAAAAAAATATTTTTTCTATTGTGTTTGTGGCAATATAGATTTAATAAGAAAACTTTTATTACAAAATGCTATACTTGCTCGATTTTCTGTCATATAGCGAAGAATGGATCAAAGGATTGTATTTGGTATGAGCTATACAGAAATCAGTCATGCAAATCGAGGGAATTTTTTAAAAACCAATGATTTATTTCTGTTTTAAATTTTATTATTGTTATTTATTAGTTTTAAATTACTGTTTGTTATTACGTGGAATTTGGATATATACTTTTTAAGGTAATATTTTGTTTTTAACGACTATAATTATTAAACAAAATTATGACTTTAAGATATAGAATATTCGTTACATTGAAGAAAAGCTAGTAAAGTATGTAATTATTAACGGTTATTTAATCAATAATTAATAAATTCTGTTTTTTTACCATCTAAAAAGTGCCTCGCTATTGAATCGTCATTGTTAATTGTTTTTTATTGCATTTGCATATTATAAACTCTATTTTATAATTTGTCTATTACAAAAAACGAACAACTTTACACCTTCAGAGTAAATGTAAATTAATAAATTCTTATTTATTGTTTTTAACGAATATTAAGAGCCTACGAATGTAGATCTATTTTTGTAACAATGTATATTGAACAGAAATAACGTTATTTTTTCTTTTCAATGGCGCACTGTCTCGCTGTCAATGAACGACGAATAACGCACGTGCGCGATCACTAGAGCGCAGATCATTTCGATATTTAACGGGCTCGCGTTACGACAAATATATACTCCGTGTCCCTTTAATACGCGCGCCAGGTGAGCGCCTTCGCGGTCGCACCACGGTGGTGTTTGTGTGCCGCCCTTACGACACACAAGTATTAAACCATCGCCCGGCTGTAGAGCGGCCACTATAAAGCAAATGTTAACACCTTGGCTCCGTTGCGCCCGCCTCGGTTCTCCACTCCGTGTCTTCCCCTCCGTCTCCGCCGCCACCTCGGAGTCCTCGCCGTACACGCATTACCTTCTGTAACGGCGCCTATTCAACATCCAGCCACCGTCCTATTCTCACACCCGGCGTCCCCGAAGCCGAACGGCCAGAAGTCTCGACATGCAGCCACGAACCACCGAGGGTTTCGCTTAATGCCGCGATTCCGACCATTCCGAGGGATTACGTTTGACCGTCGTCGTTTGGGACACCCTTTAGTACACGTTCCGTCCGTCGTTTCGTGTGCTGGTACCCTTTTTTTCCTTTTATCTTTCCCATCACTGGCACTGATTCGTCTTCTAACAAAGTTTTCCTCGTCATCCCGCGTTTGTCGTACTTAGGAAAATTGGCGAATTCGGGATTGTTAAATTTTGTTGCTCTTCGAAATTCCTTGACATAACATACTACTTTACTTGTGTAATGCAAGGTACTTTGACGTTATACTAAAGCGCCATGATAAGATAAATAATTTTATCGCAGAATCACGTTTTCGCGTGTAATCTGAGGGGGTTCACGTTCACGCGCGAGTGTTCCACTGCGGAGACGGCGATTACGTCGTGGCGCGGCCCAAGAAAGTCGAAACTAGTTTTGTAAAGTTCCGGCGAGTCTTCAAATTATTTAATCGACAAATTTTACGATCCTGCTCGGGCTTATCCCCGAAAATCACTCTCCACTGAGAGGCTGCCGGTATCATCGCGGCAAACTCGGACCATCTCTATGCAGACATCCTATAATCTTCCTCACAGCTTAGCTTACTGCAGCACGGTACACGAGATCGACATACCTGGAACTCGACATCTCGTTCCGAGCGAAAGGAGTTAGAAGTTCCAGCAAGCCACCTTGATTAGAACTTGCGCCACCTCTTCTTGTCGCTTCCACTTCGTCTTGTAACAGAAAAGGACCGACCAGGAAGAGGAGTATATGCGTCATCTCCTGCGAGGGTCAGTTGACAAGCTCGTTCGTTAGCTGCAAGATGAGGCGTGTTCGTGGAAGAGTAACGCGGCAGTAAAGGGAAACCACGAGAAAACGTGGCGTGATGGCGCGAGAGAAAAACCTTGTACAACTAAGGACAATTAAGAAGTCCTTTGCGGCTTGACCTCCACCGTTAAGACGTATCTTAATTCTCGTCTACGCGGAAATTTCATCAGAAACTTTAGTGACGTCTCTTTTGCATTTTTATTTTGATCTTTCTGCAGCTGAGTAGAATATTTGCTGTAATCTGTAAAAAATGCGCTTTGGAAAGCGTTCTAGTAATGACATATTGCGTTATTTATTTGTTATAAATATAGATGAGGACGTATAAAATTTTTTTATAGATATTTAAAATTTTTAATTAATATATAATACTTAAATCAAAATAATTGCCACAACATTACACAGTTGGAATTTGTGTTAATTGTATATTTTATGTCTCAAATAGCCCATCAAAATTTTTGTGTTAATTTAACACAAGATGATTATGTTGAAAAGGTAACATAAATGTTATGTAAAAACTTAACACATGAAATGTAACACTTTGACATAATTTGGAAACATTGTGTAAATATATTTTTTCAGTAAAATTAATATTTATAATGTACATATTGACACGTACATTTTCTTCATTTGTCTTAAAATTTATGTTTTAAAACTACATTATTTTTATGTTGTTTTGAAATGAAATTTTTAATGTTTTTGTTTCACAATTTATCTAAAAATTGTGTTATTTTAACGTAAAAAATTGTTGAATATCAATATAATATAAAATATTTAAATAACATAATTACATTAATCGAGTGTTAAGTTAAATTAACATTATAATGTATTATATTAACAAATTAACAAAACAAATTTTAGCAAGGACCAGTTTCAACATAAATAAAAAATGTTTTTAAAGTATCTAATAAATTTTCTTTACGATCAAAAAAAATTGCTCATTTAATATATGAGAAAGAAATCATTATATCTTTATGATGCGTATTTTGTAAGCTTTTTTGGATAGCCGAATTCGAAAGAAAGTGGCGAGATTTTATCGCGTGCAAATGAGGTTTTTCGTAATTCGCAAAAATATACGCGCCAAGTTGAAAGCACGCGAGTCATATCGGTCAGGTCAGCGCTGCGGTATGCGGCGGGCAAAAAAGAATTGTAATGAATCGAGCGGAGGTTTAGAGAGGAAGAAAATAAAGGAAGAAACCAATTACGAGAAGACGAGCTTGCCCAGCGACAGATCGCGCATTAAGCGATTCCTAGAATACGCATGCATCTTACGATGTATGCGCATATTCAAGATAGTATGTCATACGTGCGAGCTACTAACTGCACGATTTATTTCCTCTTGGAGCAAGAAGTAGAAAAGAAGCAACAAGAAGCTTCCAAAGGAATATACTCCCAAGACAGCTTCACATATATACCGCTTAGGTTTTTATTAAAATAATAAACTAAATGCGGTAACAAAAGAACGCTGATTGTAACGACCACGACAAAATATTCCGTCTTCTTTCGTTAGTAGGAGAATATCACTAAGTGATATTAATGAATAATAATAAAAAGAAAGGAAATTTAATTAAGGAAAATCTAATCGAAATACAAAAACCGATTGTACTTTCCATCGATTTTAGCGGTGATTAAAGACGAGATTTATCCGATTTTGGAATTGGACGACGAAATCCGTCGTTTCACACCTCTCTCGCAGAGTTATTAATGCACTGCCGATCAAACTTATCCCATCTCGCGGCAGAAACAGACAAAATGGCAATCCTACTGAGCAGGAATACGCGTCGGAGTTATCGATAAAGTGTTTGGTTCGGCAACTTGTCCGACAAGTTGCCTAGCAGGGAAAATTAATGATGCCGCATCGGCTCGGAAATACAAAATAGTAAGGTCGTACAAAATTTTCTTATGCATGTACTTTACAATGATTTACGAGCGTATCTTCGATCGTAGTCCGAAATCTAAATTATGTAACTCTATCCTCTATGGCCTACCTAAGTTTTGCGATTTTTTTTCTAATTTTTTGCTGAGCCCAAAATTAAAAATTGATGGCCAGATTTAAAATAGGAAACATTTCTAAACAACATTAATTTAAAATATAAGACAATTTCAAATATTTGTTTATGCAGAATTTTTAGAAAAGAAACCATTTAGCTCATATTGAGTACATGTACTCAATGTGGCCTAATATGTTTTCCTCTTTTTTATAAAAAGTGTTTGAAAAATGGATAATAAGATGATCCAGTATTACATTTAAAAGTTTAGAGGTTTATTAACATATTGACGTGTTTATTGACAGATCGACATGTAAGAGTACACAAAGAATTATTTTTATCAACAATCTATTAAGTAAACCGACTTATCTTAACTTTTTGCTCTTAAAACCATGATGGCTTTTATGAATCGCAGTTTAGTAGATGGGTTAAAGTTTATGATTTGAAGCAATAAAAGTATTGAAAAAAATATTATAATCGATGTGTGTGTACTCATTATTAATCTAGGCCATACTGGTTTTATTCTACAGTTTTTTTTTTATTCAGTTCACGAAAATATAAATTAAATACAGCGTTGTAAAGTATAAATATAAAGCTACAATATTTTTAACTGCGATTAATAATCATCACTTGATTGTTATAGAAAAGAGTAACTTTCTTACGAAATATTAGATGATGAGAAACATTTGTTGTTTAATTCATACAACTATGTAAAAACAGCAAGTAGGCCATATTAGGTACAGTTATCTCATTAAAGGTTGAAATCTAAAATTTTCTTTGAGCTTTCTTCAAGTTAAACAACTGTTCTCAACCGATCAAAATTTCCAATCTATCCAGTGTAGCATTCAACAGTCTCAACACGGACGACTTAATTGTTATTCATTCATATCTTCGTGCCGCTTTGCGCGGACTGCTTCGAATAATCTAATTAACTTGCGACGGAACGTCCGGTCTGCTTCGCGATCGATCGTTCGGCGTTTCTGGTCCAACGATAACGCGATATTCCCTTCCTTGTCAGGGGAAGGAGGAGGGAGGCAGGTTCGTTACCTGTAGAACAAGACGCGTGCTCGCGTAGCTGCTGCATGCGAGGGCGACGCAGCGCGAGAGGCAGAGCGGGAAGGAGGGGTATTAAAGGAGCCGGGGCAAACGTGACGATGGCGGAGTCCGCGTGGTCCTCGCGGCAGGGAGGGAGGAGGAGGGAGGGTGGCAGCAGAAAAGGAGCACCATAGTCGCGCTACGGGTGGCGAATCGTGGGGGAGAGAATCCAGAAAGAAAGAAAGAAAGAAGGTAATTACGCGCGGAGAGACAGGCAGCTCCCGCGCAACCTAACCGATCGCCTAACCGATTCTCGGAATACGCGGCCGGCTCGCGATGTATGCGCATATTCAAGATAGTATGTTACATACGCGAGCTACTGACCGTACGTTTCGCTCCTTCGTTCACCCCCGGTGTCCCGCCACCCTTCTGTCCCCCCGCTCGCTTCCCGACCCTTCTCGGTCCAACAGGGCCCGCAGGATCTTCTTCCCCCCTCCCCCCGTTCTCTTTCCGCTTTCCCCTCGGCCCCCGTGCAACCTCTCCGGCAACCCTCTCTTACTCACGGCCTCACGACGTGTACGCGAGATCCCCAGAGGTATTTACATATATGGACCGCGGCGTGGTGCGCGCGTATCTTTTATCTTCCGTAGCAGTAATGGCGCGTCCACCTCCTCCGTACCTGGTCAAGTGAACATCGGCGTAGATAGGCATACTAGGTGAGATTGGCGTTACCTCCGCCGTCCGTTGACGTCCCCCGGTTGGACGACCGGGTCCCGATACCGGCGTTGAAAAAATACCGATGGCGCAGTACGCTGCTCTTCGACGGAATCGCGAATTCTTTATGGGCGCGAGCCTGTAGTGTGTGTTTAATATGTTACGCATCTCCCCTTTCGCGTACGTAGATTCCTTCAATAAATGGAAATTGTTTCTCAATTAAGATTTTTTGTACGCTGAGAAATAAGTTGTATGATTAAAATGCTCAACTTGATTAAATTTCTTCAATTCAAGTATTTATGTATTTAAAGTTAAATATATAAATGTTTAAATTAAAATTCAACTATTTGAGTTAAATACATGAATACTTGTATTTAAAAAATTTAATCAAGTTGAAAAATTTAGTCAATTTAACAACTTTTTTTTAGTGAATGAAAAGGTTTATTAGTCTTTTGCAATTTTTTAGCATTCAAGTTTAATTTTTATGATATCTTTATAATTAATTTAATTAGCATTTTGCAACAATCAACAATGCATTACATTTCATTTATTTTTGATTATCTGATGTTTTACTCGAAGTTTTATATTAGTAATATAATTATTTAATTTGAAAATTTTTTATATACGACTCGGTAAAAAGAGTTTTATGTTAGTTAGCTAAAACTGCAGCTTCAACTCTCGCCGAGCATTAATGAAACGCGGTGTCGTCTTTACGGATCACCCTGTAGACACCTCGACGCATCCCACAGGATCGCTCGTGCGCGACCGTTCTGACGAAGGGAGGCTTACTCGAGAATTCGCTAAAAAAGGGAAAGAAAGGTGGGAAGAGATCTTCGTGCGCTTCTCTCTTCCCGCGCCGAAACAATGAGACGCTGTTGCGCCGCATTCGTCGCATTCAAATGCATCGACCGGACTGTCCTTTGCTCGTGCACTCACGCATTGTGCGTCGCGACGCGTACTTATCTTCAACACCGACCTTAGACGTAATCAAAATTTTATCGATTCTCCCACACCAAGTTAATAATTTTTTGAAATAATAATTTAAAAAATTTTTGTTTGTTGTACATGTTTCTATGAGAAACTCGCATAACAACAATCTAATAGGGTAACTTGAGTATTTACGTCGCAAGGGTCAGAAAAAATAGGAGTGAAGTTGATTTTTTATGTAAATTATTTAGTTATCTTTTTGCATCTGGAGAAAAATTTTGTTGAGTCAAAAAATATTTGTTTTAATCAAAGAGGTTTGCTACATTGTTAAAGAAAAGCTTCTTTGATTTAAAGGCATTTTTCTATTATTTTTTTTAATAAAGAATTTTTTATTAAAGAAATAGTTTGATTGTACAATGTAAATTTTTTCTTAAATGAAATATTTTTTTAAAACCAGAATTAGTGATTATTTTGTGATACATAACTGTAAGGGGATAGTAAAAAATGAAGTATAGCAAAATGTAAATATTTAGTTCTTGTATTCTTTGATCAGCTGATTGTCTCATTCTTGGATGGTTACATATCTTATCCCTTTCGATGTACAGCAAAGAATGCAAGGATTTTTAAAAGTATTTTAAATGTAAGAAAATAAATAATTCGTATTTCTACTTTTTTTTAAATAGCAGTACACAATATAAAGTTTTTATTGATATAGTTTATTTACTTTAAATGTAGTAAGTAATACTTGATAAATTGAGTTCTTGATAGGCTACTTTATCCAAGTTTATTAGCTTCTTATGATGAAGGTGAGTTTTATATGAATTAGGTCTAGACCTGAAGTGACGTCCTGATTCTTCTGACGTCTCTCAGACTTTTACATTGTTCGAGCAGTCGACGTCGCGTGTGTGCCATCCCCGATGTCGATGTGGTGGCGACGCGACGGCGACGGCCGCGATGCGACGCGACGCGACGCGACGCGACGCGGCGCAGTGGTGGTGGTGCGTGTGTCGTATAGAGGTGTGCGGCACACGCGGTAAGCACACGGCCGTATGCAGACAGTTTAGTGGTGGCCGCGCCCCGCGAGTCCAGTTGTCGCGTGAAATATTGCGATTCATAAAATAAAACAGGCCTGCGGTCGAGGACGCGTACATATAGCCGCGCCGGCCGCTAACCGTCCTAGCCCTCACCCTCTATCTCCTCTGCCTTCCCTCCTCTTCCCTCCCCCTCCCTCCTCTCATTCTTCCTCCTGTTCTCTTTTCGCCCTCTCTACCCTTTCTCCGTTGCGTTCTCTTCCTTCTAGCGTGGCCCTTCTCTCCGCTCGACTGGTGCGACACCCCCTCCCTTCGCCCTTTTGCTCTTTCTCTTTCTCCCCCTTTTTCTTTATCTCCTTCTCTCCTCGTTCGTTCGCCTCCCTTCTTCCCCGGTCCTCTAACTGCATCGCTGTACCCAGCTCTTTATCTTTCTTTCCGTCGCTGGATTATCCATTGGGCACAATGGGTACGGAGGCTCCTGGGGAATCGTAAAAAGAGCGCGCAATCGAAAATATTTCGGGATGGCGGGATAAAATAGCGGCGGCACGTAAATCCTGAATGCCATTTTCTATCGGTCGACGTTCTAACGGCGTTAAGTGAAGACCCCGCGTTCGCTTAATATAGAAAATAATTAGTGCACAGTCGTGTATCGTCGTACAATATTGGTATTAAATATTGGTTGAAATTTCTAACTACGATAATCTTGTATTATTATTCTCATCACATTTATCATCATACTTTTACATACGTCTCATTACGGTGACCAAATAGATTTACCAAAAACTGACATATTGTATCGTCTCATCCAATTTTATTCTTAGCTTGACGTTATTTCGGTCTCTTTGGAAATTCTCGCTTTCACCACTGGCGGAATATTTTTCAAGAAAGCGCAGACAAAACAGTTTGGTTAAATATTTAACAATTTAGCTAGATCTGAAAATAATATTCAAGTTGGTTACTAGAATATCAAACGTTTTTGCAGCATTGCTTATTGTGTGTTGGTGTGTTCTACGTAATTATTTTGATAAAGTCCAATACAATTATTTCTTTATCTGTATCTAGCTAAATTTTTAGATACCTCATTCGTGTACGTTTGAAAGCTGTCTTGTTACAGACTTAAATTATATCTCGCATATATGTTTCGTTATTAGATTGCGTTTAGACGCGATTAAACTGAAGTTATAAGTGAGGTACGATCATGCGCATAATCGAGCCTCCGAAAACAGTAATGCGAACCTGCTCGCATGCACTTCGTATCATTTTAGCTCGCCGCTAGGTTTCCTGTTCTTTTCTCCTTTTTTTTCATCCTTTCCTTCTCGGCCTCCTCCTCTCGTACGTGTTCGTACATTTATCCATGGTCGGTTGAAACGCCGCCAAGCCACAAGCGTCGTAACGCCGGCTTTCCTCGCGCGTCCAAATTTTTCGGCCACCGCTGCGACACTTCGTCGCAGAATCCGCACTTGCGGATGGTGCACGAGGATGGTTACGAAACGCGGCTTACCGTCGGAAACTACGTAAGAATACCACGTTGCGAGGGCTAATGTACAATAAATTATGCAAATATATGAAATGCAAGGAGGTATATTACGCATGCAGATACAACGGAAAATTCATTGCTCGATTATTTATAAAAGTATTTGTGATAAGACTTTTGTTATTAATATACGCGTTATTTTTTTTTTTTTTTTAATAAAAGCGTAGAGAGAATTTTGATAAAAGAAATAATCATATTTTCATCTCACAACACTTTCGGTGTATGATTATCGAAAAAAATATTATTAAAATTTTTAACAAATGTCATCTTTCTCATTTTCACTGTCACGGGAATTGTAAAGAAATGAACTATCAAAGTGTCACAAAGAAAAAATAAAATAAAATAAAATAATACGAACCGTGAACCTTGAAAGCGCCAAAAACAAAAATGCAGGTAAGGATTAACCGCGAACATATATTAAATCGGTAGCCGTCATCGATAGCCTCGAGGACGAGAATCGCGGGGGCTGGATCGGGATTCAGCTTTCACGAAGGCGATCCTCCTTTCGAAGCGGGGCGGCGGGAAACGTCAACGTATATCGTACTTAAGGTGCTCCTCTGTTCCGGAGATTCCTCCTTTTCCGCCGACGAAATTAGCGGGGGACATGTTTATTGTAAATGAATCCTCTACTTCGCTGAGGCGGTTCGTGGAGGACTGCTACGTGTCCCAGGGACACGGCAGCGGACAAGGAGAGAAAGAGAGAGGAGGAGAGAGAAAGAGAGAGCGTGTAGTCGTCAAGGGACAACGAGAGAGAGGGAGACGGGATGAGGGTAGTTTGGTGGAGGGTGGTCGTGCGCGCGAGCGCGCGCTTGCTGCTCCGATTTATGCGCCCGTTACCGAGCCCTCTGGCGCAATTAAGCTCGCGTTATAATATTGTTGTTTATTCTGAACCCCGACTGCGAAGCGTTAACCACCCCTACGTTTCGCCCCCTCGCGTCCCGCTTGCGTCTCTACACCGGCTATGTGCCACCCGCGCAACCCCCTAATCTTCCTGACGCGGCGAGGCTGAAGCGAGAAAGAGAAAGAGCGGGAAAGAGAGAGAGAAAGAGAGAGAGAGAGAGAGAGACACTCTCTCGCCTCGACTTTCAGCATCAGCGCGCCAATGCCTGGGCAGCTAACCAACCGCTCCCCCGGGGTATCGCCGGGAAACGAAGTTCCGTTTTGTTTGTTTCCGGCCGGTGCCGTCTTTGATTGGGAGACCCGCGTTAATTCCGAGTTATTCCGACGCGCGGTCACGTGTGCGCTAATGAAACCTACTTTCACGTGGGGAATAGCATGCGCGGCGCGGACGACACGAGTTTATTGTGATTTGTGATTGCGCCCGATTAGAGGATCGTTACCGTATTCTCCGCGACGTGGGGAATTCTCCGGGACATTTTTGCAGATAGTTGCGATTGAGATTGTGCGCACGACCAGCGTACTTTTGCGAGGCTATAAAGATTTAATTAGAGCCAATCATTGAGTCTGAACGATACTTGGTTCATTTCAGGCATCGAATGTGAAACTAGACTTTGATCGGCTCTTGAAACGGATAATCTCCTTTTTTTGTCCACACCTTTTTTTATATAAATTTTCAAGAAGCTTATTCTATTTGCATTCCACATTACATATAAATTCCAGAAACGCGATAATTGATCGCGTGATTTACAGACTGAACTGCACCATTTCCAGTTTTATTTTATCGTGTGAAACGAATATATATATATAATATGTATAAATACAATTTCAGTAATACTCGTGAATCATTGATTAAACCGGTTTTGCGATGGCAGCGATGGTGACGAAAACAGCATGCTGGATAAACTCTCGGTAGAAAATATGTTCAAGTCAAGATTTCGATATCGGCGATTTTTTTAAAAAGCCAAACAGGCTCGTAGCGACGTAACTATAAAATATCTCTCAAATTTCACGGTCAAGTTTAAAGATGAGCTTGAAGCAAAGAAGAAATAAAGATTTAGCATAAAGGACAGAGGCTGAGTACCATATTTTGAAAGTCATTTATTGCATATGATACATACGTTAGTTGACGTTTATGATCTACAAAAAAGAACGTATACATCTACATTTCGTTCGTATAAACGTTGTATATGTATGTATGTATGTATGTATGTATGTATGTATATATATATATATATATATAATATTGTACATATATATATGAAAGAAAGTAATCTTTTCTTGAGATTTTATATTTGACACTTGAAGCTTTCTTTTATCTCCCAAGTCTTAAGATATCGGAAAGAAACATTGTCGTGGTGCTGTCGCCGAGTTTCGAAAGAAAGAGATGCCGAAGTTCAGGGTCTCGCGGAGCGTCACTTGAGATGCAATTAACGAAGAGAGTCGTCCAGGTCGTTTGATTCGACTATAAAGGACGACAACGGCGAAGAGAAGAAGAAGAACAAGACTAAGAAGAAGAAAAAGATACGAGAGAGAGGAGGCGGAGGCCAAGAAGGAGGAGAAGGAGGGGGAGGAGGAGGAGAAGGAGAAGGCGAGACGGACGATGCACGAAACGTAAATACTTGGAGCTGGCCGAGCACTCTCGACCTGCTAAGGTGGGTGGAATCGACGATTCCAGCCAGGACGATGGCTGAGGTGGGATCGTGATGGGCCGTGATGGCGGTGTGGTCGTGCAACGATGCCGAAGAGGAGGCCGGACCGGAGTGAACCGAAGGTGATGCATGGCCGACGGTTCCTACGGCGGGGCCGCGCGCAGACGAAGAAATAAAGAATAAGAAGAATATCCGCTTCGCCGGGTCCAGAGCCGGCCCCCTGGAGCAAACGCTGTCATAACTCAATCCCACCTTCGTCCGCTCGTACGTCCGTACGTCCGTCCTGCACCGGTGCAGGTTGCACCTGCATTTGTCTCTCTTCTTCGCCGTCATCTTTCCTTTCCCCCCCCCCCCACGTCTCCGCGTTCCCCTCTGTCGTATCTCACGTATCTCCCTTCTCGTCGAGGGCTGATCTTGATCATGGCGAAGTACGAGCTCGACGTGGAGCCATCGGGATCCTGCCTCCTTGCTCATTAGATTCCATCGATGCTCTTTTTTTCCACAGCTTTCTCGTTACGGAGGGTGAACGGAGGGGGATTATAATACGTTGCGCGCGAATTACGACCGCGAGCGTACACGTGACTTCTTTCTTCTTTTCTCCATTTTGTTTTTATTATTATATTTGTATCCTTGATCTTTTGTATTTCAAAATCATCACTGATATAACGGCATCAAGAAAGATTCTTCGTTCGTACCATTTCTCTTACTAATTTATCTATCTATATTTTTAGGAAATCTCTCATAGTTTCAGAATCTAAACAATATTCCAGAATATTTTGATTCGTTTTATTTACAGAATATGTAGTATGTAAGTTTACGGAAATATTAATCTCGATTTTTAATTCTCGTTCTTTCTCTGGCAGTGAAGAGCGCAAAGCTGTGAGCCTACTATTTTTTTTTTATGACCACTGTCAACGGAAGAACAATGGAATTTGATTAAAGAAGATTTGCATAAAATTTAAAATGCTAAAAGTAAAGGTGAAGCGTAACGATGAAAGAACTGGTTCATAATTACGTCATCTGCTTTCTGAACTGCGATCAGTCCGATATTCATGAAAGTCAAGGGATCGAAAAAAAAAGAACGTAACCAAAATAGACCAGTTATACATATATTATAAAAATGCGTTCTCCCGAGGACGCGTGCGTACACGATTCCGAGGACACTAATCAACTTCGTCCGCTCTAAAGAATTTCGAGATTTATACCTCGTCATTCGAGTTTCGTCGGGCAATCCCCGGACCCGGCGGAATTGTGGACGAGAGGCCGAAGGCGAAAATGCGCAGGAAAAAACGCGCGACGGGCCTCGCCGTTCTAAGCGCGAAGATACGTCAGTGACACACGAATCGAAGTTGAACAATACGGCGAAGTCATGCATAAATCATCCGCGGTAATAAAGATCCACTTGTCGTGGCCGGATATTTATGAATCGCCCTCGGTTCTCCGCGCGCCAAGAAGAGAATCACCTTTTAGCTCTCGCGTCGGTCCGGATGAACGATCGTCCGATTTCGAGATAATCGAAGAGGTCAGGGGCGGAGGGGACTAGGGCGCGGGCTTAGCGGCCGGGAAGAGGAGAGGAGAGAAAGAGAGAGAGAAGGGCAGAAAGGTAGGAAGGGCCGCAAGGGGGCTGAGGCAGGAGAAGAAGAGAAGAAGTAGACGCGGTCGTTGTGTAGAGGCCGCAGACCGACAGACCGAGCGAAGGACCGCGAGGCCATAAATACCTCAGCGCGTTCAGCCAATTAAAACAAATCATTTTAATGCGCAACCTTTTTAATTAATGCCCGTGCTCGCTCGCTCCCATCCGCTTCCCTCCTCCGCGCGCGTAGTACACGATCGCTTCGGAGCCGCGCCGCGGCTCTCTGCCATTCCCATCCCAGAGCGATCGGGGAGAGCTATATTAACTTATACGTCACTATATCCCGCCTGACTGTATCTTTCCTCGCGCAGTATATGCCCGCGTTTACTGCAGCCCCGGCCGAAGCAGTACCGACCGAAGGCGAGCCAATCTAGCGAGGCTGCTATACTTAGCTACTTGATTTTAATTATACGAATTTTCGCTTCGGCATTACGAGCCGCGCGGCATTTCTTTTCTCTCCGTTTACGTTCTTCGTTATTTTTTTCTTTTTTCTTTCTCCTCTCCCTTCACTTTTCATACTTTTTTTTTGCCCCGCCATCGATGAGATTTATATTTATTAGTCGTGTACTGTAAAGACGGAAGCAACAATACGCAACTCTGTGAGTCGGATAAAGGAACGTCACGATTTTTATGCTCTCCGATCCGCTGACTCAAGGATGGAACCGTTAAACGCTCTCGCACTTAACTGATCAACGCTTTCCTGTTTAATTACACGTTTCCAGATCGGTGATTCGCCGACTGGTACACCGCGGTCTCGTGTGTTACTCATAATTTTCCGGGAGGAATCGAGTGTGATGCTAATATCGCCGTTACTTTGAGCAAGAAGTCGGAGTTTATTTGCGAGTTGCACGACGCGGTTGCGTTTAGCTTCGGAAATTGAAGAAAAAATTGCTGTGAGCTGCGTAGACGGGAGCAGATCTATATAGCGGAGTAAGTCGAAGTATCAAGTTGAAGATTAAGCTGAAGATTATCTTTCTTAAATGAGGTTCAACGTAGATTACACTCGTGAGGTAGAGAAATAAGGAATAACTGTGACGCAAGTATTGGGAGGGAAAGAATATGTTTATTAGATTCTTTCAAATATACATTGAAGCGTATAATACGGTACGCGTTATATGCAATGTTTTAAATGATTAATAAAACATTCTTTATACTGCCGATTATTATATCCATTAGAAATAAATTTTTTCTCAACGAAAATATCAAAGCACTCGCGATTTCTTATTAATTAACGATTGAAAATGAATGGCGCATTTATATTTTACTGTTATTGTATGTAAGCTTCCAAATTTTTAATTGTTAAGAGGTAAAAATAATTGGAAAAGGGAAGGAAAGTCGGAGGTAAAATTGATTTCAAGTAGATAATAATATAATAATCGACAGCATAAAGACTATTTCAGAAATTGTTTGGAACATTGTACGGTTTATAATAGAGGAAAAGAGAGAGTTGTAGAATACCATTTTGTTTTTTGACAACTTAGTAAATATTAATGCGACACAATTCTAATCAACATTAGTTTATTAACCATAGAGAGTTCTATCAATTACTCTATAAATAAAAGTTCATCATATATGGAACGAATATAATTTACAATTGACTGAAGAGCGAAAAAAGAATATGTTTGTGAAATAGCAGAGGGATCATAGAATACTAATAACTAATACCATGAAAGGTATTTTTATTCATAGAAAACATAAATTAATGATTTTTTGTAGATTTTACATACAAATAAGTGCCATAAAACAAAGTTTTATAAACATTTCAAAAAACATATTAAAACAAAAATTTTTTAAAAATAAGACTTAAAACTTTCTAAAATAATTTCTTTGCTTCTAATAATTACTAATAAACATTGTACAACGTCTACAATGAGATTGTAAAGTCGCAAGAGAAATGCATATGGTGGATGACCATATTCCACAACTACAACCCACATTATGACATGACTTTATTTGTCGAATTTATATATACACATTAAATTCAATAATATTATTTGAAATTTACATTTAAGGCTTTTAAGTTAGACTAAAGTTAAAAAAATTAATGTGTAACGTACTTCTCAAAATTACGTAGAAAATATCAAAAAATTTCTGTTAAATTAAAATTCATCTTTTATAAAAACGCAGCGAACATTAATGATCCGTAACAATCCTGCAATGTCTGATAGACTGTAACGAAGCAATTTTAACGGTTGTTTTTATAATTCAACGTGAATTATATGAAATATCATGGTATTCCATCATCCCAGATATATTCCACGACTGACATCTTTTCTCTATTCTTGCTTAAATTTTATAATATCGTATATTTCAAAGGATCTAATAAACAAATTTTTTCTTTTCCTTCCAATAACTTGCGACTATTTCTCGTTTCTCTCGTCACGTGTCACAGGTATATATCACGGGTACGTTAAATCTTGTGTAAAAGATAGTCTTCAGCTTAATCGTTCCAGCTTAATCTTTCAGATTAATTTATCAATTTTTAACTCGTTGCGATGCAGGTAAAGTAGAAGATAATAAATCTTATCCTTTTCTTGATCAACAGTGTTATCAAAAATGTCTAAAGGGATTCGCTTCGTAGCAGACAACATAAATAATATTGTGAAAAAATGAGTTGTCTTCAGGGTCCGGATAGTCATCGTTCGTCCCTGCATAGACCTTGTGTAGGGTACCGTGCGGATGCCGACGAGCGAAGATCTTAATCGCCTTATGAGGTTCCGCGATCATAAAGCTGAATTACCGACGTAGACGGAGCGAAGATTGTAAAATTATTGCCGTTTATTCGAAACCGTAAATGTTACTTGATTTTTTTGCACGGGGCATCATAGTTACCTACCGTGCCCTCGCCGAGTGGTTGTGAACGTATATATATATATATTAGATTTGTCCGAGCTAATTTCTGATATGAGATGATAAACCGGTTACACGACTCGTGTAATTAGGAAGGGAAGCTCGTCGACTCGTTGAATTCCTCGCGAATGACGCGCGCGCGGTGTTTCGATATTGCGGAAAATCAGATTTTGACAAATAAGATAAATATGCCAATCTGTTCGAAGAATTTAATTAGGTATATTGTTAATTAACGTTGCTCGCTAGTACTAATTGATTATACGCAATAAATTTAATGAATGATGCAGTTTAAATTAAATCAATTGGCAATTACGCAATTTCAACGTGTGTTCCGCTCGCGTACGAAAATCTAAATTTTATTCGAATGCCGAGGGAGATACGGGCGATGAAAATAATATTTTTATTTGACATGGGATTAAGTCGTGTCGTCGCGGGCATTGTTTATCTGGATGTTTGACGGTGCGTCCACCCCATAAATCGGTCGAAGCTATTAGGGAAGGACAACGATCTCGCGTACAACGTTGTGCCATGCCAGGCTTGTTACGCGCGGCTACAAAATGCCGATCAACGAGCGCGTGAGGTAAAGTGAAACCTTAGCTTCGCCCGTCGTCACTTTTACTGCCGCGGGACCTGGGCGGAATAAAAAGCGTTAAAAACTCGCGCGGAGCGCTATAAAGTCGTCAGGCCGTTAACGGCCGTAGCGCTCGATCCTCCGAAGGGATCGCGTGACCCTGAAGGAGGAGGCGGCGGTGGCGGTGGTTCGCGAGGCCGCCGTCCGGAAATCGCGACCGCCTCCCGCAAGACGAGTTTCTCTCGAGTTCCTCGAGCTGGGAAACGTATCCTCGCGCGTCATCGTGGAGACGTGGATATAACGGCGATCACGCGCGGCGACGTGAATTAGACTTTCAGATGGCGGTCGGCCCTAGGCCGCCGACGCGGCGACGCTTCGGTGTACGTATTTCACGAGATGACGGCGGACGTCGCGCTAAATCATCCGCCCGGTGACCGCATCCGCTTGCCCAATCGAGCGACCGAGGAGTTCCCTCTTAACGACCTCTTGTCACGCCTGCGACATTCCCGGCCGAAAAACGTCGAGTTGGACCTGGCATCCTCCCCACCTCTCCTCTGCTTCTTCTCCTCTTCACTCTTTCTTTCGCCCGGCGCCGATATTAATATTGTTCTATCAGAATTCCAGCGGGGTCGCCAGGCTTCGCGCGCGTAGAATTTCTCAACGATTTCTCATAATTCAAACGCTGAGCAAAATTAGTCCTTGTGAATGATGACCGTGGACTTTTGGATAGATCTGGATGGATTCTCGTGGGACTGAGACGTTTCGCGCTCACCCACGGCCAACAAAAGTCAATTAAATCTCGCGGTTGCGAGACTTTTACACAAACGATTCGTAAGCGAAAGAACGATTTTGCTGAAATACGGATTTCAAAATACTTATGTTGGACCATTCAAATAATTGTATTGAATTTAAGCTGCTACAATGTCAAAACTTGTTGCAGCAAATTATTATGCTTGAATTATGTCTCACATAATTATTTAAATTGTCCAACATAAAATTATTTTCACATCTGTAGCTAGTTAAATTTTTAATTACTACAATTGTTTACGGAAAAAAGGATTTGGAAAACAATTAAGAACTTTACTGCAGATCCATAGTTGTAACATACGAACGGCCAATTTATGTTAAGGTAGTCAAAGTTTTACAACTGAATAAAATTATAATTAATCATCAGAGTTGGCTAAGTTAATATATTCAGTTAACTAAATTAAGTTAATGTTAATGGCTTATAAAATCAATTTAGTTACGTTACAAGTTACATGAATTGTAAACTAATTCAATTAAAAATCAATTTTGAAAAACATTATTTATATTAAATAAGAAACTTGACATTTTTTAAAGTTTGATTACTTGAAACAATTGTAATAAGGATCTTCAGATCAATTTTTAATATTTTATTTGAAAATTAAGTTTGTACAAAATAACCAAAAAATATTATGTTTTACGTAAGAATGTTTTTTTTTACACAGATAATTTTTAATTTGGGAAAAAGTTACTAAATTAAAGTTTGTGTTTCAAAAATAACTAGTTAAAGTTACAAGTTAAATGATTAACATAAAATTAAGTATATTGAGTTAAAATTATTAACTTCTTAATTTTATTAACGTTTAACTTTTTAACTAGTTACTATTAATCATATTTGTTATCAATAAATTCACTAATAAATATCTAAAGCTGAATTAGTGAATCTTACTGATTTGCAGTGCTATATTTATAGTAACTGTGATTATCCGTTCACTATTTTTCATTTTGATTAAGAAAAGGATACTCTCATTAAAATCGAAAATTAGTATATTATCACTGAAAAGTAATGTATCGCTGATTGGTATAGTAAATATCTCGAAAATCAGACAACTCTCTTTTAGTGAATATAACACTGATTCTGATTTAAAGAGCAGCAACGCAATTTTCATGAAAATTAATCAAATATGGATTAAAATTGTTAACATACTAGTTATTGTAATCATACGAGCTAAGATGCGCATACTTTTGCTGTAATGAAATAACTTGTTACGTAATTCTTATTATGGCATTTGTCATTTAAACATAATTTCTTTGTTGAATTATCAAATCTTAATTACGTACGTTGTAATTTGCCTAGCGAACTTTAGCTTTGCCGAAGCGCAATCAATCTATTTTCTTCCGCATATGAATGACAATCATGTCACCGAACAATTTCATTATTATATGATTTTTTAATATCGTGTCTATTAAAAATACTATAATATTATTATGTGTAGTATACTGTAAGTGCAGCTACAGTAAATCCTAACTACGCTTTCTGTCAAGATGGGATAGCCTATCTAACATTTAAATACCGAGACTAAAGCATTTTTCTTACATCACTGGTTAGAAGCTCATTCAACGGGATCGATAGCGCATCGATTAAGCCGGGAATGAGTTTCTCGCGCGTTGTTCGTATGCCAAGTAGGATTCTGCGTATTTCGCGTTTCTCCTGGCGAGAGTTTGCGTTGAACGCGAGAGGAATAAGTATTTCTCAAGGCGCCGCGGCCCGATGTGAGAAAATACAACTTTACGCGCTGCTGTCACTTTTATCGCCGGCTTCAATCCGGCGGAAAAGTCTTGTCTTCGGATATGCACGGCTGTCATAATTCACTGCAATTACGACGTTCGTGAAGCGGACCTTGAACCGATTCACCGCGCGTAGGAAACTCCGATACAGTCACGCCTGTCATTAATTTCTATCAAGGAAACGGCCCGCGAGTGCCGAGTAATCTCTTTGATTTTATTGTAACGAGGATTTTATATTATTTCCGTGGTGCATGATGCGCTGTGAACAAGGAACGTCCGCTTCCATACTAACTAAATTATGTATCTCTTGCGAGCGCCGCACGAAATGAAACATGTACATCAACATTCTCGCTTGATAGTTTCAGGTGCTACAAACGAATATACTAATTGGCTGTTTTTGAACTTGCAATTAAATTCAATTTTAAACTTGCATTTAATTAGGCATGTATCTGAGATGCGTAAGAGAAATCACTGATTTCCCGTTCGCCCCACTTTATGTTTCCTTACAGTTTTTAATCAGGACTCTTGCTCAGAAATCATCTCCATCTGCAATATGGTATATCTTGCGTTCGTGCTTAATAAATTGTTAACGCCGAGGACTCTACTTTACATTTTATTTATACTGCCAATTGAAATATCGTAATAATAAATATAGTCTGCGGATATAAAATGCGAAGAATAAGAGAGGGGAGCTGGGATCGTACGCGATAAAACATGTAATGGAGGATCAAAATATCCTTATAGTCAAAGGAGCCGAAAACGCTTAATCCATCGGAGCATAAACTCCCAAACATTATGGTGCCAAACAGCTTAGCGCTGGAAAGGATTTAACATTTCCGCAGAGCATATTTTAAAGAATCTTCGCACGGACAAGGAAATGTGAGAGTTTACCCACCCATCTTTATCGTAAATTTGTTTACCTGCATCTACATTACATATGCATAGTCAATCGTTAATCCTTCTGTTATTTGATTTTTATCGTTGTACTGAATACCACTGGAGTCGCCGCTGACTTCATAAATAATTCTCATTTTATGTCTTCGGCTTGATTAATTTCTCCCTTGTGAAATGGATATAGCAAAACGAAAGGCAAGAGTTGTGTAAATCTCTTTGCTCGTACATTATAATCACGTGTTTTGTGTCTTCATCGTCTTTTCGTATCAAAATCCCGCTATAACGACATGCCGCGATGCGATTAGACTTTCGACTTGATTCAACTTTTTCTTGACTCGATAGTTTCGTGAAGAAACCATCGAGCAAAGAAGTAAGAAATCAGGAAGGAGCGTCCTGAAAAAAAGAGCTCGGTAATAATGATCGAGCCTAGATGATAGTTATTAAGCTTTGATGAAATTAAATATTCAGTTAATATAACTAAATGTTTAATTATATTTAGTAACCGTTTTGTTATTATATAATTATTATGTTATTAATATAATTATTATATGTTATTAAATATTTAATTATTTTAATTAAACATTTAATTGAATTTATTTCATCAAAGCTTGGCTATTATCAAACTCTTTCAGTGCATATGACGAGAATCCTATTGCTATATTTGAAATAAAAGAAACTAATAATTTAAATAAATAATGTATTCAACCAAAAAGCTTAAGTATTGAGAAAATTGCGCTAAAATACTTTTTTAAATATTTAGTAAGTATAACACCAAACTTAATATTTACAAAATATTTTGACAATAAAATTATTTTTGATTATACTAACTAAATATTTAATTGGTATTGTTTCATTGAACATTTGATAACTATTATTAAATTATTTTTTCAGTGAATGACTTCGATATTCATATTCAGAAACATTGTCCGCAGATTGCTGTAATACGATTTATGGAAAAAGGCAAAATAAAAATTTGTTTTGTTATCTCGCTTGATCTGTACTATAAGTGCATTTGTGATGTAGATAATCTTATTTATTCTAAAATTAAAATGCATAAAATAACGAGCTTATTCATAATTAACCATGTAAACGTATATATGAATCAATAATTCAAGAAAATAATGCAACATTAAACTTGAATATTAAAAATTATTTCAAGTGCACGTTACAGTAGAGATTCAAAGTGACGACACTTTCTAAATTAGTAGTCACATTAGGAGTCCATTTCTGTTTCATTATTATTAGGAAAATTCTTCTTAATTTTTTTACTTTTTTACCGTTGAGGAATACGGTATCATATCGCAGTGATCGGAAGACTCAAGGCGCATTCTTGAATCGCAACGTCTTCGTCAGAGAAGCCCGAAATCCGATATGACGGAGATCATACGCCTCCGTAACCCTTATCTTTATCCGGCTATCGCCTCTGGTCCACATGCAAGCGAAACGCGTAAGCGTACGCGAAAACAGCGAATACCTGTTTGTGCTCCGACATGGGCACCGCGGGCATTCCCGGGTTCAAGACAGGCGCGGTTCACGCGACTACCTAGTTCGCAGGTGCACACCTGTGGACCCGCGTCCGCGGGCTCGTGCGAGGGCGTGTATTATCCCTGACATTGTAAAAGTCGGCATTATACTTGCGTAGCCGATTGGATAGGCCGGCTTCCTCTAGGACGGCCCAGTTTCTTCGACAGCTTCGTCTTCCTTTCTCCTGTCCGATCGCCTTGTCCTCACCTTGTCCTCTCTCTCTCTCTCTCTCTCTCTCTCTCTCTCTCTCTCTCGTTTTCTTTCTCTTTCTCTCAGTCCTTCTCATTTCCTAGCTTCGAGCTCTCCTCGAAATCGTAATATCATCTTGAAAAGATCCATGTCCGCTATCTTGCGAGCGTTTTCTTCCGGTCTTGTTTTACTCCGAAATCCTTCCATGAGTATGCGGAAAATAAGGATTTGTTAAAACAACTTCTTAAGAACTTCACTGATTTAGCAGATCTATACTAATATATGGCCAACTAATTTTTTTTATGTTAAAGTAGCAAAGTTTTACAACTGAATAAAATTAACGATTGCAGTTAATCATATTTATTATAATAACATAGGCAATTTGTTAACATAGCAAAACAATTTTCTACAAAAATCAATCAAATATATGTATTAAATTTTTTAATAAAACAAACTAGTTAAGTTAGCAGCACTTTTGCTGCTAATGAAAAAAATGTGTTATATTAGTAATTTTTATTGTAGCAAAGAGTTACTTAACAATTTATTTATTGCTTTCTTAGCGCAGCAAGCTGTATCTTTGCTGAATCACCCAATCTAAGTTTTTTTTCCTTGCACTTAACGAGTGTCTAGACTAGTAATGAATAGATTCTAACACGTTTGTGCAAGTATACAGAGAAAGCCTCGTTCAATCGAAACGCGAGCCCTTTGACTCGCGTCCAATCTACCGACAGTCTGCGAAAACGACGATCCACGAGCCACGAGGCACGAATCGCGATTTATCTCGAGCGATAGTGAGCCACTCCTGTTTCCATGCAGCATAGAGACTTGCCGAGCAGGCAGATCATGTCATGTGTGGGACCGCGGTTTTAACCTTCTTTTTTTTTACCAATTTGTGAACTAAACTTGTGACGAGTACTTGAGTCTACGGAAAAAACATTTTTGCTGAAATACAGGAAAAGTTATGTCGGATGTTAATTTGGTTGCTAGAATGTCAAGACTCAGTTCTCAGCAATATAATCGTGCTTGAGCGTCTTACATAATTATTTTGATGACCCAACATAAAATTATTTTCTGATTTTTATTTATTTTGAGAAAAAAGTTATTGACTAAATTTTTCAACTTGATTAAATTTTTTCAGCTTAACCATTTATGTATTTAGCTTAAGTATTATATTAAATACTTAGCTTTAGCCTAAGCAGTTATATATTTAACTTAAATACATAAACACTTAAATTGAAAAAATTTAATCAGGTTGAAAATTTTAATCAAGTTTTTTTTTAGTGTAGCTAAATTTTTAGATGCTGCAGTGGAATTGTTCTTTCCATATTGGTGAGTCACGCGCCGTGGGACTTCTGCTTTAGTCGGTTCTTCACGGAATTTGTTCAGTTCGTAACGATGCATCTCAATACATTTCTACACTGAAAAAAATCGTTAACTTGACTTTTTCAACTCGATTAAATTTTTTCTGTTCAAGTATTTATATATTTGATTTTAATACATAAAATACTTGAACTTTAAGTTTAAGCAATTATATATTTAACTTAATTACATATATATATTTAATTTAAATACTTGAACTGATGAAATTTAATTAAATTAACAACTTTTCTGAGTGTAAATAATTATAAATTATGCCGTTTTAACACATGGAAAAAAAAACAATTTACTAAAATATTTAAAAATTTACTGGTTTCAGATCTAACAATAATTTTGTTAAAAAACTCTAATTATGTAAGTACTAGAATGACAAAATTTTTTTGTATTATTACTCATCATGGAACGTCTTTCATAATTATTTTAATAGTTTATACGCAACTAAATTTTTCAAATACTTCAGCGAAGCTACTTTTTCCGCGCAGCAAAATTCTAATACCATCATAAATTGAAATAAGAAAAACATTCTGCTGCTGGTATTCTCGTAAAGTATCCGCGAGAAATCTTTTTTTACTCGAAGTTTATTTGCACGACATGGGACATGGCGATAATTTGCATTAATGACACACGTTAGATTTAAAGTGCATGAAGCGGTCAAACGGACTGACGCACATATACCATCGTGATCGCAAGTCGGTCGTTAATTAAAAGTGCCGCCACGTGTTTATCGCATTTACGAGCTCGCCTGGCGCGGCTTCCGCTAATTCAAGTTGCTCTCAAACTACGCGGGGAGCGGAATGTTCGTTTCCATCTAATTATAAAGCAGCCGTATTGCACTCGTATCTCACTTGCGGTTAAAGGATGGGGAATTCCGCGCGCGGCGGACGAGGCACGCGGCAAGCGTGTACAGAACCTAGAGATCCGGCCTCAATACGTCTTGTTGACTCACTTAGCGCAACACGGCAAGTTCACTAACCGTATAGATCGTCACCTCCTGGCAGGAACTATTTAAAGTGCGGTGCGCGCTGCGCTCCGCTCTGCTCTGCTCTGCTCCGCTCTGTTCTTCTTCTCTCCTCTCCTCTCTGCTCCGCACCATCGCCGCCGGCAGCGGGCTGATATAAGATGCAACAGCTGCGATCGGATCGTGCGGCGTGCGAACCGACCGATAGTCGCTGTACCGAGCACACGCGCGACCATTGTGCTGTCTTATTACGGGTTGGATTTAACGAAAACACGCAGAGGGGCGTTCTCTCGCCACCGCGAAATCATTATTCGCAACACGCCACGCTAGCCGATAGGTATTCCAAAAATCGTGCGGATCTTCGGCGACACGCTTCCAGGATGCGTCGTGCGCCCTTGGTGGATTCGTTAGCAAAATTACCGGCACACATTTCGAACTATATTAATGGAAACATGAACACCGCGATTTTCGAGTACCGTAATCTTTGGGGTTCTTGCTTTTGAATTTGTCGAGATTTAAGTATCTCTATTTGACATATTATAAAACATTTGACCATTTGATCTCACTCAAAGATATTTTGGCTTTACGTATCAGCTAAAAGTTATTGAAATTAAAAAATTGCAGGCTTAGGTTTATTCTTTTTCTTCTTAATCTCAACAAAAAAAATTGAATACTCAAATTTTGACCTTAAAATTTGAAATTGCGAAAAAGAATACGATGAAAAATTAGGCAGCAACCCTATTTTGTTGCAGTTTTAGTTAAATATCTTTTAAACGAGCGTATCCTTAAGGTTTGTGATCGATCACTTCTCGGCTAATATTTTTTACTGTTTTTCATAAAAGCGATCAATTATCGATTGAATTGTCAATCGAGCTTTGTCGATGAGCCGAGCAATTTCCCGAAGAGTTTTACACTGACTGGGCAATGCAATAGTATTTTTCGCTCTTCTTCAGTTGTCTCCCTATTTTTGCGATCCATCTTGAATGCAATAATATTGATATTATTTGTTCTTTAAAAATTATAACTGGGAAACATGTAACCTAATGTAATCAAAACATCTGCGAAGGCAATCGTATTTACGATCTTAGAAGATAAATTTCTTGACTATATGAATATTTTTGTAAGATATTCACAGCATTCACTGTAAGATACTGACAATGAGATAATATTCCAATCGCGTTTCTTTGTATCTTTTTAATGCATACAAGATTACTCAATTGCATACAATTTTAAAGCGAATATTTATTAATTATTTTTGTCATTATTTATTTTTTGTTCGCGGTAGAATGTAGGAATTTTTAGTGACCAATGAGAACTGTATTCGTGAAATGTATCCTACGTGCAACTTGAAGCTGTAATGTAACTTGGAAAATCAATACAATACCTTATCAAATGCAATATCTTCTGCAGTAATGCATGTTATGTATTGTAGGCATGCTCTTCGACAGCACATGCTGCGACACGCCGGTAAGAAGTACAAGTGCGGCCTTCCGGGTTGTCCAACGATTCTTCGTACCGCAACCGAGCTGAAGACCCATCGAAGGTTGGTTCACGACAACGTCGAGAAGCAGTATTCATGTCCTGATTGCTCCTACGCCGCTAAAACGAAGACGCAATTGCGCAGGTAAGCGAGATGTGCGGGATTACAATTCATCGTTTTCATTGAAGCTTGAATAAACTGTATCAGATAGATTTATATTGTGTTATTAGTTTTTAAGTAGATGATCTACTATATTATGTTGTAATTAAATTTACATTATTGCATTACAGATTTATGAGGTAGAGAAATATAACTATAATAAACTTTAAAATTAAAACTATTGAGATTTAAGATTTTAATAACGGAAAGATAATAAATCAATGAGCCTACCATGTAGATAAAAGTATGAAATATTTAAGAAAACTATTACGGAGGAAAATTATTTGCTAGCAGATTTTTTGCTCTTGTAGCAAAAATTATTAGTTATTTTATGACTAGCAAACAGATTAGTCAAGAGTACTAATTGATATTTGATGGAAATTATTCTTCTGTAAGAGAGAGAGGGAGAAAGAGAACAAATTTATTTTTGAAGGAGCAGAAAGAGAAATGGAAGAATAATAGTGTAAGCAATAGAATATATTATTTTGCCTTAGTAGCAAATTAATCTAATTGTAAAAACAAAGTAAATTTTTTCTATTTTAAGCAACGAAACAGATTTTGCTCTACTAATGAATTTCTAAAATTGGTTGTAGTAATTAAGTAAATTTTATCTTTGCTACTACAAATATGCAATAGTAAACGCAATTTTGTTGCAACAGCAAAATTATTTTTCCTTGTGTATGTCCAGGATGTTGTGTCCGCTTACAGTTAAAAATTTTCAATGCGCATAAAAAGGCATTTCAGCAGCTGAGGCGTCTCGTAAATAATAAATAGTCAAAATTATGAGAGATAAATCATGAGCTATTAACTTCGTGGCAGAAATGTCAAATGCGCGCGCGTAGCATTCCCATTCCCACGTGTCGAATGCAACGTCAGCAGTGTAACGACTATTACGTCCAAATGTTACGGGCGCTCGATATACTTGAACTCGTTAGCGATCTCAACGGAAACGGAGTAAGGTGAAGCGGGGCATCGAGAGATGCGAGGGTCTTTTTAACAATTCAGCTCGTGTACGATCCACACGGCTCCGTCTCTCGCAGGGGGAAGGGGAGGGGGGGGGCTGGCGGCACGACTTCTCGGACTGCCGATATTATTGACATTAATTTTAATCGAGGTCCCCGCCAAGAACGACGCATTCCTGCGCCATTAATCGCGCGGCTCACGGCTCGCGTATGTATGATCGATGCCTTCGAGGAAGCGGAGAATTAATTGCGAGGACGCAAGTACTCGCGTCGCGCGCCGCCTCGCATACTTAATTGCGAGGACGCGAACAGTGGAAAGAATCAATCTTCGCGGATTATTGATAGAGACAATAGGGGAGGATATAATTTGAAGAATAATTTATCGAAAATCCGATTACATCTCCATGCGCGCGACGCATGGCCTCGATACGGCGGCAATTTTCGTACCGCCTTTTATCTCCTCTCTACCTCCTAGATTTATTCTCCAGTTATTTTAAGGCACGGGCGACGGGATCTGTATCTGAATTAATTCGCGCCTGAATGATTCATTTAGACACCAAGTATTTTTATCCTTATTCAGCTCCACTAGTCCATACACACGTGCCGCGTGCACATAGAACATTTTTAAGAGGCAAAATTTTTAACAGAGCAACCGAACGAAATAATTTAAAGTAGATATCATTTAAATTAAGAAATTAATCTTTTTGCCATTTATATAACTAATAGATTTTGCTACAGTAATATAAAAAACTACTATGCTAGCAATTATTT